>NC_087346.1:60135000-61385000 GCF_030014295.1 Loxodonta africana | reverse complement strand
ACAGAATCTTCCACCTCAAATCCGCTCCTCTTCCTTTGTTTACAACATTAGTACATGCTAACATTATCCAGACTGTTGTTCCTGCAAGAAATTTGGGCATCTGGAAATTTTTGGTTGACTCTCAAGGTTTTTTTTGTTTTGTTTTGTTTTTGTGCTTAGCCTTACAAAATTCTATTAGAATAACAGTGAATGAATTTTCAAAGGGTACATACCCACAACCATAATGAGGTGATTGAGTGTCCTCTGAAGATGGGAAATTTCAATATATTTCTAGAAGATGGAAAGAGGATGGGAGAGGGGTAACTGATGAATCAGTGAAAAATACTTGCAACCTGCAATAAAGGCAGAGAGGCATGCAGTTGGAGAAATAATCTGTCCTGTAAAAAACTCAAATCAAACCCATTGCCATCAGTTGCATAGCTACCCCATGTGCTATAGAGTAGAACCCCACAGGGTTTTCTTGGCTGTAATCTTTACAGAAGCAGATTGTCAGACCTTTCTTCTGTGTTGCTGCTGGGAGGGATCAAACAACCAATCTTTAGGTTAGTAGATGCGCACAAACGTTTTTGCCAACGAGGGACCTATCTGCCCTATAAAAAATAAGTGGGCCCTCAGAAAAGCTTGTAACTTGAAAACTCTGGGTTTTAAGGAGATCAGGAAAGGCTACTTTTGAAACGGTTGATCTTTCCACTACCAGGCTGATTTACCAGTGGCTCTAACGTGGAAACCCTGGTGGTATAGTGGTTAAGTGCTATGGCTGGTAACCAAAGGGTTGGCAGTTTGAATCCGACAGGTGCTCCTTGGAAACTCTATGGGGCAGTTCTACTCTGTCCTATAGGGTTGCTATGAGTCAGAATTGACTCGACGGCACTGAGTTTGGTTTTTTTTTTTTTGGTTTAGGAAATTAACACACAGGAGGAAAAAATTAAAAAGTGCTTGAAGGGTGGTGGAAGAGGGGCTACTTCTCTAAGTAAAATGAACAAACACTCCGGGAAGAACTAGGGCACCTTGCAAACTGCTTTTGAAAACAAAGAGCTCTACATTCTGGCGTAAGTGGGTTCTTCAAAAACTGGCTCCTTGCCCAATTACTAAAAGCATAGCTCTCTCCTCTCTTGTCAACAATCCCCGTAACCACAGCTTTTTATGCCTCCTCATTAAATATAGGTGAACAACCAAGTGCCACTCAACATTTGAGGTCAGGAAGCAACATGAAAGTGAAGGCCCAAAAGAAATCACCACAAATATGATACCAAAAGAAATAGAGATAATAACTTATAAATAATTTTATTTAGTGTCCTCTGATAACTGTAGAAGATAAGGCATTCATTAAAAAAAAAAAAAATGTTACTGTGAAAAGGGAAAATCATAGGAAAAGAAAAATACCTTAAAAATCAAAATTACATTGCCAAAATTATTCTTTAGAATATTAAAAGTAGAAAAACTTTGCTCTTGGAAAGTAGAATAAAAGAGAAAGAAGGAATGGGAGATTATACAAAGGATAATCCACCAGGTTCCAATATCTTATCAATAGAATTTGCAATGTTCAGATTGAAAGGCACAACTGAGACAAAGCCCGCTTGTAGATGTATGATACAGAAATTGCAGAAAACATAAATCTCCTGAAGCCCTCACAGGAGGGAACAATTATTCACCTGAAAAAGAACAAGGGTAATGCTAGCATCAGATTTCTCTTTAGAAATCTAGATTCTGGAAGACAGTGAGCATGACATTTAATTGTGAGGGAAAATTATTTTTAATGCAAAATTTATACCCAGATAAGCTAATAACGTGTGTGAAATAAAGACACGTTTACACATATAAAGACACAGCATGCTTACCTGCAACATATCTTTACTATGGAAACTGCTAGTAAAATGAACAAGTGAACCAAGAAATACAAATGTACAGTCTAGATGACACCCAGGGTTTTGTAATGAAATTCTGTCTTAAAAAAAAAAAAAAACAGCATATATCTTAGAAAACTCCTAATCCATGGTGGAATCAAAAGTTTCCTCTGGAAAAGAGGGCTCCAGAAAATAAGTAGAATTGGTACAATTGTTAAAACTTGATGATGCTTAAAGAAAACAGAAAAAATCGTTTGCATTCTACTCCAAGAACATTATTCATTGAAGGCCATAATAGATACATAGTAGAGAATATAATTCTAGCAGATTTTTGGCTTTACAGTGAACACAGTTAACACGATCATAATGATTTTTTCCAACTCTTCAAATTAATTTATACACAAATTAATGAAGACTTAACTGTGGTTTATCTTAACCTAGATGATCCTGCACTGTACAACCTCTGCTTCATCTACAGTCTCATTTTATGCCATTCTCCATCACCCCAGTACACTGCATGCAGGTTGGTCTCTCAGTTCCTCATATACACCAAACTCTTCTCCATCTCAGAGCCTTTATGCAAGCTTTTCCAGCAGCCTGGGATTACCATTCCTATTTTCTTGATTTACTTCTAATTTCTTTAACATTTCTCAGAGAAGCCTACCCTGATTCCCCTCACCAAGTTAGATCCGCCTAGACCTCTTCTTCTTAGCTCCCGGCACAAAATAACTTCTCAGAAAGTACTTGCTCATTATATGAATAAGTGCTGTTTTTCATGGATGTTGTTCTCCCTGCCAGGTATGCTACTTTCTATCTCTTCATTAAAGGGCTCATAATTTATATACTTACTTAGATGATAAGCACTTACGAGTCCTATCTCTTGATCTGTGGCACACGTTACTTTATATTATTCTTTATCAGATATATCTAGATTGTGAGCAGGGGAGACAGAAGGCTATGTCTTGAGTATATAAACCTAAAGAAAGAAATTTTTTTTTTTTATATAAACCATATAGCTAGAAGATAACTAAACCAAAAACCAAACCCATTGCCGTCGATTACCACTGTAGCTACCCTATAGGACAGAGCAGAACTGCCCCATAAGGTTTCCAAGGAGTCCCTGGTGGATTTGAACTGCCAACCTTTTGGTTAGCAGCTGTAGCTCTTAACCACAATGCCAGCAGAGTTTCCTATAGAAGATAACTAGTGCTTGTTAATGATAATAATATACTTATGAGGACACTAGCACTCATCCTGAAATCATTCTACCAGTTATAAATTCTGCATAGCCACTGAATCAGATCCTTGTGAACTTCAAAATGAGTATAGTAAAATCTGAGCAAATAAAACTTAATTGACAAAATAGCTCTTATTAATATGTTTGATTGTGCTCTTAATTAAATATTACATAATTCACTAAATAAAAATTGATTTTCGTTTGCTATAACCCCAATTGTTTTAGAGAAGATTTGAGACCCACTTCAAGATTTCATATGTTTTCATAATTGTGTTCCTCCTTATAAAATACGGCTATTCCTTAACATACAAAAATTTTCAAAACCTGTTAAAAACATCATACCCTTTTATTTTTTTCATACATAGAGTCAAGTCAAAGCTTATCATGATGGCAATATTTGGTGCATCTCAATTCTATAATCTTTCATAGTATCCAGAATTATAGTGGAATTCTTAGATATGTTTCCAAAATTTTTTCTTTAAAATGGCTTTTTATGTGCTGGGTCTCTTCAGTTTGTTTTCATTACATAGTTAGAAAAGAAAAGAAAATATCACATAGCCTCAAGGTATAATAAAAACAGGTACTTATGGAAAGATGGATAACCTATTCTTTGTACATCTTTTTTTGTTTCTTTTAAACTGGTTGTTTGATTATTTTTAATTAAAGTCCAAAGTTAATTTTGTCACTTGAGTATTCAATACTATAGCTTATAACTAAGATATAGTTTCCTGTATGTAATGAATTAAATGTTCTGTATTTTTACTTTATATGTATATTTTATTTCCACACAATTATTACACTTTATACTGCTTATCAAATTCATATTACTAACAGCTTTTCTTTTATTAGTAGTAATTATCAAAATTAAAAAAAATAAGCTTTAATCTAATCTAATTTTTTTTTCTTTTTCACTGAGTTTTTAATCACCATTTACTTTCTATCCTTCTCATTTGTCTCTTTAATCTGATGGTAAGCTTCAAATCTAAAAACCATGTCCAGAGCTCACAACATAAAAGTTTATTTTCATTCATCCTGTGTCCAGTGTGGATAAGCCTGACCTCCTCCATCTTGTAGCTATGATACTAGAGCATGTGGCCTCCAGGAATGTGTCGTGCAAGAAGTGGGAGATAATACTATGTTTTTAAGGCCAAAAGCTACAAATTGTTTATAGAACTTCTATCCTAACCCAGTTGGCCAGAACTCAGTCACATGGCCCTAACTTAACTGCTGAGGATGCTGGAAAATGTAGGTAAGCAGATAACTTAATAATATCGGTGACAATTGAAACATCAAGTGAGAGTTTCAGTGAGCTTAACTTTTAGCTTTTCTTTTTATATTTAAGTCTGAATTTGATATATCTTTTTGTTGCAAGATGATTTGTACTTGGCTTCTAGCTCCCCCTTTTAAAATACCTATTTATTTAAAAATAATATATGGCTATAAAGAAAAAAAGAGAAATTTAAGTGTATACACTCTGAAGAATAATCCTCTGTCTAAACCAGATTAACCAAATCACATATTGTAACTCAGTTTGACCTCAAAAACAAGTTATAAGCACAATTTGTGGCAATTAGCCTATTCTTTCATTTCCGTCATTCTACCAGTTGGATTCCATCTCTGATTGCTCCTAATTATTGGCTCTATTTTCCATATATGACTCCACTCCTGTACCTCCATAATTAGTATTGATACATATTATAACTCATTCTACTTCAGATTTCCCCAACGAACTTGAATCTGGTCTACCTCAGATTATGGGTGAGATTAATTTTTCTGCTTTGAATGCATCACTAATTCCGGTCTCTCAGAGGTCATTTTTTAGACTTATGTGCTATACAGTGAAAAAAGTATTAAGGCATATGTGATGTAAGTGGCCAAATTTTGTTTAAATAGGTGCACTAATATACTTTAAAAAATAAGCTTAAAACATAAGAAATCTTAAAGTATCTCAAAGTGTGTTGTTGTTAGGTGCCATCGAGTCAATTCCAACTCCTAACGACCCTGAGCATATGAGAGCACTACCCGGCCCTGTGCAATTCTCACAATTGTTGCTATGCTTGAGCCCATTGTTGCAGTCACTGTGTCTATCCATCTCGCTGAGGGTCTTTCCTGTTTTTGTTGACCCTCTACTTTACCGAGCATAAGGTCCTCCTCCAGGGACTGATCCCTTCTGATAACATGCCCAACGCATGTGAGAAGTCTCACCATCCTGTCTTCCAAGGAGCATTCTGGCTATACTTCTTCCAAGACAGATTTGTTTGTTCTTCTAGCAGTCCACGGTTGTCTTAGTCATCTAGTGCTGCCCTAACAGAAATATCACAAGTGGATGGCTTTAACAAAGAGAAATTTATTCTCTCACAGCACAGCAGGCTAAAAGTCCAAATTCAGGGCATCAGCTCCAGGGGAAGGCTTTTTCTCTCCGTAGGCTCTGGAGGAAAGTCCTTGTCCTCAAACTTGCCATGGTCAGGGAGCTTCTCAAGTGCAGCGACCCCGGGTCCAAAGGACACGCTCTGCTCCTGGTGCTGCTTTCTTGGTGGTATGAGGTCCCCAACTCTCTGCTTGCTTCCCTTTCATCTCTTGAGAGATAAAAGATGGTGCAGGCCACACCCAGGGAAACTTCCTTTACCTTGGATCAGGGAGGTGATCTGAGTAAGGGTGGTGTTACAATCCCACCCTAACCCTTTTAACATAAAATTACAATCACAAAATGGAGGACAACCACACAATACCAGAAATCATGGCCTAACCAAGTTGACACATATTTTTGGGGGGACACAATTCAATCCATGGCAATGGTATTGTCAATATTCTTCACCAACACCATAATTCAAAGGCACCAATTCTTCTTCAGACTTCCTTATTCATTATACAGCTTTCACATGCATATAAACCCAAAAAACCAAACTTGCTACTGTGGAGTCGATTTCAATTCCTAGCGACCCTATAGGACAGAGTAGAACTGCCCCATAGCGTTTTCAAGGAGCTCCTCGTGCATTCAAACTGCCGACCTTTGTTTAGCAGCCATCGCTCTTACCCACTACGCCACCAGGGTTTCCGCACATGCATATGATGTAATTGAAAAGACCATGGCTTGGATCAGGTGCACCTTAGTCCTTAAAGTGACATCTTTGCTTTTTAACACTTTAAAGAGGTCTTTTGCAGCAGATTTGCCCAATGCAGTGAGCAACACATCATTTGATTTCTTGACTGCTGCTTCCATGGGTGTTGATTGTATCTTAAAGAATACATACAATTTTTTTTTTTTTTTAACTAAGAGAAAAAAAAAGTTGGTTTCTTAAAGTATACATATCAGTTTTTTACTCTAGTTCATTTAAATCACAATTTTAGTAAGCAACATGTATGTGCTAATTTCCACTAATAAACAAAGGGTAAATACTCATGTTTTTGCTCTTATTTTATAATCTAAAAAAAATTAGAGGAAAAATTCTCTTGTTCATTTACCCCTGACTAAAAATCATTCATGTAAGATGTTTCCTAATGGTATAATCTCACTTACTATACTATGTATGTATTTAACTACTAAAATGATGTGTTTGTTTATAAAGATTTTTAAGTGAGGGATCTTAAATATAATTATATCAACTGAAATGTGGTTTTTATTATTTGATAGTAGAGATAGTCTATACTCATGAATAGTCTAAATTAGAAGAGAATGAATATAATGAATTTTCATTTGTACAATTTATTTATAATCTGATATTCTTCTGAAGAGCATATATATACACTCAACTCCATATGATGAGCAAATGGCTTCTAGCAACCCTACTCGTGATGAAATCTTTCTGCATTTCTAAATTTACTGGCAGTCCACAACAGAGTCATTTTCAAAATCTGCTTATGCTGGTGAAGTAGCAATCCTTTATAGTAATTATGCATTCAAAATCTCTAAAATTAGTTTAAAGTATGCACTGCACTGTAGTCATGGAAGATCAAATAATAGGATTCCTTATAACTCTCTCTGAGTTCATACATGCTTAATGATCCATTGCTGGCATAATAAAGGCTTAGACAAAAACCATCAATGATACAACTCTAATAATAAGCTAAAGTCTGAGATATTTAAGGCTTTTAACATACTTAAAGGATAATTTTAAAAGACTAACAATTGACCTTAGGGGCACACAAGAGTAAAGCCAGGGGCACTTAAGTAGCTTTCTTTAATATTAGCTAGGAGTGACTGTCATTAATATTTATCTATTTAATAAAAACTTTTAAATGAGAGAGAAGTTCAACAAAAAAAGGAATGAAGATATATTTTGTTTATCATAAGAAATTAGCCTTTTGAAGGCACCCAGAATTGCAGGCAGCAGTAATGATCATTGATACCGTTGAGAAGGTGTGGATAAGTAGAAATAATGTTAACGTGAAGTCCTTAGAGGAAATAATCGTAAGTGGATCTGGGAATAATAATAAAACTGATATAATTAGGTACATTCAATGGACAAATTTTAGTTCTTTGTGTGGCATTCCCTGTGAGTTTTACCAAAGATGAAACCAATAATTAGAGGAGTTAAGTAAATTACCCCGTGTCACATAACAAGCAAATAGTAAAATCAGGAGTTTAATCCTGGCCATTCAACTCCAGGACCTGAATTTAAATGAAGCTCATGGAGACAGAGGATAATAAACACAAAGAGAAGTTTTTTTTTTTCCTTTTTTTTTTTTTTTTCCATTTACAAGGGCTTTATAATACCTTCCTTGTTGGTGTATCTCCCTTTAATCTACATTATTTTTTAATAAGTAAAGGGGAGATTGTTCTCGTTGTTAGGTGCAGCTGAGATGGTTCCAACTCATAGAGAATCTTAGTACAATAGAAGGAAACATTTTCCAGTCCTGTGCCATAGTCACTGTCATTGTTATGCTTGAGCTCATTGTTGCAAACATTGTGTCAATCCATCTTGTTGAGGGACTTCCTCTTTTTCTTTTGCTTACCCTCTACTGTACCAAGCATGATGTCGTCCTTCTCCAGGGACTGATCCGTCCTAATAACACATCCAAAGTTTGTGAGATGAAGTCTTGCCATTCTTGCTTCTAAGGAGCATTCTGGTTGTACTTCTTCCAAGACAGATTTGTTCGTTCTTCTGCAATCCCTGGTATATTCAGTGTTCTTTGCCAACACCACGATTCAAAAGCATCAATTCTTCTTAGGTCTTCTTTATTCATCTTCCAGCTTTTGCATGCATATGAGTCAATTGAAAATACCATGGCTTGGGTCAGGCACACCTTAGTCTTCAAGGTGACATATTTGTTTTTAATACTTTAAAGAAGTCTTTTGCAGCAGATTTGCCCTATGCAAATCATCCTTTGGTTTCTTGACTGCTGCTTCCAAGGGTGTTGATTGTGGATCCAAGTAAAATGAAATTTGACAACTCCAATCTTTTCTCCATTTATTAAGATTAAGCACAATAAATTCAAGAAATCCAGGACTGATGCAAAAGTATAATTTGGTGAAAGACCAGTAATCACATTGTTGTCATTCTTTGTCAGCAAAGCAACTTAAACCACATCTCTGCACTAATGACCCAGAAGGCCTGAAGGACCAGCACTGTAGCACTGCAATAGAAGAATATCTGCTCTGGGTGGATGAATAACAAGTGTTAATTTCATGAAATGTTTCTTTTAAAGAGACAGGAATAAGAAGCACTGCTTCATTTGTAACTTAAGAATGGTTTTCCAATTCTATATGTATACTATGGAGTCCCCGGGTGGCATAAACATTTAAGCCCAGGACTACTAACTGAAAGTTGGTGGTTCAAACCCACCCACTCAGAAGAAAGGCTTGGTCATCTGCTTCTGAAAGATCATAGCCTTGAAAACCTATGGAGGAGCTCTACTCTGCATACATGGGGTGGCCATGAGTCAGAATCCTTCCAATGGCCATGGGATATCTGCATACCATAATCTGATAATCTTTAATGGATAAAATATAAAATACAGCATCAGTTATCAGAAGTCTAGGACCAGGTGACCCTAGTCATAATAGTCATCTCTCTGTACTTAAATATCTATTCTCCATTGTAACATTAGGTTTTTAACATGTGCCTTACCTGCTTTATGGGTTTGTTTTCATAATCAAGTAGGATTGTACACATACCCACGTGTGTGTGTGTGTTAGAGAGAGAGATTGAAAACAAAATTTCATATAACAAATTATTTAATAACCTGCTACTGTTTCTTTGTCTAAATTGTATAATTCTATTTAAAATAGTACTTACACTGAAATAATGCCTCTCACTGTCACCAACCCATTAATTTAGTATTAAAAGTTTTATATTTAAACAGATTAAGATTAGAAAGGAGCAGAGACACATGCTTAGGGAAATCACTTTGCCAATCTAATCAGCTTTGCTTCGTCTAGACTAGTAGAGCAGTACATTCTTTGAGAAGAAGCCAGCAGAACTACTGTAGAAAGTTAGAACGTAAGATACACCAGCAGAGGCTCAACAAGATAACAATGTAACTTGTAATTTATCTTCCGAGTCCCTGTTTTCCTTTGAATCCCACTTGGTTTATATAGACCAGATAGATGAACGTTAGACTCTTCTTTCAAGATTCTGTGCTTCTTTTGTGGAACAGCTGTCTCTTCGGAAACAAAGAAATTCAAAATGCTCCCTGCATTGTTATAATTTCACTCCTTTCTTATGATAATATTTTTAAAAAGGAGAAGTGATGATACTGTAGCTCTGTCCTTTTTGGAATTTCATGTCACGTAGAGGTAATTTCTTTTAGGGCACATGTTGAATATTAAATCTATGAATAAAGAGGAAAATTTCAAGATTTAGAGGTGTTATTTCACATATTTATATTGGTTTTTTAGAACAGAAGTGATTGGAAAAGTTATTTGGAACACATAAGACAGAGGATTAATGTCTATAACATGCAAAGAGATCTTACCAAATGCCAAAAAGAGGATAAAGCACCCAGTGCAAATCATGTCAAAAAGATAAATCAAAGGAAACACAAACTTGAAAATATGCTCAAACTTATTAGTTGTCAGAATGCAACATACATTTACATTGAGTTATCACTGTATACCCATTCCCATCACCCATTGCCGTCAAGTCCATTCTGACTCTTAGAGACCCTACAGGACAAAGTAGAACTGCCCCATGGGGTTCTTAGGAACTGCTGATGGATTCAAACTGCCAACCTTTCGGTTAGTTACCAAGCTCTTAACCACTGTGCCACGAAGGCTCCACTTAGGCTAACAAGACTTAGAAAATAAAATTAAAAACCAATAACAACAATGCTGGCTGGGATGTAAGAAAAAATGGTTATATTAATGGTAGAAATGTGAATTTTCACAACCCTTTTGAAAGCTTTTGGCAATATCTATTAAAATTAAATTATATATATTTTCTAATTCAGTGACCTGCACCTAGAAACCCATAGTGTAACTGAACGCGGACTCTTGTCCTGTAAGACGAACGCCACACCACCAGTTGCAAGGGAAACAGAAAGTGGAAATTTATTGTTTGTGCAGACAAGGAGAAACCTGGGCCCTAGGAGCCAAAAGACCCGGCGCCTCCAGCCCCAGAGGACTTCGAACTTTTATGCCCTCCAGTCCCCAGAGGGCGGGATTGGCACCCAAAATCGGACATCCAGGTCCCTCCCATGTCCATATTTGGAGATCCAGCTGCTGAATGATTTGCAAAGAAAGGGAACTTTCACTTTGCAAACTGACTTCAGCGCAGTTCTGTGCTATAGAACATCTTCCTGTCCAGAGACGTTTAGGTCTCGGGTTGAGTTCGGGGCCACAGTTCCTCAGGTCCTGCGCATGTGCGGAGATCTCGGTTTGCGCATGAGCGTGATTTGGGCGCCAAATCCAAACCGTGGTTAGGACCCAAACCGTGGTTAGGACCCAAACCGTGGTTAGGACCGTGGTCGCCTCAAGCCTGAGTTGGAAACCTGGGCTTGGCGGGCTGTGAGCGGGGAAAGTGCGGCTGAGCCCGGGAAGCCTCTGCGGCAACTGCCTTAGCACACAGGAAAAATCATCAGTGCTTAAAAATATATGCACAATGACTTAATTGCAGTACTGTTTATAGTAGCAAAATACTAGATATGGAAGGCTGACCAACAGGGAATATATGGGTAAATCGTGGTGCATTCATAACAAGGAATATAATACAGCCTTTGAGAGAGGAGACGGGGGAGGCGGGAGGGAGGGAGAGAGAGAAGGAAGACAATGGAAGGAACTCATTCGAGAACTAAATAAACCCAAATCTCCCTCTTTGTGAAGCTGGCGTTCTTGTAGATAAAGACAAGTGACAACATATAAATAAGTAGGTTATATTGAATTTTATAAAGTGATAAATGTTATGGTAAAAAACAGAATACGATAGGTGGAATTCAAAATGTGTGTCAAAGGTGGAGAAGTTACCATACTAAATAGGCTGGTTTGGGTAAGCCTCCTTGAGAAGGTGACATTTGGGCAAATTCTGGAAGGAAATGAAAAAAAAAAAGGCATGAAATGATACTAGTATGTACCAAACCCAAAACCAAACTCAGTGCCTTAGAGTCGATTCTGACTCAGTGACCCTATAGGACAGAGTAGAACTGCCCCACAGAGTTTCCAAGGAGCGAATGGCAGATTTGAACTGCCGACCCTTTGGTTAGTAGCCATAGCACTTAACCACTAAGCCACCAGGGTTTCCACTAGTGTGTGTGTGTACCCCGCTAAAATATATACCAAAAGTTAGTTTTCTGAAAAAAGTACGTTTTTCAATGAGAGATTTGTGTACATTCATGTGGTAATATTACTTGATTCAATATCATCACATGAATTGGGAGTGACTATTTTGGTTTGTGTATTATGAACATTGCTTCAATCTGTGCAAATACTAAAAGAACAGTTTTTATAAATTTAACAGAGAAGAACACATTGTTAATAGTAGTAATATTTTACCAAAGAGACTATCTCCTAAATTACTATTAGAGTTGGATAATCACATTTAAAAATCTACATCAGTAGGAGCACTAAGTTTAATTAGAGAATGACCTGAAATATATATTTATATTGTTTATTTTCTGCATATTTTACCTAAAATTATAAAAGCAAATTTTAAAACTATTGTCTTTGAGAAAATGGAAGATAATTACTTGATATAACTTCTTTACATTATTGCCATTCTGAGAGGTTCATGTATTAAATATAGCAGGAAAGTTATCTTTAATTTTAACAATTTATATACTGTTATTGTTATGGAATAAACTTTTGGAAGTATAACACTATGAAAATTATTAAAATAAAAGTTTTTACCATTTTCTACTCAAGTTATTGGATCATTTGTAAAGGCAGGGTGTAATGGAATTCCAAGACAAATTATATATTGAAGGAAAGTTGCTATATGATAAACTAACAGCTTAAGTTACTCACAGTTTCCAGTAAAATGCTTTCAGTCTAATGATGTAGGAGTAAATTTTGCAATGTTGGGAACTACCTAACAAATGCTGGGACAAAAAAAAAAAATAAAAAAAAAGGAAGTATAAGTTTAAAGAAGAAATTATTTTTACATTTATTTTAATACTCAAGCTATTATATTCAATGCTGTGTTTAAGGTTTCAAATGCAATTTTTACCCATGTAGGATTATAAACTTTTTGATAATTATTATTATGGACTAAAATGCTTCTCCATGCCCCAAGTTAAAGCAAATTTTAAAAACATATATATATTTTGTATATTTTAAAAAATCTTGATTATACAATCTCATTTAATTCAATATTTTGAGCTATATTTATAACATATACTTTATATATTTCCAAGTAGCATGCAATAATATATTTTGTAACCATTGTATGTTAAAGTTTGTAAATTAGTAATCTGGGAGTAAAAAGCACAGTAAACACATTGAGCATTCAGAGTAATCGTAGTAGTTCTTCAAAAGAAATCCTTTTCAAGTGATTTAATTCTAAACCATTTAATTCTATAATTATAAATATAAAGGTATTAAATACAGTCACACATTCATTGTTGTTGTCAGGTGCTGTCAAGTTGGTTCCAACTCATAAGGACCGTATGTACAACAGAAAGAAACACTGACAGGTCCTGCGCCATCTGCACAAACATTGTTGTACTTAAGTCCCTTGTTGTGGCCACTGTGTCAATCCATCTCAATGAGGGTCTTCCCCTCTTTCACTGACCCTTTACTTTACCAAGCATGATGTCCTTCTCCAGGAACTGATTCCTCCTGGTAACATGTCCAAAGTACATGAAACAAGCTCTCACTATTCTTGTTTCCATTATACCCCTGAAAATAACTAACACCACTCATTAAAAAAAAATAGTAACTAATAACATCATGCCACTGTTCATAGAAAATTCAGAAATATTTTTAAGTAGGCATTATATGCATCAACCCTCACTTGAAAAAAAAAAAGATTCTACAGTAAATTTAAACCCAGTTAAAGCCTTTCTGCAGTGTTGATAAACCAGTGAAGTCTAGATACATAATGCTTAAGTGTAGCTGGATTCAAATATAGCTAGAGTACATGGAAAGCCCTTGGAATATTTTCCTTTGTATCATTTCTCAGCCACACTTTTAAATTGGGCTAGAAGCCAAATGAATCAAAGTGAAGAACTTTAGTTACGGCCTTACACACGCATAGTTAATGTTAACTTGGATACCACAAATTCAGTTTACAGGAAGGTAGGAAGCTTAATCTGTGTTCTAACCACAACAGAGAGTAACCCAGGCCACTTCTGTGCTAGCGTAATTCAAGGCTCAACTCTGAATAATAAAATGTCATCTTTTTCTTCCCTCTAGTATTGGAATGTTTCAAATATTTTTCATTTAATGCCGTTATTATATCTGCATGGCTAATACACATAACTTACCTCGCTATTTGAAAAAAGAAAAAAACTTTCTAGATACAGACCCTGGTGGCATAGTGGTTAAGAGCTATGGCTACTACCCAAAAGGTCGGCAGTTCAAATCCACCAGGCACTCCTTGAAAACCCTGTGCGGTTCTACTCTGTCCTATAGGGTTGCTATGAGTTGGATCAACTCGACAGTAGTGGGTTTTTTAGATACAGACCTGGTGTTTTCCTTGGATAAACTTGGAAAGCTTTTTAGGCTGATGGCCAGTATTAGATAACCTTTAACATCCTCCTGTCAATCTCTTGAGGATATGAAGTCCTTTTCCTAAACAATTTTATAGTAAAGGATACATAAGACTTCTAGAGATACTATTTAAAGGAAAGGAACTTCTGTGCCTTCACGTAAATAACTCTCCCACTTTTCCTATCTCTTTCTCTTTATAAAGATAATTGACATTGCACAAGCAACTACTATTTTTCTTCTTTCTATACAAAGGTATGATAACAAATCTTGATTTAATGTATTTATTCAAAACAATATTAGAATATATAATCTTGATTGTCAATTGTCAAGCCTTCAAAGCTCCTTTAAATGTCCAAGATTACATCTTCACTTTAATATGGCATGATTTTTAAAATCTATGAAACTTAATAAGATGGAAATAGCCTGTTTGCATATATAGCTTAAAGTAGTTAAAGTATATTCAGTTGGTGGTTGAGCTCTGTAGGTGTTCTCCTCCAGCAAGATTGCTTTGCATATATGAATCATTAAAATAATGAAAAATAACCCAAGCTCAAGTGGAATCGGAATGACTAACAAAAAATAGTTTTTAATTTCTACAAAGATACTAGGCTTAAAGTAGTTTGAGAATACGATTTTTTAAATGCCCTTGAAGACACCGTGTTCTAACTGTACATTTGACTAAGAATTGTGAAGCTCCGTAAGTTACAGTGTACATAATTCTGCACACACCTGGTATCACTACCAGCAACAGCAATCTTTCCAATTGGCTTTGTTTTGATCTAGACATACGGAAGGGAAATGGGAAGCAATTACAAAAGGTAACTTCCTAAACCTTGCTATCCCGCTGTGCAGTGACTGCATAGCTCTGGCAAACGCTGATAATGGGTGTTATCTACCAATGTACATATTCTTCAAACTCTGGGAGATTCCTGGCTGCTCCTGGGTTGACTTCACATTCATTCTTCTTTCTGCCTCATAAATCCCAGAGATTTGGTTCATTTGCCTTTATATTCATAAGTGCCACCAACTAATTTGCAAGCTGCAATCCTGCACTCCTAGATATCCAGAGGATATAGTATTCCTTATTTTTTTCCCTGCTTTTTCTGAATCAAGAGTTGTTATTGCTAGTAACTTCAGGAAAACAGAAAGGAGGCTACCACAATTGGAAAAAACAGGGAAGTTGCAGAGTTATAACAACAACAAAATATGCAGAAGTAAAAGTCTGTCAGTTTATCATACTGTGGGGGCTTGCATGTTGCTGTGATGATGCTGGAAGCTGTGCCATCATTTTGAATCAGACAATCATACGGTCTACTATGCTGGGAATGACAACTTTAAGAGGAATGGTGTTGCATTCATCATCAAAAAGAACATTTCAAGACCTATCCTGAAGTACAACGTTGTCAGTGATAGGATAATATCCATACGCCTACAAAGAAGGCCAGCTATTATTCAAAATTACACACTAACCATTAAGGCCAAAGATGAAGAAATTGAAGATTTTTACCAACTTCTGCAGTCTGAAATTGATCGAATATGCAATCAGGATGCATTGATGAATACTGGTGACTGGAATGTGAAAGTTAGAAACAAAGGAGAAGGATAGGTAGTTAGAAAATATGACTTTGGTGACAGAAATGATGCCAGATTGCATGATAGAATTTCATAAGACCAACAACTTATTCATTGCAAACACCTTTTTCAGTAACACAACCGGCAACTACACATGTGGACCTCACCAGATGGAATACACAGGAATCAAAGCGACTACATCTGTGGAAAGAGACCATGGAAAAGCTCAATATCATCAGTCAGAATAATGCCAGGGGCCAACTGCAGAACAGACCATCAGTTGCTCCTATGCAAGTTCATGTTCACGTGCAAGAAAATTAGAACAAGCCCACCAGAGCAAAGCACAACTTTGAGTATATCCCACCTGAATTTAGAGACCATCTCGGGAACAGATTTGATGCGTTAAACACCCATGACTGAAGACCAGATGAGTTGTGGAATGACATCAAGGGCATCACATAAAGAAAGCAAGAGGTCATTAAAAAGAAAGGAAAGAAAGAAAAGACCAAAATGGATGTCAGAAAAGACTCTGAAAGTTGCTCTTGAACATCAATTAGCTAAAGCAAGAGGAAGAAATGATGAAGTAAAAGAGCCGAACAGAAGATTTCAAAGGGTGGTTCGAAAAGGGAAAGTAAAGTATTATAATGACATGCACAAAGACCTGGAGTTAGAAAACCAAAAGGAAAGAACAAGCTCAGCAAAAACATTCAAGCCTCAATTTGTCATATTGGAGGATTCTATGGAGAAGATATTAAATGACACAGGAAGCATCAAAGGAAGATGGAAGGAATACACAGAGTTACTATACCAAAAAGAACTGATTGACATTCAACCATTTCAGGTGGTAGCATATGATCAGGAACCAATGGTACTGAAGGAAGAGTTCCAAGCTGCACTGAAAGCAATGGCAAAAAACAGGGCTTCAGGAATTAACAGAATACGAATTGAGATGTTTCAACAAACAGATGCAGCACTGCAAGTGCTCACTTGTCTATGCCAAGATAGCTACCTGGAAGAAGACAGCTACCTGGCCAATCAACTGGGAGAGCTCCATATTTATGCCTATTCCAAAGGAAGGTGATCCAGCAGACTGCAGAAATTATGGAACAATATTATTAATATCACACTCAAGTAAAATTTTGCTGAAGATCTTTCAAAAGTGGTTGCAGCAGTACATTCACAGGGAACTTCCAGAAATTCAAGCTGGATTCAGAACAGGATGTGGAGCCAGAAATATCACTGCTGACGTCGGATGGATCCTGGCTGAAAGCAGAGAATACCAGAAAGATGTTTATCTGTGTTTTATTGACTATGCAAAGGCATTTGACTGTGTGGATCATAACAAATTATGGATAAAATTTTGAAGAATGGGAATTCTGGAACACTTAATTGTGCTTATGAGGAACCTGTACATAGATCAAGAGGCAGTCGTTTGAACAGAATGAGGGGACACTGCATGGATTAAAGGCGGGAAAGGTGTGCATCAGGGTTGTATCCTTTCACAATACTTATTCAATCTGTAGGCTGAGCAAATAATCCAAGAAGCTGGACAGTATGAAGAAGCACCAGGGCATCAGAATTGGAGGAAGTCTCATGAACAACCTGTGAAATATAAATGACACAACCTTGCTTCCTGAAAGTGAAGAGGACTTGAAGCACTTACTGATGAAGATCAGAGACCACAGCCTTCAGTATGGATTACACTCCAACATAAAACAAAAATCCTCACGACTGGACTAATAAACAGAGAAAAGGTTGACATTATTAAGGATTTCATTTTACTTGGATCCATAGTCAATACCCATGGAAGCAGCAGTCAAGAAATCAAATGACGCATTGCATTGAGCAAATCCTCTGCAAAAAACCTCTTTAAGGTGTTGAAAAGCAAGGATGTCACCTGACCCAAGCCATGGTATTTTCAGTCACCCTATATGCATGTGAAAGCTGAATGATGAATAAGGAAGACTAAGAAACATTTATGCCTTTGAATTATTGTGTTGGCAGAGAACATTGAATGTACCATGGACTGCCAAAAGAACGAATGAGTCTGTCTTGGAAGAAGTACAGCCAGAATGCTCCTAAGAAGCAATGACGATGAGACTTCGTCTCACATACTATAGACATGTTACCAGAAGGGACCAGTCCCCTGGAAAAGGACATCATGCTTTGTAAAATAGAGGGTCAGTGAAAGAAAAAGAGTAAGTCCATCAATGAGAAGGATTGACCCAGTGGCTGCAACAATGGGCTCAAGCATAACAATGATCATGAGAAACACACAGGACGTGGGTGTTTTATTCTGTTGTACATCAGGTCACTATGAGTTGGAACTGGTGCGACAGCACCTAACAATAAACACAGTAGTTGTTTCTGGTCTTCATCAAAAAGAAATGAAGTGAGGTGGAGCCAAGATGGCGGACTAGGCAGACGCTACCTCGGATCCCTCTTACAACAAAGACACGGAAAAACAAGTGAATCGATCACATACATAACAATCTACGAACCCTGAACAACGAACACAGATTTAGAGACGGAGAACGAACTAATACGGGGAAGCAGCGATTGTTTCCAGAGCCTGGAGCCAGCGTACCAGTCAGGTACGGCACATGCACAGAGAGCTGCTCCACCCCCCTGAACTAACCCCGGGAGGGGGACCAGCCGGTTCCACGGGCGGCGTGGGACGCAGCCGGTAGGAGAAGTCCCCGGGAGAGAGTGACTGGTCTTGGAGCAGAAAGAGCAGCGTCCGAGCCGGGGAACGGTCCCGCAGGGATTTGGACTGGACGCAGGTACGGCATAAACACAGAGAGTTGCTCCACCCCCCTGAACTAACCCTGGGAAGGGGACCAGCCGGGTCGCGTGGGCGGCGTGGGACACAGCCGGTAGGAGAAGTCCCCGGGAGGCAGCAACTGGTATTAGAGCGGGGAGAACAGCGTCCCAGCCGGGACACTCGGTCATGGCACAAGCACGGGGAGCTGATCTACCCATCTGAACTAACCCCGGGAGGAGGCCGAACTGGTTCTCAGAGGCGGCACGGCCACGCGGCTGGAGGGACGAGAAGTCCCTGGGAGGCAGTGACTGATTCTGGAGTCCAGAGTGCACCGTCCCAGTAGGGGAGCCTTGACGCTGGGCTTGGGGCTGGAAGCGGAGGATCTGACCCTGACTCCAGCGGGCCAGACCCCCCCGGGGCAATCTCCACACAGCCAGCACACATAGGCGACGCCCCGCGGGAATCTCAGATATAATAGCCATTCCAAGCAAGACAAGCAACTCTGGCTATATTCTGAGGTGCTACTCTCCTATCTCTCTGTTCCCTCCCCCACCCTCCCCAGGCGGCTTCATTAACATCTGAATAGCCTGAGCCAGAGGGAGAACTCTGATAGGGATCTGACTGCATTTTTTTTTTAGCGGATTTTCTGGAAAAACTAGTTTCCCAGTGATGGCTCGGAGACAAAAATCCATATCAAACCACTTAAAGAAACAGACCATGACAGCTTCTCCAACCCCCCAAACAAAAGAATCAAAATCTTTCCCAAATGAAGATACAATCTTGGAATTATCAGATACAGAATATAAAAAACTAATTTACAGAATGCTTAATGATATCACAAATGAAATTAGGATAACTGCAGAAAAAGCCAAGGAACACACTGATAAAACTGTTGAAGAACTCAAAAAGATTATTCAAGAACATACTGGAAAAATTAATAAGTTGCAAGAATCCATAGAGAGACAACATGTAGAAATCCAAAAGATTAACAATAAAATTACAGAATTAGACAACACACTAGGAAGTCAGAGGAGCAGACTCGAGCAATTAGAGTGCAGACTGGGACATCTGGAGGACCAGGGAATCAACACCAACATAGCTGAAAAAAAATCAGATAAAAGAATTAAAAAAAATGAAGAAACCCTAAGAATTATGTGGGACTCTATCAAGAAGGATAACCTGCGGATGATTGGAGTCCCAGAACAGGGAGGGGGGACAGAAAACACAGAGAAAATAGTTGAAGAACTCCTGACAGAAAACTTCCCTGACATCATGAAAGATGAAAGGATATCTATCCAAGATGCTCATCGAACCCCATTTAAGATTGATCCAAAAAGAAAAACACCAAGACATATTATCATCAAACTCACCAAAACCAAAGATAAACAGAAAATTTTAAAAGCAGCCAGGGAGAAAAGAAAGGTTTCCTTCAAGGGAGAATCAATAAGAATAAGTTCAGACTACTCAGCAGAAACCATGCAGGCAAGAAGGGAATGGGACGACATATACAGAACACTGAAGGAGAAAAACTGCCAGCCAAGGATCATATATCCAGCAAAACTCTCTCTGAAATATGAAGGAGAAATTAAGATATTTACAGACAAACACAAGTTTAGAGAATTTGCAAAAACCAAACCAAAGCTACAAGAAATACTAAAGGATATTGTTTGGTCAGAGAACCAATAATATCAGATATCAGCACAACACAAGGTCACAAAACAGAACGTCCTGATATCAACTCAAATAGGGAAATCACAAAAACAAACAAATTAAGATTAATTAAAAAAAAAATACACATAACAGGGAATCATGGAAGTCAATAGGTAAAAGATCACAATAATCAAAAAGAGGGACTAAATGCAGGAGGCATTGAACTGCCATATGGAGAGTGATACAAGGCGATATAGAACAATACAAGTTAGGTTTTTACTTAGAAAAATAGGGGTAAATAATAAGGTAACCACAAAAAGATATAACAACTCTATAACTCAAGATAAAAACCAAGAAAAACGTAACGACTCAACTAACATAAAGTCAAGCACTATGAAAATGAGGATCTCACAATTTACTAAGAAAAACGCCTCAGCACAAAAAAGTATGTGGAAAAATGAAATTGTCAACAACACACATAGAAAGGCATCAAAATGACAGCACTAAAAACTTATTTATCTATAATTACCCTGAATGTAAATGGACTAAATGCACCAATAAAGAGACAGAGAGTCACAGACTGGATAAAGAAACACAATCCATCTATATGCTGCCTACAAGAGACACACCTTAGACTTAGAGACACAAACAAACTAAAACTCAAAGGATGGAAAAAAGTATATCAAGCAAACAATAAGAAAAAAGAAGAGGAGTAGCAATATTAATTTCTGACAAAATAGATTTTAGACTTAAATCCACCACAAAGGATAAAGAAGGACACTATATAATGATAAAAGGGACAATTGATCAGGAAGACATAACCATATTAAATATTTATGCACCCAATGACATGGCTGCAAGATACATAAATCAAATTTTAACAGAATTGAAAAGTGAGATAGATACCTCCACAATTATAGTAGGAGACTTCAACACACCACTTTCGGAGAAGGACAGGACATCCAGTAAGAAGCTCAACAGAGACACGGAAGATCTAATTACAACAAACAACCAACTTGACCTCATTGACTTATACAGAACTCTCCACCCAACTGCTACAAAATATACTTTTTTTTCTAGCACACATGGAACATTCTCTAGAATAGACCACATATTAGGTCATAAAAGAAACCTTTGCAGAGTCCAAAACATCGAAA
The DNA here is from genome assembly GCF_030014295.1 of Loxodonta africana. NCBI lineage: Eukaryota > Metazoa > Chordata > Mammalia > Proboscidea > Elephantidae > Loxodonta > Loxodonta africana. The sequence goes on along the minus strand of NC_087346.1, from coordinate 61,363,693 downwards.
TATTACAAAGCATCCTCTCAGACCACAAGGCAATAAAACTAGAGATCAATAACAGAAAAACTAGGGAAAAGAAATCAAATACTTGGAAAATGAACAATACCCTCCTGAAAAAAGACTGGGTTATAGAAGACATCAAGGAGGGAATAAGGAAATTCATAGAAAGCAACGAGAATGAAAATACTTCCTATCAAAACCTCTGGGACACAGCAAAAGCAGTGCTCAGAGGCCAATTTATATCGAAAAATGCACACATACAAAAAGAAGAAAGAGCCAAAATCAGAGAACTGTCCCGACAACTTGAACAAATAGAAAGTGAGCAACAAAAGAATCCATCAGGCAGCAGAAGAAAACAAATAATAAAAATTAGAGCTGAACTAAATGAATTAGAGAACAGAAAAACAATTGAAAGAATTAACAAAGCCAAAAGCTGGTTCTTTGAAAAAATTAACAAAATTGATAAACCATTGGCTAGACTGACTAAAGAAATACAGGAAAGGAAACAAATAACCCAAATAAGAAATGAGAAGGACCACATCACAACAGAACCAAATGAAATTAAAAGAATCATTTCAGATTATTATGAAAAATTGTACTCTAACAAATTTGCAAACCTAGAAGAAATGGATGAATTCCTGGAAAAACACTACCTACCTAAACTAACACATTCAGAAGTAGAACAACTAAATAGACCCATAACAAAAAAAGAGATTGAAACGGTAATCAAAAAACTCCCAACAAAAAAAAGCCCTGGCCCGGACGGCTTCACTGCAGAGTTCTACCAAACTTTCAGAGAAGAGTTAACACCACTACTTCTGAAGGTATTCCAAAGCATAGAAAATGACGGAATACTACCCAACTCATTCTATGAAGCCACCATCTCCCTGATACCAAAACCAGGTAAAGACATTACAAAAAAAGAAAATTATAGACCTATATCCCTCATGAACGTTGATGCAAAAATCCTCAACAAAATTCTAGCCAATAGAATCCAACAACACATCAAAAAACTAATTCACCCTGATCAAGTGGGATTTATACCAGGTATGCAAGGCTGGTTTAATATCAGAAAAACCATTAATGTAATCCATCACATAAATAAAACAAAAGACAAAAACCACATGATCTTATCAATTGATGCAGAAAAGGCATTTGACAAAGTCCAACACCCATTCATGATAAAAACTCTTACCAAAATAGGAATTGAAGGAAAATTCCTCAACATAATAAAGGGCATCTATGCAAAGCCAACAGCCAATATCACTCTAAATGGAGAGAACCTGAAAGCATTTCCCTTGAGAATGGGAACCAGACAAGGATGCCCTTTATCACCGCTCTTATTCAACATCGTGTTGGAAGTCCTATCCAGGGCAATTAGGCTAGACAAAGAAATAAAAGGTATCCAGATTGGCAAGGAAGAAGTAAAGTTATCACTATTTGCAGATGACATGATTATATACACAGAAAACCCTAAGGAATCCTGCAGAAAACTACTGAAACTAATAGAAGAGTTTGGCAGAGTCTCAGGTTATAAAATAAACATACAAAAATCACTTGGATTCCTCTACATCAACAAAAAGAACACCGAAGAGGAAATAACCAAATCAATACCATTCACAGTAGCCCCCAAGAAGATAAGATACTTAGGAATAAATCTTACCAAGGATGTAAAAGACCTATACAAAGAAAACTACAAAACTCTACTACAAGAAATTCAAAAGGACATACTTAAGTGGAAAAACATACCTTGCTCATGGATAGGAAGACTTAACATAGTAAAAATGTCTATTCTACCCAAAGCCATCTATACATTTAACGCACTTCCGATCCAAATTCCAATGTCATATTTTAAGGGGATAGGGAAACAAATCACCAATTTCATATGGAAGGGAAAGAAGCCCCGGATAAGCAAAGCATTACTGAAAAAGAAGAAGAAAGTGGGAGGCCTCACCTTACCTAACTTCAGAACCTATTACACAGCCACAGTAGTCAAAACAGCCTGGTATTGGTACAACAACAGACACATAGACCAATGGAACAGAATTGAGAACCCAGACATAGATCCATCCACGTATGAGCAGCTGATATTTGACAAAGGACCAGTGTCAATTAACTGGGGAAAAGATAGCCTTTTTAACAAATGGTGCTGGCATAACTGGATATCCATTTGCAAAAAAATGAAACAGGACCCATACCTCACACCATGCACAAAAACTAACTCCAAGTGGATCAAAGACCTAAACATAAAGACTAAAACGATAAAGATCATGGAAGAAAAAATTGGGACAACCCTAGGAGCCCTAATACAAGGTATAAACAGAATACAAAACATTACCAAAAATGATGAAGAGAAACCCGATAACTGGGAGCTCCTAAAAATCAAACACCTATGCTCATCTAAAGACTTCTCCAAAAGAGTAAAAAGACCACCTACAGACTGGGAAAGAATTTTCAGCTATGACATCTCCAACCAGCGCCTGATCTCTAAAATCTACATGATTCTGTCAAAACTCAACCACAAAAAGACAAACAACCCAATCAAGAAGTGGGCAAAGGATATGAACACATATTTCACTAAAAAAGATATTCAGGCAGCCAACAGACACATGAGAAAATGCTCCCGATCATTAGCCATTAGAGAAATGCAAATTAAAACTACGATGAGATTCCATCTCACACCAACTAGACTGGCATTAATCCAAAAAACACAAAATAATAAATGTTGAAGAGGCTGCGGAGAGATTGGAACTTTCATACACTGCTGGTGGGATTGTAAAATGGTACAACCACTTTGGAAATCCATCTGGCGTTATCTTAAACAGTTAGAAATAGAACTACCATACAACCCAGAAATCCCACTCCTCGGAATATACCCTAGAGATACAAGAGCCTTCACACAAACACATATATGCACACCCATGTTTATTGCAGCTCTGTTTACAATAGCAAAAAGCTGGAAGCAACCAAGGTGTCCATCAACGGATGAATGAGTAAATAAATTGTGGTATATTCACACAATGGAATACTACGCATCGATAAAGAACAGTGACGAATCTCTGAAACATTTCATAACATGGAGGAACCTGGAAGGCATTATGCTGAGCGAAATTAGTCAGAGGCAAAAGGACAAATATTGTATAAGACCACTATTGTAAGATCTTGAGAAATAGTAAACCTGAGAAGAACACATACTTTTGTGGTTACGAGGGGGGGAGGGAGGGAGGGTGGGAGAGGGTTTTTTATTGATTAATCAGTAGATAAGAACTGCTTTAGGTGAAGGGAAAGACAACACTCAATACATGGAAGGTCAGCTCAATTGGACTGGACCAAAAGCAAAGAAGTTTCCGGGATAAAATGAATGCTTCAAAGGTCAGCGGAGCAAGTGCGGGGGTCTGGGGAACATGGTTTGCGGGGACTTCTAAGTCAATTGGCAAAATAATTCTATTATGAAATCATTCTGCATCCCACTGCAAAATGTGGCGTCTGGGGTCTTAAATGCTGACAAGCGGCCATCTAAGATGCAGCAGTTGGTCTCAACCCACCTGGAGCAAGGGAAAATGAAGAACACCAAGGCCACACGACAACTAAGAGCCCAAGAGACAGAAGGGGCCATATGAACCAGAGACCTGCATCATCCTGAGACCAGAAGAACTAGTTGGTGCCCGGCCACAACCGATGACTGCCCTGACAGGGAGCACAGCAGAGGACCCCTGAGGGAGCGGGAGATCAGTGGGATGCAGACCTCAAATTCTCATGGAGAGACCAAACCTGATGGTCTGACTGAGACGGGAGGAATCCCGGCGGCCATGCTCCCCAGGCCTTCAGTTGACACAGGACAGGAACCATCCCCGAAGACAACTCATCAGAAATGAAAGGGACTGGTCAGCGGGTGGGAGAGAGACGCTGATGAAGAGTGAGCTAATTATATCAGGTGGACACTTGACATTGTGTTGGCAACTCTTGTCTGGAGGGGGGATGGGAGGATAGAGAGAGAGGGAAGCCGGCAAAATTGTCAAGAAAGGAGAGACTGAAAGGGCTGACTCAAGAGGGGGAGAGCAAGTGGGAGTAGGGAGTGAGATGTATGTAAACTTATATGTGACAGACTGATTGGTTTTGTAAACGTTCACTTGAAGCTTAACAAAAGTTATTAAAAAAAAAAAGAAATGAAGTTTGAAAGACCTTCCTTTGCTCACAGCTGCTTTTCACATTCCCAGTCATTAATGTTTGTATAGGAAATTCTTCTAAGAAAAAAGTTTACCATCTCACTGGAGTATGGCTTCACAAAGCTAGCCAGGCCTAAAGCATAGGTAGATTCAGGATGAGCTAATTTATAATAATGATTATCATTTTATTCCATCACTATTACATGAGCATCACCATATATGTATGTGAATTTATATATTTGTTTCACCTCCACAGAACAATCCTAATTGGATAATTTAGCAAATAAACTGTCACATGGTCTATATAGCTTTACCATCATCATCTGCTAAATAAATGGCCAAGTCTGTCTGATTTAAAATCACCATACCTTTCCTGCTTCATTTTAGAAACTAGTTGCTTAAATTCTTTCTCGTCATAAGCCCTGGCTGTCCTTGGTTTTATGCTTTGTACTCTACAGCTATCATCGTCTGGTATTGAGACAGGTACCTCAATCTGGAAGCTCCAAGTAATTTCCACATTCCAGGCTTATGCATAGTCAGCGATCAGGGCCTCATTGCATATGCAGTCATTAATATGTATGATTGATTGTATATCCCCCTCCCTCCCTGATGTTAATCCTAGGCGTGGCCACTGGGGCTCTCACTACATGTCCACATAAAGACGCCTCCTTTACTGGTAAATTCCAAAGGTTATTTTCAGGAAACCAGAGACAAATTCCAAACCAATTTCTTTGTCCCACTGTTAGATTTTACACTGGTCTTCCAATCTCGTATTTCTCATTCTTTTTCCCTCCAATATAACTTAATCTCTCTGGCCCCTACAAGTCTTATCCTCCTAATATCATTCTCTTCTGGCCCTCTAGCTCTAGAAAGCACATTTCTCTCCATTCTTTCTGGAAATCTACTTTGCTCTAGGACTTAGAAGCCCTAAAGTTCACATATACTGGTTTATGGAACCTTATTAATCATGAGTTTTCTGGTTTTGTAGATGAGAAAACTAAAGCTTATAAAGTTTGAATTGACTTGCTCATGGTTATATAGCTCTTAAGTGGAGGATCTGGGAATAGAGCTGTGGTCTATACTTAAGAATGCAGCATTGCCTTCACCTAACCCACAAGCATCATTTGCAGCAATGAATTTAGAAAATTGATTCATCATTATCTGGCTCCTGCTCTACAAACATTTCTACAGTCATTTTTCCCCTCAAATGCCGGATACGAAATCTGTTCCCCATACAAAGATGAGAAGTGTTTACTAGTAGAAGAAATTAGTGTGTGGTGTTTAAAAAAAAAAAAATGTCATGGAATTTGAAAGAATATGACATTAGTTTGGTTGTATTTTAAGATTACCAAACAACTACCTCTGGAAACCCTTTTATTTTGTGTCAGGTCATAATTTGGTTAATATTCCCTACATATTATTCATAGAAATTCTCTAAACTTTACCTGTTCTTAATTTACTTGTACATACTGAGAAAGTTTGGATCCAAATGATACACATAGAGAGTATGTGTTTGTGAATGTGTGTGTTGTTCCTTTTTTTGTTTAATGAGAGATTCAGTTGCATAGATTTATTAAGAGTTAGTGCTTAAATGTCTCCGTTGTCCAACCACAAATTTGAATACTAAGTTTCTTTGTATTATGCCAATGATTAAATAATGTCTTAGTAGTTATACTAAAAAGGTTTGAGTGCCATATATGATTGCTAAGATACGAGTGCATTCTTTATTTTTAAATGAAAATGGCATAACGGGAATTCTACTAGCAAGGTAGGCAGAGGTTCAGACTCAAAGTTGATAGCTAATAACAAACAAAGAAAAAAATGCCCCCAAATTTGTAATTTTACAAGAGGCTCATCAGTCATTGTTTCATTCTATGTGACTATTTTTAAGTGTTTAGAAAAGCTAATTCCACCCAGCATGTGTCTATATTTGGCAAGTTTTTCTTTAAGACATTTATACAAGGTATGGCCATTACTGTATTAAAAACATGTCTTGCATGCTATAGGACAATGATGATTTTCAAAAAAGCCTGTAATACAGGCCTCTGGAAACCTCCTCATTAGTCAGAGTGGTGACAGGTTCACACAGACCTCTCTATCATTGCTGAAATGCCATCAAAATTTGTAATTGCTTTTTTTCTCTGGGATCAATTTTCTTGCTGAGCAATCATTCAATCAGTCTTTTAGTCTTGATCCTTTAACAAACTCCTTTTTCCCCTGACCGGGGTCAGTGTTCGATTCAGGAGGATGACTAACATTTCGGTAGCTCTGAAACATTTCTCATTTTATTCAATACCTTTAAAATTCCTTGTGGCTATCATAATGTTAATAGAAAATATTCACCATTTAGTTGAGGAGCATTGGACACTAGGGTAGATAAGTAAAAGATAAACAGAAATAATTTATTTGGAAATCCTGAGTGTTTAACCTTAATAAAAAAAAAAAAAACCTTAATAAACAGAAACGATTGGCTAGTCCTTTTTCAAAGCATAATTCTATTCTTTCCCATGGTGCAACTGGGGTAGCTTAATGAGAAGTCTAAATAGGATATCCCTTATAAAGTAGAACAGTGTGTTTTCAAAGATATGAAAATAAAATGCAAAATTGACATTAGGATTTATGTATCCACTGGGAAATTCGCCGAAGCAAGTTCTTTCAAAATGTCACTGAATAAGTTCTTAACCTCTCCAGCTTTTTCTACTGTCGAGCTGTTCTACTTCATTTGTTCTTGCTGCTCATATGACACCCAAGCTGTTTTTTTTTTCTTCAGGGCTGGTGAGTTGTGCTCTTCTCTCAAGTTTGATTTTCTGTGTCCAAACCTAAATGCTAGAGTCTTCACCCTCATCCAAGTACTCACTATGTTTCACAGTTCAAAAACTTAGGTGAGGTTGGTGATGGTGTAAATATTTACATATGTTAACATCTGGTGCATTTTAACAGGAAAGTGTTCACCTTTATTAACTGACCACAATGTTTCATAATAATTGTTCACATAATGTCCTTCAGTGAATTTTTCTTCCTGCACAGTAAATATGGAATTATTTTGAAATACTCAATTCTCATAAAAGGTCCAGTTACAGTGTTGGTAGTTGCCATAACAAAAGTAAAAATTGCTTGATTCCTAAAATTCTTCTTTGTGAAAGCAGATTTAAAAAAAAAGGTACCCATATTATGACCATTTCTGTTTGCATAAACATAATGCTTAGTAATAATGAACTTAAATCTGATTAATAATTTGTTTTTGTTCATACTTATAAATAATGACTTTAAAATGTATTGTATTTTATAGCTTTCAATGTACAGTGACAAACAAGATCTCGTTAGATATTCACAATAAGCCTCTGATATCCTTAGGGCTCATATTGTAAATAAAAAAAATTATGATGTTAAATAACTTGTGCAAGACTATTATCAGTTCAGATACTTGCAACTGCAAGTAACAGAAACCCAGCTCAAACTGGCATAAATAATAAAGAAATTTATAAGCTCACATAAGAGAAAAGGCAAACTTCACGGTTGATGTCATCCAGTGGCTCTATCTCTGTATCACTTCCCTTGAATTTTCTTGATTCTTTTCTCCATGTTTCTGGCTTCATTATTAAGCTCAAAATGAAATAGATACAGGAGATCCAGGCATCAGATCGTCTCAGGAAAGAGGAGAGAATCTGTCTCTTTCTGTGTCTAATTTAAGATTAAAGTCAAATATCTCAGAAGCTACAATAAACTTCATTTCACTCAATTGCCCAAATTCGTTCTCATGCACACTCCTGATCTAATTCATGTTGACAGAGGTTTGTCATTCATTTATGAGTTCTCCTATTAATTTTCCTTCATGATTGTAATTAGAATAATACATAAATGTACACATATTTTAATAAATATTTATAAATAACTGTTTAATAAATAGATATTTGTGCCTGCAATTAACTCTTTAATATCTCTCTCCTGTGGTACAATGTAAGCCCGTAGGGTAGGATCTGTGACTGTTTTATTTCTTGTTGTAGCATAGCATAGCCAAGTGCATAGCCCAGTGCCTTAAGCATAATAGATATTTGGTAAATATTTGTTTATTAAGCTAATTAAAGGTGGGAGATATTTATGTAATCAGCTCAGTATGGCAGTTGGTATTTTATTTAGGTGGTGTCGGGGCTGTGGCCATCAAACTTTTCCTGGGGACAAAATTTACTGTAGGAAATATTTAAACTATTATCCTGGTCATGCAGGATCTTTGTACATCTCACACTCTCTCTCTCCTTCCTTAATCCTTTACTGTCACTGTAACATGTATAAAAAAACACATCATATTTAAATAACTAGTATAACCAGGATACAAAATTGTTTCATCTTTTTCTAATTAACTATAATTAGCAACAAGTCCACCATCTCTTGGTCAAAACTTTGCCTTCCCATTATTTAGGCTACTCCAGAATGTATAGTCCAAAGCAGCATCAATTTGATTTCCTCCCCCAGGCAGAAGGAGCACTGGAATCTCTCCTCTCATCCTGCCATGATGCCTACTGTCACACAGTGTCAACCACTGATGCCCAGAGCTGGGGCGGATCTGTATTGTTGCTTTGTTGATCCCGCTCACTGCACACTCTTGCTCAGTTCCTCAAGAATGGTGACCAACTTCAGGGCTCATCTCAAAGTTTCTCAGACTTTGTCTTCTAGTATAGGAATTCTTGGTGCTAAACTATTTCAGAGTTCATGTACAGCCATCTCGCAGGCACTAACATTTCTGGAGTGCTGATTACGACTGGCTAACTCTACCACGTTGGAGTTCTTTGCTCCTTCTCTTGAGCTGATCTATACCTGGAAGTGGAACAGATTATTATTATTATTATCCTTAAAACAAAGTATCTATGTGTAGGTCATTTCTTCCAGAAAACAGTTTGAGTGTTTGCCCTCATATGAGAGCACATTTCAGTTACTCTAGTCAGTTGTGCCACTAGGGTTGGTGTCATTCAGTGGGGTAACTCATGGTGTCACTCATCCCCATGGACCTCCTCCAATACCAGACCATACAGAATTCTTAGTAATGTTTATTATCAATTTTAATCTTGGAATAATATGTGATAAGTATAGTTGTAAATTGTTTAAGTATAATATTTCTTAGATTACAGGAATACTAACAACAGAATTGCTTTGTAAAATCTTTCTACATTGAATTACAATATTAGTAACTAAGCGGAAATCTTTTTTTTTTCTCCTTTTCCTTTAATTACTACATCATTCTCTAAAAACTTATTGATATATGTTCACAAATACAGGCATAGGCATACCTCATTTTATTGTACTTTGCTTTATTGCAGTTTGCAGATATTGTGTTTTTTACAAATTTAAGATTTGTGGCAACCCTGCATTGAGCAAGTCTTTCCAATAGAAACTTTTCCAATAGAATGTGCTCACTCCCTCTGTGTCACATTTTGGTAATTCTTGCAATATTTCAAACTTTTTCATTTATTATTATATCTGTCATGGTGATCTGTGATCAGTGATCTTTGATGTTACTACTGTAATTGTTTTGGGGCACCGTGAACCATGCCCACGTAATATGGCTTCACTGATAAATGTTGTGTGCATCCTGACTGCTCCACTGACCAGCTGTTCCCCCATCTCTCTCCCTGTGCTCAGGCCTTCTATTTCTTGAGACAATATTGAAATTAGGCCAGTTAATAACCCTACAATGGCCTGTAAGTGTTCAAGTGAAAGGAAGAGTCCCACATCTCCAACATTAAATCAAAAGCTAGAAATAGTTAAGCTTAGTGAGAAACGCATGTCAAAAGCCAAAAAAGACCAGAAACTAGGCCTCTTGCACCAGTTAGCCAAGTTGTGAATGCAAAGGAAAACCCCTACAAGTATCATATCTAGTAGAGTTCTCCACAATATTAAGTTCCTCTTATGATGGAATTTTTTTCTGACATATATACTGATTTATGTAGACATGGCAAGGGACTTTTGAAAAGAAAAATTTGGCATAACCAATTATTTCTTTAGGCCTGATTTAGTAATACATTTAGACTGTACTGGGATATAATATAATCTTCACATTTACAAATTATTTTTTTAAGTTATTTTTGAAATAAAAAATGGATATTTAGGTATGACTTTAAAAAGCACATTCAAAAATTTTTTTAAAATCATGAAGTTTTATGTTCCAAAGCAAAGCAGAGGAAGAGGAAAATTACATAATGTTAGGAAAGAGGAATTGTGCTGGAATGGTGCCTTGCTGTGTCCTCACTTGTATGTGAATATGAACATACCACTTAATTGTGCTCATAAAGAATTTGTACATGGATCAAGAGGCCATTGTTTGAACAGAACAAGGGGATACTGCATAGTTTAAAGTCATGAAGGGTGTGCTTCAGGGTTGTATCCTTTCACCATACCTATTCAGTCTGTATGCTGATGAAATAATCTGAGAAGCTGGACTATATGAAGGGGTACAGGGCATCAGGGTTGGAGGAAGACTCATTAACAACCTGCATTATGCAGATGACACAACTTTGATTGCTGAAAGTGAAGAGAACTTGAAGCACTTACTGAAGAAGATCAAAGACCACAGCCTTCAGTATGGATTGCACCTCAACATAAAGAAAACAAAAATCCTCACAACTGGACCAATGAGCAACATCGTGATAAACGGAGAAAAGACTGAAGTTGTCAAGGATTTCATTTTACTTGGATCCACAATCAACAGCCATGGAAGCAGCAGTCAAGAAATCAAAAGATGCGTTGCACTGGGCAAATCAGCTGCAAGAGATCTCTATAAAGTGTTAAAAAGCAAAGACCTCACCCTGAGGACTAAGGTGTGCCTGACACAAGCCATGGTGTTTTCAATTGCTTCATATGCATGTGAAAGCTGGACAATGAATAAGGAAGACTGAAGAGAATTGGTGCCTTTGAATTGTGATGTTGGCAAAGAATATCAAATATATCATGGACTGCCAAAAGAACGAACAAATCTGTCTTAAAAGAAGTACAACCAGAATGCTGCTCGTAAGCAAGGGTGGCAAGACTGGGTCTCACATACTCTGGACACGTTGTCAGGAGGAATCAGTAGCTGGAGAAGGACATCATGCTTGGTAAAGTAGAGGGTCAGCGAAAAAGAGGAAGACCCTCAAGGAGGTGGATTGACACAGTGGCCGCAACAATGGGCTCAAGCATCGAAACAATTGTGAGGGTGGTGCAGGACTGGGCAGGACTGCATAGGGTTGCTGTGAATTACAACTGACTTGAAGGCACCTAACAACAACAAGCTCTAAGGTGACAAATAAGATTAAATGAAATGAGGCATGCTGTGCACGTTGCAACTTAGTGGCTGGCTCACAATAAACCCTTAATAAATGTTATTTCTCTTGGTTTTATCAATATTCTTCTTTTTTTATATGATATTCATCAAAATTTATTTTACTTGAAATAATTGCCTCTAAAGAGGTTTGTTGGTGCGGAAAAAAATTTTTAAAAAGAATTGCTGCTATTTATCATGACTGTTTTCTTATTTCTCTTTCTTCCTTGTTTTCCCCACAGTGAGGGTAAAGGCCTGTATATTTCTAACCTTGCATGGAGAGATCAAAATTGAATGGAATCACATTTTCCTGATCCTTCTTTCTGGTTTAAACCTGAAACCTAGAAATAGAGGGGAAACAAATCCTAGTTAAAGGGAAGAATGTTCAGCTCTATTTCACATACTTTAACTTATTTGATCTTCTCCACACCTCTGCAAGAGTGGTAGGAGTGTTTTATGATTCCACTTTATATATTCAGAAATTGGTTCCCAATGAGGTTAAATGATTTCCCTACGGCCTCATGTTTGAGAAATGACAGGATGGTAACTTGATCATAAAGTCTAGTACTGTTTTCCATTGCATTGTCTTTCCAAACATAACTTAGTCTTTTAAAAAACATGTTTTCCTTATCTTTTTTTTCACTCTCTCATCTTTCAAATATACAAAGCCATGAGAAAAATGAAAGATGAGTAAAAAGAATTGCTAATGGAAGAACAAAATGTTAGGAGACGAAATAAAACCAAATCCACCGCCATTGAGTTGATTCTGACTCATTGTGACCCTATAGGAGGGAGTAGAACTACCCCACAGGGTTTCCAAGGCCATAAATCTTTACAGAAGCAGACTGACACATCTTTTTTTCCAAAGAGTGGCTGGTGGGTTGGAACCACTGACCTTTTGGTTAGTAGCCAAGCTCCTTTACAACGAGGCCTGCATAGGGGGTAGTTATTTTTTATGTTTAGCACTGAGTTATACATAGATTCTTTTTGTTTTTAGGACTTAAAAAAAAAAAAAAAGACTGGAGAATATTTGCCAAGTGAAGTAAGGAAACAGTATCTAAGTATTTCCCTTCTATATTGGGGGCTCCCAAAACACCTGCATTTTTGCTAATTCATTACAGGCATTCACAGGAGTCAGAGGCAGTTGTACTCATAAAAAAAAAAAATGAGTTGTACTTATAAAAAAAAAATTTTTTTTTTTTTTAGCTATGGTTTATTACAGCAAAAGGGTACACAACAGCATCAACGAGGGAAATATTCACCTCAGGCAGTGTCTGGAGGGATCCTTTCAGAGTACTCAGACAGTTCTCAGGAGAGGTCGCATAGAATGTGCTGCTTCCTCCAGCAGCAAGACGCAGCAACACATATGCGGTGGGCGTTTCTGCCCGGGAAAGCCCATTAGAGATCCAGAGTCCAAGGTTTTTGTTGGACTCTGTTGGATACTCTTTGCCTGTGTGATCAGCCACAATCATAGAAATTTCAGAGTCCCAGAAGGAAAGCAGGTGTTTTCCATTAGTCACATTGTTTATACAGTCTAGGCAGGTTATACAGTCTAGGCAGTGGAATCCAAACAAAACAGCCTTATCGGTGAAGGCAACTTTGCAAAAGGTGAGTTCCTAGATGCTAGCCAAGGGTCGACCATCCCTGCAAGCAGGCCCTTCAAAACAGCAATCTTAGACCTACTGTGCCAATTCCTTCCTGTGGACCAACCCAGCATTTTCAAGTGCCAATATGGGGGGGGGGGGTGGACAGTGGAGTCCAGGGGAATTTTGAAACAGAATGTAATATTACAGTAAGAGAAAGCATACAAAATAATGGCAGTACTCTTCTGTTATTGGTAGAAAAATCCTAATAGTCTTGGCCAGGGTTTTCAAAATTTTCTTTTAGAAGGAAAAACAAAAATAACAAAACAACCTAAGGCCATATAGGTGGAGAGGGATGCAGATAAGTATTTAGCATTTGGAGTGAACCATGTAAAATGCTTTAATAAATGCTAAAATTTTTCATGGAATGTAAGAAAAGGACATGTGAATTCTGACTGGGGAGATTTAAGAAGGCTCTGAGAAAGTGATATTTCAGCTCTAGTTCTTAATAATTTCTACAGCAGAGAGGGGTTAATGGCATTCTTATTATAGGGGACAACTGTAGAGAGCTGTGACTGTACAGGATATTAAAGAATATTGAGTATTTTTTGTGTGTGATACGATATGACATAAGCTGGACAATAAAAAAGGAAAATCAAAGAATTGATACATTTGAATCATGGTGTTTGAGAAGAATATTGAATATGTCATGGACTGCCAGAAGAACAAATAATTCTGTCTTGGGGAAGTAAAAACAGAATACTCCTTTGAGGCAAGGAGGGTGAGACTTTGTCTCACTTACTTTGGACATGTTATCAACAGGGATCACTCCTTGGGGAATGACATCATGTTTGGTAGAGGGTCAGCAAAAAAGAGGAAGACCCTCAACGAGATGGATTTACGCAATGGCTACAACAATGGGCTCAAACACACCTACTGTTGTGAGGATGGCACAGGACAGAGCAATATCTCATTCTGTTCTACATGGGGTCACTTTGAGTCAGAACTGATTTGTTGGCAACTAACAACAACAAGAACCTATAGTATTACATAAGTAATTTAATAATGACATAAGTTAATATAATTGAAAATAAGTTCAGAACTGTACACGGCGACAAGGTTTCAGAGGAACTTGAATTCCATGCCAAGAGTGTTTGTGTTCAAACACTCATCTTTCCTCTGGTTGTCCTGGGCTCACTTTTTTCTGTCACAAAAATGAAACATCCCATTGGCTATTAAACAGCATATTATTTCCTACAATGTGTTGTTTTTAAGTTGGAAAAGGATATGACAGTATTGTTCATTTTTTTTTAATGTTATGCATTTTTGTGTGCTCTTACCTGTAGAATAAAAAAACAATTAAAAAATTAGCAAGACCTGATTGGATTGTCCTGGTATGTTTACACAAATTTCTTAAAAAATTATATTCCATTTATTAAGAATGGTTTCAACTTCATTAAAATCAGATTATTATCTGATAAACATATGTTATAAATTATGAATAATTTTTTTATCCTATCCTACTGAAAATCCATATTCGTCTTTCTAAAACTCATATTTGAATATGGATTCCTATATTACTATGACTATGTGTTAAAATGTTAAAAAATAACAGAGATTCAGAGTGGAGTAGTTTATTCTAAATGCTAAGTGCCAAGTGTTCTTATGTCTATAAAAATGAAATTGTATACCGTGTACAATTACTGTATTAAACATTATCCATCCCTGTTAATTAAAATTATTTTTGCATTTTATTCCTCATTTGTAGTAGTTTTTCCCACCATTTTTTTTTTTTTTTTTTTGGTTCCCTTTAATTGGGACAAGATGTACTGGAAACTTTACTAGAAATAGCTCAGAAGTAAAATGCATGGAGATCATTTTATTGAGGACATTGCACATGTAAACTATTTTCAAGAATATCAAAGAGTCACAAAAATGGGTCACATTCTACAAATGATAGATCTGGGTTTTGAAACAACTGTTGTATACTTTCCCCCTTAAAACCCATGCCATTCTGAGACAGAACTAATTATCTTAAGACTCTGAGTCAACTGTTACCAAATGGTCTCACAGTTAGCGACAGAAGAGAAATGAAGCACAGAGCAGTAAACCTTGGGGATTCACCTGGCCTCCTTCGCAGCCAAGATTGTTCCTATGGTGTCAGATAACAATTAAAGAACCTGAAATTGAAAATCACTCAGAAAAGGTCAAACTGAAAAGTGTAACTTTCTCAACCAGGTCATGCATATCACAGTAAAAGAATAACCAGAGCATAAAGAAAGAATTAACATAGGATAAAGAAAGGAATGTATTACAAAACAGAGATGAATAGGTAATTATCCTTATGCACATGTGGAGAAACAGAACAAATACTGGAATCATAGGTACTATGTATCATCACTAAAAAGCTGTGTAATCTTGAGCAAGCCATATCCTCTACCTGTAGGCCTCAGCTTCCTCATAAGTAAAATAAGAGAGATGGTGTAAATGGTTCCTGAAGCTGCTTTTTAAAAATAACATCCTATAAATCTTTCTGTAAAATGGCATATTTGCAAAATATCTGAATGTAAGCACCATGAGAAAAGTACTTTGGCTGTCTTGGCACAGTACATAGACTAGGGCCTGTCACATATTAGGCACTCAAAACTATATTTGTTGAATGAATGTGTACCAGGAAATTGAGATGAGAGGTGGGTAGGTTAAGTGACTATTAGCAGAAGGACAGCGTATGCTCGTACATTGCTCCATCAAGACACATTAATCTTCTTCCTCCTTTAAAGAAAGCTGCACCTTTGATGATGGTGGGAAAGAGTAGGTAAGAAAGGTGTTCTTAGGGAGTGTCTTGGTTATCTAGTGCTGCTATAACAGAAATACCACACGTGGATGGCTTCAACAAACAGAAATTTATTCTTTCACAGTCTAGTAGGCTAAAAGTCCAAATTCAGGACTTCAGCTCCAGGGGAAGGCTTTCTCCCTCTGTTGGCTCTGGAGGAATGTCCTTGTCATCAATCTTCCCCTGGACTAGGAGCTTCTCCGTGCAAGGACTCCAGGTCCAAAGGACACGCCTTTCTCCTGGCACTACATACTTAATGGTATGATGTCCCCTGTCTGTCTACTCACTTCTCTCTTTTATATCTCAAAAGTGATTGACTTAAGACACAACCTAATCTTGTAGATTGAGTCCTGACTCATTAGCATAACTGCCTCTAATCCTGCCTCATTAACACCATAGAGATAGAATTTACAACCACAGGAAAATGACATCAGATGACAAAATGGTGAACAGTCACACAATACTGGGTATCATGGCCTAGCCAAGTTGACACATATTTTGAGGGGACCCAATTCAAACCATAACAGGGAGTCTCAGAGTTTCTCAAAGATTTGCATGCCTCTGGTTGGAAAAGCTACAAAGTGCTTTTAAGTCCTTAACATTAAAAAAATATCTTTTCTGAGACCAGTTCTGTGCCATAGATGGTAGCCCTATACCTTTAAAGTATAGTTAGAGTGCAATTTCATAAGGAACGGTGCTTAACTTTTCCATGGCTGTACTTTGTAGTTGAATAAATGAGAGAACAATATCATTAGAGCTAACACACAGTATTTTATTTCAAAATATTGTCTTCCCATAGCTGGGTCATAATACCTCCTGGCTACACTTTGCCAAATGTTGTAGTAGAGTTGACTTAAAATTTATGATATTAGTTTGAATGAAAATCTAATGGTAACAAATTATGTATTTTAAGTATCACCATTTTTGAAAGCCATTATGTTCTTACCAGTTTGGAATACTAAAAATATACCTAAACTAGTTGCAACATACTCTGCTTAGTGGCATGGATTTCTTAGATGAATTTAATTTCCAGAAGTTCATGATGGAAATGCAGCTGAAGTACAGCAGTAGCAGAGTGGAAGTAAGTGGTCATTTTTTTTTTTTTTCAGGTAGGTCTTTGGGTTTGTGAGGACATTAAATTAGCGTATGGAATACTGATCTATCAGATGAAAATTTAAGCCATGATGCATTTTCTGACTTGAAGTCTGAGACTACACATTTACTTTTCTGTTCTGTTTTGCTGCTACTGGAAATTAATAGTGACAGAAATAAACACATTTAATAAAATAAGATCTCTAGCAGTGGATTTAGACAGAATATGATTTATTTGTTTAATATTGAGTCTTCAATAGAGTGGCTCAGACAATATTTATCTGTACATTATGAATAGTACATTGAAAAGGGGAAACTTTAAATGGGTATGCTTAAAGCTATGCCAATTTGAAAGGTAATAATTATTAAAATATATAAAGTATCTTCAGCAAAGATTAAATAATGCACTTTTATACTGGCACTGGTTACTTGTTTAATGTTTTGGAGACCTCTTTGAATAATTGGGGAACATTTTTAAAGAAAAGCATTCAAACACTAGTTTGACTTAGGCAAGTATCACAACTATTGATGTAATTCTTGAGTTAAAATTGGAAAACAAAGATGAAATATTAAAAATGAGGTGTTAAAATTAATTTTCTAAAAAAGAGAAAATCTCAGAAATTTAGAGCTTCAATTTTCTAATTTTTCTGAAAAAGAAATGTGGTTCTAGAGGATTAGATGATTTGCCAAAATCAGTAATCTAAATGAACCAATTTATTCAAGTCATTTTTTTTTTTTCTGAATGAAGTTGAATTGCAGATATTAAAGTCTACATTCTAATACCAGGTTTACAAAAAAGGCAAATAAAGGGCTATTTTATAAGAATTATAAAGGCTACCTGTTCAGTTTATGCAATAAATTTTTGTTGAACGTCTACTGGTGCCAGACATGGTTCTAAGGACGGAATATAAACTCTTGCCTTGCAGATACAGTGCCTGCTGTTACAGAGTTCACATTCTGGAAATAGCCAGCACACAATGAAACCAACAGATAATTGTCCAGATATGGACTGGTAAATTTGCCTCGGAAATTGGAGGGTACTGAGAGAATAAAGAGAGAGGCTGTTAACTCCAGTGCGGGCGGCGAACAAGTTTTTATTATTAGGGAGATTTACATACTGAGGCAGGTGTTCCTGGCCTGCCTCAGGACCAAAGCAGTCCTCTGTACCTAGCAGCAGGGTGGGCGGAGGTTTCCTAGAGGTCAAGTACAAAGGTGGCTCCGAGCCAAGGCGTTCCATAAGACTGCCTCAGCAAAGTCACAAAACAGGGGCTTGGAGAACCAGCAGTAAACTAACAAAAACAGCAGTGAACTAACAGCATGAAGGCAGCCAAGTTCAGCCTCACAAAGCCTGTTTTCTCCTTCAAAAAATAAAAATATTTTATAGTGGTAAGTCCCAAGCAGAAAATTGAAATCAACTTGATGTCTGTATTCCATTCATTACATACTTATTTAGTACCTTTATACACCAGGAGGAAACCTTGGTGGCATAGTGGTTAAGAGTTACAGGCTGCTTACCAAAAGGTTGGAAGTTCAAATCCACCAGGCACTCCTTGGAAACCGTATGGGGCAGTTCTACTCTGTACTATAGGGTTGCTATGAGTTGGAATCGACTCGATGACCTTGCATTTGGCTTAGGTTTTGGTATACACCAGGTGGAGCCCTGGTGGTGCAGTGGTTAAGAACTGTGCTGCCAACCAAAAGGTCAGGAGTTCAAATCCACCAGCCACTCCTTGGAAACCCTATGGGACAGTTCTACTCTGTCCTATAGTGCCACTATGAGTCAGAATCAACTTGATGGCAACAGGTTTTTGGTTTATACACCAGGCATTGTTTGGGCACCTGGGATAAATCAGAAAGCATAACGACAAAGGTCCTTAAATTTGTGACACTTCTTTTCTAATGGGAAGACAGATAATACAAAATAATAGTAAATTTGTACAAACAAACAAAAAAAAAAACCAAACCCAGTGCCATCGAGTCGATTCCGACTCATAGGAAACCCTGATTGCATAGTGGTGAAGTGGTATGGCTGCTAACCGAAAGGTCGGCAGTTTGAATCCACCAGGTGCTTCTTGGAAACTCTCTGGGGGCAGTTCTATTCTGTCCTATAGGGTCGCTATGAATATGAGAAATTTGTATAGTATGTTAAAATATTTTAAATGTGCCTGGAGGTATAAACTAGGCAGTACATTATAATATTAACTAAGGTGAAATAGTAAATCTCATTCTTGAGATGTGAGATGTAAACAATGATGTAAGAAGATGTAGAAGTTGGCTTATAGACATCTAGGTGAAGATGTTTTCAGACAGAATAAACCCCCAGGCCAGAAGCCTAGGGAAGAAGAATGCCTAGTATATTCAAGGACTACAAGAAAGTCAGCGTACTATTATGGAGTGATGGGGGTGGGAAAAAGAAAGAGATGTGTTCAGAGAAGAAAGACATATAGATATATTGATAGATAACTATATTCTAGCTATTAACCCTCTCTCAAACTACTTTAGTAAATCTCTTTTCATGTTCTATAGTAAGAAAATAAAAAAGACAGTTTACTAGACAGACTAATTATTCAATCAGCTTTGTATTGCCAAGGAATGATTTTTCAAACAGTAAAATAGTTGCGTCTCATGATGCCACATTCCACAAATGGGATGCTAATCTTATCCTTCCATGCTTAAATCCACTGTCGGACTAAAGTTTACCAGCATGAGAGATTTTTAAAGTGACACACCTTAGTTAACAATACTTAAGATTACTTGTTTTCTGAAACGGCAACTTTAACTTCTTATTTAAGAATTAGATTCACAATTCGAGGTCATAAGAAATAATATTACATAAAGTCTTAATAGTAGTTCTATGTTGTTTATTAGTCTCATGTCTGAAATGAAAAGATAACTGTATAAAAATAATGACCCAGCTATGAACATGGAGTCCTGGTGGTACAGTGGTTAAGAGCTTGGCTGCTAATAAAAAAGTTGGCAGTTCGAATCCACCAGCTACTCCTTGGAAACCCTATAGGACAGTTCTACTCACTCCTATAGAATCGACTCCACGGCAACAGGTTTGGTTTTTTGGTTTTAGCTATGAACATGAGAAATACTGGAAGTAATCCAGTTTTAGGATGACTCTGGAACAGAAGGACTTTGATTTACGCAGTATACCAAGATGAGGACTGATAGAAAATTAGGGGCATGCAAGTGCTACATTACTATAATATTTTAGTGTTATGGATTGACTTGTGTCTCCCCAAAATATGTGTTGTAAATCCTAACCTCTATGCTAGTGGTTATAATCCCATTTGGCAATGGGTTGTCTTTGTTATGTTAATGATACAAGATTAATGTACGGTATGTTTTAAGTCAATCTCTTTTGAGATATAAAAGCAAGCAAGGAAAACAGCGATGGGGTAAGACGCATGCCAAGAGACATGGAGATCTCTGAGAAACCAGGAAACAGAAGCTGAGGAGAGAAAGACCTTCCCCTAGAGCTGACAGAGAAAGCCTTCCTCTAGATCCAGCACTCTGGATTTGGACTTCTAGTCTCCTAAACTGTAAAAAGATAAACTTCTGTTTGTTAAAGCCATCCACTTCTGGTATTTCTGATATAGCAGTGCTAGATAACTAAGACGGTTAGCCTATAGCAACAATAATCACAAACTCTTTGCAATGCTATTTGTGCCCATCCAGTAACATTCATTTTCTTTTTATCTGTCCTTGGAAATATTTCAGTTGAATTTCACATTTCTCTGGTGTAGTTTGATCCCTTATACTTTAATATAATCCTGGAATTAAGCTTACTCATTTAATGCATGACACATCAATTCACTTATTAAACAAATATTTCTATAACTCATATTAGATATTCATCTCAACATGCATAAAAAATAAACTAATAATTACTTTTGGAAATAGTATGTACAGTGATTGCAGAAGAAGCTCTGTATTCAGATACTCTGGGCTCAAGACCCAACTCTATCTCCTTCCAACTATATTTCCCTAGGAAACTCAAGTAACTTCTCTTCACCTCAATTTTCTAATGTGTAAAATGAGGAAAAACATAAGTATCTAAAATATAGTATTATTGTGAGGAATTAAAATATAAGCTATGCAAAGCACTTAGCGTAGCACATGTTATGTATTAAGAACTCAATATGTGTAAACTGTTTTGATATATACGTAGTGTGTACATATGTGGCATGATTCCAGTATTACTTAGGTCAATGTGAGATGGAGATGATTTTTCCATTCTTAAAAAGTCAGAATTTTAGCAGTGAAGAATTATGATGTTCGCCTAAAAATACAATTCAAAACTTCCAGTGGGTGGATTGCAGATATCATGGTATAGGTGTTCGAAGATAGACTAGTAAAACTAACTTTCAGAAAAAATTATTTAAAAAAAAAAGGTTTGTTAAATTTTTACACTTGGCTGTTCTTCGTCTTTGTATAGATTTTAACCCAAATCCTGATGACTGTATAAAATTTCTAGTCATTTTCTTTTCAGATCTCCCTGAGACTGTCTTAGTCATCTAGTGCTGCTATAACAGAAATACCGTAAGTGGATGGCTTTAACAAAGGGAAGTTTATTTTCTCACAGTAAAGTAGGCTAAAAGTTCACATTCGGGGCATCAGCTCCAGGGGAAGGCTTTCTCTCTCCATAGGCCTTCCCATCAATGTTCCCCCATACTAAGAGCTTCTCCTCACAGGGACTCCGGGTCCAAAGGACAAACTCTGCTCAGGCACTGCTTTCTTGGAGTTATGAGGCCCCCTCCCCCCCGTCTGTCTTCTCACTTCTTTCTTTTTTATCTCAAGAGATTGCCTCAAGACACAATCCAATCTAGTAGATTGAGTCCTGCCTCACTAACACAACTGCCGCCCATCCTTTGTCATTAACATCATCCCACCCAGAAAAAACCCAGTGCCATTAACATCATAGAGGCAGGATTTATAACATACAGGAAAAACACACAATACCAGGAATCATGGCCTAGCCCAATTGATACACACATTTGGGGGGGGGGGACATAATTCAATCAATGACAGAGACTTATAATTTCAGTATGTTGTTATTGTTGTTAGGTGCCATCGAGTCAGCTCTGACTCATGGTGACCCTCTGTGTGACAAAATGAAACACTGCCTGATCCCACAACACCCTCACTATCATTGTTACCCCGAGCCCATTGTTGCAGCCACTGTATCAATCCATCTCCTTGAGGGCCTTCCTCTTTTGCGCTGACACTCTCCTTTACCAAGCATGATGTTCTTCAGGGACTGATCCCTCCTGATAATATGTCCAAAGTATGTGAGACATAATCTCGCCATTCTTGCTTCTAAGGAGCATTCTGGCTGTACTTCTTCCAAGACAGATTTTAGCAGTCCATGGTATATTCAAGATTCTTCGCCAACACCACAATTCAAAGGCTTCAATTTTTCGGCCTTCCTTATTCATTGTCCAGCTTTCACACGCATACGAGGTGATTAAAAACACCATGGTTTAGGTCAGGTCTACCTTAGTCCTTAAAGTGATGTCTTTACTTACCAACCTTTAAAGAGGTCTTTTGCAGCAGATTTGCCCAATGCAATGCGTCTTTTGATTTCTTGACTGCTGCTTCCATGGGTTTGGATTATGGATTCAAGTAAAATGAAATCCTTAACAACTTTAACCTTTTTCTGTTTATTCATGATGTTGCGTATTGGTCCAGTTGTGAGGATCTTTGTTTCCTTATGTGGAAGTGTAATCCTTACTGAAGGCTGTGGTCTTTGATCTTCATCAGTAAATGCTTCAAGTTCTTTTTGCTTTCAGCTGGCTAGGCTGCGTCATCTGCATTTCAGAGGTTATTAATGAGTCTTCCTCCAATTCTGATGCCTTCTACTTCTTCATGTACTCCAGCTTCTTGGATTATTTGCTCAGCATACAGATTGAATAAGTATGGTGAAAGGACACAGCCCTGGCACACACCTTTCTTGACTTTAAACCTTGTTCTGTTCAAATGACTGCCTCTTCATCTATGCACAGATTCCACATGAGCACAATTAAGTGTTCTGAAATTCCCATTCTCCACTATGTTATCCATAATTTGTTATGATCCACACAGTCAAATGCCTTTGCATAGTCAATAAAACACAGGTAAACATCTTTCTGGTATTCTCTGCTTTCACCCAGTATCTGTCTGACATCAGCAATGATATCCCTCATTTCATGTGCTCTTCTGAATCCAGCTTGAATTTCTGGCAGTTCACTGTCGATGTACTGCTGCAACCACTTTTGAATGATCTGCAAAATTTTACTTGTGTATGATATATAATTTCAGTATAGTACAAGAAAAAGAAAAAGTTTTTCCAATATAATTGGTAGAAAAGTGGTAAGGGAATGGCAAAGAATAAATTATGTTCATTAATTTAAAGGAAGACTGGAAATACGTATGTAAGAATAAATTCCTACAGTTTTTAAGTTGGTTAAACAGCCTTGGGGAACTTACAGAATTTCTAGGTCTATTCTGTAAACCTATGACTAGTCACACATCTCGATTCTATCACTCATGAAATGAATCCAAAGAATGCCAAGGCTAGAAATCCATATATACAACTAAAGATTTTAATCAGCAGTATAATTGAAACTTGACGTGGAATTTAGTGTCTGAAGAGAAAGGTGATGGAGAAAACATAGATATCTAAATTAAGAAAACAAGCATTAGGGAGCGAATAAGGCTGACGATGGGTTTATCAAGCTCTGTTCACCCTTTTTGGAATTTCTTAACTTTTTGGGTAGCATCAGTTTCACTCACAAGCCATACAGGATAGAATATACATAGCAAGAACCTGTAAGAAACTAATCTACCTTGTCTTAAAATTAAAACACTGCACTGATAATAGATTTTAAAATTCTACAGAGATCCTCCAATACAACTCTGTACATATCCCCACCATTTTCTTGATATATAAACCAAGACCCAGAGAGTTGAACCATTTTCCTCATCCTCCAAAAGGATGCTTTTCTGCATAAAATGATGGTACTTTGTAAGAAGAAATGCGGTAGTAAGTAAGGCAGCCAGAAGTGTTTTTCAGACATGCTGTCATGCTTTTGGCCCATATACCATAGCTGCAAAATGAAACAAAACAATAGAAATAGCTAACAAGTTGGAGTGTCTTATTTTGCTTAAAAAAAAAAAAAATCAGTTCTGAAACAGAGCAGAACAACTGAAAGATCATTTTCAGTTTTTTGCCCCAACATTTGAAAAACTATCTGGTTTTACTATGTAATAAGGTTATTATAAGAATTGAGTTAATCCAGCCAAAACACTTGAAACAGTGCTTGACAAATAGAAAATATACAAGATATATTAATTATTTTTAAAGCCATTGTAATAATGAGTCTTTCAATTGAACAACACCACACAGGAGTGGCAACATCTTAAACCATAAATAATAAACTCAATACACATTGAGGTTAGCTATGCAGCAGGCATTGTGCTGTGTCCTCCACGGCTTCTCTCATTTATTCCTACAAATTATCTCCATTTTACAGCTCTGGAATCTGGGTCATAAAGTGGTTAAGAAATGCACAGAAAACTGAATAGCTTTTAAGACGGTGATTTATAACTGAACTATTAAAGCAATTTGGTAAAAGGAAGATACTTCTGGATTTGGAACCTAATGGCCAGAGTTTGAGTCCCAAATTTACCACTTACCTTATAAGTTACTCAAGTTCCCTGGCTGTAAGCCTCCTCATCTGTCAAATGAAGAGACTGAATTACAAGTTATTTAAAGTTTTTTTTTTTTTTTTTTCTAGCTCTTTTCTTTGCCTTCATCATGGAGGCTAAATGTAAAAAGGACACATAGTTATTTGAAGTCTTTTATTTTTAATTATGGTTTTATCCAGTTAAATCATAACAACTTCCCTCATTTAAGGAAAGTTATCACAATTAAATTTCCAAAGGGCTGGAAATAAAATACCTATACCATCTGTCCATTCTATATTTTTCCATATGGGAATAATCTATTGAATCCAGGGATTCAGTATATTTCTGCAGAGTATATTTCCGATGTTTTGTTATAGGGAATTGGAGAAAATCTTTAGGAGACAATAACAATTTTGGAAGAGTTTGCAATCATTATGAAGGGAAAAATCTCTCCCCTACACCTGTGTGTAATTTAGACAGAGATGACCTCACCCTCTCATACAATTACTAGGGGGTGTCAGTGCAAATGTCTGAATACTGTTCTACAAGAGAGATTTTGGTAGTAAGTTCTATTATTTTCAGTTAATAGCTTTTCCCACCTAATGCTTTACAAAACTATCTTAATTGAGTACATTGTACAATGTTTGCTTTGAGGTAATTTTTTTTTTCTACCCACAATTTATAAGATTTTGGTTTGTTCTCATGTGTTTAATTTTGATCAACACAGACTTTATACTCTGTAGTGGGAAAATATATATAATAAAGGAAATAATTTTTCCTCAACCATATCCCCCAGAGTATTTTTAATATAATTTGCTCAAGCTAGATAAATATTTTATCTGTACTGTTTAAGAATAGCAAAGTGCATTTAAAATTTATATCATTTAAAATTTTGTAAATCTTGTATGAATTTTGAGTCAAACAATTTATACATTATGTACAGATATAGTAGATATATATACTTTAACATGCATGAATAACTTGTGCATGTTAATTTAAAACTTCTTGAGAGTCAAACCACTTCAGCAAATTGAATTAGACAACTTCCTTTTTTTCTGAATTATTTCAATATTTATTATAGTGATGGTTACACCAGCTGTTAAAGTGAAAAGGATTTTTACTTTAAAAATGTGAAAATTGTGTGTTATACATGTAAGTGAACACAAAGAAAGGTTTTTGAGTTTTTTGAGATTGATATATCTTCTGAAAATATTCCTTGACTTAAATGTTTTTGCTTGGTTAATTAGGGTGATCATACAGTCTGATCTTTCAAAGAAAATTGACCAGATAACTGTCAGTAAGACTCAGTCAAATCAAGATTGTTGTAGTTTTCATTTGTAGAGGCTGGAAGTCCCTTAACGGCTTTCCCCATCCAAACCACCTGATCTTCCAGTCTGAAGGCCCAATCTTGCTTTAGTGCTCAGACTAATTTATACCATCAGTTGGGGTTAGGAACTCACAAGTTCTAGCTCAAGAATCCTTGAATCTCACTATTCTATAGTTCATTTGGTTTCTGCATTGAAAAACAGTCTTACCTGAGTCCCTGTTATCCAAAGGACGCTCCTCATAGATCATTAATCTCTGCCTAAATTTTTGCCATCAGATTGCCTGCTTCAGTTCTTCAACCTCCAAGCTGGTCATTCAATAATTCAGTACCTAAATCATGATCAAGGTTTTTACATAGATTATACAATATACTATACCTACCTTCTTAAGCTTGTCCTGTATCCCCCATTCCATTTGGTGGATTTAAAAAAAATTTTTTGGAAGCCCTGAGACCCACCACCTCTTTATCATCATGTTGGCTTGAAAATTCATTGTTTCATGTTTCATGCTATAATAAATTTCTGTATATAATACAATTAACATTTTGAATGGTTTAATTTTAAAGAAACTTGACTAAGGATGAATGGATGAGCTTGAAATATAGGATCTTAAAAGACTGGTTTATGTTTACTTTTGTAAGTACTTACTAGCTTTAGTGTTTAGATCTCGTAATTTAATTTTCCTTGGTGTTAATTTCCTCCTGGGGAAAAATGGGCTAAAAAATGGGCTAAAAAACATCTATAAGACTTGTTCTCTAGTTGTAGACAACTAGAATACTGGAAAAAATATTAAAATTTTTAGACATTAAACAACAGGCAGAATAGCACTTTAGTCACCGAGAGAAAGAAAATAAAATAATAGAGCCTTATAACACCCAGCTTTCTGCCTAAAGGCAATTTCTGGATCATGATGCAGGGAAGGACTACTCAAACAGAACTTCATGGTCCTTAACTTTTGTAGCTGAAAAGATCTGATTTTGGTGAGAACAAGACAGCTAGAATTTGTAGGGCATAGTATCAGAGCAGAATGAACTATACAGAGAAAGAGTACCATAAATTTGTATATATATCCCCCCCCAACCCCGTCCCCCAGTCTTTGGTTGACTAGCAATCTGTACATATATAGAATGATATTCCACAAAGGCAGCCAAAGAAAAATTTCTGGAGAAGAATAATTGTCAGAGAACTGCAAGTTGGACAATTTCCAGAGTTCTCACAGGATTGGGAATATTTTAAGTTCCCATCAGCCAGAGGAGAGAACCCGCATTCAATATCTGAATATTCGACAGGGAGCACAGAAGGATCAAGCCTTACTAATGGAGTTAGCTTAGTTCCAGAGTGGAAGCTACTGTAGACCCATCCTAATTTTTTTCTTTTAAGCGAGCCTCAGAATAATCAGCCTGTTCCACAAGCTACTTAACTATCTGGCAGAACAAACTCAACACTCCCTAAGAAAATACACACAAAAAAAATCTAGCTGTAATCTAGTGCCTTAGAAATCCTGTAACTTCAGGAGGAGGGATGCAGGTCACCGTCATCACGATCAGCACAAAGCTAATTCCCATGATGCGGAGGTCAGACGTACCTCCACTCTCCAACTTTTTACCAAAGCTGACGGCAGTCATCCTCGCCACAGCACTCTCTACTTCTCTAATGGGTTCAATAATTCATTGTGATGGCCTCACAGAACTCACAGACCACACTCACAATTATATGGTTTATTAGGGAAGTACTCAGAATCAGGATCAACTTGGAGGTAACAGGATTCAACTCAGGAGACAGAATACTCTTCACCAATCAGAACGGCTTCCAAAGAAGATAGCTCTTAGCTCCTTCTCGGCTATGCCTGCAGGCAGGCCCTCTTCTCAGGCCTACTGCTGCCAGGCCCTGATTGGGCCTACTGCCACTGGACCTCATTGGGCCTGGCGTCTGTCCTGCTCAGGCAAGTGTTACAACTCTTTAGCTCCACACACTAGTGCCTGAAGGCACTTCACTCCACCAGTAAGCCTCCTGCCTGGAAGTGTACAGCTCTCTGTCCCCCCAAGGGTCAGCAAGCCCACTACGGCTGCCTCACACTGGTCTCCTGGTTTCCATAGTTCATGCCAATCCTGCTTCTGCTTCTGCCATCTTGCACCATCTCCAATGTTACAGCTCTTTCTCTCCTGTGTCTAGGAGTTTCTTGGTGCAGGGACACCAGGTTCAAAGGGCATGCTTCGCTCCAGGCTCTTGTTCTTGATAGTAGTGAGATACCCCTGAATCTCTGTAGAATTGACTCTTATAAGCCCAACAGGATGGCAAAACTGATTAATCCCCAAGATAGACAAAAAGTCACCTTATTTGCATAGTAGACTGGCCAGTCTTACAAGGTATGTAAACTAGGCCAACCCTAGGGCAGGGTGCTGTCCAGCATGAGAAACCCATTGCCCTGCACTAGCACTACACAAAATTAAATTGACGATATCTGGCAACCAATAAAAAATTGCTGGATTTGAGAATAAGCAGAAAATTTGACTCATAACCAGGAGAAAATTCAGTCAATAGAAACATACCTGGTTGATGGCGTTACCAGACAATAACTCCAAAACAGCTATTGTAAAATATGTCCAAGGATAGTATGAATATAATTGATGAAACTAAAAATACAAAAACTTAATGGAACTAAGATTAGACATTGCAGGAGAAAAGATAAGTGAACTTGAAGATGTAATAATAAAAACTATGCAAAATGAAGCAAATGTGAAAATGATTTAGAAAAAGTAAAGTGTTAGTGACATTTAACATGTAATTTGAGTATGAGAATGAGATGCAGAGAGGGGAACAAGAAAATTCTTTTAAGATATAATGGCCAATTTTCCCCCAAATTTGATGACAAAATACCTATTTCAAAAGGCTGTTATGATTATCAAATGAGAAAATGTGTATAAAAAATATTTTACCTGTACTTAGTCAATGTGAATATTATAGTTGATTATTTATAAATATTTTGTAAATGTGCTCATTCTTCAAATAAAAACGTAGAATATAGGGATGCTTTGCTCAAGTCCATCTTATTTTTAGACAAATATGTGTAATAACTGTAATTATAGTAAAAATAAGGAGAAGAAAAAGGAGACAATAACTACCATTCTGGGTTACTCTGTGCCTGACTGTTTGTGAAGTGCTCCATTGGAGCCCTGGTGGCGCAGCGGTTAAGAGCTTGGCTGCTAACCAAAAGGTCAGCTGTTCGAATCCATCAGGCGCTCCTTGGAACCCCTATGGGACAGTTCCACTCTATAGGGTTGCTGTGAGTCACAATTGACTCAATGGCAATGGGTTATACACATTATTTCATTCAGTCTTCACAACAACCACATGAGATAGCTACTGTTTTCATTTTTATTTTACAAGTGCAAAGATGAGTTTGATAGCTACCATGTAATTTACTGGAAGGCATACAGAGCAAGGTGGCTGACCAGATATATATACTCATATCTGATAATTATGAGCATGAATGCCATTTTAGAATTTATTTTTAGCCTAAATTGTCAGGTTAAAATGTTCTAATAACTTTGTTTTATATTCTTTTTCATGTGAAGTTTAGGTTCTTCAGAAACATATTCTGTAAATATAGGTAATTTTCTATACTCAGAAATTGGGCTAACGTTTGCTTACAAGTATAGTCACTTTTCTAGATTGATTTTAGAGTCTTTTCTATAATCAACAGGAATATGTCTATTTTTTTAAATGGCTTTAATTAGTATTCATGTCCGTGATGTTTTTGTCTAAACAAATCAAGAAATAAGTTTTGTATATGAAAATATGACAAAAAAAACTTTGAATACTTTTTGAACATAAATGCTATTACCAAATGAAAAAAAAAATTATCCTATAATCTACTTTTCTTGTAATTATGGATACATAATAAGTAGCTTATTGAACGTCAAGGGTGCTGCTTAAAAACAATAACAATTTTCTCTTAAATTCCAAAATGTAAAGCTGGAAATGAGATATTTAAGTCTAGCATATATTTTTTGCAGGCCACTTTTCTTCCCGTGTGTGTTGGTGATATTGCAGAATGCATTATTAAGGTGATGTCCTATTTAGATTTTTATCAGAAGTACAGAAATACTTTGACTTAAATAAAAATTGTTAATGGTAATATGAATAAATTGTTAAATTTGTGTTTTCTCAAGCTCAGTCAAATAATTTAGAGGCATGTGAAAGAGTATTTTAGATAAATATAAATCCAAATATGTATTTGCTTTTGTTCCAATTTTCCCTGATAACATTTCTAGAAAAAGAAAAAACGAAATGTAGAAATAGACTAAATTAAGAGACTATATATAGATTCCTTATTTATGTCTATCTTCAGCATCTTAAAATTGTATCCTTATTTTCCAAAAATACGATCAAGGTAAGGATTTGCTTAAAGAACAACTCTAAAGTCTTGAAAGACTTTATAACCTGGCCCATCCTTTGGCCTTATTTCCCACCGTTCCTTTATGCCAACAAAACCACTCACCCTTCCTAGACCTTTTTGAACAGGGCTTCTTAGATTTTGTTGTGCATATGAGTTACCTGGACATTTTGTTAAAGTCATATTCTTGTTCAGTGGGTCATGGGTGAAGCCCGAGAGCCTGCGTTTCTGAAGCACACTGTGATATGCTGTTAATACTGGCATTTCATTTTGAGTAGCCAGGATTTTAGAGTACTTCCTGCCTTTCTTTGCGCATGCTGTTCTCCGTGTGAATTCCCTCCTCAGCCTCTAAGACGGAGATGCGATTCTCCTCTGGGGTATTCTGTGTGTGTGCTCATTCCCAGGCAGACTCAGCCTGAAGTTTTCTCTTCACATTTGTATGTCTTGTCAATGATCTAAACTTAGGGGATTATTTCTTATTTATTTTGATATCTCCAATACCTGGCATGATACCTGACATAAAAAAATATGTATTCAATAAATATGAATTGTAAAATAACTAAAGGAAGGAAGGGAGAGAGGGGAGAAAAGGAAGAAAAGAAGTTTTAAAAAAAGGAATGCAAAAGGGAAAAATTACTGTGAGATTACATTCATATTGGAAACCCTGGTGGTGTAGTGGTTAAGTGCTACTGCAGTTCGAATCCGCCAGGCAATCCTTGGAAACTCTATGAGGCAGTTCTACTCTGTCCTGTAGGGTCGCTATGAGTCGGAATCGACTCGACGGCAGTGGGTTTGGTTTGGTTTTTGATATACATTCATATTGTAATTTCTCACCCTTCCTTCAATACACAAAGTTACTAGAGAGAAAATATCAAGAAATGAAGCTTTTATTGAATATACAAGTACTAGTTATTGTTGGGAAACCCCGGTAGCATAATGGTTAAGAGCTATGGCTGCTACCCAGAAGGTCAGCAGTTTGAATCCACCAGGTACTCCTTGGAAACCGTATGGGGCAGTTCTACTCTGTCCTGTAGGGTTGCTATGAGTTGGAATCGACTCAACAGCAATGGGTTGGTTGTTGGTTGTAGTTATTGTTGAGTCGACTCTGAATCGTTGTGACCCCATGTGTGTCAGAGTAGAACTGTGCTCCATAGGATTATCAGTGGCAGATTTTTTGGAAGTAGATAGCCAGGCCTTTCTTCTAAGGTGTCCCTGGGTGGATTCCAACCTTCAATTTTTTGGTTAGTAGCCATGTGCTGTCACTGACTTTCAAAACCAAACCAAACGTGTTGCAGTCGAGTTGATTCCGACTCATAGCAACCCTGTAGAAAAGAGTAGAACTGCCTCATACGGTTTCTAAGGAGCAGCTGGTGAATTGGAACTGCCAACTTTTGGTTATCAGCCGTAGGTCTTAACCATATACATATGTAAATCTTGATAACTCTTTGGTTCTCAATATTGGGCCAAAAGCACATTTTGCAATAGGTTTGCATAGTATTTTGGAGGGACTTCAAATGGATTTACACCACCATCCCTCCTTTTCTAGCACAGAATCAGTAATTCTAATAAAGGAAGAGATACGGTCCTTTGCCAGCAAGTAGAATCCTCAATACTTACTACCAGTGCTGCAAGGGCTACAGTTGTTTTTATCAACATTCCTTAATAGTTGGGTCTTGAGATATGCTAGGTGATATGAGTAAGGCAGGAGCTTACTGTTCTAGCATATATTACATGTACTACTTCATGCAATACATGGAACCTTTCCAATTGTGAATTCTACAAGAGACAGGCAATTGTTGCTTAAACAAAGATGCTGTTGTTGTTAGGTGCTGTTGAGTTGGTTCTGACTCATAGCGACCCTATGTACAACAGAATGAACACTGCCCGGTCCTGCTCCATGCCCACAATCGTTGTTATCTTTGAGCCCATTGTTGCAGCGACTGTGTCAATCCATTTTGTGGAGGGGCTTCCTCTTTTTTGCTGACCCTGTACTTTACCAAGCATGATGTCCTTCTCCAGTGACTGATCTCTCTTGATATGTACAAAGTATGTAAGATGTAGTCTCCCCATTTTGCTTCTAAGAGCATTCTGTATGTATCACAAAGGTAGATACAACAACTGTTATTTTAATCTATGGTCTTAGGGTTTAGCAAGACATTCCTTGGACCACCTTTAAAGACTTACTCTCATATATGTTGACGTATGCGTGAGATAACATTTGTCAATATTCAGATCTTGCGAATTTTTCTTTTATTCAAAAATTTAGCACTAGCTATAATTATTGGTTCGTAATCATAGTTGATACTTCTGCCAACAGTAATATATATATATATTTTTTTTTTTTTGCAGGGTTTGAACTTGAAAAGACTGGAGGCAGTACAGGGAGGGAGAGAGGTAAGAATGTCTAAGGGAGAGGGCGGGAAAGAAGAGAGCAGGGGTACAGTGTTACAGGGCTGTGGTTGTTGATGGCGATGGCTGAGATGATGATGACGATGATAATGATGGGAATGTGTTGAGAAGAAATTTTGTGTACATGTACTCCTATTCACTTAGTCAGAGCATGTTTTACACATCTTTATTTAAATATGTTATTTGTACGTGTTCCTCTGAAGCTGAAGAAGGTATTGTTTCTCTGGTTAGGCGAGGATTGTTTCTGTTAAAATGGATTTCTGCAGCAGCAGGGCCCTCCAGAAGTAGGGGGAGAAAAAAAAGCCTTTTAAAGCAAACACTACAATGCTATATTCAAAATGATTTACTGAGAAATTAGCAAAATTCTAACAGTGTGAATATATGATGACCTCTGGTGATCTTCACTCTTGTTATCAAAAGCCATTGGCATAGGCTGGTAAGCTGTTATGTATTATGGATAGTACGAAGTTGCTCTGGGAAGTCTGAGAATTTTAAGACTTTCTTTACTTATTGCCTACCAGAATGTCATATGAAGAGAAGAAACTTTTAATAGTACCAAAAATAATTATGCGTGTTTTTATTTTCTAACTCTAAATGTGGAGACTTACATTGATTAAAATACTGACTTACACTGATTAAAATTGCTGAGCGTGTAAATGCTGTACTCTGTGATACTAGCAGCTGAGAGGTGAGGAGACTTAATTCAGTAAATCAGTATTTTCTTATTGCACAAAAAGTAATTTTATTTTTTTATGGGATTTATGTAACACATTTTTTTGAGGCAAATTGAAGACATATTGTCTTGTGCAATGAGAAAATAAAGCATAACCCCCCTCCTTATCTGTATCTACTCTTCACGTAGATACAGATTTCTTCCCTATTAAGTAAGTGGTGTTTGTCCTCTTTTCTTACTGTTTTAATTTCCTTTGTGTGTTTATTATTTGGTACTTTAGTACCTAGTAAACTTGTCATGTGGGGCTTTTTTCCATTTTCCATCCAGAAGCATCTATTCCATTTGAGGGACACATAATAATAATAGTTGGCTTACATTGCCAGAAGAGCTGGAGAGGGTGAAATATAGATAAAACCCTTAGATATTTTTTGCATGGTAGGAAAGTAAGATAATAAAGACATGGTTATCAGTTATGACAGAGTGGAAGAAAAAAAAATGCTCTCTGTAGGGAAGACCTCAGAGCCTTTTGTAGTTTTGTTAGGGTAACTAACTGCTTTCGCTTAGACATACCAAAATGGATCTACTTAGAGGAAGAACCTCACTCATCACCTCTTACGTGTAAGTTCACACCGAAGCAGTAGTGTCATAATTTATCTCCACTGGTTTAGTGCCTTTAGTGATGTACAATTGTAATTATCTCCTTCTCACTGCTGTACCCTAGTCCAATAGTAACTATGTGGTCACAAAAAGAAAACCTAAATTCATGTATCTATATAATGGCCTTGTTAAATTGTGGCAAAATTATCCATATGTTTTACTAAGATTTTATGGTTTTATGGATAGGGAATATCTCAATATTGTGTTTTATAATTAGAAAAAGATAGCTCTTCTTGAAATTATTTTATTGTTTCTATGTAGGTCAAAGTCTTAATAACTTACAATTTCGTATATACATCTACATAGAAGGGTGACACTTGATTTGGGCCTTCTTGAGGTTAGTGGAACAACTGTGAAGAAGGAAAAATCACCAAATAATGATTGCTAGTAATGTCTTCTCACTTTGACACCACCAATCTGTAAATAGAAAATAAAAGTTTACTCTTAAAATTCAAAACACTTCACGTCCTTTCGGGGCAATATTGGGTTATTTGGGCATATTTCAATTCAACCTAACCACTCATCCTAGTTTTCCCCATGACTGTGAAGGCTAATAGAAGTCCTTGGATGGTGCAAGGTTAATAGAGTCGACTGCTAACTGAAAGGTAGGAGGTTTGGCACCTCGGAAGAAAGTCCTGGTGACCTATTTCCAAAAAATCAGCCATGAAAACTCTATGGAACACAGTTCTATTCTGACACAAACGGTGTTGCCATTAGTCAGAATTGACTAGCTGGCAACAGGTTTGGCATGAAACCTAATATGATCTATGCTAAAAAATTTAGGGAAGTATCTGATAACTAGGTGAAATACATTGTGAAAACTATTCTGTGAAACAAGGAGTACAATTACTGTGGTACAAGCCTTGTAACCTGTTTTACTTAAGAAATGTGGCATGTGTCTCTCTGATTTCTATTTGCTGCATTCTAGTATATTTGCACATTACACAGATGAACAATATACTTCTGTTTATGTTAATTTAAGTTTGTAAAAACTTTGTCGAAAACATGTTCTTAGATATTCTCATCCGGGTATGCTATTATGACTGATAAAGACTTAATGACAACAATCATTTCTTAAGAAGAATTAATTTGTTTTGGTTCAAATAACATGTATTCCCAAACCAAATATTTATAAGAAGATTTAAGGAGTGTCATTATAAAATGTTCAATTTACTTATTTGAGGTAATGACAACAGCTAAAGTATGCATGGAAAATTGAAGCAGTAATACGCTATTTAGCTAAGTGCTAAATACTGTTAAAAAGCTAATTGCTAGACGGGAAGGCCAGATTTGAATACTTCATGTTGTATAAAAATATAAATTAGGAAAAAGTGATTAAATGTAAATTATTTTTCTGAAGCAAGGAAATTGAGATGGATAGCACCTGGTCACCTAATCACTTGTATTATTGTAAAATTTTTGAAAAGAGATATTAGTTGTATAAGAAAACCAGTTAAATTAGGATTTTTGCATATTTGTACATGAATACTTTGTGCATAAAGTGAGGGATACTGATCATAGGTAATAATGAGCTTGTTTAAAAATGGAGATTAATGGAATGCTGTCCAGAATATGATTAGTGAATGATATTTCTGATTGTAAATGAACTTCTTGCCTCTAATGGAAACTTGCAAGTCATAGAAAACTCTCAGTGATAAATCAGTATGTTTCTTTCCTGAAGGAACTTCTATTCCTCCGTATAATGCTGCTTTTGAATAGTATCTTATTTTCCAAAGTACAGTTTTTGTTAACTAACTGGTGAAAGATTCCTTGTCTAGTTATGAACAATATGTGTGCGTGTGTGTACACATATATACTTATTGTGGGTAGCAGATTTTCTTTGCCTCTGCCATAGCTCAAAAATGCCCAAGGGTTAGAATTCTGAGTATCTTATATCATAGATCTAAATACACATGATCTGTGACTTCATATCATGGATGAGAGAACTAATTAATATGTTCGAATTCCTAAATCGGGGTTAAACATTTGCTTTCAGAAAAAAAAAAAATTTTTTTTTGTTTTGCTTTCAGAAATTCTACTAAATGCGTTAAGCTACTGTGAGAAGCAATGGGTAACGAGACATTTGGCGTGTGGGTGTGTTGTTGGAGGTCAAAGGGATTCCAGAGTCATAAAGGCTATGAAAATAAAGTGCCGCTGTGTAATGATCAAAGAATACTTTGATATAATGTGCAAAGCTAGGCTGTCCCAAAGTGATGAATAAAATAAATAAGCACATATTAATATTTGTACACTTCAACATTTATGTAAATAATATTATGTTCTCTTAAAACATATTATTAATATGCTTCTTAAAAATCTGAAAGGAAATTAACACTTGAGATATTTTAGAAGCATTTTTAGAGATAACATGAGAAAACATTATCAACATATTCATCCCTTTGCTAGAAAAATTTCCTGTTGTGTTTTTAGGCAATTTTTACTTGATACTATTTGGCTGTGACAATGATATAAAAAAAATTACATTTTTACTTACAGGATTACAAGTACAAACAGATTCTGATAAGACACAGACTTAGGATAAAAACATTCGTAACATTTAATATAGCTGATGTATGAATGTGTCATTCTCAAGAAAATCATGAAGCATGTCTTGCAACCTGTTTTCTGTTTTGTAGACTGGAATGCTTCACTAACTTTCTCTACTGGATGACAGTGATCCAATCCTCTATTTTCTTGCCCAAAGCCATAAATTGGAAATTATGAGTGATATGGACGTCTAAGACTTAAAGAAACATAATTAAATGGAGACATTTGAAAAAAATAGATCATAAAACAAATGTTTAGTTAAACGTTATTTTCCCAACCATACTTTATAATTAAA
This sequence comes from Loxodonta africana, assembly GCF_030014295.1. Lineage (NCBI taxonomy): Eukaryota > Metazoa > Chordata > Mammalia > Proboscidea > Elephantidae > Loxodonta > Loxodonta africana. The sequence goes on along the minus strand of NC_087346.1, from coordinate 61,326,761 downwards.
TGCATTAATCATTTACAATATACCTCAGGATTTTTTACCTATATAAAATCTCATTTGAAACTATAATATCCTAAAAATTGTAATCATTCTGTCCTGATAGTTATTTTTATACCCTTGCTAGTATACTCGGATAGACTTTGCACTGTTTATTCCCTGGCAAATTATATATTTCTACTGAAAATTGGAAATCATTTTCAAATCTGGGCACAAAAGGGAAAGCATTCAGAGACTGAGATAATGGGCATTCTGCATTTCCAAATAATTTTAAACACATCTGAAATATTAGTACAAACATGATTTCCAGTGGAAGAAAATAAAAACCAGCCATTGATTTATCTTTCCATTTATAACTTAATTTGAATTATTAAGTAGAATATTTAAGGACTATCTTATTTCTTGAGTTAAGAAAACTCACTCTTACTTTTTTTAGGTCCCATAGACCACTAAAGAGAATTATCCTTTAAAGGAATAAAATAACAAAAAAAGTGAGTTCTAAGAATAAAACCAAAAATGAAGAAAACATATCATTCCTGGAAATAAGAGGTAGCTAAGAATATTGAAGTGCTGTTGTTCTCTAATATTTTAAATAACTTTAAAAATCTAATATTTTACATAACTTTAAAATTCCAGAAGATAATTATGCTTCCTTTATGTCTTTTTTTTATTAAATAAAAAACCTGCCACAGGAAATAGATCATGATTACCAGTTATTTTTAATAATAACTTACTTCCATTTTAATGTTTCCTTTGCTGCCTATATTCAGAATAAGATTTTCTCTTTTTATTTCTATTCAACTTTTGCTATACCATTATTGATACAATTTTTTTTAAGATGAGAGTTTCTTTTATAACCTTAGTGATCAAACTATTTTTTGAGAAATGTATATTGATAATATTCTAGTCTTCTTTATGATATAAAAGTAGAGATGAAGGTAATTATTCCTTTTATAATTAGAATTTTTCAATAGTTCATTGCCTGTAGTTTGCTGCTAAGATGTATCTGATTTACAATATGAATTTGAGATCAAGGGACCTTTTAAGGACTCAGTAAAAGATAAAATATGCTTGATTTTTTTTTTTTTTACCTTCCTGGAATTGACAGGCAATAAAGAAAGTGAACGATCTTTGTGCTTATAAATCAATACCTCATTGAAAGAATTACATTTAACAAGACCATAATAATTGCTCTGGTTTAAAAAAGTTGTTGAGAGGATAAAATGAGCTAATAATATGTGTAAAGCCCTTTGAGCAGTGCCTGGCACACAGGAAAAAAGCACCCAATAAATGAAAACTATTACTATTGCTATTATTCATATCATCTGCTCTTCCTTTCACCTTTTCCCCAGTCACAGTTTGAATGTCATGTTATTGAGGGATTTTACTGTCTATATGGAATAACACACACCATGAACATCAATGTTATCCAAGGCCAAGCCCAACTCTTAACAGATTTTACATTCTCAATTGGTTCTGAGATGACAAATTTCAAGTCAGGCAACAGGATCTACTTGTAATCCATTGTCAAAATTTCAAAATCCTTAATTCTGTATTTCATGTTTCAATAGGAGAAAAAAAAAATTACCTTTCCTACTGTTTTAGAATGGGCTCTCTAGAGAAGCAAAACCAGTAAAGCGTATAAATACATACAGAGAGAGATTTGTATCAAGGAAATGGCTCACTCAATTGTAGAGGCTGGAATGTCCCAAGTCTGTGGATCAGGATAGAGGCTTCTCTCAATTCATGTAGCCACAGGGGCTGGCAAACCCAAGATCTGCAGGCCAAGGAGAGCAGGGCTCTTGCTCACAGGCTGTGAAGATCTACGAATCCCAAGACTGGCAGGCAAGACTGCCAGGCTTCTCCTGATTCAGGTAGCTGCAGGGCCTGGTGAAACAAAGATCAGCAGATAAGCTGATAGCTCAAGTCCCAAAAGCCAGAGGTCAGACAAACAGGAGGCAGCCGTAGGGTCCAGAGCAAGCAAAAAGCCAGAACACCTGCTTATGTTTGGATGCAGGCCACACCCCCAAGGAAACTCCTCTTCAACTGATTGGCTACTCATGACATATTCCATCAAGGAGTAATCACATATAAACACTGAGAATTATGGCCCAGCAAAGCTGACACACAATCCCAACCATCACACCGACTTATAGGATTGTTTACAGAGGGCAGTGCCTAAGGCCTAGAGGTTTTATAAACTATTTTTCATATCCCTCACGTTTTCTGGAAGGTCAACATGTTGGATTTTGAAGGTCTTTTTTTATGTTTGTAGACCACTGGTATTCCAAGAGAAAGCCAGAAAAAAATCTTTATAGCTTTATCAGAGCTACTTCAGTAAGAAAGAAGATAGTCTTAGAAGTATATCCAAGTGAGAAAAAACATGCAAAAGAAATACACACATTTAAATTTTTTTAAATTTCTTTTGGAACTATTGACTGCTTTTCTAGATCAGATATTCCTAGAGTATGCACATAGCAATGGAAGAGTATTTCCCAAGAGAATCAGAAAAAGAGGGAAAAAAGAGAAGGGAGAAGGAATTCGTTTGAGACAGATATGAAATCATCACTGTGCATGGATGAAAGAAACCTTAGATATAGGAAACTCGTTATATACTTACACACACACATATACACAGACACTGACACAAAAGAATATTTGCAACAAGTTAAAGTAACAACTTGACCATTATCAATTCTATCAAGCAACAATTACAGAAATCGTGTTCATGTCAAAGTTTCCCAAAATGGACACAGGAATTTTAGAGTGTATTTTGTGGCACAAGCCAGTTAGATAAATGTATGCATAAGTTCAAATATAAAGTAAGTTGGAGTTTGACTTGGAGGGCCAAATTGACTGAGAAGACCCGATGAAAATTTTGTTTAGACAACCTCTTCTCTACTGTACATGTGCAAATACCAATTGTCACCAACTGGGGGTCTGACAAACCCTCTAACTCCAAGGAAACTGAAACTAAGTGAAACAAAGACAAAATTGGGGAAAGTCCTTGTGAGGCTTTGAAAATATAACAAGGTGAAGTTTATCTAAAGGGTACCCATCTGACAAGATCTTCTGAATTCAAGAACTTCTTGGAGTTAGACGTCCTCTTATTAAGTCACTACATTTGGTCAGAAAGAGTCAGTAAAAGAGCAAGATTTCAGCAAGGATTGTTAATTGTTAGCTGCAGTTGAATTGGCTCTGACGCATGGAGACCTTATGTATAACAGAACAAAACGTTGCCCAGTCATGCACCATCTTCATGATCCTTGATGTGTTTCAGTACATTCAAGGATACATCATGGGAGTTTTCAAATATGATTAGATAATCGAAGGATTACAAAAGAGTATTCTCATTCCTAGGGGGCAAAACCTCACATTAGGGAGACTGACAAAAACAAATCAGAGTTAGACTCAGTGCAGGACTTATTTCACTATTGCAGTGACAGAACCCTTGAATGGGAGGCTTTAGAGGCCTCAGAGGAACATGTTTTCATTAAAGGGGCTTGAGTGAGGCAGAGAAGGGGTTTCAGCTGGATCTCAATTTTATCTCCAGAATTTCTGTCTACTTCATAAAAGATCACAAAGAACTAACCTGATGACCAGCAAAGCTAAGTTTATTAGACCCACTGCAATAAAAAAAGAACATTACTTTGACAGAGCCTTAGTAGGTCTCTATACGGAGAAGTTAAGGAAGGATATTTTTAAGGTGGTAGGGCCAGGGCCACCACCCATTTTTCAGTTTGTTGAATTGCGGTGGCTTGTATGTTGCTGTTATGCTAGAAGCTATGCTACCAGTATTTCAGATATGAGCAGGGTCTCCCATAGTGGACAGGTTTCAGAGGAGCTTCCAGACTAAGACAGACTGGGAAGAAAGGCCTAGCAATCTACTTCCAAAAATTAGCCAGTGGAAACTCTATGGATCACAATAGAACATTGTCCAATATAGTGCTGGAAGATGAACCTCCTAGGTTGGAAAGCAACAATGGACCCAAGCATGCCAGCAATCATGAAGATGACATGGGACCGGGGAGCATTTCATTCTGTTGTACACAGGGTTGCCATGTGTTACAGTCAACAACAAGGAAACCAACCCACTGCTGTTGAATCAGTTCTGACTCATAGCAGGAACTGCTTCATAGGTTTTCTAAGCTGTGAATCTTTATGGAAGCAAGCCATCACATCTTTCTCCCATGGAGCTGCTGGTGGCTTCAAACCACTGACCTTTTGGCTAGCAGCTGAGCACATTAAATACTGAGCCACCAGGATTCCTCCAAGGCAACTAACAACGAAGGGTCAGGGCTGAGTAAATTAAAGGCAGACATTGCAAGGCAGAGACTTGGCAGGAATTAGGTGTAGTTTATGATATTATAGCTTTGCATCAGTGAGTAGAACAGGGTAAAATAAATGGAGATTTTGACTTCAGGGTTCTTCTGGAAATTCAACTTATTTGGCTTGCTTATGAGTGCTTTTCTTTTAAATGAATGTAAGTAGGAGTTTACTGTTTTCAAATGCATTTTGCAAAAAGCTAAGAACCAGAAAGGAATACAGCATAAAGACTTTGACTTCCTCATCAGTATAAATTCAGATTTCTTTCTTTCTTTTTTTTTTTTTTTAAGAAGGAACATGTATTATTTTTAGAATCAGTTAAACCCTCGGGGTGTTGTCATTTGAAAAGACAAAATAAATTGTTATACTTATTTAATTCCCTTATATTTTTATTTGAAATATAGTCATAAACAAATGTGTAGAGTTTTTTTTTTTGCATTCTTGTTTTTATTTGTGTATGCAGCTGATTGTGCAATTATTTTGTGCCCTTTAACTATGTCAATTAATGTAAATGGAAATGACTACTCCAGATGGTTGAACTGATTCAGCCTCCTTTCATCAGAGAAGTATTTACTCATGTATAGATGAGGAGAACTCTTTACTTAGATTCCCTCCTTAATTACACATAGAAGCTAATTGGAGCCTCAAAAAATATACAGAAGAAAATAAACATTTTCGTTATTTTGATGCTCATGTATTACTTAGTATGAGAATTTATTTTCTGTTTGAATTTATATTTTCGTGTGAAACAAATAATTCTCATGGAAACTGTATGAGTGGTTAATTATCAGCTATCCCGGCCGGCTAACATATTCAATTCCTAAAAACCTACCATGGAAACACATGCTTCTCTTCTCAGCAGATCTTCACTGCTCTCCTTCTGTCTGCTTGGAAATAGATCCCCAAATCTCTTCCCATCCTTTCAACATCCCTCCTGTCTGGGACAATTATTTGACCTTATGTCCAGTCACTGGTCACATCCCTGTCCTCAAACCCACTTTGATACAGCTCTCTGGACATTGGTCCTCAGTCATCCCAAATGAAGATGAGTGCTCCTGATTAGTTCCCTCGCTGTCCTGTGGTGACATTACAGGACTCCTGCATTCCCTCATCAAACATCAGCACATCGTTACCGAGTATGTAATCCAAAGCCTATAGGTAAGACTATCTAAAAATAGAAAAAAATAATTATGATCTGTTAGCTCATAGAAAACATTGTGCCATCAAAACTATGATATAAACATTTAATTTAATGATATAAAAATGCAAGAACGACAGAATTACAGTCTCACAGAAACAGTAGTAGTGTTCAAAACGATAGCTATAATTGCCCTTACACACCAAAAAAAATAAAGCCACACTACTACCTGTTGCCCCTCATAAAAGAAACTGCTTCTTTGCCTTTCACTAATTTACTTATATGCTTCCCTTATTTTCTCAAAGTCTTCTATGACCTTGAAATTTGGCTTACATCCACATTTCTACTATCAACAGTGAACAAAAGAATAAAATAGCATGTATAAATAGTTCCTTATCTACAAATGTGATATCCCAAATGCTCTGAAAACTCATTTTTTCTTTTTTTTCAAAGGGAGGTTCAAGCGCCTCTGGTAGCAAAACATGACCTGAACTAATATGATAGTCTTTCTTTTACCCATCTAGTGTGCACATGTATATGTTTTGCTGTGGAAATTTCATGTGTTTGATTACAGGCTGCTTCTTCAACATCTAATGGAGATATTAAAAAGAAACGAGTTTTGCTCTGTATTGTTGTTGTTACATGTTGTCAAGTCGGCCCCTGGACTTGTAAAACTGCTCCATGGAGTGTTCTTGGCTGTGATCTTTACAGAAGCAATTAGCCAGGCCTTTCTTCCATAGAGCTGTTGGGTGTATTTGAATTACCAACCTTTAGGTTAGCCAATCACAAACCACTTGTGCCACCCAGGTTCCGTATCCTTTGTATTACTCATTTGAAAATCAAAATAATTCTGAATTATCAGGTACATCTGAGCTTAAGAATCTTGGATAGCAACAGTGGATCTGTAGTAAGATACACTTCATTCTGAACCACTAGAAAAGCGGGGTCTTGTCCTTTCACCAACCAGCTCATTGACTGGTTCAATGAATGTATCATTAAAAATTTGACTTAACACTTGGGAAGTGCTTATCAGATGCCAGGCATTGTTGTAAGCACTTTGTAATATTAATGTACTTAATTTTCACAGCAAACTTCTGAAATAGCTGCTATTATCCCTCTCATTTCAAAGGAGATGAAACAAAGTCAGAAAGAGTTAAACTTCCCCAAATTCAGAGAGTTAGTAAGTGATGAAGCTAGAATTCAAACCTAGAAACATGACTACGGAGTAAACCTTCAATATTATACTATGGTTGATAAAAAGACAAATGAATAGAGATATTGCACTGGGGTATTTTGAACTCCTGGCGTTCCTTAGGAGAATTAGCTAATCTCCCTTTGCTAAACGTTCGTTTCTCTATCTCCTGACCTATCTATCTTATCACTAATACATCTATTACATATAAGCATGATCTCATCAAAAAACAAAACTGTGACTACAACTGCGCTTTTGTTGTTGTTGCTGTTAGGGGTAATTTCATTCCAAAGAATAGAAACGTACTTAAGGTTTAGGTTAAATTGAGTAGAGTATCAGATCCATCCATCTGCAGAGAATATTTTTTGGTCTTTTGGGAATTGTAAAACAATCAGTTCTGTTTCTCTTGGAAAAGAGGGTCCCTATTCCCGAATTCTCTCCATGTCAGTCTTTTCTCTTTGTTAACTAGACAGTGTATTTACATTTTGCTTACGCTTTGTCCCCCATGGCTAACCCCCAAATGATGATCTCAGCGATCTACTCTCCAGTTGGGCAACTGCTTCTAATTATAAAAAAAAAAAAAAAAATTATTTTTATTTATTTATTTTTATAATTATAGACAGTTTTAAAAATTTCCTTAGCTCACCTACACAGTTTAATTGAATAAATAAACTTTAGCAACAGAAACTAGGCCTTAAAAAATGCTTATTTTTTTCTTTTCTTTTCCTTTTTTTCTTTCTTTCCTTTTTTTTTTTTTTTTTTTTTTTTAAATTTTTATTAAGCTTCAAGTGAACATTTACCATTCCAATCAGTCTGTCACATGTAGGTTTACATACATCTTACTCCCTTCTCCCACTTGCTCTCCCCCTATTGAGTCAGCCCTTACAGTCTCTCGTTTCGTGCCAATTTTACCTTCTTCCATCTCTCTCTATCTTCCCATCCCCCCTCCAGTCAAGAGTTGCCAACACACTCTCCCGTGTCCACCTGATTTAATTAGCTCGCTCTTCATCAGTATCTCTCTCCCCCCCACTGACCAGTCCTTTTCATGCCTGATGATTTGTCTTCGGGGTTGGTTCCTGTCCTGTGCCATCAGAAGTTCTGGGGAGCATTGTCTCTGGGATTCCTCTAGTCGCAATCATACCATTAGGTGTGGTCTTTTAATGAGAATTTGGGGTCTGTATCCCATTGGTCTCCTGCTCCCTCAGGAGTTGTCTCTTGTGCTCCCTGACAGGGCAGACATCGATTGTGGCCGGGCACCAACTTGTTCTTCTGGTCTCAGGATATTGTAGGTCTCTGGTTCAAGTGGCCCTTTCTGTCTCTTGGGTTCTTAGTTGTCGTGTGACCTTGGTGTTCTTCCTTTGCCTTTGCTCCCGGTGGGTTGAGACCAATTAATGTATTTTAGATGGCTGCTTGTTGGCATTTAGGACCCCAGGTGCCACAATTCAAAGTGGGATGCAGAGTGTTTTCATAATAGAATTATTTTGCCCATTGATTTAGAAGTCCTCTCAAACCAAGTTCCCCAGACCCCAACCCCTGCTTCGCTATCCTTTGAAGCTTTCATTTTATCTCGGAAACCTCTTTACTTTTAATCCTGTCCAATTAGGCTGACCTTCCTTGTTTTGAGTGTTGTCTTTCCCTTCACCCAAAGCAGTTCCCATCTACAGATTGATCAATAAAAAGCCCTCTCCCTCCCTCCCTCCCTCCCTCCCCCCTTTGTAACCACAAAAGTATGTGTTCTTTTCCATTTTTTCTATTCCTCAAGATCTTATAATAGTGGTCTTATACAATATTTGTCCTTTTGCAACTGACTCATTTCGCTCAGCATAATGCCTTCCAGATTCCTCCATGTTATGAAATGTTTCAGAGATTCGTCACTGTTCTTTATCGATGCGTAGTATTCCATTGTGTGAATATACCACAATTTATTTACCCATTCGTCCGTTGATGGACATCTTGGTTGCTTCCAGCTTTTTGCTATTGTAAACAGAGCTGCAATAAACATGGGTGTGCATATATCTGTTTGTGTGAAGGGTCTTGTATTTTTAGGGTATATTCCGAGGAGTGGGATTTCTGGTTTGTATGGTAGTTCTATTTCTAACTGTTTAAGATAACGCCAGATGGATTTCCACAGTGGTTGTACCATTTTACAATCCCACCAGCAGTGTATGAGAGTTCCAGTCTCTCCGCAGCCTCTCCAACATTTATTATTTTGTGATTTTTGAATTAATGCCAGTCTAGTTGGTGTCAGATGGAATCTCATCGTAGTTTTAATTTGCATTTCTCTAATGACTAATGATCGAGAGCATTTTCTCATGTATCTGTTGGCTGCCTGAATATCTTCTTTAGTGAAATGTGTGTTCATATCCTTTGCCCACTTCTTGATTGGGTTGTTTGTCTTTTTGTGGTTGAGTTTTGACAGAATCATGTAGATTTTAGAGATCAGGCGCTGGTCTGAGATGTCATAGCTGAATATTCTTTCCCAGTCTGTAGGTGGTCTTTTTACTCTTTTGGTGAAGTCTTTAGATGAGCATAGGTGTTTGATTTTTAGGAGCTCCCAGTTATCGGGTTTCTCTTCATCATTTTTGGTAATGTTTTGTATTCTGTTTATGCCCTGTATTAGGGCTCCTAGGGTAGATCCTATTTTTTCTTCCAAGATTTTTATCGTTTTAGTCTTTATGTTTAGGTCTTTGATCCACTTGGAGTTAGTTTTTGTGCATGGTGTGAGGTATGGGTCCTGTTTCATTCTTTTGCAAATGGATATCCAGGTATGCCAGCACCATTTGTTAAAAAGACTATTATTTCCCCAATTGACTGACACTGGTCCTTTGTCAAATATCAGCTGCTCATACGTGGATGGATTTATATCTGGATTCTCAATTCTGTTCCATTGGTCTATGTGCCTGTTGTTGTACCAGTACCAGGCTGTTTTGACTACTGTAGCTATATAATAGGTTCTGAAATCAGGTAGGGTGAGGCCTCCCACTTTCTTCTTCTTTTTCAGTAATGTTTTGCTTATCCGGGGATTCTTTCCTTTCCATATGAAATTAGTGATTTGTTTCTCTATTCCCTTAAAGTATGACATTGGTATTTGGATTGGAAGTGCGTTGTATGTATAAATGGCTTTTGGTAGAACAGACATTTTTACTATGTTGAGTCTTCCTATCCATGAGCAGGGTATGTTTTTCCATTTAAGCGTGTCCTTTTGAATTTCTTGTAGCAGAGTTTTATAGTTTTCTTTGTATAGGTCTTTTACTTCCTTGGTAAGATTTATTCCTAAGTATTTTATCTTCTTGGGGGCTACTGTGAATGGTATTGATTTGGTTATTTCCTCTTCGGTGTTCTTTTTGTTGATGTATAGGAATCCAAGTGATTTTTGTATGTTTATTTTATATCCTGAGACTCTTCCAAACTCTTCTATTAGTTTCAGTAGTTTTCTGGAGGATTTCTTAGGGTTTTCCATGTATACGATCATGTCATCTGCAAATAGTGATAGCTTTACTTCCTCCTTACCAATCTGAATACCCTTTATTTCTTTGTCTAGCCTAATTGTCCTGGCTAGGACTTCAAGTACGATGTTGAATAAGAGCGGTGATAAAGGGCATCCTTGTCTGGTTCCCGTTCTCAAGGGAAATGCTTTCAGGTTCTCTCCATTTAGAGTGATATTGGCCGTTGGCTTTGCATATATGCCCTTTATTATGTTGAGGAATTTTCCTTCAATTCCTATTTTGGTGAGAGTTTTTATCATAAATGGGTGTTGGACTTTGTCAAATGCCTTTTCTGCATCAATTGATAAGATCATGTGGTTTTTGTCTTTTGTTTTATTTATGTGATGGATTACATTAATGGTTTTTCTGATATTAAACCAGCCTTGCATACCTGGTATAAATCCCACTTGATCAGGGTGAATTATTTTTTTGATGTGTTGTTGGATTCTATTGGCTAGAATTTTATTAAGGATTTTTGCATCTATGTTCATGAGGGATATAGGTCTAAAATTTTCTTTTTTTGTAATGTCTTTACCTGGTTTTGGTATCAGGGAGATGGTGGCTTCATAGAATGAGTTGGGTAGTATTCCGTCTTTTTCTATACTTTGAAATACCTTCAATAGTAATGGTGTTAAGTCTTCTCTGAAGGTTTGGTAGAACTCTGCAGTGAAGCCATCTGGGCCAGGACTTTTTTTTGTTGGGAGTTTTTTGATTACCATTTCAATCTCTTTTTTTGTAATGGGTCTATTTAGTTGTTCTACTTCTGTATGTGTTAGTTTAGGTAAGTAGTGTTGTTCCAAGAATTTATCCATTTCTTCTAGGTTTTCAAATTTGTTAGAGTACAATTTTATGTAGTAATCTGATATGATTCTTTTGATTTCATTTGGTTCTGTTGTGATGTGGTCCTTCTCGTTTCTTATTCGGGTTATTTGTTTCCTTTCCTGTTTTTCTTTAGTCAGTCTAGCCAATGGTTTATCAATTTTGTTAATTTTTTCAAAGAACCAGCTTTTGGCTTTGTTAATTCTTTCAATTGTTTTTCTGTTCTCTAATTCATTTAGTTCAGCTCTAATTTTTATTATTTGTTTTCTTCGGGTGCCTGATGGATTCTTTTGTTGCTCACTTTCTATTTGCTCAAGTTGTCGGGACAGTTCTCTGATTTTGGCTCTTTCTTCTTTTTGTATGTGTGCATTTATCGATATAAATTGGCCTCTGAGCACTGCTTTTGCTGTGTCCCAGAGGTTTTGATAGGAAGTATTTTCATTCTCGTTGCTTTCTAAGAATTTCCTTATTCCCTCCTTGATGTCTTCTATAACCCAGTCTTTTTTCAGGAGGGTATTGTTCATTTTCCAAGTATTTGATTTCTTTTCCCTAGTTTTTCTGTTATTGATTTCTAGCTTCATTGCCTTGTGGTCTGAGAAGATGCTTTGTAATATTTCGATGTTTTGGATTCTGCAAAGATTTGTTTTATGCCCTAATATGTGGTCTATTCTAGAGAATGTTCCATGTGCGCTAGAAAAAAAAGTATATTTTGCAGCAGTTGGGTGGAGAGTTCTGTATAAGTCAATGAGGTCAAGTTGGTTGATTGTTGTAAGTAGGTCTTCCGTGTCTCTATTGAGCTTCTTACTGGATGTCCTGTCCTTCTCCGAAAGTGGTGTGTTGAAGTCTCCTACTATATATGTGGAGGTGTCTATCTCACTTTTCAATTCTGTTAAAATTTGATTTATGTATCTTGCAGCCCTGTCATTAGGTGCGTAAATATTTAGTATGGTTATGTCTTCCTGATCAATTGTCCCTTTTATCATTATATAGTGTCCTTCTTTATCCTTTGTGGCGGATTTAAGTCTAAAGTCTATTTTGTCAGAAATTAATATTGCTACTCCTCTTCTTTTTTGCTTATTGTTTGCTTGATATACTTTTTTCCATCCTTTGAGTTTTAGTTTGTTTGTGTCTCTAAGTCTAAGGTGTGTCTCTTGTAGGCAGCATATAGATGGATCGTGTTTTTTTATCCAGTCCGTGACTCTCTGTCTCTTTATTGGTGCATTTAGTCCATTTACATTCAGCGTAATTATAGATAAGTAAGTTTTTAGTGCTGTCATTTTGATGCCTTTTTATGTGTGTTGTTGGCCATTTCATTTTTCCACATGCTTTTTTGTGCTGAGACGTTTTTCTTAGTAGCTTGTGAGATCCTCATTTTCATAATGTTTAACTTTGTGTTTATTGAGTCGTTACGTTTTTCTTGGCTTTTTTCTTGAGTTATGGAATTGATATTCCTTTTTGTGGTTACCTTTTTATTTACCCCTATTTTTCTAAGTAAAACCCTAACTTGTATCCTTCTATTTCGCCTTGTATCACTCTCCATCTGGCAGTTCAATGCCTCCTATATTTAGTCCCTCTTTTTGATTATTTTGATCGTTTAGCTATTGATTTCCATGATTTCCTGTTGTATGTATTATTTTGTTTATTTATTTATTTTTTAGAATTAGTCTTAATTTGTTTGTTTTTGTGCTTTCCCTGTTTGAGTTGCGTTGATATCAGGACGTTCTGTTTTGTGTCCTTGTATTGTGCTGGTACCTGATATTATTGGTCATCAGGCCAAACAATCTCCTTTAGCATTTCTTGCAGTCTTGGTTTAGTTTTTGCAAATTCTCTAAACTTGTGTTTATCTGTAAATATCTTAATTTCTCCTTCATATTTCAGAGAGAGTTTTGCTGGATATATGATCCTTGGTTGGCAGTTTTTCTCGTTTAGTGCTCTGTATATGTCGTCCCATTCCCTTCTTGCCTGCATGGTTTCTGCTGAGTAGTCTGAACTTATTCTTATTGATTCTCCCTTGAAGGAAACCTTTCTTTTCTCCCTGGCTGCTTTTAAAATTTTCTGTTTGTCTTTGGTTTTGGCAAGTTTGATGATGATATGTCTTGGTGTTTTTCTTTTTGGATCAATCTTAAATGGGGTTCGATGAGCATCTTGGATAGATATCCTTTCTTCTTTCATGATGTCAGGGAAGTTTTGTGTCAGGAGTTCTTCAACTATTTTCTCTGTGTTTTCTGTCCCCCCTCCCTGTTCTGGGACTCCAATCACTCGCAAGTTATCCTTCTTGATAGAGTCCCACATGATTCTTAGGGTTTCTTCATTTTTTTTAATTCTTTTATCTGATTTTTTTCCAGCTATGTTGGTGTTGTTTCCCTGGTCCTCCAGAAGTCCCAGTCTACATTCTAATTGCTCGAGTCTGCTCCTCTGACTTTCTATTGCGTTGTCAAATTCTGTAATTTTATTGTTAATCTTTTGGATTTCTACATGCTGTCTCTCTATGGATTCTTGCAACTTGTTAATTTTTCCACTATGTTCTTGAATAATCTTTTTGAGTTCTTCAACAGTTTTATCAGTGTGTTCCTTGGCTTTTTCTGCAGTTATCCTAATTTCATTCGTGATATCTTTAAGCATTTTGTAAATTAGTTTTTTATATTCTGTATCTGATAATTCCAGGATTGTATCTTCATTTGGGAAAGATTTTGATTCTTTTGTTTGGGGGGTTGGAGAAGCTGTCATGGTCTGTTTCTTTATGTGGTTTGATATGGACTGCTGTCTCCGAGCCATCACTGGGAAACTAGATTTTCCCAGTAGTCAGCTAAAAAAAAATGCAGTCAGATCCCTATCTGAATTCTCTCTCTGGCTCCGGGTATTCGGATGTTAATGGGGTCGCCTGGGGAGGGTGGGGGAGGGATCTGAGAGCTAGGAGTGTAGCACCACAGAATATAGAGCTCAACACCACGTTCACGCTCCGCCCCCGTTTGCCAAAATCCGGGCTGAACGGGTCCCTGGCTAGGACACTGCTTTCCTTGCTCGGAAACCAGTCCCTTCCTCCTGGGGACTTCCTCCGGTGCGCGGCACCGCTCGTGGGCACTGGGTGGGCGTTTCCCGCACGAACGGGTGGGCCCGCCCCCAGGGTCTATTCAGGCGATTATAATTAGATCCCGCGGTCACGCCCCGCCTGTGCGCGCGCCCAAATCCCAGCGGAATGACTTCCGGGTTGAGACGCTGCTTTCCCTGTTCGGGAACCAGTCACTTCCTCCCCGGGACTTCTCCTTCCGGAGCGCCACACCTCTCGCGCGAACTGGGTTGCGTCACCTGCACGGCCAGGTGGGCCCGCCCCCTGGGTCAATTCAGGGCAATAAAAATGGACTCCGTGCTCACGCCCCGCTCGTGCGCGCGCCCAAGCCCCAGCAGGACGGAACCCCGTCTGGGACGCTAGTTTCTGCGCTTCGGGACCAATCAGTTCCTCCGCACGGCCAGGTGGGCCCGCCCCCTGGGTCAATTCAGGGCGATAAAAATGGACTCCGCGCTCACGCCCCGCCCGCGCGCGCCCAAGCCCCAGCAGGGCGGCACTCTGTCTGGGATGCTACTTTCTGCGCTTTGGGACCAATCAGTTCCTCCGCACGGCCAGGTGGGCCCGCCCCCTGGGTCAATTCAGGGCAATAAAAATGGACTCCGCGCTCACGGCCCGCTCGTGCGCGCGCCCAAGCCCCAGCAGGGCGGCACCTTGTCTGGGATGCTACTTTCTGCGCTTTGGGACCAATCAGTTCCTCCCGGGGACTTCTCCTTCCAGTGTGCCGCACCTCTCGCGCAAACTGGGAGGGCGTCACTCGCACGACCAGGTGTTCCCGCCCTCTGGGTCAATTCAGGGTAATAAAAATGGACCCCGCGCTCATGCCCCGCCCGCGCGCGCGCGCGCGTGCCCAGATCGCAGCGGAATGGCTCCCCGTCTGGGATGCTGCTTTCCCTGTTTTGAGACCAGACACCTCCGGGGATTTCTCCCTCTGGTGTGCCGTGCCACACGCGCGGACTGGGTGCGCGTCCTCCCGCACGAACGCGTGGGCCCCGCCCTGGGGTCACTCCAGGGAAACACAGCTGACCCCCC
The DNA here is from genome assembly GCF_030014295.1 of Loxodonta africana. Classification (NCBI taxonomy): domain Eukaryota; kingdom Metazoa; phylum Chordata; class Mammalia; order Proboscidea; family Elephantidae; genus Loxodonta; species Loxodonta africana. Next base: position 61,311,711 of record NC_087346.1, on the reverse strand, counting down.
CCCCCCGCGCGCGCCCCGTCGGCTTCTCGCCTAACTCCCGGCGGACAGCAGGGCACCCCAGCTGGGACGCTGTTCTCCCCCCTCTCAGATCAGTCACTGCCTCCCGGGTGTTTCTCCCTCCGGCTGCGCCCCTACGCCGCCCGCGCCAACCTGCTAGGCTTCCTCCCGGGATGGGTTCGGGGGGGAAGGGGTGGGCCCCCTTTCTGTGCCGTCTGCCCCCCTGGGCTCTGCCCCAGATCGAGCTCCGAAGGTCACCTGCCTGGTGCGCTGGCTCCTAGTTCTGAAAACAGTCGCTGTCTGCCCGTATTTGTTCGTCCTCCGTCTCTAAGTCTGTGCTTGTTGTTCAGAGTTCATAGATTGTTATGTATGTGATCGATTCCCTTGTTTTTCCGAGTCTTTGTTGCAAGAGGGATCCGCGGGAGCGTCCACCTAGTCCGCCATCTTGGCCCCCCCCTTTCTTTCCTTTTTGATTTTTAGGGAGAAGAAAAGATTCAAATAAAAACATGCCATTTAATACATCACATTAGTCTCCTGTCACTACTGTGGTGGAAGATTCTCATCACCTGAATACTCTCCTTAAGAAAGCTATGGTTAGGGAAGACATATTTTTAATTACTTTTCCAGAATGAATGTTTAGGTACTGTTGGGCCACAACTTCTACTTTCTTATTTTTTAATTGATAGAGGTGGAGTTTGAAAAATACAAACTGTGTCTGAAACAAGAAATCTGTGGGATTGAGCAACGTTTCCCTTGCTTGGGACCCGGCTTTCTTAACCAGGTGTTGTTCATCATTGCAAACCTAGCTTCTCAATTGTCTCTCTCCCCCAAGCCTACAACATTTGGAGTGGGGTGGGGATCTCATCCTTCATTGATTAAAAATTACTTCATAAAAGGGAGACTAATATTGGTAATATAAGGATTTAAAACCGTTCTTTATCCAGGTATTACTGATCCAACATATAATTATATTTCTTTAAACAAAGGTTTTGCCATTATGTGAATCCTGAACATTGGCATGGCCTGTGCTTCCCTTTTGTAAGGTGCAGGGAGGGGGATCAGAGAAGATCCTGTATAGGAAAATTCATAACACTTACTTGTACATTTCTGCGTGGCATCATAGCTAGACAATCACCACCAGGACTTTGAGGAATATCCTCTAAGCCAGCTGAAAGAAAATATATGGCTCATTTGAATATGAAGTCTTATTTTTAAGTATTCAAAATATGTAGTAAAAAAATGAGTAAAGTAATGAAATTTAGCAATTTTAACTTGTTTGGCTAGTAACCGATGCCATTGTCAAACCAAATCATGAATGTTTTCCTAATGCTTGGCCCTGCAAAAATTAATTTTAGATTTGCTTTATATTCTGAAAGTTAATAATTTTAGAAATTGAACACATTTGTTGAAACACGTCAAGTCAGTTTTAAGATTCTGTATACACTGTGTGCAACTGCTTAGCCACATTTTAACAAAAATGGAGAAAACGTTTTTTGTCCCTTTCTTGTTTCCTGGTTGTGGGCGATCAAAACTGTTGTTGCTTTCTCCTGTGACAAGTTACATTAAAAAACTTATTAGTTGTAGTTTACTTTCCGGAAGTAAAGGTCACAAAAAATATTGAGAGTAAGTAGTATCTAATAAGAAATGTCAACACTGAAGAGAGATCAAAAGCATCAGGTAAACCAAATGATCTTCCAATTTTGTCTTGAAAAGAATATCACTAATCTTAGTGAGTGAGTTTCAATGGAATAAATGGGGTCATAGCCATGTTAAAAAGAGTTGAAGAAAAAGCAAGAAAAAGTATGTGAAGAGCCTGGCAAGTCAAAGGAATTTAAAGAACAATGAAGTGCTACCTGGAGAGGATAGTAAATTTAGTGTTCAGTAAATAAGATTGGGGTAATTTGTAGATCTTTTTATCTATAACTCAAACAACCTGAAGTCAATGAAAACTGCAAAAAATTCAGGGATTCATGGAACCAATAGCTTCCATAGGCGTGTAAGAAAATACTTTGTAAGAGTTTTCTGCAAGGTTTGTACAGAAAGACATTTGTGGCACAAAGTTCATTAAATTATCTGTAAACCAAGGAACGACTATATAATGAGGCAATGTAGCATAGTAGGTTCTTTTTTTTTAAATACAGCACAGATTTTGGAGCTTTTTTTTAATGTTAGTTCTGTCCATTTTGAGCAAGAGCAAGGGCAACAAGTTGCCTAGCCTAGCTGTACCTCAGTTTCTTCATTTTAAGAGTAAGATTAGTAGTTGTAACTTACCTCATTGGGCTGTTAAGAATAGAGAAAATGGAATTACTTATAAAAATGATATCAACACGTGTTACCAATAAAAGCAATCAATATGAAAGTTTTTAACACTGTTACTGTTTATTATTTCTATTACTTTGAAAAAAAGACATTAGATATTCTACCCTCTGACTATAAAGTCACTTACACAGTACCATGTCTCAGACTCAATGTTGCATATTCAAGGCAAAGCTTCTCAGGGACTCCTATTTTCAGAACTAGTACTTGATCCATAATTTTATTACATTATTATGCTTATCACATTGTCTTTTGACCATTTCTGTTTTTATCTTTCTACCAGTTACGTAGACTACAAGTTCCTAGGAACAGGGTCTTATTTAGCTGTACCCATAAAACCTGGTACAGTTATTGAATGTTTATTGAGTTGCATCTTGGTGTTCTTTAGGATCAATATGAGTTGGTTGTAAAATAACCTATGCTAGTTCCTTTCTACATAGATCTTTCTATGATATTATTTAATTTATAACTAAATATAGAGGTAAAGTAAATAAATATATTTAATTTAATTTATTCCTATTATATCCTTAACCTTTTCATGAACCATGGTATATATATGCCCGTGTTATATTTTCCACCCCTGGAGGTTTATTGGCGGGCATTTGAGCCACTTTAGTACACTTTGAAGCCGTGGTGGATACTTGCGCAACTTCCTTAAAATAAGGAAGTTGGTCTGCGTCACATTCGAGTGTTGAAAGCCATTCGTATGAGGGGATGCTTCCTGGAGGAGTGATTGTGTGAAACTTTTGTGTCTTTTGGCTTCTGTACAGTGAGATAAGACTTGTGTGTTAGTTTTCTAGTGCTACTTTTACAGAAATACCGTAAGTGGGTGGGTTTAATAAACAGAAATTTATTCTTTCACAGTCTAGGAGGGTAAAAGTCTGAATTCAGAGCGCCAACTCCCAGGAAAGCCTTTCTCTCTGTGTCAGTTTTGGGGGAAGGTCCTTGTCATCAATCTTCCCCTGGTCTAGGAACTTATCAGCACATGGATGCCACAACCAAAGGAAAGGCTGCACTATCGGTTCTTCTTTCTTGGTGGTATGAGGTCCCTCTCCTCTGTGCTCACTTCTCTCTTTTATATCTCAAAAGTAATTGACTCAAGATGCAACCTAATCCTGTAGATTGTGTCCTGACTCATCAGCATAATTGCCTCTAACCTTGCCTCATTAACATCATAAAGGTTAGAATTTACAGTACATAAGTTTTTAAGATAAATATATCAGATCACAAAATGGAGGACAACCACACTATACTGGGAATCATGGCCTAGCCAAGTTGACACAAATTTTTTGGGCACGCATTCAATCTGTAACAGCTTGCAAGTATATTTTCTATTTCTTTTGTGTTATTGGAAAGGTATAGTTACAAGCATTCAAAAATATTCACGTAAATGAGTTATATTTGGGGTGAAACAGTTTGTAATGTACTTTCTGGGTCATAGGACCAATATGTCCTGTGAGTGTGATGTGCTTCATGGAACCAATATGTTCCACTCTAAATCAAATTGATAACAATTATGAGCAGCAAGTGCAGTGTTTAGTATTTTGTGTGTATTTTTGAAAAGTTGAGTAAGATATTTTATGGCTCAAGTGTAACCAGAAAGTGGGGTACACTTCCTGGGTCATGGAATAGATATGTCCCTTGAGGGTGGTGTGCTTCATAGAACATGGGACTGATATGTCCTGCTTGCAGTTGGCATTCCATTTTTTCCAAATAATAAAAAAACTACTTACAAACAATGTTTCAGCATCCATTCCGTTAGTGGAAAAACATGGCATCATCAAAAAATTCTAAAATAATAACAATAATAATTTATCCATGAAGAGATAGATGTTGATAATGGCTGACAATGTTTAGCATGAATTTGAGATATGAAATTTTGAAATAGTGAGAAAAAATATTTATAAAGCCTCATTTTATGAGGAAAAAATTGTAATGTGGTTGAAATTTTTTATTATCCAAGTTTTATAATTTGGAAGCTGGTGATCCAAGTGAATTTTATTATGTTTCTGCTGTTGCATGATGGGGCCAATTCATTCCCATTTAATGGGTTAAATTATCCATTGTCCTTGTCAGGATTAAATTATTCAAGACCTTCGGGCACTCATCATCTTTATCTGAAGTCGCCACCATGAACTGTAACTCCCTTTGAACAAATAAGGCTGATTGAGGTGCAGAGAGGATTAACTGACTGCCCAGAATTATATAATACAAGCAGATTCAGTACATGGATTTTGAAAACACATAGTTAAATGGTATTTAAACTAATCTGTGATAATTAAGGAAGGATGCTCTTTAAAATGACACAGGAAGTTATATATGAATACAAGAACCAGGAGACTAAGTATTAGCGTATACAAAATATTCATCATAAGAAAATTGAACTAATAGAAAATTTATTTTTTCTTAATTGCTACTAGCATGATAAGAAGTGAAAGAATAAGGGAATAATTTGAATTTTTTAAAGTAGATAGAGATTATATGTATTTTAGGAGGCCATACATTTGTAGGTATTTAAATGATAAAATAGCATGGATAGCTAATCTTTTCCAACCTGACAACACTACAGTGTAGAGTTAATATCCTAAATTTGTGAGGTAGTCTATAATAATAAAACATTAAACCAAACTGGGCTCTTTTCCCAGAAAATCACTGAAGCAAGAAATACACCCATCAGGAGACAGGAAAAGAAAATAGTGAGAAAAAAAAGACAATAAAGCAAAAAAATAAAAAAAGGTAGGAAAACTAGATGGCCCTATTTAATGGGATAAGTAGAAAAACTATGCATTTTAAACACAGTCAAATAAAATCTCCTCTTAGACCTGGGGAGGACTACCCTCACAGCATAAAGCAGAGATTTAAGTTATGGTGAAAGGAAAATTCAAATACAACTTATTTCATGCAGCTGTGATGAAAGCATTTTAGAGCTCTACTTTATACCTCAAGTTAAACATAAACACATTTTTAAAAGTTATATTCTGGTATAGCTGAAATATTATATCACCAAGCTATTTCCAAAGCCATTTCATGGACTAAGCATGTGTCTGTAACTTCCAAAGAGATTGTTCTGAACAAGTTGAAGGTGAATCCAATTCTTATTTGGGGCCTACTAGTTAAATGATGATATTCCCCAAGATCCTGACCTTGTTTCTCAGCCCTTCCTCTCTTTTTGCGTATTTTTTCTGGGTAATCTCACCTACTCCAGTGGTTGTAAGGTTTGGCTGTATATTGATGGTTCCTAAATCTCTATCTCCAGTTCAAGTCTCATCTCCAGAACTATGCTAGTCATTTCTATGTGAATATTGTGCAAGTTTTAGAAATACGTTCAAAGACAATGATTCCAAAAGCTTTATCATGTTCCCTATTCCCTCCCCTATAAAACAGTTCCTTCTGCGCTGTTTTCTATTTCATTTACCCTATCCAGAATACTGAACCAACCTCAATCCTTTTTTTCTCCCCTGCAGAACTAAACCCATTGCCATCAAGTCAATTTCAACTCATAGCTACCTTATAGTGCAGAGGAGAACTGCCCCATAGGATTTCCAAGGAATGACTGGTGAATTTGAACTGCTGGCCTTTTGGTTAGCAGCTGAATGCTTAACCACTGCGCCACCAGGGTTATCTTGTAGTCTCTTTTCTAGTTCAGATATGTCTGTCAGTGATATTTCCTTTTGTCTATCCCAATTCCGGGAGTCCCTGGGTGCTGCAAAGGGTTAATATGTTCAGCTGCTAATCTAAAGGTTGGAGGTTTGAGTCCACCCAGAGGTGCCTGGAAAGAAAGGCCTGGTGATCTGCTTCTGAAATATCAGCCACTGAAAACCTTGGAGCGCAGTTCTCTTCTGAGACATGTGATACTGCCGTGAGTCGGACTGGACTAGTAAAGTAGGCAACTGCTTTTGGTCTCCCAATTCCCAGTGAGTGAGTTTGGATATCCATCACCTCCTAAGGGAATTATAATAACATCCTAATGGGTTCTCCAAACTCTGATTTCTCCCAGCTCTAATCTATCCTCCACCCTGTTGCCTATATATGACTATGACACTTCCTAGCTGAAGAATGTTATGTTACTACCTATCTGTCACACACAGATAAGGGCTAAATCCCTTAGCATATCACCTGAAACTTTAATAGGTCCTAACCTGCTATTTTTGGAGCCCTGGTGGAGGAGTGGAAACCGTGGTGGCATAGTGGTTAAGAATACAGCTGCAAACCAAAAGGCCAGCAGTTTGAATCCACAGGTGCTCCTTGGAAACTCTATGAGGCAGTTCTACTCTGTCCTATAGGGTCACTATAAGTTGGAATCGGCTGGACGGCAACAGGTTTGGTTTGGTTTTTTGATTTGGTGGTGCAGTGGTTAAGAGTTCGGCTGTTAACTAAAATGTCAGCCATTAGATTCCACCAGCCACTCCTTGGAAACCGTATTGGGACAGTTTTGCTCTGTCCTACAGGGTTGCTATGAGTCTGAATCCACTCTAGGACAATGGGTTTGGTTTTTTTTTTTTTATATAACCTGCTATTTTAGACATCTCCAAGTTTCTCCATCTCTTCTACAGCTAAAATATAATGACAACATTTATTCATCCTTTAAGACCCAGTATAAATGTCATGGCCTTCAGCAGAGAAAGTAACCCATTCTGTAGCACATTAGCACTAATTTTCATGGCTATTGTAAAAATTATTACACTATTTTATTGTAACTGGTTTACATGAGTCTACTTTACTAAAGTCAGAGCTTCTCTAGGGCAGGAATTGTGTTTACATCTTTCCATCCTTATAAATCAGTTTAAGAGTCTGGCACACAGGAGGTTTTTAATAAACAGTTTGTTGATGGAATGGACTCAGAATTTTGCGTTGGGAGGCTCTGTGCATTACAAGGGTGGGATTCTTGAGGTTTGCAGAAATTACCACTAGATGTCACTAGCAAATTTCTGGTAGCAACTTACAAGGCAAGAACCTTTAGTGAGGACTTACCGGAACCCTGGTGACACAGTGGGTTAACAGCTTGCCTGCTCACCAAAAGGTCTGTAGTTTGAATCCACCAGCCACTGTTCTACTTAGTCCTGTAGGGCCACTACATCGGAATCTGACTCAAGGGAAGCGGGTTTGGTTTTTGGTTTTAGTTGAGGACCTACTATGTGCCAGAACATTTTTAATAACTTTGTAGTTATTATTTTCACAAGTCTACCTTGGAAACATATTCTTAGAATGATTCAAAAGTCTTACTGATAGTATGAAGTAGAGTGGGACTAGAATCTAGATATGTCTGTCATCAAAGCCCATGTTTTCCCAGACAGTTCTGTTTCTTTTCTGATGATTAAGCCTCTAGACTCCAAATGATAAATAGTAAATGCCATCTTTTAAAACAAACTAAACTTTTATTGACAAAATTGTCTATTATTTTACAAGGTACTCTCTAAGACTCTTGAGTTAAGAGCCAACTTTGATTCTCTAATAAGCTTTTGCTAAAATAAGACAGTAATTCAGATCAATCTTTTTAATTAAATGTAAGAATACAGGGTTTGAATAGGAGCAGATGTATTTGTTATATTCCCAGTGTTTTGTGTATTTTTTGTGTATGCGCTTGTATGTGTATTCAATTAACATTTGAAAACTGATGCTTACTTTGTACAAGATGATGGAATGGTGCAAGTAGTTAACCTGTTTGGCTGCTAATTGAAAGTCTGGGGGTTGGAGCCGCCCAGAGGCATCTCTAAAGAAAGACCTGGCAATCCTACTTCTTACAAATGAGCCATTGAAAACCCCACGGAGCACAGTTCTACTCATACACATGGGGTTGCATGGGTAGGAGTTCACTCAATGGCAACTGGTCTGGTTTGGTGTACCAGGTGATACACTTGGCATTTAGGGCAAGACAAATAAAATACAGATCCTACCTTCAAGCTGCTTACAAACCTATTATGTCTACTTGATTTAAAGTCAGGAACATTGTGATATTCTTACTGTGGGGTGTATTTAGCCTGGAGTCCAAGTGGCATCTATAGATACTGATCACTTTGATAACATGATTTCATCTATTCCTGACTCATAAATACTTATAGTATTCTTAAGCACACTGACGATTTACTATTTTCCTGCCTGCTTATTCTAGATGCCAAGTCTTATGTTCTTAGACCCAACTATACATTTGGAGAATCCTAATCAAGAACAAGAATTTGACTAGAGTTATTCTCGTCAAGCTCTTCCCAATCAAAAGAGAACAGTTAAAGAAAGAATGATGAGGTGATGTTTAAGCCTGAATGAATTTGCTTGGAAAGACCCATTGGTACTTTTTATTCCTGTGCAGATGGTGGCACACAAACCATCAGCCATTGTACAAATGATAGAAGATGAGAGGCAGAGAGGTGGCTCTCTCTGAATTTTACAGCTTCTCTTTAGTTTTTTCAATTCCAGTATCATATTAGATTGTGTAAACTCTCTAGCCGAACTCAGTGGTTATTGTATTTTTAAGTTTGTTATTATTAATTATTTAAAGGAATTAAACATCCTCAACTAATTCAAAATTATGCCTTTATGTACAATATGATAATTTTCTCCACAGAATAAAAAAAAAAAAAGTAATAACTTACGTAGTCATGGATCTAGTTTTTCTCTCTCACTATGTTGTATGTATAGTGAGTTTGCATTTTACATGAAATTAAAGGATGAAAATTTTTTTTTAAAAAAAAAGGATGAGAGATTGAAAATTTATGATATGAAAGAATAATAAATTTTATTTCAAAAATAAATACTTGAACACCCTATTTTTTTTTTTTTATTAAAAGTGCAAGAAGGATAATGCAATGTCAAAGTTGAAGGGCCAAGTAAATAATAAATTGTATTGTTTCTAGAAGAGAGTGTCTATTTAGAAAGTAAAAAGAAATGCCCATCAACCTTTGTTTATATTTTCATTAAATTGTGATAATTTTAAATTATGTGAAGTCATTACAGCACGTTTCTCAAATAAAATGTGCCCAGTTGCATTCCTTTCTGATCAGAAAACATCAACTTGTGATTTTTAGAATTGATAAAGATGAGAGAAATGCTGTTTCTATATGACTTCCCTCTTTTACTTTCTGCTTTTATCTGGAACAAGGTACCTACTCAAAAAAATATTTATCGAAATGTTGAATGCATGAATAAATGAGTCATTAGCTAAATCAAGAACGTTAAACGATGCTTTGGTAGTTGGCAGCTTCCTTATCCTGCTTCTCGGCCCATCTCTGGCATTGTGCACTGAGAACTTCCATGGAAGCTCCAGGAATTCATGGTGCACAGGTTACAAGCCCTGATTTTGTACAAGAAAGATGGGACAGCCTAGTGATGAGAGAACATACTCTATGGAGCCAAAAGGTCTAGGAACAAATCCCAACCAGGTCACTTAGTAGCTCTTATAATGATAACAACAAAGCATTAGCAGCAGCCATGTTCCTTAAAATGAGAGATAATAACAGTATTTACCTCATAGGGTTATTGTAAAGATTAAATGAGCTAATATACACAAAGCCCTTAGAATAGTATATGACCCATTGTAAATGTTAGAGTGTCTGTTATTGCTGTTGCTAAAGAAATTGCAGCTCAGAGAGGTTAGAAACAAATTACCTGATAGGTTTCCTGGTTTTGTCACCTGAGTGAGAAGCAAAACACAGGGGTCGTTTTTCTATTCCAACCTCCATGAAACATTAGACTTACTGAACGGGAAATTTTGAAAGATCTTTTTAACTTCTTAAAAGAAAAATATAGGAGTTGAAAAAATATTTGTAGTTAAACATAAATGAAAGTTAGATAAGTGATTTTCAACAGTTTATGACTTAGGTCCCTGGATGACACAAATAGTTTGCGCTCAACTACTAGCTTAAGGTTTGGAGGTTGGAAGCCACCTGGTGGCGCCACAGAAGAAAGGTCTGTTGGCCTGTTTTCATAAAGATTACTGCCAAGAAAACCCCATTAAGCAGTTCTACTCTGTAACACATGGGCTCGCCATGAGTCAGAATAGATTTGATGGTGATGAGTTTGGTCTTTGGTTTGGTATACTTAATTATTTTAATATAATCAAATTTTTAAGTGTTTATTTCAAAGAAAAATTGAGTACAAAACCTGCTTGTGTGTCTCTCAGTGAACTATGCCTAAAGAAACCTCCATTTAGACCATGAGCCACAAGTAAGTCACCACCTAATGACAGAATATTCTAAGTACAGGCAAAAACTAGCCATAAATAAATATCCTTCAGTGCTAAGTTTGCAAAGTGAAATAATAAGGGTAGTATTGATTAGAGCAATCTTGGTTCCATGTAAAGGATCCTTGCTTGAGGTTTAGCAGAACTAGAAAGCAAATAGAGATTATGAATATCATCATAGAATATGAGATTTCCAGAGATATCATAGTGTTAATTCTTAAGAGCACTGATTAGAACCAGTCAGCCTGGGTCAGATCCTGGCTTTACCTCTTATTAGCTGTTGAATTACCTTAAGCAAGATATTTAACTTCTTCATGCCTCGAAATTCTTGTTCAGTACCTACCTTAAGGTTGTTATGGATCAAGCAGGCTTATATTTAAAATAATATTAGAACAGTACCAGATGCATATGAAGTGTTGTGTAAGTGCTTATTAAGTAAATAAAAAGGAATTGTCCATTGCACATTCAGTTCAGTGGCATTTATAAGCGACCCAAACCACCTTCAAAATTATGCTAGTAGTCCACCCAGTGCTTCAAACAGGGTTACAAATTCAAACCATGGAAGTTCTACTTTTTTATAACCTTGAATTGCAAGGGTAAATTTTATGTAGTTCCAATTAACCAACATTATAAGGCAGAAAAGAATAAAAAAGAGGGTATCAGCTTTGGTGATGTCACTTTAAAAAAAAAACGTGAATATATTGCTTATCAGTTTTATATCCTTGGACAAGTGACTTAAATGCTTTCGCCTATTTTCTTGTTTTATTTCAATGGTAAGCGTTGCAAAATATTATCCGTAATTTATATTATCCTTATTTACTTTGTTGAAAAATTCAATGTCTTCTTTTCTATTACTCAAGTGTTTGTCCTGCCATCTTTGATTTTTCAAAATATAGGCCCCAAATGTGTTATAAATCATTGTATACTTACATGTTCTAAGTTTCATTAGCTATTAGATGAAAAAACATTAGTATTATGTATGTCCAGCAAATATTTAATTTTCTTATTAACATATCTCCATATTCCATATTTTCTTCTAATCACTGATAGTATGCTAAGGAAAAATGCATCCAATTTTGTGTGTATGATATTCTAAAAATAAAAGCACATATTTGGAAAATGCTAAGTAATAGGATATCAATTATTCTCCTCCTTTCTGGTAATCTGTTTATGGAAAAAGTAACAACAAATAATTATAGAGACTAATCTTAAGGTTTCTCTGAGACCACAAAAAATCATGGGAAACTAAAGCACTTAAGGGAAAACCAACTCTTATGGATAAAAACCTTTTTGATGTATAACTCAAGATTGCCTTCTGTTTATATGAACCAAGGCTTACTTCATAATTTTATTTCAGTACTCTCTTTTGCATACTATCTAACTTGTAACTTTCTCTTTGATATAAGTGATAGATTTTGTCATTTTGAAGATGACTACATCAGCCGTTTCCAACAGGTTTTGTAGAAGATATTTTCTGTAGTGAGATTTAGGTAAATTGTTCAAATTTAGAAACCTTGATAAAATAGCCTCATTTCCGCTACAGGCAATTTAGATAAGGAAAGTGTGTTTAAGGTAAGGAATGTGCCAGTAAGTATTTAAAAGATAACTTAAACCCATGGGTCCCCATGAATCAGAACTGAGAGACAGCTAACAACAATAACATCTTCTGACTAGTTACTGTGGCAATCATTAATCCTTAAAATATAACTTAAAATTTCTTCTTTAAAAGAGATTGGAAACAGCGAGTTATTGAAATTGCAATTTGCAGTTTTGATATTCTGTATAAAAAGGGGCAGATGTTCTTTTCTGCAAAATCATTCCCATAATACATTTACCCTGTACTCAGAAATGAATATGCTTACTGCTAAGTCTTGGCAGATTTCAGGAAAACATTGATTAAACTCCACTGGTAAACAAAGGAGAGAAAAAGATTAGCCATTTAGACTGTAAGTGTGTGTGTGTGTGTGTGTGTGTGTGTGTGTGTGTGTTTCCCCCAACCTTTTTTTAGCCTTTTCCCTCTTATAGGAAACCCTGGTGGCATAGTGGTTAAAAGCTATGGCTGCTAACCAAAAGGTTGGCAGTTTTGAATCCACCAGGTGCTCCTTGGAAAGGGCAGTTCTGCTCTGTCCTGTTGGGTTGCTATGAGTTGGAATTGATTCGAGGGCAATGGGTTTGGTTTTTTTCGGGTTCCATCTTACAAAATGTGTTTCATTCACAGTAAACCAAACCAAACCCAGTGCTGTCGAGTCGATTCTGACTCATAGTATTAAGCCTCAGATGAACTATAATTTTTTAAAAATGCATTTTCTGACAATCAGATCCTGAGAACATTGCTAGTCTACCTTCTTAACATTCATCCTCACTCATACTTACAGAATTCTCATAGACTCTGAATATATATTTTTTAGATGTTGAAAAAAAGATAAAATAATTAATTAGCATATTCAAAATGTACTTTTATAATAAAAATAAATGATTGGATAAGACAATTTTTAAAATTGGAGGTAACTGTAGATGCAGGCTGGTAAGTCATTTGTACTGTGTATAAACAGAAAAAAATCAACAAATTCATTGAATACTTACTATATATACAGTAGATTCACAGAAATGTGTTCAAAGTTTACGGAGCTAACTGGATTGATAGGTTAGTAGGTATATGATAACTAGGCTGCTGAATAGACGTGTCTATGGGTATAATTATGCATAGTCTGTGTTATGGATTGAATTGTGTCCCCCCAAAAACATGTGTTGTAAAACTTAACCTCTATGTCTGTGGTTTTAATCCCATTTGGGAACGGGTGGTCTTTGTTATGTCAATGAGACTGAATTAGTGCAGGGTGTGTTTTTGGGTGTTTCAAGTCAATCTCTTTTGTGATATAAAAGAGTTTAAACAATTTTTATATCTAATAGTTGGAGAAGGGAGGGTGTTTATATTATCTAATAATAATTTATGTAATAATAATCTGCATATCATTTTTACAGGTTAATAGCTAGACTAATTTTCATTTATTAATTCTGTATGTCTTAAGTTCTTGCTGCGATCCTCTGGAAACCCTGGTGGTGTAGTGGTTAAGAGCTAAGGCTGCTAACCAAAAGGTCGGCAGTTCAGATCTATCAGGCGCTCCTTGGAAACCCTATAGGGGCAGTTCTACTCTGTCCTATAAGGTTGCTATCAGTCAGAATTGACTCGATGGCAGTGGGTTTTGGGGTTTTATGATCCTCTATTAGAATTAGGTAAATATTTGCACAGGATACTTAACTACAACAAAGTATAAAAACCAAAAACCAAACCCGTTGCCGTCGAGTCGATTCTGACTCATAGTAGCCCTATAGGGCAGAGTAGAACTGCCCCATAGAGTTTCCAAGGAGCGCCTGGTGGATTTGAACTGCCAACCTTTTGGTTAACAGCCAGCACTTATCCACTACACCACCAGGGTTTCCACAACAAAGTATAGCTAGAGCAAAATTTAACTGTTTACAGAAGTAATTACATGAAACACAGACTACAGAGAGGCAGAGAGGTCAGCTATGTCATCATCTATTCTTTTATCAACATGGTAACAATGGAAACTGAAAGATAGTGAGGACAGAAAGAGTTCATATGAGGGACAATTTGACAAATCTTAGTGACTAACTCCATGTTACTTGAAGAAACAAAGACGATTACAATGTTGTATGCCTGGGAGAAAGGGATAACTCTGTACTGCTGACAGTAATAAGGAAGTTCAGAGAAAATCTAAAATGCACAATGATGGTTTAGTTTTAAACATTTTTGTTGTAGTTAAGATAACGTGATGAACACTTGTGATAATTCTTGCTGATCAGTGCAGGAGAGGAACGTATGTCAGGACACAGAATAATATTGGGGACAAACATAGGAAGGCATCTGCAGCCAGAGGCTTGTTGAATGCAGGAGGGAGAAAGAGGTTTTCAAGGGAGAGACTGTAGAGAAAAACAGCCAGATCACCAAGGATAGAGCCTTGACTCTTACAAGTTCAGGATGAGCAGGAAGAGGAGCCTGAGATGGATAGCAAAATAATAACCAGAAGCAAACAAAATGAAAAGAGGGTGATGTAGCAAACAGGGAAAGTGTTTCAAGGAAAGGAGGCTGACCAGTTGTTTTACAGAGAAAAGAATAAACTCACTGAAACACCTTTTCTTTTATTCTAAATAAATAAAGGTCTTTCTCTCGCGCCCCCTCTTTTTGCTCCATTCTAACTTGGAAGTGTCAGGCAGAAATGGATGTTTAATAAAAATATTTTTTAAAATTTCAACTGGAAGATTTGAGCTTCCTCAATTAAATGCTATATATGTATTAAGGAGTCCTAGTGGCTCAGTGGTTAAGAATTTGGCTACCAACCAAAAGGTTGGCAGGTCGAATCCACCAGCTGCTCCTTGGAAGCCCTATGGGGTGACGTATGACTTGATGGCAGCTTTTTTCTTTTTTTTTTTTTTTAATGTATTATGTAAAGTGTTTGCCAACATCTTTTGTCCTCCTGTAGGGACTTTAAATATTCCTCACTATTCCTACTCCCCTTTGGAAAGTTACATTATCCTCAAACTCAGAAATGCAAACTCTTTCTTGCAACCTTTTTCCTGTTATTACCAATTTGATGATTGGTTTCATGATGGCAAAGTAATAAAGAAAAATGACTTGTTTTTGTTCCTAGTCCCCATTCCTGAATACTAATAACAGTACTAATACAGATCAAAAGATTTGCCAAAGCTCTGACACTTCAGCAGAGTCTAACATTAAGAATCTACCTGCTGTGTCAGCTGAAGAATTTGTTAGAAAGAGGAAAATGGTCCACATTTTCCACCTTTTATAGTAGAAGAGTATGGCTGTTAATTATGTTTATCATTTTAAAGGCAAGTGACAAACAAATAAAAGGGAAAATATTTCACATTGGTTACATGCTATGTCTTTATCAGTTGGATGAAAATCTTTTTCATAGATTTTCCAAATATGCATGATAAATTTTAGCATCTACAGATAAATGCTGTAATTTTGAGCCAAAAATACTTACTTTTTAACTTTTAGATGAGTCTGTACCAAAAAATATTTAAGCAATACAACCTTTAAATTTAGAAAGGGAAGTTTTTTCTTAAAAATAGTTAATCTATGCTATCAATGCAATTATTTTCAATCCCTGAAAAAATTCTTATCAAAAACCTGGGTGCATAGTGGTTAAGTGCTACGGCTGCTAACCAAAGGGTCGGCAGTTCGAATCTGCCATGTGCTCCTTGGAAACTCTGTGGGGCAGTTCTACTCTGTCCTATAGGGTGGCTATGAGTCGGAATCGACTCAACGGCACTGGGTTTGGTTTGGTTTTGGTTACCCATTTTTCGTACATACATTGACTACCTTCTTCCACAAAACAATAATTTTGTGTTAAACGTGTCTATTAAAGAAAATGTTAGATTTCTGTCTGGACGTAAGTAATTTTGTTCAGGAAAGAAACTATGTATAGTTCATTTGTAGATCACATACCTTAGCATCTAGCAGGGTTCACAATGCTACTGAATAAACAACAGAACAATTTTTTTTTTTACTTTAAAAGATTGTACAGTGCAAAAGTGTTTGATTTTCCTTACATTATTATAGTATAAAGTCTGTTAAACAGACAACGTGTTTATATTGTATCTACTAAAATATGCCTTTTATTTCATTTTATTCTATCCTGATGGATTCCTATTTTCTTTTTTGGTCATTCAGTTAAGTGGGAATTATCCTTTTTACTCAAAACTATGTGGCAGAGCCTTATTTGTTAAGTAACTAGGACTACCCAACTTAAAATAATTTCTACTTGACTTATTTTGACATCCTAAAATAAATAATGTCTAAATTCATAGTGATTCAATAGACATATAAAACATATCCATTCAGTCCATTTTACATGCAAAAGATCTTTTGGGGGAGAAGGTTCTCATTATTTCAGAGAGAATCAAGAAGAAATCACCTGTGCAGCTTGTTTCCCATCCCCAAAACAATAAGTATGAAGTTATTTTGTGCCTGTTTTGAAACATATCTCATTTTGGTACTTGGAATAGAATATGGATTCTGAGGCCTAACTATATTTCAAGAATTATATGTGTCTTTTTAAAAGTTGTTGTGAACAAATGAACACTGATTGGTTAAGATTTGTCTATAAAAGCTAATCTTTAGTGATAATGGGTCCCTTGATGCAATCACTGAGTCTTAGGCTGGACTTTATAACTATGCTGACTTGTAGATACAGAAATAGTTATTGATCAAACATAAAATAATTTATTACTGATGTTCATTTGTTAAACTTAATGGTCAACATTTCTTCAATGGTTTGTGATCAGCTTGTTTTGGAAAGGTTGGTGGTTCAAACTGTCCCACCAGCTCCTAGGAAGAAAAGACCTGGTGATTTGCTTCCATAAAGATTACAGTCAAGAAAACCATATGGAACAGTTCTACTCTGTAACACACGGGATTGCCGTGAGTCAGAGGGTGACTAACAACAACAGATGGCAGCCAACAACAACAAAAACAATGTACAATGTATTTCAGCAATTCGCTTTTTTTCTGACCTTGACACATATTTTGGGGCCTCAGTAATATACAGCTTGAAAAACAGTAGGTAATTATAAAACATACTTTCTCTATTAAACATGATTCTCAAAAGATCCCTATTTTTAAATGATTACAAAAATAGCCATAAGTAGGAGAAAGTAACCCATCACCAAAAATATGGGTCATATTCCTTTAAACAGTCTTGTGCTTTCTCATTCCAAGAAGTGCCATTACTCATTTCCAAGAAGGTCACAGACAATAGTTTTCCATTTGCTTACCCCTAACTTAACAAGTTAGAAAAGAGAGTGTATTATCAAAGGGACAATAGCTGAGCACATAGCCCTCCTCTCCTGAAGACACATGGCCACCAACTACAGGCCTGAACTGGACATGTGAAGAAAAAAAAAAATACCTTCAGGGAAGACTTGTTGATCTTGGAATGGAAGATAATGAAAAGCTATTTCATTATTTCAAGTGGCTTTAAGTTAGAACAGAAAATTCATGAGACCTGGCCAATTCTCATGCAGGGACAGAAGACTACTTCTCCATTGAATAAATATTAGAAGAACAATATAAAATTGTAATTGGATCTTTATTATGCTACAATTATTCTTGTTCAACAATACTTTTAAATAAAAAGTATATTTTATTTCAACTATTATATCTGTTCCAATGAACATATCCATAAATTTTATGAACAAATTGATTTTCTTTCAAACACACTTTTCATAAAATATTTCACATTTGGTCTCATTACTCACTTTGCAGTTTGATTAGTTAGATTCTTACATTACTACAACTTAGAAACATTTTTCATTTAAAGAATTGTTCATGATAAAAAAATACAAAAAGAGCAGTGAAATATTTACCAAAATATTTTAATTCTTTTTTGCAGTTTAAGTGCTTTTCTGGGAATTCGACTTTGGCATGAGTGTAGTAGTTTTACTAATAAATGTAGGAAGTTACTTCATATAAAATGAGGTAGTCACCTCTGTAATTAATTAAGTGATTAAGATATTTAAATGTCCCATGTTACAGTTGCTAAAAGTTAGGAATCAGGAAGCCTGGAGTCTAACACAAAGTCTGGCACCAACAAAATATCCGTTAATTTTGTAAATCCCAACTTTGACTCTGGGCAAGTTGCTTAACCTCTTAGTGATTCAGTTTTATTACTGCTAAATGCATTTGTATGAATAGAAATTTTCTTTCGGAATAATTGTACACTATCTCTGATTCCATCTAATAACGTTTACTTTATATTAGTTAAAACCAAAAAACCAAACCCATTGCCTTTGAGTTGATTCTGACTTATAGCGACCCTATAGAACAGAGTGGAACTACTGCGTAGGGTTTCCAAAGAGCGGCTGCTGGATTCCAGCTGCTGACCTTTTGGTTAGGAGTCAACTCTTAACTGCATCACCAGGGGTAGTTCAAATTCAAGTGTTTAGTTTTGCCACTATAAAAATATACAAAAGGAGGATACCTTGGTGTTTTTGTCTATAACCGAAATAGATTTATGTAGTATTTATGAAATTAAAGCCAGTATTTTGGAGTTAACATTGATATAGTGTCAACCTAATTTAACTAAACCCAGAACTAATGTGCTGAAGTTGCCTCAGTATTTTCCTGTCATCCATCCTTTTGTTTATCTAATTATATGCCATTATAAAGAGCTCATAATCACTGTGAACAGAACACACTGGCACAAATTAAGTGCAGTGATAGGATTGCTTTGTATGATGGCATCTTTTTTATGACTCTTACGGATTTAATTGCTGTATTATTTGACTAAAATAAACTATGTGTATGACTCAAATAAAACAATGCATGTTCCCTTGATGTGCACATTTCATGCTAATTTTAATGCATTTTCCTTTCTAAATTTTATTAATCTGTGGCAGAATATTACTGTCTTAAAAATTCTCAGGTATTATCATTAATTCTCTTCAGAAGGCAGATATATCTATGCAACTGTGAATACAATGTAAATATAACAACACAGAAAATCTTACACATCTCAGGAAGCCTTTCTGGTTCCCTTCAAACTGACTTGTGTCCTCTTTCTCTCATTCTACTATTGTGTCAATCATGGGACTTACTACAATATATGAAAATCTCTGATTTGGTTGATTATGTTCTGGCAATTTGATAAACTCTTTGAATACAGGAACCATGCCTTATTCATCTGTACGTTCCAACACCTAGAAATATTTTTTGTGAGCTGCTTTCTACTTGGCCTGACTCGTGGTGACCCCATGCACAGTGGAACAAAATGCTGCCCAGTCCTGTGCTATCCTCATGATTGGTTCCAGATCTGACAGTTGTGATCCATAAAGTTTTCATTGACTGGTTTTCAGGAGTAGATCACCAGGCCTTTTTTCTTGGTCTGTCTTAGTCTGGCAGCTCCACTGCAACCTGTTCAGCATCAGAGTATCAGGCAAGCCTCCACTGACAGATGGGTCTTTCATAAGGAAAGTGAGAATTTTTACACCACTAAACTGCCATGGGGCCCTGGCGTGGCAGTGGTTAAGCTTTTGGCTGCTGACCAAAAGATCGGCAGTTCCAATCCACTGCCGCTCCCTGGAAACCCTATGGGAAAGTTCTACTCTGTTCTATAGGGTCGCTATAAGTCGGAATTGGCCCAATGGCAATGGGTTTGGTTTTTAGGTTTGTGGAACTTTCATAGAAGAAGATATTCCTTAAGTGTGTGAAAGGATGAATGAATGAATCAACAAATTTTTTCTAGTGTCTTATTTAAATCTCAGTCACCAGAGTTGGGTGGGGAATACTTGAAATTAAGTATCAGGATCTGAAAGTCAAGGTTTCCCCCCATGTCCAGGTGGATTTAAATTTTATGGTAGAAACTTGCTCCGCTTTAAAATTTTTTGTTGACGTCTTCTTATCTTGAAGCAGACAACAACCTTCTTTCATGCTTTATTCTAATTCTGTTATTCTCCTTTGAACCATCTTTCTTTCTCTACATACTACTAGATTTTAAAGAAAAGCAAACAATGTGTTTTTAAACTTCTTTGAACATATCTGATATGAGTTACATAAGCAAATAAAATATTACATGTAAGCAAAATCCTCTTAAAATAAATGTATAATTTTGTTTCTTCAGTGTTTTGAAAGGATTAAATGGGGTTAAAACTTGCTTATATTTCAATCAGTTTACCAAATTAGCATATATTTTCAAAAAATTTTTTAAATGTACTTCATCAGAATTTACACAGTAATCGCATCAAATGTGATATATAATCATGCATATCTTGGGAATAAATTTCCATTAAAACTAATTTGCTATTAAGCAACTGTTTTGAAGAAAGATAATATATTAAAAAAAAAAAGTAACTGCTATTAAAAAGCCTATTTCATGACAATGTAATTATTAGTACTGTGGGGGGAGGCTTTTAATAAACTTTAGATAACAAAATTCCTATAATAAAAAGTAAAATTTACCCAGCACTAGAAATTTGTACATACTCTGCATTGAAAATAAATAGTGTATGAAAATTCACACTTATGGGGCAGATCAATTAAGCAGTGAATATTAAATTTACAAGAGGATTCTTTGCTTTAGAAGATATTTCTTACCTATCAAACTTCCTTAGTGTCTTTAGAAAACACCTATATGTTTTTTCACAGACATTTCAGAAATTTACCTGTTACATCACACAGGTGGCAATGTGTGGCTAAACAGTCCAGGGAGTCATCCAAGTGGATCTATTTTATAGTTTACAAATAAATAAGAATTAGAAAAAGGTGTACACTTTCCTCTTTAACCTATAAAAATGAGGGCTTCTGTATCTAATTGTAAAATAAAACAACTTGCCTACATGGATACATGCGCATACACACAAATCAAATTAATCTTGGCAGGAGAGTTAGCACCTTTTAAGGAACTGACTTCAATTTTACACCAGCAACAATCACAACGGACCTAAAGAAAATCTGGGTTTAAACCCAGACTGTATTAACTGTATCTTCTTTTAAAAAAAGTTCCACTATGTTTTCATGGAAATTTTAGACAGTGATGAGGTTGAACATATATTCCAGCCACATATTTTGGTCAGAGAAGGAAAAAGCTACATGTAAATTAGAATGAGACATCTGTAGTTTTCCATCTAAAAATAAATTTTTTTGGTAAAAGGTTTTAAAACTACCTTGTACTACAAATTGTAACACAAATTCATTGTTATAAGATTAGGAAATATATATAAATAAAATGAAAAGAATAAAAAATTCTGCAAATGTTAATGTCCAAATATACCTCTGTTAACCTTCTGAGAGTAGGAGGCTACTGTATTTGTCTTTACTTTTTATGCAAGAAAATTTACAAATCGAAATGAGGAAACAAACCTATAATCCCAACACATGAGTCTGATTGAATTACTATTCATCTTTCAGTATTTTTCCTTCTATATTTTTTACTGTCTACCTAATTGTGTGTGTGTATGTATGGGAGAGGCTCATAATATTTGTATTTCTATATTTTTTCACTGACAGGAATTTCCAAAAGTGTTGGTTTCCACATTAAATTAAGCAAGATGTTTTAGTAGCTTATTTATAATAAAATAAATAATCATAAAAGTAAAATAAGGGAAAGCTTGCAAGCATGTAAGCATATGGCCCTAGAATAAGATGAACTGTGTGACATTCGATTTGCTAAGAGATAATCATAATTTGAATAGTACAATTGAAACTATTTAAAGACATTTCACATATTTAGCTATAGAATAGACAAAATGAAAATGGATATTTTCATATGATTTTATTGAACAAAGACTGAATCGGTTGTGATTGTGCAAACATTCTCTAGAATATTTGGGTGTATCAGATATGCAGGGTGTATTTATTAAGTTGGTAGTGCTGTGTAGCAAAGTACTTAACATAACTATGGATGGTGATAAAGTAAAAGATAAACCTGGGATTGAAGGGCTTGTATGCAGAAACTCAAAGTGGCCAAGGTAGGTTTTTCAGGATCATTTTTCATTGTAAACCAGGAGGCAAATCGAATCACAAAAGCAACAATCTTTGGGAAGATACCTTATGACAAAGACCATTTATCCTCAGTTTGGAAAGAACTCTTCGTAATTGACTCAGCGCCTGCTTCTGCCATCATCACCTGAAAGCAACAAGCTAAACCACCTGTCATCTTATAGAAGGTACAATCAGAGGGATATGATTGGCCAAAGAGCCCTAGTGCTTTAAAATTTGAATCTGCAAATAATCTACAAATCCTTATAATTCCTCTTTGAAATTACAAGGGCAGTGTATGGATAAAATAAGTCCAGGCAATATCTGAGAGAGAATTGAGAACTCCTGAAAAACATGAATTTAATCAGTTCTACCATTCAGGACTGTGCTCCTTCCATTTCAAAACAGATTCCTGTAACTGTACTGACCATGTGCCAAATGATCGGCCTCCCCTCATTTCTCATTCTGCTGCAGGTGCATTTCCTCAGAAAGGCCATAAGCTTAAATATTATAATTCACACAGAGATCAATTTCTTTTGACGGCAAAGTGATGCAGGCAAAAATTTGCATTTGCAGTATGGTAATTTTTTAAAAAATTCTACAAATTGGAAATTTTGAATGCTCTTGATTCTTTTACTACCTTTTTTACTTGTCATTACTGAAAAAAACAAACAAACAAAATCAAAACAGCAAAGAAAAAAAGAAATTCTCAGTTCCTGTATTACAGTTATTTTTATTTCATAAAATTTGTTTAGTGGGTATGGTTGCAGTCCAGTTTTTTTTTTTTTAATTTCATAAAATTGCCTTGAAGTTAATATATCCCAACTCAGGGTAGTTTCTCTTCTGGGTGGTGACCATGGATGGATGACAAGTCATGGTTTATTAAAGAAGTAGACCAATTTATTTAGTTCAATCAAGAAAATAGTTACTGCATCCCTACTAAGTGTAAAGCATTGTTACAGGTGCAATGGAATATCGATGCACTGTGGATGTCAAAAACCATACTGCTTTTGGGCACAAATAAGGTCATATTGGTATAGGTGCTCACAGGCCCTCAATCCTTTTGAAGAGTCCCCCATAAAATATGTCAGGCAGATCTCGGGGATTCTGGTGTTCAACTCTAAGTTCCATTTGTTAGTCCTCCTGCTGTTTTCCTGCACACCACACTGGGCCTCAGCCATTTCTGTCATCATGGCTGTGCTGTAAGAATGCTGCCCTGCTCAGACCCCAACCTCTGCTTAATCTCAAAGTGGAAAAATCCCTCCAACAGAGGTTCTGCTTTGGCCCAAGCCAATAAATTTCCTCCTGAATCACTTCCTTCCATTTCTGACTATACTCTTACTTAAAAGGGTCAATAAAAATAACAAAAAAACAAGTCAAATGTACTACATACTTTTGTAATTCTTAGAGCTTTCCTTCATCTCAAGTGCCAATTACATACAATTCTATTCTCTCCTTCATCTTTAAAAAGAAAAAAAAAAAAAAAATTGGCACATTTTGCAAAGATGTATAGGTGTAAACTCCAACACTTTATCAGTTACTTCCTGACTTTTCTTTAGGCAGGACTGAAACCACACCCACTAAACAAACAAAAATATACTTAACTAGATTAATGGGGAGATATAAAAATAATGCGATTACTAATGGTAAAATGTGAGTAATTTGCTTTGGGGATAAAAATCGGAAATGATTGCTTCTGATACAATAGGCCAGATTAGGTTTGCAATTGAGGGAGCATTTAAATTGTGGCTGGAAGAATGATTCATACTTCAAGACATTTAGATGGGGGTAAGAGGGTGACAGGCATTGTTCACTGAGGTTGCAGTACAAAAGACATTGAGAAATGAAAGGACCTCTGACTCAAGATTTATAAATGTTCTCTGTTTCAGAAAGCTAAGAGAAAGTAGTCAAATGAAAATAGAAAGGTAGACTAGAGCCAGATCATGATGATTCCAGTTGGCTTGGATTCTACACCAAGCATGGTGAATTTTCTCAGGTAGGTAATTTAGCAATAACATAGGAATTCTGGGATTAATGAATTTATGCTTCAAGTAACAGAAGACCTGACTGAAAGTAAAACTAGGACAGTTAATATCTCAGATGACAAGAAGGCTTAGAGATAGTGTGAATGCAAAGATGGTGAATTCTACTGTTCACTGAAAACACAACTTCAGTCTACTTCTCTGCAATTCTTTCCTCTTATTATTTCTGGATAGCTGAATTAATTTTACACATCAAAATCTCAATACTAAAACCTTTTTTTTTTTCTTCCAAGTTCTTTATTAAGAACTTTGCCTAGAAATTTTACATGGTAGACTCTTCCTCCTGTCTCAGTGCCCAAAATCCTTATATAAGCTCATTCAAAAAGTGATAACTAATGTGGGGATGGATTTATCAATTCCTAGATGAATCATAGTTCCTAGACTACCCTAAAATTTGAGGCCACCTGATACCTGAACAAAATCAGGGCTTTATTATGAAGGATGAAATTGAGGAGAGGATAGATAACCAAGAAAGTGTGATAAAGGAATAAAAAGATAATAACAAGATGAAATCTACATTTTAGACACCAAAGTATGGAAATAGAGCTTAGAAAAACTTGGAGAGTATAGAGACTAGTAACAAAGACATCACAAGAGTGAACTGCAATAAAGATGTAAGAGAGAATGGGAACTTAAACTAAGGCATAGTGCCAGTATAAGAAAGCACAGAGACGGATGGGTTACAGAAGAATTTCAAAGGAAGCAAAGACATCATCAATGGCCTTCTGGACATGGAGATGAGGAAAAAGTAAGAGATAACCCTAGGTTTAGAAACTGAAGTTCAGTGAGATCATTAACTAATTTGAAAACAAGGAAAGTGCAATGCAGAAAAAAGATTACTTAACATAGAAATGTGCTGATCTTTACCTTGAGAAAATAAGTGGAGAATCCAGTCTATTTCATCTAAATGGAGAAATTTACCAAGAAACTGCACTTACTGAGAATTTTCAAGTTCTGGACATGACATTTTTTTTGTCAGATTGAATTTCTTTTTTATCTGTATGTTGTCATTTTCCAACACCTCTTCAAAAAATATTTTATGGGTATTTATTTTAACAAAGGTATTGGCCATATAAATAGAGTTCTGACTCTTCTCAGTTTTAAAACCCAGTATGGAATACTTATTATTAAAAAACCAAACAAACAAAAACACTAAATTAGTATAAAGGGAATGCTAGCAGTGAGAAAATAATGTAGCTATATCCATGATTTTAAATGCAATTTCAATTGATTAAAAAAGTTAATCAGACCCTATATCCATAAACCAAAAAAGCCAAAACCCATTGTTGCCTAGTCAATTCCAACTTATGGCAACCCTATAGGACAGAGTAGAACTGCCCACAGAGTTTCCAAGGAGCACCTGGTGGATTTGAACTGCCAATCTTTTTGTTAGTAGCCAAGCTCCTAACCACTGTGGGGCTTCCTATATCCATGGGGTTGGAGAAAATTCTTTATAAAGAAGAAATTCCCCATGTCTTATTTTTATATCTTATTTTAAATACACAAATTACCAGGATCACTGCCTGTTTCAGTTGAGCCTTTATCAATGTGATCAGCCAACATTCATATCTTCCTACTTGAATTTATAAACTCTTCAACTTACCCCTAAATTTTATTCTATTCCCTACTGTATGCAGATAATAAAGGATAATGTTTAATAACTAAACAAGTTCCAACCTTAATCCTGGTGAAAATGACTCATCCTTTTCAATCCTAAAGATTTGTTGTGGTGTGATCTGCCTTTTTCCCTCCCGTTCTCTGTGGTTTCATTTCTTCTTAGCCCGCATGGTCATTTCTCTTGTAGCCTTCCTTCTTTACATTGTAAAATATTTTATGTAGTTAAAAATATATGTGTTTGAGTTACCGTAAAATAAATTTATGTATTTAAATAATCTCAATTTATCTATACCTCTCTGATTCTTTCAATTTTTTTGCCCGGTGTAGACTGAATAGCTTATAAAAAGCCTTGTGATTTGTGGGAGAAACAATTACTTATTGCACCACTATTGGAAATAAATAATTGTTTTACGTAGATTGCTAATGTTAATAATAACTACTTAAAGATCTGAATGTAAGATAAAATCTGGGGAAAAGGTTATCTATAATTTTTTTATTAGGACTATTAAGTTAAGATATTTATATTACTAATTTTCTTTCCATAACTCCATTTAAAACTTTGACGCATTATGAAAAGAGCTATAGACATTCATATACTATAGTTATAAAATCACATAATTCTTATGGATCTGTGTAGGTATGTATGTATGTTAGAGGAAGCAACGTTCTAGAAACACTTTCATTTTTTGTTCTGAAAAACAATACAGTCATGGTGAAATAACATTATCTAATATTCATTCATGGTCCCTGGGTGGCACAAGTGGTTTGTGCTCAACTACTGACCTAAGGATTGGTGGTTTGGACCCTCTCAGTGACACCACAGAAGAAAGGCCAGGCAATCTGATTCCATAAAGATTAGAGCCAAGAGAACCCTATGGAGCAGTTCTACTCTGTAACACATGGAGTAGCCACAAGCTAGAATCAACTTGATGGCAGTAGGTTTGGTTTTTGGCTTAATATACCATTCATATTCACTGTCATCAAAATGTCTTTTGTAACTGTTTTTATTTAATTCCTTCAATATAGTATACAATTAAGAATGGTATCTGTCAAAATGGATGATTCTGGAGGGCATTGTGCTGAGTGAAGTAAGTCAATCACAAAAGGACAAATGCTGTTTAAGACCACTATTATAAAAGCACATGAAAAAGTTTCTACACAGAAAGAAATAATCTTTGATGGTTATGAGGGAAGGGAGAGGTGGGAAGGGAAAAACACAAACTAGATAGTAGATAAGTGGTAACTTTGGTGAAGGGTAAGACAGCACACAATACTGGGGGGAAGTCAGCACAACTTGACCAGGACGAAGCTATAGGAGTTTCATAGGCACATCCAAATGCCCTTAGAGACAGATCTCCTTGGCTGAGGTCAGGGGCCATGGTCTCAGGGGAAATCTATCTCAACTGGCATAACATAGTCTATAAAGACAGTGCTCTAAATCCGACTGTGGTGAGTAGTGATTGGGTTCTTAAAAGTCTGCGAATGGCCCTCTGAGATACATCTACTGGTTCCACCCCAGCTGGAGCAAAGGAGAATGAAGAAGACCAAAGATACAAGGGAAAAATTTGTCCAAAGGACTAACGGACCACAACTACCACAACCTCTACCAGACTGACCCCAGAACAACCAGACGGTGTGCCTGGTTACCACCACTGACTGTTCTGGCAGGGACACAATAGAGGGTCCTGGACAAAGTGGGAGAAAAATGTAGAACAAAATTAAAATTCAGAAAAATAAAACAAACTAGTCTTGCTGGTCTGACAGAGACTGGAGAAATCCTGAGAGTAAGGCCCCAGACACCCTTTTAACTCAATACTGAAGTCGCTCCTAAGGTTCACCCTTCAGCCAAAGATTAGACAGGTCTATAGGGTGAATAATAGCACACATGAGGGACATGCTTCAATCATGGATACGAAACCAATGGGTACACTAGCCCAAAAACAAAGACAAGAAGGCAGGAAAGAACAGGAAAACTGAACGAATGCAAACAGGGAACCTGGGGTGGAGATGCGGAGAGTGTTGACACATCGGGGAGTTGGCAACCAATATCACAAAACAATTTGTGTATTAACTGTTTAATAAGAAACTAAAAAAAAAAAAAAAAAAGAATGATTTGTTATATCAGTTTCCATGGTACTTTAGTCACCCTTAATCTGGAAAAATCGCAACTCCTTTTTTGTTTTTTTGTGATGTTAATACTTTTAAAGATCTATTTTTGTGTAGACTACCCTACAATATAGATTTATCATATAGTTTCCTCGCTGCTTCATTTGGGTTAAATATCTGTGACAAAAATACTACTTAGGTAATGTTGAACATTGCTTTTTTTTTTTTTTTTTAATTAAGCAGCATTTAATGCCCTTATTCTTACGAGATATGTGCTGAATTATTTCAGTGTGGAGTGCCATGGCATCTGCAACTACTTTAGATAGCAAAAAAAAAAAAAAAAAATCCATATATATACATATATATCAAATCTATGCCTGTGTATCTAGAGAGAGCATGAGAAAAAAGAGCATCAGAGACACAGAATAAGGGATAGGGCAGATGGGAAGAATTTGTGAATTTTGATGAAGAGTGTACCAATGGTCGTTGAACTAATCTTTCTGTAGGTTTGAAATATTTCAAAATAAAAAGCTGAGGAAAACAATGGGGTGGAATAGAGAAAGACTCAAGACATGGTGTTGATATGTTTGCTGGATATGTGGTCTCTGATTTCCTCTCCCTCAAGTTTAAAATGAAGATGATATTACCTAGTTTATATGTTGTTTTAAAGATTAAAGAAGGTAACAGTTACCAGAACTTTTCAAACTGAACTGCTAGGCAGAATACCAAAACACCCTCAGATTCTTATCTCAAACTGGAAACCCAGTGCTTTGTAATATCTTAAATATATTTCTGGAAAATGAATAAAGAATATGTTCATGATTTTATAAAATAATAGACGTTTACATTGACTTGTTCTATTAGAGAAATTAATTTTGCATAGTTAGACTGACCTTGGTGACTATAAATAATATGGAGTTCAGGGTGAGTAGTGCAGAGTTAATTAATTTAGGAAATCAATACAAACCACACAAATATAAGATGAAGAATTGTTATAAGGCACAAAAGGTCAAAGAAGGCACCAATGTAAATATGTGAATATGTCAGGACTAAATTTAAATTAGTGAAGAGGCACTGGGGTATGCAATTTCTAGTATTTTAGCACTAGGGTGCCATATCTGTACTCCAGACTGATTCACAATCATTCTGAAATTAAAATGAGATATGAAGAATATTTATATTCATTCTGTGGATAAAGTTTTATTGAGCATTGTTTATTTTCTAAGCCTACTCCTAGAGTTGGAATATAAAACAAATAAGATGGATGTCCCTGCCTTCAAGGAGCTCACAGTCATGTGGAACAGATATATATAGTCTATTATAATTAAGTCTTCCTGGGGGTAACAACTGGATTTGGGGGATCATGTTGAAGAAGTGGAGTTCCTGATTGGTGCAAATAGTTAAGCACTCAGTAGTAAAAAGGTTGGTGCTTTGAATCTTCGAATCTAACCAGGTATGACTAGGGAGAAAAGCCTGGTAATTTGCTTCCTGAAGGTCGCAGCCATTTAAAACCCTATTGGGTACAGTTGTAATCTAACATGCATAGGGTTTCCATGAGTCAAAATCGACTTGATGGCAATTGGTTTGGTTTTTGGTTTGTTGGAGGAGCATCTAAGTATTTTTGAAGTATTGAGAATGTTTTGTGAAAGTGGTAATGTTTAAGCTGTGCCATAACTTTTAGTTCAGATAATTTCAAATGTAGGAAAAAAAATCCTATTCATGGTGATAAAATATATGACATGTTAGAGCCTTAAGACTCCTTTACCCTTAGTTTTTATGAGGTCTAGGTTAACAAGTAACAAGAAAATATATACTGTAATAATTTTCTTCTGAATAAACTTTAGATCCATGCTTCTTGGGAATAAAATCGTTGCTGCCTGATTTAGCGTGGCCTTTATCTGTGTTTGAAACAAATATACTAGGATTGAAACTTAAATACACTTTTTCAAGTAGTATATCAAAGATTCAAGAATCCTGAACATTATAATCCAATTAAACACTCTGTTCTTTAAAATCTATTGACTGTCTCTTCCTTTTCCTCATCTTATTTTCTATCTTCTATATTTTCTTCAAAAAAAAATTAATTCCTTTGTCTTTCTTTCCTATTCCTTCTTCTTCCCTTTCTGCCCATTCCTCTTTCTCTTCCTCTTCCCTTTCTTTGTCTCTCTTTCCCTTCTCTTCCTTCCCCTTCCTTTGCCTTTCTTTTCCTTCTTTTGAAGTAACCAGTACCAGTGTGATTTAAGGTGCTGAGGACAAAGAAGATTCAAGTTTGAAGATTTGGCCATGGTTGTGAGTGGGGCTAAAGAATGATAAGGATGAGAAAGTAGCCAATGGAGTAAGGAGCTTGGTTACATAGGAAATGAACGAACAAGTAAATCTATTAATCATAAAGGGCATCTGATTTCTTGCTATTAGAGAAGGGATTTACAAATAGTGAAAGCAGATTGACCCTTGGCTTGAACTTGAGGGAAAATAGAAAGATAGGTAAATGATAGGTAGATAAATAGAGATAGATGTGTATATGTATATCTGCTTAAATATGCACACGTTATTTCCTAATTCTGTCTTTTAGACAGCCAAGAAGCAATGATATCCCAGAAGCAATGATTACATCAAGCAGCCAGATCTTTATGCTTAAAGACCATTCTCTCCTAAAAGACACCAAGTTCTTAAGAGTTATGGATGGTTCCAGGGCTGGAGCAATAAAAATTCAAGATGAACATGGATTATCTTGTTTTACAAGGCAGTACTAAAAATGATGGGTTGTTGTAAAACAAAATAAAATAAAAAGCAGTTTAAAGGGTCTTCACTGAACAAATTGGAGGATTAAAAAAATACAGATAATTATAGATGATAACTTATTGAATAAGCTAGAAATCTTTGCATCTATATAGCTATAAATAAATACTATATATAAACAAATGTTGGAAAAGAGCAAGCTCTTCTTACATAGAATGCCAACTAGTCAATGAAGAAGAATTGGTGAATTAGAAAATCAACATTTGGCAACCATCATCATAGTAATTCTTTCAGACAAAAATCATTAATGTATTCTAAAACCAGATGGTGGAAGTTTGTTGAGAACAGGATATTTGTGGAGTCTCAAAATAACCCCCCCCACCAAAATACTTTTTATTTACAAAGGAAAAAATTGTAACTTTGCAGTGATGTTTGAAGCCACCATCTTAACCAAGTAATCAAAAATTACTTAGTAAATTGACATGATTTTTGTAGTATTCTTGCTAAAAGTATAGAACCTGAAACTAATCATACACAAATATCAAATAAATTCAAACCAAGGAACATTCTGTAAACTCAGTGGCCACATTAAAAAAAAAAAAAAAATCAAGGTCACAAAAGACAATGGGTGATTTAGGAACTATTCCAGGTTGAATGAGACTTAAGAGACAGAATGACAAAATGCTATGTGTGATGTTGGACTGGACCCTATGCCACAAGGGGAGGAGTCTAAAAGGGGATTATTGGGACAATGGTCAAAATTTGAATAATGCATATGTATAACAATGTCAATGCCCATGGAAACAGCAGTGAAGAAATGAAACATTTCATTGGGCAAATCTGCTGCAAAAGATCTCTTTAAAATATTAAAAAGCAAAGATGTCACTTTAAAGACTAAGTTGCACCTGACCCAAGCCATGGTGTTTTCAATATACATGTGAAAGCTGAACAATGAATAAGGAAGACCGAAGAAGAATTGATGCCTTTGAATTATGGTGTTGGTAAAGAATATTGAATATACCATACACTTGCAGAAGAATGAAGAAATCTGTATTGGAAGAAGTACAGCCAGAATGCTCCTTAGTAGCAAGCATGGAAAGACTTTGTCTCACATACTTTGTGCATGTTATCAGGAGAGACCAGGACCTGAAGAAGGACATTATACTTGGTAGAGGGTCAGCGAAAAAGAGGAAGACCCTCAATGGGATGGATTGACGCAGCAGGTGCAACAATGAGCTCAGGCATAACAATAATTGTGAGGATGGCACAGTATCAGGCAATGTTTCATTCTGTTGTACATAGGGTCGCTATGAGTCGGAATGCACTCCACAGCACCTAACAACAACATGGATGGTAGTATTGTTTTTAATGTTAATTTGCTGCTTCAGAAGATTTTTCTGTTTATGTGGAATAGTATCCTTTTCACTTAGGAAATTCACACTAAAATTTTTAGATGTAATCTGCAACTTATATTCAAATGGTTCACTAAGAAATATCATGCACAGATACACAGACAGAGAGAGATGGAAGGAGGGAGGGAGGAAGGGAAAGGAGAAAGCAAAAGTGGTAAGATTCGCAAGTGGGGAACCTGGATGCTGGAGAAAAGGTTATTTGTTTTGCATCTTTTTTCTAAGTTTGCTTTTAAAAATAACCCATATCGAAAAATCCTTCTTCCAGCTTTTCTACCGGCCTTCTAGGTGTTCCTTCAAGTTCTCCATACAGCGTCTATCTTTCCCCTATTTGTGCTTGCTTATGTGTCTAATCTGCTTTTTTATAACTCAGAAGATTTAAGACACACCTTATCCTGATATAACTTCATTAGCATAACAAAAACCCGATTTCCAAATAGTATTAAATTCACAGCTATAGAGCTTAGGATTCGAGCAAGTATTTTAGGGGGTGCGGGAGCACGCACTTCAATTCGTAACACTAACTATGCCACATACATTTACATTGAGATGCTTTGATTTTATAATTAAAAAAAAAATCAAAATTTGGTAGTGCTCCTAAAAACCTAAAAAGTTGACATTTAGTTCAAAAAATTCACTTTAAATGGTGAAAGTGCAAGTGTTGATAAAAATTATTTTTACACCTATTATATTTTCCTTATTGTATAAAATTCATAATTGACTTTTGTATTTGATGTTTAATACAATGTACTATAATTGTCGTTAGGATGTGTTTAGGAAGGGTTTCAATTCATCCCTGTGTTCTTGGAGAATTGATAGTACGACATTGCTAATTAAGATTGGTAACCATTTGCTGGAATTTGTAACAGTTAACAAAACCTTTCCAACTTGGGATGTTTTATATTTTATCTGAATTGGTATTATTTTTTCACTCTGTAACCTGTGCCTCTTTGAATTTAAAATCTATTAAAACATGTTTTTTTCTATAACTTCCTATAATATATTGATTTCCTCTCAGTACTAACCAAATTTGCTTATAAAACCTCTTTTAACCATTTTCATGGAGTTCTGTGTTCCAAATATTGAGCAATAGGCCAGGAGACTTTATCTTTTTAAAATTATTAATGACATTTAATCATACTATCTTTTCATCCTTCTTCCCTCTCTCCTTTCCCCTTCCTTCTCCTCTTTTTCTCTCCTTTTTTCCCCTTCATTTCTTCCTTACTTTCATTTTCTCCCATCTTCCTTTATTTATGTCTAGAATTTTATAGTTACCATTTTTTTTGCTCTTTCATACCATTTATCCCTTTTGACATGAACAGAAATAATAGAGATATACTTAAAGACATCAAATAAAATATTGCTAATTCTAAAGGTATCAAATATTCACGGCTAATATCTAATCCTTTCTTACACGTGTGTGGACACATGTGTATGTCTTTGTGTGTGTTCTTTTATGATCACTTTTTTAAGGAGCCCTGGTGGTGCAGTGGTTAAGTGAAGGGCTGTTAACTGAAGGATCCACGATTCCAACCCACCAGTTACTCATTGGGAGAAAGATGTGCCAGTCTATCCCATAAAGATTACAGCCTTGGAAACCATATGTGGCAGTTCTACTCAGTGCTATAGGGTCACTATGAGTCAGAATCGACTCAACAGTGATGAGTTTGGTTTTGGCTTGATCTTGGGATTCAAGGAAATGGAGATTAAATTTTATTTCTACCAAAAGATTTCCTACAAGTTATTTATTTTCTCCATATCTTAGTTTCTATAGTTTCAGAATATAGCTAATTAAATCTGTTCCTCTTTCACAAAATGTCCTTTCTTGTTATTTTGATGATTATAAACTTATAAAGGGTTTTGGTGACGCAGTGGTTAAAGAACATGCCTGCTCTTAGCAGTTCAAATCCATCAGCCACTCTTTGGGCAGTTTTACTCGGTCCTTTAGAGTTGTTATGAGTTGGAATCAACTCAACAGCAGTGGGTATAAATTTATAAAACTATAGTTGGTTTTGGTTGTGAACAGAAGCATCAGGTCATTGGTTAGCTATATCTTGACTATATAAATTAATAAGATTAGAAACATGCTGTGTTGGAAATCACAAGTCCCAGGTATGGGATAATCCCGGTAACAGTCAAGAAGCCAAATTTTCAAAAGGCCTCCAAAACTTCAGAGTGAACATAATTAACAGTCTATGTGTTCAGTAGGCTTTTCCCCATTAAATTGCCAATTAATGGAAGTGATACACAAGCAAGCTCACCAAGATCCAATAGCAGGTATCTGGTTAGTTGTCTCCTCCTTTTTTCTATCTAATTTACTAGGAACTGTTCTGACAAAAGCTTTTACTAACTTACTGAATAAGCTAAATGTAAATAAACAAAAATTGAGATGGCATGGTGATAGGCATTTTTACTTTGACACTATCAATATATTTTATTCTAAGTTTATTTTGATAAGGTATAAAATTAATTGAAGCTTATTTTAGGATGCGAGTATAAAATATCATTTGTGCTAAAATCTGTATGTTAAATCCTGAGTGGTCCTATTTTTAAAATTTTTTTCTTTCTTAAAGCAATATTTATAAAGCAGCAGTCTTGGAGTTGGAAAATATTTGGGAGAAGGGGTGATGTGTGTAAATACTATACAAGAAATTTCTTTGTAAACATTTTGAAAACCCACTTGTTGTGTGGATAGGACCATAGGGAAAATGTCCTGGATAAAATAGACTTTAGACTATGTACAATTATGTGGGGGGTGATCTTAGTGTTGTTAGTCCTCACTGAGTTGGCTCCATCGCTAAATATTGTGGAATCCTGCACCATCCTCACAATCATTGGTTTGTTTGACCCATTGTTTTAGCCACTGTGTCAATCCATTTCATGGGAAGATGTTAGGGAAAAGAACCAGAGATATAGATGAAATAGACTATGAGGCTAAATACAGCTATATATGGAAATGATCCTAGCACTGTTTATTAATTGTCTATTTTGTCCTGAGCATTGTGCTAAATGCTTTTCTCAGAACAACGATTTGAGGAAGATTTATTCTCCTTAATTTGTAGAAAATTAGAAAGAGAGGCTTAAAGTTATTTTTTCTAAGTACTGTGCCTGAGATTTGGATTTTTCTTTTAGCATATATTGAGCAAAAGAAAAAGAAGACAAGAGGTAGCAGAATCCAGAGACGTATACAAATGTATCCATTTTAGTGGAAATCTTAGCAGGAATGGACTGTTAGAGTTCTGAAGTATTCTGATTAATATGGACTTATCTTCCACCAGCAATATGCATGGCCAGTATCACAAAACTTTGAGGTAATATTTAAGAGCAAAGCCGATAAGCGAAATTTAGAAAGTTAAAGTTAGGAAAAGATGTTAAGCTAGACACTTACATAGTGCCTAATACAGATTTATAGAGGGCAAAAAGGCAATAATTAAAATTAAGGGCAAAACACAAAACCAAAACCATTCCCAAAGCCAATTCTTTAGACAAAGATTAGACTGGACTATATGACATAAAATGATACTTTTGAGGAGTGTGTCTCTTAGCTCAAGTAGATACATGAGACTAAATGTCTAGCTCCTGTCCAGAGGCAAGATAGAAGGCAGAAGGGGACAGGAGCTGATTGAATGCAAACGGGAGATCTGGGGTGGAAAGAAGGAGTGTGCTGTCACATTATAGGGAGAGCAACTAGGGTCACATAACAATGCGTTTCTCTTTTTGTACAAGAAACTAACTTGAACTTTAAACTTTCTTTTAAAAGCACAATAAAAAAATGAAAAAAAAAATAGAAATATCATAATAAATATGCCCAGGAGGTGAAGCCAAGATGGTGGATTGGACAGATGCTTCAGGTGGTCTCTCTTACAATAAAGACCCCAAAAAGTAAGTGAATTGATTATATATGACAACGTAGGAGCCCTGAACATCAAAGGCAAACATCAGACTGAGTGGCAGGGGGAGGGAGAAATGGCTCACAAGCAGCAAGGAGTTGCCAGACCTGACCCAGAGGGAACCAGCACCCTGCAGGCCAAATCGGCTGACGAGCATGGTGAGGCAAGCAGTGGCATTCGGAACACATTTTCTACATTGGCAGAGATCAAGTGGCAGAGAGTCTGCTCAGCCCTCCCGAACCAGTGAGAGGCGGCCCTCAATTGGCAAAAGATAAGTACATGCGCCTAACCTACCACAGGGATCAAAAAACACCCTGTTTGGGAAGAACCTGCTCTGCACTGGGTCCCAGGACAGCCTCAGCAATGGCTGATTACTGCTTCCCTTGGTCCCAAAGTGTGGCCCGTCATGCACCCTGAGCCATTCTTCCAGCCTGGGAGAGGGAGCAAATTAAAAAACAGGAAAAATAATCTGCCAGCTCCCCTAAGCCAGGAACTCAGAGCAGGTCCATCTCCTTTGCCTAGGCACAGGTATAAAGGGTTCACAGACTTTGAATGCCTTACATTGCTGCACAGACATGAGTGGACCCAATTTAACAACATAGCTACTCATTAGCACAGTACAGCAGGGTATATACCTGAAGCCAAGCTTCACTGTATTAGCTATATGGTGGAGTGGTGGGTTTGTAACATTTCACACCGCTCTGTCCATTAAGCAAGATTCTCACCTACCCACATCAAGGGCCTGAGGACTGGTGACTCCACCCATACCACCTAGACACCTGCAAGAGGGGTCCAAGAATAACTGGTGCCTCCCAGTCCTTACAGCCAATAGCATTGGGTGTCCATAGTCCAGTTATAAAACCCACCCACCTATGTACTCTAGGGAACAGGGACACACTTTCCTCCCAGACACTCAGGGGCATCCGTCAGCCTCCTGCCTTTCTCAGCGTGTGACCCCCTACTGCAGCCAGATACCTGTGACTACTACAATCACCACTGCCCATCTAGGACTGTAGGTAAGAGCCTACAATACACACATGGTGACTGACTATCTGGACACCTGAGCTGAATCCATACAAGAAAAGTAAATGGTCTTCTGGGCTTACATACCTAACCACCTGGTGACAGGACATTAGAGCTTCAAACGTGCCAA
Source organism: Loxodonta africana (assembly GCF_030014295.1). Taxonomy (NCBI): domain Eukaryota; kingdom Metazoa; phylum Chordata; class Mammalia; order Proboscidea; family Elephantidae; genus Loxodonta; species Loxodonta africana. The sequence continues at coordinate 61,274,751 of NC_087346.1, read as the reverse complement.
TAATCAAATTAGCTCACATGAGCAGCCTATTTGGGCATATCAAAACAGGAAGCTAGAGCACAGTAAGCAAACATAAAATAGATAAATATAACTTATTGATGGCTTGGAGACAACAGTCGATATCAAATTACAATAAAGAGGCAGACTATGATGGCTTCAGCAAGCTCCCAAAACAAAGATTCAAGAAATCTTCCAGAGGAAGAGAATTTCCTGGAATTACTGGAGGTGGAATACAAAAGGTTAATATAAAAACTCCTCAAGAGAAAAGGAAGGAGATCAGGCAAAATGTGCAACAAGCCAAGGAACACACAGACAAAGCAATACTGGAACTTAAGAAGATTATAGAAGACCACAGTGACGAATTTAACAGGCTAGAGGAATCCATAGCAAACAGAAATCCAGAAGATGAACAATAAAATGTCAGATCTAGACAACTCAATAGAAAGTCATAGGAGCATAACTGAGGCAATGGAAGTCAGAATTAGTAAGACTGAAGATAAAGCATTTGACACGAACTTATTTGAGGAAAAATCAAATTAAAGAATTAAAAAAAAATGAAACTCTAAGAATTATGGGTACTGTGTCAAGAGGAATAACCTATGAGTGGTTGGAGCACCAGAACAAGGGGGAATAACAGAAAATACAGAGCAAATTGTTGGCAGAAAACTTCCCTTATATTGTGAAAGATGAGGAGATGTCTATCCAAGATTCTCATTGAACCCCATACAAGGTAGATCCCAAAAGAAAGTCACCAAGACATATTATAATCAAACTTGCCAAAAGCAAAGATAAAAAAAGAATTTTAAGAGTGGCTAGGGATAAAGAAAAAGTCATCTACAAAGGAGAGTGATTAAGACTAAGCTTGGACTACTCAGCAGAAACCATGCAAGCAAGAAGGCAGTAGGAAGACATATATGAAGCCTGGAAGGAACAACAACAAAAAAATTGCCAGTCAAGAGTTATATATCCAGTAAAACTGTCTCTCAAATATGATAGCAAAATTAGGGCATTTCCAGATAAACAGGAGTTTAGGGAATGTGCAAAAAACAAATCAATATTACAACAAATACTAAAGGGAGTCCTCTGGTTTGAAAATCAAAAACATTAGATAACAACCCCAGACAAGAACACAGGACAGAGCAACCAGATATAAACCCAGAGAGGGAAGTTACAAAAAGAAATCAAAGCAAAAACACTGAAAATAGGGAAACAGAGATGTCAATATGTAAAAGATGACAACATTAAAACAAAAAAAGAGGGACTAAAAAATGTAGTCATAGATCTTTCATATGGAGAGGAAGACAAGGTGATATTAAGAAATAAAAGTTAGTTTAAACTTAGAAAAATAGGGGTAAATATTAAGGTAACCATAAAAAGGAGACTAAAAATCCTACTCATCAAAATAAAATACAAGAAAAAAATAAAGACTCAGCAGAAACAAAATCAACAACAACAAATAAGAGGAAAAGACAATATGTAAACTACTCAGTACAAAAAATTAAGTGAGAAAAAGAAATTGTCAACAACACAAAAAAAAAGACATCAAAAAGACAGCACTAAACTCATACCTATCCATAATTAACACTGAATGTAAATGGACTAAACGCACCAATAAAGAGATAGAGAGTGGCAGAATGGATAAAAAAAACACCACCTGTCTGTATGCTACCTACAAGAGACACACCTTAGAGACACAAACAAACTAAAACTCAAAGGATGGAAAAAATACATCAAGCAAACAACAATCAAAAAAGAGCAGGAGTGGCAATATTAATTTCTGACAAAATAGACTTTAAAGTTAAATCCACTACAAAGGATAAGGAAGGACACTATATAATGCTTAACTGGCCGATACACCAGGAATACATAACTATAATAAATATTTATGCACCCAATAACAGGGCTCCAAAATACATAAAACAAACTCTAACAGTATTGAAAAGAGAGATATACAGCTTCACAATAATAGTAGGAGACTTGACATACCACTTTCGGTGAAGGACAGAACATCCAGAAAGAAGCTCAATAAAGACACGGAAGATCTAAATGCCACAATCAATAAACTTGACCTCATAGACGTATACAGAACACTCCACCAAACAGCAGCCAAGTATATTCTTTTCAAATGCACAGTGGAACATTCTCTAGAATAGACCACACATTAGGCCACAAAGCACGCCTTAACAGAATCCAAACATTAAAATATTACAAAGCATCTTTTCTGACCATAAAGCCATAAAAGTAGAAATCAAGAACAGAAAAAGCAAGGGGGCGGGGGGGAGAAACACATGGAAACTGAACAACACCTTGCCGAAGAACTATTAGGTTATAGAAGAAATTAAGGACAGAATAAAGAAATTCACAGAATCAAGTAAGAATGAAAACACATCCTACCAGAACCTTTGGGACACAGCAAAAGCAGTACTCAGAGGTCAGTTTATAGCAATAAACACACATATCCAAAAAGAAGAAAGAGCCAAAATCAAAACATTAAGCCTATAGCTTGAGCAAATAGAAAGAGAGCAGCAAAAGAATCACTTGGGCACCAGAAGAAAGCAAATAATAAAAATTAGAGCAGAGTTAAATGAAATAGAAGAAAAAAAAAAAAAACAATTGAAAGAGTTAACAGGACCAAAACCTGGTTCTTTGAAAAGATCAACAAAATTGCTAAACCATTGGCCAAACTGACAAAAGAAAAACAGGGAGAGGAAGCAATAACCCTAATAAGAAATGAAATGGGGGATATTCCAACAGACTGAACTGAAATTAAAAGAATCATAACAGAACACTGTGAAAAATTGTACTCTGACATATTTGAAAACCTAGAGGAAATGGAAAAAATTTCTGGAAATACACTACCCACCTACATTAACACAAAGGTAGAATAATTAAATAAACCTTTAACAAAAGAAGAGATTGAAAAGGTAATTAAAAAACTCCCAGCACAAAAAAGCCTGCGCCCTGAAAGTTTGAGTGGAGAATTCTACGAAACGTCCAGAGAAGAGTTAATGCCATAGGTACTTCAGAGCTTAGAAATGGATGGAATATCCCAAACTCATTCTATGAAGCCAGCATACCCCTGATACCAAAACCAGGTAGACACCACAAAAAAATTACAGACCTATATCCCTCATGAACTTAGGTGCAAAAATCCTCAACAAAATTCTAGCCAATAGAATTCAAAAGCATATCAAAAAAATAATTCCCCCTGACCAAGTGGGATTCATACCAGGTATGTGGGATGCTTCAACACTAGAAAAACAATCAATGTAATCCATCACATAGATAAAACAAAAGACAAGAACCACACGATCTTATCAATTGATGCCGAAAAGGCATTTGACAAAGTCCAATACCCATTCATGATAAAAACTCTCACCAAAATAGGAATTGAAGGAAAATTTCTCAACATAATAAAGGGCATTTATACAAAGCCAACAGCCAACATCATCCAATATGGAGAGAGTCTGAAAGCATTCCCCTTGAGAACTGGAACCAGACAAGGATTCCTTTTATCCCCACTTTTATTCAACCTTGTGCTGGAGGTCTTAGCCAGAGCAATTAGGCTTGAAAGAGAAATAAAGGGCATCCAAATTGGTAAGGAAGAAGGAAAAGTATCTCTATTTGCAGATATGATCTTATACACAGAAAACTCCAAAGAATCCACAAGAAAACTACTGGAAGTAATAGGAGAGTTCAGCAAAGTATCACATACAAAATAAACATAAAAAAACAACTGGAAAAGACTGGATTATAGAAGGTATTAAGGATGGAATAAAGAAATTCAGAGAATCCAATGAGAATGAAAACACTTCCTATCAGAACCTTTGGGACAGAGCAAAAGCGGTGCTCAGAGGCCAATGTATATCAATAAATGCACACATCCAAAAAGAAGAAAGGGCCAAAATAAAAAAATTATCCCTATAACTTGAACAAATAGAAAGAGAGCAACAAAGGAAACCCACAAGCACCAGAAGAAAACACATAATAAAAATTAGAGCTGAACTAAATGAAATAGAAAACAGAAAAACAATTGAAAGGATTAATAAGACCAAAAGCTGGTTTGCTGAAAAAATCGACAAAATTGAAAAACCACTGGCCAAACTGACAAAAGAAAAACAGGAGAGGAAGCAAATAACCCAAATAAGAAATGAGATGGGCGATATTACAACAGACCCAACTGAAATTAAAAGTATCATATCAGATTATGAAAAACTATACTCAAACAAATTAGAAGACCTAGAAGAAATGGATGAATTCCTAGAAACACACTACCTACCTAAACTAACACAAACAGAGGTAGAACAACTAAATAGACCCATAACAAAAGAAGAGATTGAAAAGGTAATCGAAAAACTCCCAACAAGGAAAAGCCCTGGTCCAGATGGCTTCACTGCAGAGTTCTGCCAAACTTTCAGAGAAGAGTTAACACCACTACTACAAAAGGTATTTCAGAGTATAGAAAAGGATGGAATACTACCAAACACCTTCTTTGAAGCCACCATATCCCTAATACCAAAACCAGGTAAAGACACCACAAGAAAAGAAAATTATAGACCCATATCCTTCAAATGTAGATGCAAAAATCCTCAACAAAATTCTAGCCAAAAGAATTCAACAACATATCAAAAAAATAATTCACCATGACCAAGTGGGATTCATACCAGGTATGCAGGGATGGTTCAACATTAGAAAAAAAATTAATTGCAGAGGCTGTGGAGAGATTGGAACACTTCTACACTGCTGGTGGGAATGTAAAATGGTACAACCACTTTGGAAATTGATTTGGTGCTTCCTTAAAAAGCTAGAAATAGAACTACCATACAATCCAGCAATCCCACTCCTTGGAATATATCCTAGAGAAATAAGAGCCTTTACACGAACAGATATATGCACTCCCATGTTTATTGCAGCACTGTTTACAATAGCAAAAACATGGAAGCAACCAAGGTGCCCATCAACGGATGAATGGATAAATAAATTATGGTATATTCACACAATGGAATAATACTCATCGATAAAGAGCAGTGAGGAATCTGTGAAACCTTTCATAACATGGAGGAACCTGGAAGGCATTATGCCGAGTGAAATTAGTTGCAAAAGGACAAATATTGCATAAGACCCCTATTATAAGAACTTGAGAAATAGTTTAAATGGAGAAGAAAACATTCTTTTGTGGTTACGAGAGGGGCATTCACTAATTAAATAAAGTAGATAAGAACTACTTTAGGTGAAGGGAAAAACAGCACACAATACAGGGGAGGTCAGCACAATTGGACTACACCAAAAGCAAAGAAGTTTCCTGAATAAACTGAATGCTTCGAAGGTCAGCGTAGCAGGGGCAGGGGTCTGGGGACCATGGTTTCAGGGGACATCTAAGTCAATTGGCGTAATAAAATCTATTACAGAAACATTCTACGTCCCACTTTGAAGAGTGATGTCTGGGGTCTTAAACGCTAGCAAGCAGCCATCTAAGATTCATCAATTGGTCTCAATCCACCTGGATCAAAGGAGAATGAAGAACACCAAGGACACAAGGCGATTATGAGCCCAAGAGACAGAAAGGGCCACATGAACCAGAGTCTACATCATCCTGAGACCAGAAGAACTAGATGGTGCCCGGCTACAACTGATGACTGCCCTGACAGAGAACACAACAGAGAACCCCTGAGGGAGCAGGAGAGCAGTGGGATGCAGACCCCAAATTCTCATAAAAAGACCAGACTTAATGGTCTGCCTGAGACTAGAAGGACCCTGGTGCTCATGGCCCCCAGACCTTCTGTTGGCCCAAGACAGGAACCATTACCGAAGCCAACTCTTCAGACATGGATTGGACTGGACGATGGGTTGGAGAGGGATGCTGGTGAGGAGTGAGCTTCTTGGATCAGGTGGACATTTGAAACTATGTTGGCATCTCCTGTCTGGAGGGGAGATGAGAGGGTGGAGGGGGTTAGAAGGTGGCGAAATGGACACGAAAAGAGAGAGTGGAGGGAGAGGGTGGGCTGTCTTATTAGGGGGAGAGTAATGGGGAGTGTGTAGCATGATGTATATGGGTTTTTGTGTGAGAGACTGACTTGATTTGTAAACTTTCACTTAAACCACAATAAAAATTAAATAAAAAAATAAACAACTGGATTCCTCTACATCAACAAAGAGACCTTCAAAGAGGAAAACACCAAATCGATACCATTTACAATAGCCCCTTGAATATAAAATACTTAGGAATAAATCTAACCAGAGATCTAAAAGACCTATACAAAAAAAAAAAAAAAAACTACAAGACGCTACTGCAAGAAATCAAAAGAGACCTACACAGGTGGAAAAACATCTTGCTCGTGTATAGGAATACTCAATCTTGTGGAATGTCTAGTCTATGCAAAGCTGTCTGCAGACACAATGCAATCCCGATCTAAATTCCAATGGCATTTTTTAATGCGATGGAGAAACAAATAGCCAACTTCATATGGTAAGGGAAGAGGCCCTGGATAAGTAAAGCATTTCTGAAGAAGAACAAAATTGGGAGGCCTCACACTGCCTGATTTTAGAACCTATTACTCTGCCAGGATAGTCAGAACAGCCGGTAGCGGTACAACAATAGATACATAGACCAGTGGAACAGAATTGAGAATCCAGATGTAAATTCATCCACCTATGAGCAGCTGACATTTGACAAAGTCTAAGTCCATTAATTGATAAAAAGACAGCCTCTTTAACAAATGATGCTGGCATAACTGTATAGCCATCTGCAAAAAAAGAAACAAGACGCACACCTCATTCCATGTACAAAAACTGATTAAAATATATCAAAGACCTAAATATAAAATCTAAAACGCTAAATCATGGAAGAAAAATAGGCACAATGCTAAGAGCCCTAATTGTTGTTGACATTGTTAGGTGTCGTCCAGTTAGTGCTGACTCATAGTGACCGTATGTACCACAGAAAGAAACATTGCCCAGTTTTGGACCATGCTCACAATCGTTATGCTTGAGCCCATTGTTGCAGTCACTGTGTCAATCTATCTCATTGAGGATCTACTGACGCTCTACTTTAGCAAGCATGATGTCTTTCTCCAGGGACTGATCCCTCCTGACAACATGTCCAAAGTATGTAAGACGCAGTCTTGCCATCCTTGCTTCTAAGGAGCCTTCTGGTTGTACTTCCTCCAAGATAGATTTGTTTGTTCTTTTGGCAGCCCATGGTATACTCAATATTCTTTGTTAACACCTCAATTTGAAGGCTTCAACTTTTCTTCAGTCTTCCTTATTCATTTTCCAGCTTTTGCATGCATATGATGTAATTGAAAATACCATGGCTTTGGTCAGGTGCACCTTAGTCTTCAAGGTGACAGCTTTGCTTTTAACACTTTAAAGAGGTCCTCTGCAGCAGATTTGCCCAGTGCAATGCATCTTTTGATTTCTTGACTGCTGCTTCCAGGCGTGTTGATTGTGGATCCAAGCAAAATGAAATCCTTGACTTCAGTCTTTTCTCTATTATGATATTGCTTATTGGTCTAGTTGTTTTTTGTTTTTGTTTTATTTATGTTGGGGTGTAATCCATACTGCAGGCTTTGGTCTTTGATGTTCATCAGTAAGAACTTCAAGCGCCCTTCACTTTCAGCAAGCAAGGTTGTATCATCTGCATAATGCAGGTTGTTAATGAGCCTTCCTCCAATCCTGATGCCCAGTTCTTCTTCATATAGTCCAACTTCTCGGATAATTTGCTCAGCATACAGATTGAATAGGTATGATGAAAGGATACAACCCTAACGCACCCTTTTCCTGACTTCAAACCATACAGTATCCCCTTGTTCTGTTGGCACAACTGCCTCTTGATCTATGTCTAGATTCCTCATGAGACAATTAAGTGTTCTGAAATTCCCATTCTTCTCAATGTTATCCATAATGTTATGATCCACACAGTTGAATGCCTTTTCATAGTCAATAAAATACAAGTAAAACATCCTTCTGGTCTTCTTTGCTTTCAGCCAGGGTCCATTTGACATCAGCAATGATATCCCTTGTTCCAAGTCCTCTTCTGAATCTGGCCTGAATTTCTGGCTGTTCCCTATCGATATACTGCTGCAGCAACTTTTGGATGATCTTCACTGAAATTTGCTTGCGTGTGATATTGTTTAATAATTTCTGCATTCAGTTGGATCACCTTTCTTGAGAATAGGCATAAATATGGGTCTCTTCCAGCCAGTTGGGCCAGTAGCTGTCTTCCAAATTTCTTGGCTTAGATGAGTGAGAACTTCCAGCATTGCATCAGTTTGTTGAAACACCTCAATGGGTATTCTCTCTGTTCCTGGAGTCTTGTTTTTCACCAATGCCTTCAGTGCAGCTTGGATTTCTTCCTTCAGGACCATCACTTCTTTATCATCTACTAACTCCCAAAATGGCTGAATGTCAACCACTTCTTTTTGATAAAGTGACTCTGTGTATTCCTTTCATCTTCTTTTGATGCTTCCGTCATCATTCAATGTTTTGCCCATAGAATCCTTCAATATTGCAAGTCAAGGCTTGATTTTTCTTAGTCCTTTCAGATTGAAATGGCAAGTGTGTTTTTTCCTCTTGGCCTTCAAATTCCACATCTTTGCACATTTCGTTATGATACTTTATCTTCTCAAGTTACCCTTTGAAATCTTCTGTTCAGTTCTTTTACTTCATCTTTTCTTCATTTGCTTTAGCTACTCTCCATTCAGGAACAATTTTCAGAGTCTCTTCTGATATCGATTTTGGCCTTTTCTTTCTTTCCTGTCTTTTTAATGACCTTTTCTGTCTTCATGTATGATGTCCTTGATGTCATCCCACAACTCATCTCTTCTTCAGTCATTAGTGCTCAATGCATCAGATCTTTTCTTGAGATGGTCTCTAAATCCAGGTGTGTTATACTCAAGGTTATATTTTTACATTCGTGGATTTGTTTTAATTTTCTTCAGCTTCACCTTCAATTTGTATATCTCTTTCAAGACCCAATAATTTTGTGCTTTAATTTTTTTTTTGTATCATATGTTTTTAGTAATGCAAGTATGCTGAGTCACTGAGTTGTTTAAATTTTTGGTTAGTAATATGGATTTTGAGAAATATTGTCTGGGAATGCATGGTTACCACAAGTCTCAGGGGGTTCTCAGGTGCCAGGATTTGTGGGCACCCATCTTTCCCACTGGACCTGTTTGTCAGGATGTATGGTAAGTCGATTCCATTGGGCTACATTGGGCACCTCTGGTTTTCCAGATATGACACACAGAGAGACAAAACAAAACGCATCAGAGCTTCCTATCACACAGAAAAACAAAAATATGCCTACAAGGCTTATCCAGCTGTACAAAAGCCAAAAGAGACACAATAATTACTCAATCACACATCCTGGATGTGCTACCTCACATTTAAACCTGATACCCCAGCTATTTTGCTGCTTTTGCTTCAGTGAATTTTTTTTTCACGTTTCAGCATTACACAAGCCCCTCTCACAGGCAGCAAATACTTTCAGTGGGAAAAGTAGACTCCCAAGATGCCTGAAAGCCAGAAAAATTGAGTGGGCATCCTTTATCACATGGATCCTGAAATGATGTGAGCAATTGATGTGATGGCTTGTTACACAGTCGGCTCCTGGCCTTGTTCTGATTGATGATATAGAGCTTCTCTGTCGTCTCTTTCTACAGTGGTAGTTAGTTTGATTCCTGCATATTCCATCTGGTGATGTCCACGTATGTAGTTGCTGTTTATGCTGTTGAAAAAAGGTAATTCCAATGAATAGTTTGTTCGTCTTGCAAAATTCTATCATGTGATCTCTGGTGTCGTTTCTGTCATAATTCTTGAGTAACTTTGTCATCATTGTTAGCTGCCATTGAGTTGGCCCCCAAATTTGTAGAATTTTACCTTTAGGAAAAAATGAAATACTTTTGACAGAATGGTCCCAAATTTACTTATCCTTGTTAACATTTTTGAGTAACCAAGACTTTTTGTTGTTGTTGTTCAAAACAGGTCTTATTTGGGAAAACACGAGTGCTAACATATTTTAAGAGAATCTTGAGAAGCAAGCAAACAAATCAACACTTTTAATTCAAATTAATAAGTAATAATATACCCTTGGTTTTCCTCTTTCTTTCATGAGGGTAACAGCTTCATATTACTAGACATTTTTCTTCATTGAAATACGTAGCATTCTGTTATATTTATTAGAGTTATAAATTTTATTTATTTTCTCTTAGGATTTAAATCTGTTACCTGACCAAACACATAACAGATATGTTTATTTTTTTGTACTTTGATATTCAATATGCAGAAACTTTAAACTGTCTGAACTTGAAATAGAATTTGATTCAACAAGTGATAGCATGCTTCATTTATATTTATATCTCCATCTATATGGTAATGTCAGGGACAGCATTTAGAGGGTCTACTCCCACTTGACTGGGTCTTGTCTTTCTAGCATTTGTAACTTTTATTGCAAATGAAGTGTCAAATCTGATCGTCTAAATACAGCACCCAATCTGGGAACCCTGTCTCCCTTGTATATGCGTGTTCTTCTTTTGGGGTAGCATAATAAGCAAACATTTTCTTTGTTGTTTTCCTTTTCCAAGTTTACTTGAATATAGTGCAGTAAGGCAAAGGAGATCTCAAAAAGTTATAAGATTAAAGCATTTTTTCAGGCAATAGGAGGACCTTATCTTTCACTTCCACTTGAATTTTTGTAAAAGTACAGAACAAGAATTAAAAACAGTACATTTCAATTCACAGAAAAGCAGATTTGGGAAGATGTAATGTCGATCCTACTGTTTACATCTATTGAGCCTACTGCCATTGTGAAACAAAATAAGAAGGATTTGTATTAAATCGGATGAAATTTCATGGTACTAGATTTAAGGGCACCAGTACTGAATACTTCTCACTCAAAGCAGAAAGGAAATAGAATTTTTCACTTTCAAATCTCTTGAATATCCATCAGTTAATATTAAATATACTGTTTTTAAGAATAAATACACCAGAAGCACCATCTTATGCTCTTTCACTGTCTATTCACATTTTACTCTACTGGGATAACCCTTTTTGGCATAGAGCACCATGCAAGGCAGTTTCCTTTACAGGCTCAGAAAAATCAACAGTCATATTTTGCTCTAGAACCATTATCTTCAAATTTATTCATGTTCTCCCTGCTCCATAAACTTTTCTTCTTTTTTATCATTAGGGGAAATTTTACTCTAATATCATACATCCTCTGTAGTACATGAAATATAGTAAAATTTTGTGCTTCAGATTACCAAAATGTTCTTATGTAATGAAAAAATTTTGAAATTTAGATAATTAATCTCTCTCACATACAGAGGTTTTCAAAATTTGAGTTTTGCTAGGGTCTCTGTAAGCCTAATTTGCATCTCAAATTTGTCATTCCCTTAATCCTGGCTTGATCCTGTGATTTCCAAGAAGTAATAAATATCATTAAAAAAAAATGAATGGAAGAGTCACAAGATGATTAAGACCTAGGAATTACAGGGAACAAAACACATGAGTTTGCTCTCTCAAAAAATAGCACTCTCTTTAATCTTCTTGACAGGACTTGAGCTTTTAAACTTATCTCATTGCCTCTTCCTTTTCTCCCCACTCTAGGCCATTCTGTAATTTAAGCTTCCTACAGTGCAGCTCAGATCATATTTTTCTTCTTCTTGAGACTCCCAATGATTTCCCATTGCCTGTTAAATTAAAGACCTGTCTGAATTTTAGCATTCATGACATTTCTAATGTGTCCCAGACTAGCTTTAAATTTGTGTTTCTCGCATATGTTCCCTAGGCTTCAGCAACTCTTACACTTGCCCACATTGGATAATACTATTTTCTCTGATTAGTATGTGCCCTCTTATAACTCTGCCTGTCAAAATCTCAACCATTCTTTAATGCCTATATTAAATCACTGCTATATTGAAGGCTTTTGACCCAAATGAAACGGGAAATCACTAACTCTCATTCTATTTTCTATATTAACACTTGTCTTGCTCACCTGTATTTTTGTCACTATTTACTTTGATAAGAAGTACCTTCCAAAATTAACATAAATGCCTATTTTGAAAGCTAAAATAATATTCTGCTTTTTACAAGTACACATTTACTTTAGAATAAATTAAAAAAAAAACTTGAAATATCAGTTACTAATATGGCTAAGTATATTGTTAGATCATAGTTGAGAAGTGCTATTTGTCTTCCAGGAGTGGAAAAATTCCCTCCATTGACATCCTTTTCTAATTGGGAGCACACATATTCCTTCTGTTCTTTAGAAGTTTGTCAGAAAGCATGTGCAGCAGAGTATTATTGTAAAATTCAGGATCAATAAATATGTTTGAATGTTTTCTGCTCTGTATTAATAAAAGTATATTTTTAGTAAAACTAAAACAATTTAAAGGATACTTAATCCAATTCCAAAATATTTTTTATCTTCGTAATTTTATAATTACGAAATCATGATTGTAAGACAATCATTAAATTCTAGAAATTTGAGATTCTTTAAACTATTTTTTTTCATTAAGGTCAAGTAAAGAACTGAGACGGTCTTTCATAATTAGGTATAATAATGAAATTTGGTTATGTCTAAGTGGTCAATGATTTTGGCAAAAGGCATACTGGTTCACACAGGATTAACATGGTATTTTAAAAGTCTGAGTCTTACTTATCCTATAAAATATTTCATTAATCCATTTATTTGTTTAGAAAATACCTATTAAACATTTACTGTGTGCTAGGCACTGTGCTGGAGCCCTGCTTGTGCAGTGGTTAAGAGCTTGGCTGCTAACCAAAAGGCTGGCAGTTAAAATTCACCAGAAGCTCCTTGGAAACACTATGGGGCAGGACTACTCTGTTCTGTAGGGTCACTATGAGTTGGAGTTGACTCAACAGCAACTGATTTTTGCTTTAGCCACTGTACTATGTAAAAAATTGAACCAAATAGACATTAAAGTTGTTCATTTCAAACTGATGTTTGTTCTACTAAGGAGGATTGTTGAGACAGAAAGTCTAATTAGTTTTCAATGGTGGTGCCCATGAGCCATGAGTAAATAATTAATAGTGATATCTTTGTAGCACTTAACTTTTTGACATGTTGTTTAAGATGAGGCTTATAAAACAATGTGCCAAGCATACTTAAAGAGTGTTATAATTTATAACACATTTTTTGAACACCTGGCCAGAGTGTACAAAATCTTTGAAGTTATTTTTAGAGTTTTTTTTTCCTCTCTCATTTTGTAGCATGTCAGTAAATAGCAATATAAAAATGATGAGAAAAATTTTGGGGTCAAATTATAGTTTATTTTACAAAAAAAATGGCCTCATGTAAAGAAAAATTTGATTACATAGAGATTTTACATGGAAGCAAAAACTAATTTTTCATTTCCTACTAACAGTTCTTTATTTTCTTTAGTTTTATTTCTTCACTCTACTGGGGTATAGAGAAATACTTTTTAACTTGAAAAACATTTCCTTATAACAAATGCCAAAATATACATGATTTTTTAACTTTCCAGTTTTGACTAATTTTCTTTTAGAATTTACAAAGACAAGATAAAAGGCTTAAGCAGATAAAATTGTATTTATTAAAATGGTGCATATAAAAATGACAGACAATAAAATTTAGCAGCTTTAAAATTACTATAGGGTCACTATGAGTTGGAATTGACGGCAATGTTTTTTTTGTTGTTGTTAAAAGTACTTTTGTCCCGTGGAGGTACACATGGTTGGCTGAGCTGCTAACCAAAAGTTAGGAGGTTGAGTCCACCCAGAGGCTCCCTGGGAAGATACCAAAAAAATCAAACCAAACCCGCTGCCGTCAAGTCAATTCCGACTTACAGCGACCGTGTAGAAAGGCCTGGTGATTTCCTTCTGAAAAATCAAAGCCTTCGAAAACCCTTTGGAGCTCAATTGTACTCTGAGATACATGGGTTCGTCGTGAATTGGAATTGACTCCACAGAAACTGATTTTTGCTTTAAAGTGCAAATGAGAATGTCTGTAAAACACTGATTGTTCCATATATGAATGTATTTTTGTTATTATTTGTTATTTACTGATATTCTATTTATTATTTCTCAGATTTGAATAAGTATAAAAATTAAACACATGACAGGAATCAGAGTGTTTAAAATTGATAACTGCAGCATTCCATCTATTCATTTTAAATGATTTGGACAATATGGCAGTTGTCAATTTTTCATTTGTGTTTAGTAGACACAAAGCAGTGTGTAACATAAAACTCAATTTATAAAATTGTTTATATTGTATTGTGATTTTATGTGCATTTTATGGACAGTTTAATTGAATTTTCAAGTATTCAGCTCTATATTTAATGTTTGTAGGTAGAAGAAGTGAATTTCTAGAGTTTAGGAAACCGAGACCCAGGGAATTTATATGATTTTCCTAAAGCCACACAGCTGTTTTAAAACAGAACCAAGGCTGGAACATGGGTCTCTTTCTACCCCTATTACGTGTATTGCTCAGCTATTTGGGTATTTTGTGACATCAAGACAAACTGATTCTTAAATGGAGTTGTATAGGTACAGGCGCATTATGAAACACATAGTGTTCACAAACCAATAAAAAGAAAGCAAGACAGATATATACCAATGCAACAAAAAGGACAGAGAAAAACACAAGTGGAAGGAAGAACTTTCACCTCTGCTATGAAATATGTGATTAACCCCAATGCCATCAAGTTGATTCCAACTCATAGCGACCCTAAGGACAGAGTAGAACCACCCCATAGGTTTTCCAAGGAGCGACTGGTGGATTCAAACTCCCGACCTTTTGGTTAGCCACCGTAGCTCTTAATCACTGCTCCATCAGGTACTTGTAATCGTATTACTAAAAGGAAAAGAACAGTGGGTTACCCAATAGAAAGGGAAGATAATTCAAATCTATTATCCTTTGGATGTGTAAATCTCTTGGGTAACATAGAATGACTCAAGACAGCTCGTAGTTTGAAGAACTTTTAATAGTTTATCTAAATTCATATTTTGGAGTTTATTACTCATGTTTAATCTTTACAGATAGCAGAAACATTTTTTCTAATGAGATTTTAGTAGATAATCACTGTAAAGACTATATAACCAAACTGTATCTAATGATTTTATTAGCAAGTAAGAAAATTCGTAGCAGTGAATTATTTGTGATTTTACAAGTCTGAAACCTACCCAACTACATCGTGTATCCCAAAATAAATGACCCTTTTCTAACACAGCCTCCTGTTCCATGCAGTTTATTGGGCATGATAAAGTGTCATGACCTTTGACTGTCTTCCTGGGCACAACCCAGCATCAGCACACTTGGATGCCACTTCTGAGTAAGGAATCAGGAGCTGCTGTCCACATGGCCCTTCCTGATCCATTAATGACTTATGTGTACTGCCACACAAAACATGTATAACTGTAGCCTTTGCATCAGTGAGTTTCAAATATGTTCAAATCTATGGCAAATTTTTTTCCCCAAATTGACAGAATAGACAAGTTTTTGCAAAGTTATCATTATAATGCCTTATTATCACATCCAAAATGAGGTGTCTGAAAAATTACAGCTAGAAAGAAGCTGTGAGCATGGACATAGGCTGTATTAAAGCTATTTCATTCCTGAATGTTTTCCAGTTTCATGCAATGGAAAAATGTAGCTAGATATTTCACCTAAAAAATTATGCCTAGAGATTAAAAGTCTAAGTTATTGCTTGCAGAAGTTTAATTGTTTGTTATAAATAGTTATTTAGCAGACAGTATTAGCAGACATCTGTTTGCTTAATTTTAGAGAGGTTTCTAGAGTTTAGCTTCTTAAGTTAATGCTGAAACTTGGCTGAGTCAGAGTAAACAAAATAAACATTGATTCTATTCAGAGGATAAAATCACAGAAATAGTTCAGAAATGGACATTTAACAAATTGTCAACTTAACTTATTTTTCTACCTACTCAACTTACAAACATGTATAGTATTCAAGAATTTATGATTTCATAGTTTTGTCTAAACTATCAAAGCACCCCAGGCCTCACCTAATTTGATTCTACAGAGCTCAATTTTTCATTCCAAGAAATATGTCAGTTCTCTGTACTATTTCTTACCTAAATTATAAATCTCATATAAAAGAGTGTAATATCTAGACAGAATTTGAATGTGATGTTTACCTGACAATTGGATGTAATAAAATAATCTAATATACATAATTCTTTTGTTAATATACATAATTCTTTTGTTAACCTATGAATCATAAAAATGTCACTATGAAAAATCATCATCTTAGATAGGATAGGTTTAATGCATTTTTATATTTTTTTCTTATTACAATCCATTTAAGTTTTTATAATGTTCTCCTTCTTGAGAAATTCAGTTAACCTTTGCTTCTTCACACATTTTTCCCCAAAGATATTCTCATCCTCTTTATATTCAGTAAAATAAAAATTCCTATATTCTGAAAATATTCTACATGACAAAGCGCCTTGTATTTTTCATGTCACTTTTATAGCAGTCCAGTGATATAAATTGATACGGTTTTTAAACTATCATGAAATGAAGCAGTGATAGAAGAAAACCCATGACCCTCACAATGTCATGTCACATAGTATTAAGAGAATTGAGTTTAGAAATCAGAACTCTAGATTCTATCATCTGAGTTTACTGTTTAGTCACTCCAAGGGTCCAAACAATTTGAAATATTAGTGTGACATATATTGTTAAAAACAAATTTTGCTGATCTTCACCTATAGATTTAAAAAAAATCAAACATATTGATATCAAAAGTAGATATCAGTAACACAAAAGAAAAAAATGTATTTAATTCTGGCTCCAGAATGCATTTTGCGTGTTTTTGACACTATATTTCACTTCCTTTTTTGCCTAATCTAATAATAAATTTATCGTTGTTGTTAGTTGCCGTAGAGTCAGCTCCGACTCTGGCAACTTTATGTATAACAGAACAAAACATTGCTTGGTCCTGTACTATCCTCACAACTGTTGATATGTTTGAGCCCATTGGTGCAGCCACCTTGTCAATCCATCTCCGGGAGTGCCCCTCGTTTTTGCTGACCCTCCACTTTACCAAGCATGCTAATCTTTTCTAGTGATCGGAATATTAAATTTGGGCTATTGAAAAGGCATAATGATTGAATAAGAAAGGATATCCAGTCAACATTTATATTTTGGCCTTGCTGATCCTCAAAATGAAATTTCCATGAAATCAAAATGTATTTATTGAATAGTTAGATTATGTTTAATGATTTACATTGTGAAGCTGAAATGAAATTTATTCGGAGTGATTTTAGAGCAACTGAGTCAATGTTTACCCCAAATGCACCCAGTGTCACTGATAACATAAATTAGTAAAGGAAAATTTTGGAAAGAAATTTATAAAAGTGATAATTGACAATTTCAGAATCCTTTTTACACTTTAGGAAAAGATTTTGATTTTATTTATTTATTGTGATTTAGGTGAAAGTTTACAGAGCAAGTTAGTTTCTCATTAAACAGTTAATACACAAATTGTTTTGTGACACTGGTTGCCAATTCCATGATGTGTCAGCACTTGTTACTATGACTTTGCCTTGGTCACATTGTGCTGACTTCCCCTATAACGCATTCTGTCATTCCTTTCACCAAAATTACCACTTATCTGCAATTTCCCCTCTCCACCTCTCGCTTCCCTCTTAACCGTCAAAGATTGTTTCTGTTTGGAAACCTTTTCTGGAGTTTTTATAATCGGGGTCTCATCCAGTATTTGTCCTTCTGTGATTGACTTATATCACTCAGAATAACGCCCTCCAGATTTATCCACTTTGTGATATATTTCACGGATTCATCATTGTTCTTTGTAGTTGCATAGTATTCCATTGTGTGTATGTACCATACTTTGTTTATCCATTTATGGGCACTTAGGTCATTTCCACCTTTCTGCTATTGTAAATAACAGTGCGATGAACATGGATGTGACGGCTGTTATTTCTCTAGGATATATTCTTAGGTGTGGGATTGCTGATCTTACAGTATTTCTATTTCTAGCTTTCTAAGGAAGTGCCATGTCATTTTCCACAGGGGTTGTACCATTTTTCATTGCCTCCACCAGCGCATAAGTGTTCCATTCTCCCCACATTCTCTTCAACATTGTATATATATATATGTTTTTTTAATTAGTGCCAGTAATGTCATTGTAGTTTTGATTTGCATTTCTCTAATGATTGATGATCACGAACCTTTCCTCATGTGTCTCTTAGTCACCTGACTGTCTTCTTTGGTGAAGTGTCTGTTCACATCCTTTGACCAAAATTCTCTAGTACAATCATCAAGTGTATTTGCAGGATTGCCAAAGCATCAAAGTTTTTTTTTTTTTTTTTGTGATTAATTAGCCAAGTTTAGAAAAAGGAAGCAAGTATAAATTATAACAAATACATACATAAAAAGAACACCCACCGTAACTCTTCATATGTGGCTATTAACTGCTCTTGGCTTTGCATAAAACCCA
Source organism: Loxodonta africana (assembly GCF_030014295.1). Taxonomy (NCBI): domain Eukaryota; kingdom Metazoa; phylum Chordata; class Mammalia; order Proboscidea; family Elephantidae; genus Loxodonta; species Loxodonta africana. The sequence continues at coordinate 61,256,284 of NC_087346.1, read as the reverse complement.
TAATTTGGCTCCTATAAAAATATTTTGTAATGCTTGAAAATGGTTTTGTTTTAATACCTTAGTTATAGCATTTACCAATGTTTATTCTCTTCAGAGTTTTCAGAAAACATTGTCAATAGGAATACTTTATCAGGCTTAGTAACAGTCGTTCTCAGTGTTGATGTTAAGGAGCTTTGGTTTTCTTAGACAATTGTATCCTAATTGTATTTTTTTTTTAAATATTATTTTGTTGAGAATATGCATAACAAAACACACACCAATTCAACTGTTTCTACATGTACAATTCATTGATACTGATTATATTCTTTGAGTTGTGCAACAATTTTCACTCTCCTTTTCTGAGTTGTTCCTTCCCCATTAACATAAACTCACTGCTCCCTAAGGTTCCTATCTAATCTTTTGAATTGCTGCTGTCACTTTAGGAAACCCTGGTGGTGTAGTGGGTAAGAGCTACGGTTGTAAACCAAAAGGTTGGCAGTTCGAATTCACCAGGCGCTCCTTGGAAACCCTGTGGGGCAGTTCTACTCTGTTGTATAGGATCTCTGTGAGTCAGAATCGACTCAATGGCAACAGGTTTGAGTTTGGGTTTGGTTGTCACTTCGATACCTTGTAGATAGTTCTTGAAAGGGCAGACTGCTCAAGGGAGACATTTTTTGCTAGTTAAGCTAAATGAGTTGGAATAAATTTGATGGCAACGGGTTTGGTTTTTGATATTTTTGGAAGCTGTTGTTTGGTTTTAAGAAGACTCCAGGGGATATTTTTTGTTTAAGTGTTAAAGATTATCTCAAGGCAATAATTTCAGGGGTTCGTCCAGCCCCCTTGGCTCTAGGAAGCCTGGAGTCCATGATAATTTGAAATTCTGTCCTTGATTTTTCCCCTTTTGATTAGGATTCTTCTATAGAAGATGGTAGCTGGGTGCCATCCAGTTCTTCTGGTCTCCTGGCAAAGGAAACAACTGTTCATGGAGGCAATTAGCTATTTCTGACTCTCTTTCTTCCTGTTGCTTCAGGCAAATAGAAACCCATTGTCATGCCTTGGATGGATGATTACAAGATTTTAAGCCCCTAAGCACTACACATAGAACTAGGAGGTAGAACAAAAGTACTAAACATGTTATTAGACCAATGAACTGAAATGTTCCATTAAACCATGCTATAAACCTCCAAACCAAGGGAAAAAAACCCATGAGTTTTTTGGTTGTACATAAGCAGCCTCAGCAGCTACTTTTATTTATTTATTTGTTGTCATTGTATAAACATATCCATCACACAACTTTTGCCAGTTCAACTTTTTACAAGTGTACAACTTATTGACAGCAATTTAAAAAACTGGCTGTGCAACCCTGCCCTTAGTCAATGTGGTTTTTCCATCATCTTTAAGCAGCCCCTCCTCCTGCCCTGGTAATCACTAATAAACTTTGGTCTGTATACATTTGCCTTTTCTTGTCTTTTTATATAAGTGAGGTCATATGATATCTGTCTTTCTGTGACTGACTAAATTACCTAATTATAATTTTAACCAAATTTTCCAAATCTTTCCATTCTTTGATTATTATTATTTTTTTATTTTCTTGCCAAGTATTCTTAGAGCTGAAAGAAGATATGGTTTAGAGGGACGGAGAATATTTAAAGGTTGACTTAGTGTCATATTACATATTTTGGTATTACAGGTTTATAGGAATAACAAATGTTTGATAAATAAATTGTTATGCTACTTTTCATTATTCTTACAAATATTTTTAAATGCTTTTTTGTGTTTCTTAGAGTAGAATGGCAGCAGTGACTTTGTTGTTTCACTAGTGTATCTTGGAAAAGTACCTGATATTGAGTAGATAGGTATTTTGTAAATTTATGATATTTTATGACTGAGTGAATGATCTGTATGCTTACTACATTTGTGTGTAAGGCATTATAATCATACAGAGAGAATGTAGACCCAGCAAAATATGAACTCGGTGGTGTGTTTATTAGCATTTTGAGGAACGGTCATAATATACCCACAGTTGTTAACACTGTGATAATTAGAGCTATTATGTCTAAGGGAGGCTTGTCATTCTTATTATAACAAACCATGCTAGGAATTACCAGAGTAGTCATTAGAGTAAAAGAGTTATACATAGAATATCAAGAAATATATTCTTTTAGATTTTCACTTTTCTAGAAGCTCTCAGTAAACCTCCCAATTGTATACACAGTGATTTTAGGTTTACACAGAGTATCTCCAGAGAGACTTGAATATAGATTCATTTCTTTAAAAAATAGTTATTTTGGTACTTACCAGGTAGAAGTTGGTGCCTAAAAACATATAACCTTAGCCCATTAGTCAGGGCATTATAACCTTTATTAAGAAAATGATTATGGCTATAACTGTTTCATATTCTCCATGTGATTTAGGTAGAATCCAAGTAGTTCAAGAGGTATTGTGCTCTGGATTTAAAATCAGGTTTAGGGCACATAGATGTGCTTATTTTGATGCCACTATCTTCATTCTTAATTAGGACAGGAGATGCTGAAAATTTACTTAATGATAAAACTAATAATTATCTTCCTGTAGCAGCTTGCCTCCAGTGGCCTGGAGTCATTTTCTAACCTGAATTTGGGCATAGTTGAGAAAATTGTTCTACGTGACCTCATTTGAATTTTAGCTATTGATACAGCAAGTCTCCTTAAAATAATCTAGAAACTGACTAAACACCCCAATGTCCTTGGCCCAATATTTCTGAAAATCCAAATGAGTACCACCGAGAAATATAATTTTGTTACTTCTGTTTTTTTTTTAGTGTGTGTGTAATTTGTCTCTTTCCACACATATACTTAAAATTTGTAAATACAAGAATTTTCAAAAATCCGTGTTAAATGTCAATTTAGTATTTATTTGAATTTTTAAAATCTGGTTAATAATTTATTAACATTAATTTAAGAAGTTTTTTTTTTTACTTTGTTATTTAAAATAGTTTCAATTGTTTAAAATACTTTAAATATTTAGAAATATCAGGTCCAAGATAACGAAATAGTTAGAAGTGATAATACGTAAAATTTGTGTTTCAGATTGTTTCTGAGATAAAGAAGATATCATTAAGGAAACTTTAACTATTTAACACCTGCTATGTATTTTTTTTTATGTGTTTAACTTAACTACAAGTACAGAATTCATTTAATAATTCATGTGATGCATTTGTTCTAGACATTAAGTGTATTTTCTTTTTCCTCATATAGGGTTGAATGACAGACTTACTTATTCCACCCATTACCTTAAAGTTGATTCTGACCCATAGCGACTCTATAGGACAGTGTAGAACTGCGCCACAGGGTTTCTAAGGAGCGGCTGGTGGATTAGAACTGCCAACCTTTTGGTTAGCCGCAAATGCTTAACCACTACACCACCAGGGCTCCTACACACCCATTATCTACTTTAAACTGGTCTCCCCAGTCCCTCGTATCTATCACAATCCTCTTCAATGTCAACTATTAACTTTACTGACTGAAGATTAAGGGCATGTAACATAAATTATCTCATTTTTTGCTCCGATTATTTCATTTTTTTTTCTTTTATCACCTGCCCATTCATTTGATCTCTTTTTCTTTTCTCCCCTTTCTTTATCTAAGATGTTGTCTGGGAGTCTTCCTTGTAGCTGTGGAGGAGTAGGACCACGGTAAAAATCTGTCCTGTTCTTTTGGTCAGGTCACTGAGTAACACATGAAGTTTTGCAGTACCTTTCTACTTGTGTGTGTGTGTGTGTCTGTGTGTGTGTGTGATTTAGGTGAAAGTTTACAGCTCAAGTTAATTTCTCATACAAAAATTTATACACATATTGTTATGGGACACTAGTTACAATACCTATAATGTGACAGAACACTCTGCCTTTCCCCCCTGGGTTTCCCTTGTCCATTCAACCAGACCCTGTCCCTTTCTACTGTGAAAGACCTCTTTCAAGGGTTGAAAAGCAAAGTTGTCACCTTGAAGACTAAGGTGGGCCTCACCCAAGCCATGGTGTTTTCAGTTGCCTCATATGCATGTGAAAGCTGGGCAACGAATAAGGAAGACGGAAGAAGAATTGACACCTTTGAGTTATGGTGTTGGTGAAGTATACTGAATATACCATGGACTGCCAAAAGAACAAACAAATGTGTCTTGGAAGAAGTAAAACCAGAATGTTCTTTAGAAGCAAGGATGGCAAGACTGCGTCTTACATACTTTGGACATGTTACCAGGAGGGATCAGTGCCTTGGTAGAGTACAGGGTCAGTGAAAAAAAGGAAGACCCTCAACAAGATGGATTGACACAGTGGCGGTAACAATGGGCTTAAGCATAACAACGATTGTGAACATGGTGAAGGAGCGGGCAGTGTTTCATTCTGTGGTATATAGGGTTGCTACGAGTTGGAACCGACTTGACAGCACCTGACAACAAGAACAACATGTACTTGAACTAAGAAGCACACTCTTCATCAGTATTATTTTATGTTTTATAGACCAGTCTAATCTTTGCCTGAAGAATTGGCTTCAGGAATGGTTATAGTTCTGGGTTAACAGAGAGTCGGGGGGCCATGTTTTTGAGCATTCCTCTGGACTCCATCAGACCATTCAGCCTGGTCTTTTTATGTGAATTTGAGTTCTTCACCACACTTTTATCCTACTCTGTCAGGAATTCTCTGTTGTGTTCCCTTTCAGGGTGGTCATTGGTGCTAGCCGGGCACCATCTAGTTCTGGTCTCTGACTGATGGAGTCTTTGGCTTATGTGGCCTTTTTGTCTGCTGGGCTAATATTTTCCTTGTATTTTTAGTATTCTTCATTCTCCTTTGCTCCAAGCAGGTTGGGACCCATTGATGCATCTTAGATGGCCACTCACAAGATTTAAGACCCCAGATGCCACTCACCAAAGTGGGACGTAGAACATTTTCTTAATAAATTTTATTATACCAATTGACCTGGATGTCCCCCGAAACCATGGTCCCCAGATGCCTACCCCTGCAACTCTGTGCCTCAAAGCATTTGGTTGTGTTCAGGGAACTTCTTAGCTTTTGGTTTAGTCCAGCTGTGTGTATGTGTTGTCCTTCCCTTCACCTAAGATAATTCTTGTTTACTATCTAGTTAGCGAATCCCCTCTCCCTCCATCCCTACCCTCATAACCATCAAGGAATGTTTTCTGTGTTTGAACCTCTTCTTGAGCTCTTATAATAGTGGTCTCATATAATATTTGCCTTTTGTGACTAATTATACTCAGCATAATGCCTTCCAGATTCATCCATGTTGTGAGATGTTTTGCGGACTCATCATTGTTCTTTATCGTTGTGTAGTATTCCATTGTGTGTATATCCATTTGTTTATCCATTCATCTGTTGATGGGCACCTAGGTTGTTTTCATCTTTTTGCTATTGTGAGCAGTGCTGCAGAGAACATGACTATGCATATATCTATTCGTATGACACCCCTTATTTCTCTAGGATATATTCTAAGGAGTGGGGTTGCTGGATCCTATGGTACTGCTGGAAACCCTGGTGGCATAGTGGTTAAGTGCTATAACTGCTAACCAAAAGGTTGGCAGTTTGAATACACCAGGCACTCCTTGGAAACTCTATAGGGTAGTTCTACTCTGTCCTACAGGGTCACTATGAGCCGGAATCAACTCGATGGCAATGGGTTTTTTTTGTGTGGTTTATGGTACTTCTATTTCTGGCTTTTTAAGGAAGTGCCAAATCGATTTCCAAAGTTGTCATACCATTTTATATTCCCACCAGGAGCGTATAAGTGTTTCAGTCTCTCCACAACCTCTCCAACATTTATTAGGTTGTGTTTTTTTGGATCAGTGCTAGCCTTGTTGGGGTGAGATGGTATCTCCTTGCAGTTTTGATTTGCATTTCCCTAATGGCTAATGATTCTGAGCATTTCCTCATGTGTCTGTTAGCTGCCTGAATGTCTTCTTTGGTGAAGTGCCTGTTCATATCTTTTGCCCATTTTTAATTGGGTTACTTGTCTTTTTGTTGTTGAGGCTTTGCAGTGTCTTGTAGATGTTAGAGATTAGACCCTGATCAGATATGTCATAGCCAATTTTTTTTTCCCAGTCTACAGGTTGTCTTTTTACTCTTTTGGTGAAGTCTTTTGATAAGCATAAGTGTTTGATTTTTAGGAGTTCCCAGTTATCGAGTTTCTTTTCTGGTGTTTGTGCATTGTTAACTATGGTTTGTATTCTATTTATGCCATATATTAGGGCTCCTAGCATTGTCCCTATTTTTTCTTTGATGATCTTTATCATTTTAGATTTTATATTAGATCTTTGATCTATTTTGAGCTAGTTTTCATATATGGTGTGAGGTATGGGTCTTGTTTCATTTTTTTTGCAGATGGATATCCAGTTATGCCAGCAACATTTGTTAAAGACTGTCTTTTCCCTAATTAATGGACTTTGGGTCTTTGTCAAATATCAGCTGCTCATAGGTGGATGAATTTACGTCTAGATTCTCAATTCTGTTCTGTTAGTCTATGTGTCTATTGTTATAACAGTACCAGGCTGTTTTGACTACTGTGGTGGTATAATAGATTCTAAAATCAGGTAGTGTGAGGCTTCCCACTTTGTTCTTCTTCTTCAGTAATTCTTTACTTACCTGGGGCCTCTTCCCTTTCCATATGGAGCTGATGATTTGTTTCTTTATCTCATTAAAGTGTAGCTGGAATTTGAATTAGGATTGCATTGTATCTGTAGATCACTTTGAGTAGAACTGACATTTTCACAATTTTAGTCTTCCTATTCATGAGCAAGGTATGTTTTTCTACTTACGTAGTTCTCTTTTGGTTTCTTGCAGTAGTGTCTTGTAGTTTTCTTTGTATAGGTCTTTTATGTCTCTGGTTAGCTTTATTCCTAAGTATTTTGTCTTCTTGGGGGCTATTGTAAATGGTATTGATTTGGTGATTTCGTCTTTGAAGATCTCTTTGTTGGTGTAGAGGAATCCAGCTGAATTTTGTATGTTTATCTTGTATCCTGATTATTTGCTGAAATTTTCTCTTAGTTCCAGGAGTTTTCTTGTGGATTCTTTGGGGTTTTCTGTGTCAGTAAGGCAAGAAAGAGAAATAAAGCACACACAAATTGGTAAGATAGAAGCCACCAGGGTTTCCAGTATAAGATCATATCATCTGCAAATAGGACTAGTTTTACTTCTTCCTTACAACATCGACTCTATGGCACTGGGTTTGGGTTTTGGTTTGATACCAATTCGAAAGCTCTTTATTTCTTTTTCTTGCCTTATTGCTCTAGCTAGGACCTCCAGCAGAATGTCGAGTAAGAGTGGTTCCTGCTGTCAAGGGGAATGCTTTCAGACGCTCCATTTAGGATGATGTTGGCTGTTGGCTTTGTATAAATGCCCTTTATTTTGTTGAAGAATTTTCCTTCTGTTACCTTTCTGCTCTTTTGGATATCTTGTTGGCACCCACTGCTGAAAGCTATGGCCTCTGCCATATCTTTCATTTACTAGATGCCTGAAATCCATGTTTTTCTTACCTTAACCAAAGTCACCTTCATCACCAGTGGTTCATTTAGTGCATCTGTTTACTCTGCCAGGATCTCATAGACTTCCATGACGGCAAAGAGGCACAATATCAGAGACACCATTCTAGATAACTCCCTCTTCTGGCATGCTGTGCCATACCTTCTCAGGTACACAACTACATGCATGTTAAAGAATTTCACCTCCAACTACCAGGTATCTTTTGAAGATTTTGGTAACCTCAGGGATTCTGGCATCAATTTTTCCCAGTTCTGATCTCTTCTGATTCTATACAAGCTCCTTCAAACACCGAAGTGATTTTAACCTCTTCAACGTAGAAAGAGCTTATCTTCTTATATATCATATCCTCTATCCTCTCTATACTGTATCTTATGGCAAAACTGTGAATTCAGATATTCAAGCCTTGCTGTTATTATGTAAAGAGAAGTTTTGCACTTGAGAATCTCTTTGTTTTCACAGAGTCTGTCTTTCAAGATAATGTCTCTTGAAGGACTTGAAAAAGAATCTAAGTTAAATTTTGGAGCTAAGCAATAATTTCTCTGTTTGAAACTGTGTTCAGACACCTTCCCTACAGGAATGAAATCCATGGGAATCTGTAGACTGATATGAATTAGCTAAAAATATAATAAAAATGTATTTTCCTCATTGTTTTAAAATATTATTTCCTTCAAGTGTGTATTACTTTAATTATTGTTTTATTATTAGAATGATTCTTGGAATAAGTTATCCCTTAGTTTGTACTAAATTCATGGACACTTACCTTTTGCCATTGAGTCAATTCTGACTCATAGCAACCCTATAGGACAGAGTAGAACTGCCCCCATAGAGTTTCCCAGGAGCACTTGGTGGATTCAAACTCTTGACCCTATGATTAGCAGCTGTAGCACTTAACCACTATGCCACCAGTGTTTTCTGTGGACACTTAGGAAGCCTCTAAAACCTAAGTTTTCCCATCCTCCAAATGTTAATAACAATGCTATCTGGTTATGATCAGGATTAAATGAGCTAATTACAAAAAAGTCTGGGAGACAATAGATGCTTTAGAAATAGTTATTATCATTATTAGTAGTATTTAATATCTAAATCTAGTATGTAATATTATTGCTTGATGATTAAGTAAAAACATGGGAAAATTCCTATCAGGATATTTAATAAGCTTGCTTAGGAGGATCTCTGGTGGCTCAGTGGTTAAAGCGCTAGGCTGCTAACTGATAGGTGCGTGGTTAGAAGCCACCAGACGTTCCCTGGGAGAAAGATGTGGCAGTCTGCTCCTGTGAAATTTATAGCCTTGGAAACCCTATGGGGCAAATCTACTCTATCCTATAAAGTTGCTATGAGTTGGAATTTACTCAATGACAGTGGGTTTGGTTTGCGTGTGTGTGTTTTAAGTTTGCTTACATACAGTAATTTTCTTTGTACAGCTTTCCTTTCTTCTTTCAAAGCCAACTCCCTCACCTCCGCTCTGAGTGGCATCATTTCCTGGCTTCTACATAGGCCCAGTGTTGTTAAATATCTGCTATTTCTGTAGTATATTTAGTTTCTGCCTTTGGATGTATGGGTTTTGTATATTTAAATTTTTTCTGTTCTAAAGAAATTGCTAATTTCTGCTTCAAGCTTCCTTCTGTCTAATGCCAAACCTCTTGGATATATACTGGATGTGTTTATTCTTGTTACCTCCTACTCTCTGATCCTAACTTTGCAGAATTTCTCTACTTTATGAATGTAGCTAGGAGGTAGAGTATCTGTGTCATCTTAGTTATCTAGTGCTGCTGTATCAGAAATACCATAAGTGGGTGGCTTTAGCAAATAGAAATTTATTCTCCCACAGTCGAGGAAGCTACAAGTCCAAATTCAGGGTGCTAGCTCCAGGGTAAGGCTTTCTCTCTGTTGGCTCTGAGAAAAGCTCCTTGCCATCAATATTCTCCTGGTCTAGGAGCTTCTCAGCACAGAGACCCTGTGTCCAAAGGATGCATTTCGCTCTTGGCTCTTCTTTCTTGGTGGTATGAAGTCCTCTCTCTTTTATATCTCACAGGAGATTGACTCAAGGTACAATCTAATCTGGTAGGTTATGTCCTGCCTCATTAGCATAACTGCCTCTAATCTTGCCTCATTATCATAATAGAGTTTACGATTTACAACACATAGCATATCAGATAACAAAATGGAGGACAACTACACAATACTGGGAATCATGGCCTAACTAAATTGACACACATTTTTGGGGGGCCACCATTCAATGCATAACAATATGTCACTAGAGAAGCTGATAATCCATGGCACTCATTTCTCAAACATCCTTTACTGCTACGGTGGGGACATATGACCCAGGCTCCACCATATGCATATTCTAGAGACACAGATATAACTACTTACTTTAAATGCCGTTTCCACAGTTTCACAGAGAATGAGGATGAGGGGCTGGAATGACAGCAGTGTTAATCCTTTGTTCAGAGCTAGCTGGCTTGTAAGTGCAAACTTTACTATCAGGTGCTGAGATGTGATAGCGCTGTTGAATTCTGACCTTGAAGATCATGGCTGTGAACTTGGCTACCCAGCCCTTCTTTCAATTCTAATAATTACTCAATATCTTTTAAATAAATTCCTTTTTATGCTTCAATCAGCCAGAGTTGGTATCTATTGCTTGCAACCAAGAACCCTGACTGAAATAAAAGAGTAGCCTATTTTCACTACTTCCTCACTTCTCTTTCTGTTCTGTCTTTAACTCACTGCCAGCCAGCTTTCATCTGCACTGAAACTGCTCTCTTGTAGGGCAAAGTGACCTAACTATTGCCAAATAAAAAAGCCCCACTCCTAAGCCTACTGAGACTCTCCGTAACACTCAACAACATTGATCACCCTTTCCTGTGAAGCATTATCTTACTCTCCTGATTCCTTTCCTGCCTCTGGCTACCACCTTCAGCTATTTTACCTTTTGTTCTTTCAGTGGAGTTATCCTTTAATTGTTGGGTTCTCTTGGTAAAGTACAGGGTCAGTGGAAAAGAGAAAGACCCTCAATGAGATGGATTGACACAGTGGCTGTAACAATGGGGTCAAGCATAACAATGATTGTACGGATGGTGCAGGACCAGACAGTGTTTTGTTCTGTAGTACATTGGGTCGCTATGAGTCGGAACCTACTTGGTGGCACCTAACAACAACAACAACTAATTCATCTCTTGGCTGTTTTCTCGCCATATTCCTACTGTTTTTCCCAGGAAAATTTTCTTCTCCAAAATTTCAATTTCTGTTTAAAATTTCCTACTCCAAATTTCAAGTCATGTTTTTCAATGGATAGCGTGTCCAATACCATGCCTGGTTTTCAAGTGCTTGCTGAATAATTCTATTTTATCCTATATGAACCTCAGACTCAATATGTCCCAAATTAAACTTTCCCACTAAACCTAGTTCACCCAGAAAATTCCATATTTTAAATAATGACATATTCTCAATGACTTAGAGTTGCCAGATGTCTTAGGCTGGGATATATATATATATGGGAACCCTGGTGGTGTATTGGCTATGGCTGCTAACCACAGGGTTGGCAGTTTGAATCCGCCAGGCGCTCCTTGGAAACTTATGGAGCAGTTCTACTCTGTCCTATAGGGTTGCTATGAGTCTGAATCAACTCAAAGGTACTGGATTAGGTTTATATATATATATGTGTGTGTGTATATATATATGTATATATATATGTATACATACATACACACACATGTCTATACACTTCACTGGTTTTGCTTCTCTAATGAACCCAGCCTAAGATACCTGGTACTGGGAGTGTAGTCTAGAGGAACAAAATTAGAACAATTTTCTGAGTTGGCTCTCAAGCCTGGCTAGACCTAAAGGTACTGATGACTCTGCCTCCAGTACTAAAGAGAGCACTTCTAATCCACGGCATTAGGTGGCAATAGAAGTATGCAAATTATCTTCACCAATGGATCCAATATTTGTGAGAGACAAGGGTCTGGGTGATTGCATATTAGATGTTTTTTTCCAATTTTGTCAGAATGAGAAGTATAAGGAAGCTGGTTGGTTGGTCCTTCTTTCTCTAGACAAAGCGGTGAAAGAAAAAAATGAGATAAGAGCTTCAGAGTCACATCACAAGCACTTCCCAAAGGTGAGGGAGTGGGGTCGCCATTCAGGTGTACTAGTAGAATTGGGCCACCTAGAGCCAAAAGAGCAGAGTTGGCATCCCAGTGGGACTGGAAGGTTCAGCTGAAGCCCAGCGCCGAGGGGCGTCCACACAGAATCAATCCAAAGGGCATGGCCAACACTGAGAGTCTAGAGGGTAGGACCATTGCCCAGGGGGTCTTAGAGAACAGAGGATTGTTTTCAGGACTTGAGAGGTAATGTAACTTGTTCTGCTGGATTTTGGACTTGCTTAGTGCCTGCTATCCCTTCTTTCCCTCCAGTTTCTCGCATTTGTAATGGAAGTGTTTACCTTGTACCTGTTCCACCACTGTACTTTAGAAACAGGTAACTTGTAGTCTAGATTTCACAGGTTCACAGATGAAGAGGAATTTTGCCCCAGGATGGAATATGCCTAAAGTCTAACTAATATTTGATTTAGTTGATTCAAAAGATGAGATTTTGAACTTGGAGTTGATTTAAGACTTTTGGGATGATATAATGGGTTGAATGTATTTTGCAGGTGGCAAAGACATGAATTTTGTGGGGCCAAAGGATGGAATGTTATGTATTGAATTGTGTCCCCCCAAAATATGTACTGCAATTCCTAAACTCTAAGCCTGTGGTTACAATTCTATTTAGGAATGGGTGTTCTTTACTATGTTAATGAGGCAGGATTAGCGTAGGGTGTGTCTTGAGTCAATTTCTTTTGAGATATAAAGAAATTAAACAAGCAAGCAAGAGAAGCAGAGATGAGGGAAGAGATGCCAGCACATAAAGACTGCCCAGGAGCAGAAGCTCAAACAGAAAAGGACCTTCCTCCAGAGCCAACAGAGATAGAAAGCCTTTCTCTACAGCCGGCACTCTGAATTCAGATCTAGCTTCCTCAACTGTGAGAAAATAAATTTCCGTTTGTAAAGCCACCGCTTGTAGTATATCTGTTATAGCACACTAGATAACTAAGACACCAAGTTTCTCCCTTTCTCTTTCCTGTTTACTCCTACTTCTCATTAGTCACAAAACTTGATTCTATCACTGAAATCTCTTACATCACTTATTTTTTGCTCATCCCCTTAGGAGAAGCTTGGTTTAGGCCCTTGTTATATTTTAATTACCTGCTCTTATCTTTGATTCTAGTCTCGCCTTCTCAGATCCATTCCCATAATTCTGAAAACATTATCTTCCTAAATTACAGCTGAGCTGATGTCTCTTTTCTACTAAAAAAAAAATGGTTTACACTGAATTATGCCCAAATTATTTATTCTTAAATTTATAACCTTAGTCTTTCTAATATTGTCTCCTATGGACTCAGTAATTTGTATTGGTAATTTATTTTCCCAAAAGTGGCTTACTTTCTAGTACTGATACTTTTGATTAAGCAATCTGTTTCTTCTGACTAGAGTATTTTTTCCCTTATGTCAACTTCTCTGTGTTCCTGTTTTGAACTCTGTTACTTTCTAGATGAGGTTTCATCATACTTGTTGGAATAAGGCCAAATGTGTAATCCACACCCTTTATAAAGACCATGGTTTACTCATAGTCATGGAACAGATTGGGATCTTTACGGTAGAAAAATCTCTAGGTGTTTTTGTTGCCTAAAAAAAAAAAAAAGCTCAGCATGCCCTTTAACCCATTGCTTTCAAGTCAATTCCAACTCATAGCGACCCTATAGGACACAGTAGAACTGCCTCATAGGGCTTCCAAGGCTGTAATCTTTAAGGAAGCAAATTGCTATATCTTTTGCCCCTGGATCAGCTGGTGGGTTCAAACTACCAGCCTTTTAGGTAGCAGCCCAGTGCTTAACCACTGCACAAACAGGACTCCTTCAACATGCCCTATTTACAGAAAATAATTGAGTTATCTGAGAATTTCATTTGAATACCATTAGATGAAGGAAGAATGTGATACTTAAGTTACTATATTTATTTCTTCATTATATTAATTGTAAAAACTTGAAATATTTTTAAATTATTTGTTAGCTGTTGAAGTCAGTGTTTTTGAGCCTCAGTAAATGTCCGGTAATGATAATGATTTCCACTAACAGAAATAGGTTTTCTATGCTAAGGAAGTTATTAACACTTGACCCTGATGGAAAAGTTTAAGCAATTCAGAATACTTCTGTGCCAATTAGTGAATACAGAGATCAAAGAAAATGACAAAAGGAAACAACTGTGTGTAGAGAAGAGGTAACTATCATTGAATGTACTTTGTCAAAGGTAGCATGGCCAATATCAAAATTTAAAAAAAAATATTTAGAGCTCCCCTTTGTTTTGGCTTAAAAATCTCACTTGTATAGAAATCAAATACATAAAGCACTGCTGCTTTAGAAGTAACATAGCTGTATTCTTTTTGCTCCTCCACTTTTTTTTTTTCTTAATTGTGGTGAATCAAAACATTCACCAATTCAAAAATTTCTACATGTATAATTTAGTGACATTGATTACATTCTTCATGTTATGCAGCTGTTATCACCATCCATCTCTGTATTGTTCTATGGACATTAACATAAACTCATTGCCCCCTGTCATGGATTGAACTGTGTCCCCCCAAAAATATGTGTCAACTTGGTTAGGCCATAGTTCCCAGTATTGTGTGGTTGTCCTCCATTTGGTGATTGTAATTTTATGTTAAGAGGATTAGGTGGGATTGTAACACCACCCTTACTCAGGTGGCCTCCCTGATCTTATGTGAAGGGAGCTTCCCTGGGGTGGGCCCTGTACCGCCTTTTATCTGTCAAGAGAGAAGGCCTTCCCCTGGAGCTGACATCCTGAATTTGGACTTGTAACCTACTACACTTTGAGAGAATAAATTTCTCTTTGTTAAAGCCATCCACTTGTGGCACTTCTGTTATAGCAGCACTGGGTAACTAAGACACCCTCTAAGCAAAAACTCTTCTTTTTTCCCCTCCCTTCACCTTTAGTAACCTCTAATGATCTTAGGTTTCTATATATTTGCTTTTCTCACAAAAGTGAGATCACACACTATTTGTCATTTTGCAACTGACTGTTTTCACTCAGCATAAGATTTTCAAAGTTCATCCATGTTGTGATATGTATCAGGGCTTCATTTCTCTTTATGACTGAGTAATAGTCCATTGTATATAAATACCACGTTTTGTTTATTCTTTTATCTGTTGAACATTTAGGTTGTTTTTATCTTCTTGCTGTTGTGAAAAGCACTGCAGTGAATATTGGTATCCAAGTTTCTCTTTTCGTTCCTCTTCCTCCTTTCACTTCTTGTGAGTATATACCCACAACTGGTATTGCTGCATCATAACCAAACCAAAACCAAACCCAGTGCCGTTGAGTCGATTCCGACTCATAGCGACCCTATAGGACAGAGTAGAACTGCCCCATAGAGTTTCCAAGGAGCGCCTGGCGGATTCAAACTGCCGGCCCTTTGGTTAGCAGCTGTAGCACTTAACCACTACGCCACCAGGGTTTTCTGCTGCATCATATGGTAGTTCTATGTTTAAATTTTGAGGAAGCACCAAATCTTTTCCACAGTGAGTGTACAATTTTGTATTCTCACTATTAATGGATGAGAGTTCAAATTTCTCCACGTCCTCTCTAACACCTGCTGTTTTCTATTTTTTTTTTTTTTCATTGCCATTCTATTGGGGTAAGGTATTATATCATTGCGGTTTTGATTTGTATCTCCCTGGTGGCAAATACCTGTTGGCTATTTGCATATTACCTTTAGTGAAATATCTGTTTAAGTTTTTTGCCCATTTTTTGACTGTGCGTTTGCCTTTTTTGTTGTTAAGCTGTGGAAGTATACACACACACACACAGAGGATATTATACTTTTATCAGATGTATGATTCCTGAAAATTTTCTCCCAAACTGTAGTTTGCCTTTTCACTTTGCCGATAAAATCCTTTTATGAACAAAAGTATTTAATTTTTATCAGGTCCCATATATCTGGTTTGGCTTTTGCTGCTGATATTTTTGTTGTCATTATCTGATAATCTCGATTCAGTGTTTACCTTAGTCCTCCAACTCTGAACTGATGTCCAGAATTTTGAGATTATTGATTTCATCAGTTTTGCTTGTTTTTCTCTGGATTTGTGATGCAGGAACGGGAACATGTGCATTGCTGTTTTTGAGAACTACTATGAGTGAGTAGGGTGGTAACCAATCTTTACTGACTTCATGGGAAAATTGGGGCAAGAAAATGTTACAAGTGAAAACATTACAGAACCTTTCTTATGGTCTTCTTTAGGGTATTAATACAATCCAAAAGTAACAAATTGGATAAAGTGATTCCATGAGAAGCTATATTCTGAAATCAGAAAATGCCTATGTATACTTACTGTTATTCTGCTCTCTGCTGCTTAAGTTGTTTGTAATGATTCATTTTTAGTTATTCTAAAATATTTAAAACTTTCCTCAGCCATATAAAAATAATATTTTTAATCTTCATAATTTATATAAGAAAAAATATTCTAAGATTATCTTTTTCTCCTATTTGTCTCACAAAGTCACCTACCTCTTTCTATCTTCATCCTAGTTACACAAATCATTCACTCTCAAGTGTACTACTGGGAGTCACAACTACTCAGTCCATCTTCAGACTACCTTGCTGCCCCACTGCAGTCTTTTTCCGTTCTACAGTCACACTATTCTCTTTATTACAACTCTTCAGTGACTTCTCCTTGCTCTTAAGACAAAGCCTGTATTCTTTTAAATGGATCTTCAAAGGCTCCGCTTTCCTCTTCTTTCTCATTTCCAGCCCAAGAAGACCAATGACACAGAAAGATGAATCTACCAGTTTTCTAAACTGACCAAATTTTCCAATTTACTCAAAATTTTAAGAAATATTCTTTTTGACTATAGTCAATGATGGATTAAATTTGGCAGAAAGAAGAAAAATGTTCAACTTGTAAAAAAACAAAAGGCCAAGAGATTGGATTTATCTCTTAAAAACCTATTCTTTTTATGATTATATTCCTCATTCATAAAGTCTTCTTGAACATAACCAGGAATGTATTCTTCTAATGAATACATGGCAAATCTTAGCATGTTTAAGCAATGTTTAGAGTGGGTTGGCCCCAGATTCCCACTGTTATAATTATAGGAAATTGGGGAAGAGAGAGCATTGTCTCCTATTTTAAAGAAACAGCATAGAGCCTTGCCTGATAGCAGAAAAAAGAGAAATTGGGTAGCCTGGAGTATGAGACTGAGGGATACAGAGAGCCAAGACAGGCTCGAAGGAATAATCTGAATGTTCATGAAAGCCCACCTCCCCCGTCATACTAACCCGTCCACTAATACTGTAATCTTTATAAATAAGTATAAGAAACAAGATATTGGTAAATGTATACATTTGCTGAATTGATCATTTGGCAACTTATTGCTTTTGGTGAATTGCCTGTTTTGTGAAATGGTTTCAGTGCATTGAGGTAGAGCCTTCTATTTTAAGTCATTCTCACCATTTCCCATATTATTACAACCGTACTCAACTCTATTGGATACCTCTAATTAGCATTCACTCATGTTTGGGAACATTTCTAAATGCTTTTTGTTGTCCAAAATTCACCGCTTCTCATTATTCTGCACTCAACTGTGACTTTAGAAACAGTCTTAAAAGTTTGGGAAATTTTCTTTAGCACCTTACATTGGCCAAGGATTCTAGTTTCAGAAAAGAAATCTACTCTAATGATTTAACCCACAAGTGGGTTTATTAGCAGAATAGTGATAATCATTGAAAATGGGAGGTTGGCTGAAGTAGCAGACTCTAGGCTGACCATTAAAATACAGTTCCTAAAACCACACTGAAGAACTGTGCTGTGACCTGCGTCCTCTTTCAATGTCAGGAATCTGCCACCAAGGCTGCTGACTCCGGAATCACAACCTCTACCATGATCCATGCTAGCAGAATGCCTGCCATATATCCTTGTTTTTTCCTTATATAATTTATTTCTAAATTCAAACTTTGTGTGAATACATTTGATTGGCAGGACCCATCATAGGTGCTGGAAGACTTGGAAATTGTTTTAAGTTTTCCAGCCTCTGCTTTACAAGAGTCATTCTGTAAGAGAGTTGAGAGGACTTATTCAAAGAATCTCCTAAGCCTGCCCAGTATGGTAGTCCCTAAAGACATGTGAATATCGAGCTCTTGAAATGAGGCTAGTACACCTGAGGAGCTGAATTTTTAAATGTTCTTTCTAATTCATCTAGATTTAAAAACTTTAGCAGTATAAATTATTTTCCTGTTAAACAAAACTTTGTTTGGCAGGACTCCATTTAATTTTAGCTGTTGCATTCTATGAAACATTGTTGCTTAATCTTAGTGTGTCTTTGCATTCTGATTTTTTAATGGGCTACTAGAAAATTTAAAGTAATATATGTGGCTTGCATTATATTTCTATTGGACAATGCTGCTCCAACCCCCTAGATTGGCACAGAACACTGTATGTGCCCTCATTGTTGTTGTTGTTAGGTGCAGTTGAGTCTGTCCCACTCATAGCAACCCTGCGTACAACAGAACGAAACACTGCCCAGTCATGTACCGTTTTCACAATCGTTGCTATGTTGGAGCCCATTGTTGCAGCCACTGTGTGAATCCATCCTATTAAGGGTCTTCCCTTTTTTTCCACTGACCCTCTACTATACTAAGCATAATGTTTTTCTCCTCCTGATAACATGTTCAAAGTACTTGAGGTGAAATCTGTCCATGCTTGCTTCCAAGGAGCATTCTGGCTGTACTTCTTTCAAGACAGATTTGTTTGTTCTTCTGGCAGTCCTCATAATACTCGTTGTTTGCCTAATTTTACATTCACACATTTTTTAAATCATAATTTCTTCTGTCTTTGTTATACCCAGATAAAAAAAGCCAACCTAGTTTCTATGGAGTTGATTCCAACTCATGGTGATCCCATGTGCAAAATCAATGATTGGAAATAGTATATGTATATATATACACACATATATATTTATTTACCATTTCTTTTCTTAGCACTAACAAAATATCTACAAAAAAACAGGCAATAAATTTATACTAAAAGCATGAATAACTAATTCTGAAAATGGATGTTAAGATAAAGAGCTAGGAACCCATGAAGCTTAAGGTAAACCTTGTTAGAATTTGATTATTATTTTTTAATCAATACAGAGCCATTACTTTTAAATAAGTTGTTGAGTTTTATCATTAATTGTCGTAGTTACTTAAATTCTGAACAACTGATAATTGAACAACTCTTTCCTTTACATGTTAAATTATTTTCAATTAGTTTCTTTAAAAAAACAATAGAGACAGAAAAAAGAAAAAGAGCTTTCTGAGAGCTTTCATTAGAGATGTCCCACCAGGATTATAATTTTGAAAATAGATTTCCACATAGATACAACAATGTGACATAACCTGATGCACTCTCAGAGTATCTTGGAGATACTTTTGCTGTTTCAATATGAGAGAAAATTATGGGATTAATTTTAGTACAAATGAAATTTTAAAATAGTTATTTCTTCAAAGTTACAAAATATAAAGAGAAAAATGATTGACTCTAAAAGGAAGGATTTTTTTTTTTTAAATGAAGACATCCTTTGGAAAATGGTTTCAAAATGTTCATGCTTTAATGAAAATGAGGGAGGAGGCTGTTTCTTAGAATTCTCAAAAAAGAGTGGCAATAGAGGGGATGGAATTTATGCCAACATAAATTTTTTTTTTTTTTTTAATCTATCATAGAGAAGCATGGGTACACAGGGATGAAATAAGGCAGGAAGTTCCAGAAATCATGGGATATGATTTTTTTCAGTTTTTTTTTTGTGGGGGGGCTGGAAATGCTTGGGGGCAAATGGAAAAGTAAGTGTAGGAGGTTCTCACCAGAAAATAATTAGGATCGAATTTAAAATGAATCTACATAAAATGATTTATCAGTTAAGGCTCTCAATTTAAAGGAACTCCAACTGGAATTTAAGCAAAAAGGATATTTGCTGATGTAACTGAACAGCCCAAGGGTAATGCTGACTTCAAGAGCCATGGTGGTACAATGGTTAAGCACTGGGTTGCTAACCAAAAGGTTGGAAGTTTGAACCCCCCCCCAGTGGCTTGGTAGGAAAAAGATCTGGCAATCTGCTCCTGAAAAATTGCAACCTAGAAAACCCTATGGAGCAGTTTTACTGTGTCCCGTGGGGTCACTATGATTTGGAATAAACTTAATGACAACCATCAACAACAATGTTAATTTCAGGTTTGACTAGATTTTTGTTAGTTGTCATGGAGTGGATTCCAGCTCATGGCGACTCTGTGTTATGAAATAGAAGTGTTCCATGGAGTTTTCTTGGTTGTAATCTTTCAGAAGCAGATTGTCAGACCTTTTCTCTCTTGGTTCCTCTGGGTAGGTTTGAACCGCCAATCTTTAGATTGGTAGTTGAGCCCAAACCATTTGTGCCACCTAGGGATTATATGACTAGATTAAAAACCCATTGTCATCGAGTCAATTCCGACTCATAGGTACCCTATATGACAGAGTAGAATTGCCCCATAGGGTTTCCAAGGAGTAGTTTCCAAGGATTCTAACTGCTGACCTTTTGTTTAGCAGCCATGCTCAATAATATTATCAGGGCTCAAATAATGTTATCAGGAGTGCTTTCTCACTGCCTCTGTACTCTGCTTTCCATTTTGTTGGTTCTGTTCTCATATATACTTTGCCCTTCTAATGGCAAGATGACCACAACATCTTCAGGCTCACAGCCTACAAGGTTTAAGTCAAAGAGAATTGCCACACAATTATGGAATTCCCATTGATTAGACCAGTTAGGGTGTACCAATCTCTGAGGCCAGAGGAATAATAACTGTTGATTAGTTCTGCCCTAAATGATATGCTGCCTATTAAGAGGAACTGTAGCATGCCATCCAAACCACATGGGCTGAAAACGGAAGTAGGATAAATACTCCTACCCTCCCAAAAGTTGGAGGGTGTTACCAGAAGCATGGTAAATAGATGGCAAGCAGTTAAACAAGTGTCTGTAACAGACAGGGAGGAAAATTTAAGCACAAAGGTGTAAAAAGATTTGACTGTTTTCTACCATATAAAATAAATCCTAAGCATATAAATATTTTATTTTAAGTTATAATTTCAAGTATGTGCTGCTAGTGTTTATTCTTTTTTGGCCTTTTATTATTATTTTTTTAAATAAATTCGTAGGATAATATTATTGGCTTCTATTTCTTGCACAGTGATTAAGAGCTATGGCTGCTAACCAAAATCCACCAGCTACTCTTTGGAAACCCTATGGGGCAATTCTGCTCTGTACTATAGGGTTGCTATGAGTTGGAATAGACTCAGTAGCATAGGTTTTTTTTTTTTTTTTTGTATTACTTGCTATTTTAGATTCTCAATCTGAGTATAAAGATTTTTGGGGGGGGAGGGGAAAGAAAATTTTCCTCTAATGCCTTAATATTCAAATTGTGGTATTTTCATTGGCTCTTATTTTATTATTATTGTGAATTTTTTTTCTTTAGTAGTTAAACGGACCAGTTCTCCAAATTTCCAATTACAAATTATAGCTTTGTGATTACAGGGTATCATATATCTACATACAAAGACAGAGTTAAAATTTTCAAAGGGAACCAAATTCATTTTATTACCTGTTTATGTCTTATGTGGCTTTTATATTTGAATAAGGTAGAGACTGACCTACAAAGACATTGATAATCAATGGGTGAGAATGGTGGCCTGGTGATACATACGTACTAATTTTGTAATGTTTATGGATGGCTATTTTCATATTTTATGACATTTGTTTATCTTCTTAAACTTGTAACTGGAAGGACAGGGATATTAAGTACAAGATAGTAAATACCCCCACGTGATATAAATAGTTTTTTAAACACTTTTTCATAGAAAACTATAATAGAAATGTTAGGGAACAAAAGGGTAAAATTAAAATTTATATGTAAGATGAACACCAAAATTATTTTTAGTATTAATTGATGAAATATTTAAAAACTATATTACGTGAAGTCATTCTAAATGGACTCAGTAATGGTAAATGGGGATTTTATGTTCCAGTGAACAGCACATCAATGTCCCTAAAGAAAGAGTTGCTTAATTTATTGGGTACATACACATTTTCCTCTGCAATGATATGTCTTCAAAATGTTTTGACAACGTGCATGATCAATCTCTTTGCTGTTTTATGCAATTTCAACCATCATTCTTTGAATTCTATGCATTTTTTGCTAATCGTAAAATTGCAAAAGAAAGTATATTTTCAATTGTTTTGTATTAAACAAAGAAGTTATATATTATCGACTATTTAAATTGACTAAGCATTTCTACAAGATTATTTTTTGAAGGACAATATATTTTTGTGAAATTGATAAAACAGTTCTTTAGAGTTGTCCATATGTAGTAAAAATGGATTCATTAAGGAACAAAACCATAAACATGGCAGTTAGGTTGAGACATTTACAAATCATAATTAAGCAAAATGCTTCTTAGAAATGACTGCAGTGGCAGGTATATTTTAAATAATTTTAAATTATTTAGCATTTAAATCATATGAAGGTTCTTGCTACCTAGTATTTAATATCCCAGTCTTTACAATTATGAGTTTAAGAAAAAAAGCAAATGTTACAAAATATGAAAATATCCATCCATGAATACAGTACAAGAAAAAAAAAATGTGATTTGCATATACCTTCAATCCAGTAGCTCTTCTCATCCAAGGCCATTTCCAGCTTTGAAGTTCTCCCAAATCAAAGTGGCAAGACAGTATGATTTTAGAATAGGTGATAGCCCACTTGAAGGAGAAGCATAACTTAGAACCATACAGAATTCTCATGTATTTGTACCTCAACAAATAGAAACGTAGAAAAGCTACTGTTATTAAAAAAAAAAAAAGTTGCCAAAAACTTTGTAATTGAATGACTAAAAATTGACCAATTATAGAAATTGTAATTTTTTTTCAATTAGTATGTAAGCTATGCTAAAGAATTTGACTAACCTGATACAAAACAACACAGAGTGGGTGATATGCATCAATTTGGACAAGGAATAAGCATTTGACATAATCAAACAGCAAAAAAAGTCCTTTTTAACACCAAATTCATACTGTAGTTACATATGTACATTTATTTTACATATACAAATTCAGTTTGTTCAATTTAAGTGTCAAATAATATATATTATATTTCATGAAGTTACATATGTTATTAACCAACTGTTATTGCAATTTTTATAAAATCTACTTTAAAAAATTTCCTTTGATTTTAAAAAGTATCTGGTTTGCCTAAATGAGACATCAAAAAATATTAAGAAGGATAATTACACCAACGAACATTTACTGAAAGGTTACTATGCACCTGGCCCTGTACTAAACATTCTATGTGTACCAGTCTCGGTTAATCCTTCCAGCAGACCTTCCATGTACCTACAGGCCAGCATGTTCATATATAATGATGCTGTCAAAATGACTATTTCTATTTAGACATGACACACATTGTAAGAATTAAAGCAACCTATATATATCTGGAGAAGGAGCCCTGGTAGAGGAAATGGTTAAGTGTCTGACTGCTAACTGAAAGGTTGGAGGTTCAGCTTCTTGGGAGAAAGACCTGGCTATCTGCTTCTGTAAAGATTATATAGCAAAGAAAACTCTATCACGTAGGGTTGGTATGAGTTGGAATCAATTTGACGGCACCTGAAAACAACAACAATATATATCCAGGGAAGTGCTAGCCAAACTACTATTTAATAGCATTAGAGCTGGTTGGTTTGAGCCTGAGTCTTAATCAAAGGAAACTGGGAAGAGATCTTCCACTTTATATGTAAAAACAACCTAAAAGTTCAGCTGTTTTGAATAAATGAATGAATGATTCTTATTAACATGCTGAAGTACATAGGATCAAGGGCTAAGTCATACAAGTTACAGCTATTTCAGATGTAGATGAAAGAAATAACATAAATAAAATGCCTGTGCGTACATGGAAATGCAAACTTTTATTAGCAATGTGAAGGTTTATAGAGCTCTTAAACTCAGATTTAAATCATGGACTGCACTAAGAAGGCAAATCGTGGAGTATCACATATTTATCAGGTCTTTCAGTCAGAATTGATTTGATGGCAAATTTTTTCTCTTTTGTATGGCATAAAATATATCAATTTTTCCATTACTTGACTTATTTTTGTAAACACCAGGCAGGTGCTACCATGGGATTAAAGATTTGATTACTTGTGGATTTCTGATATTTCTAATATTTATAATTTTGATATTCTTGGTGTATTGGGTGGAGATGTATACAGATGGATGGGGGAATATTCTTAAATGGGGTCATAAATGCTTTGATGAAAAAATTATTATTTTCTTCCAAAAAGACCTCAATAGATTAAATACTTCCTTTAGGAGAATGAAATCCCACTATAGTTATCATATTATAACAACTTGAATATGATAATTTTGGGGGATATAACTATTAATAATAAGATATTTATAAAATAATGAATTCACAGTTTGTAATGAGAATGGGAATTTCAGTACACTTAATTGTTAATTGTGCTCATGTAAATAGACTAAGAGGCAGTCATCCCAACAGAACAAGGGATGCTGTGTGGTTTAAAATCAGGAAAGGTATGCACCAAGGTTGTACCCTTTCACTGTAATTATTCAATCTGTATGCTGTGCAGATAATCTGAGAAGCAAGATATATGATGAAGAATGTGGTACTAGTATTGGAGTAAGACTTATTAACAACCTGCGTTATGTAGATGACACAACCTTGCTTGCTGAAATTGAAGAGGACTTGAAGCACTTAGTGATGAAGATCAAAGACAACAGCCTTCAGTATGGATTACACCTCAACATAAAGAAAACAAAAATCCTCACAACTGGACCAATTAGCAACATCATGATAAATGGAGAAAAGATTAAAGTTGTGAGGAATTGCATTTTACTTTGATTCACAATTGACACCCATGGAAGCAGCAGTCAAGAATGAAACGACATACTGCATCGGGCAGATTTGCTGCAAAAGACCTCTCCAAAGTGTTAAAAGCAAAAATGCCACTTTAAAGACTAAGGTGCACCTGACCCAAGCCATGATGTTTTCAGCTGCCTTTTATGCATGCCAAAGCTGGGCAATGAATAAGGAAGACCAAGGAAGAATTGATGCCTTTGAATTATGGTGTTGGTGAAGAATATTGAATATATCATGGACTTTCAGAAGAAGGAACAAATCTGTCTCAGAAGAAGTACAGCCAGAATGCTCCTTAGAAGTGAGGATGGCAAGACTTCACCTCAAGTACTTTGGACATGTTATCAGGAATGGCCAATCCCTGTAGAAGGATAGTATGCTTGGTAAAGTAGAGGGCAGTGAAAGAGAAGAAGACCTTCCAGGAGATGGATTGACACAGTACCTGCAATGATGGGCTCAAGCATAGCAATGATTATAAGGATGGCACAGGATTGGGCAGTGCCTTAGTCTTCTAGTGTTGCTATAAACAGATATAGCACAAGTGGATGGCTTTAACAAAGAGAAGTTTATTCTGTCATAGTCCACTAGGATAGAAGTCTGAACTCAGGGTGCCTGTTCCAGGGGAAGGCTTTCTCTCTATGTCGGCTATGGAGGAAAGTTCTTGTCATCAGTCTTCCCTTGGGAGCATCTCAGTGCAGGAGCCTCAGGTCCAAAGGACCTGCTCTGCTCCAGGCTTTGCTTTCTTGGTGGTATGAGGTTCCCATGTCTCTCTGCTTGCTCCTCTCTTTACCAAGCGTGATGTCTTTTTCTAGGAACTGGTCCCTCCTGATAACATGTCTAAAGTAAGTGAGATGACATCTCACCGTCCTTACTTCTAAGGACCATTCTGGTTGTACTTCTTCCAAGACAAATTTGTTCACTCTTCTGGCAGTCCATGGCGTATTCAATATTCTTTGCAAATACTGTAATTTAAAAGCATCAACTCTTCTTTTATCTTCCTCACTCATTGCCAGCTTTTCCTTACATGTGAGGTGATTGAAAATGTCGAGGCTTGCATCAGGTGCACCTTAGTCCTCAAAGTAACATCTTTGCTTTTTAACTCTTTAACGAGGTCTTTTGCAATAGATTTGCCCAGTGCAATGCATCCTTTGATTTCTTGACTGTTGCTTCCATGGGCGCTAATTATGGATCCAAGCAAAATGAAATCCTTGAAAACTTCAATATTTTCTCCATTTATCATAATGTTGCTAATTGGTCCAGCTTTGAGGATTCTTGTTTTCTTTTTGTTGGGGTATAATCCACATTGAAGGCTGTAGTCTTTGATCTTCATCTGTAAGTAAGCAAGGTTGTGTCATCTGCATATTACAGGTTGTTAAGGAGTCTTTCTCCAATCTTGATTCCACGTTCTTCCTCATATACTCCAGCTTCTCAGATTATTTGCTTAGCATACAGACTTAATTAGTATGGTGAAGGGATACAACCCTGACACAACTTTCTTGATTTTAAATCATGTAGTATCCCCTTGTTCTGTTCAAATGATTGCCTCTTGGTCTATGTACAAGTCCCACAAGAGCACAACTAAGTGTTCAGGAATTCCTGTTCTTTGCAATATTATCCATAATTTGTTATGACTCACACATCCAAATGCCTTTGCATAGTCATTAAAACACAAGTAAACTTCTTTCTGGTATACTCTGCTTTCAGCGAAGATCCATCTGACATTAGCAATGATATCCCTCATTGCACATCCCCTTCTGAATATGGCCTTAATTTCTGGTAGTTCCTTTTAGATGAACTGCTGCAACTGTTTTTGAATTATCTTCAGCAAAATTTTATGTGCATGTGATAATGAGATTTTTTAATAATATCTGCATTCTGTTGAATAATCTTTCTTTGGAATGGGCACAAACATGGATCTCTTCCAGTTGGTTGGCCAGGTAGCTGTCTTCTAAATACCCAGGTATAGATGAGTGACACTTCCAGAGTCTGTATATTGAAACATCTCAATTGGTATTATGGCAATTCTTGGAGGCTTGTTTTTCACCAATGCCTTCAGTGCAGTTTAGATTTCTTCCTTCAGTACCATCAGCTCTTGATAATATTCTACCTCCTGAAATAGTTGAATGTCAACCAATTCTTTTGGGTACAGTGACTCTGTATATCTCTTTCATCTTCTTTTGATGTTTCCTGCATCATTCAATATTTTGCCCATAGAATCCTTCAAATTTTACAACTCGAAGCGTGAATTTTTTATTCAATTCTTTCAGCTTGAAAAATGCCAAGTGTGTTCTTCCCTTTTGGTTTTCTAACTCTAGGCCTTTGCATATTTCATTATAATACTTTTCTTTGTTTTCTTGAGCCACCCTTTGAAATCTTTTGTTCAGCTGTTTTACTTTGTCATTTCTTCCATATTCTTTATGTACTGTATGTTCAAGAGCAAGTTTCAGAGTCTCTTCTGACATCCATTTGGTCTTTTCTTTCTTTCCTATTTTTTTTTTAATAACTTTTTTGCTTTCTTCATGTATGATGCCCTTGATGTCATCCCACAACTCATCTGGATTGGTCATTAGTGACCAATGCATCAAATCTATTCTTGAGATGGTCTCTAAATTCAGATGGGATATACTCAGGGTTGTACTTTAGCCCTTATGGACTTGTTTTAATCTTCTTCAGCTTCAATTTGAAATTGCATATGAGCAATTGATGGCCTATTCCACAGTCAGCCCCTGACCTTGTTCTGACTGATGATATAGAGTCCGTCCTTCATCTCTTTCCATACATCTAGTCAATTACTAGTGATTACTGTCTATTCTATTTGGTGAGATCCATGTGTATAATCACTGTTTTTGTTTTTGAAAAAAGTTATTTCCAATGAATAGGTCATTGGTCTTGCAAAATCTTATCATGCAGTATCTGGTGTCACTGTTGAGTTCCTGTAATTGGTGATTGAATTGTGGTTGTATAGGAAAATCCTCTCTTTGTGGGAAATACATTAAATGCTTAGGTCTGATGGAGCATCATATCAGCAACTTACTCTAAAATGGTTCAGGAAAAGTATTAGCATTGAGCTTGATAATCTGTATGATTTTGAGATTGTTTCAAATTATTTTAGAAAAAAAGAAGAGCACATACATTGTGATAAGAAGCCACTGGCAATTTTATTCAGAACACACAATGAGCTCCCTTATGTTTTAAAAGAATTACCATGGCTGCTGTGTGGACAGGATGCTTGGCATAAAGATGGAGAAAGAGTAAGTGTCAAAAAAGAAAGAAAGGTTGGGTTGCCATTGCAATAATTCAGAGGAACATAATGGTGGCATGAACTATAGGTATGATGGAGGAGGTGGCCAGGATCAATTGGATTTGAGTTTTATTTTGCAAATACAACCTACAGGACTTGTTGAATGTGGAGTATGTAAGGAAAGGAAAAAAGCATAAGATAACTTCAAGGTCAGACAAAATTTTTTAGATCTGGTGGCATTGATTGCTATAGCTGTCTTTAATCTGCACATTTTCCTCTTCTGGTAGTCCTGCTCTCACATTTTAAAAGTGTGCTAATATGACAACCATATTTAAAAATAATTTAAATTATTGATACATAAACTAATCATGAGTTAGAGGGTGTATCTTTTTTAAAAAGGCTTGTCAAATGTATTGCTATTTATATTCCGTCAATAAGAGTGGATAGGAGTACAGCACACTGATTGGAGTTATGGTATTAGACAGAAGTAGTTTTAGCTTCTAGTTTTGCTAGTTAATACTTTGAAAAAGTTATTAAAACTATAGAAGCTTAATATCTTTATATGTAAAATGGTAATAATAATATCTATTGCATAGAATTGTGTAAGTATTAATTGAAGCAAAATGACTACCATTGAGCTAAATATTATTATTGTTATAAACCAAATCAAACCCGTTGCTGTCGAGTTGATTCTGACTCATAACGATCCTACAGGACAGAGTAGAGCTGCCGTATAGAGTTTCCAAGGAGCAACTGCTAGATTTGAACTGCTGACTTTTGCTTAGCAGCCGTAGCACTGAATCACTACACTACCAGGGTTTCCATTATTGTTATAGTCATATTATTATTACTGGTAACAGTTATGGTAGAAGTAGCATTGTGTGCTTTCTCCAAAACCCTCTGATAGATTCCTTTTTTTAGGCTGAAGAAATTATTAGTTTTAAAAAAATGTGTGGAAGAAAAATTAGAAGAAATAACACAACATGCCGTCAAGGATTATCTTCAAGATTTGTGACGAGTTAATGGTTTTTTACAGATCTCATAAATTATGCACGTTTCCTACAGTTTTCTGATATTTAAAGAATGAAAAAAAAATTGTAATACTACATTTGTTCAGGAAAATTGTCTTAAATTACATCAAGATTTCTAATATTTTAGATAGAAGCATTTGGCACACTGTCCACTCAACAGATTGAATGTTCTTGTTGATTAGAACAAAACATTCCTTTTTTGTTCAATGCTTTCCTTCCTAATCCAATTTTATATTCTCTATTTACTATGCCTAATCATTTTGCTAAGGCTCGTTTGAAAACAAGTTATTCTTAATTGTAAAATTGAACTGCGCCCCATTAAACTCTTGCTTAGCTGCTTTTGAAATCCTTGGTGGTTTGGAATGTGGAGATGTGTCCATATTCTCCCTCTGCCAATCCTTTTTGTCTTTCCTCTCTAATGCTGTATCCTTAGTGTTTGAGCTGCTAAGTGGTACTAGTGTATGTCTGATATAATTTTCTAGTGACTGATGCATTGTTCTCACTACTGATATATCAATGGGAATGCCACCTGTGCCTGAGAATTTGGGACCAAAAGGAGTGTATATTTTAACTGGTCAAAAGGGAAAATGTAGAATTAAATAAAAAGGAGCAGTCTTATTTCTGTCTGTTGGCTTCTGATATTTAATTTTGCAGCAACTGTAACTATAAAGAGAAAAGCAGTGAAAATTGTCTGAACTTTTAAATTAACTCACAAAAAGATTTGAAGTTTTTTTTAATGAAAGTTTTTTTTTTCTTTTTAAAATTTCAGTGTCTTTTATATGGATGTTATATATTTATTTATTATTTATGGATGCCTACTTTGTGCCAGACATTTGACTGGGTTCTGTGGGAAATGTAAGTATAATCCCACTCTCACAGAGCCTAGTGTCTACTTGACAGCATACAGTTTTAAAACATTAGGTTTCCCAGCTTCAAGGATACCAAATTGTTTTATTGTGATACAGTAAAAGAAGTTAGTGTTTGTTTCAGGATGGGTTCTCTAGAGAAGCAAAACCAGTAAAGCATATAAATATATATATACAAAAACCAGGCCCAGTGCCATCGAGTCGATTCTGACTCATAGTGACCCTATAGGACAGAGTAGAACTGCCCCGTAGAGCTTCCAAGGAGCACCTGGCAGATTCGAACTGCCGACCCTTTGGTTAGCAGCTGTAGCACTTAACCACTACGCCACTAGGGTATGTAGAGAGATTTATATCAAGGAATTGGCTTACATGGTTGTAGAACCTGGAACATCCCAAGTCCGTGAGCCAAGATAGCGGCTTCTGATTCACATAGCCACAGGGGCCGGTGAACTCAAGATCAGCAGGCTGAAGAGCAGGGCTGTTGCTCACCAGCTGTGAAGATCGATGAAGCCCTAGATCAGCAGGCAAGACCGCAGGTAAGCTGCTAGCTCGAGTCCCAAGAACCAGAGGTCAGAGGAACAGGAGCCAGCTGCAGGATCCAGAACAAGCAAAAGCCCCAGCAAGGAGAGAAGGAAGAAGTAGGTGTCAGAGGGCTGAGAGGTGAAGGCTGAGGGGGGTGGTACCTACTCACAGCAGATCCCATCATGGGGGCGGTCATGTATCAGATCTCAATAGGGAAGTGATCACAATGTTATATGACTTCCAAAACACTGAGAATCATGGTCCAGCCAAAGTTGACACACTATCTTAACCATCACAGTGTTAGATACATCCATGTTGCAGTTCTAGTAAAATTCCTGCTAACTATGTTATTGTTAAAAATTTCTTAACCTTTGTGAGTTTCTGGCTTGACAGATATAAATTATATGCTGGTTCCCCCTATAAAATTGACACTGCCATCTTGGCTGGCTTCTTTATATCTGCAAGGTCTTTGTGAGGAGGGGAAGAGCCTTGTAAATGGATTTGATCTAGGAAACATCCTGTACAATCAAGGTGGTATGAAGTTTGTAGGCTAGATTTACAACTTGGATTCACAAAACTAAATTTATTTGACACTATAATTATTGCAGCAATGGGAGATGATCCTTTACTATAGTCAGAAAACTCAAATTTTCTAAACTTGATGTTGGGCTTCATACTAATTCCATTTGTTGCTATTGGGTTGGTCTATCATGCCATCTCTGAGAAATCCTGTGTACCACTCTGCTTGTTAAATTGTCTCATGTAGGAGCTCTCATATTTCCATGGAGATACCAGAGAGGGTTTGACTGTTTGACTTATAGACAAGACCTTTCCTATACTTAGAGAAATAGACCTTGTATGTGACTTTGCAGGAAGTCTTTGGGGTTAGAAAAGGGAACATAAATCTTGCTCATGTCTTTTGCCTCACCCCTGTGAGCAAAAGAATGCCATAGGTATCAAAGAAGACCATGTAACAAGGTGGAAGTCTATATCAAATTATCCTACTCACTTAATATTTTTTAAAGGATAATCATCTTTGGTACCATAATTTTCATTGTCACAGGGATAAAAGTGCCTACCTAAGTATTAAATTGACACAATTGTCACAACAATGGACTAAAACATACAAGGACTATGAGGATGGCACAGGACCAGGCAACATTTTGTTCTATTATATGTGAGGTTTCCATGAGTCCGAGCCGACCCAATGGTAACTGAAAACAACAAATATTTTTCTAATATGTTGTCATTTGAGATTAAATAAAACAATAAAAACTATATCCTAGTACCCTATACTTGAGCACTCAGCTAATTTAAGGTCACTTCCCCTACCTAGAGGCCATCAGCCAGCTAAGTAGCTCCTGCTCATTCCTGTTACTCCCTAATTTATTACTCCATTTTATTTTTAAATCCAGTAATGCTATCTGAAAATATCTTTTCTCTATTTATTGTACATCTTCGTTTCCACTTTTGCTAGTGTGAAAGCTACTTGCAAGCAGAGATTTTGACTTTCTTGTTGTCTGTCAGAACAATTGTTGTTAGAATGGTGTTGGACAGACAACAGGTACTCACTATTTTAAAGAGTTGAAAAACAGTCTCCTTTTTTTTTTCTTTTTTAAAAGGTAACAAGATTATCTGTTTTAGAAGTGATTGTTTTCAAAAGAAAATGAGAAATCCCTTTACCAATCACTTACTATGTTGTTGTTAGGTGCCATCAAATTGACCGTATGTACAACAGAACAAAGCACTGCCCAGTCTAGTGCCACCCTCACAATCATTATTATGTTTCAGCTCATTGTTGCGGCCACTGTGTCAATCCATGTAATTAAGGATCTTCCTCTTTTTTTGCTGACCCTGTACTTTATCAAGCATGATATCCTTCTCCAGGACTGGTTCCTCCTGATAACATGTCCAAAGTACATGAGATGAAGTCTCACCATTCTTTCTCCTAAGGACCATTTTGGCTGTGCTTCTTCAGACAGATTCATCTGTTCTTCCGGAAGTCCATGCTATATTCAATATTCTTCACCAACACCATAATTCAAAGGCACCAATGTTCCTTTGAGCTTCCTTATTCATTGCTCAGCATTCTTATGAATATGAGGTGATCAAAAATACCATGGCTTTGGTCAGCTGCACCTTAGTCCTCAAAGTTACATCTTTGTTTTTAACCCTTTAAAGAGGTCTTTTACGATCGATTTGCCCAATGCAACGCATCTTTTGATTTCTTGACTGTTGCTTCCATGGACCTTGATTGTGTATCCAAGTAAAATGAAATCCTTGACAACTTAAGTCTTTTCTTCGTTTATCATGATGTTAATTAGTCCAATTGCGAGGATTTTTGTTTTCTTTATGTTGAGGTTTAATCCATACTGAAGGTTGTAGTCGTTGATCTTCATCAGTAAGTGCTTCAAGTCCTTTTCACTTTCAAAAAGCAAGGTTGTGTCATCTCCATATTTCATGTTATTAATGAATCTTCCCCCAATCCAGTTGCTGTGTTCTTCTTCATATAGCCGAGCTTCTCAGATTATTTGCTCAGTGTACAAGTTGAATAAGTAAGGTGAAAAAATACAACCCTGACACACACCTTTCCTGATTTTAAACCACACGATATCCCCTTGTTCTATCTATGCACGGGTTCCCCATGAGCACAGTTAAGTGTTCTGGAATTCCCATTTTTTGCAATGTTATCCATAATTTCTTATAATCCACATAGTCAAATACCTGTGCATAGTCAATAAAACACAGGAAAACATCTTTCTGGTATTCTCTGCTTTCAGCCAAGATCCACCTGACATTAGCAATGGCATCCCTCATTCCATGTCCTCTTCTGAATCTGGCCTGAATCTCTGGCAGTTCCCTGTGGACCTACTGCTACAACAGCTTCTGAGATATTCAGTAAAATTTTACTTGCATCTGATATTATTTATATTGTTTGATAATTTCTGCATTCAGTTGGATCACCTTTTTTTGGAATGTCCCAAATATGGATCTGTTCCAGTCAGTTGCCCAGGTATCTGTCTTTCAAATTTCTTGGCATAGATGAATGAGTGCTTCCAGTATTGCATCATTTGTTGAAATAATTGGTATCCCATCAATTCCTTGAGCTTTGTTTTTCACCAATGCCTTCAGTGCAACTTGGACTTCTTCCTTCAATATCATTGGTTTTCATCATATACTACTCCTGAAATGGTTGATCATCAACCAAGTCTTTTTGGTACAGTGACTCTGTGTATTCCTTTCATCTTCTTTCTGTGCTTCCTGCATTATTCAGCATTTTGCCCATGTAATCCTTCAATATTGCAACTAGAGGCTTGCATATTTCCTTTAGCTCTTCCAGCTTGAATTTTTTCTTCAGTTCTTTCAGCTTCCGTTTTAGTTTTTTAACTCCAGGTCTTGAACATTTTGTTATAATACTTTACTTTGTCCTCTTGAGCTGCCCCTTGAAGTATTCTGATCAACTCTTCACTTCGTTTCTTCCTTTCCATTTTGGTCTTTTTAAAAATTTCCTGTCTTTTTAATGACCTTTTGCTTTCTTCATGTATGATATCCTTGAGGTCATCCCACAACTCTTCTGGTCTTCAGTCATTAGTGTTTAATGAGCCAAATATATTCTTGAGACGGTCTCTAAGTTCGGGTGGGATATACTCAAGGTCGTACCTTTGCTCTTGTGGACTTGTTCTAATTTTCTTCAGCTTCAGCTTGTACTTGCGTATGAGCAATTGATGATTTGTTCTTCATTTGGTCCCTGGCCTTGTTATGACTGATGATATAGAGCTTCTCCATTGTTTCTTTCCACAGATGTAGCCAGTCTGATTCCTGTGTATTTCATTCGATGAGGTCCACATACACGTACATTCTCCATTTATGTTGTTGAAAACAGATATTTTTGAAGAATAAGTTATTTGTCTTGCAAAATCCTATGTTTTGATCTCTGGCGTTGTTTCTATCACCAATGGCATATTTTCCAACTACCAAATCTTCTTTGTTTCACACTTTCACATTCTAATCACCAGTAATTTTCAATGCATCTCGATTATACATTTGATCAATTTCTGACCAAAGAGGTTGGTAAAAATCTTCAATTTCTTCATCTTTGGCATTATTGTTTGGTGTGTAAATTTGAAAAATTGCTGTATTAACTGGTCTTTCTTGCAGGTGTATGGATATTATCCTATCACTTGCAGTGTTGTACTTCAGGGTGTACCTCAAAATGTTCTTTTTGATGATAAATGAATGACACCATTCCTCTTCAATTTGCCATTCCCAGGATAATAGACCATATGATTGTCCAATTCAAAATGCCCAATAAGAGCCTATTTCAGCTCACTAATGCCTAGGATATCAATCTTTATGCATTCCATTTCATTTTTGAGGACATCCAATTTTTGTAGATTCATACTTTGTGCATTCCATGTTCTGATTATTAATGGATATTTGCAGCTGTGTTTTTTCTCGTTTTGAGTTGTGCCATGTTAGTAAATGAAGGTCCTGGAAGCATTACTCCACCCATGTCATTAATGTTGACTACTCTACTTTGAGGAGACAGCTGTTCCCTAGCCTTATTTTGAGCCTCTTCAAACTGGAGGGGCTCATCTTCTGGCAGTATATCAGATAATGTTTTGGTATATTTATAAGCTTTTCATTGGACGGTTTTTTAGTAGTAGATTACCAATTCCTTCATCCTAGCCTGTCTTAGTCTGGAGGCTCCGCTGAAACCTGTGCACATGGGTAACCCTGCTGGTATTTCAAATGCTAGCGGCATAGCTTCCAGTATCACAGCAACATGCAAGCTACCACCATAAGACAAACTGACTGAAGAGTGGTGGGTATATCTTAGAGGAAGAAAATCATGTAGGTAGAAATTCATTCAGAGAGCAACTCCCATAGTTTGGTTTAACCAGTGTTTTCTTTCTTTTTGTTTGTGTTTTCATTAACTAAAAGATCATTTCTTAACTTGTCGCATTATTCAGATACCAGTGAATAAATCATTTCAGCCTGGGATTGCTCTGGTTGAATTGAGTTGGAGATAGATCCAAAATTTGGCCCTTTTGGTCCAGCACTTCACTCCCTAAATATATTTTTGTAAAAAAAAAGGCTTAATGAAGCTGTTTGGAATCCAATTTTTTTTTTCTTTTAAATATGTACCAAAATGAAAGGGTGAAGTGTTAATTAGTACTGCAGCTAGATAGCATATTGTCTTCACTAATCTGTGTATTATATATTGTCTATTTAAATGTCATAAACTGAGAAGCAAGTTTTTGTTTTATTTGTTTTTCTAGTAATAATTGACTCTGGAAATTTATGCGGTTTCCTTTCATGCTGTTCTGCTCACTGAAAAGGTGGCAATGACCTGACAGATGGGACAAGGAACTTATTTTGCTTGAATGATCACATAGTTAATAAAACATTAAAAAATTGATTTTTGTGGATTAGATGATTAACGAGACTAATTCCTTGAAAAATACTGTTTGTTAAGGTCTGAAATACAATGGAGATTTAGAATAGTGTCTTATGTGTCAAAAACAGAGTGATAATTCAGAGGCATATGAAATTAATGGAGCGGGTTAGAGAAAAATGACATACAAAATTTTCTTTTGGTGGGTAATTTACTTTGCAGTAATTAGTTTACTAGTCCCACCACTACAGCAGTGCCTTTTTTTAAACTTTTGGCCTATTTCACACACCCCCACAAGCAGAGTTTCCCTAAGGAACGTGTTCAAAATAAAAAGACACTGTTGTTGTTGTTGTTAGGTGCCGTCGAATTGGTTCTGACTCAGCGACCCTATGCACAACAGAAAGAAACACTGCCCAGTCCTGAGCCATCCTTACAATCATTGTTATGCTTGAGCTCATTGTTGCATCCACTGTGTCAATCCACCTTGTGGAGGGTCTTCCTCTTTTCCGCCAATGCTGTACTCTGCCAAGCATGATGTCCTTCTCCAGGGACTAATCCCTCCTGACAACATGTCCAAAGTATATAAGATGCAGTCTCGCCATCTTTGCCTCTAATGAGCATTCTGGCTGTACTTCTTCTAAGACAGATTTGTTCGTTCTTTTGGCAGTCCATGGTATATTCAATATTCTTCACCAACACCACAATTCGAAGGTGTCAATTCTTCGGTCTTCCTTATTCATTGTCCAGCTTTCACATACATATGATGCAACCAAAAATACCATGGCTTGGGCCAGGCGCACCTTAGTCTTTAAGGTGACATCTTTGCTCTTCAATAGTTTAAAGAGGTCCTTTGCAGCAGATTTACCCAGTGCAATGCGTCTTTTGATTTCTTGACTGCTGTTTCCATGGCTGTTGGTTGTGGATACAAGTAAAACTAAATCCTTGACAACTTCAATCTTTTATCTATTTATCATGATATTGCTCGTTGGTCCTGTTGTGAGGATTTTTGTTTTCTCTATGTTGAGGTGCAATCCATACTGAAAGCTGTGGTCTTTGATCTTCATTAGTAAGTGCTTCAAGTCCTCTTCAGTTTCAGCAAGGAAGGTTGTGTGTCATCTGCATAACTTAGGTTGTTAATGAGCCTTCCTTCTATCCCGATGCCCCATTCTTTTTCATATAGTCCAGCTTCTCGGACTATTTGCTCAGCATACAGATTGAATAGGTATGGTGAAAAAATACTACCCTGACACACACCTTTCTGGACTTTAAACCAATCAGTGTCCTCTTGTTCTGTCCGAACAACTGCCTTTTGATCTATGTAAAGTTTCCTCATGAGCACATTTCTGGAATTCCCATTCTTCTGTTTGTTATCCATAATTTGTTATGATCTACACAGTTGAATGCCTTTGCATAGTGAATAAAACACAGGTAAACATCCTTCTGGTGTGCTCTGCTTTCAGCCAGGATCCATCTGACATCAGCAATGGTATCCCTGGTTCCACGTCCTCTTCTGAAACCAGCCTGAATTCCTGGTAGTTCCCTGTCGATATACTGCTGCAGCTGTTTTTGAATGATCTTCAGCAAAATTTTGCTTGTGTATGATATTAATGATATTGTTCTATAATTTCCACATTCGGTTGGATCACCTTTCTTGGGAATAGGCATAAATATGGATCTCTTCCAGTCAGTTGGCCAGGAAGCTGTCTTCCATATTTCTTGGCATAGATGAGTGAGCATGTCCAGAGCTGCATCTGTTTGTTGAAACATCTCAACTGATATTCCCTTAATTCCTGGACACTGAGAAAATGTCATTTTAGGTATCACTATTTGATGCCAGGGAGGCTAGAAGCTTCATTATCTGTCCCCTTCATTTCTTTTTTTTTCATTTCTGTTCTTCTCTTCAGAATCTGACCTTTCTTGTTTCTTCCATGTTCACCATTATCCATTGTTACATAAACATCAGCACATGCATTCATTACGTATCTGGGTGTTGAATTATCATAAATAGTAATTGAGTAGGCCATCACTTTCCCATCATAAACCAAGCTCTTATGCAAGCTTAAATCTCTTCCTGAGCTCTCTGTACTGTTAACACTGATTCCTATATCTACCTTTCCAACAATACTACAGTGTTTGAGGTATTACAGAGTAGTTAAAATAAGTGAGTGTATGTATATATCATCTTGATAGACCTCAAAAAATTACAGAATGATTTATACAGTGCACTACCATTTACGTAAAGTGTATACAAAAAATTGTATATTATTTATAAGTATATATATGTATGTGAATTCGCACATATGAATTTAGGTAAATTAACTACTCTAAGGGATTAAGTTACCTCTGTGGTAATTAACTACTCTTAAACCAAACCAAAAATCAAACTTCTTGTCATTGAGTAGAATCTGACTGATAGTGACTCTATAAGACAGAGTAGAACTGCCCCATAGGGCTTCCAAGGAGCAGCTGGTGGATTCGAAATGCTGACCTTTTGGTTAACAGCCGTAGGTCTTAACCACTGCACCACCAGTGCCCCTAACTACCCTTAGAGTAGTTAATCTACCTAAATTGATATGTGTGAGTGGTGGTACAATAGTTAAGTGCTTAGCTACTAACCAAAAGTCCAGTTTGATCCCACCAGTGGCTCATCTGGAGAAAAGACCTGGGAATATGCTTCTGTAAAGATTACAACCTAGGAAACCTTATGGGGCAGTTCTACTCTGTCCTATAGGTGGCTACGAGGCAGAATTGACACAACAATGATAACTTATGGTGTATATCCTTGTAATTTTTTTTCTCACTCTGTGGATGATTGACATGTTCATAATGCAACTTGGGAGGAGTTGGTTTAGGTGATAGTAGTTCTATAACCAAAGGTAACCAAGGGTGATCTGTGTCCATGAGTCAACAATGACTTCTTCCTTTTTTGTTTCTTCATGTTAATGTTATGTTTTCTTCTTAAGGACTAATTTGGTATGATACAAGAAATCATCAGTAATACTCATTATTAAAGCAACATAAAATACTTTTTGAATAAGAATCATGCTTCAGTTTCTGGTGCAACACTTTGAAAAGGTGTGAACAAAGTTGATTTTTAATAGCCTAGCAATAGTATGTCAGTTTGAGTTAGATAATTTTTATCCTTGATATCTGTATTTCAAGGAATAAAACAGTATCCTGAATCAAATTTTCTTGTATTTTTTTGGCTAGTGTCTTCAAGAATGTATTTTTTTAAAGCACATTATACTGCCTGATTCTGAGATGTCCCGAAGTTAGGGATGTGTCATACAACACTCTGCTGTGCATCACAGGAAAAGAAAAATTTATCAGCAATCATCTAACTGCAACCATAGTAACATGGAGAATGCCCAGGCTGGGTGTATGAAAACTTAGCTGCTTTTCTCAGTTCTTCCTCTAATAAGAAGCTGTTGCTTTTTAAAAAATCTCTTAAATTGCAAAAAATCAGAAATCCACTCTAGCTCAGACTAGAAAGGCTATAGAAAAGATTCAATAGGAAGTCTTAGGGACTATGAGGAGCAGAAAGTAATGCAGGCTTCATGTAGCCAAGACTTGAAAATGAAAAAAAAAAAGGAAGTTAAGTACCTTTCTCTTTTTATGAATTCCTTATTCTTTTGGCCTCTGCTTACTCTGCTTCTTTCTGTGTGTCTGATCCATTCTCCCCTCGAAAGACCAGCATCCTTTACTTATTAAAAATAAGAACCCTCTGAGTAGCGTCTGGGGTCTTAAAAGCCTGTGAGCAGCAATCTAAGATACTTCACTGGTCTCACCCCTTCGGGAACAAGGGAGAATGAAAAAAAAAACTAAAGATACAAGTGAAAGATTATTCCAAAGGACTAATGGACCACATCTACTGCAGACTCCACCAGACTGAGTCCAGCACAACTAGGTGGTGCCCAGCTACCACCACTGACTGCTCTGACAGGGATCAAATTAGGGGGTCCCAGACAGAGCTGGAGAAAATTGTAGAACAAATGTCTAACTCACAAAAGAAGACCAGACTTGCTGGCCTGATAGAGACTGGAGAAACTCTGAAAGTATGGAGCCTGGACACACTTTGAGCTCAGTAATGAAGTCACTCCCGAGGTTCACCCTTCAGCCAAGGATTAGGCAGGCGCATAAAACAAACTGAGACTAAAGGGGCACACCAGCCCAGGGACAAGGACTAGAAGGTGGGAGGGAGCAGGAAAGCTGATAATAGGGAACCCAAGGTCGAGAAGGGAGAGTGTAGACATGTCATGGGGTTGTTAGCCAGTGTCATAAAACAATATGTATACTATTTAATGAGAAACTAGTTTGTTCTGTAAACCTTCATCTAAAGTACAATTAAAAAAATATTAAATTAAAAAAAAAAAAAACGTGAACCCTCTGCTTCCCCTCGGCTTTGACTTCCATATTTCTCACTCCGGCCCTGACCATTAATGTGTCTGTGTGTATTTCCGTTTAAGAATAATATAAGGTCACTGAGATGTTTAGGTGGCTTTTGTTCTCACCATGAGTCAGAAATTTAGGAGACAATCCATCTGTAAAATCATTGACATGGATGTAGATAACTATTGACAGAACCATATCATATTTTACACAGAAAAGCTTAGTCAAACATTCCCACTAGATACTATAGTGTTTTTTCCCGAAAATTCTCAAACTTCTAATTCTGCAACTCTTTTTCTTCTTCTTTTTCTTCTTTCCCTCTTTCACCCAAATGTCTTCTAATATTCTCTCCACTGTTCAGCTTTCAGCATGTCACATCTACACACCAAATGCAAACACACACACACAGAGCAAGATAAGAAAATTACTTTGACCAAGTATTGTTTTTCAATAAAGTGTTCTGCTGCTAACCAAAAGGTTGGCAGTTCAAACCGACCAGCTGCTCCATGAGAGAAAGATGTGGCAGTCTGCTTTTGTGAAGATTATAGCCTCAGAAACCCAATGGGGCAATTCCACTCTGTCCTATAGGGTCACTATGAGTCAGGATCGACTTGACAGCAGTGAGCTTGCTTTTGGTTTCCTATTCTTCAAACATGTCACTTAAGGGTTGGGAGCTAAAAGGCACGTTCTTGGCCAACATTGACAGTCATATCACTGCAATATATTTGCCTATAAACAAGCATAGTCACATAATTCCAACTCTTGAACAGGTAGTACTTTTGGCTTGATTTTAGCTATGGATGAAATTCCGTTTCTAAAATAGGTGCCTAACCTTGTAGCAATCAGAATATAAAGCATATAGGGCAAGTTGAGTGTTGATGAAAAATTAACAGGCATATTCAATTCAGACATATGAATTTAGGCAAGTAACTTCTCTATGAGATTAAGCTACTTCTGTGATCACTGAGTGGTGAAGATGGTTAACACCCTTGGCTGCTAACCAAATGGTTGGTGGTTCAAGCCTGCCCTAAGGCACCTCGGAAGATAGGTCTGGCAAACTACTAAAAAATCTGCCTTGAAAATACTATGGAGCACAGTTCTACTCTGACTAACGTGGGGTCACCTTGAGTTGCAATTGATTTGATGACAACTAATAACTGGTATGATAACGTAGAATTCTAAAGTTCTGTGAGATAAAAATATCAATATGTGGAAGGATGGCTTCATGTTATTTTATATAAAATCTTATAATCTGTCAAATGATGTCAACCTTTTAGTAATTACTTTTTGTGTTTTCTATCATAATACAATATAATACATATATACGATATACATATATACATATATTTTTTATCATAATACCTTTTTTCTAACATTTCCATAATCACACTTAAAGTCAAATTTTATTGTGTATAAGAAATAGGTTCCTGTTATTTTTTAAAAACTGCTTATAAGAAGTATAACTATAAAGTTCCTTTAAGTAAGTGATGATGAATTTCTTAATAAACAGTCTAAGCATTGAAATGTAAGCTCTTTGTATGGCTGAGCATACTCAATAGCTTAGATTTTCTTCTATCTCCATCCCTATAGTACATAGACAGTATTGATCAAACCACACATGTTCATTGAACAAATTTGTAACATTAAGAGCTTCAAACAAGACTATGCACATTTTCTGAGTACAATTAATATTGTGCATTATCAATGAAACGACAAATCCCTAAGCATGCGTTAGAAAGTAAAACTCAATAATATGTTTGCCAGGTCATAAAATGATAATACATCCGTTGTTTTCTTATTACTATAATGTTCAATTAGGGAAAATACCTGTAGTTTGACCTGACCTTTAAGTCAATTACTGTCTTTTTGACAAGTATTTCAGTTATAAATTTAAAATGGAGGTGAGAAGTTGTTCAGGTTCACTGCCAAGCACTGTGGGTACAGAGATGACCAAGTTACAGTCCCCGCATGCACTGTATACACGGTGCAGTGCAGGAAACAGGCAACTAAGAAAGAGCCACAGTACAGTGTGGTATGTGCATGCTCAGAAAAACATAGTGTACTATGGATCATTATTTATAAGAACAAATTTGGAATAAAACCAATTACTCATTAGAAGAATTGTTAAAGAAATGAATTATAAATGAATAATTATATTTTACTCTGTGTGTATACATATACGCACAGGTTGTACTCTAAATCCCAAGCAATCATGAGACTGCTAGAATGAGGCTCTTCTATACTATCTAATGGCAACACACATAAAAACACTTTACAAAGTGTTGGAAATTGAAAGTCATTATTATTATTTACAGAAGATAGACAGTGAA
Source organism: Loxodonta africana (assembly GCF_030014295.1). NCBI lineage: Eukaryota > Metazoa > Chordata > Mammalia > Proboscidea > Elephantidae > Loxodonta > Loxodonta africana. Next base: position 61,213,963 of record NC_087346.1, on the reverse strand, counting down.
CAAAAGTAATGAATTACTTATAGAAAGAAAACAGTAAACAATAGGAACAGATTTGAGGTGAATTGCTCCTTTCTATCCCTTGAATATCCCATTTAGCATTGTAGGAGAAGAATCCATTCATGTCTAAAAGGGGACCCACTCACCCTTCTCAAATTACCCGTGTCCATTTCTGCGTCATGGGTGGGCATGTCCTAGATTAGGTGTCAGCAGGTGTGTGTGTCTCTCAGGTGTGTCATCAGCTCAGATCAGGTGTGGCATCCTGTTTGTTCTTTCTCTCTGTCCCTTACTTTAACTTTTCTTAGCTGGGTTTGGCTCCCGGTACTTTCTGTCCCAGCTTTCAACCAGTAGCTTCAGGACAACACTGGGCCAGTGACAGGGTTGGGGTGGCATTGCAACAGCTCTCAAGGCAAAATTGTTTCACAGGTAACCCCTATACTACATATGCCCAAGGCTCTGCAGACAACCTCTTGGCCCTTAGGACACGCCCTGTCTCAGCCCTTAGGACTGGCAGCTTCTTGGCCTTAAGAGTACAGCTTTCAGCACAGCTGAGGCATCAGCAGCTGCCAAAGTCAGGCCAGCTTGGCCCCTACGCTGCTACTTGCTCTGCTTGGGTATCTGCCTGCACAGGCCCTGACTGCATCTGCTTCCCTTTTATGGGAGACCCAACTCTGCTGGTGACCTCCTACCTGAGGGCGCCCAGCTCTGCTCCTTGAACTGATTCTTCCACCACCACCACCCTTACTGTTTCTGGCTGTGGGCCACAGAGCTTCTGCCACTTGCTCTATGCCAGTGCTCTCTGCTGCTGGACCACCCCGAGCCTCTGGGTCTTTTGCTGCCAACTGTGCTACTGGGCCATTCTGAGCCTCCATGCTATCGTCTCAGTGTCACAGCTGTTAACCCATCTTATCGCTCTTTTATTTGGGTCTAGGAGGTTCTCAGATCAGAAACCACAGGTCCAAAGGACATGCTACTCTCCAGGCTATTGTTCACCAGGTCTCTCCCAAAAAGCTCTGTGAGATTGGCTGCTTATATAGGAAAACTTGTCAATTTCAAGGCACATCTTTCCTAGCAAGATGGTAAACCTACCAATTCCTTAGGCAGAAAGCAAACTGACCAATACTATTAAGTGGATTGCAAGCCACTTAGGCAAATTGACAAATTATTGAGAAACACTTAGGCAGATAACAAATGGACCAATCATTTCAGGTGTATTGCAAGCCTGACCAATCATTTTGAGAGAATTGCAAACCCAGGGCCAGAAAGGCCACATAAGAGAAATCCATTGCACCACATTGACTGTAACTGAATATCCTGGGTCCATTAAATATGATATCTTCTAATGTGTATACTATGAAGAAATGTACGTAATAAAGTGTTTAAAGAGAAAAGGAGAAAAACACATTAATTCTGTATTATTTCACACATAAAAACTAAACTTGTGTATATATAAATATATATATATAGTATATACGTATATAGCAACGGGGCTAACCAAAGGTTCGGCAGCTCGAATCCACCAGGCGCTCCTTGGAAGCTCTATGGGGCAGTTGTACTCTGTCGTAGAAGGTCGCTATGAGTCAGAATCAACTTGATGGCACTGGGTTTGGTTTTTTTTTCTTCTGACATCCATTTTGGTCTTTTCTTTCTTTTCAGTTTTTTTTTTTTTAAAATAACCTTTTGCTTTCTTCATGTATAATGCCCTTGATGTCATCCCACAACTTGTCTGGTTTGTTCATTAGTGATCAATGTGTCAAATCTATTCTTGAGATGGTCTCTAAATTCAGGTGGATATACTCAAGGTTGTACTTTGGCTCTTGTAGACTTGTTTTAATTTTCTTCAGCTTCAGTTTGAACTTGCATATGAGCAATTCATGGCCTTTTCCTCAGTTGGTCTCTGGCCTTGTTCTGACTGATGATATAGAGCCTCTCCTTCATCTCTTTCCTTAGATGTGGTTGATTTGATTGCTGTATATTCCATTTGTTGAGGTCTGTATGTATAGTCACTGTTTATGTTTTTGAAAAAAGTTATTTCCAATGAATAGGTCATTGGTCTTGCAAAATGCTATCATGCAATATCTGGCATCATTGTTAATTTCCTGTAGTTGGTGATTGTACTGATCTTGCATATGAGTAATTGATAGTCTATTCCATAGTTGGCCCCAGTCTTGTTCTAAGGGAGATGTGGGAGAAGGAAATTGTGATTGTTACTGTGGATTGGTTGTTTAGTCTTGTGTGCGGAGAAGCACAGAATGCAGTTCTTCAGAAGACAAAAAGATTGCAACACATACATGAAGGGAAGCAGGGCAGAAGGTATATATACATATATATATATATATATATATGTATATATATATAGTTCCAGACAGAAAGACTGAGAGTTTTATAGCAGCCTTGATTTCAAATACTTAGTTCCAGTTCTCCCTGAGCTAAGCAGTCGTAGTTACCATCCTTGAGTTCCATAAAACCTCCCTGAATCATTAAAATATGTCTCATTATACTTATTCTAGTTCAATTTAGTTTCTATTACTTGTTGATAAAAAATTTTTAAATATGAGGGGTAAAGTTTTTCAATAGATAGTTCAATTTAGTTTCTATTACTTGATAAAAAATTTTTAAATATGAGGGGTAAAGTTTTTCAATAGATACAGAATAAAAATAATTAATCCTAAGTATATTATTTTTCTTGTACTGTTTTCCTTGAACTTTACATCTTGGTGCCTGAGAGCAGTGAGCTAGCTTAACAATCTCAAACAGTTTTCCTATCATTAGTATTTATAATGCTTTTGAATGTAGGACCTAAGACCTACTTTTCTAAATTTAATTGAGAACCAGAGTGCTAATTTTCAGTATTTAAGAAGGCCAGCCTTACGGAGGGATCTTCCTTGAGTTACTGAACACATTTCTTAAGCACTTCCATCCAATACAACTTTCTGGGATGATGGCCATCCACTCTGTCCTGCCAATATGGTAGAAAATGGATGTAGGTGACTATTGAGCACTTGAACTGTAACTAGTGTGGCTGAATACATTAATTTTAACTTTATTTTTAATTAACTTAAAAATAAATAGCCACATGTGACTAATGGCTACCAGATCAGACAGCACAGCTTTAGATTATACATAGACGTATAGACACATTCAGTGCTACACTGGTGTCAAAACCTAAAAGCATCCTCAGAAAATGATAAGTGTTTCCTCTTTCAAAAAACATAAGGTTTCGAATTGTCTTATTATTGTAGTAATTCAAATAAGTTAGAAGTATTTAACTTATTTCCATTAAATCATGAAGTTAGGATGTATATATCAGGATCTCAACTTGACATAAAGAAGTGTAGTTACTAGACAGATTATTATTTCTTTAATAACTGGTGTAATTCATAATTCTATAACTACTAGCCTCACTTCAGTATTTACTCTGTCTTTGTACAACCAACAATCAGGAAATATGAGGAAATAGCAGATTACTAAAAGATTTTATTTTATTGTTTAGAAAAAGTAAGTTTTCAGGGTCATTGAATGCTAGATGTTTTGTTTTACCCATCCGTGGCAGCTAATAAAAAAGAAAAATCACGCAAAACATACAAGTTTACACGTTAGCTCCCATAGGGCGTTGTCATACTTCACAATTTAAAGTGGATTCTATAGATCAATAACAGGTTATTGCAATATGCTAGGTAGTAAAATGATTCAAGAAGAAAACTAACCTACAGTGTCTGTTTACCATCGGATAGACAATTGTTTAACTTACTCTGCTTTTCACAAACATTTGTGCTTGGATAAAATGCTGATGTGTGTATCGGAATGTTACAGTGCAAGATGCTGCTAGCCTGGGCATGAAGTATTAAAATTATTTTGTGAAGAAAAAAAAAAAACACATACACAATTGTCTCTTATTTTCTTGTGAGCATTGTTATCACCACTGCTTTATAGGATTTTAGCAGACACATCACACAATGAATCTCTAAATTTTTTTTTTATTAGTCATGTAATATACGAAAAATCTGGAAAAGTGTTAAGAAATCCAATCTCAATAAAATTGGTTATATTAAACAAAACAAAACAAAAGGTAGGAAAAATCAAGCAAGTTAAGTAGAAAAGAAAAAACAAATACATATCAAGGAGCAGGCAATAGATAATGAAGTTCTGCTACTTCCTGGGGAAATATTATTTGTTTAAAAAATTAAGTTTTGAAGAACTGTCTGAAAACTAAATTGTATTTAATAGCCATCATTTATCAAACACAACTCAAACATTCTTAGACAATATTCTTGATCTCAAGAAGTTGTTTAAAAATACTTAGAATAAATAAATAATAATTACATGTGATAAGAGGAAATGAATGATTTGAAAAATCAATAAATGCTATAATAATTTCAAAGAGAGAGAAATCAGTGTGGGCACAGGTGGCTAAGTAAGCAGAAGTGAAATTTAGGTAGAACCTAGAAAACTGACAAGGTGAAAGGAGAGGTTTTAGAAGGGAAAACATAGTGGAGGATGGATAGTGGGAGGATCTATTCTATAGGATTATACAGGCTCCAAAGATGGAAACGTTAGAGAAGAACAATCGTAGACACATCCGAGATTCCTTGAGGAGCACAAAGCAATTAGGCCTTTATTGCATAGGCAATGCAAGTCCTAGATGTGTTCCAATTACCAATATATCTAAGGTTGTCCATTTAACAGATGCAGATATGACTAGTGTACCTGCTCTGGGTTTTTTAAAAATTTTCTCTGAAACTCAATCAGATTTATCTTATAATAAAGTCAGTCCTCTTGAAAAATGAAATATTTATTAAGTACAGAAAGTTTTATTTATCGAGTATAAAAAATAGTAAGCTTTTTTTTTCTTTTTTCTTTTTAATACCTAAAAGAGTCTTTCCAAACAATTTTCATATTTGGAAGGAAGCTTAAAATGGAGACACTTTAGAAGTTGATAGAAGTGTTTTTTTTGTTTGTTTGTTTGCTTTTTCTTTTTTGGCAGAGATAGGACTGTGATTGAGACTTTGCTGAATATAACTTCTGCATCAAAAAAAAAAAAGCAAATCCTTAGCTGCTGTAGATATTAGCTAAAATGTTGCAAATTAATATTGCAGCAGGATCACTCACATTCATCTGCCTGTCTGATGCTATGCTGCTTATATACGTTTAATGAGTGGTATTTTTGTACAAAATCCTGCTGCAGTCTGACAAGAAAAGGCATAATAAAATTCTAAGTATACTGTAGGAACCAAGGAGATGAGGTGCATATTTTAATGTCCATTCTTAGATAAGTCTGCAACTAAATAGCACAAACCAAAATTCTTTCCAAATTCCTATCAGACTTGTCCAATATTTTATATCTGCACCATCCAACATTATCCTCATGTGGCCACTGAGCACTTGAAATGTAACTAGTTTGACTGAAGAGCTGAATCTTAAATTTTATTTAATTTAAATTTAAAGAGTACAGATGGTTTAATTTCATTTATGTAGACAACCAATTCAAATCACCTAGGCCAAATATCTCAATAATTAGGAAATCTGGAACATCAAATGTAAGTTTTGAAATTAGTAGCATCATATTCCCTTCTGGCAATAGTGTTTTTTCCCTATAAATGTGTCCAGCCCGTGCTAAAATAATTTGGTGATTAAATATAGAGAATATTTGCTTACCAAGCCTGCATTAGCTCTTCTCATAGTGACTTTTTTTTTTTTTTTTAAACCAATGAATTAATTCCTCAGGAGAGACTGCAAGGAGAAGGCAAATTTAACAGTACACTTGATGCTGACTCATAGGTATTTGGAATGAAAAATATGAGCCATAGATGAATGTAAGTAAAATAATCCACTGGACTCCTAAATGGCACCACTGGATAGCGTCAGAATTGAAAATAAATTTTTATGCCAAATCACAGTGTTTAAAACCATGTAAAATTTCTTAGTAAGTTTGACTAGTAAAAATAACAAAGCTTTAGAAGTGCATATCTCAGTGAGATAGAATTTTTGAAATAAAATGTTATGATAGAACAGGATTTTGATCATGAATCAAGAGAACTATATATGTATAAAAACAAAACCAAAAAAAAAAAAACTTGTTGCCATTGAGTCTATTCCAACTTCTTTAGGGATAATAAAGAAAGACAAGATTTTTTTGGATTTTTAAGTGCTACAGATATTTATGTGACACGCCTCTGGTAAACCCTCGGAATTTGCAAGAAAAACAAAAATTAAGAGTTTTGAAAATCTGAGGCTAGAGTAAAAAGCAGTTTTGTGCCCAGTGATTTAAAATTAAAGATTATCCTCTTAAACACAAATAGATCAGAATTCTATAAAGCTTGATATATCTTCTGTTTTTTGAGGTGAGGTTGATGGCTAAATCTAAGTATATTTGGGCTGCACTGTGGAGAAGGTGCTCTTCAATGGTATAATTTGTGGGGGAAAATTGTGGTATAATTGATCAAGAGCATCAATGAACTTTGGTGTAAGACTATATGTGTTCAAACATGGCTTCAACACAATGGCCGTGGGACTTTGAACAAAGTGTTTATATATATATATAATCTTTCTGTTCTTGGAATGGGGCTTTTGGATCAATCTAAGTATGTTTTAATTTCACAACAGGAACCTGCTCTTTACTGGAATCAAATACAGCAAACTATTGTTTTGTCCAATTGTTTAGAACAGTGTGCCCTTTAGAGTAACGCTATCTCATTTCAAATATCACTGCAATAGTTACTAGCCACGTAACCTTGAGAAATTATGCCTCAGTTGCCTCAGCTGTAAAAAGACCATAATAATAGTTTGTTAGCATTATAAGATTATGAGGATTGAATGAATGAGTCCACATAAAACTAGCAGTGTCGGACATACCTGCATACTCAAAACTTATTCCTTTTTGTTATTATAAAATATATAGTTGCCTAGTACTTCATCTTTATAAATGTTAACATCACTTCATAAGGACTCCCAACTTACTAATGAACACAATTTGATTTTAGTTATCTAAAACATATTATATGTAAATACTAGGTTGACATAATAGTTCACAATGAAATTATATACCATCAAGGAGTTTAAAAATAGCTACAATTAGAAACAACAGAAATAATTAATGACAAATAAATGAAACCAACCAGCAAATAAAACTAGCAAGTCAGAAAGTAGAGTACAAAACAAAATGACACACAGTGGTTTCTGCTACATGGAGTCTGTATACCAACTCACAGAAATCCTTGAGGGCATTTAAAATTTTTTAAAATTGGTATCTGGATTTTAATAATGTTCTGATGTTTATGTGTATACAGACAAAATTTACCTTTTGCAATATTTTGCAAAGGAAAGGAATTTCATAAATATTTAATTATTGAGGCTCAAAATAGAATTTATGTTTTTGGCTTGTTTCTTTTAAAGATATCAGATATTTAGTCAAGTTTGAGCGAAGAAAAAAATATTAATCAAATTGACTCCAACTCTCGTTTAGATGGTTAAAGATTACACATTTTATAATCATATGAGTGCAAATAAGTACAGGCTGTATGTATAAGCAAAGAGAAAGAAATAAGAACTTGTAGACTCATAGTCTATTTTTTTATTTTTAGCATATAGTCAGTCAGCATTTTCTTCTGCACAGGCAGCCCTGTGGTGCTCTAACCATTTCTGTCCCCAACCAGATTCACTCAGCTGCTCAGAAGTTTCCCTAACAACTTCTCTCATCATTAAAGGAACTTTAAATTGATCAGGGAAAGGATCAAAATATAGAAAATCTTTTGAGAAGATTGAAAAATATCCAAAAATTAGCCAATGAAAACCTTATGGCTCACAACAGAATATTGTTTTGACACATCATCAGGAGGGTTCAACTGCTGGAAAAGGACACCATGTTAGCAGAAGTCGAGGGCCAATGAGGGGGAGGGAGACCCTAGGTAAATGGATTGCCACAGTGGCTGCAGGGGACTCAAACATGAGGCAATTGTGAGGATGGTACAGGATAGCACAGCATTTCATTCCGCTGTGCACGGGGCCTCCACGAGTAGGAGTCTATACAACGCCAGCTAAAAACAACGTAAATATACTTTATATTCATTTCCAGTTTTTTGCATGAAGTATACCGATGTTAAGCTTTATATGCCATAATATGAACTGATTAGTTAAGCATAACAATCTGAAAATAAACAAATGAAAACAATTCAAGTTTTAAAGAAAGGTGTTTTTTATATGCATTCTATTAAAATTATATCCCCAGTGTATATCAAATATATGAACAATTAAGTAGCAGAAAGAATAAGGTCATTTTTACATTTATATTATGAAAATTGTTTTCATCCTTACCAGTATATTTCATTAACTAGCTGTGTGACCTATGAATCCTTTTTTATTGTATCATTTCTGATTGTAATTTGAAAAAAAAAAAAAAAACAAGTAAGAAAAAGAAAGCCCAAATATATCCAGAACAAAGTCTTTCTGTATCCATGAAGCAAAATCTATGAGGAAGAGCTGAGAAATGCCCTGAAGGTCAAACCGAGTTATGGGCATAACTCTGGAACCCTCTGGGTTGCTTATCTCAGATAAGGCTAAATCCCAAAACAGATAAGGCTAGCAGAGCACAATTCAGATAAATCTATGCTGCAAACCTTGAGTAGGAAAGACTGCATTATTTGGAACACAAGGAAGCTGAAGAGGCTAGCTTTGGGAGTTATATAACAGGTTTAACAATCGGAAACTTAGTAGTGTAGACTGAATGATAAATCACATTGAATCACCATTGGTGTGCAAATACAAGACATCTACAGCGTGTGTAGCATGCAGCTGCCAATTTTGATGGCTGAGGAAAAATAAAGACTAAAAGAACTTATTCATACACAAAGTTCTGTGTTGTATGAAACTTCAAAATGAAACAGGAAAAAATACTGTTAGCGGGTAATATGACCTTGAACTTTGAAATCCTTAAAAAAAAAAAAAAAACCTGGAACACAGAACTCAAATGATTAAACATAAATATATTATTTCTACATACAAATTTTAAGTTCCAGAATTAAAAAAATAAATAACATATAGGGCTCATTTGGGCATCTGGAAAAAATTCCTTGATTATTTGAGGTGACAAAAAGTATGTTAGTCTCAAATGTCTTCTCTTCCTAGTGACATTAAATTCTACAAGTTTGAGGATAAATTCCTACAAAATTCTGAAAGAAATCTTAACCAGATTATTTTTGCAGTCAAACATTTATTCAAGTTCAGAAGCAACAGACATAAGATTAGAACATTAAAAAATTGAAGAATAAATTTCCGATGATGTGAGAAAATTATAGGGAATAAACTTTAGTCAACCAAGAAATGGCAAGAGAAACTAAACCAAATACATGAAACAAACATTGAAGCTATTTAATTGTAAAATTAGGATTAGAACAAATGTTAGATCAGAGAATACTTGCAAATGTTAAACACTTTGATAAACAAATGATAGAGCTAGCAAGGTTTTGGAGAGGAGAGAGTAAGCAAGGCTGCAGACAGTTATTATTATTATTATTTTTAAATCTGGATCAAAATAAATAACTGGATAAATCAAATGATAGAGTTATAAGCGTACTTGCAGAAAAATTATATTCTCAACTAAAACCAAATGCATAAGGGGAGAGAATAGAGTTGAATAATTGAAAATACACTAACACTAATTGGGAATATCCTAATTGTTCACTAGAGGGATTAAAAAGTTACTGCTTAAGAAATAGAAAATTAATCATATTATATACATATATTTGACTGTAAATATGCCATTTGGGTTTTGGCAAAGAAGATCCACAAAAACAAAACAAAGCAAGCACAGCCTGTAAAGAGAAAAATATTAAAAAAATTTAAAATCATTCATAGTAAAAAATAGTGTTAAAGACTTAACATCAAACAAATTTTAAATATATAAATGAGTCAAATCTTGAGTCAAAAGAAGATAATTCTTACTGGGTCACAAATTAAAACCTGTTTATAAGACAGAAAGAATGAACAAATGACCAAAAATCATGCTCAAAATCATTAGTATCAAAAAAGAAGAACAAAACAAAATAAATTAAGTTAAAATTGAAATTTTACCTTATGCCTATCAACTTGGCTAAAATTTGAAATAATCCTAACTCTATTTTTTTTTTTATTGTTGGTAGCTATGCAAAGAAAGTGGTACATTCATATGTTTCTAGTAAGAATACAAGTTACTTTAGCCTTCTTGGAAAAATTCTGGAAACATTTAATAAAATAAATAATTTGACCTAGTAATATTGTTCCTGGGAATATTTACCATAGAATTAAAAGCACTTTTTTATATGTATAAGGACATATGTACAAGGGCATTTATTTTGATGTTAATCATGTTGGCAAAAGTTAAAATAAAAGGAAACAAAGTGAATGGGGATTAAGAAGGAGGTTGAACAAAAGATGGCTTATCCTCACAATGCAATACTGTTCAACAATATTTTACAAATTAATTACAGGTATATTAACTGACTCAGGAGTTTTCTGTGTGAAAATAAAAACAGGGAAAAAGTGGTAGGGTGATTCTGTTTTGTAAAACAATAGCCAAAAATCATGTGTGTGTGTGTCTGTGTGTGTCTTGAAGAGAGAGGCAGGGCAGGGCAGGGAGAGAGAGACGGAGGATATGCTCATGCTTGTGTTACCGCAAATCAGGGGTTTTAGTCGCCTGTCGCATAGCCAGTACTGAGACAGGAGGAGGTAAGTAGTAAAAGGGCTTTATTGAATACCAGTATTCAAGAGACAGAGGAGGTTAAATTTCTCTCAAATTCTGTTTACCCTAAAGGGTTGATGGGAGGGTTTTATATGGGGAAGATCAGGGTTACCTAATGTTGTGAGCACATAGTCCACAGATGGTCTTCTTATACCTCACAAAACAACTATAAAAATACTCTTTATTAAACTAAAGATATGCATATCAGGCATCTGGACTCTAATCAGTATATTTGTAACAGGCTGAAAAATTCACATAATTTCTTGGCTAGTGGAACTGTTTTGCCAAGTCCACTGTGGCTGAGATAGGGAGCAAGAAAGAAAGGTGCAGATTAAAATGCCAGAGAGCCTTCCTGTCGGTTTGCAGGCTGAAGACCATTTCTCAAGAGAACAAAAAAAGAAGAAAGAGGAAGACCACAGGAGCTGAGATAGCTCTGCACCCCTTTGGAAGAGACTGGTGTAGCTGGTACAATAAAAAAATGTTTAGAGATTACTTAGGGCATCATTACGGCGTTAGTCATGTCAAGCTCTCAGTCACCTATTTTGAACAGGGGAAAACATGTTGTAAGGTATTAGGGTGTTTGTTATGTTTTAAGAGTGGAACAGGCTATTCAGCTATATTTTGAACAGAGCCTGAACCATTTTCCAAGGACTAGAGATTAATCACAGCTTATACAGTTATACTAAAACAAATGAGAAACTATATTTTCTCTAATACTAAAACACTTAAAGAAAATGCATTTTCACTACTTCACTTGTGTAAGCATAAAAGAAAATACAGGATACATACAGGCTGTTTACATGAGTACTTTCTAGTGGGGAAGGTGTTGTAGATGGAGTTTATCATGGGGGAAAGAACAGATGACAGAGGATGCAACCAAACAGGAAAAAGATAAAGACTGCCTCCCTCAATGACATCGTACATAATCCCATTTATGCCTTTATGTAAAGTAATGCAGATGTGTGTATATCTGAATTTAAATAGTAAAAATATAATAATAGCTGGATAGTCAAAGTCATACCAACTAAATACAAAGAAAAGGAAGCCAGTCTTCTTATTTTAGTATAAAATATAGTTGAATAAAAAAAGCAATCATTTCAGACTCTACAAATGGATCTTAAATATGTCAAAAGTTGCCCAAATTCACTTACAATGCAAAAGAAATGAAATTAAATGTAGAAAGAAATAGAATTTCAGCTCATATTATCAATGAGTGAAAAGTCTGATAACTTATTGTCTGACAAGAACATGGTAAATGCTGGTGGGAGTTTAAATTGGTACAACTACTATAGAGAAAAATTTAGTAATATCTTTGAGAATTAAAAACATACCTATCCTTTAACGCAGCAATTGCACTTCTAGGAATTTATACTTTAGGTATAATTTCACACCTGTGAAATAATGTATGTGTAAGAATAGTGTATCATGTGTCTGCAACAGTACAATTTGGAAGCAACCTCAATGTCCATTGACAAGGGAACATTTCAATAAATTATGGTAACATCTGTACAACAGAATGGCCTGTAGGTTTTTGAACAAATTAGGTGGATTGCATGTATTGATATGGAACCATCCTTGAGATATATGAAGTGCAGGTATATGAAAGACACATGAAAACATGCAGAGTAGTGTGTATAATATGCTCTCATTTGGATGGAAAGAAAATAGATAAAAATTCAAATATACTTGCAATAACAGTGGTTGCCTTGAGTAAGAGAACCATGTGATTCCCTTAGGATACAGAATATAGGAGTGGGAAGGAAACGTATTTTTCATAGTATACCTTTTATAACTATTGAATTTTACATAATAAATATACATTAAGTTGTTCTGGAAATTTGGAAGATAGCTACCTGGCCAACCGACTAGAAGAGATCCATATTTGTGCCCATTCCAAAGAAAGATGATCCAAGAGAATTCAGAAATTATCAAAGAATATTATTAATATCACATGCAAGTAAAATTTTGCTGAAGGTAATTAAAAAATGGCTACAGCAGTACATTGACAAGGAACTGCCAGAAATTCAAGCTGACTTCAGAAGAGGACATGGAATGAAGGATATCATTGCTGATGTCAGATGGATGCTGGCTGAAAACAGAGAATACCAGAAAGATGTTTACCTGTGTTTTATTGACTGTGCAAAGACATTGGACTGTGTGGATCTTAACAAATTATGGGTAACATTGAGAAGAATGGGAATTCCAGAACATGTAATTGTGCTCTTGAGGAACCTGTACATAGATCAAGAGGGCAGTTGTTTGGACAGAACAAGGTGATACTATGTGGTTTAAAGTCAGGAAAGGTGTGCATCAGGGTTGTATCCTTTCACTGTACCTATTGTATTAGTATGCTGAGCAGATAATCCAAGAAACTGGACTATATGAAGAAGAACGGGGCATCAGGATTGAAGGAAGACTCATTAACAGTCTGTGTTATGCAGGTGACACGACCTTGCTTGCTGAAAGTGAAGAGGACTTGAAGCAGTTATTGATGAAGATCAAAGACCAAAGCCTTCGGTAGGGATTACACTTCAATAGAAATGAAACAAAGATCCTCACAACTGGACCAATAAGCAACATCATGAATAAACAGAAAAGATTAAAGTTGTTAAGGATTTCATTTCAATCAATACCCATGGAAGCAGCAGTCAAGAAATCAAAAGACGCGTTGCATTGGGCAAATCTGCTGCAGGGGACCTCTTTGAAGTGTTGAAAAAGATCCTCAATGAGAGAGACTGACATAGTGAGTGCAACAATGGGCTTAAACATAGCAAAGATTGTGAGGATGGCACAGGACCAGGCAGAGTTTTGTTCTGTTGTTCATGGAGTTGTTGTGAGTCAAAACCAACTGGACAGCACCTAACAACAACTACAACTTGTTCAAAACCTAAAGAAAATAATTTGTTTATATTAAAAAAAAATAGAAAAAAACGAATATAAAAGTGTAACCTCTATATATATATCCCAGTATTTGAATGTTTCTCCTTAGATCTGACCATTTTAAGGAAGCATTGGTTTTATAATGGACTTTCATCCAGTCGAAAAATGAAGTAACATTTGCTGATACAGAAAAACTATTAAGGTTGAAAATGGTATGTGTAGTTTGATTCTGTGTGAAAAAAAGTAACTATACATATGAATGTATATGCATAATTTCAGGAAGAGTATTCAAGGAGATATTAACCATGGCTACTTGGTATTCAGGGTATTTTGACAGATATTTATTTATTACTTTATATATTGTTCTGTTTGAATTTTTAAACCATGAGCGTGTCTGGCTTTTATGAAAGAAAAGAAGGAGAGAATAAAGGAAAAAAAGAAGGGAAGAAGAGGAGCAGGGAGAGAGTAAGGGAAGAAGAAGGAGATTCTGAATTACCCTACTCCAAAAGAATGAGAAAGTACCCTTCCCCCAATAGACCACATTTCTGAGAAGTGACTAATTTGTACTCACCTGTTGGTCAAGGTCTTCGAGCAGTCTCTTTATTAAAGAAAAAACATCATTTTATTTTATTAAACATTTCCTTCAAGATAACACCTTTGGAAGGTGAAGTTAAAGAGAAAGACCTAACGAAATTATAATTTGCAGATAAGTACCTTCACAAAAGGACATCTCTGAAGTTCAAGAAGAGTAGCTGAGCAAGGATTTTATTTAAGTTATTAGATGGAATGCATTCCTCAGGTCTCTCAAGCACAAAACCTAAGGTCCAATTTAAAGGACAAGTTTGTGTAAAATACTGATTAGGTCATTACCAAAATATACCATTAAAATGCTATTAAGGTTTTTTTTTTTTTTCTCTCTGTTAACTTTCCATTTTACTAATTTGAAACACTGAACAATACTGTGTTATTGAAATGTTGGTAGTTTAAACTTCAACTTTATACTCAAGTACCGCAATAAAATTCTAGCCTATAAGCTAAATAAAATTCTGTAAATAGATCTTTTGGCCTAAACAGATGGTCTATTTAGTTTATAAATTCAGTTTAATAACAGCATCCATCATTTAAAGAGCAATAGAAAATTGTTGTTTTTTTCTTTTAACCTTCTCTTACAGATGCAGCTCCTGATATCTGTAGATAAATGAATGAAAAAATATACAAGTCTTCAAAAACAACTTATAGTTCAGTAAAACTACTCCTAATATATTCAGAATCAATGGTAATTACCTACATTTTGAGTTTATTATTGTCTTCTGTTTGACATTTAGTGAACTTTTCTAGAAATCCTAATATAGAATTTTTGTATTTAATATTACCAAAAATATTTTTCAACAATGCACAAAAAGTCTAAACATTAAAAGTATTACGTGAGAAAGTCATAGCAGAATGAAAATTCAAATGAAAATAGAAATATCTTGAACCTTCGATGATGCATAACCCACCTTTCAGAAGCATCCTTAGAATTTCAGCTTTGTATTAGTTTTCTAGTCAGGTCTTGCTGTTCGCTCCAGTCTCATCCTTCTTCCATTAGCTTTGATAAACAAGAATTGCAAACCTTTGAAATTTAATCTCGCCATTCAACATTTACTCTGCTTGTAATTTAATTCTTTGAAGATACTCATCAATTTCCTTTTTATTTTCTTATTCTGCCATAGCTCTAATCGATATTTCAATTAAAAATAAATTTTGTGGCCTGAGCAGATAGTTCATTTAGAGGTTAACTAACAAAAACAAATACTCTTAACCCCAGAGCAGAGGTTATAGAATGATGTAAGAGCTAGAAATTGTTATATTTTGCAGGAGGCTGGATTTTTTCTAATATCTGTATTAAACCCAAACTCCCGGCACTGAGTCGATTTCAACTCCTAGTGACCCTGTAGAACAGAGTAGAACTGCCCCATAGGATTTTCAAGGCTGTAACTCTTTATGGAAGCAGACTGCCACGTCTTTCTCCCTTGGAGTGGCTGGTGGGTTTGAACTGCTGACCTTTTGGTTAGCAGCCAGGAGCTTTAACCAGTGTGCCAGCAGGGTTCCTAATATCTGTATTAGGAAGTATAAACTAAATTGAATGCCATAAAATAATCTATGGGATATTACACTACAGTTATGCAGGCTTAGATTATGTTTTTTGCCATTTAGATGGAATTTTGAGGTTTTAGAAAAAGAAAATTAAAATATATATTATACTGATATTCTTGAGTAAATCAAATCTCTCTTCTACCATTCTTTCCATCAAATATGTGAAAACTTTATTTCCCCCTTAGGTCTTCCCTTTTTACATGTGGATATTCCCTTTTCCTCCAAATGCTCAGTTGCCATGGTTTCTAGATTTTTCATCACTCATCTTTAGAAACTATCGTGTAATTAATAAAATAGCCTATTTAAATTATGGCATACAGAATTGAATAAACATGTGTGGTATTATTTGTCCACAATTTCATGGATTTAGTCCATCTCCTTGGGAGGCAATATAGCTTAGTGGCTAAGAGAATAAATTCTTGAGTCAGACTGATAGGTTTTGAATCTTGGTTCCCTCCTTTTTTAGTTGTGTTTTTTCAGTCTGTGAAATGTAAAATAAAAAATATTACAGGGTGATGTGAGAATGAAATGAGTTGACATAAGTCAAGCACCTAGAACAGTATCTGGCCCATGACAAGCACTGTATAAGCCTTATTTTCATCTTTGGTCCCAGACATTGTATTCCTAAAATTTAAACAAAATAATCATAGTTGTTTTACTGCCTGCTAGAGGGGAAGAATACACATAAAATTCCTATTGACTTGTGATACCTTTGTAATAAATAAGCTAAAATTCTTAGTACATTTTTTGCATGCATTACTTGTATGTCAGGGCTCCTTATTCACAAATTTGTACAAGAAAATTTTAAACACACTGAAGTTGTATGTATTTCTTGATCTATTCAGAAAAAATAGAAAACTTCTGATCTATGTTCACTTGAAGTCTTGATGGTATTTTTGCTCTAGCCCAAGTTTGATAATAACATATTGTTAAATTTTAGTAAAAAATGTGGAACAGAGCGAGTTTTATTTTATTTGATCTTATTTGTCCAGAATAGTACTTTGATAGATTGGATTTAAATTGGGACAAAAATCTACATATCTTTTTATAGTTGAACGAAAGGTTCATGTCCTGTACTTCTCTAAAGTAGGGCAGCCTCATTTTGTCTAAAAAGGAGACAGGTCTGGTGTAGAAGCTTGCGCTGAGGTCATTTAGGAGCAGTAAGTTCAAATATTAGGATGCATTCTTTTGAATTGTGCACGATGGCTTGCTAATTTGTAATTTGGTAATATTTAACTATAGGAAAGAAATATAATTATATTTTCTCTAAGTATGGAATTGTCAGAAATATTAGAAGAGAGATTGTTTCAGGAGCTGCTGGGTCAAAATATAATTGAATTTTACAGTGGTGAATCACAAATTAGTATTGACAGAATGATTACTTCTGTTGCCATGACAGCATTACTCATCTTTAATTGTTAGACACTTTTTGACTGAAATTATTAAACCAAGAATCGAAATTATTGAATAAATAAAGGTTAAATAATATATAGAGGTGAGGAAAACTGATGCAGGTACTCCCCAAGTAGCATACACATAACTTACAAATATCTCACATGTAGAATTAGCAAATTACATGCTAATTTCCACTTTGCCCAAGTGGCTGTCATCAGTCCCCAGTCCCATTCTATGTGCAAAAAATACTTTCACCTAGTAATGTTGTAGATAAATGTTAACATATTCTTCTCCTATTTTTTCTCTTTTTTCCCATTTTTGCTTTTTTTACTGATACCATTTTTCCTCTCCTATATTATCATTTCCAGGTTAGCAATTTCTACCTCAGGAAATTTATTTCTTTTATATATAAAGCCAAAATCTTCTCAAGTGGTATCTTTTTCCTTTGTCAAAATCTTGAAGTAGATCATGGTATAAGCATATGGATTGTTCTCTGTGAAGAAGCTAAAGTGAAGTAATTTTCTACATTGAAAATGTCAGTCTCTGGCATTCAGTCCAAGTCCTTTTTTTCAAACATCATGCACATAAAAATCACTTGAAGAGCGTGTTAACAATATGGATGCAATGAGTTCTACCCTAAGTGATGTTGTTTCAACCAAGCCGGAAGGATCTGGCAATCCTCATTTTAAACAATATCTCTACTTTACTGTTAATGCAGGTAGCTCTGAACCTTTTTAAACAAAAGTGACCTAAGAAAACCAGGCCCTGAAGTTAGCCCTGGCTTCACGAGCTGTCAGAAATGAATGGTGAACCAATACCCATTGCCATCGAGTTGATCCCAACTCATAGTGACCCTATAGTAAAACTAAAATATTTTTAATTCAGCTTGCAGTCAAATACTTGTCAAAAGAGAAAAGTATGTGGTGTTTTCATCAGATTCTTTGTCGAGACGTATTGGTTCAGCTTGAGGATATTTTCATGTGAGAATGAGAGGTAGATAAAGTTGAGGATATAAAGACATTGGCCAAGGAGGTACTTGGGCTATATTTACCTGTGGTTAAAAGTAACCAACTATTAATATATCAAGACAAAATAGGGACATAAAGTCAAGTGTTTAAAAGCAAAAAATAAATAAATAAAATATAAGATCTGGAATCCATAAATTCTGATAGTCATTGTAAAGCCAGCAATTAGAATGCAAAAGTGAGCCTGTTAACATATTGTTTGCCCAAAAAGTTCTTAGTATTGCTTGCCAACCTTAAGGACTAGTCACCAGATGTGCAAACTTCTGGTCTTACACATACGTGAAAGGAAGTAACAAAATGTTTTGCAGTAAAAGCACAGTGGTGTTAACTCGGCCGATGCCTTCATATCGTCAACTTACCCTATCTACCTCTCATTCTCACATGAAAATATCTTTTATCCTGAGTGGGGAAAGGGCAAGGGAGGAAACAGGGAAGTTCTTTTTTTTTTTTTTTTTAACAATACATGGAAATGTTGACTACATCTGAAATATTGAGAGAGATGTCACATTTAAAAAAGTGCATTTACATAGCAAGGAATTAATATTAGGGATTGTCTGGCAAAGCCTCATTTGGGAGGATTGCCTTAATGGCGTCTCAAGAGCTCAATTCGGATACTCCAGTTTATAAAGATTCTCAGGGTTTTTTTTTTAGTGATTAATTCATGACAACCTAAGTCACAATCAATTATAAACCAGGGTGAGGACTTACTAATTGACAGTGAGAAACATTACTACTCAGAAGAACAGAGCACTCACATTATCTGTTAGCACATTCTTCTCAGTAGAAAAATCTCTAAAAGTATAACTGAGTGATAACTGAGTCACAAGAAGCAATGGGTGAACTTAAAGGCTAATACATTGAACTATGGAAACCTCATGAGACCATCTCCACGAAAAGTGTGTAACTGCAAAATAAGCTAGAATGTTGTCAGCTGCTCGGACTCTTCTCCCATCAACAGTCTTCTCATGTAGTTTCCCTTTTCCTGGATTCCAGTCGGACAAATTATTGAAAATCTTTTTTAAGATATCATAAATGTAATGGATTATTTTCCTTTAACCTGGGTTAGGTTTTGATGAGATTGATAATGATCTAGTTCTTTCTGCCACTGTTTAAGAGGCAACCCTTTATCCTGAAGCCATGCTTCTCAAACTTCAAATTAGATTCATTAGGGGAAATTGTTCCAGATTTGGAACTTGCTCCTCCCCTTTTAGGAAGGGGACCAAAGATAACTTCTGAAAAATGCTGCCTTAAGGAGTGCTATAGATACTTAATTCCATCCACAGTATGTAGATTTTACAACTTGAAGTCTGAGATTTATCAGCATTTCTCTGAACGCTGTCTTGCTAGTGAAAACAAACAAACAAAAAAACCAAACCCACTGCCTGGAGTTTATTCTGAGACATAGCGGCCCTAAAGGTCAGAGTAGAACTGCCCCATAGAGTTTTCAAGGAGCCCCTGGTAGATTTGAACTGCCGACCTATTGGTTAGCAGCCATAGCCCCTGGTAGATTTGAACTGCCGACCTGTTGGTTAGCAGCCATAGCTCCTAACCACTATACCACCAGGGTTTCCTAGTGAAATTTTAAATAAAAATGACCTTTACTCAAGGATGAGGATGGCTTAAGTGAAACCAGAGCTTTAAAGTTTAGAGAAGTTACCTGATTAGTTTTTTTCGCTAGACAAGTGTGAACGAAAATCAATAAAATAGATATTCCCCTAATATGAACATAGATGGACTGATAATTAGACCTCAGCCAGGAACTGTGTTAATATTATTAAATCAGTTTTATAATTTGCAGATCAACCTTATAAACCATTGAATCCAAGGCATATCTCTTACAAGAGAACTAGGGGATTTTCCCATAATGATGTAGTTATCAGAGCCAGGTTTGAATCTGATTTCATGATGTGCGGTCTAGTATTTTTTCAACTGTGACACATTAAGGACCCATAGGTGAAAACATATAAAATGCCAAACTGTTTTCAAAGCCAAATGTAGTTTTAAACTGATACAACATCACAGTTTTTCTGTTAATCGATTCTCTAAGATAGTTTCAGCATGGGCAAAAGCAATTGTATTTTCAAGTACAGATTTTAGTAAACTTGTCCATAAAAACAATAGTAATTTACTTCACTCAAGAGTGGGACATTCACAAAGAAAAATAAAAGGTGATAAAATTACTTATGCAGACTAAAATTGTCATATGTTAGAATGAGTTATTTGAGTTTTATAGAAGTAAACATTTTTACTAAATTTCTACCTAAAACATTGGAGGTATTAATCTGAAACAGTTTATCTGAATATTCCTTATTTATGATG
The DNA here is from genome assembly GCF_030014295.1 of Loxodonta africana. NCBI lineage: Eukaryota > Metazoa > Chordata > Mammalia > Proboscidea > Elephantidae > Loxodonta > Loxodonta africana. The sequence continues at coordinate 61,193,500 of NC_087346.1, read as the reverse complement.
CTTAAAAAATCAATCAAAAATACTTATTGTTTGTAAAATATTGTACTATATGCTTTGGGGAATAGATGAGCTAGATTTTAAGGCCAAGGAAATGAAAAATGAAAACTAGAGTAGTTTAAATTTTATTTGTTACATAGCAAGTGATGACTTCTTAAAATATATATTTTTAGTGAGTACTTCTATAAAATTGTACAACATACTGAATAGTTTATAGTTATATAAAGACACAAAACATAAATATTTAAATACAAAGCAAGTCCATATGTGGTACCTGCTATTTGATAGATAATAAAACCCCACCCATTGCCATCAAGTTGATACCAAATCATAGCAACCGTATACGACAGAGTAGAACTGCCTCATAGAGTTTCCAAGGAGCACCTGGTGGACTTGAATTGCCGACCTTTTGGTTAGCAGCCATAGCACTTAACCACTACACCACCAGGGTTATTTGATAGATAACAGTCGATATAAATGTTCAAAGCGCAAGTGATGACTTCCAACTTTACAGAAGTTGGGGAAGTTTGTGACAGTGGTGGGTATAAGTTAGATTGAAATCTAGGTCGTTTTTAAATAGAGGAGAGGATACTCCAGATAATTGGTTGTACATTGGCCATACTACTGATAAGTGCAACACCAGACAAATTAGGGCCGGTTTTGTAGTGCTTTGAATTCTGAGTTAAGGATTTTTAACTTTATCCCTGAATTTTCTCTTTAATTTGGACTTAGACTATTAAATCATATAATGTTAGAACTGAGTATGTTTTAAATTTAAGGCTTACTCTTTATAGGTTATAAATTCATCACATTTAGCATATAACTAACTTTTTTTCATATTACAAAATCAGTGAATATTGTATATCCATTTTTCCCTGATTATTTTTTTACCTATCAATTCGTATGCATGAATCGATTTATTGATATTGTGATATAAATTAGAATTTTTTTTGGTTTAAGACAAAGATATTTAGACATTTATTATAATCAGTGAAAGAAAGAAATGTTGATTCATTTCCAATTGATCTCTGAAACCAGCAAATTTGAGAAGGTATTACCAAAAACAGGTCAGAGTAGAACTGTGCCATACGGTTTCCAAGGAGTGGCTGGTAGATTGAAACTGCCAACATTTTGGTTAACAGCTGAGTTCTTAATCGATGCCCCACCAGAGCTCCTACCAAAAACAAACTTTATCTTAAAATAATTTGCTGCACAAATAAACTTGGTTTTGTTCCACACTCCGTTATTGACTTCTACGCTAGAAAAATAAACAGCTTAAAAGGAGTTAAGAAGTGTTAACATTCAAAGGGACGCCCTGTCATCTAGTCAGAAATTTGCTCCACATACATATCCAACATTAGACAAAAAAGGCCTGATTTATTTTCAACTTCTCTCTCTCAAAAGTATTCCATCATTCTGAAAAACACCAAACCCACTGCCATTAAGTTGATTTTGGACAGAGGGGCTAATTTGTTTAATATACATATTTGGAGGTTCAGGGGCAGCTCTCTAAGGAGAGGCCAATGCCCGTTTGGAGGTCAGGAAACAGAACGACAATTAATCTTCATGAAAGAAATTGACAGAACTTAGAGGGAGGGAAGGAAACCCTGGGGGCTTAGAGGTTAAGAGCTACGACTGTTAACCAAAAGGTCAGCAGTTTGAATCTACCAGGCGCTCCTTGGAAACTCTAGGGGCAGTTCTACCCTGTCCTTTAGGGTCACTATGAGTCAGAATTGACTCAATGGCAACGGGTTTTTTGTTTGTTTGTTTGTTTTAGAGGGAGGGAAATGGAGAGGCAGAGGCAAAGAGTCAGGGAGATGTATTTGTTTTTTTAAGCTGCTAAATTTGTGGTAATTTGTTACACAGCAATAGAAATCTAATGCATAGATTTTCACTGCCTTCCCTCAGTGTCTTTTTGTTTCTCTGTGCTGTTGTTATTGTTATTAGTATTTTAATTTAAATTTTCAAGGAAGACAATCTGATCAGTTGGCTAAAAAAAACACCCAGTGCCGTCCACATTTAATATTGAATATCCGTTAGTGTGTCCTTCTAGCAATACAGAGGCTGATACCAGAAGATTGAAAGCTACTCTTTGATTAGAATTCTCTCTCTTGTGTTGGTATAAAATATAGTAACCTTGGAGTAAAGACCCATACAGAAGTGAGTCCTGACTCATTAAGATAACTGCTTCTAATTCTGCCTCATTAACATCATAGTGGTAGGATTTATAACACATAAGAAAATCACATCTGATGACAAAATGGTGGACAATCACACAATACTGGGAATCATGGCCTAGCCAAGTTGATACACATTTCTGGGGACACAATTCAATCTATAACAGGCACTATAGAACTGTTCTCCTCTCTCATTCTCCTCTTACCTTGTTCAGTTTCCCTGGGTGTTTTATGACACAAATCATGTTAAAATTCCACTGAAAACTTATGTTTACTCAGAATATGATTTCAATTTAGTGGGTGCTTTTTTTTTTTTTTTTGGTTACTATAGCTGTGCAAATCTAGAATTTCAAGAACCCAGGTACAATGTAGTCTTTAAAACCTATTACATACAATATTTCTTGATAACTTTTTAAAATTCCTAGTGTGTTTTTACGTTTTGGAGATATTTAAGGAGAAAGTTACCTGAATAGGAGAATGCAACTGATATTCACATTTCAAAATCTAGCTGAACAGACCAGAAAATTAATAATAATTATCATTTACTGAGTACTTACAAAGTGCTAGACACTATTTTAAGAATTTTTCATGTATTATCTAATCTTCACAGTCATTATAGTTAACCTCATTCTATAGAAGGTGTAATGAAGGCACCAAAAACCAAAACCAAACCCATTGCCATCGAGTCAATTCTTACTCATAGGGACCCTATAGGACAGCGTAGAACCACCCCATAGAGTTTCCAAGGAGTGCCTGGTGGATTCAAACTGCTGATGTTTTGGTTAGTAGACATACCACTTAACCACTATACCACCAGGGTTTCCAGTGAAGGCACAGAGAAGTTAAATAATTTGCCCAAGTTCACATGGCTAAAAAGTAGCAAAACCAGGATTTGAAAACCCAGGTATTCTGGTTTCAGCATGGTGAGTTTAGCCATGTATGTACTGCCTCTCCTGACATATCCTTTAAAGAATATTTCCTGAAAAAGTACTAGCCACATTGGAATGTGTCACATTGTGAAGTCATAAGCTTTCTAAGTTCTCTGGTAAATTGCAGAGGTTGCCTGTGAAGAATTTTCTCACTACTAAAGGAATATTTCATAAGTCTCACAGTGATTAATAAATCTTAGAAGCTGTGCATATGCCAAAAATGATAAGTCTCAGAGAACTTCCAGAGATGAAGGTGCTTTTCGTAGAAGAAAAATCAGTGTTTCTGAAAATGTGGTTATACATGAATATTATTGGTAATTATAAGGCTTTAAACTCTGAATGGTCAGTGTCTAAAATTCCATATCAACAAGAAGAAAAGTATTAAAAATTCAGATGGAATGGAATTTCACAAGATTTTCAACTTGGGAATTTTTGTCATAAGTAAAATCTAATATTAATACATATGTGATTTCATTGGAGGACCTATTTTAGAACCCTCTAATCTGTCGTTATGAGTTATTATTAGCTGTCTTGCTCCCGTGGTTTTCTGACTATAACTTTTCACTGACTCTAAATTAATGAGTGTAAGAAAAAGATCGATTTGCAAAGGAACTGAGGGCACACACAGAGAATAACTGTTATTAATATTATCTTCATGATAACATATCAATTTGATTATAGTAAAGCAATGTGGCCTTGTTGCTAAATTAGAAAATATTTGGAGCACATTCCTTTTTTTGTCTCTTGACTAATAGTTAATGCAATGCACCTGTTTTAGAGTGGGAGAAGATTTAAATCTCTACTTATAAACTGCGCTTTATATATTTTTGGTGTAATTACTGTCATAACTATATGTGGCCTAATTTCATTGACTCTAATTTCATCTCCATAATCTTTCCCTGCATTTTTGTTTTTATATTTACAAATTAATGTTTCCTTTACATTTTAAAGATAGAATAGAAACTAATTAAAATATACAGACATTTGTTGAAGCTTTAGCATGTGCCTGATATTGTGCTAGGCGGTAGGTATAATTAAAAAATGCATAATCCATAGCACCATGGAGCTTCCAATCTAGAAGAAAATGTACACTCTCTCTGCATATGCATATATGTGTGTGTGCATGCACACATGCATGTATATATGTGTTCATGTACCTACATATTTATAACGTGTGTGTGTGTGTGTGTGCGTGTGTGTGGATGTGGTCACCATGAATAGGAATCTACTTGATGGCAACTAACAAGTGATATAGAGAAAAAGATGTTGATGGAAGATATTAATAAAGGCATCTACTTTACATTAAATGGTGATGGTGATGATTAGGGTATAGCCCTAAGCAGAGGTAAAATTTAAGATGAAAGCAGGCATTTGTAAAGCAGGGAAAATGTGTTTGAGACAGAAGAAATGGAATGAATGTGTCAAGAGTCTGATGTGGAAAACTCTTGGCACTTCGATAGGTAGCAAGTATGACTGAAGAGTAGTAGTGAGTAAGGCAGACAATATCAGGAGATGAATTTGAAGAGGTAACCAAGTCCCATTCATAGGGAACTCAATGTACCTGTTATGAAATTTAGAGTTTTCAAGGTTTTCTTTTCATTATTGTACAAGAACAAGTACCAAAATAACTTCGAGTTGATCTTCTGCTATCCAGTGATTACCTTCATCTAGGTTTACTTTTAAAATTCATTTTTAGAGTTTTCATAGTTTACACAGACCTTTACACCTTTCAAAAAAATTAACTCAAATTAATCATTTATTTAAATGTAAAATACAGAATTTTAAAATTTGTGCAAAAAATATATAAGAAAATCTACATGATGAGGTTTTAGATACAACACCAAAAGCATGATCCATGAAAGAAAAAAAATGACAAGGTAGACTTTATTAAAATTAAAAATCTCTGCTCCACAAAAGACACTGTTAAGAGAATAAAAATGCAAGCCACAAATATGGAAAAAATATTTGCAAAACTTATACCTGATATAGCACTTGTATCCAGAATATACAAAGAACTCTTAAAACTCCATGGTAAGAGAACAAGAAATCCGGTTGAAAATGAGCAAAAGACCTGAAGACAACTCATCAAATTAGATACACAAATATCAAGTGTTTGAAAAAAGCACTTCACATCATTTCACATTAAAGAAATGCAAATGAAAAAAATGAGATACTACTACAAACTTAATAAAATGGCCAAAATCCAAAACCTGATGGTATCAATGGCTGGCATGGCTGTGGCAATTAACCCTTCTGAATCCACCATACATGTTTACTGGAATTGAATAATTGAGTAAATGGATAGTCGATGGTGGAAGCCAGGATTCTCCCTATTGGATTGGGAGGTTATAAATAAACACGGGAGGGTTTTAGAATGATTCATGTACTAATGAGTTAGAGTTGGAGACATCCATATGAATTCATGTTTTACTAGATGAGTTACTATAAAAAAAAAGAGTTACTATAGACAAATATATTTCCTTATCCTTATTGACTCATTGTAGGTGACTTTTTTTGTTTATTCCTAGCTGCTCTTAAAATTCTCTCTTTATCTTTGTTATTGGCAAGTTTGAGTATAATATGTCTTGGTGACTTTCTTTTGAGATCTACCTTATGTGGAGTTCAATGAGCACCTTGGACAGGTATCTTTTCATCTTTCACGATATCAGGGAGGTTTTCTGCCAACAAATCTTCAACAATTCTCTCTTTATTTTATTATCCCTCTCTGTTCTGGTACTCCAGTCACTCTTAGGTTATTTCTCTTAATAGAGTCCCACATGATTCTTAGGGTTTCTTAATTTTTTTTTTTTTTTAATTCTTTTATAAGCTTTTTCTTCAAATATTTTGGTTCCAAGTGTTTTATCTTCAATCTCACTAATTCTGCCTTCTACTTCCTCAATTCTGCTCCTCCGATTTTTTGAGTTGTTTAATTCTGTAACTTTATTGTTAATTTTCTGAATCTAATTGCTGTCTCTATAGATTCTTGCAGCCTATTAAATTTTTCATTATGTTCTTGAATAACCTTTTTTTAAATTTCTTCAACTGCTTTATCTGTGTGTTCCTTGGCTTTTTCTGTGTTTTTCCTGATCTCATTCCTGATGTCTTGAAGAGTTCTGTGTTTTAGTCTTTTGTATTCTGCATCTGGTAATTCCAGGATACACCTTCATCTGGAAGATTCCTTGATTTTTTGTTTTGTGAACTTTTTGAAGCGATCATGGTCTGCTTCTTTATGTGATTTGGTATTGACTGTTGTTTCCAAGCTATCTGTGTTTTTGTATTAGTTTACTTTATGTTTGCTTATTGTATCTTAGCTTCTTGCTTTGTTTTGTTTTTATATGCCCAAGTGAGCTAGCTTGATTATTTTTGCCTTTGAAGCTCTAATGTCCCTTCACCATATGGCTAGAGCTGTTACCAGTTATATAAGCCTTGGAGTCAATTCGCTTTTCTTGTATGGATTCAGCTTAGGTGTCCAGGTATTTGGTCATCAAGCGTGTGGTATAGGCTCTGTCCTACAATCTTAGAGCAGCAGGGGAGATTCGTGTAGGCACAGGCATCTGGTTGAAGCAAGGGGTCACGCTCTGAACAAGGCAGGGGGCTGAAAACCATTTCCCAAGTGTCTATGAGGAAAGCGTGTCATTGTTCTGTAGAGCGCACAGGTGGGTGGTTTCTATAGCTGGACCATGGGCACCCAATGCTTTTGGTTGTAAGGATTGGGAGGTACCTCTTTTCCTTGACCCCTGTCATGGTGGGTAGGTGACGTGGTTGGAGCCACCAGTTCTTAGGCCCTTGACATGGGTAGGTGAGGACCCTGTTCAATAGGCAAAGCGGTGTCAAACATCAAACACCCACCTCCCCACCATGGGGCTGAAACAGTTGCAGTCTGCCAAAAAGGGCCTATTCTCCTGAAATGGTCCCACACAGGTCCATGCAGGGGGGAAAGGTATTCAAAGTCCAAGGACCATTTGTGCCTGGACAGGAGCTGCTTCTGTCCTGAGCTCCCCAGCTTAGTGTAGCTGGCAGATTATATTTTCCCCCAACTGTGAATTCATTCCTTCTCCAAGGCTGGGAGAATGTCTCAAAGTGTTCAACAGGACCTATCTCAGGTCCATGGAAATCGATAGCTACTGACGCTGGCTTGGGGGTGAGGGGCACAGTAAAATAAATGCAATACTTAGCTTTTGCCAAGAGCACCATTTTTCTCTGGTTCCAAAGGTGTGAGTAGGCTGTGCAGCTTGCTGTCTCTCCCTGAGGAAATTGCATCCAGAATGCTATCAGCAGCCCTGCTGTGGTCGCTCCAGCAAATGGTGCCTGAGGGTTCCTGGCAATTCAGGTCTGGCAACTCCTTGCTGCTTCTGAACTTTCTTTCCCTCCGCCTGCCTCTCAGTCCATTTTCTAACTTTGTCTTTGATGTTCAGGGCTCCTAGCTTGTCATAGATATAATCATTTCACTTTTTTTTTAATCTTTGTTGCAAGAGGGATCACTGGAAGAGTCTGACTACTCTGCCAGGTTGGCCCCACCTCTATAAATTATTTTTTTTTAATTATTTTTGTAGTTTTTTTTCCCCAAAATTTGCAGATTTGACTTAGTTGATCTTTTAAGCCATTTTCATATTTTTAGGAATCTCGTTTGGAACACCATGACAGTACTAATATTGTAGCTAAGGATAAGAAAATGTTCTTTTCCTTTTCTCAATAATTTAAATTTTACTTGTTAAGAGCGGTTGTGGAAGATGTGGCTGCAAAAGAAAAGATGTTCCCACTTAATCTTCCAGTTTCAAAGTGAAAAACCTATCAGAAGTCCAGAGCTGTAAATAAGATTAATTTTCTGCAAGCATTTCTACAAAATTTATTCTTTTAGTCAGTCTGTCCTTCAATATTATCTTGCTTTCTGTGTCCCATAACAGTTTTCTACTACCTCACTCTTAACATGGTAAGTAATGCTTAGCAGATCAAGCAGCATGTTCTATATGTTTCAGGATTTTACTGAAGTTGTTCCTTTGATTTGGAAGTCTCTTCTTTCCTTTCTTCACAAATCAGTTTTCATAGCCGCCAGGAAGTCTTTCCTGAGTTCTGAGGTTGGACTATAACAGCTTCTACCATCTTGGTATTTACTACTTAATTATCATGCATTTATTAAGCAATATTTATTGAGCTTCTACTGGGTATCAGATAGTATGGAGGGCATTGGTTCATGGCTTTTCAGCTGCAGCTGCTGGCTTCTTAAGGGCAGAGAATCTGTCATACTAATCTTAATCTCTCAGAACTTGACAGAGGTCTTGGCATATAGTAAATATTCTGCAGGAGGGGGTAGTTTGTGATCCTGAATGAACAACAGCTCTTTCAGAATGCAAAATTTTCAAAATGGAAACTTTTTTCAGGGATTTGCTCATTTCTCTTATTCCATGAGTCATAGTTTTCCCTCAAGTTATGATTTTCTTGGAACCCTCTGTTCCTTAAAATGCCATTTCCCTTCCTGAAGGTCCTTGAGAGGAACTTACCATATATGATAGAAACAGAAGCTGGTTGCCTAAACTTTTACTTGTATCTGAGTTCAGACTCCTCCCATAATCCATTTAGGTAGATTGAGAAAAGAATGCAAATCCCTCCTCCCTTTTATTAAATAGGTTGGATTTTGTTTCTTAAAGGTAGTTTACAACAGATACCGTTGAGTATTTGATTCTACAAAGCACTTCTATTACAACTGTGTGTGTGTGATTATTGCTATATGTTCAGCAGAGTTTAAACAGCATTATGAAATAAAATTAAATTAAATTTTTTTTTAATATTTCCTGTTTGGTTTTACATATATTATACCTGCTTGTGTGAGGCAGAAAAATGATTACACAAATAAGAATATTTAATTCATTTTAATTGTCCCAAATTCCCAAGTGTGTTTTAGGAATACATGTAGATTTAAAAGCAATTCCGGATATTGTGTAGTCTGGCTTTGTAAAAGGTTACTTTCAATACATGACAGTCTAGTTACTGCTCACTTCCTATATATTGAAACAGTATTTTTTTCTCATTCAATCCTGAATGTATCTTGAAAAGTAATAAAATTGTGCATGAAGAAATAGAAACCATTGCAAACCCATTTGGGGTGAATGCTATTAGCAATTTTGACTGTTGCTTTTCCTCCCAAACACACTAGCAATTCTGGACCATTGTGGTTAAAAGGGAAAAATGTGTCAAGTGAAGCATCAGCAAAATATTCCAAAATTGGATTTATAATTGAAGAAAAAATTCAGATAAATATATGTAATACTCCATTCATAATTATAACCATGGTGACATTTATAGGGCACTAACTGTATCAACTCGATGGCACCTAACAACTGCATTCTAGGCATAATGCTAGTACTTTACAGATACTAGCTCCTCACACTTTCCCAAAAATCTATGAAGTAAGTACATCTATTATCTTTAATGTAGAGGTGAAAACAGTGAAGCAAAGAGAATTTATCAAAGATCATGCTGCTAAAATAATGATGGCACAGTTCAACTCTAATACTCTGACCCAGAGCCCCTGTATCTCTCCCAGGGATAAGACAATTATGTACAATGTTATGTAATTTCAAGGAAAAATATGACCACTGTTTGGTGTATCATGAAGTAATCTACTCAGCATGCACTGTGCTTATACATTTGTGGGTTTCTACATAAATTTGAGTAATATTTGAAATTGGAGATTTTGTTATATTATTTAATTCAAGCATGTTTATACATAATAGCTTCTCAATTATACTTGTTCATCTAATTTGACTGAAATTATGGCAATATCTCAAATATAATGGTCAAATTTCCAATTATAATTTATGAATGTTTTTAATATTAGTGGGTATTGTCACTCAGCAGTTGCCATCAAATCAGCTCTTCCTCCTGATTTGTTTTTCTGTTAATGACAACGTATTTTTACATAAATTGCCCAGATCAGAAACTTCAAAATTATCTTGGATTGTGTTTTTTTTTTTCCTTGCCACCAAGTCAAAGCAACCACAGCATCTTATCCATTCTATCTTCTGAATTTCACATATAGATCCCCTGTCCACTGCCACTCCTACATTTCAGGTCCTTATTACTGCTCATTTGAACTTTCCTTCTCAGGCTCATTTTCCTTTCTCTCTTATGCATACCTTTTATTTCAGTCAAATTGGGCCATTCACTATTCTATAAATATTCCTTCTTTTCTCAACACTCTGCCTTTTCCTACAATTCCCTGGAAAACACTATTCATCCTTCAAGATTTTACTTAAATTAGATTTTATAAAACAAAATTTGAACATTGCTTTATAAGAACTGTAATTAACCACTAACCCGTTCTTAATCTGCTGTTCCTTGTTAGCCTGGTAAGCTCTTCTCCAAATGATATCGCATGGACCATTTCTTTGTTTCGTCTAGTTCTCTCCTCTTTCCTGACTACTCTATCTAATAGGGTTATACTTATCACTTCCTTAAATATTAGATAATTTTTATGGTATTTCTCTTTTCACTAGAATCCACAATAAGATCCATGAGCACAAAGACTTTTTTCCATTTCCTCTTAAATCTTCAGTCCCCATAAATTGTGACTAGCATAAAATGCCTGTTGCTGTCAAGTCGATTCTGACTCATAGTGACCCTATAGGACAGAGTAGAACTGCCCCATAGGATTTCCAAGGAACAGCTGATGGACTCAAACTGCTGACATTTTGGTTAGCAGCTGAGTTTTTATCCACTGTGCTACCAGAACTGGCATAGAAAAGTACACATTAAATATTTGTTGAACGAATAACTGTTCAGTCAGAAATAGTCTCCTCTCTCATATTCTTTTAAACCCTTAACGTATTTAGTTGTTTTATTGTTACTTTTGCACTTATACACTATTTTGAAAGAGGAGATTTTTATGATTTATTCTATATCTCTCATAGTTCAGGATATGTAGCATGCCCACAGAAAACATTTTAATGAGTTCCCTAAATTAATTTATAATAAATATTAGTAAGGATTATTTTGAGATGCTGCTGTTCAAGAGATTTATTGACTTATCCTTTCAGAAATTCATTTTGTCCATTACTCTTAGCAATAAAGAAAATGTCAATATAACTTACAGCTTCTCTCATGCAATGGCAGTGATTAGTAAGTAAATGTGTGATTTCAGTCTTGGAAAGTCCATATTTCCCACATGATTCTGTTTAATTATTAAATTACATTAGGTGAGTCCTTTAATTTTTTTTCTAAGAACTACCTTAGTTTACATTCTCGAACTTTTTGCATTGTCTTAAGAATATTGTAGGGAAGTTAATCCAAGAAACAAAGTAGCCCTGGTGGCACAATGGTTAAGTGATTGGCTACTAATGGAAGGGTTGTTGGTTTGAACCCACCAGCTTCTCTGAGGGAGAAAAGGTCTGGCAATCTGCTTCCATAAGGATTAAAACCTAGGAAACCCCATGAGAGAGTTCTGCTCTGTCATATAGGGTCTCTATGAGTCAGAATCGACTCAACAACACACAACAACAGCAATCCAAAAATATTTTTAAATGTATTTTTATTTTCAAATAATGTCAATATTTGGTTGGAAATAACATATTGTAGGATCTTTGCTGTTGCTATTGTTGTTAGTTACCGTCAAGTCAAGTCCAGCTCATGGTGACCCCATGTATGCAGAGTAGAACTACTCCATAGGGCTTTCAAGGCTGTGATCTTTTGGAAAGAGATTACCAGGCTTGTCTTCTGAGGCACCTCTTGGTAGGTTCAAACCACTAACCTTTGGGCTAGTAGTCTAACGCTTATTAGTTTGTGCCACTCAAGGAATCCTAGATAAATTACTAAATAAAACAAGAATAATATTTTAATTTCTATTTATATTGTTTTAAAAATATATTTAGCTTTTGGAATTTTTGGAAACCCTAGTGTTTAAGAGCTATGGCTGCTAACTGAAAGGTCAGCAGCTTATTCACCAGGCACTCCTTGGAAACTATGGGGCAGTTCTACTGTGTCCTATAGGGTCTCTATGAGTTGGAATCGACTCAACAGAAATGGGGTAGGTCGGGTTTGGAGTTGTTTTTTAAAACAATCTCAAGGAAGAAAGATAAAATAGGTAGTGATATTAGTGTTGATATTAATAAAAAAAATTAAAGTACTCTATAATAGTGTTCCTATTAATAAGTACTCTAGAAGTACTCTGGCACATAGAGGTTAGAGGCACAGTTTCTGAAACCAAAATGCCTGGGTTAGTGCCTGCCTCTAACATTTACTTTTCTAACTCAGTTTTTTCAGCTGAAAAAAAGGGGGCTAATACTTACATACAGGCCTCTTATGACCATAAAATACGGGAATATTTATATAAATTACTTACAACATTGTTTTACCTAATCAGTGTTTACTAACTTCAGTATAGTTACTAAGCAGTGTCAGTGTTGATAGTGATTTTTTGAGATTTCAAGTGTGTAACTGTCAACCTTGCAGGATGACGGACCATTTTTGGCACTCCCAGACCAGATCCATCACTCATGGTCAGACACAAAAACTGAGGTCTTGAGACTGATGTATAGACGTGGATTTTTAATTTATTCATAGGCAGTAAGAACACTAACTTCTCCTGGGGAAGCAAATACATTATTCAGCCTCATCTCACTGTAGGCAGCACACAGAAAGCCAAATTGTGATAGAAACATTGTTTATTGAGTTTGTTAATTAGACAAAGAACCAGTTGTTTGCTATTAATGTTAAATGGCATTATGCTAAGGATTTGCCTGCCAGGTAGTAATCTTGGGGCAGAATATCCTACCCTGGGGAGACCTCACATCTCTCCCAATGCTGTCCTTCCTGGACTAAAACAAAGTCTCTTTGAGGTGACACATTCTTTTTAAGGTATATTAATATAGCCAGCCATGATATAGCTCTAAACCTAAACCAAACCCACTGCCTTCAAGTTGATTCCGACTCATAACAAATCTAAAGGACAGAGTAGAACTGCCACATATGGTTTCCAAGGCTGTAAATCTTTACGGAAGCAGACTGCCATATCTTTCTCCCACAGAGTGTCTGGTGGGCTCAAACCTCTGACTTTTTGATTAGCAGCCAAATGCTTAACCACTGTACCACCAGCGTTCCTATAGCCTTAAAATCTAGAAACTATATTGGTCTCTGTACTGGAAACCCTGGTGGTGTAGTGGTTAAGTGCTATCGCTGCTGACTGGAGGGTCGGCAGTTTGAATCCGCCAGGCATTCCTTGGGAACTCTATGGCGCAGTTCTACTCTGTCCTATAGGGTCACTATGAGTCAGAATCTACTCAACAGCTTTGGGTTTTCTTTTTTTTTTTTTTTTGGTTTAAGGAGATTTCAGTTTTCCAGTCTGTTTTTACATTTTAAGAGATAAATCTTGCTTCATATTTACCAAGTTTTTATGTGAGTGGAAAGTCTTGCTGTAGTCCCCAAATAGGGACGCCATTTACTGTAGATAAAGTGAGGAAAGACATTACTAAAAATGCAAAACAGCGATAAAAAGGGTATGGGCATATATTTAAGAGTGTTATATTAAACAAAACAAATAACTTCTTGTTACATTTTATTGTATCTTAATAAAATACGACATATTCCAAGTGATACAACAGACTTAACGTGAGATACAACTGAATATTTGTTTCATTTTTTGAAAGAAAATTCAGGCGTCAATCCTAAATTATTTTAACATCCTGTTGAACTCAACACGAAAGATATATTTTAATTTTCATGGTTCAGTTTATCTACTCTGTTTGAATTATGTGGATTCAATAAAGTTTGAATACGCACACACACACACACACACACATGCTTGTGCAAATCTGGAACCATATTCTAATGTAAAGCAGACAACTAAGCATATTTATACCAAAGTGATTAAAAGGCCTTTTAAAATAAAATAAATGAACTAAAAAACTTGTCAAAAATATCTTATTAAAAAAAAGAGTAAGAGCAAATAATCAAAATAAACTTTTTTTTTGGTGCTGTAACCACACAGTATGCTTAAATTTAGGTACGGATATTTAAGAAAACATTCAGCTTGTTCTGAATTAAAAGGTCCTTTTTTTTTTTTTAATATTAAATGCGCAGTATGGAAAAGGGTATGCAAATGTTTCTACTATATGAACTGCAAATGTATCAAGAGACCACGAATAAAATATTTAGTGCTAACTTTAAGATAAAAATACGTCTTCCTTATTGAGCTATAAGTTTAAGAAATATTTGTAGGAAGAAAAGATTTATTTAATATTTCATCATTTAACTGAAGACTGTTTATGATTAACGATTTTGCTTTAGTAAGGCATCATTTTCCAAAAGAAAGAGAAAGAAAAAAGAAAGAGGTGAGATTTCACTGAGAAGTGACACATGACACCCAATATTTTAAACCATGTAAATGTCAATTGTCACTTTATTTTATACAGGACAAATGCTATGGTTGCTTAATTAATTTTATTACTTTAGGTTTAATTTGCTCAGAATTTGTGATCATTTGGATTCAGCTGAGTTGAAATATATTTACTCACTATGTGAGGACTAAAGGTAGATCATTAAAATCATTAATGCATTAAAAATTACTTAAGATAAATCTTTTTAAACTTTGCACAGCAAATATTTTGTGTGCAATAAGATGCAATAGGATTCACTTTTTAAGAATTTTCTGTCGGCCTTATTTCCAGACAGTATCACTGGGACAGAACACTCTCCCCCGGGAGGACTTCATGTCTTTCCCAATGCTATGATTCCTGAGTGACACATAAAACACATTATCAGATAAGTTGAGTGACTGTCAATAATTAATGATAACCTGTATTTGTAAAGCACTTTATCTTTTATAAATTGATCTCTCATATTATGTCATTGTCATTTGATTGATTTCTATAGCACTTTTTTGATGCAAAGTAGGCATTATGATTTTTGTGCTTAAAGGAAGTTATTGAAGCTCAGAGAGATTGTGATTGTTCAAGATCACGTGAATAATTGGCGTGGATACACGTGGCTGACCTCTAATTTATTCACTCATTCAAAACTATGATTTGACTACTTATTATATGTCAAGTTCTATACTAATATGCAAAAATAAGTCTATTATGCTTGCTTATGTACAAAACCAAACAACAGCAAACCCCTTGCTGTCGAGCCGATTCTGATGCATAACATTTCAATAGGACAGAGTTGAACTGCTCCCTAGCTTTGCAAAGGCTCTAATCTTTACTGAAGCTGACTGCCAGATCTTCCTCCTGTGGACAGCTGCTGGTGGGTTCAAACCACTGACCTTTCACTTAGCAGCCAAGAACTTAACCACTGTACAACCAGGGCTAGCACTTGGTAAATACCAGCCTTTACAAATAGAATTCATTTCATCAGTTTTACAGGTGAGAAAAGGAGGCAAAGAGAGGTTAAGTAACTTGTCTTAAGTTACTTAATTGACTTAAGTCTCACACATATGTTTAGAAGTATAGCCAGGATAAGAACCTTTGTGCTCTAAATTACATTACTATTTTTTCTTCAATCTCATGTGTCTATTATACAAGCACCGGAGAGCTATCACTCGATATAGTTTTAAATTCTGCAAATGAGATGCAAATGAAATCTAAATTAAACTTGCTACAAAAACAATTTTACATTGTAGGTAAGAAAGAGGTTTGGGAAAATAAAGGAAAAAGACTTTTTTAAAGAAATAAAAATAGATAATTGAAAAATAAAATAGCGTTATTAAAAAATAGTCTAAGATAAAAGCAGATTCAAGAGCATCATCATAGAAATGAAATGCTCTGTATGAATGCTATCTTAAAGATACATATTCAAGGGACTTGGTAAATTCATTTGCATATTCATTTATTTTTAAAACAAAAACATCGGTGTCTTGATTATTTTAATTAAATATTTCATACTGAAATGAAATAGGATGCATATTTGCTCTCAAAACATTTATGTGGGCCTGTTTTCTGACATTCATGTTCCTTATAGTCCTAAAAAAGTCTGTGATATTCATGAAAAAGTATGAGTTCCGACAAATATTAACAAGACCTTGATGCTCTCACAAAAGATAGAAGCATTTGGGAAAGGAAGCAGTGGCAAAAAGATTAAAAACAAAAATCGAGAATAGCTGAGTGTTCAAACATGTTTATACTATCATGTATAGTATTGTGTGCCAAATTCAAAAGGCACAAACTTCAAAATCAATTCAATTCACAGCAGGATTAACTTCTGGAGTTGATGTGGATAAACAGCTGGGCGCTCATGACCTAAGATCCTATGTACTATTACTTGTCATCATCTTGGTGAGCTTGCACTTTCACTTTAAAAATAACAGTGTACTAAGTAAACTTGAAGGGTGTGCAATAATAAGCCAAGGAGAAAGGTGTTAATAATTAGCATACTACCTAGTATCTGCCCCCCAGCCTTTCCACCCCATATACACATACACCCCAACACACGGGCAATGGAAAAAAAACAGAAAAAACAAAACAAAAATGAGTTCCACAGTACTTTCTGCTTCACTGGAAGTAAGCATAAAAGTAATAACTACTAATTTTATGGATGTTGTGGGAGATCTTATTTTAAACCTCTTACCAGCCCATAGGGTAAGGGGCTGCTGGTATGTAGATACTATGTATTACTGTATATCACTGTGTAGATGAGGTACCTGCAACATAGACAATTTGTCTGAGTCAGAACTGTACTGCTCAATTCCAAGCACATGCTCTGAAAGGGGTCCATTTTTTAAAAAACGTTTTTCAGAATTGGTATTGTTCTTGGTTTGAGTCATCCTAGATGGCATTGTCCGAAGGCTCTTAAGAGTGATACACACTTCCCAGGACTTCTACTTCAGTAGTTGCCAAATTTGGTAAACATTAGAAGCAATATTAGAAGCAATGACAAGGGAGGTTTTTCAAATCTCTGTGCCTGCATGGCACTTCCTATCAAATAAATCAGAATCCCTGCAGGTAGAATCCAACCACCACTTTTTTTTTTTTTTAATTTTCCGGGTGAGTCCAAAATATAACCATGTCTCTTTGACCAGACTTACTGGTCTGACAGAGACTGGAGAAACCCGATGAGTTATGACCCCCAGACACCCTTTTATGAAGTCACTTCTGAGGTTTACCCTTCAGCCAAAGAATAGACAGGACCAAAAAACTAAATGAGACTAAAGGGGCACACCAGCCCAAGGGCAAAGACAGAAGGCAGGAGGGGACAAGAAAGCTGGTAATAGGGAACCCAAGGTTGAGAAGGGGAGACTGTTGATGTGTCATGGGGTTGGCAACCTATGTCACAAAACAATATGTATATTAATTGTTTAATGAAAAACTAGTTTGTTCTATAAATCTTCATCTAAAGTACAATAAAAAAAAGTCTAAGATAAATAAAATAACTGAGATCACATGCAAAAAAAAAAAGCCCAAAAGAAAATATAACCATGTTTATTAGCCAGTGTTCTAGATACGTTGCTCCTACCATTAATGCTGTATAGTCCTTCCATCACACCCAAGCAGTTCTCCAGTCTCTACCCAAACACCTCTGGTAATAGGTCTGGCCATCAATAAAGCTATTACATCAATTCAAAATCTGTCACTAACTCTTCCACCTTTTACTGCTACTCCTGGTTCTTAGGGATAGAAATTTTCTTCTGTCTTATAGTTCTATGGCAATGCATTATACACCAGAAGACAGTTCTATCCTCCTTAAATTTTCTCTTCCCCAGGATAACCACTTTATTTCTTTTAACTTCTTCTCTTCTGATGATTTCAAGTCTCCCCATTATTATTTTGTGTGTGTGTGTGTGTGTGTGTGTGTGTGTTTTATCCCTGAATAAAGTAGTTGTCAGCATGATATCTTGGAAAGAACTTGGATTTTGAAGTAAGAATTTCTTTAGTTACATTATGGATCTGTTACTTACTCGTCATGTGAACCTGAGCAAGTTATTGAATTTTTCTCAGCTTCCCTTTTGCCACAAATAACACTACTTCATGTAACTCTTATGAATATTAAATGAGATTAAGGCTTTTAGAAGCTCTGAGCACTGAAAAATGTAGCATCTTATCACAATTGCCTTGCTCTGTCACCAATACGTAATTGAAATGAAGCAATAAAATCAGAAAATAAGGGAATTCAATTAAATTTGGTTTCTCCTTCCCCCAGAGATGACTATGTTGATGTATTTCTGTTTTTGCTTAAATGGCAAATAAGCAATTTGTTAAACATATATTTGCATTCCTTGGTACGTTTATTTTGCTAGTGACCTAAAGATATGCTTAGCCTGGCCCTTGGGTAACGTAGTACCAAAGAACTGAATGAAGCTATGCAAGGTAGATTTGAGAGTAGGGCAGACATGTATGACTTTAGGCAAGTTATTCAACCTCTTCTATGATCTTCAGTTTCCAGAATTGAGAAATGAAGAGGATATTTACTCAGAAGCTTATTGTGAAGATTAAAATAATTTATGAAAAGTACTTACAAGTGCTCAGAAATGAGAGATATATTGTAATGTTTAAGAATGTGGGCTCTGATGCTGAACTATACGGGTTGAAATCTTAACCTGTGGTTTGCTGATTTTGAAACCTTGGGCAAATTACTTTATTTCTTTATGTGTCAGTTTTCTCCTTGGAAAATGGAGATAAAAATATACCCATATAGTAAGGTTGTTCTGAAATTAAAAATAATTAGTGCTTTTAGTGTGCTCAGAGCAGTATCTAACACAAAATAAGTTTTTAATAAGTATTAGCTGTTATAATTATTATTACTATACTAATTATTTTGATGATACCTGACAATGTTTTGCACCTGATGGGCACTTAATTTGTGGTGGCATACTTTTTAAGTGAGGTACACATGACAGAACACATTACTAAAATGTAGAAGAGTACCTGAATATTGTAGGAACTCAATGGACACGTGTTGCATGAATGAACGAATGAATAAATGTGGTCTTGAATTTTTTGAACACAAAGTGTAGAAAGAGATTATGACTTTCCTAATACTAGGTACTGACTGGTACTTACATATTTTTTATTTCATTCTCACCAAAAGATCTAATTATCCATTTAATTTTAGAATTAAAAAAAAAATTGAAAGCATCTTACTTCTATGACTTTCTAGCTACACTTATGTGTTCTTACTATGCCCAAGTAGGCATTATTGCAAGAGCAATTTTTAAAAAACATTTCTAATCTAAATGGGTATTATGTAAGACTGTGATTATTAAATTTCAATCCTGGGAATGAGGGTTGAAGCCCTTGTCACATGTAAAAAAAAATATATATATATATTCATAGACACTTAATTGTCTGGCTTAGCTCGGCTTAGCACAGCCTAAATCTCATTACCTTCATATTTACTCACTGTAGTAATTCTTAGCACTTAAGCTTTCTCCAAGCAATTTGATCACTCTGAGCCTTAGCATCTTCATCTGTAAAATGGGAATACTACAAACAAGCTCATGGTGATTTCGTAAGGAGGAAACATTGGCAAAAGTGAAAATATCTTAAATATATATATATACATACATACATACACACACACTTGTGACAAATACTTGTGTGTATATATACACAAGTTTGTGTATGTGCTTGAGTGTGAGTACATGTAAGATAACACAATATATGTGGTCAGATTTGCTACTTGCCCAAGCATATCCTATGAAAATGCAATCAAAGTAGCTATGACTGATGTTCAGAGATTTGTCTCAATAATTTAACTGAACATTCTGATAATGATTTCTTACTCCAACTACCCAGAGTTAGGCCAAACTTCAAAGGTAAGAGCACAGTCCTCCACAAACTGCTGTCCCTTCAGAGAACCTGAAGCTTGGGGGATCTCCAAGCCACCTTCCTCTGACCAACTGGCTACACATTTGGAGGGTCTCATTAACCTCTCAGATTTGGTAATTCAGTAGAGCAACTCACAGAGCTCAGGAACATACTATAATTATGGTACACTTTTATTATAGAAAAAAATACAAATCAGAACCAACCAAAGGGAGAGACACATGGGAGGATGCCTGGGGGGGTACCAAATGGAAGCATCGATTGTCCTCTCTTTGTGGAATCAGGACATTTCCTGGCACACTGTTGTGTGAAAATGTAAAAAATATTATCAGGCAGGAAGCTCACTCAAGCATTTCAGTGGGTGGAGTTTTTATTGCAATTTCATTATGTAGGCATGATTGATTGAATCATTAGCCACATGATTGAACTCAATTGCCAGCCCCTTCCCTCCCTGGAGGTCAAGCTGATCTCATGTGGCTCAAAGTCTCAACCTTCTAATTATAAAATGGGTCTCTCTGGCCTGGCCAGCTCTCATCCTGAGTCATCTCATTAGTGGAAACTATCTAGGAACTCCTAGATAGTCCCCTAGAGGTATGGCCTGAGGAGCCCTCCATGAATAACAAAGACACTGCTATCGTTCTGGAAATTCCAAGGGTTTAGAAGCTATCTCCTAGGAACTGGGGGCAAAGGCAAGCCAAATTCTTTATTATTTTAAAATTTTTATTGAATTATAATGAGTATGTAAATAAAGTGCTTGTATTTTCTACCAGTTAATTTTAATCATGATATACTTCACTTAATTTTTATAGTCTAGTGCCAACTTTTGAAATTCAAGTTTATTCATTTTGGTTTATCTGCCTACAGTAAGATCTAAAATTATTGATTTTCTTAAATATATATCACCTGAAATTTATATTACAAAATCAGCACACAGACTGAAAAATATTTCAGAGGACACTGAGCTCTGAAAACTAACCAGCCCACATTTTCATCGTGATGATCTTAGCACACACCTCTAGCAGAGTCCCTTTGCTATCTAACTTTGTTTCCACTTTTTCACTTTAAAAGCCAAGAATGTGTCATTTGATATGTGTAGAAATGGTGCTAAGTATTAGGCATTGGAGGATTCAAAAACTTATGTAGATGAAAAGAAAGCAGAAAAACTGGGTTAATTTAGGGTGAAAAGTTTGATGAAAAAAGTAATAATTATTAAAATAGGGAGTTTTTTTTTTTAGAAAAAAGAATAAATACTAGAAGAAATTTCTTCTAGTTCCATATTAGGAGTTTCTAGAGATTAAAACTTTTTTTTTTTTTTTTAACCTGAGTACTTATAAAATATAGACATGGTGATATATTTTCAAATCAGTATTGTTTGTCAATATGAAAAGCCAGTTCAAGGTCTCTTCCTGCTCCATCCATTTCATAAGAATACTGCTTATTTCCAATGCAGACTGTATTTTTTTATTTTTTTAATATAGTAAATGAGGGAAACAAGGGAATAATTATACTACCATGTCCCAAAACCATAAGTATGTGCCCTGCTGACTTTTAACAAACCACCAGGATGAAAAACTAATGATGGGTGAGCAGGAGAGTGTCTGGTAATTTTCCTAAAGCACATTTATATTGCATTTATAGCGTGTCTTCCTCAGGAGAGCACAAATTATTTTTTATTAACAAAGAGCCATAAAGAAAAAGTGCTGCTATCATTTTTTTTTGAGAGCTTAGATGTTTCCCACATTTTAATTATTTTAATACGTAATGGAAAAATTATAGTTGCTTGCACAATCAATAAATAGTGGCTTTAGTCAACATTATGTATGTAGTTTATAGTCTTTCTAGTTCCTAATATTTTAAAGGTATAGGCCATTTTCTCAATAACAACTGGCTTTACCTTATTATTTACCTAAAATTATCCTAAACAAACTTATCTGTTAATAAAGAACGCATTTTCTGAAAAGAATTATCCAACTGTTCTCTAATGCTTAAAGTTTTCTTATTCTTTGTTTTAAAAGGCACAATCCTGCGTGTGTTTCCTATGAAACATTCTCACACTGCAGTTGTGACACTTAACATTTTATAAAGCAGAACGGAAGGTCGAAAACAATTCTTAGCTGCTTTAATTACTGAAAATAAAATCTGGTTGTCAGTATGAGGGTGGATCTCTGATTCAAAAAGAATTTTACTGATGCATTGTAAAGAAAAGTACAATACAATATTCAATACAAAAAAAAAGTTCATCTGAAAGTAAATGTGGCTAATCTATGCATTTCTACTATTCTTGTACTGCATTTGTTTTTCTTTGGCTAAGATTACTTTGGTCATAATTAGTTTTAATACTGTGTGAACACATGGTTCTTGATATTGATCTTACTAAACCATGGGAATGAACTATCAGAAGAAATTTAAAGGCATTTCCCTAGTTATCTTATTAGAATTTGCAATAGCCACTAGCTTCAACTTTTACCCCATGAGAGAAGTGATAGAATTTCACTGCCAAATATTAAAATCTGATATCTCTCTTTAAAATCACTCTTAGGCATTCTGGTTAATTTAGAACATTTTCAGTAAAAATAAATCACAAACTATTCAATATTTATATAATATATGCAAAAACCCCATCCATTCACCAACTAGAGGGTCTGAGGTACTCTGAATTATGAATATTTTTCAGATAATTGAAGACTGTCACATAAATCTCAAAAGATTAATTTTTTTTTTTTTTGCTGGTGCATGATTTTATAAAACTTCCTGCCCATCTTAAAAAATGGGTACTGAATATAATGTAGCATTCATTTGATCATTCCAGATCATTACTGGAAGACACAATTTAACTTACTCTCTGAATTAATTCAAATGATACATTTCTTCTATTAAAGTCATGATGCCCACAGCTTACTGAAGGTAGTAAGTCCTTCTCCGTAGGTCTGCTTACCTTGGTTCCATGATTTGTTTGTCCCTAACCCTGTTTATTCTAGTTGTAATTATTATTTTAATTATTACTGTCATCCTAAACCAAAGCAAACCCATGGCATCGAGTTCATTCTGACTCATGTTAAATAAACTGCTAGGTAAACAGATAAATAGACAAGTGAAAAGAAGAGTAAATTATGAGTAAAGCCAAGCTGAATGCTTAGAAAGTCTTGAAAGCCCTGAAAAATTTGGGGGGAAATGTGTAAATCCATAGAAAGAATCAGCATTCAAATTGTTGGGCACGGATCTTTAA
Source organism: Loxodonta africana (assembly GCF_030014295.1). Lineage (NCBI taxonomy): Eukaryota > Metazoa > Chordata > Mammalia > Proboscidea > Elephantidae > Loxodonta > Loxodonta africana. The sequence continues at coordinate 61,170,423 of NC_087346.1, read as the reverse complement.
TAAGGCCATGTTAAATTAATTTAAACTGGAATTTGAGAAAGATACGTTACTGTGTAGTTAGGCAAGAGGAAGCAGAGTGACACACAGAAGACTCTCATTCCAAAAAAAAAAAAAAAAAGGCCTTGGTCCCATGTTAAAATAAAGATGAATTATTGGACTTCCATGGTTTTAGGTTAAAATAAAATGTTTAGCATATGGGCATACATTTTTTATTATTCCCTGGTTTTACAGACTTTCTTCCCTGAGCTAATCATCTGGTCTTGATCTTGTCAAATGAGAAAACTTTAATTTAATGCAATTTACTATATGCTGTAGCCTGAGGAAGGTTATATTCTTCCTCTATGGAATAGTGCTGATAAAATATCTTCCTTACTACTTATGGGCCATTTTACTTTCAGGTCCGCAAGTCTCCCCTGTTTCTGAATATTACCCATGTAAACTTACTCAAATGTAGTTCAAGTTTAGCCCATCAAGACAAAAACCTAGAAGAATTATTTTCTACTCCCTATATTCCACAAACTGAATCTTTTCATCTTCATATTTCTATTAACAGTGAGTCTGAATGTTCATTGGGAAAGTGATAGGTGCACTTAAAGAGATAGGCAAAGGTAAGCTAGTAGCAAACCTGAGGATCAAGCAAACCCATTGCTGCCTCAATAGAGACCCTATGGAACAGACCCTATAGGACTCATAAAGACCCTATAGGATAGAGTGGAACTGCCCCATATAGTTTCCAAGGAGCAGCTGGTGGATTAAAAATACCCACTTTTTGGTTAACAGCCAAGCTCTTAACCACTATGCAACTAGGGCTCTGAGGATCAAGCAAAGGTTTGAGAATTCTGCCATTGCTGAAGAGAAACTAAAGGTTTTTGAAGAATATTTGTATTTACCAGGTCTGTATTACAGAATGATTTTTTTTTTTTTAATTCGTCACCTCATTCTTTTTGAGTCCTTTTCCCCTCTGTCATGTTTCTGTGAAAAGCATACATTTTGTCATAATTGGTATATCTATGTCAGAAGGAGAAAAAAATTAAATGTAAAGAGAACGTTTATCTCAACCTCTACAAAAAAATTAATAAATAAAATTAATAGGCTGCCCTCAGTATCAACTTAATTTTCCTCCTTCTGTAGTGTGAAGAATACTGACATTTAGAAGACTTTAATTTCTATTGATAATAAATGAACACACAGGCAGAGATGAGAACTCTAAAATAATTAGAGAAATGCATATCAAGGCTTTCAGGCCCTCACATTAACACACATTGCATGCTGGCTCTTATTGTTGGAAGTGTCAACCTTCTTCTTGATAAGCCTCTTTTGGGAAATGGCTCACTTCATTTCAAAGGGATATAATAAAAGAAAACGGCTTGGGGCAATACTTAAGAAATGAAAGAAACATAGAGCATTTATGACTACCTGGGAGGAACTGATTGCCTTTGGCTGTGCCTTGGGAAATCCCCAGGAAAAACAGTAAGTTGTGATTTTTTTTTGTGATTACTATTATAAGTTAAAATAACAAAAAGCATGCAGAGGAATTTGTGTTTTCCTTACCGGTGATACTGTATTTCATATTCTCAGTGTGCCATCAGAGTTCATGCCCCCCTCCTGTGTTTCTAACAGAAGTACTGGCAGGAGAAGTATTTTTGAAAATTGCAAAAGAACAACTTTCAAAGGGGTAAATTTAAGAAAAGAAAAAAAAAATTAAAGTTAACTCCATATAAGAAAACTTTGCCTTTAGGTATATCAATTAAATGTCTCTCATAATGCTAGTAAGTTTTGAAGATAAATGATATCAAAATTAGTACTGTAAATGCTTGTTAAAATATGTATGGTAAATATTTTCCCATGTGTTATCTATGGCTAATCAAAAATTTTAGAGGCCAAAGAAAAGGCATCAATTTAATTTTTCAGTGCATTTTCAACGTGATTATTTCCCCAAGAGAAATAGAAATGTTTAGATACAATAGCATTACTTGGAAGCTGGGGGAATTACTCTTACAGGTGTTTATTTCTAAGTTTCTCCCAGGCTACTGAGAAAGTAAAAGAAAATATCTTACACATCTCTGTTAATTTTTTTCATTATTATTCATTTTAAAAAGATCATTTATTTCCCCCTTTCTTGGATACCTTGGTGGCGTAGTGGTTAAGTGCTATGGCTGCTAACCAAAGGGTCGGCAGTTCAAATCCACCAGGCACTTCTTGGAAACTCTGTTCTAGTCTGTCCTATAGGGTCACTGTGGGTCGGAATCGACTTGACAGCACTGGGTTTGGTTTTGGTGTTTTTTTGGTAGTTAAGAGATCTAACAGCAAATCCTACTTACTTGGCTGTCTCAGTTTTCACTGCCCTACCTTCAGAAACACTGATATTTAAAACATGGCTCAAGAATTATTCTTTGAAATGAGGTCTGAAATGCTAATAATAGAAATTCAGTGTGATTATCACTATATTTGATCATGTAAAGATAACAAACCGAGTACGAAAAGTGCCTTGCAAGTTCTGTACACTGCCTGGTTTCATTAATCAGCAAGTGTGTCTATTTCTTTATGCCATCCAGGGTGGCATAACAAGGGCAAATTTGGACAGGCCTATGCTCCAAGGCAGATTTTGAGAAAGATACTATTTTAATATGTTCAGTTTGGAGGCTTTAATAAGAGTTAAAGTAATTATCAAAGCAAAAATTGAAGTGATCAAAAAACTAGTAAAATCATTTCTAGTATAATTTGTTGTTGTTAGGTGCCGTTGAGTTAGTTCTGACTCACAGCAACTCTATGCACAACAGAATGAAACACTGCCTGGTCCTAAGCCATCCTTACAGTCGTTGTTATGCTTGAGCTCATTGTTGCAGCCACTATGTCAATCCACCTTGTTGAGGGTCTTCCTCTTTTCCGCTTATCCTGTACTTTGCCAAGTGTGATGTCCCTCTCCAGGGATTGATCCCTCCTGATAACATGACCAAAGTATGTAAGACACAGTCTCGCCATCCTTGCTTCTAAGGAGCATTCTGGTTGTACTTCTTCCAAGACAGATTTGTTCGTTCTTTTGGCAGTCCATGGTATATTCAATATTCTTTGCCAACACCACAATTCAAAGGCATCAATTCTTCTTTGGTTGCCCTTATTCATTGTCCAGCTTTCACATGCATATGATATGATTGAAAATACCATGGCTTGGGTCAGGCAAACCTTAGTCTTCAAGAGAACATCTTTGCTTTTCAACACTTCAACACATGTCTGTCAGTCTGCTAAACTGTGGGGGCTTGAGTGTTGCTGTGATGCTGGAAGCTATGCCACTGGTATTCAGATACCAGCAGGGTCACCCATGGAGGACAGGTTTCACCTGAGCTTCCAGACTAAGATAGACTAGGAAGAAGGACCAGGCAGTCTACTTCTGAAAAGCATTAGCCAGTGAAAACCTTATGAATAGCAGCAGTGTAATTTAGGTAACTAAAATATACACAACTGGATATTTTTCTTATAAAGGAATCTCCAAGCATCTTACAGTCTATTTCCTGGAACTATCAACCCATCTTTGTTAATTAGTTCTTGAAGGTAATTCTGGGTTCTATATATCAACTTGAAACATAATTCTCACAAGTTTTAATAGAAATTTCACCAAAAAGCAAGAAAGAACATAAGAACATTTATATGTTTATCAGAAATATTTGTCATTATTTAAAATTATATCATTTCATAATATTTAAAATCATTAGATCAAATAAATTCTATTTCTTTATGTATATGCAATGATTGTACTGAGGTCAAAAAAAATTTTTTTTTTTTGAGGTCAAAGTTTCCCGTTATTCATGATCATTTCAAAAATTGAGCACTCTTCTGTAAATAATAATCTTAGACAAATGTACATATTTTTTAAACAACTAATTGTTTCTTAAGCTATTTTATTATCAAGAGAATTTTAACTTTATGAGGGCCTAAGATAATGCATTAAAAATCTAATTTCCTGAGAGGCAGGGCCAAGATGGCAGAATAGTCAGATGCTTCCTGCTATCCTGCTTACAACAAAGACCCAAAAAAACAAGTGAAGCGGTAATATTTATGACAAGCTTTTAGGAGCCCTGAACATCAAACGCAAAGTTAGAAAACAGACTGAGCAGCAGGGGGAGGGAGAGATGGTTCAGAAGTGGAGAGGAATACCAGACCAAAATCACTGGGATCCATCATGCATCATTCCTGGGAGCGGCTACAGTGGGCTGATAGCGGCACTCGACCCACAGTTTCCTCATGGAGAAGCAGCCAGCCGCACAGCCTACTCACACCTCCGGAGCTAGAGAAGAGCAGCGCTCTCGGCAAAAGCTAAGTACTTGCGTATATTTTACCATGCCTCCTGCCACCAAGATGGCTTCAGTGGCTGTTGATTTCCCTGGGCCTGAGATAAGCCCTGTTGAGCGCCTGGAGCCATCCCCTCGGGCTTGGAGAGGGACTAAATTCACAATTAGGGGAAAAGACCTAACTGGGGGAGCGCAGGACAGAAGCAGCTCCTGTATAGGCACAAATGGTCTGTGGACTTTGAATACCTTTCCCCCTGCATGGACCTGGGTGGGCCTATTTCGGGAGCGTGAGCCATTGTTGGCAGACTGCAACTGCTTCAGCCGTGCGGTAGAGAGGTGGGTGTTTGGTATTTGACACCACTTTGCCTATTAAACAGAGTACACACCTACCCACATCAGGGGCATAAGGACGGGTTGCTCTACTCAGGTCACCCAACTACCAGCAACAGGGGTCCAGGGATAACTGGTATCTCCCAATCCTTACAACCAAAAGCACTGGGTGCCCACTGTCCATCTGCAGAACCCACCCACCTGTACACTGTAGGGAACAAGGAAGTGCTTTGCTCACAGACACTTTGGGGACAGTTCTCAGCCCCCTGCCTTGTTCAGAACGTGACCCCCTGCTGCAACCAGATACTGGTACCTACACCAATCACCGCTGCCCCTCTAAGACTGTAGGACCCAGCCTGTGCCACACACTTGATGATCAGCTACCTGGACGCCTGAGCTGAATTCATACAAGAAAAGCGAATGGACTCTTAGACTGATGTGCCTGATAACAGCTCTAGCCATCTGGGGACAGGACATCAGAGCTTCAAAGGAGAAAATAATCAAGCTAGCTCACTCAAGCAACCCATTCGGGCATATTAAAACAAAACAAAGCAAGAAGCTATGACACAGTAAACAAACATAAAATAAACTAGTACAATAACTTGTAGATGGCTCAGAGACAATAGCAAATATCAAGTCACATAAAGAAACAGACCATTATCACCTCCACAAGATCTCAAAATAAAGAATCCAGGGATCTTCTGGATGAAGGTGCTCTCTGGACGTACCAGATACAGAATTCAAAAGATTGATAGGCAGAACTCTTCAAGACATCAGGAATGAAATTACGAAGGAGATCAGGCAATGTGCAGAACAAGCCAAGGAACTTGAGATAAATCATATGAAGAAATTAAAAAGGTTACTCAAGAACATAATGAAAAATTTAGTAAGTTGCAAGACTCCATAGAGACAGCAATCAGAAATTCAGAAAGATAACAATAAAATTACAGAAGTAAACAACTCAAGAGAAAGTCAGAGGAGTGGAATTGAGCACGTGAAAGGCAGAATTGGTGATCTAGAAGATAAAGCACTTGACACCAATTGAGGGAAAATCAGATAAAAGAATTTAAAAAATGAAGAAGTTTTAAGAATCATGTGGGACTCTATCAAAAGAAATAACCTACAGGTGACTGGAATACCAGAATGGGGCGGGGGGGGATAACAGAAAATACAGAGAGAATTGTTGAAGTTGGCAGAAAACCTCCCTGATATTGTGAAAGATGAGAAGATATCTATCCAAGATGCTCATAGAACGCCACATGAGGTAGATTTTAAAGGAAAGTCATTAAGACATATTATAATCAAAGTTGCCATAACCAAAGATAAAGAGAAAATTTTAAGAGCAGCTAAGGATAAATGAAAAGTCACCTACAAAGGAGAGTCAATAAGAATAAGCTCAGAGTACTTTGCAGAAGCTATGCAGGCAGGATGGCAATGGGATGACTTATATAAAGCATTGAAGGAAAAAAATTGCCAGGCAAGAATCTTATATTCAGAAAAACTGTCTCTTAACTATGAAGGTGAAATTAGGACATTTCCAGATAAACAGAAGTTCAGGGAATTCGTAAAAAACAAACCAAAACTACAAGAAACGCTAAAGGGAGTTCTTTGGCTAGAAGATCAATAACATCACTAATATCAGGTATTAACCGAAGACTTGAACTCAGGACAGAGCAATCAGGTGTCAACCCAGACAGGGAAATCACAAAAATAAATCAAGATTTAAAAAATTGTTCAAAACAGGGACAGTGATGTTAGTATATAAACGAAGACAATGTTAAAACAATAAAGAGGGACTAAGAAATGTAGTCATAGATTTTTCATATAGAGAGGAAGACAAGGCCGTATAAACAAGTTAGGTTTAAACTTAGAAAAATAGAAGTAAGTATTACGGTAACCACAAAGGAGACAACTATCCTACTCATCAAAATAAAATACAAGAAAAATTAGAGACTCAGCACAAACAAAATCAACAACGATTAAGAGGAAAAGACTATGTATAAAGATAAACTTCTCAGCACAAATTAAGTGGAAAAAACAAACTGTCAACCACACACAAAAAAAGACATCAAAATGACAGCACTAAACTCATACCTATGTATAATCACGCTGAACATAAATGGACTAAATGCACCAATAATGAGACAGAGAGTGGCAGAATGGATAAAAAAGCATGATCCATCTATATGCTGCCTACAAGTGTTACACCTTAGACTTAGAGACACAAACAAGCTAAAACTCAAGGGATGGAAAAAAAATATATCAAGCAAACCACAATCAGAAAAGAGCCAGAGTGGCAGTATTAATGTCCAACAAAATAGACTTTAAATTTAAGTCTACCACAAAGAACAAGGAAGGACACTATATAATGATTAAAAGGAAAATATACCAGGAGGATATAACCATATTAAATATTTATGCACCCAATGACAGGGCTGCAAGGTACACAAAACAAACTCTAACAGCGTTGAAAAGTGAGACAGCTGCACAATAATAATAGGAGACTTTGACACACTATTTTTGGTGAAGGAAAGGACATACAGAAAGAAGCTCAATAAAGACACAGAAGATTTAAATGCCACAATCAGCCAACTTGACCTCATAGACATATATAGAACACTCCACCCAACAGCAGCCAAGTATACTTTCTTTTCTAGTGTACATGGAACATACTCTAGAATAGACCACATATTAGGTCATAAAGCAAGCCTTAGCAGAATCCAAAACATTTGAATATTTCAAAGCATCTTCTCTGACCATATGGCCATAAAAGTAGAAATCAATAACAGAAAAAGCGGGGAAAAGAAATCAAACACTTGGAAACTGAACAATACCCTGCTTAAAAATGACTGGGTTATAGAAGACATCAAGGATGGAATAAAGAAATTCACATAATCCAATGAGAATGAAAACACTTCCTATCAGAACCTCTGGGACACAGTGAAAGCAGTGCTCAGAGGTCAATTTATGTCAATAAATGCACACATCCCAAAAGAAGAAAGGGCCAAAATCAAAAGAATTATCCCTACAGCTTGAAGAAACAGAAAGAGAACAACAAAAGAAAACCTCAGGCAGCAGAAGAAAGGAAATATAAAAATTAGAGCAGAATTAAAAGAAATAGAAAACAAAAACAATTGAAAGAGTTAACAAGACCAAAAGCTGATTCTTTGAAAAATTAACAAAATTGATAAACCATTGGCCAAACTGACAAAAGAAAAACAGGAGAAAAAGGAAATAACCAGAATAAGAAATGAGATGGGCGATGTTACCACAGACCCAACTGAAATTAAAAGAATCATATCAGATTACTGCCAAAAATTGTACTCTAACAAATTGGGAAATCTAGAAGAAATGGATGAATTTCTAGAAACACACTACCTACCTAAACTAACACAAAAAGAGGTAGAACAACTAAATGGGCTAATAACAAAAGAAGAGATTGAAAAGGTAACCAAAAAACTCCCAACAACAAAAAAAAAAGGCCTGGCCCGGATGGCTTCACTGCAGAGCTCTACCAAACTTCCAGAGAAGGATTAACACCACTCTTACTAAAGGTATTTCAGAGCATAGAAAAGGATGGAATACTCCCAAATTCATTCTATGAAGCCAGCATATCCCTGATACCAAAATCAGGTAAAGACCCCACAAAAAAAGACAATCACAGACCTATATCCCTCATGAATTTAGTTGCAAAAATCCTCAACAGAATTCTAGCCAATAGAATTCAACAACATATCAAAAAAATAATTCACCATGACCAAGTGGGATTCATACCAGGTATGCAGGGATGGTTCAACATTAGAAAAACAATTAATGTAATCCATTATATAAATAAAACAAAAGACAAGAACCACATGATCTTATCAATTGATGCAGAAAAGGTATTTGACATAGTTCAGCACCCATTCATGATAAAAACTCTTGGCAAAATAGGAATAGAAGGAAAATTCCTCAACATAATAAAGGGCATTTAGACAAAGCAAACAGCCAACATCATCCTAAATGGAGAGAGCCTGCAAGCATTCCCCTTGAGATCGGGAACTAGACAAGGGGGCCCTTTATCACTGCTCTTATGCAACATTGTGCTGGAGGTCTAGCCAGAGCCACTGGCTAGATAAAGAAATAAAGGGCATCCAGATTGGTTAGGAAGAAGTAAAAGTATCTCTATTTGCAGATGACACGGTCTTATATACAGAAACCCCTAAAGAATCCTCAAGAAAACTACTGAAACTTAGAGGAGAGTTCAGCAGATATCAGAATACAAGATAAACACACAAAAATCAGTTGGATTCCTCTATACCAACAAAAAGAGCATTGAAGAAGAAATCACCAAATCAATACCATTTACAGTAGCCCCTAACAAGATACAATACTTAGGAATAAGTCTTACCAGAGATGTAAAAGACCTATACAAAGAAAACTATGTCACTACTGTAAGAAACCAAAAGAGACCTACATAAGTGGAAAAACATACCTTGCTCATGGATAGGAAGACTTGTTGTTGTTGTTAGGTGCCGTCGAGTCGGTTCCGACTCATAGCGACCCTATGCACAACAGAACGAAACAGTGCCCGGTATTGCGCCATCCTTACAATTACTTTATGCTTAAGCCCATTGTTGCAGCCACTATGTCAATCCACCTCGTTGAGGGTCTTCCTCTTTTCCGCTGACCCTGTACTCTGCCAAGCTGATGTTCTTCTCCAGGGACTGTTCCCTCCTGACAACATGTCCAAAGTATGTAGGACGCAATCTCGCCATCCTTGCCTCTAAGGAGCATTCAGGCCGCACTTCTTCCAAGACAGATTTGTTCATTCTTTTGGCAGTCCATGGTATATTTAATATTCTTCGCCAACACCACAATTCAGAGGCGTCAACTCTTCTTCCTTCTTCCTTATTCATTGTCCAGCTTTCACATGCATATGATGAGATTGAAAATACCATGGCTTGGGTCAGGCTTACCTTAGTCTTCAGGGTGACATCTTTGCTCTTCAACACTTTAAAGAGGTCCTTTGCAGCAGATTTACCCAATGTAATGCATCTTTTGATTTCTTGACTGCTGCTTCCGTGGCTGTTGATTGTGGATCCAAGTAAAATGAAATCCTTGACAACTTCAATCTTTTCTCCGTTTATCATGATGTTGCTCATTGTTCCACTTGTGAGGATTTTTGTTTTCTTTATGTTGAGGTGTAATCCATACTGAAGACTTAACATTGTAAAAATGTCTATTCTTTCAAAAGGAATATATAGGTACAATGCAATTCCGAACCAAATTCAAACACCGCTTTTTAATGAGATGGGGAAACAAATCACCAACTTCATATGGAAAGGAAAGAGGCCCCGGATAAGTAAAGCATTACAGAAAAAGGACAGAGTGGGAGGCCTCTCTCTATCTGATTTTAGAACCTATTATACCCCCACAGTAGTCAAAACAGCCTGGTACTGGTACAACAACAGATACATAGACCAATGGAACAGAATTGAGAAACCAGGGATAAATCCATGCACATATAAGCAGTTGATATTTGACAAAGGCCCAAAGTCAGTTAAATGGGGAAAAGACAGTCTGTTTAACAAATTGTACTGGTATAACTGGATATTTATCTGCAAAAAAGTGAAACAACCCATACCTCACACCATGCACAAAAACAAACTCAAAATGGATCAAAGACCTAAATATGAAGTCTAAAAGGATAAAAATCATGGAAGAAAAATAGGGACAATGTTAGGAGCCCTAAAACATGGCATAAACAGCATGCATAATGTTACTAACGATGCAGAAGAGAAACTAGATAACTGGGAGCTTCTAAAAATCAAACACCTATGCTCATCCAAAGACTTCACCAAAAGAGTAAAAAGATTACCTACAGACTGGGAAAAAGTTTTTAGCTATGACATTTCTGATCAGCATCTGATCTCTAAAGTCTACATGATACTGCAAAAACTCAACAACAAAAAGACAAATAACCCAATTAAAAAATGGGCAAAGGATATTAACATGTACTTCACTAAAGAAGACATTCAGGTAGCTAACAGATACATGAGGAAATGCTCATAGTCATTAGCCATTCCTCAAAAAACTCATTGCCATTTAGAGAAATGCAAATCAAAACTACAATGAGATTCCATCTCACTCCAACAAGGCTGGCATTAATCCAAAAAACACAATAAGTGTTGGAGAGGTTGTGGAGAGACTAGAACACTTATACACTGCTGGTGGGAATGTAAAATGGTACAATCACTTGGAAATCTATTTGGCACTTCCTTAAAAAACTAGAAATAGAATATAATCCAGCAATCCAACTCCTTGGAATATATCGTAGAGAATTAAGAGCCTTTACATGAACAGATATATGCACACCCATGTTTATTGCAGCACTGTTTACAATAGCAAAAAGATGGAAGCAACCAAGGTGCCAAGCACCCAACGAATGAATGGATAAATAAATTATGGTATATTCACACAATGGAATACTATGCACCGATAAAGAATAATGATGAATTCTTTCATGACACATTTCATAACATGGAGGAGTCTGGAACGCATTGTGCTGAGTGAAATCAGTCAGTTGCAAAAGGACAAATATTGTATAAGACCACTTTTATAGTAACTGGAGAAATAGTTGAAACAGAGAAGAATATATTCTTTGATGGTTACAAGAGGGGGGAGGGAGAGGGGTTTTCACTAATTAGATAGTAAACCAAAAAAACCAAACGTGTTGCCATTGAGTCAATTCCGACTCATAGCGACCCTACAGGACAGAGCAGAACTGCCCCATGGTGTTTCCAAGGAGTGCCTAGCGGATTTGAACTGCCAACTGTTTGGTTAGCAGCCATAGCACTTAAGCACTACACCACCAGGTTTTCCAGTTAGATAGTATATAAAAATTATTTTAGGTGAAGAGGAAGACAACACACGATACAGGAGAGGTCAGCACAACTGGACTAAAATAAAATCAAAGAAGTTTCCTGAATAAACTGAAAGCTTCGAAGACCAGCGTAGCTGGGGCGGGAGTTTAGGGACCATGGTTTCAGGGGACATCTAGGTCAATTGGCATAATAAAACCTATTAAGAAAACATTCTGCATCCCACTTTGGAGAGTGGCTTCTGGGATCTTAAACACTAGCAAACGGCCATCCAACATACAACAATAGTTCTCAACCTAACTGGAGCAAAGGAGAATGAAGAACACCAAAAACACAAGGTAATTATGAGCCCAAGAAACAGAAAGGACCCCATGAACCAGAGACTACATCATCTTGAGATCAGGAGAACTAGATGGTGCCTGGCTACAACTGTTGACTGCCCTGACAGGGAACACGCAGAGAACCCCTGAGGGAGCAGGAGAGCAGTGGGATGCAGACCCCAAATTCTCGTAAAAAGACCAGACTTAATGGTCTGACTGAGACTAGAAGGACCCCAGAGGTCATGGTCCCCAGACCTTCTGTTAGCTCAAGACGGGAACCATTTCCAAAGCCAACTCTTCAGACATGGATTGGACTGGACAATGGGATAGAAAATGATACTGGTGAAAAATGAGCTCCTTGGATAAAGTAGACACATGAGACTATGTTGGCATCTCCTGTCTGGAGGGGAGATGAGAGAGCAGAGGGGGTCAGAAGCTGGCAGAATGGACACGAAAAGAGAGAGTGGAAGGAAGGAGCGCTGTCTCATTAGGGGGAGAGCAATTAGGAGTGTATAGTTTTTGTATGAGAGACTGACTTGATTGTAAACTTTCACTTAAAGCACAATAAAAATTTTTTAAAAATCTGAAAAAAAACTTATTTCCTAAAAGCTTCATACTCCCTTTGTTTCTAATTATGTAATTTTAAAATAATTTCATAGCTCTTCAATCCCTTATCAGTGATTTGGAGATCCAGAAAACAAAGACACAAGGACAAAAAATCCCCCGACAACACAAAAATTTTTCATAACTTATTTGGTAGCCAAATCTGACCTTAGATGAAATGAGAAGAGGCTATTTATCATCTTTTTCTTTCTTTTTTTTTTTAAATCACGATGAGGTTATCCTGTTTTTTGCTTCAAAAATATTAATGTGTTTGATTACTGAAGCTTTAGAACTAGCTACGAGTATCATTTTTTTTTTTTATGAATTCTGAAGAACACTTGACCCAAGGCTTAGGATGAGGAGATTTTTAAGAACGTTCTTATATTCGTAATTCTATTCTGTGTTTAGCAATGGTTTTGCTGTTTTGCATGTGTGCTTGGGGCCAGTGAATATATCTTGAATTCTTATTGTAGTTGAGATATTATTTTAACATTTTCCTGAGGTAAAGATCATGTTGTATCTAACTCTAACCAGATTGCATATTCTTTTCTATCTCCGTACTCAGCACTATCCTATAATGTTTTTACTAAATGCTTCCAGATGAGTAGGACAGTATTAAGGAGGTTCATCATGTTTATACTTTTTAAGGAATTTATTGCCTTTTGTTTTCATGAATTTTTATTTTTTATATTTGCTCCTTGTTCCAGAATCTTGTGCATATTTCAGATCTTATTGACAACTAAGATGTTTTTCAATTAAAATCACCCTATCCATATATTCACAGAACACCCTCTAAGTTCTGTGGCTCTGTGCTCAAACTCACCTTGATTAGAGTGGCTCAGAAACTCTGGTAGGGTAGTGGTTAAGAGCTATAGCTGCTAACCAAAAGGTTGGCAGTTTGAATCCACCAAGTGCTCTTTCGAAACCCTATGGAGCAGTTCTACCCTGTCCTATAGGGTCACGATGAGTCGGAATCGACTTGACAGCAATGGGCTTTTTTTTTTTTTTTTCTTTTTTAAGAGGACTCAGCATGGTATGGGTAAGCTCCTGGAATGTGGAATCCAAAGGACCTCAGTTCTAGGCTTGCCACATCCTGTCTTTGTGTCCATGGAAATTAATTTTGCTTCCCTTACTCTTTCCCATTCATTGTAATAAAAAAGATATCCTGTCATATGATGATGTATCATATGCTTCGGAGACGTCTGCCAATCTATTAGTCAGAATCGACTTGATGCAAATGGGTTAGATTTGGTAACATAGCAATATCTATAAAAGAAGTCAGCAGTTTGAATTCCACAGGCATTCCTTGGAAACCCCATGGGACAGTACATGGTGAGATATAAAACACTTTAAAAATGTTCGTTAAATACATATAATCATCGAGTTGACTTGACAACACCTAACAACATAACAACATTACATAATATGTAATGATATGTAATCATATCCCTGAGCAATCTGTGTGGAGAAGCAGTTTCCTACTGGATTTACTAAGCTCATGCAGTTAAATTGAATACGGGATTGTTCTTTACCTTGAATCATATGAACAAGTTCTATACCTTGCTTTGGAAATATTAATACATTTAATTATTGTTAATTGTTGCTTCAATTTATAGTCTCAAATTATAGATGGGCTTTTTATTAACTTTTTAGAAAGGAAACTGTGTGGTACACTGGAGAATCTAGATTTTATCAACATATCTCCTAAATATTTTCTTTTAACTTGTTCTAGGTTGTTTACGAAAGAGCCCTGGAATGGCTAAGTACTTGGCTGCTAACCCAAAGGTCAGCTTTTAGAACCCACCATTGGCTCTGTGAGAGAAAAGACCTGGAGATCTGCTCCCGTAAAGATTATAGCCTAGGAAACCTCATGGGGCAGTTCTGCTTTGTCATATAAGGTTGCTATGAGTCAAGAGCCAGAATGGACTCCACGGCACACAGCAATAGGTTGTTTATGCTAAGTCAGTATTAGAGAGTAATGTCTGATAATATGTTACCCCAACACATGTACCACTTAGAAAATAAAAAATTAGTCACTTTGGCTCTCTTTTGTTCTTAACTGATACACACATAAAAATTCAGCTATAAATTCTCAGTTTAACAAATGAACACTTTGGAAATGTATTATTTTAGATTTGGCACTTCATTAAGAATAATACATTTACATATATATACATATATATATTTAATGTTGGCATATGATGACAGCTGTGAAAGTTTTCATTGAAAATTAACATCTAGCTAAATTCAGTGACTCTGAAAAGCATAATGGAAAGTACAATCACTTGAAACAACAATCAAAGTTCACCCTCTCCACCCAATTATTAAAATAGCTGGAAGTTTTAGAAATTGAAATACTAGCATCTTCATTCAGGACATTGTAAATAACTTACTTTCCCAAATTTTATATTTTGTTTCAACGGTAAGTTTTTTCCTGGTTTATTATAGGAATGAATATTCATCCTTATTGAATTATATTCCCAAATAAAGAAGAATTCTAATATGTTGCCAGCCTTGGAAATATACGTTCTAATGAACAGTAAAATTAATGTGATGTTTAGTTTCTATTATGTAATTCAAAAATACAGCTTTAAAGAAAAAGTTGTTTTAGTTTTTGTTGTTGTTGTGATTTTGCTTTTTAAATTTAATTTGTACTTGAGATAATCAAATCGTCTCCACATGGACTTGTAACATGAAATTGCCTCCCAAAATGGAGGACACTGAGAGACCAAAAAAGGGGTGGGCAACTCCAGGGTGGCAGCAAAGGAGTTTATTAGCGACACTTACATATGAGGTAGGCCCTGGGCAGGAGCAGGACCAAGGAGATCTCAGCACCCTGCAGCGAGAAGACAGAGGTTTTATAATGGTAGTGAATAATAGTGGCTATTGGCACTGGGTTTTTGGATATGCCAGGGGCTTACATAAGGCGCTATAAGTCGGAATCGACTCGATGGCACTGGGTTTACATAAGGTTGCCTCAGCAAGAAATATGTAAATATGGCTTGGCAAACAGCACTGAGCTAGCGGAAAGCATAAGGGCATTCATGTTCTGTCTCACAAAGCCTGTTTCCCCTTCAGTCTGTTCCTGGAGGTCAGCTCTTACAATCTGACACATTCCCCCTCTTCCACAAGGTCCCTGAGGGCCCCAAGAGGAGGCATTACACCTTTGTAGGTAAGGACAGACAGCCTTGCTGTAGTTGGAGGCACAGACCACACAAGCAATATAGACAAACAAAGCAGAAAAACTCTATACCCAGGAAAAACCAAGACAACAAAAAACCTGTCAGTCAAAGGGAAAAGAAGAAAACCAGGTGGCCATAGCAGACCAACTATTTTTTATCTTTTTTTTTCATATGGCCTAACAAATCAGTTATGTTTGGTGATAGTCTGGTATATAGGTACAACATTTAGCTTTCACTACAGCATATGTCCTGCCTTAAGCAGCTGTTAGAATGTCTAGAGCCTTTCAGCTCTGAAGGACTACCTTTCTCATTTGGGTGGTTTTGGCAGTTAATAGCCACAGCTTTCTCTACTGTCATTAAGGGCGTATGTAGTAAATTTGTCAGAATTTTAATTTGTCCCTTTACTTTTAAGGAGCTAATGGGGCAACCAAAACAGTTAAAAGGATATCATACCAGTGGAAAAGACTACTCTTGGTCCACCTGGATTTTACTATGGGGTAATTCAGAGGTTTTGGTATAGTTTTTCTAACGTTCCCACAGCATAGGGTAACTCCGAAGTGCAGCACCCAGTCCAACCGTACGGTTACCAGGGCCACAAGTAGTGGCCACACAGCCATCAAGTGCTGTTAGGAGTGAGGTATGCTCCTGTCATCCTCTTGGCATTTTTTTGCTGTAACCATTCAATGGTATTAACTCCACATGCCAGACTAGGATCTCCAAGTAACCCTCCAGCAACGATACAAGCTCTGGAAGCATATCCACCAGGATTGTTGATGGTTAATTGCAAAACAACATGGTCCTTCGGGACACTTCGAGACCAATCCACCCTGGTGGGGTGACCCATGACAAGTGCCAATAGATGGTTTTACTTTCCGGCCCCAATGGGAGCTGAATTTATCAACCTCAAAGCCTGCCAGGAAAGCCTTGCTCATAAGGGTTTGTATTTGTTGTTTCAGTACATCATTTAATTTTTTTCCGCCAGCCCCACAGCCTGGGGTTTGTAGCACAGGTAGTAATGCCATTGTACCTCATTTTTGGCCACCCATTCACAGGCATCATGACCTGTAAAGTGTGTACCCTGGTCACTATCAATCCTTTGGGGTATTCCATACATAACGCTCAGCTTTTGTAATCCTTTTATTGCAGCAGCGTAGTTCCCTTGTTTACACAGGAACACCTGTGTCAAGTTGGTAAATGTCCACACAAACAAGGACATTTTTTTTTTTCTTCACTGATGGAGAGGGGACCTATATAATCTACTTGTCAGTCCATCACTGGCTCTGTTCCCTTATACATCTTCCCAGGATCATGGGGCAGATTCCTTGAGAACTGGTGTGAGCACATGGGGTAATTTTGTATAGCAACTCTTAAGCCAGTATACTTCACTGCTATGCCTGCCTGTTTAACTATTTTCCAACCAACAGAGACACTACAGTGTCTGCTCTTCTGGTGAATCCAGAGGGAAGCTTCCACTTCAGGAAGCACCATTCTAACTTGTGCTCTAGCGTCTGCTTCTTGGTTTCCCAGTGGGGAAAGAGGTGAATGGGCTGCTACATGAAAGACAGGTTAGCATCTGAGGTTTGGAGGTGATCTCAGATGTCTTGCCACAAGACTTTCTCCCACAAGACTTTACGCGTTATTTTCTACCGCTCCTTATGCCATTGGCTTATCCACATAATTAGCCCACAGGCTATAGCCCAACTTTCTGCACACAGGGTTAAGGACCAGGGTTTGTGGATGATGACCATCTACTCAGACCTTAAATTGGCCCATTGATTGCTTTTCCCTGAGCCAGTTTCAAACCAAATGATATCAGTGGAGGCTTGTACAGGCATTGCCATCCACAGTGGTAGTATGCCTCGGCTAGAGGCATCTGTGTACCAGGCATCTGCTGACAATGGGCTTTCTCTTCTCTTAGAAGAGAAGAGAGGCAGCTCTGGTGGTACAGTAGCCTGTGCTGTGGGGTCATCGTGATATGTCATTGGACCAAGTACAGCCTGTAACTCTTGGAACAATGGCCTGGTGGAATGGGCACTGCACTGTTGCAGGTATGCACACCATTTGGTCAGTGTAGCTGTCTGGGTGTTAGCTGATGACGGCTTGGAAAACAGCCCATTGACCCACCCATTTATGGGCAGAGTTGTGCAAAAGGGTACAGCTCCTGCCTCTGTTAATGGCATTACTTGCTGGAGAGCATTATAGGCTGCCAACAATTGTTTTTCTATGGGACTGTATCAATTTTTCACCCCCTCCAAAAACTTAGGGGGGCTTTAGTTCCATTCTGATCTTGCTACAAAGTCCAGCCAAAGCCATCCATGGTACTGTTTACATCTAACCAGGAGGGTAGCCTTTCCTGTATCGTACCTAACAGTTTCACTTGTGCAACCAACACTTTTGCATTTTGGAAAGCATGTTGCTGTTCATTATCCCAATCACAAGAGGCACTCTTTTTTCCAATAAATAGAGTGGTCTCAAGCACTGGGCCAAGTAGGGAATAAGTACTCTCCAGTACTCCAAAAGATTCACAAAGGCCTGCACTTCTCTTGGAAGCCTAGGGGTGAGGTAAGCTTATATTTTATTGATGGCTTTTACCTTATTATGGCTTAGGCAACACACAGGTGTTACCCAACTAGATGACACCTAGGAAGTTTACTGAAACTCTCAGCCCTTGTACATCTTGCGGATTCATGTCCCATCCTCTCCCCTGTAGGTGGATGATTAGGACATCTAGACACTCCTGTAACAGAGAAACATCCTTGGCAGTTAACATGATATCATCAATATAATGAAAATAACGGACAGTAGCAGGGAAGGGGAAAAAATTCAGATCCTCAGCAACCATATTATGGCAAATGGTGAGACTATGTAGATACCCTTGCGGTAACACCTGAAACGTCCATTGCTGTGCATTCCAGGTGAAGGCAAAGTGGTCCCGAGTAGACAGGGCTAGAGGGATGCTAAAGAATGTATTGGCTGGGTCTAACACAGCATAATATGTTCCCAGGCCTCTACGTAGGGTTTTCAGCAAGGAAGTTATATTTGGGACTGCAGCATGTATAGGAGAGATCACCTTGTTAAGCTCTCTGTAGTCTATGCCAGAGTCATATGCCAGGACTCATCTGGTTTCTTCACAGGCTACACAAGACTAATTGAAAGTATTGTGGGCTTCCCAGAGGTTGTCTACCGTTTCAATTTCAAAATGGTTTCACTGATTTCCTTATGTCCTCTGGGCAAATTATATTGCCTGAGGTCTACCAGTCTTCAGGGTGGAGGCAGGGTCACTAGTGCCCATGCTGTGTTTCCTCTCAAGACTGTTTTCACCACCCTCACCCACAGTTGGAATTCTCCCACAAACATGGTCAGTCAGTCTCATGAGAATATCCACCCCTAGAATTTATTCCACTGTTGGGGAAATATAAACTTGATATGGCTTAGGGGGAGTATGTTTTCTTTGTAGGGTCAGGAGTACTTGACATACATGGTTGAGCTTTCACTGTACCCATCAGTTGCTAAGAGAGTCCTTGAAACTTTTCAGGGTTTCCAAAGGTAAAGATGCACTCTGCCCCAGTATCAAACAGAACAAGCACCTGCTTCTTTTTTTTTCTTTTAACCAAAGTATTGTGACCTCTACAAGGGGCCTCCAGTCCCCCTGCAAGGCCCTGACTTGCAGGTGACCTTGGCCCCACCTCTACTCCCTAGGGATTGATGGGGTCTAGGTGGTGGCAAGAAGCACTTCCTCTCAAGGTGCAGTGGGACCCGGAGGTTGGTATTTTTGCTTCGGCTTCAGATTCTTGCAAAGGCTGAACAAAACCCTATTCAGTAGTTTATCTATTTTTCCTACTGCTGTTCTGGCAGCCACTAAGTCCACCTGCATTGGCTTCTGGGTTACTTTCGAGAGGCCCTTGGGGGGTTGTCTTACAGGGTTTTTAGCCTTTCTTTTCTCTCTTCCCACAGGTTGCAATCCCTTCTCCGTAGCCCTCTCAGTTTCACTCAAGTTGGCTATGACTCGTGCACTTAGTGGACAGTCTGGCCCACTAAGGGACTAAATACAGCCACCAGTGTGCCATATCAGGAAGGCAGGTTTGCCTGTATCATCTTTGCTTTCAGTCCTACAATCAATAGTTTATTATCTGTTCCTAAGAAGTGCTCAACATAAACCATGTGGCACATACCTAGCTCTTGTATTAGTTGCTGTAACTCTTCTACAGAAGACCACTTCCAACTGTGCCAGAAAATTCACCCTCATTTGGCCATACCTTTTTCCAACACAAGAGGATCCAGTCTGTGAGGGCATGTATGCCTTCTGGGTTCCAATCCGCATGTAAATTCTGCCAGAGGGTGAGGTGGGTAGTTATACTACTCATTTTCTCTACCTTGATTCCATTTAAAGAGACACCATCTCCTCCAGTACCCCACAGACGTAATAACAAAGCGACAAGGTTTCCTTTTCCTTTTTGCTGGAATTTCCCACATAATTCAGTCTGCTCAGTGGGGATGTATTCCTGCATTGTCATGGAGCTGGTGGGCATGATTTCTTGTATATAGTCATTGGGTTCCTGGGTAGCTTTCATCTTATGGGTAATGAGTGGCTGTGCCCAGAGGAGCCACTCTGTGTAGCCCGGCTCCTCCTTGACTGTCACTTCCACATCTGAGTCGCTGCTAGATTCACTCTCTCAAGGATTCCATGTTTTTGCATCCCAGTTACCTTTTATCAACACTGCCCTGATCTTTGCATTTGGTACTTCCCTTCACCCCATCTTTACAAACCTGCAGACAAGCATTTCTAACTGCTCATTCTGTTTGTAGATACAGCCACCCAATATGTCAGTCATGGCCACACATGGCACATCTCTTTCTGACCGTAACTCTTCCTGCAAAGCTCTTATGTGCAGTTCAGCAGCTAAATGGGCATTGGTGACTACTCAATGGTCCAGAGCAGCGGCTACCCTATGGCCACTACTGCTTTCCTAGCTTCTTTTTCACACTTATGAAGGCACACATCTTCCCACAACTGTGCTGTGATGCTTGGTGTTTTGGGGGCATCTGCATACTCGTGTGGCAGTCCACACACATGCATCAAAAATATGGACCAGACCTTCCCACACAGAGGTCACTGGCCAACCTGGAATTTCCTTGGCAGAAGCCTCACTCCCATTTGCCATTTCTTCAGTCTCCTGGCTGGCTTGCCAATTGTCCAGGCATAGACTTGTAATGTGAAAATTCTTCCAAAAATGGAGGGTGCTGAGAGACTGAAGAAAGAGCCAGGTAACTCCAGGGTGGTAGCAAAGAAATTTATTAGGGAAACTTACATATGAGGTGGGTCCTGGGCAGCAGCAGGACCTAGCAGATCTCTGTGCTCTGCAGTGGGAGGGCAGAGGTTTTATAGTGGTGGTGAACAATAGTAACTATATGCCAGGGACTTACATAAGCCTGTCTCAGCAAGAATTACATGAGACTGGCTTGGCAAATAGTAATGATCTAGCAGAAAGCTTATGTTTGGCCGCACAAAGCTTGTTTTCCCTTCACCAATAAAAGTACTAAAGTGTAAAATAAATAAATAAATACATTTATCATATGTGTGCATATCCCAGTTTGGGATCTGCCGGATTTAGGCAGACTCTTCCCTATGATCTAGATCTTGCTTGGCTTTCTTTGCATCCCAGTGACACAGATATGACTTTATTTCTTCTCACATGGAATGCAGGAACAGTACTTAGATGTTAGCAACCTTGATTTCTGCTTTTGGCCTCAAAAGAAAAACATTAGTGTACCCAAGATTCTGGGTTGTATTGTTCAATACTTGGAGGTAAATGACTGATGAGGTTGCTGCTAACAGTCTACACTACACTTGAGGCTCTACAGCAAATTTCTGGGATGCCGTGCTTTTTTCTAGGTGGAAGTTGTGATCCTTTGATGAGATATACTCACAAATTGCTATCCAGGGCAAAATTTATTTAAGCATATCCCAGTCAAATACTAATAGACCATAGCCAAAAAGACATGCCTCTCCCTAAATGGATTAGGGACACAAACATATCCATCGGCAAAGAAAATTTAAGCAGTGGATTTACATGTCTTATTTATGCCCCTTGAGCTCAAATGTAACAATGATTGTGAGGATGGCCCAGAACTGGGCAACATTTCATTTTGTTTTGCATGGCATTGCTGAGTCAGGGCTAACTCTATGGCACCTAACAACAACAATGCATGATGCAAATATTTTACAAGTTCTTTTTTTGGTAAACCATAACAGGAACCAAGATCATAATAGTAACATTTGCTATTCTTATTGGAAGAAAATTAAATGCCATCAACAGAAATGACTTTGTGAACCTGCCCCCTATTTCAGCTACTTAACTAGCCTTAAAAACTTGGCTAGTTTCTTAACCATTTCTGAAGTTATTTAATTCTAAAAAGAGTTCTCTCATCAGCAAAACAGAAATAATAATTTAAAAAAATACTAATTACCTAACGGTCTGACTAAATGAAATAACGTATTTTAAGTGCTAAACATAGGAGTTTCACAGAGTCGATGATCAATAAATGGTAACCTTGTTAAGACATTCCTATCGCTTTTGGTATTATATTCATAATGAACTACTGATTTCACAGAAATCTATATTAACATTTTAAAAACTTTTCCTCAACTG
Source organism: Loxodonta africana (assembly GCF_030014295.1). Taxonomy (NCBI): domain Eukaryota; kingdom Metazoa; phylum Chordata; class Mammalia; order Proboscidea; family Elephantidae; genus Loxodonta; species Loxodonta africana. The sequence goes on along the minus strand of NC_087346.1, from coordinate 61,148,189 downwards.
TATTATAATGTAATTTTGGGGACAGAAGTCTGTGTCAGTAATAAAAATATACAGTTTAAATTATGATGTTTGTTTGTATAGAGCTCTCTTAACTGGAGGGGTTCAGAAAATATTCAGAATGTGATCATTCCAATGTTGGTGTCTATCATACACAATATTTTTACTTAATTTTTCGTTTCATTTTGTCATGCTGTTGTTCAGTGATCAACTTTTACTGATGCACAAATTAGACCTGTTTTATTGAGGTTTTTATTTTTATTTTAAACAGTGCTCAAGGTGAAGAAGAAAAGGGCAACTAGTAGTGCACTACTCAGTTAAAAAGACTTTGAGAAAATGTTTGCATCAGCTAAGGAATTGGTGCAAGGGAACCTACTTTTTAAGGAGGCCACTTTATAAATATCATGTGTTCCACTTTTCACAAAACTTTCTTACTGTCAGATTTAAATGTTTACACCCTTTGTTGTAATTTTTCTTTTTCGTTTTAGTGTAATATACTATATTTTTAAATGTAATTTCCTACAAATATTGCTTTATATTTATCTGTAAACATAGTAATGCAAAGGATTTATTTAATTAAAGCAGCCTCTGAAACCATCTCTATTTTGTATCCTTTTACGTCATTCATTTCTCCACCATTTTCTACTGTTAATTATACTGACATCACTTGCTCCAAAAAAAAAAAAAAAAAAAAAAATGTGTTTTATTTACAGGGCACAGCTTATGGAAGTGCTCCTGTACCTTCTCGCAGGCAATTATGTGAGTCTCTTAAATTCAGCTCTGTGTTGTAAACATGACTATGTGTTCCTGTGCTGTAGCATGGCATGCTGATTGAGACCGAACACCCTAAGGTCAATATGCAATCCCCAGTGTTGTATATTACCTATAATGTGTTTGTAGCAAATGGTTCCCTTTGCCTCTTCCTTATCTGTTTTGTCATTATCCAGCCCATTTAAGAAAACTGCATTGTGATGCGGCCAAGTGCATTGAGACTGCAGTAATGGCTCAAAGTCTGGGGCAAAGTAAGAAGTGATGCTTATTTAAGTTTATTTTCATTTAGCAACAATGATATCACTTTCTCTGTCAACTGATTCTGTAAGCTTTCTTAAATCCTAACTTCTTTTACTTACTTGTTCATATAGATCTCTACACAGCTGTGTTTTTACTATAGCTAATGAAACCTCTTTTCTAGAAAGGAAAATCCATTAGAAAAACTCCTCATTCTAGTGAATTAAAAAAAAAAAAAAACTTGCCTTGTTAACACGTTAGCTTATTTCTAAGTCACGGTATTTAGAAAAATAAAATCACATATAAATTTTTAGACAGAAATCTGAATTCTACAACCTTACTCAGCTGTATTATAAATGTATGTACCTCTGCAGAGAGCCAGATGCCTGCATTTTGGTTCAGGAGATTTTATTTGACGGCCTGTGTACTTTAACATGAACTTTTTGTGAATGAGATATCCATATGTAAATTTAATAGAATCTCCAAACTGCCATCAGACTTTGAGAAAGAGCTATATTCATTGGCCATTGCCATCGCTGTATTTTTTCTTTCCCCACACAGCATCCATCAGAAAATCATGGTTGTTTACCTCCATTATAGATTGCTACAGCAATACACCATCTGATTATAATTGTTACGCCTTGGAATAATTGCCAAATAGATTCATCTTAATATGATGTTAAAGGTGGTTGAAAGGTACAGTTCTGTTTGCGTAATGCTTTTCTTCACTATTGGCAGAATAAATATAGACTTTGATGACATTTACTGAGAGGGATTTGAGAATCAATTAAAAAAAAAAAAAAGCAGTACTTAGCAACATTTTGAAGCTGCCCAAACAAGAAGCAAAAAAAATGTACTTTACTATCTCTTTTCTCATGAAATAATTTAGAAGGTTTGAATTCTTACAGAAAATGTTGTAGCAGAAAGAACTGCTAATATGAATAGAAGGTGGTATTTAGATGTATTAAAAATTCACCTGAAGTTAAATAATCATACATAGGTTGAAAATTATCCTTTGCTGCTATTTTAGCTACCTCTCCATCATCTAACTCTGAAAAGTATACTGAAGGTGTGGTGTATTTTATTTAGATACTAATAAATTGAAAACTACAATGAGAACTTCAATGAGATAATTTTTTTTTTTTTAATTTTGGGTTTGTCTTTTTTTTCCCCCCCGGAGGAAAGAATCGCTGTTGTGCACATAAGTTATATTTCATTGAAGACAGAGAATTATCATTACGGAGATAGAGAAGATAGTAGGTTACTGGAAACTTTTGGGAATGTGGAGTTATACATAACTTGACATCATGAGTGGAAACATAAAGGATACGGAGTATTATATTCAATGTGAATTAAACTTGTTTCTTACTTTCAAAAAATCAAAAAGCATAATATGAAAAAAAAAATGGGATGCTTGATATTTGAAATCATTTCTTTCTAAATGATCCACCACCACCCTGTTGCCCTCGAGTCGATTCCAACTCATAGCGACCCTATAGGACAGAGTAGAACTGCCCTATTACGTTTCCAAGGAGTGCCTGGTAGATTCTAACTGCCAAATTTTGGTTAGGAGCTGTAGCTCTTAACCAGTACACCACCAGAGTTTCCGGTTAAATGATAGTCAACCCTATGAAGAAGAAGAAAAAAATTGAATGATGAATGATTTCTTGAAGTCTGAGATTAATCTTAAATTGAAATTTATCCTGTGCTTCAATGTGTAACACCATAAAATGAATGTTATTGTTCTAAACATGTGGACATGGAAATAATAAGCATATAACACTCACATTTAATTTTTAACACTCACATTAATGAATTGGGAATGTTTACAATCTCATTTCCTTTTTGTCAAGTGCAAGTATTAGAATCTTTGAATTACATATTAGAACAGCCATAAGTATTCATAAAGGTGATGCTTATCAAAGACATTATATAGAAAGAATAAATGTTTTATTTTAATAGGAAGGTCAGAATATTTATATTAACCTTCTTCCTTTCTACCTCTTCCATAAAATCAATACCTATCTAGACATCTTAGAGTTTCTTCCTGATTCTAGTATTTTATATTTTTGACTAGGTCAGTAACTATGACTTATACTTTCATGAGGTTATAGATAACCAAAGTATTATTGATTTATTGATTTTTTCTTTGGGTATAGAATATTAAGGGTTTTCTGACATCATTTCAAAAATAAATATAGCTAAACAATTTTTGTGGCAAAGAGAAAAATCTAGCAACAACAACAACAAACAAACAGAATAACCAAACCATTGCCATCAAGTCAATTCTGAATCATGTTGACCTCAAGTGTTTCAGAGTAGAACTGAACTCCATAGGGTTTTCAATGGCTGTAACTTTATGGAGGACCCTGGGTGATCAGCTACTAACCTAGAGGTTGGCGGCTTGAACCCAGCCAGCATCTCCACTGGAGAAAGTCCTGGTGATCTGCTTCTGTAAAAATTACCATTAAAAAAAAAAAAAAACTATGGGGCTCAGTTCTACTCTGAAATACATGCTATCAGTTGGAATCAACTCAATAACAATGAGTTTGAGTTTTAGTTAATCTTATGGAAGTAGATAACCAAAACTTTCTTCCACAGTGCAGCTGGGTGGATTCCAACTACCAATCCTTTGGCTAGGGGTTCCTTAAATGATGAGGTAATTAGAAAAGCTATGAATCCACTATTAGATGATTCACATTTCCATCTTGGAAAACTCAGTTATTTCTATGCAGTTTTTAATTAAATGCATATATTAAACTGATGTTGGTCTTATCAAAAAGAGTAATTAAAACAACCATAATTGATATGTTAAAGGTGCTAATAGAAAAGGTGGACAATAAGAAAACACATGTGTAATTTCAGCAGAGTGATGGAGCTATGAGAAAGAATCAATGCAACATGGTAGAAGTTAAAGTCAATAACAAACATGAATAATGTCTGCAATGGTCTCATCAGAAGACTGAACACAGCCAAGGAAAGAATCAGTAAACTTCAGGATAAAAAACCCAACCCACTGCCATCGAGCATCAGTAAACTTCAGGATAGGTCAGTAGAAATTATACGAACTGAAACACAGAAAGAAAACAAACAAAAAATCAGAGCATCCAAGAGCTGTGGAAAATATCAAGCGGTCTAACTTAAGTGTAATTGGGTCCCAGAGGAAGAAGAGAGAGAGAATGGGGCAAAAGAAAGTTTTGAGAAATATTGCCTGCAAATTTTCTAAAATTATTGACACACACCAAATTACAGATCCAAGCAGCTCAAAGAACACCAAAGATGATAATGAAGAACAACAGCAAAAATACACCCAGGCACATCATATTCAAACTGACAGAAATCAAAGATAAAGTTTAAAGGCAGTTGGGAAGTGGGGGGTGGAAATACACATTACATACAGAGGAACAAAGATAAGAGTTACAGTAGATATATTATCAAGAACGCTGTAAGCTAGAGGACCTTGAAATTGCATCTGTACAGCTCTGAAAGGAAACAATCAAAACTGACTACAGTGAAACTGTCTTTCAAAAAAAAAAAGAAAAAGAAAGCTTTTTTCAGATCAACAAAAACAGCAAATTTATTACCAACAGAACTGCACTGTAAGAAATAATAAAGGAAAAATGGAAGAACACTGAAAATGGAATAAATGAAACTAAAATTAAACTTTGTCTTTAAAAAGTCATATGCAGAAAAATCTGTGCTATATTCATATATGATTTTTGTCTTAAGTAATAATTCTGAACCTTGAATTTTTATTTACTACTACGATGTTACCAAAGTTATCGTCTTAATATTTCTGTAGTTTATGCTTCCTACCTCTGTCATGTTTATTTTGTGGGTATTTCTTTTTGTGTGTGTATATATGTACATTCATATGTTAACAAAGGTTTATGCTGGGTGTTAAAAGTTAATGATGAACCAAAACTGTGCACTGTATGGAAAAGAGGAGAGGCAGTGTTATGGATTGAATTGTGTTCACCAAAAATATGTGTTGTAAATCCTAATCTCTAGGCCTGTGGTTAAAATCCCATTTCAGAATAGATTGTCCTTGTTATGTTAATGAGGCAGGATTAATGTAGGGTGCGTCTTTAGTCAATCTCTTTTGAGATATCAGAGTGATTAAATAAGCAAGATAGAAGTAGAATTGAGGAAAGAGAGATGCCAAGCCACGTGAAGACTGCCCAGGAGCAGAAGCTCAGAAGAGACAAGGACCGTCCTCCAGAGTCAACAAAGAGAAAGCTTTCCTCTAGAGCTGGCACCCTGAATTTGGACTTTCAGCCTCCTAAACTGTGGGAAAACAGATTTCTGTTTATTAAAGACACCCACTTGTGATATTTCTGTTATAGCAGCACTAGATAACTAAGATAGGTAGGAACCAATTAAAATCTGAATAATCCAGTGCTCATTTACTGTTCCACACTTCTGTACTTTAATGACTATAATATGTTTTGTCCTGTTGTTACTGACCCCGCTTATTAAAAAAAATAGCATATTCTTATTCTAATTAAGACTAATGTTTGAAGTATTTAAACGTCAATATTAATTTTACATTGTTATAAGATTTAACTAAATGTTACATTAATCAGGGGACTTTTGCCCCTTCTGAAATTATTCTAAAATACAGAATGACAACATTTAAAGATTGAAAATTGAATTACCAAATTTAATAGACTAGAAATATTGTGGACTAATAATTTAATCTGTAATAAAGGAATACAACCTTGCTTTCATATTTCCCTTTTAAATAGTTATTGAGCTAAGTAAGTGAATTAGGGTACTGTCTTTAAGAATTAAGAATAGTCGAATATTCTCTTAGAGCTTTGGAAGTCTTTGATCTCTAATCTAGCCTCTCATTATCAAAGTAGTTGATTTTTTCCTATGCCTATTAGTACATATTTTATGTACTTTTTGTCTTTGCAGTATTAATAAGTATTTGTAAGGACCTACAGGAAACCCTGGTGGTATAGTGGTTAAGAGCCATGGCTGCTAACCAAGAGGTCGGCAATTTGAATTCACTGGGTGCTCCTTGGAAAATCTATGGGGCAGTTCTACTCTGTCCTGTAGGGTCACTATGAGTTGGAATCGACTCAACAGCAGTGGGTCATGAAGGACCTACAAGATGCATATTTCTGGGAGCTGGATCCTAATTTTATTAAAGTTCATAGAGAAGTGATGTCTTGGTCATCTAGTGCTGCTGTAACAGAAATACCAGAAGTGGATGGCTTTAACAAACAGAAGTTTATTCTCTCATAGTCTAGTAGGCTAGAAGTTCAAATTCAGGACATCAGCTCCAGGCGAAGGCTTTTCCTCTTCAAGCTCTGAAGGAAGGTCCTTGTCATCAATCTTCTGGACTAGGAGCTTCTATACACAGGAACCCCAGGTCAAAAGGACACACGCTGCTCCTAGCACTACTTTCTTGGTGGTATGAGGTCCCCTTGTCACTCTCTCTTTTATATCTAAAAAAGAGATTGACTCAAGACACAATCCAGTCTTGTAGTTTGAGTCCTGCCTCATTAACATAACTGTCCCCGTCCCAACTCATTAACATCATAGAGGTAGGATTTACAATACATAGGAAAGACACATCAGATGACAAAATGGTAGACAATAACACAATACTTTGAATTATGGCTTAGGCAAATTGATACACATATTTTTGGGGGACACAATTCAATACATGACAAGAGATAAGATCACTGATAAATAAAAATAAAAGTCTAGATTAAGGCAACATATTGTGTTGAAGAAATGTATTAGTAAATAGTAACTATAATTTAGACTGACATCAAGGATTTTGAGGGTGGTTTGTGAATTTAATTTAATATACTGGCTATCTGCTTCCAAAAAGTCACAGCCTTCACAAACTCTATGAAGCACAGTTCTACTCTGCAACGCGTGGGTCATCATGTGTTGAAATTGACTCGATGGCAACTTATTTATGAATTTTCTAGAAGGTTCAAATAGGTTAGAGTGTGCTATGTAGAGAGAGAATAGAAGAAATTTTCATTGGCTGGAAAAATGAAATTTTAAGTGGTCCTAGAGATTATCTATTCTAATCTATTCATATCACAGATAAACCCTTGAGATGTTGAGAGATTAAACCAAAGCCTAAGGCTTAGGAGCCCTGGTGGAGTAGTGGTTAAAGTGAATAGCCTGCTAACCAAAAGGTCAGCAGTTCAAATTCTCCAGCTCTTCCTTGGAAACGCTGTGGAGCAGTTCTACTCTGTCCCGTAGGGTCTCTGTGAGTCATGAGCAATCCAGAGATATATATGAGCTGTTGGCTGTTGATCTCTGTGGTAGACATAGCTGATAGTGGAGGTGGACACATTAGTAACTCAATGCTTGATCATTTTTTTGTCAGTGTTATTAACTGCTTCTCATGCATCCTTCTCATTCATTATGATCTGTGATCTGGTTTCCCCTGTGGCATCTACTTAGAAAACATAAGGCTGGGATGTGTGGCATTAAATATCTGATTGCTTCAACAGTGACAATTAAAAGTGGAAATCAATAAATTGACATTAAATTTTATGCATCTGTCACGTGTCCATGAAAAAATCAATTCATTCTTGTTTCATTTTCACATCTGAATGACTTTGGGAAACTCAGTATCCACTGAGGTAAGGTTTGCTAGGAGACTCCCAGAGAAAACTTCTCTAATGTCCCTCTCCTACACAACCCCACTCCATCAACCATTGGCTACTCTAGCCAAGTGTTATTTAGAACAATGTGAACATCTACGGATAGCATTTTTAATTTTTTAATGTTCATTTATTGGACCTTTTGAGCATTTGGAAAATTAGTAAACATAGTAGATGTGTAGAACCATTTGATTCAGAGGTTTCTGTTATTATCAACCTCTAGTCAAAACTGGAGCTCTGGCGGTGCAGTGGTTAAGAGCTACGGCTACTAGCCAAAAGGTGGGCAGTTTGAATCCACCAGCCCCTCCTTGGAAACTCTATGGGACTCTGTCAGAACCCACTTGACAGCAATGGGTTTTGGTTAGTCAAAATTAGCTTCAACAGATTGAATTCAATTCTTATAGTAAGTCAAGAATCTTCTGCTAGAGTATCATTTTTATCTATGAGATATCAATCAGTGTTGATGTTGTGTGCCATTGAGTCCATTCTGGCTCATAGCAATTCTGTAGGACATAGTAAAACTGCCCCATAGAGCTTCCTTGGCTGTAATCTTTACAGGAGTAGATTGCCAGGTCTTTTCTCCTGCAGAGATGCTAGTGGGTTCAAACTGCTGACCTTTTGGTTATCAGTTGAGCACTTTAACCATTGCACCACCAAGGCTCCCTGAAATTAGTAAGATACAATTTTACTTTATTTGTGAACCACTGCTTTTGTTGCATTTTGCATAAGAAAGAAAAGTAATCATTCCTTACAAAATAAGTCTGCACTGAACACTGAGATTGTTTCAGGTCAGAATGAATTGAATACATGTTTTGGAGTAGCTCCTGATTTTCTTAACCTATATCGCTTCAAAATTTTGCTTTCTGCAAGATATTATTTAAATTAGAAAAAGTAATATACAGTTTTTTTTTTCTTTTCCCAAGCCTTTATTTACTGTTTACCAGAGTGTTTCTTTGTTCTCTTGTAAAGGAATAGTGGAAAGAGGGAAAACATTAAAAATAATACCAAAAGATAATGAGGAGTGAACTGACAAGTGTAAGAGCTATTTACATGCATTGATCAAATATGTAGCTAATTTTATGGAAGTTTCCCTCTGGCCCTTCATGTGCTAAGGGTTTAGTGCCCCCCTTCCTCTGGTCTCTTCATTTCTTCGCTCTGCATTTCATGCCAGGAGGTGCAATGGAAGGATCAAGAAGTGACACCTTCTGGGACAAAGATGCAAATTGACTTCCTGATATAAAAGAAGATTTAAATGTGCTATGTAATGACTTAATAACTAGTATTCACTGCATTTAATTGGATTTTCTTATCTTGCTGGTTCCTGAGTCATCAGCAATACAGGAAATATACGTGAAAATTGTCTTTAATAGATGGTAGTTTATGCAAACTTATACAAATTATATTTATACTCCTTGCTAATAGAAGCAAATTTTACATAGAATCTTCCGGGAAATCCTGAGAGGTTGTCAGAAGGGAACCAATGTGTTCGAGCACTGCTGGATATCAGACAAATTGTTAAACACTTTATTGAAGTTATCTCATTTGATATTTCTAACAGATCTGAAAAGTGGATATGAAACCCATTTTTAAATGAGAAACCTAACTTAGTGATTATATGCCTGTATTAGTTTCCTAAAGCTTTCATAATAAATTGACACAAACTGGGAGATTTCAAATAGCAGAAATTTGTTCTCTCGTGGTTCTGGAGGCCAAAAGTTGGAAATAAGTTGTTGGCAAAGGTTGTCCTTCTGGAGATTTGCAGTAGAATTTTACCATGCCTCTCTCCTAGAGTCTGCTGGCTACTGGCAATTCTTGGGGTTCCTTGGCTTATTGTTACATCACTCCCATCTCTGTTCTGTCTTCACATGGTCTTCCTCTCTGGGTGGGCTGCTGCCTTTGCAGTCTTTTTCTTTTCCATCTCATATAAGGACACTGTCATTACATTTAGGGCCCATCCTAATCCAGGATGATTTAATCTCACCTTAGGATTCTTTTTTTTTTTAGGATTCTTAATTTAATTACATCCTCAAGATTCTATTTCCAAATGAAGTTACATGAGGCACTGGAGATTAGGACTTGGGAATACCTTTTTGGGGGTCACTGTTCAATCCGCTACAATTCACAATGCCTGAGTCAGAATGGGTGGTGGAGTCAGAATACAAATCCTGATCTTTCTGACTTGGGAGTACAAAGGCTTTCCATTGTTCTATGCCAATTCAATAACAATAAAATTTGTGGCCAAGCTGCCATTTTAAGCATAAGATGATACTCTTAACAAGATCACTAAAACTGTCCCAGACATTTAAGTGCTTACACTCCAATGAAATATGGCTGGTCCTTTAATTCCCAGAAAATGAACTATGTCATATGTGTTAGTTTACTCGTGCTGCCGTAACAAATTACCACAAATTGGATGGCTTGAAATAACAGAAATTTATTATCTCACAGTTCTTGGGTTAGGAGTCCAAATTCAGGGTGTCAGCAAAGCTGACTCTTTCTGAGGCTTTGAGGGATAATCTGTTCCATGCCTCTTTCCTAGCTTTTGGTGACCACTGGAGATTCTAGGCATCCCTTGGCTTCAGTTCCAATCTCTGCCATTGCTGTTACTTGACCATCTTCTTTCTGTCCCTTCTTCAAGAGCACCAGTCGTATTGGATTTGGACACAACCTACTCTAGTATCACCTCATGTTAACTAATAACATTTTCAAAAACCCTCTTCTAAACAAAGGCATACCACTAAATGGGGTAAGGATTTCAACATGTCTTTTTTGGGGGACACAATTCAATCCATAATATCATCTCACTGTAATTACTAGGAGAAAATATAATATAAGCTTCCTAAAGAAGTATATTACCATATATTCCTTCTTTGGCTAAGTACATGTTCCTTATTGGTTATCATTTAGAAACCAGCAAGATGAGAAAATTCAATTAGATATAATAGATGTCAGTTATTACAAAAACTAAGTAGCATTTTTAAACCTCTTATTATAAGAGGAAGTCATATAGAGAAAATTTATTTTAAACACTTTTTAAAATGAAAAATAAAATATTTTTCTTAAAAACAAAGATTTTGAATAATCACAATTCATTAGAATATTCTATAAGTTCCGAATTGACTTGATGGCAATAGGTTTTGTTTTAATGATCTAAAAGGTAGTGTGTTGTTTAGTTTTTTGAAGGAAAGAAATGTTAATAAGCTTTAATTACTGAAATACTTAAAAACAGGTATTTAGAATTATTTTATAAAGGTCACAAACAGTTATTTTGGAAAGGAATAAAAACCTGATAGCTAAAAAATATATATACAATATAAACATTGCATAATGAGAAAAAACAGATATTGAAAATTATTTTACAAAGGTCACAAACAACTATTTTGGAAAGGAATAAAAATCTACTAGCTAAAAAGTACATAAAAATATTGCATAATGAGAAATCTCTGCTTTGGTTGGTTTGTTTTGTTTTGTTGTGGTTACTTCTGTTCTATGTAATCCTAGGGAAGAGTGACTCTTAAGTGATAGTGCATCACAGTTATTCTCTTTGTTCTTTTGTGTTAAGCATCATACCACGAATCAGCCAGCCTGTGTTTTCACAGACATCACATTTATTGAATATAAATAGGTTGCTTTAAAAACCATTTGATTATATTTCATATTAGGATATTTTATAGGAAAAAAGTTAAAACAAACAAACAAAAAAACTAACTTGGTGAAGATTTATATCTACAGGTACACACTCAAGTATTTGCCTGACAATGTGGTTTTAAAAAATGAAAAATTGAAATAGATCCTCAAAACCTTCGTTTGAAATTGGATTTGAAATTGTACACTTTTCAGTTTCAAAGTTAGAAGGGTTACTGATTCTGAGGAGTAGACTCCATGTAGATTCTGGAAGAGGATGGATGGGCCGGGAATTGGAGATGGGGTAGGCAGGAAAAGGAAGGAAGTAGATACAGAAGAACAGGCATCAAAATATTTAGACTTCTTCCTGATACCATTTTAAAGATAAATATTTCCAATTTCCTTTTTCTTCCTCATTCCTGACAACCATCCTCCCTGACAACCATCCTCCCTTCACATTGTTTCCCTTTTACTTCCCTCCCCCCCTCTTTCTCCCTGTATCTTCCCTCTGTACCTGGCCTGGTGATTCTTAGATTTTGAGGGCAATATGAATTAAGCCAATGACTTTTTCCATGAATAATTCTTAGGATTTTCTGAAGTTTCCTTTCCTTGTTGTTGTTGTTAGGTGCCATAGAGTTTGTTCCGACTCATAGTGACCCTATGCACAACAGAACAAAACACTGCCTGGCCTGCACCATCCTCACAATCATTGTTTTGCTTAAGCCCATTGTTGCAGCCACTGTGTCAGTCCATCTCATTGAGGGTCTGCCTCTTTTCCCCTGAACCTCTTCTTTACCAAACATGATGTCCTTCCTTAGTTGATTTAAAAAAACAGACAAACAAAAAAATAATTGGTCTAGCTAAGTGGCTGATAGGTAATATGCAGAATGAATGGTTATATAAAATTAAAATTTAAGAAGTAAATTTTTGAAAATCTTTACCTGTAAGGGAAACAGAAATAGCTATTTTCTTCCTATTTTTTTGTTATATTCAGGAAATAGAATGTGTATTGATCAAGCTTACTGCTTTATCCTCATTTGTTTAGTTATGAATGATCCAGCTCCACACATGAAAATCTCTTATTCCTGTGGGGGTAGAAGACAAGTAAATTAGCAATCATTCTCTGGTATATTAAGCTGCAAAACAGAAAAAAACAGGCTGAAGTTACAGCCAACTGGAGAATAGGCTCAATACATCTGGGGTATTTTGGGATCTTTTAAAAGGAAGTGCTATGTGAGGTGTTTGAAGGATGATAGAAAAGACAAATTATAGGTATTTTTCACAATATACCTTATAGGAAGAGAATGCAGATTTCAATTTGCATTCATAACTTTCATTCACTTATTCAGGAAATGTTTAATGTGTAAATCAGAATGTAATGGGTACGTTAAAATAAGCAACCAAGATTTAATTTGGTATCTAATTTGGTAAGTTGCAGCATTTTACAGGTAATTTTGAATAACATGTATTAAGGGAGCAGAAAAAATAGTAAATAATAAATTTACATGTTGATTTCTGCTTCCCTAGTTTTAGTTCTTAAAAGGCAAATCTTTAACATACCATAGGGTGGCACGCTAGTGTAAATCTTCTCTGTAATTAAATCCCATGCCCAAACTTTAATATAAGAAGTATACCGTAGGCATATAACGGATATTTTTTATTCTAGTTGTGATGTTACTACCTACATGGTAAATGCTCAGTTAATTAATATAATTATCCACTTTCTTTTTTTATAAAGGAGCATCTAAAGAGGTCATTACTCCAAAGTTGAATTTGAAACGTATTACTTTGACTGCTAAGCTATGTTAAATAACCCTAAATAAAACTGAACTTTGTTGGACATTGCTACACACAGTAAAATTGAATAGTTTTTGGCTTTTGAATTTTGATTTTTGATTACTCTTATTCAATTTGATGTTATTATTTTCTTTGACAGAGCAGGAAATAAAGTTTAAACATGCAAAGACTGATCCAATCCTTTCCAATAGGCACATGACTAAAAACATTTATTTCGGATATATAGCTCTACCTACTTCTGAAAAAGATAGGACTAGGCTTTTATAATTCCCCCCAATACCATTCCCATTTTTACAAAAGATGAAATTGAAATACAGAGAAGTTAAGTAACTCAGCCAAAGTCACATAGGAAACTATTTGTGAGGTGGCATTTACAATTTGTGTCCGAAGTCTGAGAATGCAGTGCCTTTCTAAAATAACCTGATTGTAAGTCAAGAGAGAATGAAACTATCTATGAAAAGGAATAGATAGTTTTCTATACTTCAGGTGGCTATTGAATATGGCTTAGGCTTTCTGGTAGTCAAAAGAAAACAAAAATTTCATCTTATTAGAATAGTGTTTCTCTAAGAGTTTTCATAGAAAGCTAGTCCCTTAAAGACATTCCTTGAACAGGGAAGGGGTGGACTGGGATCAATTCACTTTGGGAAATTCTATATACTATGTATTTTTTTCTCTTCTAGAGATTTGTTGTTGTTGCATACCATCGAGTTGATTTGACTCATGGAGACCCTGTAGAACAGAGTAAAACTGCCTCATAGGGTTCCCAAGGCTGTAATCTTTACAGAAGCAGACTGCCACATCTTTTCCCCTATGGAGTTGCTGGTGGGCTTAAACTCCCTGTCCTTCATCCATCGGCCAAGTGCTTAACCACTGAGCCACTGTACATAAACATGGTAAAGACGTTGATAATTTCTGCTCTGAAGAGACATGTTTATTCTCTCTCTACACACACACATATATACGCACGTGATATTTCTATTAATATATATTCTTTTCGAAATGGCCTCCTCCCTTCTATTTTAGGAACATGTATTATCATCCTGTGGAGCTAGAATTCTAGGGAATATACATTGGAAATCACTGAACTTAGAGAAGTTTTCATTATCTGACCAGGAATTTTTAAAAATGTGACAAAAAACTTACAAACAATAAAAATTACAAAATATATAAGGTTATCTATTGTTGTTAAGTGCCATCGAGTTGGTTCTGACTCATACCGACCCCATGCACAACAGAATGAAACACTGCCCGGTCCTGAGTCATCCTTACAATCATTGTTAGGCTTGAGCTCCTTAAAGCAGCCACTATGTTGATCCACCTCATTGAGAGTCTTCCTCTTTTCCGCTGACCCTGTACTCTGCCAAGCATTATGTCCTTCTCTAGGGACCGATCCCTCCTGACAACATGTCCAAAGTATGTAAGATGCAGTTTCTCCATCCTTGCCTCTAAGGAACATTCTGGCCGTACTTCTTCTAAGACAGATTTGTTCGTTCTTTTGGCAGTCCACGGTATATTCAATATTCATCACCAGCACCACAATTCAAAGACATCAGTTCTTCTTTGGTCATCCTTATTCATTGTCCAGCTTTCACATGCATATGATGTGATTGAAAATGCCATGGCTTGGGTCAGGTTCACCTTAGTCTTCAGGGTGACATCTTTGCTCTTCAACTCTTTGAAGAGGTCCTTTGCAGCAGATTACCGAGTGCAATGCGTCTTTTGATTTCTTGACTGCTGCTTCCATGGCTGTTGATTGTGGATCCAAGTAAAATGAAATCCTTCACAACTTCAATCTTTTCTCTGTTTATCATGATGTTGCTCATTGGTCCAGCTCTGAGGATTTTTGTTTTCTTTATGCTGAGGTGCAATCCATACTGAAGGCTGTGGTCTTTGGTCTTCATTAGTAAGTGCTTCAAGTCCTCTTCACTTTCAGCAAGTAAGGCTGTGTCATCTGCATAACGCAGGTTGTTAATGAGTCTTCCTCCAATCCTGATGCCCCGTTCTTCTTCATATAGTCCAGCTTCTGGGATTATTTGCTCAGCATACAGATTGAATAGGTATGGTGAAAGAATACAACCCTGATGCACACCTTTCCTAACTTTAAAGCAATCAGTATCCCCTTTTTCTATCCGAACAACTGCCTCTTGATCTATGTAAAGGTTCCTCATGAGCACAATTAAATGTTCTGGAATTCCCATTCTTCGCAATGTTATCCATAGTTTGTTATGATCCACACAGTCGAATGCCTTTGCATAATCAATAAAACACAGGTAAACATCCTTCTGGTATTCTCTGCTTTCAGCCAGGATCCATCTGACATCAGCAATGATATCCCTTGTTGCATGTCCTCTTCTGAAACCAGCCTGAATTTCTGGCAGTTCCCTGTCGACATACTGCTGCAGCCATTTTTGAATGATCTTCAGCAAAATTTTGCTTGTGTATGATATTAATGATATTGTTCTATAATTTCCACATTCGGTTGGATCACCTTTCTTGGGAATAGGCATAAATATGGATCTCTTCCAGTCAGTTGTCCAGGAAGCTGTCTTCCATATTTCTTGGCATAGAGGAGTGAGCACCTTCAGCACTGCATCTGTTTGTTGAAACATCTCAATTGATATTCCATCAATTCCTGGAGCCTTGTTTTTCACCAATGCTTTCAGAGCAGCTTGGACTTCTTCCTTCAGTACCATCGGTTCCTGGTCATATGCCACCTCTTGAAATGGATGAACATCGACTAATTCTTTCTGGTATAATGACTCTGTGTGTTCCTTTCATCTTCTTTTGATGCTTCCTGCGTCATTTAATATTTTCCCCATGGAATCCTTCATTATTGCAACCCGAGGCTTGAATTTTTTTCTTCAGTTCTTTCAGCTTGAGAAACACTGAGCATGCTCTTCCCTTTTGGTTTTCCATCTGCAGCTCTTTGCACAGGTCATTATAATACTTTACTTTGTCTTTTCAAGCTGCCCTTTGAAATCTTCTATTCAGTTCTTTTACTTCATCAATTCTTCCTTTTGCTTTAGCTGCTCGACATTCGAGATCAAGTTTTAGAGTCTCCTCTGACATCCATCTTGGTCTTTTCTTCCTTTACTGTCTTTTCAATGACCTCTTGCTTTCTTCAGGTATGGTGTCCTCAATGTTATTCCACAACTCGTCTGGTCTTCGGTCACTAGTGTTCAATGCGTCAAATCTATTCTTGAGATGGTCTCTAAATTCAGGTGGGACATACTCAAGGTCATATTTTGGCTCTCGTGGACTTGCTCTGGTTTTCTTCTGTTTCAGGTTATCTATTATAGACATTTTTATTTAGCAATATTTAAGGAGAAATTTTTATCTAGTCTGTTATTCAAGTGTTAGCAAATGTTCCTTCTCTTTTTTGAAAGAGACATCAAAATATTGTTAAGATTTGGGCTTAGAAAAAGGCTGCAGAACAAAAGAGCATTTCCAGTGGATTTTAATGAGAGTGAGTAGTTGCTATAGTGATGAGGCATCTCAGGCAGGGGGTGCAGTTAAGCAAAGACTGAACAGAATGTGCAGAGTAAGATGAGGCTTGGGCGTCAAATCTGGGTTAGATTGTGAAGTCTTGGCTAAGGAGGTGTATTTATTTTCTAAACTTTTTAATTTTACTTTTTGTTTCTCTTTGTCTTATTATACGTGTGCTACATGTATAATAAGACATGTATTTTTAAAAGTGGGGATGCAGAGAAAACAAGGCAGAATAGCTGGATTTTCAGACTTTTTAAAGAGGAAAATTGAAAAAGTCAAAAGTGTTCTGCTCGCTTTGGGAGACTGCATGGTAGCATGCATGCATATGCAAGAGAGCGAGAAAGATGAGCCAAGGAGAGTTGTCAGGTATTTTTGAGGAGGAAGAGCAAATCTTTTATTTGATTATGGGAACGAGTGAGGTAAATGTATATGAAGTAAGGTATTTAGAGTTTAAGGTTTTGGAAAGTAAGCAATTCCACGTTGCACCCATGAACATGGAATGGAGTGGAATCAAAGGTCATTGAAGGGAAAAGTTCAAGTTTAGAACGAAGAATGTTGTTTTTGTTGTGTGCCGTCCAGTCGATTTCAACTCATAGTGACCCAATAGGACAGAGTAGAACTGCCCTCAATGGGTTTCCAAGGAGCAGCTGGTGAATTTGAACTGTCAAAAATTTGATTTGCAGCCGTAGATCTTAACTACTGTGCCACCAGGGCTCCAGAATGAAGAATAGCATGTAAAATTGCCCAGAATGATAACAGAAGTTGTGACCTTGAAAACCTTTGATCATGTAATGAAGTTTTTAACATAAACAAGTATGTGAGCAGATAGCAGAGCAGGAAATGTATAAAGGAAAAAGCTGCTCTTATGGATTGAATTGTGTCCCCCCAAAGTATGTGTTGTGAATCCTAACCTCTATGCCTGTGGTTATAATCCATTTGGTATGGACTGTCTTTGTTATGTTAATGAGGCAGGATTAATGGGTGTATCTTCAGTCAAAGAGATTTAACAAGCAACCTAGGAGGCAGAGATGGGGAAAGAGAGATGCCAAGCCACATGAAGATTACTCAGGAACAGAAGCTCAGAAGAGACAAGGACCTTCCTCCAGAGCTGACAGAGAGAAAGCCTCCCCCTAGAGCCAGCACCCTGAATTCAGACTTCTAGCCTCCTAAACTGTAAGAAAATAAGTTTTTGTTTGTTAAAGGCACTCAATTGTGATATTTCTGTTACAGAAGCACTAGATAAGAAACACAGGTGCACAGTACACTTCAAAGTAGAATGGGGTATTTAAGGGAAAGTGCTAAAAGCAATATTCTGGCATAAGAAATTTATAGTCAAAATCATGGTTAAGCTATAACCTCACCCTGAGAAATGTGCATGGAAGTTGAGAAGATATGGATAAGGTGGCTAAAAATCTGTTGACATATTTGGGAAATTAAAGGATTTCACAGACATGATGGACAGAGTTAAGAAAGGAGAAATTCTACACAGAGAAGCATAACAAGGGAAAGGATGAATATGAATGAAAACTGTAGGAATGTCAGCTAATAAGGATTTATATTATTGTCTGTGATCATGAGATACTGAGAAAGAGCGTAGGTGTATGAAGGAGTATTAGAGAGGTCTATCAGTCAGATTTCAGTGCAGGTACCAGAAACTGCTTAAGACAAGAAATTACAAAGTAATTGGAAAGTCTACTGAATTGGGAATCTGGGATCAATTGTCATTCAGTCTTGCTGGTACTGCCAAGATGCAGAGGTTGGAAATCTGCAGGAAAGTGCTGTCAGCATCACAGCTTATCAGTGAGTAGAACACGGGCTTGTGTGCTGGAGCCTACGTATCAGCCACCATCAGTGCCCTAGGAAGACTGCCTCAGCCTCTCTTTTGCCTTCCAAATTTTACGTGAACACGTCTCATTGGCAGAACAAAAACCACATCCAGAACTTTGATGGAAAAAGAAGATGTCAGTTACCTAGAGCTACCATAGCAAAATATAACGGATTGGGTGGCTTTAAGGAACAGAAATTTATTTTCTCACAGCTCTGTAGGCTGGAAGTCTGAATTCAGGACATTGCAAAGAATATGGTCTCTCTCTGTGGGCTCTAGGGGAAGATCCTTGCTTTTATTTTTCAGCTTCCATTGTCCCAGATGTTTCTTGGTGTTCCTTGGCTTTTAGATATATCTTCACATGATGTCTTCCCCTTGTGTAATTCTTGGCATCTCTTCTACTCTTTTATAAGACAACATTTAGAATGAATTAGGACACACTCTGCTCAGGTGTGACTTCCTTAACTGGTTACATCTACAAAGATAAACCCTACTTCTCCAAATAAGGTTACATTCATAGATTTAGGGGTTAAACCCATTGCCTTGGAGTAGATTCCGACTCATAGCGACCCCATAAGACAGAGTAGAACTGCCAAACAGAGTTTGCAAGGAGTGTTTGGTGGATCCGAACTGCTGACCTTTTGGTTAGCAGCTGAGCTCTTTAACCACTACACCACCAGGGCTCTGGCTTAGGGGTTAAGACTTCAAAATATCTTTACAGATTACACAGTTCAGTCTATAACAGAAGGAAATGTAGTTTCTAGGATTAAGGCACCTCAGATACAGGGAAGAACATAAAAGGGGGTAAGAATGGAGGCCAATGAACAAATACAAAAAAGATATGAAAATTGTTGTTGTTGTTAGGTGCAGTCGAGTCGGATCCGACTCATAAGAGACCCTATGTACAACAGAACAAAACACTATCCAGTCCTGCGCCATCCTTACAATCGTTGTTACGCTTGAGCTCATTGTTGCAGTCACTGTGTCAATCCACCTCATTGAAGGTCTTCCTCTTTCCTGCTGACCCTGTACTCTGTCAAGCATGATGTCCTTCTCCAGGGACTGATCCCTCCTGACAACATGACCAAAGTATGTAAGCATCAGTCTCACCATCCTTGCCTCTAAGGAGCATTCTGGCTGTACTTCTAAGACAGATTTGTTCGTTCTTTTGGCAGTCCATGGTATATTCAATATTCTTTGCCAACACCACAACTCAAAGGCATCAACACTTCTTCGTTCTTCCTTATTCATTGTCCAGCTTTCACATGCATATGATGTGATTGAAAATACCATGGCTTGGGTCAGGCTTACCTTAGTCTTCAGGGTGACATCTTTGCTCTTCAACTCTTTGAAGAGGTCCTTTGCAGCAGATCTGCCCAATGCAATGCGTCTTTTGATTTCTTGACTGCTGCTTCCATGGCTGTTGATTTTGGATATAAGTAAAATGAAATCCTTGACAACTTCAATCTTTTCTCCGTTTATCAAGGTGTTGCTCATTGTTCCACTTGTGAGGATTTTTGTTTTCTTTATGTTGAAGTGTAATCCATATTGAAGGGTGTGGTCTTTGATCTTCATTAGTAAGTGCTTCAAGTCCTCTTCACTTTTAGCAAGCAAGGTTGTGTCATCTCCATAACGCAGGCTGCTAAAGAGTCTTCCTCCAATCCTGATGCCCTGTTCTTCTTCATATAGTCCAGTTTCCCGGATTATTTGCTCAGCATACAGATTAAATAGGTATGGTGAAAGAATACAACCCTGACGCACACATTTCCTGATTTTAAACCAATCAGTATCCCCTTGTTCTGTCTGAACAACTGCCTCTTCATCTATGTAAAGGTTCCTCATGAGCACAATTAAGTGTTCTGGAATTCCCATTCTTCGCAATGTTATCCATAGTTTGTTATGAGCCACAGAGTCGAATACCTTTGCATAGTCGATAAAACACAGGTAAACACCCTTCTGGTATTCTCCGCTTTCAGCCAGGATATGACGTCAGCAATGATATCCCTGATTCCACGTCCTCTTCTGAAACCAACCTGAATTCCTGGCAGTTCCCTGTCGATATACTGCTGCAGCCATTTTTGAATGATCTTCAGCAAAATTTTGCTTGCATGTGATATTAATGATGTTGTTCTATAATTTCCACATTCGGTTGGATCACCTTTCTTGGGAATAGGCATAAATATGGATCTCTTCCAGTCAGTTGTCCAGGAAGCTGTCTTCCATATTTCTTGGCATAGAGGAGTGAGCACCTTCAGCACTGCATCTGTTTGTTGAAACATCTCAATTGATATTCCATCAATTCCTGGAGCCTTGTTTTTCACCAATGCTTTCAGAGCAGCTTGGACTTCTTCCTTCAGTACCATCGGTTCCTGGTCATATGCCACCTCTTGAAATGGATGAACATCGACTAATTCTTTCTGGTATAATGACTCTGTGTGTTCCTTTCATCTTCTTTTGATGCTTCCTGCGTCATTTAATATTTTCCCCATGGAATCCTTCATTATTGCAACCCGAGGCTTGAATTTTTTCTTCAGTTCTTTCAGCTTGAGAAACACTGAGCATGCTCTTCCCTTTTGGTTTTCCATCTGCAGCTCTTTGCACAGGTCATTATAATACTTTACTTTGTCTTTTCAAGCTGCCCTTTGAAATCTTCTATTCAGTTCTTTTACTTCATCAATTCTTCCTTTTGCTTTAGCTGCTCGACATTCGAGATCAAGTTTTAGAGTCTCCTCTGACATCCACCTTGGTCTTTTCTTCCTTTCCTGTCTATTCAATGGCCTCTTGCTTTCTTCATGGATGATGTCTTTGATGTAATTCCACAACTTGTCCGGTCTTTGGTCACTAGTGTTCAATGCGTCAAATCTATTCTTGAGATGGTCTCTACATTCAGATGGGATATACTCAAGTTCGTATTTTGGCTCTCATGGAGTTGCTCTGATTTTCTTCAGCTTCAGCTTGAACTTGCGTATGAGCAATTGATGGTCTGTTCCACAGTCGGCCCCTGGCCTTGTTCTGACTGAGGACATTGAGCTTTTCCATCATCTCTTTCCACAGATGTAGTCAATTTGATTTCTGTGTGTTCCATCTGGTGAGGTCCCTGTGTTTAGTCACCGTTTATGTTGGTGAAAGAAGGTATTTGCAATGAAGGAGTCGTTGGTCTTGCAAAATTCCATCATTCGATCTCTGGCATTGTTTCTATCACCAAGGCCGTATTTTCCAACTGCTGATCTTTCTTCTTTGTTTCCAACTTTTGCGTTCCAATCACCAGTAGTTATCAATGCGTCTTGATTGCATGTTTGATCAATTTCAGACTGCAGCAGCTGATAAAAATCTTCTATTTCTTCATCATTGCCCCTAGTGGTTGGTGTGTAAATTTGAATAATAGTCGTATTAACTGGTCTTCTTTGTAGGCGTGTGGATATTATCCTATCACTGACAGCGTTGTAGTTCAGGATAGACCTTGAAACGTTCTTTTTGACAATGGATGCAACACCATTCCTCTTCGAGTTGTCATTCCCAGCATAGTAGACTATATGACTGTCCAGTTCAAAATGGCCAATGCCAGTCCATTTCAGCTCACTAATGCCTAGGCTATTGATGTTTATGCTTTCTGTTTCACTTTTTATCATTTCCAATTTTCCTAGATTCATACCTCGTACATTCCAAGTTCCAATTATTAATGGATGTTTGCAGATGTTTCTTCTCATTTTAAGTCGTGCCACATCAGCAAATGAAGGTCCTGAAAGCTTTACTCCATCCACGTCATTAAGGCCAACTCTACTTTGGGGAGGCAGCTCTTCCCCAGTCATCTTTTGAGTGCCTTCCAACCTGGGGGGCCCATCTTCCAGTACTATGTCAGACAATGTTCTTCTGCTATTCATAAGGTTTTCACTGGCTAATGCTTTTCAGAAGTAGACTGCTGGGTCTTTCTTCCCCCATGTGTCTGTCAGTTTGTTGTACTGTGGGGGCTTGTGTGTTGCTGTGATGCTGGAAGCTATGCCACCGGTATTCAGATACCAGCAGGGTCACCCATGGAGGAAAGGTTTCAGCTGAGCTTCCAGACTAGGAAGAAGGACCTGGCAATATGAAAATTAGAGATTAATAAATCATGGCAAAACTGTAGAACATTTTTCAAGAAAACTTTGACAAATTCTTTTGTTGACTATGCAAGTCTCAGGGACAGGTGACTGTGATAGATCAAATGCACAGAACTGAATAAATGAAGAGAACAAAGACACACTCCATGCTCTCAGATACTATCTTCAATAACCAAGCTTTGGCAAACATTTGGTAACAGAACAGTGAAGTACAGTGCTTCTTTGTTCTTGTTAGGTGCCATCCAGTCAAATTTCAACTCATAGCAACCCCATGTGACAGAGCAGAACTTTCCCATAGGGTTTTCTAGGCAATAATATTTATGGGAACAGATAGCCAGGTATTTCTCCCATGGAGGGAGCCCTGGAAGGATTCGAATCGCCAACCATTTGGTTAGCAGCCAAAAGCTTAACCATTGAACCACCAGAACTCCTTACAGTGCTTCCAGTACTGACTATATAGTTCCTGAGACCCAGATTCGGGATCAATTATGTGTTTTAGAGCACTCGTTCTCAATGTGTGGTGCCTGGACCACTAGCAGCTGCACCTGGGAACTTATTATTGATGTTATTAGAAGCCATCCAGTCAGTTCTGACTCGTAGCAATCCTATGTACAATAGAATGAAACACTGCCCACTCCTGTGCCACCCTCACAATTGTTGTTACACTTCAGTTCGTTGTTGCAGCCACTGTGTCAATTTATCTTGTTGAAAGCCTTCCTCTTTTTGGCTAACCATGTACTTTACCAAGTCTGATGTCCTTCTCTAGGGACTGGTCCCTGCTGATAACATGTCCAAAGTACGTGAGACGACGCCTTGCCGTATTTGCTTCTAAGGAACATTCTGGCTGTACTTCTTTCTTTTTTCAAGATAGATATGTTCCTTCTTCTGGCAGACCACGGTATATTCAATGTTCTTCATCAACACCATAATTCAAAGGCATCAATTCTCCTTCAGTCTTCCTTATTTATTGTCCAGCTTTCCGATGCAATCGAGGAGATTGAAAACACCACAGCTTGGGTTAGGTGCACGTTAGTCCTTAAAGTGACATCTTTGATTTCTAATGTTTTAAAGAGATCTTTTGCAACAGATTTGTCCAATGCAATGCATAGTTTGATATCTTGACTGCTGCTTCCGTGGCTGTTGATTGCGGATCCAAGTAAAATGAAGTCCTTGACAACTTCAGTATTTTCTCCACTTATCATGATGTTGCTTTTTAGTCCAGTTTTGAGGATTTTTGTTTTCTTTATGTCTTTATGTCTTTGATCTTCATCATCAAGTGCTTCCAGTCCTCTTCACTTTCCACGAGCAAGGTTGTATCATTTACATTTCACAGGTTGTTAATGAGTCTTGCACCAATCCTGATGCCCCTATCTACTTCATAGAGTCCAGTTTCTTGGGTTATTTGCTCAGCATACAGATTAAATAAGTATGGTGAAAAGATACAACCTTGACTCACACCTTTCCTGATTTTAAACCACGCAGTATCCCCTTGTTGTATTCGAATGATTGCCTCTTGGTCTGTGTACAGATTCTTCATGAGCACAATTAAGTATTCAGGAAATCCTATTTTCACAATGGTATCCTCAATTTGTTATGATACAACCAGTCCAATGCCTTTGGATGGTCAATAAAACACAGGTATACATCTTTCCGGTATTCTCTGCTTTCAGCCAAGATCCATCTGACATCAGCAGCAATATCCCTCTTTCACGTCCTCTTCTGAATCCAACTTGAATTTCTCGAAGTTCCCTTTGGATATACTGCTTCAACTGCTTTTGAATGATCTTCAGCAAAATTTTACTTTGTGTAATATTAATGATATTGTTCAATAATTTCCACATTCTGTTGAATCACCTTTCTTTGGAATAGGCACAAATATGGATCTCTTCCAGTTCATTGGACAAGTGACTGTCTTCCGAATTTCTTGGCCTAGACAAGCGATCACTCCATCTCTGCATCCAATTGTTGAAACATCTCAGTTGTTATTCTGTCAATTCCTGGAGCTTTGTTTTTTGCCAGTGGTTTCAGTACCATCGTTTCTTGCTCATATGCTACCTTTGAAAGGGTTGAACATAGATAAATTCTTTTTTGGTATAGTGACTCTGTGTATTCCTTCCCTCTTCTTTTGATGCTTCCTGGGTTGTTTAATATTTCCCCTTAAAATCTTTCAATATTGCAGTTAAAGACTTGAATTTTTTCTTCAGTTCTCTCAGCTTGAGAAATGCTAAGCGTGTTTTCCCTTTTGGTTTTCTAACTTCACATCTTTGCACATTTCATTATAATATTTTACTTTTTCTTCTTGAGTCCCCCTTTCAAATCTTCCATTCACCTGTTTTATTTCATCATTCCTTCTGTTCGCTTTAGCTACTATACATTCAAGAGCAAGTTTCAGAGTCTTTTCTTACATTCATTGTGGTCTTTTCTTTCTTTCCTGTCTTTTTTTAATGACCTGTTCCTTTCTTCACGTATGATGTCCTTGATGTTATTCCACAACTTATCTGGTCTTTGGTAATTAGTGTGCAATGGGCCAAATCTATTCTTCAGATGATCTCTAAATTTAGGTGGGATAAACTCAAGGTCGTATTTTGGCTCTCGTGGACTTGTTCTAGTTTTCTTCAGCTTCAACTTGAACTTGCATATGAGCAATTGATGGTCTGTTCCGCATTTACCTCCTGGCCTTGTTCTAACAGATGATATTAAATTTTTCCATGATCTCTTTCCACAGATGTAGTTGATTTGTTTCCTGTGTATTCCATCTGGTGAAGTCCGTGTGTATAGTCGCTGCTTATGTTGTTGAAAAAGGTATTTGCCATGAAGAAGTTGTTTGTCTGGCAAAATTTTACTGTACTATCTCTGGTGTCATGTTTATCGCCAACTACTGACCCTTCTTCTTTGTTTTTAGCGTTCCCATTCCAATCACTAGTAATTTTTGATGCATCTTAATTTCATGTTTGATCAATTTTAGACTGCAAAAATTAGTAAAAATCTTCAATTTCTTCATCTTTCATATCAGTTTGTTGTACTGTGGTGCCTTGTGTATTGCGGTGATGCTAGAAGCTATGCCATCAGTATTTCAAATACTAGCAGTGTAACTCAGGGTAAACAGCTTTCAGTGGAGCTTCCAGACTAAGACAGACTTGGAAAAAGGACCTGGTCGTCTACTTCTGAAAAAAATTAGCTAGTCAAAACCTTATGAATAGCAATGGAACATTGTCTGATATAGTGCCATAAGATGAGACCCTCAGGTTGGAAGACACTGAAAATACAACTTAGGAAGAGCTGCCTCCTCAATGACCTTAATGTTGCAGATGTAGTCAAGCATTTGGGGCCTTCGTTTGTTGATGTGGAACAATTCAGAATGAGCAGAAACAGTTGCAAACATCCACTAATAATCAGAATATGGAATGTTCGATATACAAATCCAGGAAAACTGGAAGTCATCAAAAATGAAATAGAACACACAAAAATGGATAGTGAGCTGAAATCAACTAGTATTGGCTATTTTGAATCAGACAATCATATAGTCTAATATGCTGAGAATGACAAATTGAAGACCAATGGAATTGTATTACTCATCAAAAAGAACATTTCACAATCTATCCTGAAATACAAGGCTGTTAGTGATAGGGTAATAGCCATATGCCTACAAGAAAACCAGCTTATCTATTATTCAAATTTCTGCACCAACCACTAAGTAGCTTGTTAGAAATGCAATTTCTCAGGACCTAACCCAAGCCTACTAAGTCAGAAATTCTGAGGGCCCTGCACTCTGTGTTTTAACAAGCATTCTAGATAATTCTCGTGCGTGTTAAAGCTTGAGAACCACTGTTTACGATAAAAAAAAAAAAAAACTGTGATTATAGACTTATATTAAGATGTTTCTGCTAATCCATGCCCTTAAAACTCAGGCAAGTATGTAGTTTGGTGAGATTACGTTGAATTAAAACATTTTTTTTTCTTAGATACTAGGTCCTATAAGTATCTGAAATTTCATGTCTATGAATTGTTTGGGTTAAATGTTTTTTTTTTATGAAGTACAAACAATGTCATTTTAGTAATTACTGCTTGACTTCATTTAATGAAGGCCCAAGTGTATCATTTTCAGAATAACTACTTATTAACGGTGACTAGGAAACCCTGGTGGCATAGTGGTTAAGAAATACATCTGCTAACTAAAAGGTTGGCAGTTCAAATCCACCATGCATTCCTTGGAAACCATATGGGGCAGTTCTACTCTGTCCTTTAGCGTCAGTGTGAGTCAGGATTGGCTCAACAGCAACGGATAAATGTGACAAAAACACGGTGTTCAAAAATATAATAGCTGACATAATATAACATGTAGTATGTGCCAAGCACTGCTCTGAGCACTGTATTTAGACTAATTTAATACTCACCTATAGGAGGATAGCTATCATTAGCTCCTTTTTACAGATGAGAAAATGGAGGCATACATATACACATAGTATGTTGGTGGTGGTGGTGGTTGCTGTAATTTCAATTCTGATTCATGGCAACCCCATGTGTGCAGAGTAGAACTGCTCCATAGGGTTTTCAAGGCTGGAACCCTTCAGAAGCAGATCGCCAGGCCTGTCTTCTGAGGTGCCTCTGGGTAGGTTTGAACCACCAATCTTTCAGCTAGTAGTCAAGCACTTAACTGTTAGCACCACCAAGGTGTGTGTGTGTGTGTGTGTGTGTGTATATATATATATACACACACCTTTTACTCACTTACTATCTTGTTATCGGACATTTCACATTTACCACAGTAGCAAAAAATCTACTCTCCAACTATTTTGCACATTAACGAACTGTGGCTGGTAATAATGAATTTTGAGGTATGAAACAAGAGTAATGCTCCCTTTGTTGGTTAAGGTTATGTGTCAACTTGGCCATGATTCTCAGTGGTTTCACAGTTATGTAATGATGTAATTTGGCAGTTATATAATAATGCAGTCATTCTCCATTTTGTGATCTGATGTGGTCATCCTCCATTTTTGCATAACACTGATTTCACATAAAAACTTGTTCTGTGAAAACTAACCATGTCAATAAGCGAGGAGAGGGTGTATATAATTTTTTTTCAAGTGTGTATGTGTGTGCCAAATAGCTAGTATGTGACAGAGCTGATTTTCAAGCCAACTAGTATTTGGGCCCAAATCTGGGTTATTTGCTACTAGCCTAATTTTTTATACTACCTAAATAAGAAAGCATGACCACAAGGATTTTTTTACATACGTATGCTTAACTAGAAAATCATAACTCTCTATAAGATACCACTAGAAATTTTTAGCATGACCTTTTTCTCCCTAAAAGTTAAAAAAAAAATTATGGATATTAGTTCTCATAATATTACTGAATGGTGTTACCAAGATAAAATTGGTTTTAAAGTTATATCATATTAAATGGGACTTCCTCAGATGAACCAATTGCTACCGTGATATCTAAGTTCTAACTGAAGACACAGTGATAGATAGAAGCAAAAAAGAGAAACCAGAAGGAGATAAAACAAATCATTGCCAAGTTGGGAATGTGGTACAAACTAATGCCCTTCCTTAGTCTAGTATTCACCTTCTCTTGAAGGAATGGGCCATTTTGTTGTCTTGACTTTGGAATAAAGTTTTAAGATTCAGAAAGTCAATAATCCTTTTGAAAGAGAAAATTAATGAGTCTTTCATTGTAACCAATTTCAGTATTATCAGTGAGGCCTATTATAAAATTATCACTAACAGTATTTATATGATCACATATCTGAAGTATAGCTACTTACAATTTTACTTTTCTGTTATCTGCTGTGTGAACAGTTTTCTGATGATGGGAATTTTATAAAAAATAGTTTATTAAAATGTCTAGTTGGTATCTACTCATTATTTTAGATGAATTACAACTCTGAATTAGACTTCCTTTTTTAGAGCCAAGGGAGTAAAGTAATATATGTTCATGGCAGTAAAAATGAAGCCACCATCAGTTCTGCTAGGGAAATAATATATAAAAGAGTGAATTGCTTTCAGAAACTGAGACATCTATGCCTCAGGTAGGTATTAATTTAACAATGTTGTTTAAGGTATAGTTAATTATTCAAACACAGAAAATAAATTGCTCCAATATTTTTATAATAATGATTTCCCCTAGCCCATGCTTAGAGGGGCACTGGTGTTTTTTTTTTTTTTTTTTTGAACTTTTGGTTTTATTTATCACTAAGAGTGGTAATAATTTAAGATACTCCTGGGAGATTCTAACCAGGACTAGTGACAACTTTAAAAAAAAAAAAAGAGTGGGAAAAGTTATTATAAAGTGCTAATCAGTAAAACTTATTATTATAAGAAATGCTTATCACTGAAGAGGACTTGCACTTTCCTCCCCCCTTCCCTTTCCTCCTTCTTCTCTCTCTGCCTCTTTCTCTCTTTTAGGAGGCAGAGACATCCCAGCATTGTGCTGGAAGTGTTGTAGAACACACTGCTTAGTAATACCAGTGTTCCCTCAAAGGAGAGCAATGTACCTGTGACTCCCAAATTTGAATGACGAATCCTGACTTCCCAAATCTGAACATATATTGAACTGCCAATTCTTCATTTGAGTATAGATATAACCATCTAAAGTTTATGCAATCAAAATAAAACTCTCAATATTTACCTCTGAACGTGTTCTTCCACATGTTTCATATCAGTAAATGGCGATGAGTTTTCAAGTCAAAAAGTCTAGGAGTCCCCTTTCATTCCTCATTTTCCTTTACTCCAGCATTCACTTATTCAGCAAATCCTGTTAGTTCTACCTTCAAAAGACATTTTAAATCCTTCCACATATGTTTATTTCTACTACTACTACCTTAATCCAAGCCGCCATCATCTCTTATTTCTAGTCACTTCCTGACTGATCTTTTATTTTTCATTCCTGTTGTTCTCCAAATCTATTCTCCATAGGAGAGGGGAGTAATACTTTTAAAATATAAATCATATCATGTAAGTCTTCTACTTAAACTTTCTCAATTTAAAATCCTCCAGTGGCTTGTTTATTGTGACATAAATTCAAACTTCTTGCCGTGGATCAAAGAGCCCTGCACAGTCTGGCCTTTATTACTTCTCTGACTTTAAACCACTTTCTCTTCTTTCTGTCATACTGTATCATACTGGAACTCTCTACTCACTGCTCAATATTCCTGTAATTCTAAAGTTGTCTTAAAAAATTAAGTTTATTAACAATTTTTAAAAATCCGTTTCTCACAAACTTATAGAGAAAGCTTTAAAGTGAAAAAAAAAAGTTTTTCTCTTGTAAATATTGTGGCAGCACTATTCATTAGTTAACTCTGTTCTTTTGTTACTTTAACTGAAGCAAAAATTTACTAATGGTCTTGCAAATTAAATTGTATTTTTCAAATTACTTAATGTCTTAATAGTGATGTCTAACTAGAAATAGAGAATTGAAATAAAATTTAAAATGTCATAGAAAGCTAGACCTCAAAGGCAAAGCTAACAAACAAGATTTTCTTTTGGCTGAAGCCAAGTCAGCACTAGTGTATTATAATTTCTGCCAATTGTTTTTTTTTTTCCAACTTTAGTCAAATATAGATCAATTAAGGAAAGGTGAGATAAAATAAAAAATAAGTATTCAAACACAAATTTTGAAAACAGACCATGAGTGCGTTCTCTTATAATTTTACTTTATATGGAAGATTTTGTATAACATATATTCTCTGAAAAGAAATATGAGGTTTTTTTTACCCCTTTCTTAGGATTTCATACCAGTTGATAAAATTGAACTAGTTTAAAAATAAAATAGCTACAAAAGTAATCTTTAATTTTAGTATTATGTTTTCTTACATTTAAAAGAAAGAACAGGTTCAATTGGGTTAATGTTTTGTTCAATAAGGATGCAAGGCATTCTGCTTCAAACTTACCTCCTAAAGAATTACTATTTTGTATGCTGGCTAACTTTAACTTTGTCAAGTTAATTTAAAATATCTAGCATAGTATGCATAATCTACATTCTGTGAAAAGCAATATCCCTGGATTCATCATTTCATACACCCCAGATCATCAAAAATATCTTACCTTAGCAACCCAATATTGGTTCAAGGACTTGGTAATCTAGTTTAATTTGCACATTTTCACACATCACATACTTCCCTTTTCTGTAATGGAGGGCAGCCAGAATTTAATTAGATCATGGATTTCACACCACAGGATATACTGTCTTTTAATTAGTAGCATATATTGTTTCAGATGATTACCTGGACACACCATTAACACAATAAATGAATAACACAAAAGCCTAGAGTGTTTCTGAGGGCATATGTATTATATATTGTTTTCATTTATAAAAGTATATCTGCCTTCTAAGTAATTAGAAGGATATAAAAAGAATGTTAGTTAAATTAAATGTCTTCTAACAGGAATGTTAAAGTAGAGAATACAATTACATGGTGAAAAATATGCTTTTCTTAGGACTAATTTCTAAACAGAAAAAAGCAAGGCAAATTTTCTCGTTCCTTCTTAGAGAGATTATTTTCCTTTGTTTCAGTGATATATCATGCTTCATTTATTCTCAATGATATATAAAACATATCTGAAACCTCACACACTGGAATTTGGATCTTTTTACACTTACTGCAAAAAATGAATAGAAAAACATTTGGATTCAGTTAGACATATCCATTTCATTACCATCTCAATGCACCGTATGCTTTTTTTCCCATGATCTTCCTTATTTGAAAGAATTAGATTGTTTGTAGAATCCTTCAAAAGTTTATTCCACATGTCGAGCAAGCCTATCACATTTTATCTATCTGCTAATTTTTTTAAGGCAAAAAAAAAAAAAAAGAAAAGAAATCCTTGCAATTCATGCTCTTAAGTGTATTTGAAAAGAAAGTAAAATGAATATGACAGTAAATGAAGTCCACTTGATGTGCAAAATGTTTGTGAGAAAAGTTCAAAAGTCATCATCTGCAAGTGTAAGATGCAGAACATGTCTTTAATGCAATAAATATTTTTCATTTTAATAAAATGAATATATTTCAACTTCAAAATAATTGCACAACACTAAAACATAAACGATTTAAGAACAATATTACACAAGAAAGATGTATTACCCTGGACATCACGTGAAGTGCTTTCCAAACTGATATTAATGGTTTATTTGTGTATTTTATTGATTTCTGGTTTTCTTCTCAGAGGTTATCATAGATAATGTTGAATGGGTTATTTTTTTGTTATGCGTAAGGAAGTGGGGAATGTTTATAGAAAACAAACCAAAGAAAAGTTCTATAGCAGAAAGTTGTCATAGATGTGCACCACTGTGAACTTGTCTTATACAATTACCTTTTTTTTTTTGAAATAGCATTTGAGAACTATCATGTAAGTTAATGCTTCCTGCCTCCTGAGTAGGTAAGAGAAGACAAAGGCATAAAATAAATCAATAAATAAACAAATAAATGCATGAATACTTATTTTTATTTGCTTGGATCTTATTTGAAGAGTTAAAGTGGATTAGATTTTTGTGGTTGTTATTTTGTTTTTCTCTACAATGGAGGTTTTGTTGAAAGTAAAATTATTGCATGCTACTTATTTTTCAGAATTTGCTTTCATTTGGAGTACCTAGTTTTTGGAAGCACAAAAAGGAACTGTAAATAGCAAATATTTTTTTCACGGTTTCTTCTTCGCCTCCAATCTGTCAGCTTCCCTTTTACTAGCGGATTCCATTAATAAAAGCTTCCATTTGCAAGTAGGAACCCACATCTAAGCGCTCTAACAAACCTGGTTATATTCCTGTATACATTCTTTAAGTAGACCTAAGACTTGGCTTATTCAAACCTGCAGGTGAAGAGGATGGGCGCTGTTTAGTTACCTAGTGCTGCTATAACAGAAATACCACAAGTGGATGGTTTTGACAAAGAGAAGCTTATTTTCTCACAGTAAAGTAGGCTAAAAGTCCAAATTCAGGGTGTCAGCTCCAGAGGAAGGCTTTCTCTCTCTGTCAGCTCTGGAGAAAGGTCTTTCTTGTCAATCGTCCCCTGGACTAGGAGCTTCTCTGTGCAGGAACCCCATGTCTAAAGGACATGCTCTGCTCATGGTGCTTCTTTCTTGGTGGTATGAGGTCCCCAACTCCCTGCTTCCTTCCCTTTCCTTTTACCTCTTGAGAGATAAAAGGTGGTGCAGGCCACACCCCAGGGAAACTCCCTTTACATTGGATTAGGGAGGTGACCTGAGTAAGGGCAGTGTTACAATTCCACCCTAATTCTCTTAACATAAAATTGCAATCACAACGTGGAGGACAACCACAGAATACCGGGAATCATGGCCTAACCAAGTTGATACACACATTTGGGGGGGGGAGGGGTGCATAATTCAATCCATGACAGGCACCTGAAAGATTATTCAATTCTAAAAACCTTGTTAATAAAAAAAAAGTTAATATGTCGCTATAATTCAAAGTTTTAGAGAAGTTTTAATGGTCTACTAATCTCCCAGTAAAGTATAGATTTGCCATTTTACAAGTAGCAGAGACACAATTCTATTGTAATTGTTCATTTAAATTGGCTGTTGAGTTAACCCTTATACACCTTTCAGATGGGATAAGTTGTTTTTCACTTTTGTTTTTGTTTCTGTTGAAATCTGAAGAAGATGTTTCACTTTACTAAAGATCAACAATGACTTAGATGCCAGTGTTATCCACAAAACATTAAATAAATTTGTAATAATAATCAGAAAAGACTACAATTATTCTTGGAACTGAATGTTTTTGTTAAGAGTTTACATTCAAATTTTATACCTAAATAAACATAACAGCTATCCTATAATTTTCAATCAAATGTAATATTAGAAATTCAGTGTCTTATGAAAAAGTACTTTTGTATTCATCATGTATTAACTCCTAATATCATGTATCACCCTATGGCCTCTCTGTATAGTGATATTTCAAGAAGAGATATTAGAAAACAATTATGTAAGGAAGGAATCTGAGCAGTTCTAATAGTATAGCTAAGTCTTTGTAACTATCCTCACTTCCTCTCATTACTTCCTTTGCCTTCAAATATCTTTTGTATTATGCCCTTTTTTGTTCTATGTCTAAAGGAGTCATTAACAACTTATATGCCTGCAATGTCACTGTGTTTACAATTCTTAGTGAAGGACCATTTGGAGCAGAGCAGAGATCGCACACATCTAATGGCATGGTCAACAGAACAGACGTTTATTACTTACAGAATAAACAGAACAGGGGTGAGTAGAATGGTACACATCATCATCAGCCTAAAAATCAAACCAAACCCATTGCCATAGAGTCAATTCAGACTCATAATCATCAGCCTAGCTTCCCTGAAGTTAGGCTTCCATCCACAGGGTTAGATCACATCCAAACATGCCCCAGTTCATGTTTTAGGAGGGGAATGCCTAAATTCCTCTCTACTAGAATTAAATACTAATTGGACAGCTATGTCTACATACCAAATAGCATGTACAGAGAATAGGTAGGGGAATGGGCAATAAAAGGGGGATAATACAAGGTAAAAGATGATAATAAAAGTGGAATGCCCCCTGCAAGCAATGGGCATCATTTATTGCCCCTGTTCAGAGTGGGCTAGATTTACTGAGAATAGCCCTTCTTCCTTTACCCAACTAAGAGTTTAACCGAGTTCTGGGTTTCTTCAGAGGCCAATAATCTCCCCCTAAAGTACATACTTTGCTTTATGTCCTTTAATAGCTACTATTAGCAGCTAGGAGATGAAGAAGGGACAATTATAGCACACCTGTGCATCTAGGAATGCCTTAGCTTAGCTGGGTATTTTAAATTCGTCAGTGTTGTAGTATTATTTATTTATTTTGTTTGTACTATCAAGCTATAAGCAAATTTATTTCTGCTACAACTGGGTATACATATGACATTAGTTTGACGTTTCTTGGATGAAACATTTTGCAGAGTGGGTTTTGTGACGTGGTGAAAGCATAGTCCAATTTACCATCAGTAAGTAGAAGCAAAAGAAGGATCTCTACTGGAACGTAAAAGGCCTTTGCCCTAAGAGATTAGAAAAGAGCATTTTCTTGCTGAAGGGCAACCAAGATACCAGTGTGATAACTGAGGCTACTTGAATAGAAACCAGGAGAAGTTGCTTTGATATAATCACATTTGCATCGTAATTATTGCTGACATGCTTAGTATTGCTTTGCACCTTTAAATCCATAAGAGTACTTTCAAAAATATTGGTCATTCATACCCCTTTTAATGGGGCCCCAAGCAGCCCTGACATGTTATAATGTTTTCTGTCTCTTGAATAACTCATTAGAGAACATTGTGATCAAAATTTTACTTATGATCTGAGGGCTATAACATGCTTTTAGCCAATGAGATCTGGTTCTTGCTACCACTGAACGCTGGATCACTGAGCCAGCATCAGCTCCCTATACTGCCAAGGCCTTGGATAATGATCACGCCAGCCCTAATGCATTCAGTGCACTCACATTTCCAAGAATGCACTCCTTTGGGTCAGTATGCACACATTTGAATGTGTGAATGAACACAAGGAGGTTTTACACCCCTGTGCTGGGCAAGCCCTGCACAGTTTGTTGTTTACTGGGCTATGGCCTCTCCATTTGTGTTTTGTTGAACTGTTTACTTATAATAACTGACACAAGTTTTAAAAGTGACAATGCTGACCTGGCCCTAAAGGTACAAACGGAGAGAATATTATGCTAGATATTAACTGTTTTAGGGTACTTGGAGGTACCTTCAAGGAAATGATCTAGAAAATAGAAAGTAAAGATACGTGAGTAACTAGGAGTCAGTGGAAGTTCTTTGAGATTTTAAAGGGCAGCGTAAACCTGATGCTAGACTGAAGAGATTGACAGACATTTTTATGAACACAAAATGTCCATAAACATTTTAATGCAAGAAATGTTGTCCAGGTCTGCTATGACCCCAGGGAATTAGCAGAACATGGAAGAGTGTTTGCCAAAGTAACAATGTTTGCTGTGCCACACATTTCTATAGAGGCTCTACTTTAACAATTTATTTGTTTAGTCCATTTCCAGTTCCAGAAAAGGCACCCCTGCTGTTACATGAGCATGCACGTATTTGAAAATGAACACGAACAGAAAGCTTGAGAGCTACTGGCCTAGGGCATTCAACTTGTTATTAGCCTATTTTACAAGGAATGCTAATCAAACAAAGAGTGGAACAGGGTAAAAATAATTAGCCAACAGTACTGCATACCTAAATTCATGGCATCAAAAAAGTAAGAGAATTATTTTGAAAGACTAAAGGTTTTTTTTTTTAATATAATCAAGAAAATAAATGTATAACATATACTTCGCAAAAATATTTTATGTGTCTAGAAATGAATTTTTTTAAAGTTTGCTTTTTGATAAAATGGAAAAACATTAATCAAAAGCAATTTTGATCCTTTGAACTCAGTCAAAGTAAATCATTTCTCAGGTTACTGGCCCAAATCTTATAGGAAGGTAAGCAGCCCAGCTTTTTTTAGAACACTTTATTTAATTGTCCTCATTTATATGTTATGTTCTGCCCCTCGGTTCTTATTATACAACATTTTCTTCCTCTTTTTTTTTGATAGCAACATCTGTTTCAAACATGAAAAGAGAATATATTAAATCTCATTTCTCATTTATTATCCGTCCTTTTAGCTGACCGCTCCGTTCTGATTCTACAACTACGTGTTCAGGCATTGGAGTACATGTACCTGTCTGGTTGGCCTGGCACTTCTTCCATTACAAGGCTGATATTTGTTAATGTATCTATTTAGACCAAAACAAACAACAGCAACAACTTCAAGGAGGCCATTGGTGATTCTGTGTGTGGGGGGGGGGTGGGGGGGGTTCCTAGTCAGATTTCATTTGATAGGAAAAGAAAAAAAATACAGTATGTATCTGTTCGGTAGTATATTGATGTTTGCAGAAAATCCTAATCAAAATTTAATGACCCTAAAGGT
Source organism: Loxodonta africana (assembly GCF_030014295.1). Taxonomy (NCBI): domain Eukaryota; kingdom Metazoa; phylum Chordata; class Mammalia; order Proboscidea; family Elephantidae; genus Loxodonta; species Loxodonta africana. The sequence goes on along the minus strand of NC_087346.1, from coordinate 61,111,778 downwards.
AGATATTGATTTTCCTGTCTCCTCAGACAATATTTCATTTGTGATATTGACTTCCCACAAATGAATGTTTAAGACACAATATTACATGTTATAGAGCAATTCTAGATAAAATGCTTGCAGCCCTTGTACTCTACAAGGTATATAGCAGCTCATAGTTACCAATGGAATATAATCCCAAAGCCAACTCCTCAATTTTTTTTTTTCATTTAAGATTTGGATTGGAATTTGATTTTTTTTTTTTAAATATATGAGTTAAAGCTTCTAGTTGTCATACCAAGGTGAATTTGGAATTGGAACAGATATAAGTTAGTAATTCTTAGTCCTTAACCATTATCTTGGGCAGTCAGTATGTTCCTTCTCTGAGTTTGTCTCATCAGTTCTTTTCACACACAATTCAGCAGAGGTTATTCTGAGCATTTCTAATTTGTGCTAAACACTGAGGAGGCACAAAAGTAAAGGCTTAATTTCTGCCTTTCCAGTGTTTATAATCTAGGGGAAGATGCACATACTTTGAGAATGCCAACATAAAGAAGACATTTTTGTATCAGTAAAGCTATGAAGTGAAACAGTAGTGTGGACACCTAATGGAATTGTTGATTTAGGCAGAGATTTATTCATGAGCTGTATTTAAAGCATTAGGGGTAAATCTGATGAAGAAATCAGCATTTTTTATTCCCAAAGTACCGGCAGGTTACTTTTAGTTATAAGAAGGAAAATGCAATATACAAGGGAGTGATTATTACCCTACCAAATGTGACTCTTATTATCACTAATGATGAGTCAATCAGAAATGATGTTTCTCCTGATATGATGAAATATGAAGTACATACTGTCACCTGAGGTGCAGTCTAGCAAAAAAAAAAAAAAAAACAAACAAAAAGTTTAACCTTTAAAACTACCAGTTTATAGAGCATACGGGGAATAAGGAAATAAACTAATCCACACCATGAGGAAGCAGCTAAAAAATTCAGAACATGGGACATTCTACAGGACAACTACCTCAACTATTGGAAAAAAAATCTTGTCATGAAAAAGTGGGGGGTTAGACTAGAAGAGATTTAAGGGGGGTTAGACTAGAAGAGATTTAAGGGATATAACCTTCAGATGCAGATCATGTGCCTGGATTATATCCAGTTTGAATAAACCAGTTACAAAGGACATCTCTAGAATGATTCAGGAATCGTGATTATAAATTGAGTATTAAATAAGATAAAAACTCATTGGTATGAAAAAGATAAGATTATATCCATCTTCTTTTGATGCTTCCTGCGTCATTTAATATTTTCCCATAGAATCCTTCAAGTACTGCAACTCGAGACTTGAATTTTTTCTTCAGTTCTTTCAGCTTGAGAAATGCTGAGAGCATTCTTCCCTTTTGGTTTTTATCTCTAGCTCTTTGCACATGTCATTATAATAGTTTACTTTGTCTTCTTGAACCACCCTTTGAACTCTTCTGTTCAGTTCTTTTGCTTCATTATTTCTTCCTTTTGCAAGAGCAAGTTTGAGTCTCTTCTGACATCCATTTTGTTTTCTTTCTTTCTTGCCTGTCTTTTTAATGACCTCGTGCTTTCTTCATGTTTGATGTCCTTTATGTCATTCTACAATTTGTCTGCTCTTCAGTCATTAGTGTTCAATGTGTCAAATCTATTCTTGAGATGGTAATCTAAAATTAGGTGGGATATACTCAAGGTTGTACTTTGGCTCTCCTGGACTTGTTCTAATTTCTTCAGTTTCGTTTTGAACTTGCATATGAGCAGTTGATGGTCTGGTCCACGTTTGGCCTCTCACCTTGTTCCGACTGATGATATTGAGCTTTTCCATCGTCTCTTTCCACAGATATAGTCACTTGGATTCCTGTGTATTCCATCTGATGGGGTCCATTTGTATAGTCGCCGTTTATGTTGTTAAAAAAAGTATTTGCAGTGAAGAAGTCGTTGGTCTTGCAAAATTCTATCATGCGATCTCCGTCATCGTTTCTATCACCAAGGCCATATTTTCAATTACCGATCTTTCTTCGTTTCCAACTTTCGCATTCCAATCACCAGTAATTATCACTGCATCATGATTGCATGTGCGATCATTTTCAGAGTTCAGAAGCTGGTAAGAATCTTCGATTTTTTTCATCTTTGGCCTTAGTAGTTGGTGTGTAAATATGCATAATAGTCATATTAACCGGTCTTCCTTGTAGGCATATGGATATTTTCCTATCACTGACAGTGTTGTACTTCAGGGTAGATGTCGAAGTGTTCTTTTTGGCAATGAACGTAACGCCATTCCTCTTCAAGTTATCATTCCCAGCATAGTAGACCATATGATTGTCTGATTCAGAATGGCCAATACCAGTCCATTTCACCTCACTAACAATGCCTAGGATATTGGTGTTTATGCATTCCATTTCATTTTTGTCAATTTCCAATTTTCCTAGATTCATGCTTTGTACATTCCATGTTCCAATTATTAATGGATGTTTGCAGCTGTTTCCTCTCATTTTGAGTCGTGCCACATCAGCAAATGAAGGTCATGAAAGCTTGACTGCATCAAGGTCATTAAGGTTGACTCTACTTTGAGGAGGCAGCTCTTCCCCAGTTGTCTTTTGAGTGTCTTCAACCTGGGGTCTCAGCTTCCGGCACTATATCAGAATGCTCTACTGCGATTCATAAGGTTTTCACTGGCTAATTCTTTTCAGAAGTAGACTGCTGGGTCTTCCTTCCTTATCTGTTTTAGTCTAGAAGCTTGGCTGAAACCTGTCTGCCATTAGTGACCCTGCTAATATCTGAATACCGGTGACATAGCTTTCAGCATCACAGCAACTCGCAAGCCCACACAGTGCGATAAACTGACAGACACTAGGGAAGAGCCTTGTCGAGTTCCATAATGATCCGTTGACTTCATATTTTACATCAGGTTCGAACATAGAGTTCTTTCTCATTCTTAGGGAGTCCTGGTGGCATAATGATTAAGTACTTGACTGGTAACCGAAAGATCTGTGATTCAAACCCATTAGTGGCTCTTGTACAGAATACAACATAGTTCTACCCTGACCTATATGGTCATTATGAGCCAGAATCAACTTGATGGCACACAACAATAGCAAACTTCATTCTTCCCTCTTCTCTTCAGGCATTTCGTCATAGCCTTGAATTATAGTCAATGAGTTGAAGCTCACCTCTTTTTAGTCAGTTTTAACCTAATTTCTAAGGTGCACCTGACCCAAGCCATGGTGTTTTCAATTACCTCATACGCATGTAAAAGCTGGACAGTGAATAAGGAAGACAAAAGGAGAATCAATGCTCTTGATTTATGGTGTTCGTGAAGAATGTTGAATATACCATGGACTGCCAAAAGAACAAAGAAATCTGTCTTGGGGGAAGTACAGCCAAAATGCTCCTTAGAAGAAAGGATAATGAGATTTCATCTCATATGCTTTGGACGGGAAACCCCGGTGGCATAGTGGTTAAGTGCTACAGCTGCTAACCAAAGGGTTGACCTTTCGAATCCACCAGGCGCTCCTTGGAAACTCTACGGGGCAGTTCTACTCTGTCCTATAGGGTTGCTATGAGTCAGAATTGACTCGACGGCGCTGGTTTTTTTTTTTTTTTTTTTTAATACTTTGGATGTGTTATCAGAAGGAATGAGTCCCTGGAGAGGGACATCATGCTTCATAAAGTAGAGGGTCAGTGAAAAAAAGAGAGACTCTCAATGAGGTGGATTAACACAATGACTACAACAATGGGCTCAAACATAACAAGGATTGTGAGGATGGCACAGGACTGGGCAGTGTTTTATTCTCTTGTACACAGGGTCACTATGAGTCAGAACCAACTGGATGGCACTTAATAACAACAACCCTACATCTCTTTGTTCCAGACTCTGCTAATCTGATCTGAAGGTCATTGGCCTGACCTGCTGCCTGCCATTTATCTCCATTGTTTAACCATTGTGCTTAAACTGTCCTACTATGCTTTCTCTCATCACTGCCTGCAGGGCCTTCTCCCTGTTGGACGTTATCATCTCAAGTTCTCTCATTTCTAGCTCTGATCTATAGCACCTCATCCCGAATTCCAATAGTAGATATTTTGATATTAAGACTAGAGAGTGCTGCTTTGTTTTTCCCTACCAAAATGGGGTTAAATTGATTAAGTATATATTTTCTATTGAGTCTGTGGACCCATAGACCACTTTTCCTCAGATATCTGCCACCAAGTGATAATATTGTTTTGAGATTAAATGCTAATCCATTATCATCTAGATAATAAAAAAAATAACAAATCATAACTTTAATATTTTCAAAACCATAATGCATCGACAGAAGATAGTGTTCAATCAGACGTGTTAAAATCTCAGCTTAATCATTTGCCCATATGTAGCTCTGGTTAGAAAATCTCAGGTCTCTAGCTTTCAGGATCTTCGCATACTTACTAAAAAGCAATATATAATGTCTATTCTATTCAGCAAAATGGTCTGAAAGCTTAGGCATTACATCTTAAGTTATATAGAATTATGTTCTACTGGTTTTGGCAAGGACCATCCAAACTATGAGGTCCCTGGGTGGCACAAATGGTTTGTGCTAGATGACTAACAAAGGATGGCAATTTGAACCCACCCAGCTGTACCATGAGAAAAGGCCTGGCTGACTCCATGGTAAAGAATTTTGGTTTCATCAAAATTACAACAGTTTTAGCATGCCAGAAAAGTACTAGGTATTTTATTTTTGTTAAATGAAGACACTTTAGCACAAGATTTTTTTCTTAATAGTAGACAGTGTTAGGCCAGTAATTTCCGCAACAACAACAGTAAAAAGTTTTATTTTACTTTATTGAGTCTTTCATTAAACATGTTTATTACATGTGTACATTTTTTGTTAGAGTTCATTGTGGAAGTAAATGTAATCTTGATATTCATACCCTTTAGTTAACTTTTTTTACCCAAAGTAGCTGCTTAAATTTCTGTTAAGTATTTCTAAATTTTAAATACTCCTAAAATTTAAATATTCCTAAAATTAAATGTGTAAAACTATCCACTCATATGTAAACAGTGAGACTGACTGCTTTATGGGTCTTAAAACTAGTGCCACATGTTAATGGGATGAATTTAACATATACATTGATGACACTTTATAAAGAGAAATATAGGTTATTGTTGAATTAAAATTAATGCAGAAATGCAGATGTAGAGCCTTGCAGTAAATTTAACTTCTAACGACAATGAAGAAAATACATTTATTTTATGGAAAGATAGGTTCACAGCCAAAACATTCTTCCCTTCTCTTCTCTTGTCAACTGTCATAATTCTGATAAGTATCCCTTGTGTAAGGGGAATAATAACCAAACAAAATATGAAGACGATTTGTAGGAATAAAAATGTCTAAGGGAAAAAATCATTTTGATTGTTAAACCAGGGAAAAGCTAAAAGACGTCAAAAATATGAAAGTTCAGAAACTTTGGCTTCAGTAGTGCGATGGAGTTAATCTTCGCATTCATATTGCAGAGCATCTTTTGGTGCGCTGTAAGTCATCTCTAAAAATGGCAATAATAATAATAGGTTACTCATTTAGTGTTAGTGAAAAGATTAGTATATTGTAAGATTCATCATAAAAGGTAAGATAACACTAATTGCCAAAGGCCACACTGATTTATCCAGAAAGAATTACAGGTATAAAAGGGTATCAAAGAGAAAGAAGCACAAATCTGAATGTGGCATTGATAGTAATGAAAGATGAATTCCTTGTGCCTCAAAGTTAGTTAAGGAGCCCTGGTGAATAATTTGAATTGCAGAGCTATATTAAATGTCTGTGATAGTCTAGCCACTGTAGAAGTCACTAGAAATATGTTGGTAACAAAACCAAGCCCAGTCCCTTCTTTCATGAAATATGCACACTAGAGGGGAAGACTTACAATTTTCACGTAATGTAAAAACTGAAGTCTTCAGTACAAACTAAAATAAATAATCTCCAGAAAAAAAGAGTATAAAATATGCAGTACAGACCAGTGAGCTCCGAACTTTTTCTTCCCATACCATTAAAATAATTTTGAAAAATACTCCCTCTCACACATGTTTAACCCGACATCTAAATTTTTTCATCATAAATTGTACATATTTATAAGACTACTGCTTCTAGAATATTGGAAATGTTGACTATTAAATGTTATATCACTCATAAATATATTCTATGTAATCTAAAATCTTAATTACTTGAAACCTTTTTCTAACATTAAAAAAATACAAACCAAGTCTTAAAAATTGAAAAATGTATGGCTTTTCTTTAAGTCTTTGAACATATCTATTTCCATTCAATCACAAAGATTTGTGTCAAAATATAACACATTTTGATGCTTACTAGATTATGTACAAATACATATGTATGAATTTTCTCCCATTTTCATAAGATGCTAAGTGCTTAAAATATTCTTCTATGCAGACTTCTCAATTCAATTAATATTACTAAATATTTAATTACAACAACATATTGCAAGTTTTGATAAATAATTTTTTAAATGTAAAAAGCAAAATTTTGTTTGAAATGTATCTCATGAGATTAAAAAGAATCACACTTTTCCTATGCATTTAAGGAAAGAGAAAACCATGTGAAGCTAAAAACTAATTGGTAAGGTAGCTAGCAAATTACTTTTTATTGTTAAATGAACAAAGAATATACTAAATATGTTTATGATTAAATAATATAAATATTGACTCAAACTGAACTGTTTCATAACATAATTTGTTTGAATAACCTTGAAGAATGTTTTCTTGTATAAGATATCAAATCTGGAAAAAAAGCCCTTACATTTTTGTTAGTGCACTTTGATAATCTTGATAAATTTACTTTTCATGGAAAACATCTAGTTAGAATAATTAGCATCACTATCCCACACTTCAGGCATTTTTAAAGTGCTTTTTGTTTTCCCAGCTAATGACAAGTCCTAGAGATGTGTGTTGAGAATCGCTGCAAAGCTTTATATAAATTTTATTACATAAAAAATATATGCATTTTTAGCATTCAACATCTCTTACCTAGGCTGTCTTGGCTTTTATGTTTATTGGGATTATTTCTGAAGAAAAGTGCATTCTTTGGGTGGGTAGGGAGAGGGAATGGAAGAGGTTAAGTAGGTAACGAAAGTTATTTGGCATAGCACACACCACCTACTCTTCCATAGAATTTCTAACATAAAAGCAGTCCAAAAATACCACACATCTAGTACTAGACTTACCCTTAACAGACATATTTACAAGACAAGTTAAGCAAGGAAGTTCAATGGGTTCCTTGATTGTCTATTAGAGAAAACTTCCCCTTTGTTTGGGGCTCAGGGCATTTTACATCCCAGGACAGTGCACCCTAGCAGAATTGGAGGTAAATGTGGGGTGTGACATTTTTGAAAGTTGGCAGAATGTGTTTGGGTACTAAAGTGCTTTCTTAAGAAAGTTCACTTATAAGCTCGAGGATCTGCAAACTGATGTCCTTAAAACTGGAGCCCTGGGTCCTTAAAATTACTCATGTTCAAATATACATGCTGAAAATTACTCCAGTTGGAAGAATGCTGACTGAGCCCTGGTGGCATAGCGGTTAAGAGCTTGATTCTAACCAGAAGGTCATCCATTCAAATCCACCAGCTGCTCCTTAGAAACCCTATGGGGCAATTCTACTCTGACCTGTAGGGTTGCTATGCATCAGAATCGACTCAGCAGCAACGGATTTGGTTTTTGACCTAAATAGGAAGGGGCACATGATCTGAGGTCTGTAGAAGACTATAACAATTTTCCAAAAATAAAACAATTTGGTCTTCTTTCCTATATTATCATGTTATCCAAACAGATAGACTTGATATAATTTTTTATATTGTCACATGATTGCTTCAATTGTTTTTAAGTAATTTTATCAAAATGTGATTATGATTTTTGACTTTGAAATTCTATACCCTTATCCAATACACAAAATCCATTCTAACTTTGCATCCAGAAAATACAGATTAAACTTGAGATATTCCTAGAATTTTGCCATAAAACCGCACTAAATATAATGGTGTCCGAAAGGCTGCCATGAAAATAATTGTCCAGGATTTAGAAATTGATTACTAGATGTTACTTCTGTTGAGTGCTCAGAATTTTCTACAAGATTCTCTGGTGATTATATGGTGCTGGAGGGGAGGGCAGGGAAACAGGCCACAACATTGGTTATCTTTAAAAAAAAAAAAGAAAAAAAACCTCTTTTTTTTTTTTTTGTTATCTTTAGACTATTATAACTCTGTAGGCTTAGAAGGTAAGTTGTAGAGAATTGATAGTAATGAAAATGACTCTTATCCATAGCAATGCAAATGAATTTTCTTCAATGGAGAGACACATCAATCTCAGTCCTATAGAAAAGTTCACCCCCAAAATAATGTTTTATTGCCATACAGGATGCTAAATAATTTGAACCAATTAGCAAATTCATTTCAACATGCGTGATTGCCTATATATACAAATTCTTTGAACTAGTCTTAACATCTGTCTTAGTTGTCTAGTGCTGCTATAACAGAAATACAAGTGGGTGGCTTTAACAAACAGAGATTTGTTTTCTCACAGTAAGAAGGCTGGAAGTTTGAATTCAGGGTGCCAACTCTAAGGACAGTTTTCCCTGTCTTTTGGCCCTGGAGGAAGGTCCCTGTCTCTTTTCAGCTTTTGTTCTCTGCAGTCTTCATATGGCTTGGCATATAACTTCCCTTATCTCTGTTTTTTTGCTGCTGGCTTAATCTGCTTTTATATCTCAAAAAATATTGATTTAAGACACACCTTACAGTAATACTGTCTCATTAACATCACAAAGAAAACCCATTCCCAAAGGGATTCAAACCACAGGTATTGTTGTTGCTGGGTGCCATCAACTCATGGGAACTCTATAGGACAGAGAACTGCCCCATAGGGCTTCTAAGGCTGTAAATCTTTGTTGTTAGTCACCATCCAGTAAGTTTCAACTCATAGCGACCCTATGTACAACAGAATGAAACACTGCCTGGTCCTGCACCATTCTCACAATCGTTGTTATGCTTGAGCCCATTGTTGCAGTCACTGTGTCAATCCATCTCCTTGAGGGTCTTCCTCTTTTTTTCTGGCCGTCTACTTTACCAAGCACGATGTCCTTCTTCAGGGACTGGTTCCTCCTGATAGCATGTCCAGAGTACATGAGAGAAAATTTCACTATCCTTGCTTCTAAGAAACATTCTGGCTATACTTCTTCCACGACAGATTTGTTCATTCTTTTGGCAGTCCATGGTATATTCAATATTCTTTGCCAATACTATAATTCAAAGGCATCAATTCTTTGGTCTTCCTCATTCATTGTCCAGCTTTCGCAAGCATATGAGGCGACTGCAAATACCATGGCCTGGGTCAGGCCCACCTTAGTCCTCAAAGTGATATCTTTGTTTTTAACACTTTAAATAGGTCTTTTGCAGCATATTTGTCCAATGCAATGCATTGTCTGAGTTTTTGAGTGTTGCTTACCTGGGCATTGATTGTGAATCCAGGTAAAATGAAATCCTTGGCACCTTCAATCTTTTCTCCATTTATCATGATGTTGCTTATTGTTCCAGTTGTGAGGATTTTTGTTTTCTTTATGTTGAGGATGCAATCCATACTGAAGGCTGCAGTCTTTGATCTTCATCAAGTCCTTTTTACTTTCGGCAAGCAAGGTTGTGTCATCTGAATTATGCCGGTTGTTAATGAGTCTTCCTCCAATCCTGATGCTGAGTTCTTCATATAGTCCAGATTCTAGGATTATTTGCTCAGCATACAGATTGAATAAGTATGGTAAAAGGATACAACCCTGACACATACCTTTATAGGAGCAGATTGCCACGCCTTACTCCCACAGAACTGCTGGGCGAGTTAGAACTGATGACCTTTCAGCTGGCAGCCGGCTTAACCATTGTGCCATCAGGGCGCCTTACCACAGGTATAGGGGTTAGGATTTATAACACATTTTGTTGGGAGACACAATTCAATCCATAACATATTACTAGTTGCTCCTTTTTTAAATTTTTTATTGTGCTTTAGGTGAAAGTTTACAGCTGAAGTAAGTTCCTCATACAAAAATTTATACACATATTGTTATATGACCCTAGCTGCAATCCCTATAATGTGAAAATGTACTCCCTCTTTTCACCCTGAGTTTTCCATGTCCATTCAGTCAGCTCCTATCCCTTTCTGCCTTCTCATCTCGCCTCTGGATAGGAGCTGCCCGTTTAGTCTCGTGTATCTACTTGAATTAAGAAGCACACTCGTCACTGGTATTATTTTAATGTTTTATAGACCAGTCTAATCTTTGTCTGAAGAGATGGTTTCTGGAATGGTTTTAGTTCTAGGTTAACAGAGAGTCTGAGGGGCCATGTCTTCTGGGGTTCCTCTAGTCTCAGTCAGACCATTAAATCTGGTCTTTTTACATGAATTTGAGTTCTGCACCCCATTTTTCTTCTGTTCATCCAGGGACTCTCTGTTGTATTCCCTGTCAGGGCAGTCTTTGGTGGTAGCCAGGCACCATCTAGTTCTTCTTGTCTCAAGCTGATGGAGTCTCTGGTTTATGTGGCCCTTTTGTCTCTTGGGCTAATATTTTCTTTGTATCTTTGATGTTCTTCATTTTTTGCTCCAGGTGGGTTGGGACCAATTGATGCATCTTAGATGGCTGTTCACAAGCTTTTAAGACTGCATACACCACTTACCAAAATGGGAGGCAGAACATTTTCTTTAAGCTTTGTTATGCCAATTGACCTAGATGTCCCCCGAAACCATGGTCCCCAGACCCCTGCCTCTGCTACTCTGTCCCTGGAACTAGTTTCTTTCTTTATGAATGATTTGAATGAAATCTTTGATATTTTATATTTGCATGAGAGTTATGTTTGTTTGTTTCAGGTTCTTGAAAATTTATACAGAGGAATAGTAAGGAAAGTAAGCACTGATTAGTAGGCTGTGGGACTATTTATCAAAATATTAACAGTGAGGTCTTAAAATTTATCAATTATGGACTATTTTTCTTCTCAAAAAAGCAATTACAGTCAATTAAGTAGCCTCAGTAAGTACTGTATACATCTTTCCACTATTTTTCATTATGGCAGCACATCCCATTTACTACTGTATATCCCTCTTTCTTTTATAAGGCACCTTGCTAAAACAATAAACAGGTATTTGAACCCAAGTATTCTTCTTTATTCTTAAAGCCATCACACTCAGGTTTCTGCCTCTCTCCACCACTGCTTCATTGAAACTGCTTTGGTTAAAGGTTATTAGTGTCTTTCTAATTGCCAGACATAATTAATATGTTTTTTGGTCTTAATATCACTTACCGTCTGAGATATTTGTTGTTGTTAACCACTCTTTTCTTCCTGAGGGTCTTTTCACCCTTGGCCTTTTGGCCTTCTCTCTCCTGATTTGCGTTCTTTCTATGACAGCATTCTTTCACAGGTTGCTCTTAAAAAAAAAAAAATTACTATGGCACATTTATGAAAATACCCAGGGTATGGGGTACGGTGGAGGGAGCAGTTGGCAAACAAACTGTAGAAGGTGCTCATTATATTTGTAAAAATACGGTACTGTGTTTTTTCCTATAAATACCTACATACCAAATGGCATTCTTCCCATTAGGAAGAAGACCTTTATTTTCATTCTTTTTCTGCTATAATTATGCACATTCATGCTTAATTAATTAAAGCAGTGGCCCTAGGCCATATACTTTTTGCTATTCTAATCCCACTGTGCCTAGTGGGAAGTTAGAACATAAGGGAAGTAGCTGGCAGGTGGGTAAACAATTGGTGCTTCTGCTACCCAGTGCTACAGAAACCTGAGGTACACACAAAAAGACCAGAAAACTATGTGTGGGAGATAAAACCAAGGATTGGGCTTCTATATCAATGTTTCTAACTGGTCTTTTGTGACATCTCTTTTTTACTTCCTTTCACATTAAAAAAAACCAAAAACCTGCTGCCCTCGAGTCTATTTTTCCTTTTAGAGACCTTATAACAGAGTAGAACTGCCCCACAGGGTTTCCAAGGAGCGCCTGGTGATTCATACTGCTGACCTTTTGGTTAGCAGCCATAGCTCTTACCCACTACGCCATCAGGGTTTCCTTCATGTTAAGCCTGATACATTTTTAACCAAATTTCTTCTCCATAAACGTATTCCATAAGGATATATCAAAGTCACTTAACTCTTTAGACCTGGCTAGACTTCACACAGAAATGAACATTGCTATCTTTCGCTCAGAAACAATAGCGCATGTGAATTAGTAATAGCTTCTTTTTTTTTTTTTTTTGTTGAACACATTTCCTTTTGTCGTGGACTGAATTGTGTCCCCCAAAAGTGTGTGTCAACTTGGTTAGGCCATGATTCCCAGTATCGTGTGGTTGTCCTCAATTTTGTGATCGTAAGTTTATGTTGGAAACCTTGGTGGCCTAGTGGTTAAGTGCTATAGCTGCTAACAAAGAGGTTGGCAGTTCGAATCCGCCAGGTGCTCCTTGGAAACTCTATGGGGCAGTTCTACTCTGTCCTATAGGGTTGCTATGAGTCGCAGTCAACTCAATGGCAGTGGGTTTGGGTTTTTTTTTTCTTAAGTTTATGTTAAAGAGGATCAGGGTGGAATTGTAACACCTTTACTAAGGTCACATTCCTGATCCAATGTAAAAGGAGTTTCCCCAGAATGTGGCCTGCACCACTTTTATCCTACAAGAGACAAAAGGAAAGGGAAGCAAGCAGAGAGGGGTACCTCATACCACCAAGAAAGAAGCACTGGGAGCAGAGCACATCCTTTGGACCTGGAGTTCCTGTGCAGAGAAGCCACTAGTCCAGGGGAAGAGAGACTAGAAGGACCTTCCTCCAGAGCTGACAGAGAAAGAAAGCCTTCCCCTGGAGCTTACACCCTAAATGTGGACTTCTAGCCTACTAGACTGTGAAAGAATATATTTCTCTTTGTTAAAACCATCCACTTGTGGTATTTCTGTTATAGCAGCACTAGATGCCTAAGACACCTTTCATAAATTTGTCTTCAAATCCTGAAACGCGGTAGTTCATTTTGCTACTAGAAAATAGGTACTTCGTTCCCTTGGGACCATGGTCAAATTATGTCTAATTTGAAAATAATGATAAAATTTGAGAACAATGGTAAAAGCAGGTTTTATTTTGTTTTTAACTTATTCTGCCTCCAAGGTGGTATTCTACTCTTGGCGGCACTCTTCTTGTAAATTATATGCATCACCTGATTTTATTTTTCCACTTTAGAAAAATTCATCTAGAAGCAAATAGCTTCTTTTCTAATGTTTTATAGCAAAAACAAGTTCAGGGAATGATTAAAAATGTTACACCGAAGGAATCCTAAACTCATCTTACTGATAGCCACAAAATTTCTGATAAGCATTTGCCACCCGCGTGGCATATTCCTTCTGGCCAAGACCATGCATGAGAGCACCTCAACTTTAACTGTCTGTGATTTTAAAAAATAATAAAATACTTCAGTGACAATATGCACAATCTGAAAGTTGAGAAGGCAGAGATGCATTCCAAATCTAAGGTAGAGCCTGAAATATTGTATCTGTTACTATTCAATTGATTTAGACTCATAGCAACCCTATAGGACAGAGTAGACTGCCCCCTCTACTTTACAGTTTCCGAGGCTGCGTATCTTTACAGAAGCAGACTGCTACTTTACTCCTGCAGTGTACTGGTGGGTTGCAACTGCCGACCTTTCTATTAGCAGCTGAGTGCTTCACTGCTGCACCACCCTTTGCCATCAAATAGATTCCAACTCATAGCGACCCTATAGGACAGTGTGGAACTGCCCCGTAGTGTTTCCAAGGACTGGCTGGTGGATTTGAACTGCCGACCTTTCTGTTAGCAGCTGAGCTCTTAACCGCTGTGCCACCAGGGCTCTTATACTATGTATCTTTATTATCTTGCCTTCTGATTTTTCTTCCTCTGGCAGAATGTAATCTCCATCAGTGCAGAGATTTCTGTTTTGTTCTCTGCTATATCCTCAAGCTCCTAAAAGAATATTGTCATTTCCAACAATAGCCAGCTTTACGATACCTCTTAAAATGTTAGGACTGAAGTTCTTCTCAGAAAGTCTTCTGTATGTTTGTCCTTCCATCTCTATCCTCTGGGATGCTGATCCAGAGGTGTCTTCATTCAGCTCCTCCCTGTTCCCAGTTTCCTGAGGGTTAGATGCAAGGTGATCTCTTGTCATTCAACAACTTGCTTGCAGTTCCCTTTTCTACCACCAAAAAACCAAACCCATTGCCGTCAAGTTGATTCTGACTCATAGCGACCCCACAGGACAGGGTAGAATTGCCCCATAGGGTTTCCGAGGAGCGCTTGATGGATTTGAACTGCTGACCTTTTGGTTAGTAGCTGTAGCTCTTAACCACTATGCTACCAGGGTTTTCTTTCTAACACACACCTTCTGAATTAAAAATGCAATCTGTTGCAACGCCCCCGATACTTGTTAGATTTATGGCTTCAGTCTCCTGGAAAATAATTGAATAAATCTATTTCTACACACAATTACCATACATAGATCTTCTAGACTTATTTAAATTTTCTGGAACTAAGAAATGCTTTATTGCAGAGGCAAAGAGGTGAAGAGATTTCCTTGAGTACCACCTTTTCCTTTCAAACAGATGCTGAGAAGTCTGTTCTTCATCTCTAGCTCCATAGAGTGCAGTAGCTAATGTTTAAATGCATTGTAAAAGACCACTTTTTGTACACCAGCTGACAGGCAACGACTTGTAAAAATGAGGGATTTTTCACATTCACAAATGAATCACTTGTTCTAATAAAACCAAGCAAAGCAGAATATTCAGTTTCTATGTCTAGCCTACTTTTTCAGTACAATTGATTCTATTGCTTAGTAAATTTGCCTTCTTAAATAATAATAGTCAAGTTCCATCTATACTAAAATTAAGGTAAATTTTCCACTATTTTAATCCCCAGGAAAGTGAACACTTGAATTGTTGTGCCGTCATGGTTTTTAGAAACTTGATAGACTGAAAGCAAAACAGAAATAAGTTCAGTCTGAAAATTTAAAACAAGCTTTGGAATCATGATTCTTTATTTGTCTTATATTTCAGAATTAGAGCTCCAGTTCAAATCTTTTCCTTTGTTTTATAGGTCAGCTCCTGAGAAGTACATTAATTTGATCTGGGACACCTAGCTAGTTAGTAGCAGAGGCTGCACTTGAATCTTGTTCATAAATGTTTCCACTCTAACAGCCCTTTTCTCAGTAGGTCCAAATAGCAAGGCTATGATAACACCAGTTTAACACTCTGTTTTAGTAATTTTATTCTGATTTCTATTTTGGAGAATTATGCCATTGTTAATGCTAATCATGAATGAGAGAGGACCTGTAATTTTGAAATCATTTGAGAATTTACTACTTGAGTGGCCAACATTTATTCTCATAGTTTGCATTTGATAGAAGAAACTCCTTTTAGGGACTCAAGGCGTGTATCATTTGAGAAGAAGAAATTACAAGAAAGATATCAATTGCAACTTGACCTGTGCAATCAAGGATTTCTTTAAAAGCAAGTACAGGCAGTGCCTGGGTTACGAAAGAGATACGTTCCTGAGTTTGCCTTTAAGTCAAAATGGTAGGAAGTCGGAACAGGTGCGTATGGTTCTCATTTAGCCTTACTGTAGTGCAAGAAAAGGCTCAACGCCTTTGCAGTGATTTCAAAGCTGCATGTGCAGCAAGTGATGGTGATTGTGATGAAGAATTTGTTGTGAGTAGGGGTTGATTCAATCATTTCAAAGTGAGGGCAGATTAATATTAAAAGCCAAGGTGAAGTTATCCATCAGTCAGATGTTTGTAACCCAGTGACTGCTGTATATTCAATAGCCACAGTTTTACCATGTTACACCTTCTCCTCACTTATTGACTATCTCATTATCTGATGTCTCCCACTTAAAACAGTAGTAAAAAATCTACTACCTGACTATTTTGCACATTAACAATGTACATCCAGCAGTAACGTAGGCTGAGGTGCAAAGCAACAGTAATGCTGACTTTGATGGTTAAGATTAGGTGTCAATTTGGTTGGGCCATGATTCTCAGCGGTTTGGCAGTTATGTAATGGTGTAATTCGACATTTCTTTGATGATGTAACTTGGCAGTTATGTAATAACGTAGTCATCCTCTGTTTTGTGATCTGATGTGGTCATCCTCCATTTTCGTGTAACAACAGATTTTGCATAATGACCTGGTCTGTGGAACCTAACCATGTCAATAAGTGAGGAAAGGGTATATTTCAGATGTTTTATTTGAAGTCAACGAGTTAAACTAATTTTCTTTATTGTTCCTGATACACTCTTCTTGTGAAATAGATCCATTTAGCCTTTCAGCTGTGGCTTGTTTTTTCCTTTTTGTATCTTTTAAACAAATACAATTATGCTCACTGCCTGAACATGCTGTATTTCCACCCAGAGCAGACAGAGCCTTGAGCAGGAATGTCAGACCCCTCTGGGCCCCCCTCATTTTACAGATCCCAGATCTCAACCGGTCTATCACTTTCTCAGAGAAGTATTTTGAGATCTCCTTGACCAGTGATATTAATTTTTACTCTCCATCCATAGTATAAATTTTCATTTTACATTTACATTATTTTTGTTAGTATCTGATTAATGTTAGGCACCCTCTCTGAAACAAGATTTCCCTAAGGACAGGAAACGTGAATTTTTACTCCCAATTTTATCCTCAACATTATGGGATAAATCAAGCAAGATTTAAAATAAGTACAGAATGAATATTAGATAAATGAAAGAATTACTCAAAATGCTCCTGTATCTTTTATAGGAAAACAATGGTTTCTCAAAAGTGTTTTGCCCTTAGCAGGGTTACAACTTTACTGAACTACCTTGATATGAGCAAAGAAAATGTATTTTTAAGAAATTTTTCTTATAAATAGCTCGATATTTCTCAGGAATCTCCCATCCCTCTGATTTGCTCCTGGGTTGGGTAAGTGGATGAATTTAATTCTTTCCAGTAAATCAATCCAATTCAAAAATGTAATGAATTTTAGATATATTAGTCTTTTTCATAAATTTCAGCCTTCTCCATCCTTTCTATAAGTTGGTGTCCAAATGTTTGTTACAAGTTAATATGATTTTACGAAAGACTATATGAAACTTTGTGAAGAATTTATTAATAGGATGACTATGTCTCAAAAAATAATTAGATAGATTATACTCTAAATGGATTTTACTCTAAGCTACCAGAGGGCAGGGGAGCATGCCTTCTTTTGTTCACTGTGTTTCCCTATAGTCTAACACAGTAGCTAGCACATAATTATTATACAATAAAAATTTCTTAAATGAATAAATCAAAGACAAATTATATCAATCCAATGATAGGGAAGCATATATAAGTATCTGCAGAATTTATAGTATAACCATTATTCAAAATCCTTTCAGTATACATCTCTGCTTTGATTTATCAAATAGTTCTAAGAAAATTTCTAATGGCTTCAATAAATATGTTGTTATTTCTTGTTGTTGTGTCAGTCCTGACTCATGGCGACCCCATGTGTACAGAGTAGAACTGCTTCACAGGGTTTTCTAAGGTTGTGAACTTTTGGAGGCAGACCACCAGGCCTGTCTCCCGAGGAACCTCTGATTGGGTTTGAACCACTAACCTCTGATTAGTAGTCAAACACTTAACCATTTGCACCATGCAGTACTCTTTCAATAGATACAAACCAAACCTGTCAGCATCAAATTGATTCAACTCATAGCTATTCTATAGGACAGAGAAGAACTGCCCCATAGGGTTTCCAAGGGTGTAATCTTTACAGAAGCAGACTGTCACATCTTTCTCCCACAGAGCTGCCGGTGGGTTCAAACCGCCAACTTTTTGGTTAGTAGTGGAGTGCTTAACCACTGTGCCACCAGGGCTCCTTCTCAACAGATATAAGACATAATAAATATGCCAAATGAATTAAAGGAAACCAGATAGTATACTCAGATGTAAGTGGCATTGGATTATACAAGGAAAATAACCCTTTGATCAACTGAACAATAAAGATAGAAGAGATTGCAATTTGAAGAGCAGCCTTTCAGCATAATATCAGAAAAAAATGGCAGCAAAAGAAGGTTCAATTTTATCTTTTGAGATATAGAGAGCCCCGTAAAAAGATCAAAGATCAGAATTGGAGAACTTGGTTTAAGTATCAATATGTAATAGCCATGGCTATAAAAGGGGACTGCTCATTACACTTAAGTAGGCACTTGGAGGCTGGACCTAGTTTTTGCCAACAGGAAGAAATCCAATGAAGCTGGAAGGGCAAGGTATGTGGCATTCATGAGGACAGGTGTTTAGTGACAAGCCAGGTTGCCTTTTCCGTTCAGATAAGCAGATGGTGTTTGGTTTGAATAGGTGAAGAGCAGTGGTTCTCATGCTATAGTGTGCATCACCCAAAACGCTTATTTAAAGTGCAGATTCACAGGATTCAGCCTTAGAAATTTTGATTGTGTAGGTCTAGATTATGCCCAGGACTCTATTTTTAACTAGCTCCCAAGGAAATTCTGATGCCTCAACCACTTTTTCAAAAACACTGAAAATCTAAGAAACATTAATCATCTTTTTCAAGTAAATTCAGCTTACACTAATGAAAGATGAACACCTAATATACATTACACACTTAACTATATAAATAGAACTCATCTGAATTAAGAACATAAAAAACATATATTTAAGTTATTTAGCTGAGTTTAAAATTTGAACCATTTTCTTTAAGCAAAAAACAGATAAGCCTTCCTTTAAACTTCCAGTAATCTGTTTGATGTTTTATCACTCCATTGTGGTCAGTTTGGCATAAATTTGTCTGCTAAACATATCAAGCAAGACCTTGCTGGTGCAGCGTCCTATGGATATATAGCCTCAATGGGAATTCCTTGCATAGAATTCATTATTCTTAAGACTGGGACTCCTTGCTCTGTGAACCAAGATCCTGTCTCAGTGGACCTTTCTTCCTGTCTCTAGAACTATGACACCTGACTTTCGCTAGATTGTTGTTATTAGGTGCCATCGAGTCAATTCTGACTCATAGCAACTATATGTACAACAGAATGAAACACTGCCTGGTCCTGCATCATCCTCACAACCCAAGTAAAATGAAATCTTTGACAACTTCAATCTTTTCTTCATTTATCATGATGTCGCTTATTGGTCTAATTGTGAGGAATTTTTTTTCCCCTTTATGTTGAGGTGCAATCCATATTTAAGCCTGTAGTCTTTGATCTTTATCAGCAATTGCTCCAAATCCTCTTCACTTTCAGCAAGCAAAGTTGTGTCTTCTGCATATTGTAGGTTGTTAATAAGTCTTCCTCCAATCCTGATGCTGAGTTCTTCTTCATCAAGTCCAGCTTCTTGGATTATTTGCTCAGAATACAGTATGGTAAAAGGGTGCAACCCTGACGCACACCTTTCTTGACATTAAACCACACAGTATCCCCTTGTTCTGTTCAAATGACTTGTTCTGTTCAAATGACTTCCTGTGGTCTATGTACAGGTTCCCCATGAGCACAATTAAGTGTTCTGGAATTTCCATTCTTTGTAATGTTATCCATAGCTTGTTGTGATCCATACAATTGAATGTTTTCACATCGTCTATAAAACACAGGTAAACATCTTTCTGGTAGTCTTTGCTTTCAGCCAAGGTCCACTTGACATCTAGTAATGATATTTCTGCTTCCACATCCTCTTCTGATTCCAATTTGAACTTCTGGCAGTTTCCTGTCAATATAAAGATGAAATTTTGAATGACCGTCAGCAAAATTTTATTTGTGTGTGATATCTATGATATTGTTCGATAATTTCCACATTCTGTTGGATCTCTGGAATAGACACAAATATTGATGTCTTCCAGTCAGTTGGCCAGACAGCTGTCCTCCAAATTTCTTGACATAGGTAAGTGAGCATCTCCAGCACTGCATCCATTTGTTGAAACATCTTAATTGATATTCTATCAATTTGTGGAGCCTTGTTTTTTCCAGCACTTTCAATGCAACTTGGACTTCTTCCTTTAGTACCATTGGTTCTTGATCGTATACTACCTCCTGAAATGGTTGAACGTTGACTAATTCTTTTTGGTGCAGTGACTCTGTCTATTCCTTCCATCTTCTTTTGATGCTTTCTGCGTCATTCAATATTTTGCCCATAGAATCTGTCAATATTGCAACTTGAGGCTTGAATTTTCTCTTCAGTTCTTTCAGCCTGAGAAATGCTGACGTGTTCTACCCTTTTGGTTTTCTAACACCAGGTCTTTGTATTTTATTGTAGTACTTTACATTGTCTTTTCAAGCTGCCCTTTGAAATCTTCTGGTCAGCTGTTTTACTTATTATGTCTTCCATTCACTTTAGCTACTATACATTGAAAAGCAAGTTGCAGAGTCTCTTCTGACATCTATTTTGGTCTTTTCTTTCTTGTTTTTTAAATAACCTCTTGCTTTCTTCATGTGTGATGTCTTTGATGTCATTCCACAACTCATCTGGTCTTTGGTCATTAGTGCTCAATGCATCAAATCTTTTCCTGAGATGGTCTCTAAATTCGGGTGGGATATACTCAAGGTCGTACTTTGGCTCTCATGGACTGATTCTAATTTTCTTTAGCTTCAGCTTGAACTTGCACATAAGCAATTGATGATCTGTCCTGCAGTCAGCCTCTGGCCTTTTCCTGACAGATGATATCGTCTCTTTCCACAGATGTAGTTGATTTAATTCCTCTGTAATCTATCTGGCAAAGTCCACATATATAGTCACTGTTTATGTTGCTGAAAAAGTTATTTGCTATGAAGGAGTCATTGGTCTTGCAAAATTCTACCATGTGATCAACAGCATCATTTCTATCACCAAGGCCGTATTTTCCAAATACTTATCCTTCTTCTTTGTTTCCAACTTTTGCATTCCATTCACCAGTAATTACCAATGCATTTTGATTGCATGTTTGATCAACTTCAGACTGCAGAAGTTGATAAAAGTCTTCAATTTCTTCACTTTTGGACTTAGTACTTGGTGTGTAAATTTGAATAAGAGTTGTAGTAACTGGTCTTCCTTGTAGGCATATGGATATTATATTATCACAGTGCTGTACTTCAAGATAGATCTTGATATGTTCTTTTTGATGATGAATGCAGCACCATTTCTCTTCAATTTGTCATTTCCGGCATAGTGGACCATGTGATTGTTTGATTCCAAATGCCCAGTACCACTCCATTTCAGCTCCCTAATGCCTAGGGTGTCGATCTTTATGCATTCTGTTTCATTTTTGACGTCTAATTTTCCTAGATTCATACTTCGTACATTCCACATTCCAATTATTAATGGATGCTTGCAACTGTTCCTTCTCATTTTGAGTCATGCCACCTCAGCAAATGAAAATCTCAAAAACTTCACTCCTTTGAGGTCACTAAGGTCTACTCTACTCTGAGGAGGGAGCTCTTCCCCAGTCAAATTTTCCGTGCTCTCCAACCCGAGGGACTCATTTTTAGGCACTGTATTAAACAATGTTCTGCTGCTATTCATAAGCTTTTCAATGGCCAATTTTTTCAGAAGAAGACTACCAGGTCCTTCTTCTTAGTCTGTCTTAGCCTGGAAGCTCCACTGAAATCTGTCCACCATGAGTGACCCTGCTGATATTTGAAATACTGGTGGCATAGCTGCCAGCATCACAGCAACAGGCAAGCTACCACAGTAGGATAAACCGACAAGTCAAGTTGTGGCTATCCACTAAGCCTGGATTAAATGCACTTTTGTCTTACACATTCCCTCATTATTATGGAATGGGTACTCAATAAAAACATGAAGAATAAATGAATGTGATTTTATATAAAGCAATATCAAAATTTCCCACATTACCATTTTAATGTCTTAAAATTTTTTTGTTAAAGCTGGAGATAATCTTAAAGTAATTTAAACAAATCCCCTCATTTTACAATTGACTCAACTGAGAAAGAAAGGCATGCCTAAGATAACTCAGTTAATGTCTAAATCAGAACTTGTGACTTTGTCCCTATGCTTTCTGTTTTGCATTTTTCTATTCTTTCACCAAAATTCTATTATTTTATTGTTATATTTATTTAATATGTTTACTTTTTCATAATTTGAAGAGTATCAGCATGTAGGGTCTATTTCTTGTTATTTTGCTATTTGTCAGAATGTCGAAATGACTAAATTGCTTACTGTGCTCAGCAAAGGGTTTGTAGGGAATTCACAGATGGTGTCTTCATGCAAATACATGTTTATGTTACAATGTGTTGTTTATCAGTTTTTAAAACAAATGTGATCTCTTAAATTTAAATTTCTAATCAAATTAAAACTGTTAAAAGGTTTAAGAAAATATTACATGGAATAATATCCTTTTATTTAGGAATAAAATAACTTACATTTTGAATATATTCTCATTGACATATAAATAAAAACTATAAAAATCATGGACAATGATATCTGTTAGTGATGCATATTGCTGTCAGTAATGAACAAACAAACAGAAAACTGCAGTGGCTTATATGACTACAAAGTTTATTTGTTTCTAGCAGAAGGAGACTGTGAGTAATAATCTAGGGCTCATACATGCCCTTAGTGATATCACCAAGGTCCTGGCTTTTTTATTAGGGATTCCCTGTACCACCAAGCAACTTGGTCTTGCAAAATGGCACCTAACTGTTGGCGAAAGAGGGCTGAATGGCTTGGGACTGTCCTTTGTCCAGAAGGACTACTTTTTGTCTTATTCCTACTAAGATGACAAATGGGTTAACGATGATTCTTTCTGTCTTCTTGTAAGTAACTTTTGTTATCCTGGTCATAAGATATGGCTATTGCACCTGCAGATATTGCATCTAGGATCTGGGCATGAAGAAGAAAGGAGGGTTCCAAGGTTTTTCTCCCAGAGAAGCTTTCTTGGCTGCTAACCAAAAAGTCGGCAGTTCTAACCCACCAGCCACTCCTTGGAAACCCTATGGGGCAGCTCTACTCTGTCTTATAGGATCACTACGAGTTGGAATTGACTCAAGGGCAATTTTTTTTTGGTAGTGCCAATAGTCCAGAGGTATGTCAGATGCCATCTCTAGATAAAAGGGAAAGCCCAGGGAGCAAGACTTTTAGCTGGCACATTGTGATCCTCAAAAAATATCTCAAGATTCTCTCTATAAACAGGAGGAGAGAACAGATATCAGATAGGCAGTGTGATCATTATGGTTGTGTGTCAACTTGGCTGGGCCATGATTTTCAGTAGTTTGGCAGTTATGATGTAGTTTGGCAGTCGTATAATGATGTAATCACATCCATGATGAGATGTAATATAATGTGATCAGCTCTGTGATAGGGCCTTCTGTGAGTACCCAATCAGCTATAAGGGAGTGTCCTTGGGGTTGTGGCCTGGATCCAATATAGGTGGACTTTCTGGCAAGGCTCATGGGCTTTTGCTCATTCTGGATCCTGCAGTTGTCTACTGTTATCTGACTTCCTGTTCTTGGGACTTGACCTAGCAGCTTAAGTCCTGTCTTGCCTGCAATCTTGGGATTCATCAGTCTCCCCAGCCTGTGCTGTGAGCCAGAGGCCTTCAGTATGACCTGCTGATCTTGGATTTGACAGCCCCTGCAGCTACATGAGTCAAGACAAGCATCCAGCTTGACCCATGGGCTTGGGACTTTCCAGCCTCTACAGCTATGCAAACCATTTCCTTGATATAAATCTCTCTCTGTATATTTTATACACTTTACTGGTTTTGCTTCTCTAAAGAACCCAGCCTAATGCAAAAAAAAAAAAAATTTTTTTTTTTTTTTTTTGCAGTAAGGGAATAATTAGATGAAGAAAGAAAAAGACCAAATAAACATGAGCCTTGGGTAAAGGTTAATAGTGCTGCTGAATTTCAGCAAGAACGTCAAATCTTAGCAACGAGATTCTGGTGGAATAAAAGTCTCTTGTTTCATTCATCCCAACTCCCGATACTGCACAAAGCTTCCAGACTTGGCTGCCTGCCATATGACTAATATGTGAACCAATTCATTCATTTTCAGCTTTATACAACTTAAGTTCCAGTAATAATACATGGCAACAGTCTACCCACTTGGTACAACAGATAAACGGTTTGCAAAATATAATTAAATATGTATAGCCTACAATAGTATTCTGTCTGGATAGAAAATTTATTAGTTTAGTTTTAGTTTTAAAAAAATGAAAATACTTATTCATTAATTAAAATTTATTAATTAACTTTAAAATAAATGTCTTTGAAATTTTAAGATTTTTCTTTGAGTGTTTAGCTTTGGTTTTATTTTATCATTATTAAATTTGATTTCCCAGAGTTTTAAATTATAACATTTCTGGACTTAAAATATGTTATAAACATGTACAATTAAAATATTTTTATGTAGGCCTGCTTAGTAAAGGAGATCTAGATTAATTACTATTGTTGTTGTTAGGTGCCATCGAATCGCTTCCAACTCATAGCGACCCTATAGGACAGAGTAGAACTGCCCCATAGGGCAGCTTTTGGAAAAGGAGCAGCTGGTGGATTTGAACTGCCAAACTTTTGTTTAGCAGCCAAGCTCTTAACCACTACACCACCAGGGCACCTAATTAATATTAGCATTTATAAAGATAAGTGTGAACTGAACTCTGTGAATATAACCACACAAATATTTTATGAAGCACTCTAATTTTGCCTTTTAGTAAAACTTATCTGAAAGATTTATTTGCACAAATCAGTTAAAAATGAAAGCTCAGTTAAATATAAGTATGAGGGAGGAAACTTATCAAATATAAATCATTTTTGACCACTGGACATGTAAGCATACATCAGATTAATTTTATTTAGTATTTTTTAAAGTTAAGCATGAGCTTACCTCTTTTTTGGAAACTCTGGTGGCATAGTGGTTAAGAGCTAAGCCTGCTAACCAAAAAGTTAGCATTTCGAATCTACCAGGCGATCTTTGGAAACTCTATGGGGGCAGTTCTACTCTGCCCTATAGGGTCACAATGAGTTGGAATCGACTCGACAGCAATAGGTTTGGTTTTTACCTCTTTTTTAAATTTACAAGATATAATTGTGGTTGCATGTCACATACAGTTCAAATTTATTTTCTCCAGAAAGAATGGTAATTAAAATATGTATGAACATCAACAAATTAAAAAATAAAGAAAAAAATATTTTAGATATATTGATCTTTTATCCAGCAAGTTTGCTAAGTAATGTTATTAGTTTTAACAGAAAATCATATTATCTCAAAAGATGACCATTTTGATTCTACTTTTCCCATGCCTTTTATTAGTTTTTGTTGTCCAATTACACTAGCTAGAACCCATAGTGTAAAGCTAAATGTAATTTTAGCTTTTTTGCATATTTTTATCATTCTTGATATTGATGGAAATGCTTTTAAAATGTCACCATTGGGCATGATGTTTGCTATATTATTTTGTTTTGTGAGATAAATACATTAGGTTTTTATTTTGCCTTCGATATTTTAATGTGTGAAATTATATTAATAGATTTTCTAAATTTGAAACAACCTATTAGTCTTGGAATGAACTCAAGGTGATTTTTTTTTTAAAAATATAGCTTACTGGATTTGAATTTTCTTTAGGATTTTGATAACTATGTTTAATGAGCGAGATTGACCTGTAAGTTCATTTTCCTCTTTTGTCCTTATCTGGTAGTGAGATGAATTGGAGTGCAGAACATGAAGTTTGTTCCTGCTGTTTTCTTGGGAACATTTTATACCCTTTAAAAAAGATATATATATATTAAAAAAAAAAACTGATGTTAGAGTATATGCACATATTTTTGTTTTCTTCTTCATTCAGTTTTAATAATTTATATTTATTTAGGAATTTTCCATTTCACCTAAACTCTCAGTATTTTTGGCATAAAATTGTTGATTATATTCTTTATTTTCTTCCTTTTTGCTATATTTATAGCAATGTCCTCCTCTTCTTTACTAATGTTGTTTATATTTGGCTTTTCTCTTTTGTTCCTAATTTGTCTTTGCAGAAGCTTGCCAACTTATTATTTTGCTTTATTACACCTTTGTTTTTCCATTCATTAATTTCTCTTCATAACAGCATTGTTTTTTTTCCTGCTGTGTTCTTTGTGTTTATTCTTTTTTTTTTTTTTAATTCCTAACTTCTTATGTTGGATTCTTATTTGTTGTCAGTCTTTATTTATTATTTTTTAACATAAATTCTTTAAGGCTATATATTTCTTTCTAAGTACTGCTTTTACTGCATCCTGCAGGTCCATTCAGTAGTATTTTCACTATCATACATACAGTTTTTTTACAGTACCAAGTATTTTATAATTCGCAGGATTTTTATTTATTTTGAAGTTCATTTCATTTTTTTCCTGTTATTTATCTTTTTTGATTATTGATGATTGGGAGGTAGTAGAAAATATGGCATTAAAATTAAAAAGGTAGATTATCATTGGAGATAAAAACTTGAGTGTAATTCTCATAGAGCCGATATTTAAGTCATGGAAGGGATAAACTGGTCAATGTGGAAAATGTGGAGTGAAGAGAGAGTAAAGACTCTCGGGAAATTTTCTGTCTCTGTCCTTTTTTTTTTCTTCCTATTTGCAGAAGTTCATCTTATTACTCTTGCAAAGCTTGAAAATGACCCTTAGGTAAGCTTGGAGAGGGCTGACTTGTCTGCCCCTTGGTTGGAGAAGCACCACGTTACTTTGCCGCAAAGGCTAAGTGCTACCTGGAAGTTGAAATGAAAAGAAAATAATAATTCTTCAATGTCTTTTTGTTTCATTTACCAATTTGAAATATCTCTCCTGAAATGGGATCAAGGATACTGCTTGCCCTGGAGGGATGGCTGCCTCAGCTTTTAGCAACTTTACTATTACTGATATCCTGCCCATTAAGTGTAGGTATCATTTTAAATTATATGATTCATAAAATAATAGAAGTGGAGGGGTCTTAGAAGTCATGCAGTCCAACTCCTTAATTTTATAATTGATGAAAATGACATATGGAGGAGCTGAGTAACTTAATTAATCTTTTTTTGTTATTTTTTCAGCAACCCCAGTTTCCTCCAATGTTAGATATTGTTGTCGACACTTCACTTTTTTTTTTTTTTTTTGCGTGTTTTGGTCGTTGGTTTTTGAAATGCAATTCTCAATCATTCTATCATAATTCTAGGCTCACTGTTGCAAACATAAGAAAAATGTTTGATGTGGCCTACAAGACCCTGCAAAGTCTGACCCCTTCCGTGTTCTTCTACCCTCATCTTGTTTCAGACTTTTCTTGGTGCTATGCTCTGCCACCATGACCTCTTCCATCCTGATACTTGCCTAGTTCTTCCTGCTATGGGACATTTGCCTTTGCTTTTGCCCTTTCTTCTCTTCGCCTTTCTACCTAGCTGTAAGTGTTGTTAGCTGTCTTCAAGTTGGCCCTCAACTCATAGAGACCTCTTGTGTTACAGAGTAGAGCTGCTACATATGGTTTTCTTGGCTATACACATGGAAATGATGTGGCGGTCTGCTTCACTGAAGATTTACAGACTTGGAACTATGAGGCAGTTCTACCCATCCTATAGGGCTGCTATGAGTAGGAATTGACTCAAGGCAATGGGTTTGGTTTTAATACAGAAGCAGTTCGCCAGGCCTTTCTTCCACAGAACTGCTTTGTAGCTATAAGGGTAACTCTGACTGTAAAAATCAGCACCACGTGGTTCCTATGAAACAGAGGTTAACTATATCCCTATTCTCCAACTTCTCCACTATATTTTATACCAGGCATTCTCCCATGGCACTCTTTCTCCACTAGGTTCCATAATTCATTGAAGTGGTCACAGAGGACTCATGGGAACAGTGTAACTGCAATAACAACTTTAATAACAGAGAAGGATATACATAAGTGATATAAGCAGAAATAAAGATATGAAAAGATTAAGGTTTGGGAAGTGTTCCAGTGCAGGGCCTCAAAATCTAAAAAGGGACCCACTTATGTCTCCAAGAGGATCCTTTGTACTTACCGAAAACCAATGTTCATTCTTATCCGTGAGGAAACTTTCAAACAGGAAACTCAATAATGTCACTTAGTGGGCTCAGTTATTGGTCCTTCCTCTCAGCTCTCTGCCAGGGTTTGGCCTGTATACTCTGCTGCCATTATCTGGGTTTGCTTGCTGTCCCCGTTTCTTCTAGTACTGTCGAAGCTGCTGTCTCCTTCACCATCATAGGTTCACTCTGTCTGTGTGGGAGCGTACCACAGTGTCCCATATGTAAAGGACACGTTCCTCCACTGGTGCTTGTCCGTCAGGTAGCCCCACCACAGGCTCCATATTCTAGTGTTTTTATAGGCTAGCCCATGTAATCCTTGTTAATTAAAAGGCTGGCTCCCTAACCAATCTAGATAAAGGTCATACTGGATGAGCCCCTCCCCCCCAGCCAATCCTGGTCAAGGTCAACTATAGGGTGGTTAGTAAACTGACTGAATCACTTTCAAGATTGTGGCCTGACCAATCATTATTTTTGTTAGGTGCCCTCAGGGGGTTCCGACTCACAGCAGCCCCATGTGCAACAGAAGGAAACATTGCCCAGTCCTGCACCATTGTTATGCTTGAGCCCATTGTTGCAGCCACTGTGTCAATCCATCTCCTTGAGGGTCTTCCTCTATTCTGATGGCCCTCTACTTTACCAAGCATGATGTCCTTCTCCAGGGACTGATCCATAACATGTCCAAAGTATATGAGACTAGTCTTGCCGTCCTTTCTTCTAAGAAGTATTCTGGTTGTACTTCTTCCAAGACAGATTTGTTCATTCTTTTGGCAGTGCATGGTATATTCAATATTCTTCACCAACACCACAATTCAAATGTGTCAGTTCTTCTTCAGTCTCCCTTATTCATTGTCCAGCTTTCACATGCATGTGAGGAAATTGGAAACACTGTGGCTTGGGTCGGGAACACCAATCATTATGGGAGAATTAAAAGCCCAGGGCCAGAAAGACCACATAAAGGAACCCATCACACAACAGTGGGTTAGAGCCACCCACTTTTGGGTTAGCAGCTGATCTCGAGCCACTAGTGCCACCCAGGCTCTTCTTCAGCCAAGTTAATTTCTATTTATTTTTCAGATCTAAGTTCGCTGACAATTCCTTAAAAAAATCTTTCTCACTTCTCTTACTTGTCATCTTATCCTCTATAAATTACCGCAAAATCATGGATACAGAATATTCACAGGTTTTTATTTTTATTGTCCTTTATTTTTACATTTAAAAAACATGCTTATTTGGTAGAACTCCCCAACCTCCAGACTATAAGCTCTATCAGCACATAATGACCACATATGGTAGTCATGAATATAGTACAATGCACTTAAGACACCATCTGAGACAGGGCATCTGTTCACTAATAAGTGTTGCCAGGCTACACTGGAAACCAAGTAAGCCAACTACAAGTCCCGTGCCTTTCAAATGTTTCAGCCTGCATCATCAATAGGAACTATTTGCACACATATTTTTAATGTAAAGTTATTTTCATCTCCATCAAAATCAGGCTCATGCACATAAATACTTCAGTGAATTTTCAATAAGAGTGAATAAGACATTAGATTTCTCATTAACTTATTGAAGGCTTACTAATTTCTAAAAATGTTATACTGGTCTATTTAACATGGTTTTATATGTATGGAAACCAGTTAGAGTGCTCATTAAAAGCTAATTTAAATTTATAATTAATCTAATTAGTTAATTAGTATTATTATTCAAAAATAATAGAATTATTTATAGCATAATTGAAAAATTCTTAAAAATTATGTTTTTCTTGGTAATCAAAACATATACACATAAATTTAAATCTGGAAATCACTGCTTACATTGATAATAGTATCACCCTCGTGATCAATATTATCAAATGCTTATAAACCCAGTGTTATATTTATTAACAATAATACTGGATTGTAAGTGCTTTTCAGTTAGTATAAGGAAGATTGTCTCTAGTATCAAGAAGCATATAATTAAAGAGGAAATATATCAAAGTAGAAAAGTATTAGATGTAAATAATAGATTAAGCCAAATAGGACCAGCACAGATATAAAGAATAAATATTCTGGAGTAACAGAGAATTGCTACCGGGAATTCTTCTAGCAGTGTTCTCTACATTCTAGAATCTCCAGTTCTTTTTATTTCTTATATAAATATTATTCCATAGATACATACAATAGATGCCATGAATTCAAAAACAAACAACAAAATAACGAGGACACTTAATTTACCTCAATTGCGAAGATGTGTTATAATGCTACAGAAAACACAGGAAGTAAGAGGGAGAGTATAAGCAGTTGTAACATCAATCAAGATAGCAGCACTAATAATCCAGCTACAGGTTTGTGGAATGTCAGGAGCTCTTTATACTGCTAATTCAGTTTACAGCTACACCATCTACTGTGTCTATTTCTCCTGCTGCTAAAAACCAAGCGTAATCTGAAGGTACATTTTTTACGTAACAAAACCTTGATATTTTCCCTGTAAAGACTTTAATAAAGCTTTATATCTTGTGGAGACTCTCTGCATCATTAAATATTCCACATAATTCATATTATTCTGTATTATCTATAAAAGTTTATTAAGTTCAATGTCCCACATTGAAACTTCATTCCAAAACTGCTTGAGAAGAACAAACTTAACTCTCATAGAAGAATGTTTTTCTCCTTGTTCTTGTGTTAGATTTTTATGCTTATGAGCTTCTAAACATCCATTCTTGTCACAAAGGCAATCTTCACCAAACATCTGCAGAAACATTTGGAATGCTATTGTTATGAGAGGAATTGTCCAAGTATGCATGTTTTTATAACCTACCATTATGGTTGGATTGATAGTCCTGAGAGAAAGAACTCTGAATACAGTATAATGCACTGTCCTAATCATCTGTCACTGTATAGCAGATAAAATGACTTGCTTATCATAGGATTCTTCGGAATTGAAATGCGAGTTGTCTTCTAGAGTCACAAATGTTATGTCACCTGAAAAATTATTCATTTGCAATCAACTTATTCACTGAGAAAAGCATTATAAACTCTGCAAGGACTCCAGCTATCTATAAAACCTTCTTTTCCTTTCTGTTCTTTAGGCAAGGATCACTTTACCCATTGTGTTCATTTGTTATCTTTCCTTCTATTATATAGGGGTAAAGCACAATGGCAGTTCTTCACTTTTAAACTTACCTGCACATTGTACTGTGCCTCCTACTTCCTTGGATCTTGGCTTTCAGTTCTGGAAGTGTAATAAAGTAGAATATCTTTTCTGAGTGGTTCTGTCATGGGAATTCAATACAGTGATTGCTCTGTAAATACACAATCACATATATATTGAAAAGATGTAAAGCAATATATAATCTAATCATTTTCAAAATAGAAATCAAACAATCTGTATTTGTATAATCCTCTTAGAGATGTTTAGAGTCTTAAAAAACTGATTTAACATAGTAATTAGTTACGAGCTGAGATCTGTTATTACTAGTAAGAAAGACATACGAATAACAAAAGAACAAGGCAGAATTAACTAATCTGAGTGACGTAAGTTTTGAGTGATTACATTAAACATATTTAGTATTAGTTTTTAAAGCAGATTAAGTGACAGTATTTTTATTGTTAATATTTTTTCTTACAGTAGAAATAAACCAATTACTAATAAAAGAATTACTAATCCAAGAATTATTAATATGCTTTGGAAAATGGGCACAACCTAAGCATTGTACTCAAAAATAGCTAAAGAGTTTAATCAAATAACTTAGAAACTTGAAAAAAGTTAAACTAAAAGAAACTTTAAAGTCACTTTTAAACATTCAAACATTTACAAGCACTGGGTAATGATGTCTAATCATTCCATGAGAACTGTAATTCTGCAATAATTAATGCCAAAATCCTGGGTCTACTCTGTTAACTAGTCAGTCTGTTTAAGCCCCCTATTTATTTCCTTTCTAACCAAATCTCCCTTGTTCATACCTTTTCAAACCTAGTCTTTCCTTTAGCATCACATATTTTTCTAGATTTCACATGTTTCTTAGGGTATGTGTCTGGATTTTGCTTTATATCTAAACATTTTGCCTAGATCTGGTTCTTCATTCATTAAAAAATACATTAAAACATTCAGTAAATGCCTACTGTATGCAAGGTACTGTTCAATTTGTAGTAGGGCATAGGGAGACATGAAGGTGGCAGTTGTCATCCAAAATCATTATAAAAAGTCAGATAAAAGGAGACCACACACACACATAGCAAAAATAACTTATAAAACGCTCAAGCAGAGAACAGTTTTTGCTGATCAGAGAAACCTAAATCTGTGTGGATTGTTTAATTTATAATACATGTGCATTTTTGCAATGTGTTCTATTCACACATTAGTCCCTAATTACCTTTTAAGTGGGTAAATGCCCATGTGCATGTGTTTTTTCTTGTATTTGAATGTTTAGCTGAGTGGGACAATTTCCGTATCCCATTGTGTGCCTGTGTAGGTTGATCTTTCTATATTGTACCCATTTCTGATATATGCAGCCTACTCATGTAAAGCTCACTTGGTAGGGAAGGTATATTTACCTAGGTATCAAAAACTACCACGACTATCCCTGTGGTCATGGTCCCCAGACCTTTTGTTAGCCCAAGACAGGAATCATTCCCAAAGCCAACTCTTCAGACAGTGATTGGACTGGACAATGGGATAGAAAATGATACTGGTAAAGAATGAACTTCTAGGATCAAGTAGACACATGAGACTATGTTGGCATCTCCTGTCTGGAGGGGAGATGAGAGGGCAGAGGGCTCAGAAGCTGGCTGAATGGACCTGAAAAGAGAGAGTGGAGGGAAGGAGTGGGCTGTCTCATTAGGGGTAGAGCAATTAGGAGTATATAGCAAGGTGTTTATAAATTTTTGTATGAGAGACTGACTTGATTTGTAAACTTTCCCTTAAAGCACAATAAAAATTAAAAAAAAATGAAAATAAAAATTTACCATGACCTGGAACATCAAAGAGTGTAACATCAAAAAATCTTCAGTGCTGGTATGTTTTGAATTTCGCTGTGAGAATTTTCTCATGGTGATAAAATAAATCTAAGTTTTTTTTTTTTTTTTTAATTAAAAGACGTCTATGCTACTCTGAACTAAACTAATATTTGCTGTTTGTAACATCACAGAAGTGAAATAGGCATTTCTGAGTTGGGATTTTCAGGTTGCAGCCTTGTCCCAGCAAGGAAAGACCCTCACTGTGCGTCCTGGCAGATAATCCAAGGAACTGACACGTAGCCCTTTCCAGATTCATGAGTTCAGGGAAATTTACTGACACAGGCAAGCAGCTGCTCTCCAGTGGTGGCCGTTGGGAGTATTTTCCACAACCACCTAGCAAGGGACCCAAGCTTATATACCATCCCAGCTGGTATATAAGACTCATCGTTTTTCTCCCACATCCTTGGGCAGTTAGTGTTCCCAGGGACTTCATGTCCAGGCGGAGATGTTTTCCTTCTTGTTGCTAAGGCATTCCTCAGGCTTGGCCACTGGCCCAATCATGCCGCTCCTGGCCTTTTTACTTAGCCCAAGTCCACCCCTAACTCATGCCCAGCATGCTTTGGGGATGAGCAAAGCCGTTTCCATTAGGGAGGGGATGCATATAGCTGAATAACATTACCCTACAAGCCTGGATCCTTTAAGTTTTATATAGGCTATAAAGGTTTTTTTTTGGATCCAATAGGACACTAGTCCCTCGAGTAAGGTAGAGAAAGAGCAGACAAAACTGAAAAGGAGTCACAGCATGAAATTTATGTCACAATGTTCTTTCAGTTTACCCATCCCACCCCACCCCAAAGTGAACTTCCCCATCCTGACACAGAGAGTAAGCAGCTGGAAGATGGCAAGCCTCTTACCCCATCCCCACTCCCACCCTCCATCCCACTGGAGCTTATTGTTAAAGGGAAAGAAGACATCAGGAAGGCAGCTCAGAAAGAAAGCAGAGAGAAGGCCAAAAAGACCAAGCCGGGGCTTTCTTACTGAGCATTTTTTTTTATCACATGAATCAGATTATTCACCCAACTGTTGAGAGAAACGAGCAAGGTAGGAGGTAGGGAACTTTCTTTCACAGAGGGTAGAGTGGAAAACCTTTTCCTTCTCTGAGCATAGAAAGGGTATTAAAATATTTATCCCAAAATGTGCGTGAAAATAGCAAAAACAAGGACTTCTTTCAGTGAGCTGACATTATACCTGGATAGGAAAAGTGAATCAGGTGAAGATTTCGGGTGAAAAAGGTAAAGCATTGTGGTCTTCAGGCTGAGTAGGATTGTGGACAATGGTGGTAATTCCCTTAGCAGGATCATGAGGAAACTAGGACAAAAATGTGCTTAAGTCATGTAACTACTAGCTGGATCAAAGTTAAAAAGAAACAAGAAAGATTGCCTATGTGTGCCCATCTTTGCCAATGATAAATTGTAATTTGAGTTGTATATACGTTTACATTTTAACACTGTGCCATAAATAAAGAATCACAAAATCATTGTATGGACATATTTTACTTTCGATTTGTACTTTCATTTTTTTTTCTACTTCTCATAATCATAGCTTTGGTCACAAACTGAAAAGGGCAAATTCAGCAAAGCTATACATTTGTCTAAGAATGCTGAGAATAAACGAAACGAGTATGTATACACAGCAGTAAGAGGAAGTCAGATTTGATACTAAATTGTAATGATATTTATATCTATATACATTTTATTACTGTTGTTAAGAGTCTTGTATGCTACATTTCAGTACCGGCAGCCCAGGGTCTGCATGTTGTTTCAATGTGCTTTACATACACGATATAATTTATACTACTTTGATTAAGAGTATGCTTGAAAATTAAAATTCATTATTAATTACTGAAAGAATTTTATGAGGTACAAGTATTTTAATATCCTATAAAGGTATATCCTATAGAGCTAGGCAATAAAGTCACTTGTCTTCAATGCTTAGTTTTCAATTCACAAGAAGGTATAAGCCTAATATTTGCTGTGCTATGTCTTTTCATTTTGCTATAACAGGAAGCATGATATAAGAGATATCTTTGACAAAATGTCATTTATACACAGTGAAGATTCAGAATTTTCACTGTAGGAATGTGTAAAAGACTAGCTTTTCAGAAAAAAAATTACTTAATGTAAATTAAACTAAAAAGTTTTATTTCTAGTGTGATTCATATTGCCTTATATATTTAAATAGATTTTACATAGTAGTCAAATAAAGCTATTTATTTACATTTACCCTAATAATTAGAGGTTTTTCTAATTGACTTATGATAAAACAAGACTTCTAAGATTATTTTTAATTGAGATATTTCTGTTAATTTGATTAAAATTAATATCTACTCCAAAAATTACAAAAACATGACTGACCTCCACATTTCTACCCTCAGAGAAAACTATTATTAATGGTTAGGTAATATAATACTTTGTGTTAAATTAATGAAAAAATATGTATACTCAAGTAATATATGAATACATTCCCTTGCTAAAAATGTAAATAAATATATACGCAACTTAAAAAAAAAGTCAGTTTTAGTGACTTTTTCATAGAATTTGTTACACAGTTAAATTGATGACTATGATTATAGTTCCGCAAAGACAGTTTTTCCAACAGCTGATAATTATAGTAAAGTGAGCTCTATTTTGAGAAAAAAAAGTCAAGTTTAGATTACTGATGCTATTGTAACCATTTGAGAAGAGGGAGTTAGTCCATCTTTTTTGAAAAACTTAGACTCCAGTGGTTTCAATGAATTTATTGCATATTAGTAGATGTTTGAATGACCGTCCTTATTTTTAGTGTATGAATGCCCACTGTAAAGTTTCCTAACTGACATCACATGCATTTAAGCCAAATGTTGTACCAGAAAAGTATATTTTTCTTCATGGTGGTCAAGTTTTGCTTTAGCAGCTTCTTATACTAAAGGTTGATGCTGGTGGAATCAGCCCTAACTAGTTCCTTAGTTTAAACTAGAAATATATTAAAATAGTGGAGTCTGAAAGTAGTCTGGCTTTTTTCAGGTTGATGTTTAGTCCTTTGGGATCATGTGAACTTTGGGCTGCAGATTCTTCATCTAACCCTTAGTGACTGTGATCAGTTGCCTTTACAGGATTTTTGAACTCATCCTATTTTCAGTTCCTAAGAAAACAAGTTGCCATGAGGTCCACCCTGACTCATGGCGACTCCATGGGTGTCAGATTAGAGCTGTGCTCCGTAGTATTCAGTGGCTGATTTTTCAGAAGTAAACCATCAGGCCTTTCTTCCGGAGTGCCTCTGGGTGGACCAAGCATGTTAACCTTTTGTACCACCTAGTGTTATTTATGAGCTTGAATCTCAGCTCCAAGCTCCAGCCAGGTGAGCTGGAGTGTACAGTCTTATCTGGTTCCTAAGGCTTTTCTCTCCGTATCGTGGTAGCTGTAACACAGATCCTCACAAAAACTAGAAATACTCTAGACACTCTCTGTCAGCAGATTAGGTCTTTTTGTCAAGTCAACAACATAGTAACTTTGATATTTAAAAAAAAAAAAATTTGAATTTGTCAGAGTGGGATAATCAGAACATTTTATAGTTTTTTTTATACTTTTTAAAAATTGTGCTAGTGTTTAAATTTTGAATTGCACAAGAGGGAGGTGTGTGTGTGGTAGCGGAGGTGGGGAAAAGCAATATTTTCAGTGTTTTTGGCCTCAGAAGTTTTTAAATCCAGTCGTGTATGCACCTAACCACATACCTAATGCCTTCCTCTTTCCCTTCCAGTAAAACCCTTGAGGATAGCTCAGATCAGATGAAAGATTATTTAGCCCTCTTGGACTTGGTAGCTTGAAAACTGACTCCTTCTGGTAGGTGGATAATCTTATCATCCAGATGAGTTTTTTAAGCTTTCTCTCCAGATTGTTTCTGTACCTTCTTTCTTTTCAGCCCAGATTTCACAAACAGCTTTGCAGGCATGTCTACGCCAGCTGTCATTACATTATGACAGTCGTTAAAAAAGCTAAGTTGAGAATGTCTAAGAGTTTATATTGATGAAAACGCTGCAAAATACAGGGTGAATCCTCTGTGTGAGGCATAGACTAGCATCATGAGGAGAATATGGCAATGTGCAATGGAAAATCAGTCTATCTCAGATTCTCAGGCATATCATAGAAGTCCAGTATCATCCCTTAGAGTGTGATTTTGGTAAAGGAAACAATTCTCTAATTTTTAAAGAATCCAAGTCTAAGCATGAAGGTGTGATTTTTGGGGGAATTATGCTAGGGCAATGAATTAGCATGGTAAGTACATTACACAAACCAACCTGAAAATGTAATTCATAGGTGCAATGAAAAAGCACAGATTATGCCTTAAAATAATGTATCAAAATATAATTAGAGTCAATGAACTAACCAAAGCAAACTGTTGCTTCTGACTCATAGTTGATTCTGACCCATAGCAACTGTTTAGGACAAAGTAGAACCGCCCCCATAGGGTTTCCAAGGTTGTAAATTTTTAGGCAAGCAGATTGCTACATCTTTCTCCTGTGGAGCAGCTTGTGGGTTTGAACCTCCAACCTTTCAGTTAGCAGCCAAGGGCTTAACCATGGTGCCATCAGGACTCTATTAAATGAGCTAGACTACACTTAAAATATAAAAAAAGTGTACATATAATGGCTGGTTTGCATGTAAGAATTTGAAAAAGTTCTACGCATTAAATGATTTAAAAGACTTCACATAGACATGGAATCCACTAACATGTTTTTTCAGTATCTCCCTGGTTAAATGTTAGTAGCAGATTTCCAAAGGTAAAGACCAGAAAGCTGGAATCTATAAAAGTTTCCTTTGATGTCCACATGCTGATGTATTTTACCCTTTAAATATATTTTTTTATCTGTCCTGAAGAAAGCATAAACTTTTTTACTACAATGCAGCAGTCTCCTGAAAAACAGTTCACTCAAATATACTGCATTTATTTGAAGACTACTGTTCCTTTACCATTCAGTTTTTCTTCTCCTTCCCCATCATATCACATAATGAATTTGAGAACTATCTTTTTTTATATTTCTGGCTTTTGGACTCTATCAGTGCTTCACAGCTCAGGTAATATAATAAGCTTCTCATATGCTGGAGTTAGCAAGATCATATCAAGAAAAGCCAAAATTAAAGAAAACGATCTGTTGTAAGTGGATTTATTTCTGTATAGTTACATTTCTCAAATTTATGAATAGTTCTAAATTATTATTTTATGAATAGTGCTAAATCATTAACTCTAAATCCTTAAAGAAAAATAAAGTACCTGTGTACAAAATCAATAAAAAATGACCCAGACCATGAGAAAAGTTAAACCTTACTATTTTTCATTTGAATATTTGTTTTTTTCTCTCAAAGATTCCACAGTGATTTTCTTTTTTCTTGTATTATATGGTTTGTTTATTTTAAAACCAGTATTATCGACTGACATGCTTTATATTACTTATAATTTACATTCTTCCAAAATACACACAAAAGAGGTTTATATTATTTTCTTCACTTTACAAATGAGGGAACTGAATAGATAAGTGGCTAAGAAACTTGGCAAAGTCGTGCAGCTTCTACGTGTCAGAGCTAGAAATTAAAGCTGCTACTATCTCAGAGTCCATTTATCACCTACCATTTTTTTTCCTTGCACCATAAGATACTATTTAAAAAAAAAATTATTTTTTCTCTTTTTGAAGGAATCCTTCCCAAATGATCAGTCTTCTCTAAAGGAACTGTAGTAATGATTATTAAGATTAAGATATTAGATTTTTTCAAAAGTTTTCTTTTGATGAGACATTTTAGATTGGTGACATTTCATGTGATAGCTATTGAGCAGGACTGTATCCAATAACACTCATCTACCTGTGTCCTATACATAGCCTAATCTATAGAATTATGGTTTCATGCTAAAATTTTTTATACGAGAGACTTCAAATTGTGTTAGGCATGCACATCTTTACTTTAGGAAGGCTTCATATTCTAGGAAGGAAAAAAAAATAAATGAAAGAAAAAAAAGAGTACATTTTAAATCAATATTTCGCATCTCCCATATGCCTGAAAAAGGATGGATATGTCATAACTATGGATGAGATTTATGAGGACATTAATTAATTAATGATAAATTTCTTTCTTCTTTTTGGTTCATTCATTAATCTTTGTTTTTTAATCAGTTTTTTTTTGTGAGGGACAGAAAGCCAGCCCATAGTTGTTCATCAGAGTGAATTTTGAGGGTAGGACAGACATGGCTTCAGTTAGCAATATTAAGAAATAAGCAGGGCTCTCAAGTTTTGGCTTCTCCTCATGTCTTAGTTCTGTTTTCGGCTGTGTGACTTCACATTTCAATCCAAAGGCAAATAACAGAAACTTCAGCAGAAGACTCATGGTGTACTTTTGGTTATGGCAGGGCAAGTATACACCAATAAATGAATCATTGTGGCCAAGAATATGATAGTTCTGAATTAAGTATAAGTGAATTCCTCTAAACATATTGAACTGAGTACGAGGTAGAATGTTTTCTCCAAAAGGGACACTGGGACATGGTTTTATGAAGGACGAATAAATGCTAATTGTCTAAAACATTTGTCATCTGTAAAGCATTCAAGAAAAATGTGTATAACTATATTACTTTGGGCATTATGTATTCTAAATGCCTTCTGGTTATTAGTGTCAGGAAATTATGAAAGAGAAAAAAACCCATCCTTAACGTTTCATTGATTTGGTAAATTGTCAGTATATACATGCTGTCCTCCACCATATTTTGATAATGTATCACAAAGAAGTTTTAGAACACATTTTAGTGTCCTAATTTAATGAAGAGTGTGCTGGGGAAGCATCTGTTTCATTGTTAGCTCTGCACTTCTTTTTGTGGTTCTGATTTGTAAGTTATCTTTCCATTTGCTACACGATAATTCCCATATCTATTCATAGTATGTACCAGAATATGAAATTGTGGGAACTCAATGAAATAGAATCCGATCAGGTTTTAAATTTAAGTATTTCTGCCTAGCTTTAATAATGTACAATTAATATAAAGAACCATTTAGCTTTTATCAGTTAGAATCTGTTGGCCTAGTTTCAAAAGTTAGTCTCCTGAGTATAATGGACATAACTGAAACTTCTGTTAAGTTTTTCAATTTTAATGAAAATATTAAATGACTTTGTGCAGAAGCATGGTAAATTTGCTGCCCAGATCTCAAAGGGTTAGACTATGATTTCATTCTGCTGTCTTCTACTATTTTATTCTCAACATCTATAAAAGTGTATTAAAATGATT
The DNA here is from genome assembly GCF_030014295.1 of Loxodonta africana. Classification (NCBI taxonomy): domain Eukaryota; kingdom Metazoa; phylum Chordata; class Mammalia; order Proboscidea; family Elephantidae; genus Loxodonta; species Loxodonta africana. The sequence continues at coordinate 61,071,535 of NC_087346.1, read as the reverse complement.
TCAGTACCTTTGACTCTCTTTTCAGATCATTGCTTTCTAGGGCAGCTTGGGTTTTTATTTTATTTTCATAATTGAAAGCCGCAAAAGGGCACCATAGAGAATGAAAAACAAAAATGCACTGTGGTTTGCTTTACTGAACTACATATTGAATGAAGCAACATAGGGTGACATGCTTGGAACTACAAAGTGCTTTGGTGAAAAAAAGTTATAATTATTAGTTTCACAATATAACTAACTCCAATTAATTTTAAAATTATTTTTAATGGTTTTCTAGTTGAGAAAAAAAATTAAATGCAATTGAAAATATGCTTTAATATATAGGATGTGCATTTAAAATAAAAAAAGTCACTGAATAATTTTTTTTTTTTTTACTTGAAACCATAAAGCTTTTTACTAGGGCTTTTGGCATTGTATGTCTTTATCAAAGCATTTTAAATATTTTTACATGTTCTGCGTAGAATAAGAGTCAAGGATACAATTTAATCCAATCAGAGAGTAAAAGTTTTAATTACGCATTTCTAGATCATCGTTGAAATGCACTGCATAAAAGTGAATAGATTGGAAATTCAAGGAAAGAAACTTCACTAGGAGAACTGATTTAAAGATATATAGGATTGACTTCTGGAGAAAGAAAATGTCATAAAATTTGGTATCAATCATTAATATATTCACTTTTGTTTTATTCATTAATGAGTAAGTGCAGTCACCATCCCTCTGCCTAATGCTTATCTAGCAACCACAGTATTCCTTGCAGGGTTGATAGTAGTGTCCCACTTTACAGATGAGGAATTAAAGTTGAGAGTAAGTAGCTTGTCCAATTACAAACGAATTTGAGTCAGAATGCAAAATTACGTTTATGTTTTGAAATCTATGTTGATCAATTTTATCCATCTCCAAAATTGAAAGCCCTATGTACTTTCACAGTGCAATGGAAAGATTAAAACATGTACACTTAGTATCTTTATGTATTGTAGACATTTGTAAGGAGAAATATGATTGAAAATGAATGATTTTGAACATAAACCTACTATTAGAGAAAAAAGGCTAACAAAAAAACAAGCCTTAAAAGAGAAAAATAATGGACAAATAATATTTTAGTATTTTAAAAACTGATATAAAGCTACAACTGCTGAGACATTCAGTGCAAATAATCTACTACATATCAAAATAGTTTTTATTTTTAAATATTTAAAATTTTATTATTGCTGCAGTGAAGGAAAAATAGCAATTGAAAAAAACTATAATAAAAGAATTTTACATGAATCGACATATTAAATATTCTCAACAACACTATACTATAGTTACTAATATTATACCAATTTCTAAAAGAAGAAACTGAATGGGGTTTCCTAAGCTGACCTGGTCCTACAGCTAAATGGGTGGCAGAGCTAGAATTTAAACCCAGGCCCAAGTGTGGAATCAGTAACTCATCGTAGCACATCATGAATGCTCTGGTCTTAAGTCACAATGATTTAAAGAGGGAGAACATCGTTTTCTTTAACAGTATCTGTCATTTATTCTGATTTTTATTAAGGAAAAATCTCAGTTTGGAACTGATTGGTCTTTAACACCTTAACACTTTCAATCTCCTACTTTAACACAGAGAGATGAGGCACTAGCATAAGAAAAAGAGATGCCATTTTAAGAGATAGTGAATGAGATATTAGATTCTCCTGAATGGCAGTAAAACTGCTACCTGGGAAAACTACTTTAAAAGTAAATGCAGGCACAAAGATATTAGGAGAAGGCTAGAAATCTCTCTCTCTACCTCATCTATATTATCTGTAGCTATATCTGTACTATGGACTGCCAGAACAAACAAATCTGTCTTGGGAGAAGTACAGCCAGAATGCTCCTTAGAAGCAAGGATGGCAAGACTACGTCTCACGTACTTTGGACATGTTATCAGGAGGGACCAGTCTCTGGAGAAAGATATCATGCTAGGTCAGGTAGTGGGTCTGCAAAAAAAAAAGGAAGACCCTCAATGAGATGGACTGACTCAGTGGCTACAATGGGCTTAAACATGCCAACAATTGTGAGCATGGCACAGGGCAGGCAGTGTTTTGTTCTGTTGTACGTAGGGTCACCATGAGTTGGAACTGACTCGACAGCACCTAACAACAACAGCAACAGATATCCATAAGCTTCTAAATTAAATTAACATTGAGGCTATGAATTTAGTGTGTTTAAAATAAGTGAATTATTAAGGGTGAATAATAGAGATGTTTGAGATTTTGAGATTATCATTCAATAAGATGAGATCTTGCATGCGTTTAGACAGAATTGTTAAATGTTTTTGAGCAATCTAAGTATGTGCCAACTTAAACAGGAAAGGTTAATTAACAATTAGCCCTTCTGAAAACTGGAAAAATAAAACTGAACTTGTTATAACATTATAAATGCTATGTTCCTGGATTCCTATCAGTTATTGCTTTCCTGATTACTTCCTTGACTTGTTGAATTTTTTTAATGATACTTTTTTTTCTCCTTACCTTGTTCTAGAAACTCTTTTTTCTGTGTCAAAAAGTTAACTCTTATTTTCAAGTGACACAAGATAGTTTTAAAAAAGTGAGTTTACAAGGGTTATTGGCAATATGATACCTTAGAGTACAAAAAATCTTCAGTGAATAGTCACTGATCATGATAGAAAAACTAGTGTAATGAATTGGACTTCTAAAATAGAAATGTACATTGTTTTTCTATCCAAGTGAACTTTTATTTTACCATTAAAAATTGTATTAAAACACAAGCATTTCTGTGTTAAAATAAACTGGGAAAATAAATTTACATCTAAATCTACCAGTTTGCACGATGTCTTAAATGTCCAGATATTTTCCCGCTACACTAAAAATTTAATGAAAAGTTACGCAGATAACACATTTCAAACCCAAATCAAACCCACTGCCATCGAGTCAATTCCAAGTCATAGCAATCCTATAGGACAGAGTAGAACTGCCCCACAGGGTTTCCAAGGCTGTAAACTTTTCTCTGGTGGAGAGGCTGGTGAGTTCGAACCACTGACCTTTTGGTTAGCAGTCAAGCCATTTCACCACTGTGCCACCAGGGCTCTCTCATGACACACTTAGAAGTTGGTTGTTATAATTTTGAAAGCTCCTTTACTTGCAAGATTAAAACTTATGTAGATTTTGTTGTTGTTATTTTTATGATATTTAAAAAGGATTGTAAGCCTAGGGTATGAGAGTTCCTCCTTTTATTGTCATTTATATGCCTTTTCCAGCACAGACAGGAAAGGATTATTAATCGATATGTAAAAATAGGGAGAACTATCACTAGGGGAAAATTCCCTATGAATGATTCTCATGGATATTTTTCTTGTAGTGGAAGATAACGCGTTTTAAAACTATTACGTTTTCCTACGTAATTTATTTTCACATTGCTGCTTGTCAATTTGAACATTTTATAGTTTAAAAATGTGTATGAATGACGTACTCATAACTTTAGTAGTCATTATATTTCCACTGGCAATTATAATTGTTTAAAACTTTTGAACTAAGTTGTGGTTTTCACTCTAGTATAACTGTAGTGACAAATACATGAGCATCATCAACCTGAGATATAGGATAAATAATACTAATAAATGTAGAAGTATATATTACTTTGAAATTCAGGACTGTTAATAGTATTGACTTTTTATGGCATTAAGAACATAATAGGCTACGTTGATAAGTGTGTTAAGATGATCGATTTCAAAAGCACCAAATTTTTTTCTTTGATAGAGAACATAAGAAAAAATTAAGGCTCATAGCTGACATTATCATTTTATAAAGGAAATAAAATAAGCCAAATATAAAATACATTTGCGAGAATAAATAATCTTTACTGCCACAGAGTAAGAATGCCACAGTGTTAAGCCACAGGATTTTAAGGGGATTTGATGTAGATCTTCCATACACATACTTATTTATACCCCATATAGTTTCAAATAGGGTTTAAAGCAGCTTGTCCTAACACAGACTGCTTTAGATGGGCCTGAGGTGAAGATTCCTCTGGTTGTTTACTTCTCTGTGCTGTACTGAAGGAAGAATGGGAATTTGTGACATGCAGAAGATATTTCCTTCCTGACACCACCTACATCTTTTCACATTTTTTTTTTTTTTTTTTTTGTCTCATAACAAAGCTATTTTACAACTATAAATCAGTGATGCACAATACTGGACTTGTCTTCATATATTATTTTCTAATGTAAATAGATATGTAAAAAGTATGGCTGACTTCACACAAACAGATATATGCACACCCATGTTTATTGCAGCTCTGTTTACAATAGCAAAAAGCTGGAAGCAACCAAGGTGTCCGTCAATGGATGAATGGGCAAATAAATTGTGGTATATTCACACAATGGAATACTACGCATCAATAAAGAACAGTGACGAATCTGTGAAACATTTCATAACATAGAGGAACCTGGAAGGCATTATGCTGAGTGAAATGAGTCAGAGGCAAAAGGACAAATATTGTATAAGACCACTATTATAAGATCTTGAGAAAGAGTATAAACTGAGAAGAACACATATTTTTGTGGTTACGGGGGGGGGAGGGAGGGAGGGAGGGAGAGGGTTTCTTATTGATTAATTAGTAGATAAGAACTGCTTTAGGTGAAGGGAAGGACAACACTCAATACATGGAAGGTCAGCTCAATTGGACTGGACCAAAAGCAAACAGGTTTCCGGGATAAAATGAATGCTTCAAAGGTCAGCGGAGCAAGGGCGGGGGTTTGGGGACCATGGTTTAAGGGGACTTCTAAGTCAATTGGCAAAATATTTCTATTATGAAAACATTCTGCATCCCACTTTGAAATGTGGCGTCTGGGGTCTTAAATGCTAACAAGCGGCCATCTAAGATGCATCGATTGGTCTCAACCCATCTGGAACAAAGGAGAATGAAGAACACCAAGGTCACATGACAACTAAGAGCCCAAGAGACAGAAAGGGCCACATGAACCAGAGACCTACATCATCCTGAGACCAGAAGAACTAGTTGGTGCCCGGCCACAATCGATGACTGCCCTGACAGGGAGCACAACAGAGAACCCCTGAGGGAGCAGAAGATCAGTGGGATGCAGACCCCAAATTCTCATAAAATAAGACCATACTTAATGGTCTGACTGAGACTAGAGGAATCCCGGAGGCCATGGTCCCCAGACCTTCTGTTGGCACAGGACAGGAACCATCCCCGAGGACAACTCATCAGACATGAAAGGGACTGGACAGTGGGTGGGAGAGAGATGCTGATGAAGAGTGAGCTAATTATATCAGGTGGACACTTGAGATTGTGTTGGCATCTCTTGTCTGGAGGGAGGATGGGAGGATAGAGAGAGTGGGAAGTTGGCAAAATTGTCAGGAAAGGAGAGACTGGAAGGGCTGACTCATTAGGGGGAGAGCAAGTGGGAGTATGAAGTAAGATGTATGGTATGTAAACTTATATGTGACTGACTTGATTTGTAAACGTTCACTTGAAACTCAATAAAAGTTAAAAAAATATATGGCTGGGATGTAACTATTAAACTGTAATCCTAATTCTATTGTTAGTTGAAGTAATTCTTAACATATTTTGATTAAAAAATAAGATTCTCAATCTTTTTGGTTCTTTTCTTGACATTCATTTTGTATATTGAGATGAGTAAAGACTTCAGTTTCGGTTTAATTCTTTTGAGTACTAATTATTGGTTGGCTGAAGCACAAAGCAGATTCTGGTGTATAAAAATATTTGCTCCAAAAATGAATGAATGTTACAATGTACTGTGACAAGAATTATATCAACACTGAATTATGTTGTTATTAAATCATTTGAGATACATGAAATATGGGGGGTATTTTTACCCTGTTGGTCATCTTAGGTATAGTCTTATTTAAAATAATTTCAAAGGCTCATAAAAATAATATTAGTCAGAATTTTTATATTTATTTAAATGTTATCATATTGTATTAATTTCTTCCAGTGTTTCAGTTTTATAGGGAAAATATCCATTTGTCCTGTTTTCATTTCAATTTGCTTTCCTTAGAGCACTCTAACCTGAAGTTAATTCTTTGATGAGCCCTCCAACATACTTTGCAGAAGTTAGTAATTGCCAATAATATAAATGCCAGTAAAATAAATTGCCAATAATATAAATGATAATGATCATCTGATCAGATCAAAAACAGTGGAAAACACAGATATACCAATGGTCAAAAATCAATTTATATAACAATTTTTTACTTCAATACTTTAAGTTTTCCTGTAAAGATTACCAATGGCTTTAACAATTCTACTCGTTTATAGTGGGCTTGTTATTGTTAATTGCCATCAATTCAGCTCCCACTCATGGCTAATCCATGTACAGCAAAACGAACCATTGGCTGATCCTGCCCCAACTTCACGATCTTTGGTATGGTAGAGTCTATCGTAGTTATTATTATTATGAGTGTCTGCCAACTTAGGAGACTGCTTTTCCAGCACTGTATCGGAGAATATTTTGTTATGATTCATAGAGTTTTCATTGGTTAATTTTTGGAAGTAGATCACCAGGCCTTTCTTATCTGTCTTAGTCTAGAAGCTCTGTTGAAACGTGTCCACGCTGGGAGATCCTGCTAGTATTTGAAATCCTGATAGCAAAGCTTTCACCATCACAGCAACACATAAGCCACTAAAGTACAACAAACTGACAGATAGGTGGTTATGGGTTTAGGAAGATTTATTGAAAAAAAAAAAGTTCTGAATACTAATCCCAATACAATGGTCAGTAGTAAGGAACATTCTTTCCCATATTGGATAAAACCTAGTTTCTTAGAGCAAATAATTTATTCCACACATTAATAATGACAGATGTGATTGTTACTTTATGAGAACTATAATATGGAATGAGGGGTTAACCACTTGAGAGGCAATTAACTTAAGCTCATAAAATATATTGAGAACCCGCCACATGCCAAGCACTCTTCTAACCTCTAGGGACACAGAAGTGAGCAAGGCAGATGGTGTCCCTGTACTCTTGGAGTCGATGTCTAGTGGGAGGAAAGAAAGATAGAATATAAACAAACCTAAAAAAATACAATCAGGTAATATTAGTGCTATGTTTAATAAGTGTAAAAGGAGAGGGTAAGAGAAAGCTATACTAGATATAGTAGTCAGGAAATTATTCCAGCAAAGACCTGGATGAAGGTGGAGAGGGGACTATGTGAAGATTTGGGGGAACACTATCCTGGACAGAAACGAGAGCAAATACAAAGGCAGTGCTCGACAATTAATGTGAAATAGTGACTGATAGATTTATGACGGCAAAGTCTGCTGCCTACTGAAATTGTATAAACATTGTTTTGTTTTAGGATAGCTTTCTTTTAGTTCTTTTTCTAATGTAAAATTCTAAGGTAAATTCAAGGCATCTTGCCAGGCATTACTTATTAATAATGGACAAGGGGTGTAAAGAGTGAAAAGGATATTCAAAGGGGGCTGAGAAATGTTGTTTTGTTGTAGTGAAACAAAGCCGTAACATTTTGACTTTGCTTGAGGAAATTTCATGATGCTATTTTATTTATTGGTGCATAATCTCGTGTCCAGCAGCAAATATAAACAAGAGTAGTAGCAGTAGTAGTAATAGCAGTGGTTGTGGTAATTTTAGTAATAGTAGAAAGCCTTCAAGCAACACCATGTAGGTGCCAGGAACAGTGCCAAGTTCCGACGTTACACTATCTCTTTTATTTCTCCAAACAAATTTTATGGTAAGTTCCAGTATTACGCCCACTTTACAGATGAGGATGCTGAAGTAAGGAGAGTAAGTCACTCTCTTAAAGTCACAGAATTAGAAAATTTCAGTGCCAGGACTCAAACTCAGTTGCATCTCATCCCAGAACGCATGCTATTTTTAAAGTAAACTTTCAGTCCTTTCGACTAATCATACAGCAGCATCATGCAGTTAGAGATTTAAAATCTTAAGAGCACTTAGAAATCTTGAGTTGTAGAATTAGCTATGCAATATATCTGATATGTGAGAAAGACACTTCTGTACCCTAACTCTGCAAAATGAGCATAACAATGCCATTGTTCTTCTAGATTTGTTCTAATATGAAAATTTATAAACTATTATGAAATGTATTTAAACTTGGTACACATTAATAGCACTCTTGTTAAGTGCTCTTCACTGTTTTATGTTACTTCCCTTCAAGAAACAACAAAATATTAACAATAACTTTACCTCTGCAGGAAAAAAAATTGGGGTATATCAGACAACTTTGGAGGTTGAATGAATGCAGTGGCATCAGTGGTTTTTACGTGCCAAGCCACTTTCCTGGCAAGGGACCCAATTCCAGATCCCTGTGTTTTGAAGAGGGCTGCCGCTATGCTTTAACCCCAGGGATGAACACCATAACTCAGGCTCAGCCAATAACAGGATCATGGCCATAGTGATTGATTTAGAAGGCTCATGACAAGCTGAGTGGAGAAAGAGAGAGAGTGAGAGCGAAAGGGAGAGAGATAAATGTTGGTATTTAACACATTGTTCCCTGCTTTGCCTGTCTACTTAGACATCACAGTTATATGAGCTAACAAGTTCCTGTCTATTAAAAGCTAGTTAGAGCTGATTTTCTATTACTGTAACTGAGCACTCTCTAACTGAATGGAGGAAGCTATATTTGAGTTGGGAATTTTGGATATACCAGGAAGAATGACTTAGTGTTTCTATGGGGATTAATTTAGGATAAAAAGTAAGCTTAGAGTTGTTGATATTTCCATTTTCTCGAAATGATCAGTATTTAAGTAAGGTCTTAAAATACAGATAGATTACACTAAATTTTATAATGGAGAAGGGGGGAAAAGGCCTTTATTGAGACTCTAGCAGATGGTAGGCTTGAAATTATTAATACATATACATTTTACTAGCATAATGGGGAAATAACTTATGTCTTTATTGATAAATAATGTTACAAAAACATATGCTGAGTAATTCATAAAATCTCAGAAGTTTAAGGAATTTTGCTAACTTTTATGGTCTAGCACGAATAATGAGGAAAGATGACATATGTGACTTTTACTTTAGGAGGAAAATTCCAGAGGCAGAAAGAATGATAGACTGGAGGTGTGAGAGACTGGAGCAAGCAACACCTGCTAGAAAAAATTTAATTTAATTTTTTTTACAGTGAAACACTGTTGTTGAGATGAGAGATGGTTAGTGTCTTAACTAGCGTAACAACAATGAGACTGGATGGCAGTAAGAATGATCTGTCAGACATTGTGGACAAAAAATCAATAGTACTTGAGAACTATAATGATATAGAGTATAGCAGAGAGAAAGTAGTCAGGCATGTTTCCGTGGATATTTGGGAGGATTTATTAACAGAGACGGTGAAGACAAACTAAGGATATATTAGCAGGTAAAAAAGGACATCTATGAAGACACTACTTAATTCAGTTTTGGGACAAGTGCTTGGGGGGCTGGAAAAAAATACATCACACACACACATACACATTATATATGTACTCATTCTTCAGGAACTTTTCTTCCTTTCTTCTGTAGCAGTAGATATTTTAGCTGAGCTTATAAACAACAACAACAACAAAAAAACCAAATCATGTGCTGTTGAGTCAGCCAACCACAAAAAAAAAAAAACTACCTTGAAGCTAGGTATGGCTATGTGAATGGAGGTATGGAGTCTAAAAGGTCAGTTAAGTTATTGATGGTCTGTGTCATTTGTCTCTTTCTTTTCTCTGTCCTTTTGTATCCAGGGGTGATGACAACCATTTTAAATAATAAAGACAAAGGCCTCACCTTACGGATGACAGAGCAAAAAGACAGGAAAAAAGGTTCAGGTCCTTGAAGACTTTTTTCAACAGAGCTCTCATGATATATATAGGGTATATACTATATATATATATATATACACACACACACATATATATAGTATATACTACACATATATATGGTATATACTATATATATATATATGGTATATACTACATATATATATGGTATATACTATATATATATATATATGGAAACCCTGGTGGCATAGTGGTTAAGAGCTATGGCTGCTAACCAAAAGGTTGGCAGTTTGAATCCACCAGGTGCTCCTTGGAAACTCTATGGGGCAGTTCTACCCTGTCTTATAAGGTCGTTATGAGTGAGAATTGACTCAACGGCAATGGGTTTTTTTGGTTTATGGTATATATACATGATGTTGAATTTTTATGCATGGGTGCAAAGAGGCCAATAAGATGGTTGTTGTGTAATAAAAATTCTGAACTTTGTAAAATTCTTATTTAATATATCACACTTTTTTAAGCAGAGCTCTCACTAGTTATATATATATGCTGTATATATATGTGTGTGTATGCATGTATGGTATATATATATATATATCTATATATGAGATGTATATATACCCTCTTCTCACTTATCGACATGGTTAGGTTCCAAAGACCAGGTCATTATGCAAAATCAGCTTTATGCAGATCACAAAATGGAGAATGACTGCATTATTACATAACCACCAAATTACATCATTACTTAACTGCTAAATTATATCGTTACATAACTGCCAAACCACAGAGAATCATGACCGATTCAAGCTGACACATAACCTCAGCCATCATAGCCAGCTGTTAGTCTTGCCTCACATCTTAGCTTTCGTTACTGCCAGATGTATGTCATTAACATACAAAATAGTCAGATAGTAGATTTTTTACTCTTTTTGTAAATGTGAAATGTCAGATAATGAGAGAGTCAACAAGTGAGGAGAAGGTATATATATATATGTGTGTGTGTGTGTATGTATTTTTTGTTGTTGTGTGCTGTCAAATTGATTCTGACTTATAGGACCCTATATGGAAAGAGTAGAACTGCCCCACAGGGTTTCCTAAGCTGTAATCTTTTTATGGCAACCTATTGCCAGGTCTTTTCTCCCACAGAGAAAAGACAACGCAGCTGGTGGGTTTGAACCACTGACATTTTGGTTAGCAGTCGAGTGCTTAACCATTGCTCCAGCAGGGCTCTCTCTCTCTCTAAATATGTATATACACACACACACACACACACATAATTATTTGCTATTACAATTTAACTTAATGCTAATTAATGCAACATTCATGGTTATAGAGGTAATAGCTAAGGCTGTATAAGTCTGTATGATTGCCCACAGAGAGCTTGTAAAGTGAGATAGGATAAGATCGATCTAGGATAGCAACTTTGAAAGTAGGTAGAGCCCTGAATAAAATTTTTTGTAAAATCCAACAGATTCTCTGAGACCTAGCTCAAATGCAACCATCTTTGTGAAACTACTAGTTATAAAATCCATCCCATCCCCCTTCAACAATCCGTAATGTTTGTTTCCTCTGCCATGTTGTTCCTCTACTATAACTCATTCAATTTTGCCTTCTGTTATAATTAATTATGTACACGTCCTTGATGTCAGTGTGAACTCTCGAGACAGCCTGTCAGCCTTATGATTTAAAAAAAAAAAAAACTCCAAACCTTGCTGCATTAGGTTCCTAGGGCTGCTGAAACAAAATATCACAAGGTGAGTGACTTACAGGAACATAGATGTATTGTCTCACATGCCTAGAGGCCTGATTAAGATCTCACAGTTCTAGAGGCCCGATTAAAGATTTCATAGATTAAGAACCTACGAAATCCTTAAAGACAGGGTCTATAGTTTACCAGTTTAACTCTAGAAGAGTTATTTGCACACGACGTACTCTCAATAAGTTTTTGTTGAATTGAATTAGAAATAGAAGTAATCTAGATTGCCTGAGGACGTATATATATATACACACATATATATATGCATATGACAAAAAATATGAGGAAGAGAAGACATACAATATGAAGCTGCCCAAAATAACTAAGGAAAAACCTGGTGAAACAGCTGATTCAGTAACAGAACTGACTTGTCAAGGAATGAACCAAAACCCAAGAGAAGGCAGCTGTTTCTGTTACAGTGTCTTCTATTCTCTCCCTTTCTCCTTCTATCCATCTCTAACTAAGTAAAGCTATACAAATACAGCACATAGCAGAGTGTATGACAGATAGGGCTCAATAAAACATCTACATTTAGAGTTAGGTTTTGGAAAAGAACTTTTGAGAGATATTTGCATCATTGTCTTTGATTAAAAGAGTCTATTAACCTTTTAAACAGACTAATTTAGGCATATATATTTTGTCATATGTATGGTTAGGTCAGAATCTTATTGCTACGTTCACTTTAAATGGTAGGAGTTCCCCCCCGCCCCCGGTCATTTAGAAATAAACGACTTTGTAGTTTGGGGTCCATATGACTTTGGATGAAGACAGAACAGTCATAAATGTGATTCTAACTGTAGCCCATTGATTGGAGTCCTTAGGCTGTTGTATTGATCACACTTTACAGCCTCCTTGATGCCTCAGCACATTTTGATAGAGTATTGAAGCATTTTAAATTTAACTCTAGGGATTCCAGGATACATGTGACCTTTCAGGAAAAAAAAAAAGTTTTTCAGAAAGTATGTATTATTATAAGAATTTAGAAGAATGGAATAATCTTCTTGCACAGATGTTGAATACAGCAATCAAATGCAAGTTTAACTATTATTGCTATTAAGTCCATAGATAATTATACATCGGTTTGTGCTTTTAATCATGATTAATATAGAAGAGTTTAGTAGCTAATTTTTTTCAATTTGCAGTGCAATGTTCGTCTCTCTCTCTCTTTTTTTTAATTTGAGGTACAAAATGTCTTTTATAAATATTTTAAACTAAATTAAAAATTTTTTTCATTGGGAATGAACAATGAATTTTAAAATTTTAATACTTGAAGTAAAATATTGTTGTGATACAATTTAAAACCAAAAACAAACAAACCCACTGCCTTAGAGTTAATTCCGACTCATATTGACCTTATAGGACAGGGTAGAACTCTCCCATAGGGCTTCCAAGGAAGTAAATCTTTATGGAAGCAGACTGCCACACCTTTCTCAAGCAGAGGCGCTAGTAGTTTCAAACCACTGACCTTTTAGTTCACAGCTGAGCACTTTAACCACTGCACCACCATATAATTTAGTATCTAAATATTTACTTCAACTTAGTAGTTACTCAATTTACTGGTAAGGAGTTGTTTCTGGAATTGGCAGCCTGTGCTAATTCCCCTAACAAATGTTGCTTATGACCCAGAAAGAAAAGTGTATCAATAATTAAAATCTAACATTCTCCTAATTCCATGGATACACAATTGGTACGGTATATGAAGAGTATATTTTCATATTGATCTAAATTTTAGTCTAGAAAGATTTTTAACAGGAGTTGCTGAGTTAATATTCCTGAATTTTTTAGTAGGTCTTTCTTCTTTTAGTACAGAAGATCCATAATACAGGTTGTTAATCTGTAGTTACCTCTCCTTTGCCAAAGGCTTATTTTCCATTATTCATTGCATTTCCCCAGACTTTTGAGATATTTCATCATAAAGTCATGAATCTAGGCTAAACTTAAAGGCAGAAATTATAAGGTTTTATTTCCCAACTATCATTATTAATGCCAAGTTTTTCCTCTGATATGTCTTCTTTGATCTTTCTTCATTGGTACTGAAGGTTATTAAAAGAATCATGGATGAACAAAGAGATGGGAAAGATTATTAGTACAATTTTAAATCTCACAAAAATAACCTTCCAGTTATTATAAATTTAACTTTGTATTCACAATATAAGAATCAAATGACAAATAATATTCCCAGAAACCCAGTACTGTCGAGTCGATTCTGACTCATAGCTACCCTATAGGACAGAGTAGAACTGCCCCATAGAGTTTCCAAGGAACGCCTGGCGGATTTGAACTGCTGATCCTTTGGCTAGCAGCCGTAGCACTTAACCACTACACCACCAGGGTTTCCAGATAATATTAGAGGTGGTATTAAATAGTGCAGTCTACTTCCATCAAATTGTATTCATAGTTCAGAGTTAGAGGCAAGTTTAGATAACATTACATTTCTAATTCTGATATGTAGACTTTAAAGGATATTAACATTTTAGTTTTTTGGGAAAGGCTTACAATGTTTTTCCCCATTTATATTATATGCTGACTTGAAATGAGAAGTAAATACATTTATCTGTCCAGCCATGCAAACATACATGTATACATACAAGCATACAAATAAATTTGTTCATTTTCTGACTCAGCCGACTAGTAGATAAATTTCAGTACAGAAAGGACTTTGTTTTCATTATTACTTCACTAATACAATGAAGAGCTCATATTGTTAATGAATAGGCGGGAAAGGGGGCAAGATTAGCTGGTTATCAGATTATGTATCATTGGAGAGCCTAAAGTCTTTGACAATGTTGGCTTACTGCATTTATTTTGTTTATCCTCAGTTATGTCATAACAGTGTGTGCCTCTCTCTCAAAAGTATCATAAACTGCCTTGTGCATTTTGGATTTCCTATTTTGCATGCAAATTTATTATTTTCAAATAATATTCCCCATCTTACATCTTTCATAACATACTCTACACAGTAGGTGATCTTTCAAATTTATTTAAAAAACATTTTTTTAGAGGGCCTTGACAAGCCAGTGAGGTAATCAATATGTTTTGATTCAGTGTTTTGATCAGACTATTGAGAACTAAACTCACAATACATATTTTTAGTAAACAAATTGTTAATTTAATAATTCGTAAATATTAATTTGATGAGATATTTATCTTGAGCAATGAATTTATTCTTTCCTTAACTAATTCATTTCAATAACATTTATGGAGTGCCTACTATATGTGAGTCATTTTGCATAGGGCCAACTGCAAGGGAGAGATAGGAGCACCATGAGCCTAAGAATGAAACCAACATTCATTGACAATGTCAAGAAGGCAGGTCCATGTTTTAGACATTAGCGCCTTCTGCAGTATGAAGCACAGCGCTTAGGTCATGGTAAGTTCCAGTGGATGTGCAAGTGGTATCGTTTACACAAATTTTGGATGTAAATAGAGCCATATCCTTCCATTCCTGTTTCTTTTTGTATGAATTATGGATAAGTGTGAATATACTATTTTGTGTTCATTTGGTGCTGGCCCTTCCAGAATTTATTGAATATCTTTGAAAAACCTTTTAAATTTTGTTCCTTTCTGTTATTTCCTGTCGACTATTTAATTCACCAGTATTTTATGGCCAATTAAAAAAAAAACCTTTTTTAGTATAGAAAAAATTTCAAACATATACAAAGAAATGCTACTGAAATAAGCCCTATTTATCCATCACCTAGCTTCAATAGTTATCAATTCATAGCCAATATTTCTTTTAAACTCCCCCCATTCTCCCTAAGACTTTTGAAACAAATCCTGAATCATATCATTTGTATGTGTACATTTTAATGTGCATCTCTAAAAGAGTAGGAAAAAGAAAAAGAAAAAAAGTCACTACTATCACACACAACAAAATAATTAAGCATAATTTATTTTTAAAAGCTTTTTTATTGTGATAAAATACACATAACATAAATTTGTCATTGTAACCATTTTAAAGTGTACGATTCACTGGCATTAAGTACATTCACACTGTTGTGCAAACATCATCACTATCTAGTTCCAAGTCTTTTTCATTACTCCAAGTGGGAACCCCATGCTCATTAAATAATCACTCTCCAGTCTCCCCTTCTCACAGTCCCTTGCAATCAGGAATCTGCTTTCTGTCTCCATTGAGTTGCCTATTCTTGATATTTCATGTCTGACTTTTTAATTTAGAATTTTTCAAGGTTCATCCATGTTGTAGCATGTATCATTACTTCTTTTTGCAGCTGAGTAATATTTCATTGTATGTATTTGCTGCATTTTGTTTTTTCATGCAGATTTGGGTTACTCACTCCTTTTGACTATTGTAAATAGAGCAGCTATGAACGGTTGTGTCCATGATTTGCTTGAACACCTGTCTTCAATCCTTTTAGGTATACACCTAGTAATAAAATTTCTGGTCACATGGTAACTCTGTGTTTTTGACTTGTTGAGGAACTAACAGTTTTCCGTATTGGCTGCACCATTTTATATTCCCACAAGCAATGTTATGAAGATTACAATTCCTCCACATCCTTGCTAACACTTGTTATTTTTATTTTCATTGATTTTTTTTTTATTACGTTCATTATACCGAGTATGAACTTGTATCTTATGTTTTTGATACTCATTTTCCTAACAATTAATTACATTGAGTGTCTTTTCATGGGCTTCTTGGCCATCTGTATATCTCTTTGGAGAAATATCTACTCAAGTCCTTGGCCCATTTTTTAAATTGGGTGGTTGGTCTTTTTCTTATTGAGTAGTAAGAATTCTTTATGTATTCCAGATATTAAATCCTTGTCAGATATATGATTGGCAAATATTTTCTCCCATTCTGTGCATTGTCTTTTCACTTTTTTAACACACGGAAGTTTTTAATTTTGACGAAGTCCTGTTTATCTAGTGTTTCTTTTGATGTTTGTGATTTTGGTGTCACAACCATGGCCAGACTCAAGATCATGAAGGTTTGCCCCTGTGTTTTCTTCCAAGAATTTTACACTTTTAACTCTTAAATGTACTCCTTTGATCCATTTTGAGTCAATTTTTGGATATGGTGTGCGGTAAGGATCCAACTTCATTCTTTTATGTGTGATATCCACCATAAATTTTAATATATTAAATATTCAATTAGGATACACATTTGCCAAATAGTCTAATTTATTTTACAGAATGAGTTTGAGTCACGATCCAAATAAAGCCCATTGAAATTAGTTCTCATGTCTCTTAATTCTGTATTAATAGCTTCTTCTCTATCTCCTGACCCTTGATGCTTTGTGTGGATAGTAATATACATATTATAATATATATACCATTATCGTGAAGTCGATTCCAACTCATAGTTACCCTGTAGGGTAGGGTAAAACTGTCTCATAGGTTTTCCAAGGCTATAAATCTTTACAGAAGCAGGCTGCCACATCTTTCTAGTTGGTGGGTTTGAAATGCCTACTTTTCAGTTTGCAGTTGAGCACTTTAACCACTGCATTGCCAGGACTCCATATATATATATATATGCATATATATATACATATATATATATATATATATACATAAAACCCGCCCGCTGCTGTCGAGTCGATTCCGACTCATAGTTATATATACATACACACCATATTTTCATATAAATAACCTGAGCCTTCTACTTTTGATTGCCAGCCCTTTCCTCCTCCTCCTCAGGTATTTTTGTAAGCACTCTATGTTAACAACAAGGGGTAAAAAAAATTAGCATAGCACTTACAAAAATACATCATGGGGAGGGTTCAGTTCGCAAACAAATGTAGAAGGTGGGCTCATGTTATTTGCTTAAAAATACGATCTCAATATATACTGTATTATATATACCAATTTGTATGTATATCCATCACAGTAAGATTATAGTGATACTTTCAATTCAAATTTAAAATTGAGAAATTTTATATAACCTTATTGAAAATACAACTATATCTCCTTTCTCTCATGCCTAAACCCTGTTTTTTAATGACACCAACATAATTCATCATTTGTGTTATCCCATAACCACTGCTCCAAAAGGTTTCCAAGGCTATAAATCTTTACAAAAAGCTGGCTGCCACATCTTTCTCCCACAGACAGGCTGGTAGGTTCAAACCACTGACATTTTGGTTAGCAGCAGGTCGCTTTAACCACCTTGCCACCAGAGCTCCTTCTTTATTCCACTCAACAATAATGAATTATAATTTTTTTTAATTTTATTGTGCTTTAAGTGAAAGTTCACAAATCAACTCAGTCTCTCATACAAAAATTTATATACACCTTGCTATATATACTCCTAATTGCTCTCCACCTAATGAGACACCTTCCCTTCACTCTCTCTTTTTGCGTCCATTCTTCTAGCTTCTGACCCCTTCTGCCCTCTCATCTCCCCTCCAGATAGGAGATGCCAACATAGTCTCAAGTGTCTACTTGATCCAAGAAGCTCATTCTTCACCAGCATCTTTTTGTATGTCATTGTCCAGTCCAAACCCTGTCTAAAGAGTTGGCTGTGGGAATGGTTCCTGTCTTGGGCTAACAGAAGGTCTCGGGGGCCATGACCACCAGGGTACTCCTAGTCTCAGTTAGACCATTAAGTCTGGTCTTTTTATGAGAATTTGGGGTTTGAATCCCACTGCTCTCCTTCTCCCTCAGGGATTCTATGTTGTGTTCTCTGTCAGGGCAGTCATCAGTTGTAGCCAGGCACCATCTATTTCTTCTGTCCTCAGGCTGATATAGCCTCCAATTTATGTGGGCCGTTCTGTCTCTTGGGGTGATAATTACCTTGGGTCCTTGGTGTTCTTCATTCTCGATTGCTCCGGGTGTGTTGAGACCAATTGATGCATCTTAGATGGCCACTTGCTAGCATTTAAGACCCCAGATGCCACTTTCCAAAGTGGGATGCAGAATGTTTTCTTAATAGATTTTATTATGATAACTGACTTAGATGTCCCCTGAAACCATGATCCCCAAACCCCCGCCCCTGCTACGTTGGCTTTTGAAGCATTCAGTTTATTCAGGAAACTTCTTTGCTTTTGGTTTAGTCCAGTTGTGCTGACCTCTCCTGTATTGTGTTGTCTTTCCCTTCACCTAAAGTAGTTCTTATCTACTATCTAATTAGTGAATACCCTTCTCCCTCCTTCTCTCCCTCCCACCTTTCGTGAAAATAAAAGAATATTTTCTTCTCTGTTTAAACTATTTTTCGAGTTCTTATAATAGTGGTCTTATACAATATTTGTCCTTTTGCAACTGACTAATTTCACTCAGCATAATGCCTTCCAGATTCCTCCATGTTATAAAATATTTCACAGAGTCATCACTGTTCTTTATCAATGCTTAGAATTCCATTCTGCGAATATACCATGATTTATTTATCCATTCATCTGTTGACGGTCACCTCGGTTGCTTCCAGTTTTTGCTATTGTAAACAGCGTTGCAGTGAACATGGGTGTGCATATATCTGTTCGTGTAATGGCTCTTATTTTTCTAGGATATATTCCAAGTAGTGGGATTGCTGGGTCTTATGGTAGTTCTATTTCTAGCTTGATTTCCAAAGTGGTTGTACCATTTTACATTCTCACCAGCAGTGTATAAGTGTTCCAGTCTCTCCACAACCTCTCCAACATTTATTATTTTGTGTTTTTTGTATTAATGCCAGCCTTGTTGGAATGAGATGGAATCTCACTGTAGTTTTGATTTGCATTTCTCTAATGGTTAATGATCGTGAGCATTTCCTCAAGTATCTGTTAGCTACCCGAATGTCTTCTTTAGTGAAGTGTCTATTCATACCTTTTCCCCATTTTTAATTGGGTTATTTGTCTTTTTGTAGTTGAGTTTTTGGAGTATCATGCAGATTTTAGAGATCAGGCGCTGATCGGAAATGTCATAGCTAAAAACTTTTTCCCAGCCTGTAGGTAATCTTTTTACTTTTTTGGTGAAGACCTTGGATGAGCATAGGGGTTTGATTTTTAGGAGCTCCCAGATATCTAGTTTCTCTCCTGCATTGTTAGTCATGTTTTGTACACTGTTTATGCCATGTAATAGGGCTCCTAGCATTGTCCATATTTTTTCTTCCATGATCTTCATTGCTTTAGATTTATATTTAGGTCTTTGATCCATTCTGAGTTCATTTTTGTGCATGGTGTGAGGTATGGGTCTTGTTTCATTTTTTTGCAGATGGATATCCAGTTATGCCAGCACCATTTGTTAAAAAGACTCTCTTTTCCCCCACTTAACTGATTTACAGCCTTTGTCAAATATCAACTGCTCATATGTGGATGGATCCATGTCTGGCTTCTCAATTCTGTTCCATTGGACTATGTATCTGTTTTTGTACCAGTACCAGTCTGTTTTGACTACCGTGGTGGTATAACAGGTTCTAAAATCAGGTAGAGTGAGGCCTCCTACTTTGTTCTTCTTTTTCAGTAATGTTTTACATATCCAGGGCCTCTTCCCTTTCCAAACGAAGTTGGGGATTTGTTTCTCCATCTCATTAAAGGATGTCGTTGGAATTTGGATCGGAATTGCATTGTATATGTAGATGGCTTTTGGTAGAATAGACATTTTTACAATCTTAAGTTTTCGTATCCATGAGCAAGGTATGTTTTTCCACTTATGTCGGTCTCTTTTGGTTTCTTGCAGAAGTGTTTTGTAGTAAGATTTATTGCTAAGTATTTTATCTTCTTGGGGGACACTGTAAATGGTATTGATTTGGTGATTTCCTCTTCGATGTTCTTTTTGTTGGTGTAGAGGAATCCAACTAACTTTTGTATGTTTATCTTGTGTATCGATACTCTGCTGAATTCTATTAGCTTCAGTAGTTTTCTTGAGGATTTCTTAGGGCTTTTGATGTAAGATCCTGTCATCTGCAAATAGAGATACTTTTAAATCTTCCTTGCCAGTCTGGTTGCCCTTTCTTTCTATACCTAGCCTAATTGCTCTGGCTAGGACCTGCAGCACAATGTTGAATAGGAGTGGTGATAAGGGGCATCCTTGTCTGGTTCCTGATCTCACTGGGAATGCTTTCAGTATCTCTCCATTTAGGATGATGTTGGCTGTTGGCTTTGTATAAATGCCATTCATTATGTTGAGGAATTTTCCTTCTGTTCCAATTTTTTTGAGACTTTTTTTTTAAATAATTTTTATTGTGCTTTAAGTTAAAGTTTACAAATCAAGTCAGTTTCTCACACAAAAACCCATATTCACCTTGCTACACACTCCCAATTACTTTTTTCCTAATGAGATGGTCTGCTCTCTCTCTCACTCTCTCTTTTCATGTCCATTTCTCCAGCTTCTAACCCCCTCCACCCTCTCATCTACCCTCCAGGCACGAGATGCCAACATAGTCTCAAGTGTCCACCTCACCCAAGAAGCTCACTCCTCACTAGCATCCTTCTCCAACCCATTGTGCAGTCCAATCCATGTCTGAAAAGTTGGCTTCGGGAATGGTTCCTGTCCTGGGCCAACAAAAGCTCTGGGAGCCGTGACCACCGGGTTCCTTCCCGTCTCAGTCAGACCATTAAGTCTGGACTTATGAGAATTTGGGGTCTACACCACCCTGCTCTCCTGCTCCCTCAGGGGCTCTCTGCTGTGTTCCCTGTCAGGGCAGTCATCGGTTGTAGCCAGGCGCCATCTAGTTCTTCTGGTCTCAGGATGATGTAGTCTCTGGTTCATGTGGCCCTTTCTGTCACTTGGGCCTGTAATCACCTTGTGTGCTTGGTGTTCTTCATTCTCCTTTGATCCAGGCGGGTTGAGACCAATTGATGCATCTTAGATGGCTGCTTGCAAGCGTTTAAGACCCCAGATGCCCCTCTTCAAAGTGGGATACAGAATGTTTTCTTAATAGATTTTATCATGCTAATTGACTTAGATGTCCCCTGAAACCATGGTCCCCAGACCCCTGCCCCTGCTACACTGGCATTCGAAGCATTCAGTTTATTCAGGAAACTTCTTTGCTTTTGGTGTAGCCCAATTGTGCTGACCTCCCCTGTATTGTGTGCTGTCTTTCCCTTCACCTGAAGTAGTTCTTATCTACTATCTAATTAGTGAATGCCCGTCTCCCACCCTCCCTCCCTCCCTCCTCTCGTAATCACAAAAAATGTTTTCTTTTCAGTTTAAGCTATTTCTCAAGTTCTAATAATAGTGGTCTTATAAAATATTTGTCCTTTTGCAACTGACTAATTTCACTCAGCATAATGCCTTCCAGGTTCCTCCATGTTATGAAATATTTCACAGATTCCTCACTGTTCTTTATCGATGCATAGTATTCCATTGTGTGAATATACCATAATTTATTTATCCATTCATCCTTTGTTGGGCATCTTGGTTGCTTCCATCTTTTTTGCTGTTGTGAACAGTGCTGCAATAAACATGGGTGTGCATATATCTGTTCATGTAAAGGCTCTTATTTCTTTAGGATATATTCCAAGGAGTGGGATCGCTGGATCGTATGGTAGTTCTATTTTTAGCTTTTTAAGGAAGCGCCAAATTGATTTCCAAAGTGGTTGTAGCATTTGACATCCCCACCAGCAGTGTATAAGTGTCCCAATCTCTCCACAGCCTCTCCAACAATTATTCTTTTGTGTTTTTTGTGTTAATGCCAGCCTTGTTGTAGTGAGATGAAATCTCATTGTAGTTTTCATCTGCATTTCTCTAATGGCTAATGATCATGAACATTTCTTCATATATCTGTTAGCTGCCTGAATGTCTTCTTTAGTGAAGTGTCTATATCTTTTGCCCATTTTTTAATTGGGTTATTTGTCTTTTTGCAGTTGAGTTTTTGCAGTATCATGTAGATTTTAGAGATCAGGCCCTGATCAGAAATGTCACAGCTAAAAGCTTTTTCCCAGGCTGGAGGTAGTCTTTTTACTCTTTTGGTGAAGTCTTTGGATGAGCATAGGTGCTTGATTTTTAGGAGCTCCCAGTTATCTAGTTTTTCTTCTGCATTCTTAATAATGTTTTGTATACTGTTTATGGCACATATTAGTGCTCCTAACGTTGTCCCTATTTTTTCTTCCATGATCTTTATCGTTTAAAATTTTATATTTAGGTCTTTGATGCATTTTGGGTTAGTTTTTGTGCATGGAGTGAGGTATGGATCTTGTTTCATTTTTTTGCAGATGGATATCCAGTTATGCCAGCACCAGTTGTTAAAAAGACTCTCTTTTCCCCATTTAACAGTTTGGGGGCTTTGTCAAATATCAACTGCTCATATGTGGATGGATTTATGTCTGGCTTCTCAATTCTGTTCCATTGGTCCATGTATCTGTTGTTGTACAAGTACCAGGTTCTTTTGGCTACTGTGGCAGTGTAGTAGGTTCTAAAATCAGGTAAAGTAAGGCCTCCCACTTTGTTCTTCTTTCTCAGTAATGCCTTAATTTTCCGGGGCCTCTTTCCCTTCCATATGAAGTTGGTGATTTGTTTCTCCATCTCATTAAAGAATGTCCTTGGGATTTGGATCAGAATTGCATGAAATGTATAGATAGCTTTTGGTAGAATAGACGTTTTAATAATGTTAAGTCTTTCTATCCACAAGCAAGGTATGTTCTTCCTCTTATGTAAGTCTCTTTTGCTTTCTTGTAGAAGTGTACTGTGGTTTTCTTCGTATAAGTCTTTTACATCTCTGGTAAGATTTATTCCTTAGTATTTAACTTCTTGGGGGCTATTATGAATGGTATTCATTTGATGATTTCCTCTTCGATGTTCTTTTTGTTGGTGTAGAGGAATCCAACTGATTTTTGTATGTTTATCTTGTATCCCGATGCTCTGCTGAACTCTTCTATTGGTTTCAGTAGTTTTCTTGAGGATTCCTTAGGGTTTTCTGTGTATAAGATCATGTCATCTGCAGATAGAGATACTTTGACTTCTTCCTTGCCAATCTGGATGCCCTTTATTTCTTTATCTAGCCTAATTGCTCTGGCTAGGACCTCCAACACAGTGTTGAATAAGAGCGGTGATAAAGGGCATCCTTGTCTGGTTCCTGATCTCAGTGGGAATGCTTTCAGGCTCTCTCCATTTAGGGTGAAGTTGGCTGTTGACTTTGTATAAATGCCCTTTGTTATGTTGAGGAATTTTCCTTCTATTTCTGTTTTGCTGAGAGTTTTTTTTAATGAATGGTTGTTGAACTTTGCCAAATGCCTTTTCTACATTAATTGAGAAAATCATATGATTCCTTTAGTATTTCTTGTAGTTTTGTTTTGGTTTTTATGAAGTCTCTAAAATCTGTTTACCTGGAAATGTCCTAATTTCACCTTTATATTAGAGAAACACTTTTGCTGGATATATGATTCTCGGCTGGCAATTTTTTTTCCATCAATGCCTTTTATAAATCATCCCCATTGCCTTCTTGCCTGCATGGCTTCTGCCGAGTGGTCCGAGCTTATTCTTATTGGCTCTTCTTTGTAGGTGACTTTTCATTTATCCCTCGCTGCTCTTCTAATTCTCTCTTTATCTTTGGTTTTGGCAAGTTTGATTATAATACTTCTTAGTGACTTTCTTTTAAGATCTACCTTATGTGGAGTTCAGTGAGCATCTTGGATAGATATATTCTCATCTTTCATAATATCAGGGAAGTTTTCTGCCAACAAATCTTTAACAATTCTCTCTGTATTTTCTGTTATCCGTCCCTATTCTGGTACTCCAATCACTTATAGGTTATTTCTCTTGATAGAGTCCCACATGATTCTTAAGGTTTCTTCATTTTTCTAAATTCTTTTATCTGATTTTTCTTCAAATATATTGGTGCCAAGTGCTTCATCTTCAAGTTCAGAAATTCTGCCTTCCACTTGCTCAATTCTGCTCTTCTGACTTTCTATTGAGTTGTCTACTCCTGTAATTTTATTGTTATTCTTCTGAATTTCTGGTTGCTGTCTATGGATTTTTCCAGCTTATTAAATATTTCATTACGTTCCTGAATAACCTTTTTAATTTTTTAACTGCTTTATCTGTGTTCTTTGGCTTGTTCTGCATATTGCCTCATTTTCTTCCTGATGTCTTGAAGGGTTCTGTATATTAATCTTTTGTATTTTGCCTCTGGTAATTCCAGAAAGGCACTTTCATCTAGAAGATCCCTTGATTCTTTTTTTGAGAGCTTGTTGAGGCCATCATGGTCTGTTTCTTTATGTGACTTGATATTGACTGTTGTCTCCAAGCCATCTGCAAGTTATTATATTAGTTTATTTTATGTTTGCTTACTGTGTCGTAGCTTCATGCCTTGTTTTGTTTTGATATGCCCAAATGGGTTGCTTGAGTGAGCTTGCTTCATTGTTTTTGCGTTTGGAGCTCTGACATCCTGTCCCCACATGGCTAGAGCTGTTATCAGGTATATCAGTCCAGCAGTCCATTCAGTTTTCTTGTATGAATTCAGCTCCAGTATCCAGGTAGATGATCATCAAGTGTGTGGTACAGGCTCTGTCCTACAGTCTTAGAGGGGCAGGGGTGATTGGTGTAGGTACCGATATCTGGGTGCAGCAGGGAGTCATGCTCTGAACAAGGCAGGGGGCTAAGAATTGTCCCCCAGCTGTCTCTGAAGAAAGCATGTCCTTGTTCCCTAGAGCGTACAGGTGGGTGAGCTCTGCAGACAGACCAAGGGCACCCAATGTTTTTGTTTGTAAGGACTGGGAGGTACCAGTTATTTTTGGATCCCTGTCACGGGTATCTTGTTGACCTGAATGGAGCCACCAGGGCTTAGGCCCCTGATGTGGGTAGGTGAGGACCTTGTTTAACAGGCAAAGAAGTGTCAAACATCAAACACCCACCTCGCCACTGCTCAGCTGAAAGAGTTGTAGTCTGCCGACAAGAACCTATTCTGCTGAAATAGGCCCATACAGATCCATGCAGGGGGGAAAGGTACTCAAAGTCAACAGACTGGACCATTTATGCCTGGACCAGAGCCACTTCTGTCCTGAGCTCTCCCACTTAGTGGAGCTGGCAAATTATCTTTCCCCCAATTGCAAAATTATACCTTCTTCAAGGCCTGGAGGATGGCTCTGGGTGCTCTACAGGACCTATCTCAGGCCCAGGGAATTCAGCCACTGAAGCCGGCTTGGTGGCAGGGGTATGGTAAAATATACACAAGTTCTTAGCTTTTGCCAAGAGCGCCATTCTTCTCTGTTTCCGGAGATGTGAGTAAGCTGTGTTGCCAGTTGCTTTTTCCTGAGGAAACTGCAGCCAATAGCTAGTATCAGCCCACTGCAGCTGCTCCTGAGAGTGGTGCCTGAGGCCTACAGGTGATTCGGGTCTGGCAACTCCTCTCTGCTTCTGCACCATCTCTTCCTCCCCCTGCCGCTCAGTTTCTTTTCTAACTTTGCCTGTGATGTTCAGGGCTCCTAGGTTGTCATCAGTATGTTTTTTGTGATCTTTGTTGTAAGAGGGCTTGCCAGAAGCGTCTGTCTATTCCGGCATCTTGGCCCCACCTCATGAATTTGGTTTTATATGTTGTTGTTGTTGTTAGGTGCCGTCGAGTTGGTTCTGACTCATTGCAACCCTATACACAACGGAATGAAACACTGTCCAGTCCTGAGCCATCCTTACAATCGTTGTTATGCTTGAGCTCATTGTTGAAGCCTCTGTGTCAATCCACCTTGTTGAGAGTCTTGCTCTTTTCCACTGACCCTGTACTCTGCCGAGCATGATGTCCTTCTCCAGGGACTGATCCCTCCTGACAACATGTCCAAAGTATGTAAGATGCAGTCTCGCCATACTTGCCTCTAAGGAGCATTCTGGCTGTACTTCTTCTAAGATGGATTTGTTCGTTCTTTTGGCAGTCCATGGTGTAGTCAATATTCAATATTCTTCGCCAACACCACAATTCAAAGGTGTCAGTTGTTTTTCAGTCTTCCTTATTCATTGTCCAGCTTTCATATGCATATGATGTGATTGAAAATACCATGGCTTGGGTCAGGTGCACCTTAGTCTTCAAGGTGACATCTTTGCTCTTCAACACTTTAAAGAGGTCCTTTGTAGGAGACTTATCCAGTACAATGCATCTTTTGATTTTTTTACTGCTGCTTCTGTAGCTGTTGATTGTGGATCCAAGTAAAATGAAATCCTTGACAACTTCAGTCTTTTCTCTGTTTATCATGATGTTGCTCATTAGCCCAGTTGTGAGGATTTTTGTTTTCTTTATGCTGAGGTGCAATCCATACTGAAGGCTGTGGTCTTTGATCTTCATTAGTAAGTGCTTCAAGTCCTCTTCACTTTCAGCAAGCAAGGTTGTGTCATCTGCATAACGGGGGTTGTGAATGAGTCTTCTTCCAATCCTGATGCCCCCTTCTTCTTCATAGAGTCCAGCTTCTCGTATTATTTGCCCAGGAAACAGATTGAAAAGGTATGGTGAAAGAATACAACCCTGACACACACCTTTTCTGACTTTATATATATATATGTATATTCCTGACTTAATATACTCAGTACTTGGTGCCGTCGAGTCGATTCCGACTCATAGCGACGCAGAGAGAGTAGAACTGCCCCATAGAGTTTCCAAGGAGCACCTTGCGGATTTGAACTGCCGACCTTAGCACTTAACCACTACACCACCAGGGTTTCCTGACTTTATATAGAAAAATATATTTTTAGTATATATAATCAACATCTCAATAAACTATGTAATTACTTAATACAATTTATGATTTTTGAAATTTTTTTTTGCGGTTCTTTTTTGTCCTTTGTCACTTATTTTGAAATTGAAAATCATACATTAAAATGACAAGTCATATATTTAGTGATCATGATGTATAACAAAATGAAAAGCATATGCATCAATTGGAGCTCTTCAGTTGTAAGTATAAGGGACGTTTGGAAGTTTCCTGCAAAAGAGAGATTTTTTTTTTTTTTAAGTGGGTGTTGTGAGATGATATAAGTGTCCTAGCTATAAAAGTACAACCTAAGCAGTTCTTGACATTGTTTGTTCTTTCACTCTTCCTCTAGTCACCCAACTTTCTTCTGAAATTTCTGATTATCTTTTCATATTTGGTCTCTTTTCTCTCTACCAGCAAGCTTTTTAGTCTGTTCATAATTTCTGCTCCCTTACAACTTGGTCTTACACAGAGACCATCACGGCCACCCTCGCATGCTATTATATCATAGAGTTTCATCTTTACCTTCCACCACCAATGGCCTCCTTCTCTCGATACTACTTGCCCCTCATCTCTTGATTATTGACTTCCTCATGTTTTTGAATGTCCTGGATCACTTGCTTATCTCCCACTTCTCTCTAATCAGCTGTGGGGCATCACCCAGGACTGCTCCATAAGTAATAGTTGTGGAGCATGTTCTTTGATAAAGGGCTCAATGCATAACAGACATTTTGAAGCAACACCTGACAAATTTAGCGTAATTCCAGCAAACCTGTTTTACTTTTTTAGTTGGTTTGGATGGCATTTATGCTTAGCCTTTATTGTTATATAAAATATATCAGCATAAATGCAGTATGTATAATTTTTTCGTGTGGAGATTTAGTAAAAAAAATAATGATAAGCTTTTTTCCATGGGTGAGTGAATTTTAAGGAAACAATTTCTTAGCTTGCATGAGGTAATTTTGCTTCATTGTCTTCATTCTCTTCTATTTTCCCCCTAGGTTGTCAGATAACTAGAACTCTTATTGCAAGTATGTGGTCAGATCCATAACTTACAGAGACATTTGTTCTTGTTCAAAAGCAGCTAGTATTAAATTCAATGTTCTCAAATATTTACTCACAGTAATATGCTCCATTTGGTCTGTGCTGTGATTTTTGCCTCCTACTTAATAATAGTTCTATGCCCTTTAGCAAATATAACAGCAGGAAAACCATAGTGTTCAAAACAACAGACTTGTTAAATGTGTGGCGTATTTTTTCTTCCTTGCTTGCCTTTACCAGTTTAATATTGCTTCTGGAATTCTTGGCAGCTTTACACAATTTCTACTTCTTAAAAAGATACATATTTGTTGTTTTTCTTCTTTTTAACATAAGGTACTGTTTTATAAGAAATCTTTCATGATGCTTTATTTATTTATTTTGCCACTTAACTGACCTCCCTTATTGTCTCCTGGCTTCATAATTGGTACACACTTTAAATGAACAAGCAATTATGGGTTGAAATAATTTAGTTTGGTACTGATTTCATTTACTTTAGACATTTATACTAGAGAGGAGATAGAGAATGACTAGAGGGTTCACAAAATTTTTTCCTTGCATTAAAAGATAATTTTGATCCACCTTCTTTCAGAGCCAACAATGAAAGCTAGCTACCCTGTTGAGCTAACTTGTGAGCATAAAATGAACATGGAATTAACTAATTCTTGAAATGAAAAGTATGAAGAGGCTGTATTGATGGGATGACTTCTCAATTCTGCCATGGTGGGGAAACAGAATCCTTCTGTGATAGGCTGATTTCCAAACCCTGCCTTTCTTATAATGAGACTCTAACCCCCTACCCTTTGCCATGTAACTTTCTTTCCCTTCAGTACACAGAGTTTTTATCCCTGTCCCTTTGATTTTGGCTTTGGTTCTGTAACATGTTTTGGCCAATGTACTGTGAGTACATATGATTTATGTCACATCTCAGGAGAAGCATTAAGGTGCTTTGCTACGCTCTGCAGTTCATTTGCTGTCTTCCCCCTCCCATTAAAATGACATGTTTCGAAAACTCCTTCAGCCTGAGTGATGGAAAAAAGCAACATGTAGATCAGAGGCACAGCAGATGAATTAAGTTTCTAGCACATAATATGAGGAAGAAATATCTGCTTTTGTAAGCCACTGACATTTCAGGGTTGTTTGTTACTGCAGTAAAGCTAAATAATATAATTCCTCGTATTTGCATTTTGTAGAAATTCTTTAAACAATCTTTTCTTTGTTATCTTTGTCACCTGAATTACAGTTGCAGGCTTTAAATTCCTTGAAGTTCCATAAATTTATCTTTCCTATATATCTTCCACAGAGTAGTTGGTTAATAAATGTTTTAAGAGTTAATGATTTAAGAAATAAATGGAATACTAGGCGTTAATTAGGCAAACCCCTCAAATTAGGCAATAAATTATCCAGGTAAGTAGTACTTCATGTTATTTCAGTTGATCAATACATTTTGAATTTTGGGTTACTGAACAATTACTTCTAAAATACATTATAATTTTTGTGGTTTTTAGAAATTGGTGCTTCCTTATTTTTCATTCTATCACCTTATATACCACGTGCTCAATCAATGCCTGTTAGAAAGGGTAATTATTTTAGGAGTACTTTAAACATCCAAGTTAGTTCTACTGCAGAATAAGTCTGCATTTATAAAGTATGGCTGAGAAAAATCACTTTCTAGATATTGACTATTTCATTAAATAACATTTGATTGACGTATAATGTGCAAATTGATAATATTCAAGGAATTAGTATGAGATAACACACATGCTTTACTGGATTTCTGTTCTAAAGCTGAGCAGAAAATGTAGTTGAGAAATACAAGAAGCAAATCTGAAATCAAACCAAAACCCAAATGTGTCATTTCATATACTCATGAAACAGAGTTAATAATTTTTATTTTTGACAATCTCTATTTCCAGGTAATTCAGAGTCTCACAAATCAAAACATATTGACAACCTGAAATTATACAATTTCTTCTCTAGGTTAAAGGATAAGTCTCTTTTACTTGTGACTTGGTCACAGGCCGAAACCATAAGACTTTCTGCCGCAAGGCTGAAGACTATCCCTACTGATCCCAATTTTTAAAAAAAACAAAAGTGGAGAAAGCAGGAGTGAGGGTGAAAACATCAGGGGAAACTTTAGAAACATTCAGAATTTCAGAATAGAAGGGATGGCTGTACTTTCCCCTTTAGGGAGTTGTAGGCTTATTTGTATCCTTTAAGTTTTCTAAAATAAATCAAAATGTCTTATAAAAATAAAGTTACCTTTGATTTTTTTTATATGTACCTACTCATTTGCTATTTATCTATAGATGCAACAATGGGCTCAAACATACTAACAGTTGTGGGGATGGTGTAGAGCAGGCACTGTTTCCTTCTGTCATACATAAGGTCACCATGAGTCAGAACTCACTGGCTGGCAACTAACAACAATAAAAATTTATTTGTATAGCTTTCAGTAAATTGAGTCATTGACCAAAAATGTACCCATATCTCTTTCTATATGTTAAGAACTTGCTGTTTCTAACAGAACAGCCTAAAACCAAAAACAAACAAACCTGTTGCCGTCGAGTTGACTCCGACTCATAGACACCCTTCATTATCTCATTACTCAGATTTGGAAAGAGGATAATCACCACGAGCTAGAGGTTTATTCTTCTAATCTTTTAAAGCACACAATTTTATAGAACTTTAACCACAGCTAAGATAACCTCATGCCACAATTTATCACCAGAACATTCTGACTTGGCTCTCCCTTCCATTTGCACATATACTATAGCCTGTATTTATATATTTATTTATTTTGGAATTTCTGGGTGGAGTAAATGGTTAAACACTTGACTACTAACCACAAGATTGGTGGTTTGAATCTACTCAGTGGCACCTTGGAAGAAAGACCTGGTGATCTACTTCTGAAAGGTCCTAGCCATTGAAAACCCCGTGGAGCATAATTCTACCCTGAAGCACATGGGGTAGCCATGAGTCGGAATCTACTCGATGGCAAATAATTTTTACTGGTTACAGCCTTTTCTCATGACAGACAAAATGGAGTTAGCTCTAAGATACAGAAACATTTTGATTTATTTATTTATTTTACTTTTTCTAACAATATATTGCAGATACATTGCTTTTCTTCTGATACCATGTTACCTCTTTTCTATCATTCCCAACTCCAGTGCTCAGTTTTTGTTTTGTTTTTACTTTTTTTTAATGTTTATTTTGGTGAAAGTGTAATGTTTTTACTTATTTTTAGTTTACTAATATGAATTCTCTAAATAGATAGGCTGCGGCATAAACAGAGCCTGTGGTCACATGCTTAGGAGTCACCTCTGATATGGCTACCAACATTCAAAGACTATATTCATATTCACTTAGTTAGACCATCATACTAGATCCATGGAACATAATGAAAAAAATATATTAGTAAGTCTTCTGCATGGAGCCTCCTGAATTGTAGTATCTAAATTAGAATAAACATAGGAGACAAACCATTGCAAGAATGACCTTGACATACAATAGTAAGGCCATTAGTCAACAGGAAGTCGTGAGATGCTGAATCTACTTCTAGAAAATCTTCATAGTAAGTGTAGTTCTAGTTTATTAATGAAGCAGACTGCATCAGGATTTTAATCCTCAATAAAGTAAGAATAATTATATTAAAGCTTAGAAAAGACAGCTGTCTTGGTGACCTGCAGGCACAGACATTGAGGCCTTTTGTACTTAAAACTTTCATTGGCTGCTTTTTGGACCTTGATATTAGACCTGAAGTCATACTGCGGGGGGAAAAAAACTTTTTTTTTTTAATGACAAATAGGAAAGAAAATATTATAAAACATTTTCCCTCCCAGTGCCCCAACATTATTTAGTTCAGTAGCAGGTGATATAAGATATTGAATTTTTATGTATGGGTGCAAGGAGGCCAATAAGATGATAATTGTGTAATAAAGATTCTGAACTTTGTAAATGTTCTTAATTTAAGATACCACACTTGTGCCTCCCCAGTTAATTCTTTAAGCTTCCCTAGTCGTCTCTCTTAATGTTATCTTATCCCAAGGTTTTTGGAGAGAGAACTTAAGATGAAAGTAAATTAAAACATTGTGATACCAAATATGAGATTGTCTGTTTGTACCTTCGTAGACATGACTTCTTTTTAAACACCTTGCCACTGAAACATATTCTTGCAATTAATAATTTTAAATAAATTAAAAGCACTGGAACTATTATATGATGTAAATAATAAATTAAATGTTGTTCTTAAGTGCCATTGGGTCAGTTCTGATTCATAACTAAGCGGTAGTGAAACTTTAAAAGGGCTTAAGATAAAACAGTTCAGTCTTATCCTTTAGGGCAAAGAATAGCCTTTTTTGTGCTACAGCTGTAGAGTTGAGTAGTTGTGACAGAAAGCATATGGCTTACAAATCCTAAAATATTTACTATCTTGCGTTTTATGGAAAAAAATGTTTGCCAGTCTGCACTGTATTTATTCCTATTTGAAAATGGGAGATAAGATTCATATACAAAAAGCGAAGGTAAAGGTATATATCCTGAATATTTCTTTTTCTTACAATATAGAGAACTGTTGCTATTTTGAGAGACAACTATAGGCACCTGCAGAGTGGTATTTTATAAATCACAAAGAGTACAGGGTCTGCAATGAATGTCAGCATTAGACTCAATTTGAAAACTTGAACACTGCTGTAGGAAAATTGGGGAGGGTGGGTAAGGAAACCTGCAGTTTTTGTTAAAGAACCAGCTTTGGCTCACAGCGGGTCATCTATTCCTGTTCTAGTTGCTGCAGCTAAAGTAAATGTTTTTATTCAAGTTTCCAACTGCTACATAATGGATCTTTGTCCTCAGTATTGCTGGTTAACTTAGCCTTCTTTTGTGGAAGAAGATCTCAATGAGTCACTGTAAATAAATGATATTAAATTGGATCTTTACTGGAGCATGGAAAATGCAACACCTAAGCCTATCAAATCTTTGTAGTTTAGCTGAAGGAAGCCATTGTTGGTGAAAACGTATTGCAGGTAAATAATCTTACATTTTAGAAAACTGTTAAAGCAAATGGAAGAACAACTAGAATTTCTAAAGAAACACATTGATAAATGTACCAGTTATTTATTTCATGAAATTAAAATGCAGCATGGCAACAAGTTAGATTTTTCAAATGCATTTCTGAAATGACTTGAAATCATTAAAAACAATTTATATTTTTAAATAAGTGATGTTGATAACAGATTGCCATTTGGATTATGATAAAATTAGATTCATTTCTCACACTATGCACAAGAATAACTCAAAATGGATCAAAGAACTAAATTTAAATAACAACAAAACTGTACTTCTAGAAGAAAAAAGGTGTGTTTCTCTATAACCTGGGTATAAAAAATGCTTTCTAAGACTCAATGTCTCATGCACTGAATTAAAGATTAATAAGCTTGGCTACGTGGGGGCAGTGGTGGTTCATTAGAATTCTTGCTTCCATGCAGGAGACCTGGGCTCAACTCCTTGCCAATACAGTTCATGTGCAGCTACGACTCGTCTGTCAGTGGAGGCTTGCTTGTCGCTGAACAGGTTTCAAGACCAAGGCAGATAGGAAGAAAAGCCTGGTAATCTAGTTCAGAAAATCAGCCTATGAAAACCCTATGAACTACAATGGTTTGATCCAAAACTGATCACGTGGATGGGGCAGAACCCCTGCTATGCACGGGGTTGCCATGAGTCAGGGGCCGACTTGAGGGCAGCTAAGAACAAGCTTGACCAGATAAAAATAAAAGTATTACATGATCAAATGCACCCTAAACAAAGTCAAAAGACAAAAAAAAAAAAAAAAAAGACACAAAATACTTTTAAGATATAATTTCCTAAAAAAATCTCAAAATGTCTCTTACGTATGTGCAAAGACGTTTAACTTTCTCATAACAAGGGAAATAAAAATTAAAACTACACTATGTTACCCAGTGATACTGGCAAATTTTCAAACATTTGAAAATACAGCTTTCCCCTGCTATCTGAATGTACAGCATGCCTATGAAACTTTTCATAAGTGGAAATGAAATAAAGTGAATGAGCACTTACCATTAATTTATATAGGATAATTTTTTGAGCATTCCCAGGCCCAAAATCATACCAAATACCATATAAAACCTAAAGTAACACTGACATATAGTGAAAGAAGGAATGATATGATAAACACGCAGCCTATACAAAGTAGAAATAATACACATACAGCGTAGGTCCTGGGGAAGAAGCTTGGTGACACCACCTTCACTGCTCGGGGTGCATGCTACCTCTTTAACTGCTCGCTGCAAAATACTGAATGCTAGTTTTGCTTTTTGCCCTTTTTTGTAAAAGCGAAAATCCTTTTGGGATTTCTTTTGATTTAGTTAGTGAAAACAGATACTAAGTGGCATAAAGCAAACTTTTGAAAACCAGGAGATACCTGTACACTGTTGTCAAGGCTGTAGGGAAACAGACACTCATACGTTCCTGACAGGAATGAAAAATGGTGAAACCCTATGGAGAGGAATTTGGCTACATCTGTCAAAACTACACATGCCTTTATTTTCAACCCTGCAGTCCTACTTCTAGGAATTTACCTGAAAATACACTTCCGACAATACAAAAATGCATATATATAATGCTATTCATTGACACATTATTTGTAATTATAAAATACTGGAAATTACTAAAATATCCAAAATTAGGAGATTACTTGAATAAAGCATGGTAATTACATACGATGGAGCACTATGCTTGTGTAAAAAGAATGAGGAAGTAAACCTACGAATTAATATGGAGTGATTTTCCAAGAAGTAATGTTAAGTGTAAAATAGCAATGGGCAAAATAAAATATATGGTGTGTTTACTTTTGAGAAAGAGAAAATACCAGACTGTACATATGTATGCTTATCTGAATAAAAAGAAACAAAGGGACGCTAAGCCAATACAAGTGGCAGAGGTATAGAGTGGGTGAAACGGGAGGGAGCACCATATCTCTGAGTATATCTCTTTGTATGGTTTTGACTGTTGGTTGAATGTTAATGTTCTATATATTAAAAAGTGAATTAAATTAAATTAAAAAAAAAAAAAGGATAGGAAGTAAACAAGAACCCTAAAACTGAAAGCAAATAGATACAAATGAACAAAATTACGTTAAAATGAGTATAATCAAATTGAAGGGAAAAATAGAAAAAAATAAAAAGAGGCCTAATCTAAATAATTTTTGAACACAGTATTTGACCATATGCCCTCCATGCCCACGGGGATGAGGGACTAGAGCGCAAAATGGCATAGACTTAAAAAATCATCAGTTTGTAACCATCATAATAAAGATTGGTCGGGGACAAGAATCATCAAATGGATCCTGAGTCTTGGGGGAAATTTTGAAGTGTCTTCTTATAGATTGCTAATAAGTTGCAATGGGAAAAATAAACTGTAGAGAAGCTAGATAACACCTTGGCCAGGTGACTATTAATGAGGGCAG
Source organism: Loxodonta africana (assembly GCF_030014295.1). Classification (NCBI taxonomy): domain Eukaryota; kingdom Metazoa; phylum Chordata; class Mammalia; order Proboscidea; family Elephantidae; genus Loxodonta; species Loxodonta africana. The sequence continues at coordinate 61,035,960 of NC_087346.1, read as the reverse complement.
ATGGACTCTGTTTTCTACATGTAACATCCTGAGAAGCACACAGCGTCGCTTATGCATAGCCTGCCCAGGGAAACATAACCCACATCTAATCATAAAAAAAAAAAAAAAAATTTTCTTTTTTTTTTTTTTAAATCATACAGAAAGATCAGACAAATCCAAAATATGGAACATTCTATTAAAGGAAAAACCAAAAGCAAACAAGATGTCAAGGTATTAAAAAAAAAAAAAAGAAAAGTTGAGGAAATGCTCCAGATTAAAAGCCAGTAAAGAGACATGACAATTAAATGTAGTATATAATTCTAGGCTGGTTCTTGTAACAAAAAGTACTATAAAGAACATCATTAAGCACATTTATAATATGTGTCTATGGATGGTAGATTAGATAAAAATATTATATTAATGCTAAATTTCTTGAAGTTGGAAATCATACTGTGATTATGTAAAAGGATGTCAATGTTAGGAAAATACACACTAGTGTTTAAGGATGAATAGGTCTGATGCATGCAATTTACTCTAAAATGACAGGAAAAAGTAGTCTGTTTACACACGCACATGCATACAGAGAGAGTGGTGAAGCAAATGGCGTAAATGTTAACAACAGGTGAATCTAGGTAAAATTATATGAGTTTATTTTCCTATTTTTGCAAATTTTCTGAAAGTTAGGAATTATTTTTAAGTAAAATATTAGAAAAATGTTCAGGTTTATGGCATTTGGTTCCTGAAATGTAAATAAGGATACAGTTGTAAAACAGAACACTCAGGAAAATCTGTTTTGATTACCATTTATACACTGACATTTAAACCTTGAATTGCAAAGTTGAAGGATTCTGTGTGAAAAATATTGAATGACACAGGAAGCATCAAAAGGTAATAGAAGGAAAACACAGTCACTGTAACAAAAAGAAGTGGTCAGTGTTCAGCCATTTCAGGAGGTAGCCATTTCGGGAGATCAAGAACCAAAGGTATTTAAGGAAGACGTACAAACTGCACTGAAGGCATTGGCTAAAACAAGGCACGAGGAATGAATGGAATACCAGTTGAAATATTTCAACAAAGGGATACAGCTCTGGAAGCACTCACTAGCCTATGCCAAGAAATTTCGAAGACAGCTACCTGGCCAATCAACTGGAAGAGATCAATATTTGTGCCCATTCCAAAGCAAGGTGAGCCAACAGAATGCAGAAATTATACAACACTGTCATTAATATCATATGCAAGTAAAATTTTGCTGAAGGTAATTCAAAATTGGTTGCAGCAGTATATTGACAGGGAACTGCTAGAAAAAGAAATCCAAGCCAGATTCAGAAGATGACAGATATCATTACTGATGTCAGATGGATCGTGGCTGAAAGCAGGGAATACCAGAAACATGTTTGCCTGTCTTTTAGTGACTATGCAAAGGCATTTGACTGTGGATCATATTATGGATAACACTACCAAGAATTTTTTGTTGTTGTTATCAGATTATGGATAACAAATTATGGATAACATTACCAAGAATGAAGCCCTGTTTGCACACCGGTTAAGAGCATGGCTGGTAACCAAAAGGTCGGCTGTTCAATTCCACCAACTACTCCTTCGAAACCCTATGCGGCAGTTCTACTCTGTCCTATAGGATAGCTATGAGTTGGAATCCACTCAACGGCAATAGGTTTTCTTTTCTTTTCTTTTCTGTTTTCTGGTTTATTACCAAGAATGGGAATTCCAGAATACTTAATTTTACTTACGTGGAAATGTTACATGGACCAAAAGACAGTGGTTTGAACAGAACAATGGCATACTGTGTGGTTTAAAATCAGGAAGGGTGTGTGTCAGGGTTATACCCATTCACCATACTTGTTCAATCTGTATGCTGAGCAAATAATTCGAGAATCTGTACTATATGAAGAAGAACTCAGCATCAGGGTGGAGGAAGACTCATTAACAGTCTGCTATATGCAGATGTCACATCCTTGCTTGCTGAAAGTGAAGAGGACTTGAAGCACTTACTGATGAAGATCAAACACTACAGTCTTCAGTATGGATTATACCTCAACATAAAGAAAACAAAAATCCTGATAAGTAGTCAAAGATTTCATTTTACTTGGATCCACAATCAATGCCCATGGAAGTGGTAGTCAAGAAACCAAATTACATATTGCTTTGGGCAAATCTACTGCATAAGACCTCTTTAAAGTGTTGAAAAGCAAAGCTGGGACTTTGTTGACTAAAGTGTGCCTGACCCAAGCCATGGTATTTTCAATCCCATCATATGCTTGTGAAAGCTGGACAGTGATTAAGGAAGACCGAAGAAGAATTGGTGCCTTAGTATTATGTTGTTGGCGAAGAATATGAATATACCATGGACTGCCAGAAGAATGAATGAACAAATCTGTCTCAGAAGAAGTACAGTCAGAATGCTCCTTAAAAGAGAGGATGGCAAGACTCCGTCTCACTTACATTGGGCACATTATCAGGAGGGAATAGTCCCTGGGGAAGGACAACAGGCTTGGTAAAGTAGGGGGTCAGTGAAAAAGAAGAAGACCCTAAAGGAGATAGATTGACACAGTGGATGTAATGATAGGCTCAAACATGGCAACAATTGTGAGGATAGTGCAGGACCAGGCAGTGTTTCCTTCCCTTGTACAAAGGGTCACTCACTGTGAGTCAGAACTGACTCGATGGCACCTAAAAACAAAAGTTTTCTTAAGATGCTGGTCTCAGTTTTCTTGTCTGCAAGATGAGCATATTAGGGCCCCTCCTCTTTTCAGGGAATTATAAGGCAATATATGGTTTGTTTTTGTTCTTAGCTGCCTTCAAGTCAGCCCTGACTCATGGTGTTACCCTCCACAAGGGATCAGAATGCCCTCTTTTGCATCATCCCTATGACTGCTTGTGGATTGAACCATTGTGATACATTAGGTTTTCATTAGCTGATTTCTGGCAATAGATTACCAGGCTTCTCTTCCTAGTCCATCTCAGTTTGGAAGATCCACTGAAACCCCTTCAGTATCTTGGCAACATGTAAGGCACAACTGACAGACTGGTGGTGGCTAATCATGAGGCGTGTTATCAGGAATCAAAACTGGGTCTTCTGCATGGAAGGACAGATTTCTACCACTAAACATCCAATGCCCTCAATGTATGATTTAGTGCCTTATGATTAAGGGAAACAGAAATAATTGAAATAACAAAGGACAGAAATTCTAAGATACATAAGAATGAGAGAAAGTACTACAGATGTTCAGAGGTGGAAGCAATTACATCTCATGCAAGATTAAAGTTTCAGGAAAGAGCATTTAAGTTAGGTTTTGAAGGATGGATGTCTTTAAGAGATTTCATGTTTTTCCTATTTTTTATGACTTTCAGCCTTTTATTGGCTAACTCGCCCCAAAATACTAGACACAATATTGAAAGCTATCCTATTAAAATTAGAGTTTATAATTAAAATATAACAGCTCATAACTTCATAATAGTCTATAGAATAATTGCATTATGATTTATTATTCCATTTGAAATTTTAAAAAAACACTGCAGTTAATCTTATAGAAAAAGAAATATTTTGCACATTTATTCCTTCCTACCCATGTCCCTCGAACCAAGTAAGCAAACTATTTGAATTCTAGCCAGAAATTCATTAAACATAGCTATTGATTTTGAGGTATTATAATTATAAATACATTTTAATGAGGCATAACATTTTAATAATGTGCACACATCATAAATGTAAAGCTCAATGAATTCATACATACATAACACCTACATAACCAAGACCCAGATTAATCAACATATAAAAAATTTCCTAGCACCACAGAAGCCTCCCTTGTGTCCCTTCTCATTAGTACTCTTGTCCCGATGGAACCACTGTTCTGACCTCCAGCACTATGTATTAGTTTTGCCTTTCTTGAATTTCTTGAAAAAAAAATTTTATGCTGGTTTTGCTCAGTCAAGCTTATATCTGTGCAATTCACCTATGTTCTAGTGTGTACCAATGGTTAGTTTTTTTTTTTCACAGCTTGGCAGTAGTTCATTGTTTGATATACCACAGATTATTTGCCCATTCTACCCTTGATGAAAAAGGAGCCCTGGTGGGGCAGTGGTTAAAGGGATTGACTGCTAATTGAAAGGTCAGTGGTTCGAAACCACCATTGGCTCCATGGGAGAAAGACATGGCAGTCAGCTTCTGTAGAGACTATGAGTTGGAACCAACTTGACCACAGTAGGTTTTGGTGTACCCATGACGGACATTTTAATTGTTTACAGTTTTTTGGCATTATGTAGAGAAGATTAATATGTTTAAAATATTTTCTTCTTTTTGAGGAACATAGTATATCCTCAATTTATTACTTTTTCTTGCATATGTACTATATGTACTGCATTCTTAAAATTGGATATTTTAAAAAGTACACAAAAAAGGAAGGGGAGGGAAGTGGTGGGAGAAAAAAAACACTAAATTGACAATAGATAAGTGGTAAATTTGGTGGAGGGTGAGACAGTACGCAATAGTGGGGAAGCCAGCAAAATTTGTCCAAGGCAAGGTCATGGAAGCTCCATAGACATATTCAAACTCCCTGCGGGACCGAATTACTAGGCCTAGGGCTGTAGGGACCAGGGTATCAGGGAACGTCTAGCTCAACTAGCCTAACATAGTTTAAAAAGAAAATGTTCTACATTCTACTTTGGTGAATAGTATCTGGGTTCTTAAAAGCTTGTAAGCAGCCATCTAAAATACTCCACTGGTCTCACCTCGTTGGAAGCAAGGGAGAATGATGAAAACTAAAGACACGAGGGAAAGATTAGTCCAAAGGACTAACGGACCACAACTGTCACAGCCTCCACCAAACTGAGTCCAGTACAACTGGATGGTGCCTGGCTACCACCACTAACTGCTCTGACAGGGATCACAGTGAAGGGTCCCAGAGCAAGATGGAGAAAAATGTAAAACAAAATTCTAACTCATAAAAAAAGACCAGACTTAGTGGCCTGACAGAGATTGGAGAAACCCTGAGAGTATGGACCTTGGATACCCTTTTAGTTCAGTAATGAAGTCACTCCCAAGGTTCACCCTTCAGCCAAAGATTAGACAGGCCCATAAAACAAAACGAGGCTAAAAATGCACACAAGCCTGAGGGCAAGGCCAAGCCGTATCCTGGACCCTCTATTGTGATACCTGTGAGAACAGTCAATGGTGGTAGCCAGGCACCATCTAGTTGTGCTGGACTCAGTCTGATGAAGGCTGTGGTACTTGTAGTACTTTAGCCCTTTGGACTAATCTTTCCCTTGTGTCTTTGGTTTTCTTGCTTCACATGGGGTGAGACCACCACACAGAGTAGAACTGCCCCACAGTGTTTCCAAGGCTATAATCTTTACGGGAGCAGACTGACACATATTTCTTCTCAGGGACAGCTGGTGGGTTGGAACAGCCAGTTGGTGCAACTGCTGACCTTTTGGTTAGTAGCTGATTGCTTAAGCACTGCACCACCAGGGCTACTACACCACGGCTCCTAATTCATAGGCAAAGTAATTTACAATGGATAATTCTCATTGAATTTTTTCTCCATTTGATTTTTTTGTTATTTGAAGTTAGTTTTCATATATGCCTATCAATACAGGATAGCAATTGTACTCCATTTGTAGCATCTAAAACAGATAAGGACCCTCGGTGGTTCAGTGGTCAAGCCCTCACCTGCTAACCAAAAGACCTGCATTCAAACCCATCAGCCCTCTGTGGGAGAAGGATGTGGCAGTCTGTTTCAGTAAAGTTATAGCCTTGGAAACGTAAGGGGTAGTTCTGTTCTGTCCTGTAGTGTCACTATGAGTCACAATTGACTCCACAGCAATGGGTTTTTGAGTAAAATAGATTAAGTCACATCATAGTATTAGAGTTTATTAAATATTACCTGACGCTTCTATGAAGGAACCAGTTTTTAAAATTATGCACATTTTTACATCTCAGAATAAAAATTATTTAAAAACTGAAATAGCTCAGAAAATATGTTAGGCTTAAAACTGAAAACAACTAGGATATTTCTACTGATATCTATTTCCTCTTTGAGATTAAAAAAAGGAACAACTGAATATTAGCACCCCTACCTTCCCAAGTATAGCTGTACCCAAGCAAATTAACAGTATCAACACACACACAGTAAATTCATTTTCTCTTTTGTTTTTTTTCTTTTCTGTTTAAATAGGATATAGGAGCTACTTTAAATTATATTGTAAATCTTAGAATTAATTTCATTAAGATTTCTACCAATTTTAAAATCCAGATCAAGATAAAACAATTGAGAATAATACAACCAATACATATTTCTGTGACTAGCAGTGATATTTCAAATAATAATTGTATACCTGCCTTTGGGTTTTTAATTTATCATCACATTAGCCTGGTTGCATTGTTACACACTTAGTTGTTATGGGTAAAGCAAGTTTTTTGTTTGTTTTTTGGTGTTTTTTTGCCAAGAGTTAATATCTGAAAATTTAGAATGATGTGTTTATATTTAGTTACTTCTAATTTATTTCAAATTTAACCGTGGAATAAATGGGAGTTTGACACATTTTTTTGTTATATTAAGAGGCAGGAAAAGAATAGTGTTTCTGAAACTTTAGTGTACATCAGAATTACGTGGAGTGTTAGTAAAAGCATGCTAGGCCCCACCTATGAGTTTTTGATTCAGTAGTTTCAAAGTAGGGATTGAGATTGTGCATTTCTAAGTTCTCAGGCATCACTGATGCTGCTGGTTTGGAATCACACTTAGTGAACTAACAGAGTAAAGAATGTATGATTTTCTGTTAACATAAGCACAGAATTATTTCTGCCCAGCAAATTTGAATCATAGATATGGTTATAAGTTCTGATGGTCTTATGTATTCACATCAAAATAAATTAACCACTGTATCTGATATTGATATAATTGGTATTCTAAAGATAAATAACAGCACGGTACTATATCTATCCTACTAGGCCTTTCTTATCTCAAATGAGTTTAAAATCATTACTAAAAATCAGGGAAAAAATATACCCATCTTGTCCATGATTATTTTCATGAACAAGATGGGTATATTTTTGTGTCATGTATGAAATTCAGAGTATGTCAGTAAAAAATCAACATATTCATTGAGTGCCTCTACTAAACAAAACAGGTATTTAAAATGTTAAAAGCCCATGCTGGAATATTTAGATAAAAATCTGTATTTATTTTAAGTATATTATATTTTGCAATGAAATCCATTTTTAAGAAACCAGATTCTGAAAACTCTCATTTCAAAATAACTTTAGACAAAAGGATATTCATTGTCAATCTTAAGAGGTCTTCAAGAAAATTGATTCGTGTCGGTAAAATTTTAAGTGAGTGTGCTCTTTCAAACACCTGAGTGCTGTTCAGCTTAATTGGGTTATACCTCATGCTGATTGTGTTTTTCCCCTGCTGTATCTAATTTCTTTCAATATTTTATTGTTTGGTTTTGGTTTTGAAGGTGTAGGAAAATTAAAGGACTCTAATTTTTTAAAAGCCCTAAAGGGAAGTATGCTTTTGTGTTAGTCATGCCTGTGAACACCTGTGCACTGTTGAATTTAATTGGGTTACAGCTGGTGCTGAGAGAGTCAAGTAACTAAATGAGGGTTTGCAGACTGACTAGCAACTTGACATTGCATGTCACCATATCCTTTGCTTGTTCTTTCTTGTGCAAGATGCTTGGATCTGAAGGATTTTGAGGGCAAATTGAACGGAATTCTTGTGATCGCTGAAGAGTAAAATACCTAGTACTTCATGGTGATGGTTTCAGAGAAAGGGTACTTCTTTTATAAGTTCACAGAGTTCCTCAGAATAAGATAAAATTAATGTGTGAAACCATCTGTACTTGTTTCCAGTAACTCAGGAACATTTAATGTCAGAGTTAGATTTGGAGAGTTAGCTGTACAAATGATATGACGGTTTTGAGAGAAAAGAAAAAAACATTAAGCTTAAAGTTTAGTGAATTATTAACTATTGTAGATACTGCCAGCAAAATAAATGGAGCTAAAGTATACAGAAAAATAACTAGATAATTATTTTAAAATATAGCTCAGTACCTTCATTAGAAAAAGTTCCTAAGTGTGGCCGATAACAACAATCTATTTCAAATAATTTGTTAAAGCTAAATTAATAGATCAGTTTGCTAATTTCCTTAGAAAGTCTTAAGGTGGCTGGCTCTATATTTTTGTGTTGAACTAATATTCTAGACAGTTAGCTGTAAATTAATTTGGCAGTAAAATATTGAGTGTATATATCCATTTTGGAACTAAGGATAGATGGTAATAGAGTGGTACAAAAGGTGCTTCATAGCACTAAACATTAAAATCATCAATTAGATCACATTTATAGAAAGCAGTATTACATTTCATTTCAAAGACCTTTGCAAATTTAATAGGATCATAAGGTAAAACAGTATCCTATAGCTTGTTTTAAATCTGTTTTGCACAGCAGAAAGCAAAATAAGAAACACCAGCCAAAATTAATGAAGTATAAAAGAGTAGCTGAAATATTCAATCAGTAGTGAAAGTCATTTCATTTTCTAACACATCAACTAAGAAGCATCTAGGCTTATTGCTATGCTGCCTTAAATCTATAATATTAAAAAGAGAGAGAGAAAAATAGAGTTTGTTATCCAACTTCTTTTTCTCCTTTCAAATAAAACTCTGAGGAGTGACCTATATTTTCTATATATTCTCTGTAATTAATTAAACATGTTGTATCTATTAAGAAACAATGTCTTTAAATTCAATAGCTGTATTAAAAGAGTAAGTGCAAATGTGACCCTGATATCTTTACCCTGGTATTCTTAATCTGTAATTAAGCCAGTATTTTCCCATTTATAGAAAAGTTTCGAAATAATATAGGCCATGAATTTTGGTCAAATTGTCCAACCTGGTTTTCTTTGCATACTTATGTAATCAACAGAGCTTCAGGAGGCATTCTCAGTTACATTGATCATAAATTCTGGTCAGTTATACCAACAAAATGTTTCCCAGAACATATATAGACATGGCACCCTGAGTCGGGCAAACAGTTAACGTGCATAACTGCTAACTGAAATTTGAGGTTTGACTACACTCAAAGCACCTTAGAAGAAAGGGCCTGGTGATCTACTTTTGAAAAAGCAGCCTTTGAAAACTCTATGGAGCACAGTCCTACTCTGACACACACAGGGTCTCCAGGAGTTGGAATTGACTAGACAGTAACTGGTTTTATAGAGGCACAGCCTAAATATTATGGTAGTGACCTCATTTCATATTCCACCTTTAACCATCTTCCACTAGGGTGCTGACTGTTAAAAGAGCGTACCTACTGTGAGAGAAGGAGCTCAGAGTGTTATTTGCTGGTAAAGAAGGAGTGTAGGTTTAACCACTTTCCAAATGGAGCCCAATGGCGCGTGCAGAGCTGCTGTACCAGCAGTACTGTATCTTGGAAATGAGATTGATTTGTGGACGGAAGTGAATCTGATAAGTCCTGATCAGAGTAGGGAGAACTGGGATTTGGGGGGACCACAGGATAAAAACTATTGTATACAATAAGGTGAGCTACCTTATTTTGCCTGTATCTCAGACACTGGCAAGTTTATCCAGATTTCCAGGTGAAAAAATGAAAATGAAATGTTTTGTGTATCACATGAATCTTAGTCATTTTATGTTGATGAAAAGCTGCTGGAAGCTTAAGGGCTACAAAATAAGTAAGAGGTAAAATGAGAGAAAAAATTCTCTCCTTGCGTGGTTACTAAGCAGTCAAAAAGTAAGTAACATGGTTTTACGGGGCTCAAGACTCTTGTCTCTACATCAAACTCATCTTGCTCCAACTTCACAAATTATCCTAAGCTCGTCCAAGTGTTTTTTTTTTTTTGTCCAAGTGTCACAGACAGCTGCAGAATGTAGCTAGTTATTTTGGCATGAGGTGAAATGCTAAGAATAAGTTTTTGCTTGGTTACTCACCCTGCCGTTTTGCCTTCCCCTGCTCCTTTATGCTCTCTATATCCATGTACTAGTTTCTAGTATGATTCAGCCCTTGATACTAAGACCTGTCACTTGATATAAATATGAGTTATTTATAGAACTTGCTGATTTTTAACACATTGCCCAAGGCAACTAACTGGGTTGTGTGATCTTTACGCAGGTATTATTGACCTGTTTACTTATTTTAAATTAAGTTTGTGATTATTATGTAAAGTTGACCATTGTGTATATAAACATGGTTTGCAAATATATTTATTAAATGAAGAAAGTGTTGTTCAGATAAATGTAACAAATGTATTTTAGCTGCGGGTTAAATTCTTAAATTACCTGGGTAGGAAACTTTAAGCTAAATGGCAGCATCTAAAATGTTAAGCTTTAGACTCTGAGAGTTGGTAGGCTGTTCCTTAGGCATTTATAAGATGTGTTGTGATAGTAATGTTTTAAATGCAAATGTATATTTCATTGAACTTTCTCTTTTTGGCAACTTGCTCTAGAATGTACCTACAATTTCAGTGAGCTGGTCAAATTAGGAGAACACTTAGCTTGGCAGGGTATTCTTCATCTTGAAACAATAATAATGCGGACAATTGTATTGAGTTCTCATAAGTAAACTTACCCAGCCATACGTTATATGCCCTAAAGAAGCATGTACACATAGCAGTTTAAAGTGATCATTTATTGATCCCGATAGTTTACATGAGAAGATAATGCTTTTACAAATGCTCCAAAGGAAATAAAATATTAAAGAAGTTTTCCTTTGACATCCAACCTTTGGATTCAATTGCTCATAAAGCAAACGCTTTTTTAAGCCAGTATGTGGCAGGAACTGTGGTAGGTGAGTGGCCATGGAAACAAATTAAGGTGTGATGAGACGAAAAGCTTCTTTCCCAACATACCTGGCAATTGTAAAGGACGATGGACATTCCACATGAAAGTTTCACGGGCACCTCAAACTCAGTATGTCTAAACTGTTTTTCCTTCATAATTGTGTTTCCATCTAGCCAGGCAACTAAGTTAAACACTAAAGGGGCCATCTTTAATATCACCTTCCGTCTTCCTTGTCCTCTATATTAACTGTTTACATACTAGTGCTATCATTTCAAATTGCTAATTATTTCTTGAAATGGCCCTCTTCTCGACATTCCATTTGTTAGGGTTTTATTCTTAGGCCCTTGTTACATAATTAATAAGTTATTATTTCTGCATTTAACAAATCCAGGCTACTAAGATGGCAGTGGGTTGGGTTTAGGCTACTAAAAGTAGCCTATAAGTCTAGAGTACTTTGCTGTTGCTGTTAGGTGCTGTTGAGTCGGCTGCAACTCATAGTGACCCTATCCACAACAGAACAAAACACTGCCTGGCCCTGCACCATCCTCACAGTCTTTGCTATGTTTGAGCCCATAATCATTTCCATAACTATACTCCAGGAATAATACAGTTGGTTGTAACAGTTGTAGTAGTAGTTATAGTATCTTATGTAAGGATGTATCATCCATATGGCTTTAAATATAGCTTATGATATACTTATCATTTTTTCCTGGTGCATAAAGAAATGATTTTGAAATTGTAGTAACAATTATATTATCTTCATCATTGTGTGTAAATAAAACATTCTGCTTTTATATTTTAACTCATTTTATCTGTGGTGGTAAAACTGGAGTTACTACAGAGAATAGAGAGAACCCTAGTGGTGCAGTGGTTAAAGTGTTCAACTGCTAACCAAAGGTCTGCAGTCTGAACCCACCAGCTGCTCCGTGGGAGTCTGCTTCCATAAAGATTTACAGCCTTGGAAACCCTATGGGACAGTTCTACTCTGTCCCATAGGGTCTTTATGAGTTGAAATCGACTCTATGGCGGTGGGTTTTTGGCTTTTATTTTTACACAGAATAACATTAATTTTCCAGTCTTTAAATTTCTTATCATAGTGTTGTTACCCACAGAACTATTAATGAAAAAACAGCCTTTGTTTATTCAAACATTCTCACAACATGACACTTTCAAGACGCCTTTTATACTCACATTTTATACCTAATGTTGCAAAGCAGACATTCCTTACTGTAAGTGCAGTTTATTGATGCTTAAAGGTTCAATGAATTATTCAGCCCCTTCACCCTTCTTGCCTTGCTGCACACCTATTGAGTTTTCAGAGGAGTTTCATATCAGTAAATTCATTCTTGCTTTGCAGCTCCAATTTCACGCTTGGCCTTTTCTAAGCAACATACAAGAAAAATAAATAACCAGAAGGAATAAAATATGTATACAAATTGCTTTGAATAACTCAATATCCAAATCATCAAGGCTCTGAAAGTCTTTAAAAATTAAGAGATGAAAGCAAGACTGCAGAAGTGGGCTCATGCAAAAGTAACCAGCAGAAAACCTTATCTTGTTAACATACAATCTATGGAGAGTGACATGTGTTTATAGGCACATTTCACCAAGAGTTGAAATGCACTTTTGATAAATAAGTCAGTTAGAGTTCAAGGACTCACTGCTGCTTTATATCTCATATTGTCACACACACACACACACACACACACACACATGCACCGAGAGAGGGAACAACAAAAAAATAACTAATGTGATCAGAATGAGCAGGCAATTCTAAGAAAATGGCAGTATGTGGTTAGAAGTTCAGAACTTCAATATATCTGGTTCCTGTGAAAAGGAAACCACTCATATTTATCATTCCCACTTCAAATAGTTTGCTATCAAATCTGGGAAATTTAGTTTTCATTAGTAAAGAAGATAACGTGTTATTTTAATCATAACATGCAGAGAAAAGCCCTTAGGCCAAGAGTGCAGTCAGCAGCCTTCACTGGAGAGGTGAATGGGCAGGGCCCCTACAGCCTCAGATGCATTAAGGTAATAAGTTTTTCAATAACTTGCTATCTGTTTAAAATCAGATGACAGCAGTGACCACAGAACATAAAACTCAAAATGAGAAACAAACTAAACGTTTGTTTTCTTATTCTTACTCTTCTGACTACTTTTTGAAAACTTTTTACCTTTATGGAGGCATTTTCAAATATGTTTGCCACCATGGAAATAGTAAAATGTAATCCAAAGCACTTTTCGTGTAGCAGTGCAATTCAACATACTTCCATTATTGTCAGTGATGCAACACACATCTATTGAGTGTTGCATCTCCTGAGGACCGGTTAAATTGTATCTCCAGTAACAACCCACTTGATTCTATCAGCCACTTTTGCCATTTTGTAACCAATTCTTCAGCTATAGGAGCATATATTGCATTCACTGTGTGCCCAATTTTAAACTTTTTAATATTTTGGCCATTTTCATCTTTTTTTTTTTTTTGGTACTGAATAATCTCATTGCATTAAAAACTTTTGTTTTAAGGTTTTAAAATTTTCTCAAATTTTACTTACATGCAACCTAAAATATTCATAATCATCCAAGTATTTTCTCATGTTCTTGCTGGTTTTGCCCCTGGAGCAGTCAATTATTTTCGTGGTCTGTCTCTAGATCATTTATTATTTCAATACGCCTTGTATTTATGGAGATGGGCTTATGTAAAACATTCAGAGAGAGACAAAGAAAAATGTCATGTATCACAATGGCAGGATGATAAAGTAGTTAGGATAAAAAAAAGCAGTTATATAATCTGCCTGATGTACTTGAAGTTATTGCTTTAAGAATTCTGATCAGACACGATGGCTGACTTTCAGAGAAGGAAAGCAACCATGGTCTAGTCCTGAACTTTATCTAGAAAAGTGGTAATAATGGATGTCCTTACAGTAGAGCTGGATGTTCACAGCTCGCATACTGTGTGTCTTTTCCTGGCACCTCATTTACTGTGGGTGAGAACAGTTTCCATCCTGCACATCATACTCCATTCTGACAAAGCAGTCACTTGAAACAGCCAAATGCTCTTCATCTGGTTTCTCTCTAGATTAGTGTAAAAACATTCAAATACTTCATCTAGGACAAAGGGATATGTCATCTACAATAGTGAACCTTAGTAAACCTTTTTTCCGACCTCGATAAAGATTAAGCAGTCGTCTTTATGAACTCTTCATTCGTAACAATTAAATGGTTCATCTTTGATGCAGAAATTCATTTGAGTGATTTTAATTACCGTTTAACATGCCCTCAAGTTGTACAATTTATTCGTTTTAGTACCTTTTAACCTTGATTTACATAATTTTCCTGTTCTATTTACCTTCATTTATTGTAGGTCATTAAAAAAAAATTTAATTTAAACTGACATTTCCAATGACACCTGTTTTTATATTCTTTTTAAGGATTGAGAGGTTTCTGTAGTTTTCCAAATTTTCTTTTGAAGCCAATGAAGCTCCCTTCCTATCTCCATATGTTTTATGTAGAAAGACTCTCAATTTTTTTTCCAAAACCTTTATTCCAGTGGCAAATACAGCATGTTATTTCTTCCATATGCTGTTGGGTAATGTGGAATTGGTTCTGACTCATAGCAACCCTGCACACAACAGAACGAAACACTGCCTGGTCCTGTGCCATCCTCACAACGGTGGCTATGCTTTAACCCCTTGTTGCAGCCACTGTGTCAATCCATCTTGTTGAGGGTCTTCCTCTTTTTCACTGACCCTCTACTTTACCAAGCATGATGTTCTTCTCCAGGGACTGACCCCTCTTAACAACATGTGCAAAGTATGTGAGGTACAGTCTTGCCATCCCTGCTTCCAAGGAACATTATGGTTGTACTTCTTCCAAGATAGATTTGTTCATTCTTTTGGCAGTCCATGGTATATTCAATATTCTTCTCCAACACCACAATTCAAAGGCGTCAGTTCTTCTTTGGTCTTCCTTATTTATTGTTCAGCTTTTGCATGCATATGAGATGATTGAAAACACTATGGCTTGGGTCAGGCACACATTAGTCTTCAAGGTGACATCTTTGCTTTTTAACATTTAGAGATCTTTTGCAGCCAATTTGCCCAATGCAATGTGTCTTTTGATTTCTTTTTTATTTTTATGTTTTTTTTATTGAACATCAGATGAAGGTTTACAGAAAAAAATTTGTTGTATGACATTGGTCGACAACCCCACAACATGTCAACACTCTCCTTTCTCAATCCTGGGTTCCCTATTACCAGCTTTCCTGTTCCTTCCTACCTTCCAGTCCCTGCCCCAGGGCTGATGCGCCCCTTAAGTCTTTCCCCCCGGCCCCCCATGGGCCTGTTCAATCTTCAGCCGAAGGGTAAAACTCAGGGGTGGCCTCCTAACTGAGCTGAAAGGGTGTCTGGGAGCCATATTCTCAGGGTTTCTCCAGTCTCTGTCAGGCCAGAAAGTCTGCTCTTTCTTTTTGAGTTAGAATTTTGTTCTACATCTTTTTCCAGCTCTGTCCGAGACCCTCTATTGTGATCCCTGTCAGAGCAGTCAGTGGTGGTAGCCAGGTACCATCCAGTTGTACTGGACTCAGCCTTGTGGAGGCCATGGTAGATGTGGTCCATCAGTCCTGTGGACTAATAATTCCCTTGTGTCTTTAGTTTTCTTCTGTCTTTCTTGCTCCTGAAGGGATTAGACCAATGCAGTATCCTAGATGGCTGCTCACAGGCTTTTAAGACCCCAGACAACACTCACCAAAGTAGAACGTAGAACATTTTCTTTATAAACTCTGTTATACAAATTGAGCTAGATATTCCCTGAGACCATGGTCCCCACATCCCTCAGCCCAACAATTCCATCCCTCAGGAAGTTTGGATGTGTCTGTACAAGGCCTTACCTTGAACAGGTTGTGCTGGCTCCCCCAGTATTGTGTACTGTCTTACCGTTCACCAAAGTTACTGCTTATCTATTGTCTGTTAAGTGTTTTTCCATTCCCACCCCTCCCCTCCCTTGTAACTATCAAATATTGTTTCTTTTTGTATATAAACCTTTTCATGAGTTTTTACAGTAGTGGTCTCATACAATATTTGTCCTTTTGTGATTGACTTATTTCACTCAGCATAAGGTCCACCAGATGCATCCATATTATGAGAAGCTTCACAGATTTGTCATTGTTCTTTACCGTTGTGTAATACTCCATTGTGTGTATGTACCACAGGTCGTTTATCCATTCATCTGTTGAGGGGCATATAGGTTGTTTCCATCTTTTTGCTATTGTGAACAATGCTGTAGTGAACATGGGTGTGCCTATGTCTGTCCGTGTGACAACTCTATTTCTCTAGGATATATTTCAAGCCATGGAATTGCTGGATCATATGGTATTTCTATTTCTAGCTTTCTAAAAAAAAAAAAAAAAAAACTTTTTTAAGGAAGTGCCATATTATTTTCCAAAATGGTTGTGTCATTTTGCATTCCCACCAGCAGTGCATAAGAGTTCCAATCTCCCCACAGCCTCTCCAACATTTGTTATTTTCTGTTTTATTGATTTATGCCAATAATGCCAAGATGAGATGGTATCTCATAGTGGTTTTGATTTGCTTTTCTCTGATGGCTAGAGATCATGAGCATTTTCTCATGTTTCTGTTAGCCACTTGAATGTCTTCTTTGGTGAAGTGTCTGTTCATTTCCTTTGCCCATTTTTAAATTGGATTATTTGTCTTCTTGTTGTAGAGGTTTTGGATTTTCTTGTAGATTTTAGACATTAGACCTTTGTCTGATTTGTAATAGCCAATTTTTTTTTCCTAGTCTGTAGGTTCTCTTTTTATTCTTTTGGTGAACTCTTTTGATGAGTGTAAGTGTTTAATTTTTAGAAGATCCCAGTTATCTAGCTTATTCTCTGGACCTTGTGTGTTGTTGGTTGTGATTTGTATCCTGTTAATGCCGTTCATTTGGTCCTCTAGCGTTGATCCTATTTTATCTTCTATAAACGTCATAGTGTTTGGATTTATATTTAGGTCTTTGTCCCACTTTGAGTGAGTTTTTGTATTTGGTGTGAAGTACGGGTCCTGTTTCTTTTTTTGCAGATTGACATCCAGTTTTGCCAGCATCATTTGTTAAAAAGACTGTCTTTTCCCCATTTGATGGACTTTGGGCCCTTGTCAAAAATCAGGTGATCATAGGTGGATGGATTTACATCTGGGTTCATGTCTTTTGATTTCTTGACTGCTGCTTCCATGGGAGTTGATTGTGGATCCAAGTAAAATGAAATCCTTGACAACCTCAATCTTTTCTCCATTCATCATGATGTTGCTTATTGTTCCAGTTGTGAGGATTTTTGTTTTCCTTATGTTGAGGTGCAATCCATACTGAAAGCTTTGATCTTCATCAGTAAGTGCCTCAAGTCCTCCTCACTTTCAACATGCAAATTGTGTCATCTGCATAACGCAGGTTGCTAATGAGTCTTCCTCCTCTTCTGATGCCTCGTTCTTCTTCATATAGTCCAGTTTCTGGGATTATTTGCTAAGCATACAGATTGAATAGGTATGGTGAAATGATACAACCTTGACACACACCTTTCTTGACTTTAAACCATACAGTATCCCATTGTTCTGCCTGAACGAGTGCCTCTTGATGCATGTACAGATTCCTCATGAGCACAATAAAGGCTTCTGGAATTCATATTCTCTGCAACATTATGTATAGTTTGTTATGATCCACGCAGTTGAATGCCTTAGCATAGTCGATAAAACACAGGTATACATCTTTCTGGTAATCTCTGCTTTCAGCCAGGATCCATTTGACATCAGCAGTGATATCCCTGGTTCCACGTCCTCTTTTAAATCTGGCTTGAATTTCTGGCAGTTCCCTGTTGATATTCCACTGCAGCCACTTTTGTATCTTTGGTAAAATTTTGCTTGCATGTGATATTAATGATATTGTTCAATAATTTCCCATTCAGTTAAATCACCTTTCTTGGGAATAGGTATAAATATGGATCTTTTCCAGCCGATTGGCCAGGTAGCTGTCTTCCAAATTTCTTGGCATAGATGAGTGAGCCCTTCCAGTGCTGGATCCATTTATTGAAACATCCCAATTGGTATTCTGTCAATTCCTGGAGGCTTGTTTTTCTCCAATGCCTTCAGTGCAGCTTGGATTTCTTCCTTCAATACCATCAGTTCCTGATCATGTGTTACCTCTTAAAATGGTTGAATGTCAACCAGTTCTTTTTGTTATAGTGGTTCTGTGTATTCCTTCTATCTTTTTTTGATGCTTCCTGTGTCATTTAATATTTTCCCTACAGAATCCTTTAGTATTGCAACTCGAGACTTGAATTTTTTTTTCAGTTCTTTCAGTTTGAGAGATGCTGAGTGTGTTCTTCTCTTTTGGTTTTCTATGTCCAGGTCTTTTCACATATCATCATACTACTTTATTTTGTCTTCTTGAGCCACCCTTTGAAATCTTCTGGTCAGCTCTTTTACTTCATCATTTTTTCCTTTTGCTTTGACTCTCAAGAACAAGTTTCAGAGTCTCTTCAGACATCCATTTATGTCTTTTCTTTCTCTCCTGTCTTTTTAATGACCTCTTGCTTTCTTCATGTCCTTGATGTTATTCTACAACTCGTCTGGTCTTTGGTAAGTAGTGTTCAATGCGTCAAATCTCTTCTTGAGATTGTCTCTAAATTCAGATGGGATTTACTCAAGGTCCTACTTTGGCTCTCATGGGCTTGTTCTAATTTTCTTCAGTTTCAGCTTGAACTTGCATATGAGTAATTGATGGTCTGATCCAAGTGGGCACAGGGCTTTGTTCTGAATGATGATGTTGAGCTTTTCCGTTGTCTCTTTCTACATATGCAGTCGATTAGATTCTTGTGTATTCCATCTGGTGAGGTCCACGTGTATAGTCACTATTTATGTTGTTGAAAATAGGCATTTGCAATGAAAAAGTCATTGGTCTTGCAAAATTCTATCATGTGATCTCTGTCATCATTTCTATCACCAAGGCCATATTTTTCAACTACCGGTCTTTCTTCTGTTTCCATCTTTTGCATTCTAATCACCAGTAATTACCAGTGAACCCTAATTGCATGTTTGATTAATTTCAGACTGCAGAAGTTGGTAAAAATCTTCAGTTTCTTCATCTTTGGCCTTAGCGGTAGGTGCCTAAATTTGAATAAAAGTCGTATTAACTGGTCTTCCTTGTGGGCATGTGGGTATTATCCTTTCGCTGACAGCATTGTACTTCAAGATAGATCCTGAAATGTTCTTTTTGATGATGAATACAATACCATTCGCCTTCAAGTTGTCATTCCTGGCATAGTAGAGCACATGATTGTCCGATTCAAAATGACCAATACCAGTCCATTTCAGCTCACTAATGCCTAAGATATCAATGTTTATGCATTCCAATTCATTTCTGATGATTTCCAATTTTCCTAGATTCATACTTTTTACATTCCAGGTTCCAATTATTAATGGATGTTTGCAGCTCTTTCTTCTTGTTTTGATTCACGTCACATCAGCAAATGAGGGTCCATGAAGCTTGACTCCATTCACGTCATTAAGGTCGACTCTAGTTTGAGGAGGCAGCTCTTCCCCCGTAGTCTTTTGAGTGCCTTCCATCCCGAGGGGCTTATCTTCTGGCACCATATCAGAAAATGTTCCGCTGCTATTCATAAGGTTTTTCACTGGTCAATTCTTTTCAGAAGTAGACCACCAAGTCCTCCTTCCTAGTCTTAGTCTGGAAGCTCAGCTGAAACCTGTCCACCATGAGTGACCCTGCTGATATTTGAATACTGGTAGCATGCCTTCCAGCATCACAGCAACATACAAGCCCCCATGGTATGACAAACTGACAGATGCATGGGGGTTCTTTCATGTAATGCTGGTTGTATATTCAAAATTTTATAACATCCTAAAGGGTGTTACTTTCAAAGTAAAATAGTAAGTCATTATTTCTTAATACTCATATAAAAATACCTGAAAGTGTTCTATTGTATAGTCTCTAGATGCCTGCAAAATGATCAACATTAACAGTAAAATCCTTTGAAAAATTTCCATAGGCTTAGGAAAATTAATGGATTAATACAACTGGTAAAAAGAAGAAAATTATTAATGCCTCATCATTTTTACTATTATTATTATTGAACCTTGATATTTATCAATATGCCTCCTATTTCTAAAAAGTTACCTACTGAAACACTTTGTAGGAAGTCCACTGTTACTCTCATTGGATAAGTGGTTTAATTTTGGGGAGAGAAGGGCATTTTAAGTTTCAATTCTTATGTCGTATGCAAACCCAGTATTTTCCCTCATTGAAAACATTAAGTAATGCTTTGCTACTATTTGCATCATGCGTGTAATAACTTGAAGGACAATATGAGCTAAGAAGGCAATAAAGGATAAAATTTACTCACAGCATTGTTTGATCAGCCATGGAAAAAAAAAAATTTTTTTTAAAGGCCTATTCTTATGTTCCCTGCCTTAAACACTTGAAAAAACTTCATGAAAAATGTAGTGAGCATATGTGCTTTTATGTTTTAGTTGCTTGGGTCTTTTGCAAGCTGAAGAACATATTCCTGTAAGAGAAATCTTTCGGGTAGCAAGTATACAACCATGTCAATAATAATTGCTGGTCTTTCTTTAGAGAACTTAACTATCCTTTGCCTTATTTTATTATGGCAAAACATTTTTATTATGGAAGATGAAAGAAAGCAAAGAATTAGAGGAAGCAAAAGCAACAGGCATACGTACCTTTATTATCGCCTTCATGTAATTTATCTTGTTTCTTTCCCTTGATTGTGAATATCAATTAATTGGCTTACCAAAAGGTCAGCAGTTTAAATCCCCTAGCCACTCCCTGGAAACCCTGTGGGGGAGTTCTGTACTATCCTATAGGGTTGCTATGAGTCAGAATCTCCTTGACAGTAACAGGTTTGATTTTGGGATTTTCTTTAAAAATCTTCTATAGGCATCTATCTATATCTAGCAAATATAATTCAAGGTAATATTTAATCACTAAATAAATCTATCACAATTTACTGGAAAAATAGTATGCATTTACAATCGAGAGTTTTAGGGATCTTAATGATAACATGCTAAACAGTTTATTCTAAATTGAGAAGGTTACAGTTTTGTGGAGTTAATCTCTTGTGAGTTTGAAAAAAAATTTTTTTTTTAATTTTAAATAATTCTGTGAATTTTCTGTAATACAAATTCCCAAAATTATCATCCAACTAATCATTCTCTTTCTGGGCTCTTTAAATTTCTTAAAATATTCCTTTCATCTATTTTGATGTGGAAGAATAAGAACTACACCTAAAACAAGACACGTGGATGTTAATCCTGGCTCTTATACCAATTACTTGTGAGAACCTGAATCCAATTGATGGGGCTACGCTATGATTTATTAAGCCATTTCCAGCTCTAGAATTCTTTGACACAAAATTATACTGCTTTTCAAGAAACTACCGCCAAAAAAACCCATTGCTGTCAAGTCGACTCCAGACTCATAGCGACCATACAGGACAGAGTAGAACTGCCCCATAGGGTTTCCAAGAAGTGGCTGGTATATTCAAATTGCCAACCTTCTGGTTAGCAGCCAAGTTCTTAACCACTATTTCTTCTGTCACATAATAGGTCTAACCCACACTTTCTGGGCTTTGAGGACCTTCAGTAATTTATACCAACTTCCAGAAAAACCTATCCGGAGTGTTTTAATCACTAAATTCCTAAACATAATTTTTGCTCTTGACTAGTATCTTTAATATTCCCTTCCCATTTTCTCTTACCTAATTTACATGCTCAATTGTATGTTTATACACTTTCAATGTAAATTTCTTTTAGTACTGAAAATATAGGTATTTGTGATTTTTTTCACATAAAGTTATGAACCATTTGAGAGTTTAAAAATAAGCATTTTCATTTGTTTTTGTATCCCCCACTACTATAATGGGAGCAACTGGCACAGTAAAAATGTTTTGAATGAATGTTATAAGCAAAATTTTTCCCCCCTGATGTTTATTCCCTGGTGTTATGCCTGTAAATATGTTAAATTACATAGGAAAGGGGATTTGGTTATATAATGAGGTTGTTAATCAAATGACCTTAAAATAGGAAGATTATGCTGGATTATCTAGGTGGGCCCAATGTAATCTCTTAGGGCCTTAAAAGCAGATGAGGGAGACAGATAAAACAGCAAGAGGTAAATCACACCAAAGGCAGATGAACTGAGATTCAGAAACACTTCCTCCACTTTGCTGGTTTTGAAGACTAAAGAGGCCAGGATCCAAGGAATGTGGGTGGGCTCTGGAGGCTGAAAACAAACCTCAGCCAAAGTTAACAAAGAAATGCGACTTCAGTCCTACTACTGCATGGAACTGAATTCTACCAACAGCCTGCATGAATCTGGAAGCAGATTCTCTCCCAGCGCCTCCAGTAAAGAATGTAAAAATGTAGCCCTGCCCAAACCTTTATTTGAGGTTGATGAGACTCCTGTCAGACTTCTGACCTACAGAGAACTGTGAGATAATAGATTAGTGTTGTTTTAAACTGTGAAGTTTTTACAAAACTTTTTTTACAACAGTAATTTTTACAACAGCAATAGATAACTAATACAAGGAATTAATTATTAGATGGTATAATATCTTTGCTCTACCTTAGCGTTTACACTGACCATTATCCCTTTCCTTTCATATGTCAGTCTCTCTCCTCTCAGACCTACTTTAGTCTCAAAACCCCAGGGAAAAATTCCTGATGACTCCAAGTTGAACTGAATCTTTCACTCTCTGACATCTCTTATGCTCTACCACATCATGCTTACCTATTGGGTGTGGTCTTATTGTAAGTTATATTTATCACACTGTTACATACTGTTGAGTAATTATTATGGGCGCGTATATTTTGTTTTCCTTTTGTATTTACAAGGATAGCATTAGCAGCCTAGTGGCACTGATGAAATACTCATTGTTTTTTAAGAATTCTTCGAAATGTTTTCTGCCAATCAAATAACAATTATTAAATGATTAGGAAAAAAAAAAATCCAGCATTTTGAATCAGAGCTCTGGTCTTGATTCTGTAGGTAAGAGGGATACATTAGAAGAACAAGATCCTGTACATTGCCCTCAGGACACCCAATAAACCACCAAAACCATATAAATTCAAAATATGCACATTTTTAGAACATCAGGTCTAGTTCAAGTGCTGTAATAGTAAAGCAGTTGGAAGTAGCAATGGGTAAATAATTTAAATAGGGATGAGAAGAATTTGTGAAGATTAACAATTTTGGAGTGACGTCAATGTCAATTTTTTAAGTTATTTGATTTTCAAATATTGTTTCCAAGGAGCACCTGGTAGATTCAAACTGCCAACCTTTCAGTTAGCAGCCATAGCACTTAGCCACTACGCCACCAGAGTTCCCTGATAAGGAGAAAGATGTTTAAAAAAAAGATTGCTAGAAGAAAAAAAAAAAAATTTTTTTTTTTTTTTTTTTTTTACATAATGTTCCTTCTTACTCAAGGATAAGCTCGAAACTAATTTTTAACATATAACTTATGAAGACAAGGAATTTAATTTACAGGGAATGCCACAAATAATGAAGACAATTTATCACTAGAATTGAAAACAGTTACCTGTGCTTTCTTCTAGTTTTTTCATATTTATCATAGCATCATTTTTAATATAAACTGTAGCATATTAAAAATTGCTCCTGCCATCTGTTTTAAAAGATGTTCTAAAAAAAAAAAAAAAAAGAAAATGTTTACAAATCAACCAAGCGGTGTTCACTGAGTCTTTATTTTGTGCAACATTCATGATAGGCTCATAGGAAAGAGCAGGCAGAACTGTTGCCTTGAAGTCCCTTCTAACTCATGGTGACCTTATACATGTCAAAGTAAAACTGTGACCCATGGGGTTTTCAATGGCCAATTTTTCAGAAGAAGAGCCCCCAGGACTTTCTTCCAAGGTGCTTCCCGGTGGACTTGAACTGTCAACCTTTTGATTAGCAGCCCAGATTTGTTAGCCATTTGCACCACACAGGAATTCCAAAGCAGACAGAGAGAAGCAATATACAAGAGCACAAGAAGGGGCCTGGTCACTTGAAAGCCTGTGACGCAGCTGGAAACACAATAAAACTATGTAAGAAGGTAATGGTAAAGAGGATATCACATTATACTAATAGCTGCTAAAAATTTGCTGCAATCTAAACTATGTGCTCATTGAGAGTGATAACTGTTTATTTTTCGTCTTTGTAATCCCTGTTTCAGGCCCTCAGTAAATGTTTGTTCAAATAATGAATACATAAGAACAGAAAGCATTCACAAAATGGGCCAGAATGCCATTCGGAGAGGGCTTCACCAGCAGGGCAGACCCTAAGAAAAGCCTCGAGGGATATGAAGAATCTAGGTTAGTTTCCGGAATGCCCACTCACACTTTACCCCTCCCATCCTACTCAAACCTTCAATATCTAGGTCAACAGCGTCTCAGCTCAGTGGAGCATTTTCATTGCATTTCCAGACAAAGATATCCACGCCTTCTTCACTGTCTTACAATTACTCTTGCAATTTCGCATTTATCAACATTTCTAGCCGCACACACTTGGGGAGTTACTTAACCACTCTATGGCCTCAATGTTCTCATTAGTCACATAATAATAGTTCCCATCTCACAGGATTATTATAATACATAAGTTTCTATATATAAAGTACCTAGAATAGGGGCACATAGTAATCGCTGAAGAACTACTAGTTTTTATTATAATTAAGTTTAATTATTTGAGGGGCCGATATTATGAAATACGTAAGTTAATTAAGAACAAAATGTCTTATTTCTGCAGAACTAGATATAATATCTTCTATAAGTGATTAATAATTGCTTGTTGAATTGATTTAAATATGTTGAGGAAGAATTTCATATAAAATAATTTATCACACCAAAAACAAAACCAGTTGCTACTGAGATGCTTCAATTCATAGTAACCCCATGTGTGCATAATAGAACTGCACTCCATCCTGTTCTCAAGGCTGTGATCTTTCGCAAGCAGGTCACCGGGTCTTTCTTCCCAAGTGCCCCTGGGTGTGTGCAAAGCACTGACCTTTCAGTTAGTAACTGAGCACATAACCATTTGCTCCACTCAGGGGCTCCATTTTATTGTTACTGTGAGTTGCAGTGGAGTGGATTCTGACTCATGTGCGCCCCGTGTGTGAGAGTAGAGCTGTGCTCCATGGCAATAGTGTCAGTCTGGGCATCTGAGTGGTGGTGGTATGTGGGTGGCACTGTCAGAGGGAGTGACACTAAAATGACTGTCTATAAAATTTTTTTGCAGTGTTTCAGCAAAAATTTATTATTTTTTATAAAAATATCCCTGTAATTATAAAAACAAAAGCATTTTTTTGTAAGCACAGCTTACGTGCATCAGTATACCTACAAGGCTCAAACTTTATGCTAATTTATTTTCTGAATATTCTAACACACTCTGGCCACAGCTGTCATTATTACCCACTTACAGTGATGCTTTGGATCAAGTAGTTTCGTCTGCCTGTGCTACAAGCATGCACTGCTGTTTTCACTGTTGCCTTTTTATAGTCACTGATTTTGTCACATTTTCTCGTGTTTTTGCTACAATATTGTGGTAGAACTGCCCCCATAGGGTTTTCAAGGAGCTGCTGGTGGATTCAAACCACCAGCCTCTTGGTTAGCGGCCTGAGTTCTTAACGACTGTGCCACCAGGGAGTCGTTAAGTCAGCCTGAGATTAATTTGATGCATGTCTGATTGTGGTTGAATTTTTCACACTGGAGTTTTTATTTATTGGTGTTAAGTGCCTTTTATTCAAATTAACTTGACTTGAAAGCATACATATGATTTAAAATATGTCTTATTGTTAAGTGTCATTGAGTTGGTTCTAACTCATCACTTTATGTACGACAGAAGGAAACACTGACCAGAACTGTGCCACCCTCACAATCGTTGTTCTGCTTGAGCTTATTGTTGCAATTTTATATAAATTGTGGTCTATATAAAACTACCTTTGCACATGCGACCTATACATAAAACTAATTTATAGATTTAAGAAATTAGTTTATTTATAATGCATGTATTTTAAATTAAAAACACTAGCAAAAAAGTATAAATTTCAAATACCTTAAGGAAAAAAATAGTGTACATGTTTGATTAAACTTATCTAACTCATAGTCCCTTTTTTAATTCTAGTCCTTATGGTATTTTAGTCCTAACAGTATTTAGAAAAAAATGAAGGAAAAGCATTTGAGAAAGTTTGTTGTTAAAGAGATTTGGCTTTTATTTCTGTCAGAATGTTATATCATGTATAAGAATAAAATCTCTGGACATCACAAGCATATAGTAATTACATGTTCCTGTAAATTGCCTAGGAATTATACTTATTGTCAAGGACATTGCATGTAATATACATTTTAATTTAGAATATAGAAGCAATGCAGTTGTGGAATTTAGGAAAGGAGCCCTGGTCACACAGTGATTAAGATCTTGGCTGCTAACCAAAAGGTCATCAGTTCAAATCCACCAGCTTCCCCTTGGTAACCCAATGGGGCAGTTCTACTCTGTCCTGTAGAGTCGCTATAAATCAGAATCAACTCAACCACAACAGGTTTAATTTAGGAAACAATGGTCACTAATAAATATATGGGTCCCTGGGTGGTGCAGTCCGTTTGTGCTAGGCTGCTAGCTGACGGTTGCTGGTTCAAACTCATCCAGCTGTGTAGAAGGAGAAAGCCCTGGCTATCTGCTTCCTAAAGTTTAAGCCTAGAGAACACTGTGGAGCTCAATTCTACGCTGTAAAACATACCTTCACCGTGAGTCAGAATCAGTTCGATGGCAACAGGTTTGTTTTTTTCTTTAGTAATAAATATATACCCAGTACAGCTTTTATCCTGTTAAAATTCTCAAGGAAGTCACGATGAGCAATGAATTGTATCATGAAAGTAAAAAGCGCTTGTGATTCCAAATAACTATTACTTCAGTGGCTGAGCAGAACATAGGTTTTTTCTTTCTTTCTTTCTTTTTATTGTGCTTTAAGTGAACATTTAAAATTCAAGTCAGTTTCTCATACAGAAACTTATACACACATTGTTGTGTGACCCTAGATACTCTCCCTACAATGTGACCGTACACTTCTCCTCTCCACCCTGTATTTCCCATGTCCATTCAACCAACTCCTGTCCCCCTTCTGCCTTCTCATTTTGCCTCCAGACAGGGATAGAATATAGTTTTTAAGTGTTTTGTTTTCAGTACTTATTTTTACAATGAAACTTGATGCAGAAATATCCAACGTTTTTAAAATTGCAATCTTTTCTATTTAATGTTAATTATGATTCAAAACTTAATAACTTTAAAAAAGGTAAAATTTATGTAATTAAAATATTTTAATTGAATTCTAAACATTACTGTAAGACTTGTTCATTTCTGGTTTGTGTGTGTGTGTGTATGTACATGTACATGTATGCTTGAATATTTTGGATACTTTATAGTCATCTGGAAAAAATTGAAAGATAAAGCAGATTTTAAATTTACATTAGAAAATAATAAAGGCTTCCACTCTTAGAGTGTGCTAGGTTGTAAGCACTTTACATTAATTGGGAACTAAGTATGAGTCCAAAGAGCTCTGGTGGATCAGTGGTTAAGCACTTGACTGCTAACTGAAAGATTGGCAGTTCACACCACCAGTGGCTCCACTGGAGAAAAACCAAAAACCGTACCCCTTGCCGCCGAGTCAATTCTGACTCACAGCAACCGTATAGGACAGAGTAGAACCACCCCCATCAAGTTTCCAAGGAGCACCTAGTAGATTCGAACTGCCAACCCTTTGGTTAGCAGCCGTAGCACTGAACCACTATGCCAGCAGGGTTTCCCCACTGGAAAAAAGACCTAGGAATGTGTTCCCATAAAGATTCCAAAACCAAACCCAGTGCGGTCGAGTCGATTCTGACTCATAGCGACCCTATAGGGCAGGGTAGAACTGCCCCATAGAGTTTCCAAGGAGCGCTTGGCGGATTCAAACTGCAGACCCTTTGGATAGCAGCCATAGCAGTGAACCACTAGGCCACCAGGGTTTCCCCATAAAGATTACAGCCTAGGAAATCCTATGGGCAGTCCTACTCTGTCCTACAGGATTGCTATGAGTTGGAATGTACTCAACAGAACGCAACAGCTACAACAAATATGAATCCTGGGTGCTACAAAGAGTTAAGGCACTTGGCTGTTAACCAAAAGGTTGATGGCTTGAGTCTAACCAGAGGCACCTTGGTGATCTACTTTCAAAAAATCATAGCCATGAAAACCCTACGAGCACCTTTCTAGTCTGAAGCACGCGGGATTGCCATGAGTTGGAATTGGCACAACGGCAACTGGTTAAAAAAGAAACAAACAAAAAAAGCCTTACGAAAAGGTAACTTTTTTTTTTTTTATTGTTCTTTAGGTGAAAATTTACAGCTCAAGTTAATTTCTCATACAAAAATTTATACACATATTGTTATATGACTAGTTGCAATTCCTATAATGTGACAGCACACCGTTTCGGCCCCCAGTTTCCCAAGTCCATCCAACCAGCTCCTGTCCCTTTTGGCCTTCTCATCCTGCCTCCGGACAGGATCCCCCATTTGTTCTCTTGTTTCTGCCTGAGCTAAGAAGCACACTCTTCACGAGTATTATTTTATGTTTTATAATCCAGTCTAATCTTCACCCAAAGAGTTAGCTTCAGGAATGGTTTTAGTTCTGGGTTAACAGTCTGGCTTCAGAGGTTCCTCCAGTCTTGGTGAGACCATTAAGTCTGGTCTTTTTACGTGAATTTGAGTTCTGCACCTTGCTTTTCTCCTGCTCCATCAGGGACTGTATATTGTGTTCCCTGTCAGGGCGGTCATTCGTGGTAGCCAGGCACCATCTAGTTCTCCTGCTCTCAGGTTGATAGAGTCTCTAGTTTATGTGGCCCTTTTGTCTCTTGGGCTAAATTTTTCCTTGTATCTTTGGTGTTCTTCATTCTTCTTTGCTCCAGGTGGGTTTGGACCAATTGATGTACCTTAGCTGGCCACTCACAAGCTTTTAAGACCCCAGATGCCTCTCATCAAAATGGGATGCAACATTTTCCTAATAAACTTTGTTATGCAAATTGACTTAGATGTCCCCCAAAACCGTGGTCTTAGACTCCATCCCCTGCTACTCTGTCCCTTGAATCGTTTGGTTGTATTCAGGAAAGTTCTTAGCTTTTGGTTTAGTCCAGCTGTGCTGACTTTCCCTGTATTGTGTATTGTCCCTCCCTTTTTTTTTTTCACCTAAGATAATTCTTGTCCACTATGTAGTTTGTGAATACCATTCTCCTTCTCTTCCCACCCTCATAACCATCAAAGAATGTTTTCTTCTGTGTTTAAACATTTTCTTGAGTTCTTATAATTGTAATCTCATACAATATTTGTCTTTTTGTGACTAATTTCACTCAGCATAATGCCTTCCAGACTCATTCATGTTGTGAGATGTTTTGCAGATTCATTGTTGTTCTTTACCGTTGTATAGTATTCCATTGTGTGCATGTACCATAATTTTTTTATGCATTTGTTCACTGATGGGCACCCAGGTTGTTTCCATCTTTTTCCTATTGTGAACAGGGCTGCAACGAACATGGGTTTGCATATATCTATTCATGTGATGACTCTGATTTCTGTAGGATATAGTCCAAGGAGTGGAATTGCTGGATCATATGGTACTTCTATTTCCAGCTTTTTAAGGAAGTCCCAAATCTTTTTCCGAAGTTGTTGTACCATTTTACATTCCCACCAGCAAACTATAGGTATTCCAGTCTCTCTGCAAGCTCTCCAGCATTTATTATTTTGGGTTTTTTGGATTAGTGCTAGCCTGGTTGGGGTGAGATGGTATCTTGTAGTTTTGAATCCATTACTCTAATGGCTAATGGAAGAAAAGCAAAAAGAAGAAATGATGAAGTAAAGTAACAACAGAATATATCAAAAGGCAGCTTGAAAAGACAAAGTAAAGCATTATAATGACATGTGCAGAGAGCTAGAGACAGAAAACCAAAAGGGAAGAACATGCTTGGCATTTCTCAAGCTGAAGAAACTGAAAAAAAATCCTCAAGTTGCAATAGTGAAGGATTCTTTGGGGAAAGTATTAAACAATGCAGGAAGCATCAAAAGAAGATGGAAGGAATACACAGAGTCATTATACAAAAAAGACTTGGTCAACATCCAACCATTTCTAGAGGTAGGTAGCATGTGATCAGGAACTGATGGTACTGAAGGAAGAAGTCCAAGCTGCTCTGAAGCCCTTGGCAAAAAACAAGGCTCCAGGAACTGACTGAATATCAATTCAGATGTTTCAACAAACACATGCAGCACCGGAAGTGCTCACTCATCTATGCCAAGAAATTTGGAAGACAGCTACCTGACCAACCAAATGGAAGAGATTCATACTGATGCCAATTCCCAAGAAAAGTGATCCAACTGAATGCGGAAATTAATGAACAATACCATTAATATCACATGCAAGCAAAATTTTGTTGGAGATCGTTCAAAGGCGGCTACAGCTGTATATCAACATGGAACTGCCAGAAATTCAGGCCAGATTCAGAAGAGGACGTGGAATCAGGGATATCATTGCTGGTGTCAGATGGATCCTGGCTGAAAGCAGAGAATACCAGGATGTTTACCTGTGTTTTATTGACTTTGTAAAGGCATTCAACTGTGTGAATCATAACAAATTATTGATAACATTGCGAAGAATGGGAATTCCAAAACATTTAACTGTGCTCATGAGGAACCTGTACATAGATCAACAGGCAGTTGTTTGGACAGAACAAAGGGATACTGTGTGGTTTAAAGTCAGGAGAGATGTGCATTAGGGTTGTGTCTTTTCACCATACCTATTCAATCTGTATGCTGTGCAAATAATCCAAGAAGTTGAACTATATGAAGAAGAACGGGGCATCGGGATTAGAGGAAAACTCCTTAAAAGCCTGCAATATGCAGATGACACAACCTCACTTGCTGAAAGTGAAGAGGACTTGAAGCACTTACTGATGAAGATAAAAGACCACAGCTTTCAGTATGGATTACAGCTCGACATACCAAACCAAACCAAACCCAGTGAGGTCGAGTCAATTTCAATTCATAGCAACCCTATAGGATGGAGTAGAACTTCCCCATAGAGTTTCCAAGAAGCACCTGGCAGATTTGAACTGCTAACCGTTTGGTTAGCAGCCGTAGCACTTAACCACTACACCACTAGCATTTCCACACCTCAACATAAAGAAAACAAAAATCTTCACAACTGGACCAATAAGCCACATTGAGATAAAAGGAGAAAAGATTGAAGTTGTCAAGGATTTCATTTTACTTGGATCCAGAATTGACACCCACAGAAGCAGCAGTCAAGATATCAAAAGACACAGTGCATTGGGCAAGGCTGCTGCAAAGGACCTCTTTAAAGTGTTGAAAAGCAAAGATGTCACCTTGAAAACTAAGGTGGGCCTGACCCAAGCAGTTGTGTCTTCAATCACCTCGTATGCATGCGAAAGCTGGGCAACGAATAAGGAAGACCAAAGAAGAATTGATGCCTTAAAATTGTGGTGTTGGTGAAGAATATTGAATATACCATGGACTGCCAAAAAAATGAACAAATATGTACTGGAAGAAGTACAACCAGAATGCTCCTTAGAAGCAGGGATGGCAATACTGCATATTACATACTTTGGACATGTTATCAGGAGTGATCAGTCCCTGGAGAAGGACATCATGCTTGGTAAGTACACAGCAGAAAATGGGAAGACTGTCAACAAGATAAATTGACATAGTGGCTGCAACAATGGGCTCAAGCATAGAAATGATTGCGAACATAGCACAGGACAGGCAGTGTTTTGTTCTGTGGTACCTAAAGTCACTATGAGTTGGAACTGACTCAATAGCACCTAACAACAACAACAATGGCTAATGATCATGAGCATTTCCTCTTGCATCTGTTAGCTGCCTGAATGTCTTCTTTGGTGAAGTGTCTGTTCATATCCTTTGCCCATTTGTTAACTGGATTATTTGTCTTTTTGTTGTTGAGGTTTTGCAGTATCGCGCAGATTTTAGAGATTAGACCCTGATCAGATATGTTGTAACCAAAAATTTTTCCCTAGTCTGTGGGTTGCCTTTTTACTCTTTTGGTGAAGTGTTTGGATGAACACAAGTGTCTGATTTTTAGGAGCTCCCAGTAACTACAGTTATCTAGTTTCTCTTCTTGAGTTTACACATTGCTAGTTATGGTTTGTTTTCTGTTTATGCCATATATTAGGGCTCCTAACGTTGTCACTATTTTTTCTTCAATAATCTTTATTGTTGTAAATTTTATATTTAGGTTTTTTATCCATTTTGAGTTAGTTTTTGCACATGGTGTGAGGTATGGGTCTTGTTTCATTTTTTTGCAGATGGGTATCCAGTTATGCAAGCACCATTTGTTAAAGAGACTGTCTTTTTCCCATTTAATGGACTTTGGGTCTTTGTCAAATATCAGCTGCTCATATGTGGGTGGATTTATGTCAATTCTGTTCCATTGGTCTATGTATCTGTTGTTGTACCAGTACCAAGCTGTTTTGACTATCGTGGGAGTATAATAGGTTCTAAAATCAGGTAGTGTGAGGCCTCCCACTCTGTTCTTCTTCTTTGGTAATGCGTTACTCATCCGGGGATTCTTCCTTTCCATATAAAGTTAGTGATTTGTTTCTCCATCTCCTTAAAAAATGTTGTTGGAATTTGGACTGGGATTGCATTCAATCTGTAGATTGCTTTGGTTAGGACTGACATTTTCACAATTTTGCTTGTTCCTATCCATGAGTAAGGTAAGTTTTTCCACTTATGTGGGTCTCTGTTGTCTTGCAATTGTGTCTTGTAGTTTTCTTTGTGTAAGTCTTTTACATCTCTGGTAAGATTTATTGCTAAGTATTTAACTTCTCGGGGGCCACTATAAATGGTACTGATTTGGTGATTTTCTCTTCAATGTTCTCTATGTTGGTGTAGAGGAATCCAACTGATATTCATATGTTTATCTTGTATCCTGATACTTTGCTGAAATCTTCTATTTGTTCCAGTAGTTTTCTTGTGGATTCTTTGGGGTTTTCTGTATATAAGATCATGTAGGGATATTTTACTTCTTCCTTACCAATTTGGATGCACTTCATTTCTTTTTCTTGTCTAATTGCTCTGGCTAGGACCTCCAGCACAATGCTGAGTAAGAGTGGTGATAAAGGGCATTCTTATCTGATTCCCATTCTCAAGGGGAATGCTTTCAGACTCTGTGCATTTAGGATGATGTTGGCTGTTGGATTTGTATAAATGCCCTTTATTATATTGAAGAATTTCCCTTTTATTCTTATTTTGCTGAGCGTTTTTATCAGGAATGAGCGTTGGAATTTGTCAAATGCCTTTTCTGCATCAATTGATAAGATTATGTAGTTCTTGTCTTTTGTTTTATTTATGCGATGAATTAAATTGATTGTTTTCTGTTATTAATCCATCCCTGCATACCTGGTATGAATCCCACTTGGTCATGGTGAATTATTTTTGATATGTTGTTAAATTCTGTTGGCTAGAATTTTGTTGAGGATTTTTGTGTCTAGGTTCATGAGGGATATTGGTCTGTAATTTTTTTTTTTTTTTGGTGGCGTCTTTACCTGATTTTGGTATCAGGCTTATGCTGGCTTCTTAGAATGCATTCCATTCTTTTCTGTGCTCTGAAATACCCTTAGTAGTAGTGGTGTTAACTCTTCTCTGAAAATTTGGTAGCATTCCCCAGTGAAGTCATTTAAGCCAGGGCTTTTTTTTTTTACTGTTGGGAGTTTTTTAATTACCTCTTCAATCTCTTTTTTTGTTATAGGTTTATTTAGTTTCAAATTTGTTGGAGTATAATTTTTCATAGTATTCTGTTATAATTCTTTTAGTTTCTGTTCAGTCTGTTGTGATATCGCCCGTCTCATCTCTTATTAGGGTTATTTGTTTCCTGTCCTGTTTTTCTTTGCCAGTTTGGTCAATGGTTTATCAATTTTGTTGATCTTTTTGTTGAAATTTTGGTATTGTTGACTCTTTCAATTGTTTTTCTAGTCTCTATTTCATTTAATTCTCCTCTAATTTTTATTATTTCCTTTCTTCTGGTGCCCAAAGGCTGCTTTTGTTGCTTTCTTTCTATTTGTTCTAGTTGTAGTGTTAATGTTTGAATATTGACTCTTTCTTCTTTTCGGATGTGTGCATTTATTGCTATACATTGACCTTTGAGTGCTGCTTTTGCTCTGTCCCAAAGGCTGTGGTAGGATGTGTTTTCATTCTCATTTACGTCTATGAATTTCTTTATTCCATCCTTGATTTCTTCTATAACCCAGTAGGTTTGGAGCAAGGTTGTTCATTTTCCATGTATTTGATTTTTTCCTTGCTTTTTTCTGTTATTAATTTCTACTTTTTTGGCTTTATGGTCAGAAAACGTGCTTTATAATATTTTGATGCTTTGGGTTCTGTTAAGGCTTGCTTTGTGGCCTAATATGTGGTCTATCCTGGGGAATGTTCCATGTGTGTTGGAAAAGAAAGTATACTTGGCTGCTGTTGGGTGGAGTATTCTGTATATGTCTATGAGATCAAGTTCGTTGATTGTGACATTTAGATCTTCCGTGTCTTTACTGAGTTTCTTTCTGGATGTTCTGTACTTCACCGTAAGTGGTGTGTTGAAGTCTCCTCCTACTATTGTGGAGCTGTCTATTTCTCTTTTCAATGCTGTTCGAGTTTGTTTTATGTATTTTGGAGCCCTGTCATTGTATGCATAAATATTTGTTCTGGTTATGTCCTCCTGGTTTATTGACACTGTAATCATTATATAGTGTCCTTCCTTATCCTTTGTGGTGAATTTTGCTTTAAAGTCTATTTTGTCAGAAATTAATATTGCCACTCCTGTTCTTTTTTGATTGTTGTTTGCTTGATATATTTTTTCCATCCTTTAAATTTTAGTTTGTTTAGGTCTTTGAGTCTAAGGTGTGTCTCATGTAGGCAGCATATAGACAGATCATTTTTTTTTTATTCATTCTGCCACTCTCTGTTTCTAGTGGTGCATTTAGTCCATTTACATTCAGTGTAATTATTGATAGGTATAAGTTTAGTGCTGTCGTTTTGATATATTTGTGTGTGTGTGTGTATGTGTGGTTTATAGTTTCTTTGTTCCACTTGGTTTTCTGTGCTGAGTCTTTTTCTTTATGTATTTTCTTTTCATCTGTTTCATTATTGTTGATTTTGTATTTGCTGAGTCTATGTTTTTCCCCTTTTTTATTTTTATGTGCAGGATTGTTAGTTTCCTTTGTGGCTACCTTAAAATTTACCTCTATTTTTTCTAAATATAAACCAGTTTTTTTTATTTCTTGATAGCATCTTGATATTGTTCCCATATGAAAGTTCTATGACTACATTATTTAGTTCTCTTTTTTGTTTTAATGTTGACATCTTTTACATATTGACATCTCTGTTTCCCTATTTTCAGTGTTTAAGCTTTGACTTATTTTTGTGACTTCCCTTTTTGAGTTGATATCTGGTTGTTCTGTCCTATGTTCTAGTCTTGGATTGTTATCTGATATTATTGATTCTCTAAGCAGAGGACTCTTTTTAGTATTTCTTGTAATTTTCATTTGGCTTTTACAATTTTTCTTAACTTCTGTTTATCTGGAAATGCCCTAATTTTGTCATCATATTAGACAGTTTTGCTGGGTATAGAGTTGTTGGCTGTCAATTTTTTTTCCTGCAAGGATTTGTATATGACACCCCATTGCCTTCTTGCCTTCATGGTGAGTAGTCATAGTTTAGTCTTATTGACTCTCCTTTGTAGGTAACTTTTCATTTATTCCTAGCAGCCCTTAAAATTCTCTTTGTCTTTGATTTTGGCAAGTTTGATTATAGTATGTCTTGGTGATTTTCTTTTGGGGTCTACCCTATGTGGGGTTTGAAGAGCTTCTTGGATAGGTATCTTCTCGTCTTTCACAATATCAGGAAAGTTTTCTGCCAACAAATCTTCAACAATTCTCTCTGTATTTTCTCTTGTCCCCCTTGTTCTTGTACTCCAGTCAATCATAGGTTATTCCTCTTGATAGACTCCCACATAATTCCTAGGGTTTATTCATTTTATTAAATTCTCTTATCTGATTTTTCTTCAGATAAATTGGTGTCAAGTGCTTTATCTCCAGTCTCACTAATCCTGGCTTCCATTGCCTCAATTCGGCTCCTATGACTTTCTGTTGAGTTGTCCAATTCTGAATTTTTATTGTTAATCTTTTGGATTTCTGTTTGTTGTCTCTCTATGGATTCTTGCAGCCTATTAAATTTGTCGTTTTGTTCTTCTGTAACCTTTCTAAATCTCTCTGTTGCTTTGTCTGTGTATTCCTTGTCTTGGTCTGAGTTTTGCCTCTTCTCCTCCCTGATCTCTTGAAGAGCTCTGTATATTAATCTTTTGAATTTCACCTCCAGTAATTCTAAGACCTTCTTTCTCTTCCTCCAGAGACTTACTTGTTCTTTGTTTTGGTCGCTTGCTGAAGCCATCATGGTCTGCCTCTTTATGTAATTTGACATTAACTGTTGTCTTGGAGCCATCAATAAGTTATTATATTTATTTATTTTATGTTTGCTTACTCTGTCCTAGCTTCTTGTTTTGTTTTGATATGCCCAAATAGGCTGGTTATGTGAGCTACTTTGATTATTGGTATTTTTTAAGCTCTCACGTCCTGTCACCAGGTGGTGAGAGCTGCGACTAGGTATGCGAACCTAGGAGTCCATTTACTTTTCTTGTGTAGATTCAGCTGAGGTGTCCAGGTCATCATCAGTTACTGAGTACATAGTGCAGACTCTTACCTACAGTCCCTAGATGGGCAGGGCTACATGGGGGGATTGAAGCAGGCACAGGTATCTGGCAGCAGTAGGGGGTTATGTGCGAGCAAGGTAGGGGGCTGATGACTGCCTCTGAGTGCCTGTGTGGAAGAAGTGTCCCTGTTCCCTAGAACACATAGGAGGGTGGGTTTTGCAGCCAGACTTTGGGTACCCAATGCTGTTGGCTGTAATGACTGGGAGGCACCACTTATTCTCAGACCCCTGTTGTGGGTGGCTAGGTG
This sequence comes from Loxodonta africana, assembly GCF_030014295.1. Lineage (NCBI taxonomy): Eukaryota > Metazoa > Chordata > Mammalia > Proboscidea > Elephantidae > Loxodonta > Loxodonta africana. The sequence goes on along the minus strand of NC_087346.1, from coordinate 60,999,040 downwards.
GAGTGGGTGGAGCCACCAGTCCTATAGCCCCTGATGTGGGTAGGTGAGGACCCTGCTTAATGGGCAGCTCGGTGTCAAATGTCACAAATCTGCCACTTCCCCTTAGCTGTTGCAGTTAAAAATAAGCTTTAGGTATATACCCTGTTGTACTCTGCTAATGAGGGCCTACACTGTTGAAATGGGCCCACACAAATCTAGGCAGGGGTGAAAGGCATTCAAAGCCTGTGGACCTCTTATGCCTATGCTTAGGCAAAGGGCAGCACCTGCCATGAGGTCTCAGTTTAGGAGGGCTGGCAGATTATTTTTTCCTGTGTGTTATTTGTTTATTCCCTCTCCAAAGCTTGGCTCAGGCATGCGTGATGGGTTCCCAGGTGGCACCACAATTGCTGAAGCCGGACTGGGACTGAAGCAGAATAGGGAGGAGGCAGGTAAAGGGGAAAGAGGCACTTCCCAGAAAGGGAAGGGTTATTTTGATCCCACACAATAGGTTAGATGCTTGCACCTAACTTTTGTAGATCCAGCGCTGCTTCCCCTGGGTCCAGAGACTTGTGCAGACTCTCCACCACTCAGTTTCTTCCGATGTGGAAAATGTGTCCCGAGTGCTACTGCTTGCCTCAGCCCATGTGCGCCAGATGATCCAGCCTGCAGGGTGCCGGCCAGGTCAAGTCTGGCAAATCCTCACTGCTTCTGAACTGTCTCTCCCTTCCTCTGTCATTCAATTCAACTTCTCAACTTTGTCTTTGTTGTTCAGTGTTCCTAGATTGTCATATATTATTGATTCACTTGTTTTTTCGGGTCTTTGTTATAAGAGGGACCACAGAAAGTGTCTGACTATTCCACTATCTTGGCCCTGCCCTGAGTAGATAACTTTTTTATCCTCATTTTCTGGGTGATGAACTGGAGCACAATTTAGTTGAGTAGCTGGCTCAACGTCATGTGGTAATATAGGATTAATAGTGTCAGAACTCTAGCAATTATTTTCACAGTCGAGGCTCTTAACCACTATGCTAGCCATCTTCATCAAGAGAGAAAACAGAAAACAAAGACTCAAGTTTTAAAAATTTTCTTTCTATGAGTGGTCAAATAACAATAACAATAATATTATTTAATAAATTTATACTTTAAAATAGAACTTTCCAAATTGAACATTTTTATTGATCCAAGTGCTGGGTATAACATGAATAAAATTTCACTATGACCAATCCTGCTGACATGTTTCTGAAAAGTATTAGCCACTACTCTGTCATGCGTGATTCACTTGGTGTTTAATGTCATTGTTAAGTGCTTTTTTTCAACAGTATATGTTTGAATATTCTTACCATTTAATAGACCAAATGTAATGCCAAATCTGAAAGGATTCTGTGTACGGAATTGCAAACTTGCATGGGTGAATCTGCTGCAAAAATCTTCTTTAAAATCTCTTTAAAAGCATAAAAACAAAGATGTCACTTTGAGGATTAAGGTGCTCCTGACCTAAGCAACGGTCTTTTCGATTGCCTTGTGTGCATGTGAGTGCTGGGCAATGAAAAGGAAGACCCAAAAGGAACTGATACATTTGAATTAAGGTGTTGGCAAAGAATATTGAATATACCATGGACTGCCAGAAGAATGAACAAATCTGCCTTGGAGGAGGCACAGCCGAAGCTCCTCAGAAGTGAGGATGATGAGACTTTGTATTGCTTAATTTGGTCATGTTATCCGGAGGGACCAATCCCTCGAAAAGGACATCATGCTCAGTAAAGTAGAAGCTCAATTAAAAAGAGGAAGACCCTCGACAGGATTGTTTGACACAGTGGATGCAACAGTGGGCTCAAGCATAACAATGATGGTGAGGATGGCGTAGGTCTGGTTGCTATGAATCTCAACAGACTTAACAGCATCTAAAAATACCACCACTATGACTTTTAGTAAGATACTTAGCCATTTCGTGATTTCATTTTCCTTCCTGTAAAATCCATCCATTAAATTGAATAAGTTCTACACTAATCTTAGGAGATCAGTTTTTGCTGCACAATAGAGGTAGAACAGAAGTGAAAAAAAGAAAAAGCAAGTTTTGTAGGCAAAGGTCCAGTGATTCTGACTTATATTTTGGTGTCAAAGATTGATGGTGTCACAAAATATCTTAATATCTGTTATTAAAAATTACCATGGTAAAATGTGGATGAAAATAATCTACCTTACAGAAATGTGGGGATTAATTTAGCTACCTTATGGGTACTCAATAAAAGTTATCTATTACTCTTATAAAAATTATAAGATTATTTTATTTATTAAAAACTTATGGCTCCAATTGCAAATGATTATTTTGCCATGAAGTTTATTACCAGGGAATCCTATTATAAATAACTGACTCAATTTTAAATGAATCTGATGAGAATTAAATGGATTTCTTAGTATATTTTAAATCGCTTGATTAAATATATTTGTGCATAAGTACAAAAACCATGCTTAATCGGGGATATAATTTTCATTTAGCTCCTAATGGAAAGTCCTAACTGCCCTGCAGGTGATTCACATCTTGGAAGGGTAGGAAGGCATCTCTACACTTATTTTCAATCCAACCTGAGTTTATTTGTTTCATTACTTTCTAATGAAATTGAATTTGGTGAAACTTGACACCTGATAAGATTTTATCTTGCTGTATAAATAGGCTAATAAAGCAAATTTCCACAGAGATTATAGTCCTTGTTATAGCATTTTAGAGCCACATAAAAATACAGATCAATCTACTTACAATATACTTTCTTTATGTCTTTTTTTGTAAGTAATGTTGCTTTCTCTTTTGTATTGGATTTTGATAACCTAAAATGTAATTTTATATATGCCTTTTTCTATAATGAAATAGAATTAAACATAATGGTATAGATTGCATTGTCATTCTTTATGAACAACATTTAATCCACAGTTTTAAAAATGTTGTGGACTAGTGTTTTAGGTTGAATTGAACCCTCAAAAAGATGATCGAATTCCTAAGCCCTGGTACCTGTGAATGTATTTGGAAATAGAATCTTTGAAGATCATAATGAATTATGGATAACATTTCAAAGAATGGAAATTCCAGAACACTTTACTGTGCTCCTGCAGAACATGTAAATGGATCAAGAGGCAGTCATTCAAACAGAACAAGGGGATACTGTGTGGTTCAAAATGGAGATAGTGTATGGCATGGTTATATTCCTTTACCTTACTTATTCAGTCTATATGCTGATTCCCAAATAGTCTAAGAGGCTGGACTATATGAAGAAAAAACATGGCATCAGAATGGGAAACTCATTAACAACCTGTAGTATGCAGATGAAACATCCTTGCTTGCTGAAAATTAAGATGACTTTAAGCACTTTCTGATGAAGGTCAAAATCTACAGCTGTCAGTATGGATTACTTCTGAAAAAAATGAAAATCTCACAACTGAACTGATGAAATCATGATAAATAAAGAAGAAATTGAAGTTGTCAATGACTTCATTCTACTTGGATCAACAATCAAAGTCCATGAATAAAGCAGTCAAGAAATCAAATGACATCTTGCATTGGACAAATATGCTGCAAAAGACCTCTTTAAAGTATTAAAAAGCAAAGATGTCACTTTGACTAAGATGCACCTGACCCAAGCCATTGTCTTTTCTATCACCTCATATGCATGCAAAAAAAAGCTGGATAATGAAAAAAGAAAGACATTGATAGATTTGAATTGTGGTGTTGGTGAAGAATATTGAATGCACTGTGGACTGCCAGAAGAATGACCAAATCAGTCCTAGAAGAAATACAATTGGAATGCTCCTTAGAAGTAAGGATGGCAAGACTTCAGCTAGCAAGCATACTTTGGAGACATCATCAGAAAAGACCAATTGCTAGAAAGGGACACCATGTTTGGTAAAGTAGAGGACCAATAAAAATGAGGGAAACCCTTCAATGAGATGGACTGACTCAATAGCCACAACAATGGACTCAAACATTACCAATGATCATGAAGATGCCGTAGGACCAGGAAACATTTTTTCTGGTATACATAGGGTAACAAGTCAGAGCCTACTACACAGCAACTAACAATAAAAATAAGAAGTAATCAAGTTAAGATGAGGCCATACTGGAAAAAGATGGGTCCTGATCCAATATGATTCATGTCTTTTTCAAAAGACAAAAAGAAACACAGACAAATACACAGGAAGAATACCATGTGGTAATGGAGGCGGAGCATGAAGTGGTGCTAACAGCCAAGGAATAAAAGCTAAGGAATGCTAAGGATTGCCAGCAACACCAGAAGAGAAAAATATAGGACAGATTTCCTCAGAGAGAGCATGGTCCTGGTGAAAGCTTAATTTCAGACTTCTGACTTCCAGAACTGTGAGACACTAGATAGCTGTTGTTTGAAGCCAACCGTGTAGTAATCCGTTGTAACAGTCCTAGGAAACTAAGACAACTAGTAAAGAAATTTGAGTTCTTATAATATGAATAGTATAGATGCCTTGCTACTGGAAATCTAAATATCTTGCCCTCTCAACCCTGGGTGTTGTTCTATCGCATCCCCATTGGTCCTAGGCAGCTTTGTTTTCCCCTCCCATGGGCAGTGTGACCTAGCTCCTTGACCGTAGTTAGACCCTATTCTCCTGGCCCACTGAAATATTGATCCTATCCCTTCAGCTTTGAACAGTGATCCCATTCTCCTAGCCCACCTGGACCATAGCCTCATTCCCTGGAACCAACCTAGTGGCCCCACCCTTTTTAATCTAGGTAATAGCTCCACCCTCTGAAACTAAGAAAGCAGTGGTCTCACCCTTACACTCAATGCCAGCAGTCATACTGGTGTCTGGATTGCTCCCAGGATTGTCCTTTCCTTTTCTTGGAGAGCAGCAGGTGTTCACAGCCAAGTATCTCCAACGTCCTGTTTTCCACCTGTTTAATTTCAGGAGTTGGACAGCTTTCCTTCATTTTCTCCTGTCTCTGTCACCTCCAGTCTAAACTAGGCGTGTTTCTTCTGAGATGATTGATTGGATCCATAGGTCACAGGCCTAATTTCCTCAATGGTTATTTTACCATACCCTTGGCATCCTCTTTCAAACATACTTTCTTAATTTTAACAATATGGATATGCCCAGAATTCTCCAAATCTTCAATGTAGCTTTTTGCACAGTTTATTCCTTAATTTATCTTTTAAATTGAATTAAATACCCAAGTTCATCACTTACAACTATTACTTTCCACAAAAATCCTAAAAAAATTTCAGCCAAGCTCTTTGCCAATATATAATAAGAATCACCTTTCCTCCAGTGCACAAACATGTTCATCATTTTCTTTTAAGGTCCCATGAGAAGCACCCTTAACATCCACATTTTTAGCATCATCTGTTCATTGTGATGGAAGCTTTCCCCACAGCTTTTCTCACTTTTTTCGGAGCCTTCACCAGAATGATCTGTTAAAATCATAATTCTACTAACAGTCTCTTCAGAGGCAATCAAAGCTTTTACTATCAAATGCCTCAGAGCTCTTCCAGCCTCTACCCATTAACAATTCCAAAGCTCCTTCCACATTTTTAGATATTTATTACAGCAACACCACTTCCTGATACCAAACTCTGTCTTGGTCTCTTAGGGCTTCCATCATAAAATACTACAAAGTGGTGAATTTAAAAACAGAAATTTATTTCTCACAAATCTGGAGGCTAGAAGTCCAAATTCAGGGCATTGAAAAGACCATCCTCTTTCTTTGTCCACTCTGGAAGAGCTTTCCTTTTCTCCCTCAGTTCCTGGAGGCCTTGAATGTTTTTTCTTGTGGCGCAGTGATTAATCATTTGGCTGCTAACTAGAAGATTGGGAGTTCAAATCCACCAGCTGCTCCTTGGAAACCCTATGGAGCCAGTTCTGCTCTGTCCTATAGGGTGGCTATGAGTCGGAATTGACCCTTTGGCAACAAGTTTTTTTTTTTTTTTTTGACTTGAAGATGTATCTTCACATGGTGTGTTCCCCCTGTACATGTCTTCCTTTCTGTGTCTGTTCTCGCCTTTTATAAGACAGCATTCAGAAGGCATTATGACTAGGACCAACCCTACTCTGCTGTGGTTTAATAATACCTTCAAGAAAAAGACACTATTTCCCAAATCAGGACACATTTACAGGCACAAGGACTGGGACTTCAACATATCTTATTTTTGGGAGGAGATACAATTCAACCTGTAACAAATTGATGTTTCAAAATTACATATTTTATGTTGGACAGTTACATTTTGCTTTCTTTAAAAGATAATTAAAGCATAATATAATATTTATCTTTTAATTGTATTTATTAAAAAGCACGTAATAAATATTATTGAACACCAAAACAAGCATTTATTAAGATCTATTATGTGCCAAATGCTTTGTTAAAGTTTCATTATCTGTTTATCTAAGTGTACTTAACCCTAGAGTATAGATTAAGAAATTGAGAGTAAGAATGCAAAGAATTTGACAAATTTATTGAGGGGAAAATGTGAGAGCAAAGTTCTTTTTTTAAAAATAATATTTTACTGTGTTTTTGGTGAAAGTTTACACAGAAAATTAGGTTCCCCTTTGACAATTTCCACACAAATTGATCAATGACATTACATTTTTCACATTGTGTCAGCATTCTCACTAATTGTGTTCTGGCTGTTTTATTTCCAATACTCTAGTTTCCCTGATCCCTTAATTTCTCATCTTTGCTTTGGAATAAATATTGACCTTTTGGACTCACATTGTTATCGCCTGTAGGTGCTGTCATTTCCAACTTATAGCAACCCTATGTACAACATAATGTACAACATAATGAAACACTGCCCAGTCCTGTGCCATGCTCAATCATTGCTATGTTTCACCCCATTGTTGCAGCCACTATGTCAATCCATTTTTTTGAGGGTCTCCCTCTTTTTCACTGACACTCTACTTTATCAAGCATGATGTCCTTCTGCTGGACTGATCCCTCCTGATAACATGGCCAAAGTATGTGAGACAAAGTCTTGCCACCCTCCCTTATAAGGAGCATTCTGGCTATACTTCTAGCAAAACAGGTTTGTTCCTTTTTCCAACAGGTCATGGTATATTCAATCTCCCTCACCAACACCATAATTTAAGTGCATCAATTCTCTTTTGATCTTCCTTATTCATTGTCCAGCTTTCTCATGAATATGAGGCAACTGAAAATACTATGGCTTGGGCCAGGCTCATCTTAGTCCTCAAAGTGACATCTTTGCTTTTTATCACTTTAAAGAGGTCTTTTGCAGCAGATTTGTCCAATGCAAATTTGATTTTTTGACTGCTTCTTCCATGGGTGTTGTCTATGGATGCATACAGATGTTTTTATAGTAGAGCGCTGATCTAACGCGTAATATCCTTTATTTTATGTGTCACTCTGCTTCCCTGTTAAAAAGAAGATTTCGGTAGAGTTTTGGTTCAAGGTTTAAATAGCATGTAAGGGAGATAGCCTTAGGGAATCCTCTGGTCTCAGTGATCCAATTAGTCTAGCTATTTTTAAGAATTTGAGTTTTGTTTTGCATTTTTCTCCCATTCTATTCAGGATTATTTGCTGGAGCCATGGTCAGATCAGTCTTGGGACAGCAAAGTTCTTAATCATTAGGCTCTTGTTGAATTTTATTAATAAAGCTACAAACTTTACTAAGATTTCATTCATAATAAATATGCTGAAGTCGCATGCTATAATGAGTAATATACCAAGAATAAGAGAAATATACATCCAACTGAAAAGGCATTAGTTATTACTGAGTATATTCTATTATTTATAGTCTTAGTTGTGTATGTTTGTACTTTGGAAAGTGGCAAAAGATAATTAAGATAGATATATTCCATACTGTCTTAGTCATCTAGTGCTGCTATAACAGAAATACCACAAGTGGATGGCTTTAACAAAGATAAATTTATTTTCTCACAGTCAAGTAGGCTAGAAGTCCAAATTCAGGTAGTCAGATCCAGGGGAAGGCTTTCTCTTCTCTGTCGACTCTGGAGGAAGGTCCTTGTCATCAGTCTTCTCTTGGTCTAGGAGCATCTCAGCACAGAATCTGAGGTCCAAAGGATGCACTCTTCTCCCGCCATTGCTTTCTTGGTGGTATGAGGTTCCCCCCCCAACCCCGCTTCCTTCTGTCTTTTATATCTCAGAAGAGATTGGCTTAAGGCACAACCTAATCTTGTAGATCTCATCAATATAACTGCCACTAATCCATCTCATGAAAACACCAGTGGTGTAGTGGTTAAGTGCTACGGCTGCTAAGCAAAAGGTCGGTAGTTCAAATATACCAGGTGCTCCTTGGAAACTTGATGGGGTAGTTCTGCACTGTCCCATAGGGTCACTATGAGTCAGAATAGACTCAGCGGCAGCAGGTTTTGGTTTTAATCCATTTCATTACATCATAGTGATAGGATTTACAATATATAGGAAAATCACATAAAAAGGACAGCCATACAATACTGGGAATCAGGACCTAGCCAAGTTGACAGATATTTCGGGGAGACACAATTCAATCCATGACACTTACTGAAGTTTGTTATCATGATAAAATGTTCTATAGTAGAGAGAACACATGGACCTATTTGAGGTATGTAACTTACATCTGTAATTTCACTTCACTATCAATTTATTTATGATTCTGTGACTTTTTTTTACATTTTAGATTTAATTGTTTCACATTATATGTGTTTGAAAATATTTGAGAATAGGTGATATCATTTATTATTCCCAGCCTCTTAAAATTCCATGGTTGGTAAAGTTGGTATATATAATGTATTTCAGCAGAAGATTGTATCTGATAAGCATTTAAATGTATAATAAGAAAAGAAGCTTTTGCCTTCAGCCTCCAATTTTAAATGTGTGTCCATGTGTGAAATACACTGGATATTCTTTCTCCTACAAAAACTGTAAAAACAGTTATTGTTGTATAGATTTTGTGCATTATTTGATAATTTTCATGTTTTATATTTACTTTATTTCAGGCTGTATGAATTCTTAATGTTGATGATTTCATTCTATGCTTTTCTGACCTCTTAATTACACGATTGAGTTATTTTGTCTTAGAGTTTGTGAGCATGTAGACGCACATACACAGAACTATTTTTACATTGCTAACATTTTCTTTACTATTACATAATTTAAAGTCAATAACTATAAGGAAAGCTAATTATCAAACAAGTATTAATGTAAATATGCTACTCAGTTGTCAGTTGACTCACTCTGAAACATATGAAGAATCCTTTCCCAAGAAAGTGTGAGAATTGATACATCACAAAGAGTGAGACATCATTTAGCTAAATTGAAAATCATTTTAGAAATCTCCTATTGTATATCAGGTGTACATATATATTTTTCTATTTCTTTAGCTTCTCAAACAAATGCAAACTATGATTCTTTGCATATATACCATTATGAGTGTATTTCTGGGCATTTATATACCAAGACATGGTAGTCTAAAGTGTCAATATGATTAATGATAAAAACCCTCAAGCTCTGTTTTAAATGTCTATATGTAAAACTTTTTAAAAATTAAAAACCTTATCTAGTTTGTAAATTCACAGAGATCAACTTTAAAAATATCAAAGTGTACACAGTGAAATGCTTTTCCTTTTACTATTTTCTCCCAATCAACTAGTTCTCCACTTTTTAGACAACCAATGTTATCAGTCTTATGAAGTCTACCAGAGAAATTGTTTTCACACACACTTTCATATACAGAAACTTCAAATGTTCCCTTTTCTTATCTAAATCAAAGCATTCTATACATATTGTCTGATATCTCATCATTTTTATTAAAAATATGTCTTTGAGATCTCTCCAAATGAATACATATAGGGTTGCGTATTATTCCACCGTGTGGATGCAACATAATTAATTTAACTTCATATCGATAAAACTCATCAAGACAATTCTGACTCATAGCGACTCTACAGGACAGAAGAGAACTGCCCCATAGGGTTTCCAAGGAGTGGCTGGTAAATTTGAACTGCTGACCTTTTGGTTAGCAGCCAAGCTCTTAACCGCTATGCCACCAGGGCTCCATTTATATCAATAGGTATTTAAAAATAGTTTTATAATACAACTAGCATTGTAATGAATGATTTTATACCTATGCATGCATATTTCTGTAGGCTAGGTTCCACAAAAGGCAAGTGCATATTCAATAAATATGTAGAAATTTAATTTTGATAGCTATAGTTAAATTTTTCTCTGTAAGATTTATGGCAATTTATACTTCGCAATGAATGAGAATACTTGTTCCCACATCCTCATCAACGCAGCATTTATCAAAATGTTATCAAATTTGGGGTTTTACAGTCTCATAGGTGAAAAAGTTATCTCATTATAGGATTATTTGCACTTATTAATAATATGTGAAATTGAGCTTATTTCATAATCATAAAAACAACTTATATATTCTTTTCTGTGAATTGTCCTGTTTTTTTTCCTCCTGGGTTTTGGTACTTCTTTGTTCATTTTTGGGGAGCTTGATATTAACAAAATTAGCCCATTTCTTGGATATAAATTAATTTTTTTCTAGTTTTTAAAAATTTTACTTATTGCAATTTTTATTAAATTTATATTTTCTATTTTGAATTCTTGATTTTAGAAAGGTCTCTGTCATTCTAAGGGTGTAAAAGTAAGTAAATATATGGTAAGAGTCTATTATGCTAGTTGGTGTTATGAGTAAAACTGGATCACTGCCTAATGAGGTTTGAGGGGGGTAATCAATGTGCAAATTATAGAGAAACACTAGGCTGAATCAGATCAGTGGTATAGTAAAGGTATACGGAGCCTAGGCGGCATAAGAGGTTTTCATTTGGCTGCTAACCAAAATGTTCGCACTTCAAGCTCACCCAGAAGCTTCTTAGAAGACAAGCCTGGTGACCTGCTTGCATAAAGTTTACAGCCAAGAAAATCCTATGGAGTAGCTCTACTGTGTAACACATGAGATCGATATGAGTCAGGGATCGACTCAACAGCTGTTAACAGCAACAACATGATAAAAGTATAAACAACACATTTTTATTTACTACTTTATTAATTAAAACCATTTATTATATTAATTGCTAGTTATCATGAACTCGTAGTCATATGAATATTTGATTAACAAGTTTATTCTATCAGACCCTACTAAACTCTGTGAGATTAAAAATTTATCTGTTTTATTAATCGTACTGTCCTCAGAGCCTAGCTCATCACCTGGAAAAGAATTTTTGTTGTTAGGTGCCGTCGAGTCAGTTCTGACTCACAGCAATGCTATGTAAAACAGAAGAGAAGCCTTCCCCGTCCTGTGCCACCCTCACAATCGTTGTTATGCTTGAGCCCATGGTTGCAGCCACTGTGTCAATCAATCTCATTGAGGATCTTCCACTTTTTCACTGACCCTCTACTCTACCAAGTGAGATGTCCTTCTCCAGGGACTGGTCCCTCTTGATAATGTGTCCAAAGTACAGGAGACCAAGTCTTGCCATCCTCGCTTCTTTTAATGAGCATTCTGGCTGTACTTCTTCCAAGACAGATTTGTTCATTCTTCTGGAAGTCCGTGTTATATCCATGATTCTTTGCCAACACCATAATTCAAAGACATCAATTCTCCTCCTGTTTTCCTTATTTATTGACCACTTTCACATGCATATGAGGTGATTGAAAATACCACGGCTTGGATCAGGTGCAACTTAGTCCATAAAGTGGCATCTTTAAGAATAGACATATTTAAAAATATCTGTTAACTAGATAGTGAATGAATGTTTATCACTGTACCTAACGCTAAACTCAAAGTAGCCATGGGTTCTGAGCAATAACAAAAATAGGGACAAGGCACTGAGACATATTAATAAAGATGTTTTTAACTCTAATCAGATGATTTCTGGAAGCAGTGTTATCAGCTGTGCACAACGTCTTAAATTGTGATTCTCCAGTTACACAAAATATTCAGGTGGACCAGAAGTCATAGAAAGAAGCCCTGGTGACACAATGGTTAAGCATTCAGCTGTTAACTGAAAGGTTAGTGGTTCAAATCCACCAGCCACTCTGAGGGAGAAAAGACCTGGCAATTTGTTCCCGTAAGGATTTCGAATGATATGTTTGTACAGTCAGAATTTTGTTTTGTTTTGTTTGTTTTGTTTTTGAATAGCTGATATTTTGGGTAGTACAGAAATGTTAAGAAAGGAATGCTTAATTCTGTTGAAAGCTTTTGAGTAAGATATCACTAATAGGTTACATTTGTGAGCAGGATATTGAAAAACTACATAGCATCTCAGTAGGCAGAAATTCCTTGGAGGAGATCCAGGGCTAAAAAGAAGAGCATATTCAAAATTACAGAGAAGGCATAATATTCCTTGATGATTTTTAGGAGACAGATACTATTTAGCATTTTTAGGATATAGTTAAAGAGATGAGAAAAAAAAACAAAATAGAGTGTGATCTTGGAGAACCTTAAAAATCGGGGAATCTGTGTTTACCAGTTCAGTCTCTTATCAAAGAAGAAACTTTTTTTTTTTTTAGCATTTCTTTTCCACTCTTGAATATAATCGTGAGCAAGAAGATATATGGCTTTCCATTAATGACATGAAGATTGATGGCAGATTTCTCTCTTTTCCTCATTTTATTCATGTTTTAAATGTTCTCAGTAGCACTTATTTTAAGAGATATAATGGAGACTTGACTTGAATCAAGGTTATTGACTTGAATCTGAACTTGCCACGGCAATTTCCTGTGATACAAGGAAACCAAAGATTCTTTTTACAACGTAGCATCTTAGGTCAAGAGATGCCTCAAGATTCCTCATGGTTTAAGGTCCCACCTGGTATTGCTACAAGATTTACTGTGTTGTATTTTTATTTATTTTTTAATTTATTTTCTTTACTTTCTTAGCAAGCCCTAGTAAGCAGAGAAGGGAGAATGCAGGTTGGTATAGAGACAGGGTGCTGTGTAGAGATGGAGCAAACCTCTCCTCTCTGCCCCTCTTTCTGAATACCCCATGCCATTACCTTTCTCAGTTTCCCTTGAGAAAATGATCACGTTGAGCATGATTCTTCTCCTTGGTATTTCCTCATCCTCTATAACTCTGTATTGGCCTCTTCCAGTCCCTCCTCAGCTTCCCTGGCTCAAAAAAAAAAAAAAAAAGTCTTAGATATGCCCGTTTTTGTATTGTGTAGACCCTACCTCGGATAGCTGGTGGCTCTCTGGGGTCTCAGTTGAGTTGTCTGTGCACAAAGGGGTCACAGGCCTCAGGCAGGGGATCTGCTCAGCAAGGAAGGCTCAATTTTCCTCAGTGTCCTTTTCCTGTGACTGTGATGGGGTGAGGGACACTAGTCCTGGGCTATAACAAGAGGCCAGAGCTTCCAGAGCAAAGTGGCTTATAGCAATCTGTCTTCTTAACTCCAAACAGTTTTTTGAGGGTGAGGCTACCACAGCCCTTTCTTGTAGTAAAACCAAAACCCATTGCTGTGGAGTAGATTCTGACTATATAGCAGCCATGTTATTTTCTCTGCCTTAAGGCACATCCAGCTCCCATCCCCTCTACATTTTGCCTCTCTCTCCAAAAAAAAAAAAAAAAATTTTTTTTTTTTTTTTCTCCAGACTGTGAGCAGCAGCCCATGCCTGCTCCCTCTCATCTGAAAAGCTCAGTCTTGTGCGCACTGCTGGTGCCTGGCACCTGCAGAGTTAAAGATGGTGTCCAGACAGAGGATATGGGGTTTAGGAACAGGAGGAGGGCACACCAGTGGTTTCCCTTAGAGCTCAGTAAGTCTGTTGTGCGTAGAAGGAAAATGTTCCCACAGACCCAAAACCTGAAACCAAGCAAAACATAAATAATCAAGACAGAAATTTGGGGATTTTTTTTTTTTTTCTTTTTTGATGTCTGAGGTGGGAGACAAATTTTTTTTTCTTTATATATATATATGTTTTATAAATATACATCACACATAGATACATATATATGTTTATAAAACATATATATACTCACATGTATGTATATATATGTATATATTTTTAAACCGTCACATTTGTCATTGAGGGCTTTCTTTATTTTTATTAAAAAATAAAAATTAACTGTCTATTCCTCTCTCCTTCCCAGCCCCTGGTAACCACTAATCTTATTTTGTCTTAATGGATTTACCTATTCTACATATTTCATTAAGCAAAATTATAAAATATTTGCCATTTTGTGTCTGACTTATTTCACCTAATATAATGTTTTCAGGGTTAATCCATGTGGTGCCATGTATCAGAACTTTATTTCCCTATAGCTGAATAATACTTCATGGTGTGTATATACCATAGTTTGTTTATCCATTTTTCTGTCGATGGGCGCTTGGGTTGTTTTGATCTTTTGGGTATTGTGATTAACGTTGCAATGAACATTGTCGTACATGTGTATGTTTAAGTCACTGATTTCAATTCTTTTGGGTATACACCTAAGAGGGACTTGCTGAATCATATAGTATTTCTGTGTTTAACTTTTTGAAGAACCACCAAACAGTTTTTCATGAAAGCTGCCCCATTTTGTAGTTCCACTACCAGTATATGAGTTTTCCAATTTCTCCACATCCTAGCTGTCTTAGTTTCTTAGTGCTGCTATAACAAAAACACCAAAAATGGTGGCTTTAAAGAACAGAAATTTATTTTCTCACAGTTTAGGAGACTGGAAGTCCAAATTCAGGGTGCCAGCTCTAGGAGAAGGCTTTCTGTCATCTCTGGAGGAAGATCTGTTTCAGTTTCTGTAGACACAGCATTCCTTGATTCCTTGTGCTTGCTTCTATGTGCCTAATTTGCTATTTTTATATTTCAAAAGTGAGTAAATTTAAGACACAGCATACACTGATACGCCCTCATTAACGTAAGAAAAACACTGTTCCCAAGTGGGATTACATCCACAGATATAGGGATTAGGATTCCACAGCATATTTTTGAGGGGAATTATTTAATCCATAACACTAGCCAACCTTTGTTATTTCCCATTTGTTTTTGTTGTTTATAATAGCAATCCTAGCTACTGTGAAGTAGTTTCTCATTTTGTTTTGGCTTGCGTTTCCCTAATGGCTAATAAGGAGCCCTGGTGGTGAAGTAGTTAAGTGCTCCACTGCTAACCCAAGGGTCAGCAGTTTAAACCCACTAGCTGCTCTGTGGGAGAAAGATGTGGCAGCCTCCTCCTGTCATGGATTGAATTTTGTCTCTCCAAAATATCTGTCAACTTAGCTAGGCAATGATTCCCAGTATTGTGTGATTGTCCATCATTTTGTCATCTGATCCGATTTTCCTATGTGTTGTAAACCCTATCTTTATGATGTTAATGAGGCGGGATTAGGAGCAGTTATGTTAATGAAACAGGACTCAGTCTAAGACTACGTTCAGTTTTAAGCCAATTTCCTTTGAGCTATAAAAGAGACAAGCCACCAGAGAGACAGGGGAACCTCATACCACCAAGAAAGTAGTGCCAAGAGCAGAGCGTATCCTTCAGACCGGGGGTTCTTGTGCAGAGAAGTTCCTAGACTGGGGAAGATTGACGACAAGGACCGTCCTCCAGAGCTGACAGAGGAAGCCTTCCCTTGGAACAGGTGCCCTGAATTTGGACTTCTTAGCCTCCTAGATTGTGAGAAAATAAATTTCTTTCTTTTAAGGCCATCCGCTTGTGGCATTTCTGTTAGAGTAGCTCTAGATAACTAAGACCCAGAAAAACCCAGTGCTGTCGAGTCGATCCCAACTCATAGTGACCCTAAGACAGCTCCTGTAAAAATTTACTGCCTCAGAAGTTCTACTCTGTCCTAATGATGTTGAGTGTCTCTTCACATGCTCATTGGCCATTTGTATATTTTCTTTGAAGAAATATCTGTTCAAGATTTTTAATTTTCCTTCTATTTTTGGAATGGAATGTAGCTAGAAATCAGTCGGTTTGAACTGCTGATGTTTCAGTTATCAGCCAAAAGCGTAATCACTGTATCACTGGGGCAGACACCAAAAAAACAAAACTATGTTTCCATTGAGTGGATTCCAACACATAGAGATCCCCCAGAGCCGACAGAGAGAGCCTTCCCCTAGAGACAGCGGCCTGAATTCGAACTTCTGGCCTCCCAAACTGTGAGAATATAACTTTGTTTGTTAAAGCCATCCATGTGTGGTTGCCCTTAAATATCCCAGTTTGTCAAGGACTCTCCCTAGGGTTTTGACTCTGGAGGCTTAATTGCTTTCTTTGGCACAAGTAACCATGGGCTCCTCAGGTTATCTTAGACCGGCTCTGTCCTGAGCGAACTCCAAATGGGACAACACAGGCAAAATGCTTTGCTTTGGTCATTTAGGTTGCTTTACTGATTGGAACAAGCAAGCCCCATACTTTGGTTGATAAAGTTCCCTCTGCTTACTCCAGAACCAGGGAGCTAGTCAAGGCAGCTGCCAAGAAGAGGGGATGATGTTCAAGCCAGTGTAAAGAACAGTCTCAGAGTATTCAGACCATTCTGCAAGCTTCATCCAGCTGCTGTGATCCCCAAACTCTTCACTAGAGTTCCAACCAGGCTAATACTGTCATATTCTCCTTTGATTTTTTATTTTTTCCTGTGTGAAGAAGGAAGCTTGAAGTTTCTTCCTCCACCATCTTGGTTCCAGTATTCTACGTAAGTTATTTTTTTAGCATAAAATTTATTTTGAGCGTTTTCCAAAACAAAGAGTTCTTCCTAATGTAGTTAACAAAGGTTTTTTTTTGTCTGTTATCCATGATATTCTATGTGTTTACCTGCTGTCTACTCAAACACAACATCTTGTGTTTGGTGGCAGAAGCTGAACATTTCATTATTAGTGTGACAGTGCTAATCTAACATTCCTCATGCTATTTCAGTTTCATGGCTAAAGTGTCTAAACATTTTGGAGATCCAAAGTGAAACTTTCTTTAAATACTGAAAAGTAAATTGTTTTCTTATTTTTTATCTTCTGGGAATTAGAAGATGGGTGGGAAATCTTTTAGTGCTATCTCATGCTTCCTAATATATTTACAGTATTAAAAAAAAATGATCCAAAAAACACAAAATAATAAATGTTGGAGAGGCTGTGGAGAGATTGGAACTCTTATACACTGCTGGTGGGAATGTAAAATGGTACAACCACTTTGGAAATCTATCTGGCATTTCCTTAAAAAGTTAGAAATGGAACTATCATACAACCCAGAAATCCCATGCCTCGGAATATATCCTAGAGAAATAAGAGCCTTTACATGAACAGATATACGCACACTGATGTTTATTGCAGCACTGTTTACAATAGCAAAAAGCTGGAAGCAACCAAGGTGTCCATCAACGGATGAATGGATAAATAAATTATAGTATATTCACACAATGGAATACTACGCATTGATAAGTGATGAATCTGTGAAACATAACATGGAGGAACCTGGAAGGCATTATGCTGAGTGAAATTAGTCAGATGCGAAAGGACAAATATTGTATAAGACCACTATTATAAGTTCTTGAGAAATAGTATAAGCTGAGAAGAACACATTTTTTTGTGGTTACGAGAGGTGGGAGGGAGGGAGGTTGGGAGAGGGTTATTTACTGATTAGTTAGTAGATAAGAACTACTTTAGGTGAAGGGAAGGACAGTACTCAATACACAGAAGGTCAGCTCAACTGGACTGGACCAAAAGCACAGAGGTTTCCTGGATAAACTGAATGCTTCAAAGGTCAGGGGAGCAAGGGCGGGGGTTTGGGGACTATGGCTTAAGGGGACCTCTAAGTCAATTGGCAAAATAAATTCTATTAAGAAAACATTCTGCATCCCACTTTGAAGTGTGACATCTGGGGTCTTAAATGCTAACAAGCGGCCATCTAAGATGCATCAATTGGTCTCAACCCACCTGGATCAAAGGAGAATGAAGAACACCAAGTTCGCAAGATAATTATGAGCTCAAGACACAGAAAGGGCCACATGAACTAGAGACTTACATCATCCTGAGACCAGAAGAACTAGATGATGCCTGGCCACAACTGATGACTGCCCTGACAGGGAGCACAACAAAGAACCCCTGATGGAACAGGAGAACAGTGGGATGCAGACCCCAAATTCTCATAAAAAGACCAGACTTAATGGTCTGATTGAGACTAGAAGAATCCTGGCAGTCGTGGTCCCCAAACCTTCTGTTGGCCCAGGATAGGAACCATTCCCAAAGACAACTCATCAGACATGGAAGGGACTGGACAATGGGTTGGAGAGAGATACTGATGAGGAGTGAGCTACTTGTATCAGGTAGACGCTTGAGACTGTGTTGGCATCTCCTCTCTGGAGGGGAGATCGGAGGGTAGAGAGGGTTAGAAACTGGCAAAACAGTCACGATAGGAGAGACTGGAAGGAGGGAGCGGGCTGATTCATTAGGGGAAGAGTAAATGGGAGTATGTAGTAAGGTGTATATAAGTTTATATGTGAGAGACTGACTTGATTTGTAAACTTTCACTTAAAGCACAATAAAAATTATTTTTAAAAAATGGATTTATATATGGTTCTTTCCATAGTTACAAAAGAAAAACTTATTATGAGCAACTGGGAGGTATTCATGCTACCAATTTTTATTAAATGCAAGGAAGAAAAATAATTAAAGTATTTATATTGTTAACGTAAACCTATTTGACATATCGACCCTAATTATTTTGACATGTTTTCTAGTAGTAAAATTCAATTTTGGGGGGCAGGGGGAGGGAGTTTATGTATTAAATTCTAGTCTCTAGTTTGATTCTGTCTTACTTTCACTTGAATCAAAACATTATATTGTACAGAACTGTGCTCAGGTGACTGTAAATAAAACGTAACTTCGTAAGTGGCAGAGATATACTTACAACGGAACGGTAGGAAAGAGCTCCGTAAATAAGCAATATAGGAGCAATAGTTTTTTGTTGTTTTTTTTTTCCTCTGTCCTTCTACCTCCAGTTGATTTTCGTCACTGAAGGTAAAATAATTATATCACTCCATTTAAAAGAACATTCCTATTACTCTTAAAGATCTTTAACATTCTTTGCCTACTAGATCCAACAATTCTTGAACTCCTATCTATCTCATCATTTTTATTTTATGCCATCCTCACTCTGTGCTCTGTTGTTGTTGCTAGTTGCTGTCAAGTTGATTATGACTTAATTTGGCTAGTAATCTAGCACGTAACCATGACTCCACCCAGGGATTTTTCTGTGCTCTAGGCACATTGAATTTCTTTCAGTTCATCAAAATGTCATTCTCTTTTGATAAGGTTTAAGTAAATTGAGATAATATATATACATATATAAAGTGCTTAATGCAGTAAATTGCATATAATAATATAGTACACTTTCAGTAAATACAGTATCATTTAGGTATTTACCATATTTTTATGAAAATAATGTGCTGCTTCTACTGTTATTTGCCAACCACTTCCTCCATCTATAAGGTATGTTCCTAAGCACCACGATGCCAACTTTTTGTTGTTGCTGTTGCTGCATAGTGCTTACAAAAATACCTTGCAGGGAGAAGGGGTGATTGGCAAACAAACATAGAAGGCGCAAGTTATTCGTGTAAAAATATGTAGTCTACGAATATTCTTCAGCCTGAAGAATGGAAATAAGAATATCTTAAAGACCAAGGTCAGATCTCACTATATCCAGAAATCTTCTCTAATCACAGTTAGCATCAATAGGAATTAATTTTGTGGAGATAGTAGAAAGTATAGCAAAGTTGTCGATGCTTCAGATTCAGAGTGTTGGAGGTTTCTTGCTTTAAGACATAAATGGAGATTTTCTTTTTTTTGGAAGCTACCCAAATATATAGTTAATTCAATGAACTATACCACCCCCCCCCAAAAAAAAAAAAGTGGAAGCCCTAGCTCCTGTACCTGAAACCATGACCCTGTTTAGAAACAAGTTTTTCTGTTGTTATCTTAATGAGGTAATACTGGAGTAGTATGGGTCCTAAAATTAACCACTTATGAGTAGTATCCTATAAGATAGGAATAAACACACACATACACCAAACACATACACACACACACACATCAGGGAAAGACAGACACCATATGAAGACTCATTTATAAGCAAAGGAGCACCAAGGATTGCTGGCAGATACTAGAGGCTAGGAGAGAGGCCCACAGAAGGAATCAACATGGCCAAGACCCTGATTTGGACTTTTAGAGTGCAGAACTGAGAGAAAATAAATTTCAATCTTTTAAAGTCACCTAATTATAGTATTTTTTGCTATGGCAGTTCTAGGTAATTACCCATTAACCTGTTGCCATCAAGTCGATTCTGACTTATAGAGACCCTGTAGGACAGAGTAGAACTGCCACATAGGGCTTCCAAGGAGCACCTCTTGGATTCAAACTGCCTACCTTTTGGTTAGCAGATGAACTCTTAACTACTACGCCACCAGGGTTTTCTTAGGTAGCTAAGGCAGGAGGTAAATGGGAAATGAATTCCAGAATGATTAAATTATTTATTCAAGATCAGATTATGTGTGACAGAGAGGACTACAATGCAGGTTCTTTGCTATCTAGGCCAGGATTTTTTCTCTCTCAATGGTTAAACCATGAATGAAGCTCAGCTAGGGAAATAGCTAGGCAGATGGTCACAGGCGAACAAAAGCTAGGATAAGAATTTAAAGCCACAGAGCATGATGACTGGGAATAAGGCAAAGTCTCAAACATTCAAGAAAATATTTCCAAAGATATGTATGTGGAAATAGCAAAAGGCCACTATTATAAACCCAGATGGGGCATGTCTGTGGTGCTTGGTGACTCTCTACTGAGGGTTGTTGAGGTCCTTTCAGAGATGAGCTGACCTGGCATTTGCACATGAGACGTGAATGAAGTCCTGCTGAAATTTATCAGACTTGCCTGCTGAATCAGGTTGACTATAAATTAATTACGAGAGCCATAAATATTATTTTCAATCACTCCTTCAGTACATGTTGGGAGCTGAAGAAATTGAAGATTCCATACTTAGTGTTCTCACCTTGTCATTTCAATTAAGATTCAGACACTAAGAGTGAAAGGGAGATATGGGAAATAAATGGCTGGTTACGTAAACTGGGCCAAAGAATAAAACTTGCATTCTTGGCCTGTAACTTAAGATGTTAGCATAATGAACTACTGAATAGAGACTAAGTGTTCATCACACCCTAGGAGAAGCGTATCTGTTGAGAATATAGCTTCTTTGACTGATAAGGGGTTCAAACTGTTATGAAAAGAACATGCTGTAGAAATAAATAATCTGGAGAAGATATGATGTGATGAAACAAGAAAAACAGCAAGGGAGGTATCCGGTAATTTGCAGCCAAGAAATTATAGGTCAAAACTGATGGTAAATAAACTCTCGGGGCTTCGCAATTTCAGAATTGATGCTTAAAATAATTAACATTAGTAATCAAGAAAAATCTTAAGAAATGTAGAGCAATGTAATTCATTTTAGATTAAAATTCTGAGTAAATGATTGTAGGTTTTTAGTCATACTTGATTAGATAACCATCCAATTATATAGATGTTTAAGTATTCAGAATAATTTGTTTCTTAAAATATCTTAAGAGCTACAGTCTAGAGTTTTCCCTAGAATTCCATAGAAATAAATTTAGTAATAGTCTCCCTTAGCTTAAGAAGACCTAATTCCTGAAATTATGTGCTGTGGCTTTGGAATGGGTTTCTCTGGGGGAAAAAAAAGTTTCACGTAACATGTTTCCTCTCATTTAATTTTTCCAAGCTTTTGTTTGTTTTGCAATTAATGTGTACATTTAAAACACAGATACATTACGTAAGGGTGAGCTTTATTGATGAGGTGTGATCACTTACACATAAATATTTCCTTCAGTCTTAGAGTGGCATCTGTTCTGTTACTGGAGTTAAAAAGAAAACTGAAGAACACAGGAATCTGAGTATGCAGCAATATGTAAAGCTTGGTAGCCACTTAAAATAAGTAGCATAAGCTAAATTATTTCATTGGTCAACAAAACATATTCTTCAATATAAGCCTGTCGTTTCATATTGTATACAATTGTTTTAGACTATGTAAAATATCTACTAATGTAATTATGAACACAGTAAAGCAAAGCAATGCAACATTTATGACAAAGTGCACATCTTACAAATGCTGATTCCCTTGTTTTTTAAGCTAATGGAATCACTGTGAGTAAAATGTCAAATGATGGAGAAAACATTTATTTGTTCATAATTTGTTACCTTTGCTTGTTCTCATCAGTATTAGTTTTCAATTAATCCAGCTATGAGGCCAGCTACTAAAAATTCAGGCCCTTCTTCACACTGAGGCTACCGATTCAATTCAAATTTGTTGTGCTCCAAAATGTACTTTGGTATCAACCGCACTATTATAGAAAAGACAATGTGTTGTTTAAGCAAACATAAATCACAAAATGTCTTGCTTTAGGCTGTGAAGGTATTCCTGAAAATATGCATACACATTCTTTAAAAAATGATATTTTTTCCCTAATATGCTTCATATTTTAGAGACATTTTCTGCCCCTGATAATCACTTCTAGAAGTTGATGACAATCTCTCCTCTGCTTCTACACAAAATAATTCCAGTATGCCTTTCCTTGCCTCTTACTGGGAAATGTCCTACCATTCAAAATGTTTTACAGGGTGGAGATTTTATCTGTTTTTACAATTTTATTAGATAGTGGTACTACTACGAGTTTTCACTTATATTTTGCAAATATTTTTTAATTGGGAGAAAAAGGAAAAGTGAGATTATTGTCCCATTGTGGTGAGTAACGGTAATTGCTTTTATTCTCCCGTGGTTCTCCCTTTCCTTTTTTTCTCTTGTCCAATATCAAAGACAATTTCTCTGAAGCAGTCAGAGTGGTGTGGGAACCATGGAGAATGAGAAAAAGGTTGAGAATACGGAGGATGCATTTTGAGTTTTAAGAAAATATAAAGGTCAAATCCTGGTCTATTCATATTTTCTCTCTCATACATCTTATCTCTATTCAATGTCCATGTGTTAATATCTATCTATTAATAGCTATCTATCATCGATCTATTTATCATCTAATTAATACACACTGGAGTTGGAATCAACTCGATGGCACACAACAACAACTCTAAAGGTAGCAAAGGTACTTTCTATAACCAAACAGTAAGCTATATCGGAGAACAACAAAGCATACAGTTCCTATGATAACATTGTACTGCCTTTGATTGCTTACCTTCAAAAACAGTGATTTTTATTGTGTGTCTTTCAGTGGTATGTGTAACTTCTGGATCTGCCACCCTTCCCCCAATAGACAATTTAGAATTGAACTGAATCTGAATAATGGTAATTACAAATAAGAAATTATTGTTATTATTATTTTTGAAATGAGCAAATGTCTATTTTAAACAAGAAAAAAATCAAGTGCATAGTGATGTACAGTAGTAATAAGCACAAGTAATTCATCTTGACCTTGAATGGCTATGTTATTCTTTTGTATTGCGTTAAGCCTTAGTGAGAGCAGTATGAAGGCCATATTTTCTTTGCTTGTTTTTTTTTTGTTATTGTTTGTTTTGTTTTGTGGGTAAGGATCGTTTTAATGACCACTCTTGCCCTTTTTTTTTTGCCAGATAACATGTGTAGAATCTTAGAGGACTAAGTCACATTAACCAGTGTTTAAAGTCGGTAAAGACACTACCAAGTTTTCTAGATTGTGAAAACAACCATTAGCCTGTCAGAAAATTTACATGTTATCAGTGTGTTTTAGAAATACTGTGTTATGTGTTCTCATATTATAAAATAATGCACATTCATTACACATACTTTTAAAAATAGACATTTTAAAAATATATTCAAAAAATTTCAAAACCTCCACTCAATAAACAGCAGTGATGTAACAGAAAGACCACAAGTGAGTGTCTTTAAAGAACAGAAATTTATTTTCTCAGAGTTCTGGAGGCTAAAAGTCCAAATCAGAGTCTCAGCCATGTGAATTCCTTGTTGGTATCCCCAGGCATTTTTTGGTTCCTTGGCATTCCTTGTACATGATCATTACATGGTGTCTGAATTGAGTCTGAATAATGGTAATTAAAAAAAAAAACGTTGCTGTCAGGTCTATTTCAACTCATAGTGACCTGATAGGACAAAGTAGAACAGCTCCATAGAATTTCCAAGGTGCAGCTGGTGGATTTGAACTGCCAACTTTTTGGTTAGCAACCAAACTCTTAGCCACTACCCCACCAGGGCCCTTTGATTGAGGCTTTAGAAGAAATACTTCAGAGCTTTTAGCAGCAGCCCTACCTCCACTACCCACCTCAGCTACTTCCAGCAGAACCCTGGGTAGCTGCCGGGCACTGGCCTCTCCATCCTCCACAATCTGTCTAGATTTAACTCTCTTCTTCATTCATAGCAACTATTTCTTTAGTTACACGTAAGAAATTGCTGTCATCATTATTGTGTGTATTTCCATGTCTCTTCTGCTCTTTTTACCACTCAGAAGTGCTTAGTTTTAGGATCCACCCTACACTGGTATGACCTCATTAACATAACAAAAAATCCCATTTCCAAACGGGATCACATCCTCAGGTACAAGGGCCAGTAATTCAATATATATATATTTGGGAGGACACAATTCAATCTACAATAAACAGCTAACAAGGGTCTGGTATTCTCCTTTCAATTCTTTGTATTATGTGTGTGATTGTGGTTGCCCTGGCCTCCTCAATGGGCTAAAACATAGCAACGATTGTGAGGATGGCACAGGACAGGGAAGTGTTTCATTCTGTTGTACATAGGGTCACTATGAAAGGAACTGACTTGATGGCACCTAGCAACAACGTATTTTTATATAATAAAAATGACCATATAATGAATATATTATATTAATACAAAGGTACATATGTATATTCATATAATAGTCCTGCATCCTTTTTACTTGATATTATATTTCAAATAGTTTCTGTATTGTGAAGATATTTGATAATACAACTTTTCATTTGCGATGTATGGTGATTTATAGTGGCCCCATAGAACAGAAAGGATACCCTGGTGCCTAGTGGTTACGAGATATGGGTGCTAACCAAAAGGTTGGCAGTTCGAATCTATCAGGCTCTCCTTGGAGACCCCCCGAAGGTCTACTCTGTTCTATAGGGTCACTATGAGTCAGAATCAACTCAATAGCAATAGTTTTTTTTTTTTTTTGGTGTTTATCTTCCTAGTGCTGCCATGCACTGAACGGCAACTCGTTTGTTTGTTTGTTTTTAGTACTGCTGTATGAAATGGGTTTTATATCTGAAGAAGGTGAAATATTTTTAGAAATATATAGAATTTCTTCTTAACCCAGACACACTTTTTCTTGATTTGGTTTAATTAAAACTGTGCATGAAAGTGGACTATTACATTGAGTAAATCGCTCCTTCCCCTAAACCGAGGATAGCTGATCACTTTGGTTGGTGTGCTTTCAGCATGGAACATGCTTTCAACCAATGCTAGACATGCAGCTTCGGGAGTTTTCTTGCCTCTTCTTACCTTCCATTTCATTTTCCTGAGTTCAGTTGTCTTAGCCTTCTAGGAAAATCTATTGAGATTTCAAACAGAGAATCACAAATTGCTAAGAAATCCAATGACTCTTAAGCTGCATATAATGTTGCAGTGCCAGGGATTGTCTGCCTCATGTCATAGAACACAGTGTTTTCCCCATTTACCCTTTATTACTGATGTTCCACTTTTCCTCTGTCAGTGACTAGTGCTCCTCGTCTTTTACTCCTTGCCCTGTAACCCTTCATAATATTAGCTCCGTCAGTTATTATATTACTCTCCAAACATGTTATTTCTCCTTTATCCGTTATTATGATTGGTGGTTCAAATGTCCTTTGCCTGCCAAGTTTCCCAGCACGGAATAAATCACCTCCTCATCCATGTGCCTGGAGCGCTTCTATCACAGCAATGTTGTTGAACACAATATTGTGTAGGTCTGTGGTGAAATTTCAATTTACGGAAAAAATGAGAAAATAAGGGCAGAGAAAAGAATTTTTTATCAATGTCAATTTATTAGGTTCTGAAATATTTTACCTTAAGACTATGTTTTCCTACTATTATTGATTTTATAATACCATTTCTTTATGCAATGATGATGTCTGAAGACAGGTTGATAATAACATACTGGGCTGTGAATTCTGTGTTTATTGAAATTTTACTGCTCCATGAAATAGCAAATTACACTTATTTGTTTATATGTGTGTGTCTACCAGGTTTTGAGTTTTTTGAGAGCATGATTATTTTGTACTCCATTGCCCAACAAAAGGTAGTTCATGAAGAGGATTCATTAAGTATTTATTATATTTTATTAGATTGACTTTAGAAGTTCATTTGTGTTTATTATCTTACTTTTAATGTAATAGATGAGTAATGCTATAAGTTAGCTAAGTTTTGGAGAGGTGATGTTCTTACAAAATCTTACAAAAGGTGAGATTTAAATGGGTAGACACCCTTCTCCATCACCAGTAAAATGAAAATTTAATACTTATTCAACTATTTGTAAGTGAATTAGAATCCAAAAAATGATTAACATTTTAATGGAGCTGAATTTTGTGAACTGTTACAAGGATTGGACTACCAAGTTGGGAAAATTACCAAGATTTACATGGGGTTAAAAGCATGGATTAAAATTGTGAATTTTCCACATTTTGCTCCAAATTAGTATGTATCATATCTTATTAAGGCTGTAACTTTCTTTTTAGAATTAACAACTTATTTTTTGTTTTCCATAATTTTCATGTATGCTTTGTTTAGACTCTCCTATTCATTTCTAAAATATCATGTTTGATTCTGTAACTCCAGGGAATTTTGTCCAATAAAATACCAAATTATTGAGTTCAACAAACCATCAAATTACTGAAGTTAAATAAAATAACAGCTCAAATGCCTTCAAACACATTTATCAAGAACAATTAATTACATATTTGGATGGTTTACTTTACCTCTAGGGGTTGTTCTAAATTAATCCTAACTCAATCAATGTGTGGTCCTAGATACAGTTTAAGTGTTGAAAAATTTAAATGTTTTCGTATGATTTCCAGGTACACCTATGAAGAAAATCTAGGTATTTGGAAGTGTTTTGTCTCATAGATTAATAATCAAGATAATGATGATGATGATAAAAATTTTTACCACTTTAACTGACCATTTACTATGTACCAGGCACAATATTAAGTTCTCCGTTCATTCATTTATTCAATTTAACAAATGTTTCTAGAGTGCCCACTATATGCCAAGTATTGTTGTAGAAACTGAGAATGCAGTTGTGGAAAAACTCGTGAAGTTACTGCCCTCATAGAACATACATTCTAGTGGGGAGAAGCAGACAACAAGGGAATAAAAAATGAATATATAGGACTTCAGGCAGTACATAAGAACTACGAAAAAATGTGTTAACAGGGAATTAGGAGGATAGAGTAGCAACAGAGTGAATGCAGTAAGAATGATGTACTGTTTTACATGACGTGATCAGGAAAGACCTCACTATTAATGTGACAGTTATATACAGTCTTATATGGTGAGAGGGAGTGAGCTTTGTGTGTATCTGGGGAAATAGTGTTCCAAGAAAGGGAAGCACAAATACAAAACCCCCTATTCCGGTGTGATAGAGCCATATACTCATCAGGATTCCATTCCCAGGTCTTACTAGTTCCAAGGCATAAGTACATTCTATATGTCTACATTTTCTAATATTGAATCTGCACATTCAGTATCTTAACTAGTGTCTCAAATGTTACCCTCCTATGAAGCTGCTCCTCGTACTGAGTGACAAAGAATTACAGTGACAGAGAATGAGTCATTTCCTCTTCTATGCTCCTGGAGCAGATATATTATGGTAATATTTTCAAAACATTGGTTCACTGATGAGTAATTGCTCTTTGATGCGGTTTTCATCCAGGAAAAATAAGAAAAGTGGTAGCAACTGAAAATCCTACTTTGGCACCTAATTTTCAGTAGCAAATATGAAATGCAGTATATCTGAATCATCAGGCAGTAAGAGGCATTTAGTCTAAATTGTGCCCCATCCCTTTTTTTTTTTTTAGTGGTCAGTAGACGCCCTTCTCCATCAACAGTAAAATGAAAATTTAATACTTACTCAGCTCTTAGAATCCAAAAAAATGATTAACATTTTAATGTAGTTGAATGTTATGAACTGTTACAAGGATAAGACCACCAAGTTGGGAAAATCAATAGAGAAGGTTGTGAATTTATTAAACTGAAAAAAGAAAAACTACTTTTTAACTTTCTTAAGTCTTTCTCTGCTTGAAGAGTTAAAGTAAACCCAAGAGAGTTACAACATTGCAACACACATTTAGAAAGCATGGTGTCTTAGTCATCTAGTGCTCCTATAACAGAACTACCACCAGTGGACAGCTTTAACAAAGAAAAAATTATTCTCTCACAGTCTAGCAAGCTTGTCATGAATTGAAGTATGTCCCCCAAAAAATGTATGTATCGATTTGGTTAGGCCATGATTCCCAGTATTCTGTGGTGGTCCTCCATTTTGTGATTGTAATTTTATGTTAAAAGGATTAGGGTGGGATTGTAACGCCACCCTTAGGCAGGTCACATCCCTGAGCCAATGTAAAGGGAGTTTCCCTGTGGTGTGGACTGCACCACCTTTTATCTCTCAAGATATGTAAAGGAAAGGGAAGCAAGAACCTCATACCACCAAGAAAGCAGCACCAGGAGCAGAGCGTGTCCTTTGGACCCGGGGTCCCTGCACCTGAGAAGCTCCTCAACCATGGAAAGATTGAGGACAAGGTAACCAAGCCCTCTTTTGCAGTAATGACTTATTCAGTTGCCACATGAAAGCGAGGTAGAGCTGGTGCTATACAGCACAAGTTAGAGGCTAGAGTCCCAAAATGGTGATCAAGCTTTTGTTGTTGTTAGGTGCCTTCAAATCAGGTCCAACTCGTAGCAACCCTATGTACAACAGAACAGAACATTGTCCAGTCCTGCCCCATCCTCACAATCGTTACGGGCACATTGCTGCAAACACTGTGTCAATACATCTTGTTGAGTATCTTCCTTTTGTTTGCTGACCCTCTACAAGCATGGTATTGTTCTTCAAGGACTGATCCCTCCTGATAACATGTCCAAAGTATGTGGGACATAGTTTCACTATACTCCTTTCTGAGGACCATCCTGGCTGTACTTCTTCCAAGGCATATTTCTTCCTTTTTTTGGCAGTCCATGATATATTCAATATTCTTCACCAAACCATAATTCAAAGCCATCAGTTCTTCCTTCGTCTTCCTAATTCATTGTCCAGATTTGTCATGCATATGAGGTGATCGAGAACACCATGGCTTGGGTCAGGTGCACTGCAGTCTTCAAGGTGGCATCTTTGCTTTTTAACACTTTAAAGAGATCTTTTGCAGCAGATTTGCCCAGTGTAATACATCATTTGATTTTGTCACTGCTGCTTCCATGGGTATTGATTTTGGATTCAAGTAAAATGAAATCCTTGACAACTTCAATCTTTTCTCCATTTGTCGTGATGTTGCTTACTGGTACAGTTATGAATTTTTTTTTAATTTTTGTTGAGGTGTAATTCATACTGAAGGCTGTAGCCTTTGATCTTCATCAGTAAGTGCTTCAAGTCCTCTTCACTTTCAGCATGCAAGGCTGTATCATCTGCATAACACAGCTTGTTAATGAGTCTTCCTCCAATCCTTATGTAGTCCAGTTTCTCAGATTATTTGCTCAGTTTACAGATTGAATAGGTATGGTAAAAGGAGACAACCCTGATGCACACCTTTCCTGACTTTAAACCAAGCATTATCCCCTCGTTTTATTCAAACAAGTGCCTCTTGATCTATGTACAGGGTACAGGTTCCTCATGAGCACAATTAAGTTTCTGGAATTCCCATTCCTGGCAGTGTTATCCATAATTTGTTACGATCCACACAGTCGAATGCCTTTGCATAGTCAATTAAACACAGGTATATATCTTTCTGGTATTTTATGCTTTCAGCCAGGATCCATCTGACATTAGCAGTGATATCCCTAGTTCCACATCCCCTTCTGAATCTGGCTTGAATTTTTGACAGTTCTCTGTTGATGTACTACTGCAGGAGCTTTTGAATAATTTTCAGTGAAATTTTACTTACATGTGATATTAATGATATTGTCCTATAATTTCTGCATTTTGTTGGATCACCATTCTTTGGAATAGGCATAAATGCGGATCTCTTCCAGTCGGTTGGCCAGGTAGCTGTCTTCCAAATTTCTTGACATAGACGAGTAAGCACTTCTAACACTGCATCCATTTCTTGAGATATCTTGATTGGTATCTCGTCACTTCTTAGAGCCTTGTGTTTTTCCAATGCCTTCAGTGCAGCTTGGACCTCTTCCTTCAGTACTATCAGTTTCTTATCATATGCTACCTCCTGAAATGGTTGAATGGCCACCAGTTATTTCTGGTGTAGTGACTCTGTATTCCTTCCATCTTCTTTTGATATTTCCTGCATTGTTCAATATTTTTCCCATAGAATCCTTCACTATCACAACTCAAAGA
This sequence comes from Loxodonta africana, assembly GCF_030014295.1. Lineage (NCBI taxonomy): Eukaryota > Metazoa > Chordata > Mammalia > Proboscidea > Elephantidae > Loxodonta > Loxodonta africana. The sequence goes on along the minus strand of NC_087346.1, from coordinate 60,968,596 downwards.
CTGGGTTTTTTCTTCAGTTCTTTCAGCTTGAGAAATGCTGAGTGTGTACTTCCCTTTTGGTTTTCTAACTGCAGGTTTTTGCACATGTCCTTATAATACTTTAGTTTGTCTTCTCCAGTTGCCCTTTGAAATCTTCCGTTCATTTCTTTCACTTAATCATTTCTTCCATTTGCTTCAAGTGGTTGACATACAAAAGCAAGGCTCAGAGTCTTTTCTGACATCCATTTTGGTCTTTTCTTTCTTTCTGATTGCCTTTTGCTTTTTTCGTGTGTGATGTCCATGACATCCCTACCTAAAGGACAGCTTGAACTTGCATATGAGCAATTGATGGTCTGTTCTGCAGTCGGCCCTGGCCTTGTTCTCATTGATGATATTGAACTTTTCCATTGTCTCTTTCCACACATGTAGTCAATTTGATTCCTGTGTGTTCCGTCTGGTGAGGTCCATGTGCACAGTCACCGTTTATGTTGTTAAGAAAAAGTATTTGCAATGAAGAAATCGTTCTTGCAAAATTCTATTGTGCAATCTCCAGCATCCCTTCTGTTACCAAGGCCATTTTCCAACTACAAATCCTTCTTCGTTTGCAACTTTTGAATTCGAATCACCAGTAATTATCAATGCATCCTAACTGGATATTTGATCCACTTCAGAATGCAGAAGTTGGTAAAAATCTTCAGTTTCTTCATCTTTGCCCTAGTGGTTGGTGCCTAAATTTTAATAATAGTCATATTAACTGGTCTTCCTTGAAGGGATGTGGATATTATCCTATCACTGATAGCGTTGTACTTCAGGATAGATCTTGAAATATTCTTTTTGACGATGAATTCCCTGCATAGTTGATCAAGTTTTGCACAGGGCAAAACTGAAACATAAATATCTTCTCTTTTGCCAGCACAATTATAATAAAGTCGGATTTGAATGCTTTTAGTTAGCACATGCCTTCTTTGTCTTATCACCAATTAACCCATTGCCATCAAGTCAATTCTGATTCACGGCAACCCTATAGGACAAAACTGAACTGCCCCGTAGGGTTTCCAAGGCTGTAAATCTTTACGGAAGCAGACTGCCACATCTTTCTCCCACGGATCTTGTGGCTGGTGCGTTCAAACCACAAAACAATTCATTAGCAGTTGAGTACTGTACCACCCACAGATGCCGTAATATTCAGCCTTTGAGATATTTTGAACTTTTGCCTCCTGCCTTATAAGGGTGTTTTTTATGTAGTTTCCTGAGCTACATGAACCCCACTTGACTATAATAGTCAAAGAAAAAGGCAGGTAAGCATTGCCTTTTGCATAAATGAATCTTAATAAGGCTAATTTATGTTAGGTAAATTACACATTACCAGGAATACCATTCAATAGTCATATAACCCATTGCCGTTGAGTTGATTCAGACTAGAGTACCAGAGATATTATACTATTAAATACTGATATAGCTCAGTATTCTTCATAGGCAAAGCACATTTGTCAGGAAAATTTAAACGTATGTCTTTTGTTACTCCTTTGAAAACATTTTCAGAAATGATGCAGCCATAGTAATAACAGAAAAAGGTAGATAACTGCATGTTGTTTTCCAAAATGTGCTGAGCTCCTATTGAAGCTAAACTTAGGAAATTAAATCCTTATTTCTTAAAACAACTGAATGAATTCCTTCATTCCTTAGCCACAGCAGATTCAATGTTTGACCTGTAAAACGAATAAAGACTGGAGACCTCACTTTCTTCTTGACAAGCACTGTTGAGCTCTTTGGTTGCAGTTCAAGCCGAAGAGCATCTCTAATAAGATTTTTGCTAGTTCATTTTCTTCCAAATGAAAGCACTGCCTTATCTTGTCCTCAGTCATGGAAAACAAGATCACTAACCTCAGGCAACTGTTGCCGAATGCACTAACGGTTTAATTGTTCAAATAATCCTCCAGCTCTTACATGTCAAATGTCCCTTGCACTTTGAGCATATTTGGATTATCTTCCTTTACGTGAAGTTACCTCATTTCATTTTCTGTCACTTCACCAGGTTTTATAATTCGTAATTTATTTAACTGAAGGACATTTGCTTAAGAGTAAGAGATTTGAGCGCTCTATGGGTTGTGATTTCTACGTGATCAAATTAGTCTCCATATACTTCCTAAGGTTCCTGGATTGGCAGTTTTACCTCACCTAGCCGTCCCATGGAAGCAAAACCTGGCAACTGCGTCCATAAAGGTTATAGCCAAGAAAACCCTGTAGTACAATTCTACTCTAATACATAGGGTCGTTATGAGTTGGAATGAACTCAATGGCACCAGGTTTCGTTTTGGCTTATACTTCCTAGCCTTTGGGCTTTTTTGCCTTTTCTTGGTGAAGATGCTGTTGTACAAATGAGAAAAAGTCCTCAATTAACCTGACAACATTGCCTACTTAAGAAAGTGATCATGTTCATTGACAGGTGATTTGTTTTGTTCCATTGTGTTTTGAATTCTACTTCCCTCCAGGTCATTAGTATGTCAGGCCACAGAACTTCTCTGAAGACTGCTCCTTGTGAAACTGAGTGGCCCCTTTTTATGTCTCTGTTACAAGTGTTTACTTTTTCCAGAGCACTTCTTTTCTCCTAAAGAAAATCTTGCATCCATTGAAGTGTCTACCCACCTCTCTCCTGCCGGTTTTACTGACTTTTAAACCTAAGCATTTGGAGCGCACAAATTCAAAGATACGTGCTAAGTTTCTCATCTATTATAGATACCACTTCACCTTTTCCTAGCTGCTCATTACTGTCCTCCATAGAATCCAAGCACGTCTGGCAGGTGTTAGACATCCTGGGTGAATCTATGCTGATGATCCAGCATAGTGAGGTGAGTATACTAGGTCTGGAAAAAAATTGAAGAAATTTTATGGAGAAAATATATGTGGCTTTATCAGTACACCATATGTATTTTAGTCTGATGGAAAATGCATGTGTTAACAGAAGAAAATAAACTAATTAATGACCATCTTACTCAGTGTTTAGTATTGTAGCTAGCTATGTTTTCTGTGTTTCACAGATGTAGACAGGAATAAGCAACACTAAAGCATCCTGTACTGTTACTTAATCTGACATGTATTCATGGTTCTTCAGAGGTTAAAAAAATGAGCTATTTTTTTTTTAATAATTTTTATTGTGCTTTAAGTGAAAGTTTACAAGTCAAGTCAGTCTGTCACATATAAGCTTATATACACCTTATCCACACTCCCACTTACTCTCCCCCTAATGAGTCAGCCCGCTCCCTTCTTCCAATCTCTCCTTTCGTGACGGTTTTGCCAGTTTCTAACCCTCTCTACCCTCCCATCTCCCCTCCAGACAGGAGATGCCAACACAGTCTCAAGTGTCCACCTGATACAAGTAGCTCACTCTTCATCAGCATCTCTCTCCAACCTATTGTCCAGTCCCTTCCATGTCTGATGAGTTGTCTTTGGGAATGGTTCCTGTCCCGGGCCAACAGAAGGTTTGGGGACCACGACTGCTGGGATTCTTCTAGTCTCAGTCAGACCGTTAAGTCTGGTCTTTTTATGAGAATCTGCATCCCACTGTTCTCCTGCTCCCTCAGGGGTTCTCTCTTGTGCTCCCTGTCAGGGCAGTCATCGGTTGTGGCCGGGCACCATTTACTTCTTCTGGTTTCAGGATGATGTAAGTCTCTAGTTCATGTGGCCCTTTCTGTCTCTTGGGCTCATAGTTAGTGTGTGACCTTGGTGTTCTTCATTCTCCTTTGATCCAGGTGGATTGAGACCAATTGATGCATCTTAGATGGCCGCTTGTTAACATTTAAGACCCCAGACGCCACACTTCAAAGTGGGATGCAGAAAGTTTTCATAATAAAGTTATTTTGCCAATTGACTTAGAGGTCCCCTTAAGCCATAGTCCCCAAACCCCCGCCCTTGCTCCGCAGACCTTCAAAGCATTCATTTTATCCCGGAAACGTCTTTGCTTTTGGTCCAGTCCAGTTGAGCTGACCTTCCGTGTATTGAGTATTGTCCTTCCCTTCACCTAAAGTAGTTCTTATCTACTAACTAATCAGTAAATAACCCTCTCCCACCCTCCCTCCCCCCTCATAACCACAAAAGTATGTGTTCTTCTCAGTTTATACTATTTCTCAAGATCTTATAATAGTGATCTTATACAATATTTGTCCTTTTGCCTCTGACTAATTTCACTCAGCATAATGCCTTCCAGGTTCCTCCATATTATGGAATTCTTCACAGATTCGTCACTGTTCTTTATCGATGCGTAGTATTCCATTGTGTGAATATACCATAATTTATTGAACCATTCATCCGTTGATGGACACCTTGGTTGCTTCCAGCTTTTTGCTATTGTAAACAGTGCTGCAATAAACACGGGTGTGCATATATCTGTTCGTGTGAAGGCTCTTATTTCTCTAGGGTATATTCCGAGGAGTGGGATTTCTGGGTTGTATGGTAGTTCTAATTCTAACTTTTTAAGAAAACACCAGATAGATTTCCAAAGTGGTTGTACCATTTTACATTCCCACCAGCAGTGTATAAGAGTTCCAATCTCTCCACAGCCTCTCCAGCATTTATTTTTTTGTGTTTTTTGGATTAATGCCAGCCTTGTTGGAGTGAGGTCTCATCGTAGTTTTGATTTGCATTTCTCTAATGGCTAATGATCGAGAGCATTTTCTCATGTAACTGTTAGCTGCCTGAATATCTTCTTTAGCGAAGTACGAAGTACGTGTTCATATCCTTTGCCCACTTTTTGATTGAGTTGTTTGTCTTTTTGTGGTTGAGTTTTGACAGAATCATATAGATTTTAGAGATCAGGTGCTGGTCGGAGATGTCATAGCTGAAAACTCTTTCCCAATCTGTAGGTGGTCTTTTTACCCTTTTGGTGAAGTCTTTAGATGAGCATAGGTGTTTGATTTTTAGGAGCTCCCAGTTAGTTATCTGGTTTCTCTTCGTCATTTTTGGTAATGTTTTGTATTCTGTTTATGCCTTGTATTAGGGCTCCTAACGTTGTCCCTATTTTTTCTTCCATGATCTTTATCGTTTTAGTCTTTATGTGTAGGTCTTTGATCCACTTGGAGTTAGTTTTTGTGCATGGTGTGAGGTATGGGTCCTGTTTCGTTTTTTTGCAAATGGATATCCAGTTATGCCAGCACCATTTGTTAAAAAGACTATCTTTTCCCCAATTAACCGACACTGGGCCTTTGTCAAATATCAGCTGCTCATACGTGGATGGATTTATATCTGGGTTCTCAGTTCTGTTCCATTGGTCTGTGTGCCTGTTGTTGTACCAGTACCAGGCTGTTTTGACTACTGTGGCTGTATAAGATGTTCTAAAATCAGGTAGAGTGAGCCTTCCCACTTTCTTCTTCTTATTCAGTAATACTTCACTTATCCAGGGCTTCTTTCCCTTTCATATAAAGTTGGTGATTTGTTTCTCCAACACATTAAAAAATGACATTGGAATTTGGATCAGAAGTGCATTGTATGTATAGATGGCTTTTGGTAGAATAGATATTTTTACTAGGTTAAGTCTTCCTATCCATGCACAAGGTATGTTTTTCCACTTATGCAGGTCCATTTTTGTTTCTTGTACTAGTACTTTGTAGTTTCCTTTGTATAGGTCTTTTACATCTTTGGTGAGATTTATTCCTAAGTATTTTATCTTCTTGGGGGCTGCTGTGAATGGTATTGATTTGGTGATTTCCTCTTCGATGTTCTTTTTGTTGATGTAGAGGAATCCAAGTGATTTTTGTATGTTTATCTTATAACCTGAGACTCTGCCAAACTCTTCTATTAGTTTCAGTAGTTTTCTGGAGGATTCCTTAGGGTTTTCTGTATATAAGATCATGTCATCTGCAAATAGAGATAATTTTACTTCCTCCTTGCCAATCCAGATGCCTTTTATTTCTTTGTCTAGCCTAATTGCACTGGCTAGAATCTCTAGCACAATGTTGAATAAGAGCCGTGATAAAGGGCATCCTTGTCTGGTTCCCGTTCTCAAGGGAAATGCTTTCAGGCTGTCTCCATTTAGAGTGATATTGGCTGTTGGCTTTGTATAGATGCACTTTATTATGTTGAGGAATTTTCCTTCAATTCCTATTTTGCTGAGAGTTTTAATCATGAATGGGTGTTGGACTTTGTCAAATGCCTTTTCTGTATCAATTGATAAGATCATGTGTTTTTTTTGTCTTTTGTATTATTTATATGGTGGATTACATTTATGGTTTTTCTAATATTAAACCAGCCTTGCATACCTGGTATAAATCCCACTTGGTCGTGGTGAATTATTTTTTTGATATGTTGTTGAATTCTATTGGCTAGAATTTTGTTCAGGATTTTTGCATCTATGTTCATGAGGGATATAGGTCTCTAATTTTCATTTTTTGTGGTGTCTTTACTTGGTTTTGGTATCAGGGATATGCTGGCTTCATAGAATGAGATAGGTAGTATTCCATCATTTTCTATGCTTTGAAATAGCTTTAGTAGTAGTGGTGTTAACTCTTCTCTGAAAGTTTGGTAGAACTCTGCAGTGAAGCCGTCTGGGCCAGGGCTTTTTCTTGTTGGGAGTTTTTTGATTATCTTTTCAATCTTTTGTTTTTTTTATGGGTCTATTTAGTTGTTCTACTTCTGATTGTGTTAGTTTAGGTAGGTAGTGTTTTTCTAGGAATTCATCCATTTCTTCTAGGTTTGCAAATTTGTTAGAGTACAATTTTTTGTAATAATCTGATATGATTCTTTTAATTTCAGTTGGGTCTGTTGTGATATGGCCCATCTCGTTTCTTATTCAGGTTATTTGTTTCCTTCCCTGTATTTCTTTAGTCAGTCGGGCCAATGGTTTATCAATTTTGTTCATTTTTTCAAAGAACCAGCTTTTGGCTTTGTTAATTCTTTCAATTGTTTTTCTGTTCTCTAATTCATTTAGTTCAGCTCTCATTTTTATTATTTGTTTTCTTCTGGTGCCTGATGGATTCTTTTGTTGCTCGCTTTCTATTTGTTCAAGTTGTAGGGACAGTTCTCTGATTTTGGCTCTTTCTTCTTTTTGTATGTGTGCATTTATTGATATAAATTAACCTCTGAGCACTGCCTTTGCTGTGTCCCAGAGGTTTTGATAGGAAGTATTTTCATTCTTGTTGCATTCTATGAATTTCTTTATTCCCTCCTTAATGTCTTCTATAACCCAGTCTTTTTTGAGCAGGGTATTGTTCAGTTTCCAAGTATTTGATTTCTTTTCCCCGATTTTTCTGTTATTGATTTCCACTTTTATGGCCTTATGGTCTGAGAAGATGCTTTGTAATATTTCGATGTTTTGGATTCTGCAAAGGTTTGTTTTATGACCTAATATGTGGTCTATCCTAGAGAATGTTCCATGTGCGCTAGAAAAAAAAAGTATACTTTGCAGCTGTTGGGTGGAGTGTTCTGTATAAGTCTATGAGATCAAGTTGGTTGATTGTAGCAATTAGGTGTTCCGTGTCTCTATTGAGCTTCTTACTGGAAGTCCTGTCCTTCTCCAAAAGTGGGGTGTTGAAGTCTCCTACTATAATTGTGGAGGTATGTATCTCACTTTTCAGTTCTGTTAAAGTTTGTTTTATGTATCTTGCAACCCTGTCATTGGGTGCATAAATATTTAATACGGTTATGTCTTCCTGGTCTATTGTCCTTTTAATCATTATGTAGTGTCCTTCTTTATCCTCTGTGGTGGATTTAACTTTGAAGTCTATTTTGTCAGAAATTAATATTGCTACTCCTGCTCTTTTTGCTTGTTGTTTGCTTGATATATGTTTTTCCATCCTTTGAGTTTTAGTTTGTTCATGTCTCTAAGTCTAAGGTGTGTCTCTTGTAGACAGCATATAGATGGATCGTGTTTCTTTATCCAGTCTGAGACTCTCTGTCTCTTTATTGGTGCATTTAGGCCATTTACATTCAGCATAATTATAGATAGGTATGTATTTAGTGCTGTCATTTTGATGCCTTTTTGTGTGTGTTGTTGACAATTTCATTTTTCCACTTACTTTTTTTTTGCTGAGATGTTTTTCTTTGTAACTTGTGTGTTCCTCATTTTCATAGTATTTGATTTTATTTTTGCTGAGTCGTTATATTTTTCTTGGTTTTTATTTTGAGTTATGGAATTGTTATACCTCTTTGTGGTTACCTTAATATTTACCCCTAATTTTCTAAGTAAAAAACTAACTTGTATCGTCCTATATCGCCTTGTTTTCCTCTCCATATGGCAGTTCTATGCCTCCTGTATTTATTCGCTCTTTTTGACTATTGTGATCTTTTACATATTGACTTCAATGATTCCCTGTTTTGAGCATTTTTTTCTTTAGAAAATTAATTTTAATTTGTTTTTCTGATTTCCCTATTTGAGTTGATATCAGGATGTTCTGTTCTGTGACCTTGTGTTGTGTTGGTATCTGATATTATTGATTTTCTGACCGAATAATTTTCCTTTAGTATTTCTTGTAGCTTTGGTTTGGTTTTTGCAAATTCTCTAAGCTTGTGTTTATCTGTACATGTTTTAATTTTGCCTTCATATTTGAGAGAGAGTTTTGCTGGATAAATGATCCTTGGCTGGCAGTTTTTCTCCTTCAGTGCTCTATATATGTCATCCCATTGCCTTCTTGACTGCATGGTTTCTGCTGAGTAGTCTGAATTTATTCTTATAGATTCTCCTTTGTAGGAGACCTTTCTTTTATTCCTGGCTGCTCCTAAAATTTTCTCTTTATCTTTGGTTTTGGCAAGTTTGATGATAATATGCCTTGGAGATTTTCTTTTTGGATCAATCTTATAAGGGGTTCGATGAGCACCTTGGGTAGACATCCTTTCATCTTTCATGATGTCAGGGAAATTTTCTGCCAACAGATCTTCAACTATTCTCTCTGTATTTTCTGTTATCCCTCCCTTTTCTGGAACTCCAATCACACGCAAGTTATTCTTCTTGATAGAGTCCCACATGATTCTTAGGGTTTCTTTGTTTTTTTAAATTCTTTTATCTGATTTTTTTCAGCTATATTGGTGTCAAGTCCCTGGTCCTCCAGGTCCCCCACTCTGTATTCCAATTGCTCGAGTCTGCTCCTCTGACTTTGTATTGAGTTGTCTAATTCTGTAATTTTACTGTTAATCTTTTGGATTTCTGAATGCTGTCTCTCTATGGATTCTTGCAGCTTATTAATTTTTCCACTATGTTCTTGAATAATGTTTTTGATTTCTTCAACTGCTGTATCAGTGTGTTCCTTGGCTTTTTCTGTAGATTGCCTTATTTCGTTTCTGAGGTCATCCCTGATGTCTTGAAGCATTCTGTTAATTAGTTTTTTATATTCGGCATCTGGCAATTCCAGGATTGTATCTTCATTTGGGAAAGATTTTGATTCTTTAGTTTGGGGAGTTGTAGAAGCAATCATGGTCTGCTTCTTTATGTGGTTTGATATCAACTGCTGCCTCCGAGCCATCTATAAGATATTGTAATGATTTATTTTTATTTGCTCACTGAGTCTTATCTTGTTTTGTTTTCTTTTAATATAAGTAGATGGGCTACTAGATTTGCTGTCTTGATTGTTGTAGCCCTTGAATCACTTATGTCCTATTACCAGCTGGTTTGGGCTGTTACCAGATATATAAGCCTAAGAGTCCATTCACTATTCTTGAGTGGAATCTGATTTTGGGTCACCAAGTGTGTAGTGCAGACTGTCACCTATCCACCTAGAGGAGTAGTGGTGCTAGTTGTGTGCACCAGATTCTAGTAGCAACAGGGGGGTCACACTCCAGGGCGGCAGGATGCTGACAGAGTTCCCCCAAGTGCCAGTGAGGTAAGTGTGTCTCTATTCCTAAAGAATTTTGGTGGGTGGGCTCTGCAGGTGTACCTTAGGCACCCAATGGAAGCGCCTCTATAGATTGGTAGATGTCACCATCCACAGACCCCTAAGGCAGGAGGTAGGTGGTCTGGGGGGAGCTTCAGCCCTCAGTTCCCCCACTGTGGGTCAGTGAGGGCTCTGTTTAATACGCAGAGATATCAGACCTGGGAAACTTGTCTTTCCAATAATCCGCTAAAACAATTACAGTCAGATCCCTATCAAAATTGCCTTTGCATTATAATAGCCACCTTGTTCCCTGTAGGGATGAAAGCCCAAGACTGTGGATCTCATATGCTTGGCTGGAACTCGTTCTGTATTTTTAGTCCAATTTCTGGAAGTCAGGGAAGGATTTTTGGTCCCTGCGTTTTTTGTAGCTGCTTCTCTCTGGCCAGGAGAATGGGTTAGGAAAAGACAAAACAAAACAAAAAACTGCAGAGCAGTTCACTCTCTGGCTCAGGAAATTCCAGTGTTATTGAAGCTGCCTGGAAAGGGGAGGGGAGGGTTCAGATAAATAGGAGAGAGTAGCACCCTGGAATATAGGCAAAGTTACTTATCTTGCTTGGCGATGACTGTTTTATCCGAGATTCCCGAGGGGTGTGTAGCCTGTGTGCCTTGGCTGGGTCAAGATTGCCCCTGAGGGTCAGGCCCACGTCCTGTGCTCGTGGTATCTCAGAAGCCGTGGTCAGTTCCTCCGCTCCCAGTCCAAAGCCCAGTGCCAGGTTTCCCCAGCTGGGACGCCACACTCCAGGCTCCAAAACTGTTGCTGCCTCCTGGTGACTTCTCCTGTCAGCCGCATAGCTGGGCTACCTGCGTGCACTGGCTGGGCTTCCCCTGAGGCCACTTCTGGGGGCTAGGGCTGCGTCCCGTGTTTGCGCTGTCTTATGAAGCCGTGCTCAGCTCCCCCGCGCCCAGTCCAAAGCCCGGCGTCAAGGTTTTCTGACTGGGACGCTGGCTCCAGGCTCCGAAAACAGTTGTTGCTTCCCCATGGTTGCTCGTTCTCAGTCTCTGTCACTCAGGTCAACTCTTTAGATCTGTGTTTGATGGTCAAGGTTCGTAGAATGTCATGTGTGTGATCGATTCACTTGTTTTTCTGAGCCTTTGTTGCAAGAGGGATCCAAGGTAGCTTCTACCTAGTCAGCCATCTTGGCCCTGCCTCCTGGAGCCATTTTTAATAGTGTCTGTATTAATCTGCTGTAAGAAATTACCACAACTTGGCTAACAATAACACACATGTATTCTCTTATAGCTCTGGTGGTCAGAAATCTGAAATCAGTTTCAGTGGATAGAAATCAAGGCATTAGTAGGGCAAAGCTCCCTCTGGAGCCTCTAGGGAACAATCCACTTCGTTCCTTTCTCTAGCTTCAAGGCTGAACTGTTGCATTCATTAGGTGGTGACCCTTTCCTACATCTTCAAAACCAGCAGTGTAGTATCTTGCTTCAGTATTCACACTGCCTTCCATTTTTGTACTCATACCTCCCTCTGCCTCACATATAGGGGTCCATGTGATTACATTTAAGGCCAATCTGGATAATCCAGGGTAATCTCCCTGTCTCAAAATCCTTAATTTAATCACACCTACAAAGACCGCTTTGCCGTATAAAGTCACATTCACAGGTTGAAGGGATTGTTGTCCTTGTTGTTAGGTGAAGTTAAGTCCCTTCTGACTAATAGCAACTCTATGTAGAACAGAATGAAACACTGCCCAATCCTGCACCATTCTCACAGTAGTTGCTATGTTTGAGACAACTGTTGTAGCCACTGTGTCACTCCATCTCTTTAGGGGGCTTCTTCTTTTTTTGATGACCTGCTACTTAATCAAGCATGGTATTCTTCTCCAGGAACTGGTCCCTCCTGGTAACATGTCCAAAGTAAGTGAGACAAAGTCTCACCATCCTTTCTTCTAAGGAGTATTCTGGCTGTACTTCTAGCAAGTCAGATTTGTTCATTCTTTTGGCCGCCCATGGTATATTCTTTGCCAACACCATAATTCAAAGGCATCAATTCTTCTTTATTCTTCCTTATTTGTTGTCTAGATTTGCATGCATATGAGGTGATTGAAAATACCATGGCTTAGGTCAGGTGCACTTTAGTCCTCAAAGTGACGTTTTTGCTTTCTAACACTTGAAGTAGGTCTTTGCCAATTGCAATACATCATTTGATTTCTTACTGTTATTTCCATGGGTGTTGATTGTGGATCAAAGTAAAATGAACTCTTGACAACTTCAATGTTTTCTCCATTTATCATGATGTTGCATATTGGTCTAGTCATGGGGATTTTTATTTTCTTTATGTTAAAGTGTAATCCACACTGCAGTCTGTAGTCTTTGATCTTCATCAATAAGTGTTTCAAATCCTCTTCACTTTCAGAAGCAAGGTTTTGTCATCTGAATGTCACAGTTTGTTATTGAGTCTACATCCAATTCTCATGCCTTGTTCTTCTTCTGGGATTATTTGCTCAGCATACTGATTGAATAATTGGTGAAATGATATAACCCTGACGCACACCTGATTTTAAACCGTGCAGTATCCACTTGTCCTGTTCAAATGACTGCCTCTTAGTCTATGTACAGGTTTCTCATGAGCACAATTAACTGTTCTGGATCTCCCATTCTTTGCAATGTTATCCATAATTTGTTATGAACCACACAGTTCAATGACTTTCCATAATCAATAAAACACAGGTAAACATCTTTCTGGTATCCTTTGCTTTCAGCTAGGATCCATCTGACATCAGCTGTGATATCCCTGCTTCCATGTCCTCTTCTGAATCTGGCTTGAATTTCTTGGAGTCTCCTGTCAGTGTGTTCCTGCAACTGTTTTTGAATGATCTTCAGCAAAATTTTACTTGCCTATGATATTAATGATATCGTTTGACAACTTCTGCCTTCTGTTGGACCACCTTTCTTTGGAATGGGCACCAATATGGATCTCTTCCAGTCATTTGGCCAGGTAGCTGTCTTCCAAATTTCTTGACATAAACAAGTGAGTACTTCCGGTGTTGTATTCATTTGTTGAAACATGTCAGTTGGTATCCCGTCAATTCCTGAAGCCTTGTTTTTCACCAATGCCTTCAGTGAAGCTTGGACTTCCTCCTTCAGTACCATGGGTTCTTGATCATATGCTATCTCCTGAAATGATTGAACATCAACCAATTCTTTTTGGTAGAGTGACTCTTTGTGTTCCTGCCATTTTCTTTTGATTCTTCCTGTGTTGTTCAATATTTTGTCCGTAGAATTCTTGAATATTGCAACTCGAGGACTGAATTTTTTCTTCAGTTCTTTCAGCTTGAAAATTGCTCAGCTTGTTCCTCCCTTTTGGCTTTCTAACTTTAGGTCTTTGCACATGTCATTATAGTAATTGGTTTTGTCTTCTAGAGCTGCCCTGTTACGTGATCATTTCTTTGGTCTGCTTTAGGCACTGTATATTTAAGAACAGGCTTCAGAGTCTCTTCTGACATCTGTTTGTTTTTTTTTTTTTTCTTTCATTCCTGTCTTTTAAATGACCTTTTTCTTTCTTCATTATGATATCCTTGATGTCATCCCACAACTCTTCTGGTTTTCAGTCATTAGCATTCAATGCGTCAAGCCTCTTCTTGAGATGGTCTCTAAATTCAGGTAGAATATACTCACGTTTACACTTTGGCTCTCCTGGGCTTGTTTTAATTTTCTTCAGCTTCAACTTGAACTTATATGTAAGCAATTTATGATCGGTTCTGCAGTTGGCCCCTGGCCTTCACTGGACTCATGAGAGAGAGCTTCTCCATCATCTCTTCCCACAGGTGTAGTCGATTTGATTCTTGTATATTCCATCTGGCAAGGTCCAAGTACGTAACTCACCATTTGTTTTGTTGAAAAAAAGTTCTTTTCAATGAATAGGTCTCCAGGTCCTTCTTTCTATTCTGTGTTAGTCTGGAAGCTTTGCTGAAAGTTGTGCGCCATGGGTGACGCTGCAGGTATTAGAAGTATTGGTGGCATAGTTTCCAGCATGACAACATCACCCAAGCAAGCGCAGTACAATAAACTCATCCACCACATGTCTGTCAGTGTCAGTCTGTCATATGATCATAGGAATGGTATATTTGATGAACAGGATGAAATCACAGTGGTATGTTTTATAGGTATTTCAACAAAAGAGGGTAATTTTTTGTTACGGATATAACCTATGCACCATCAAGTCGATTCCAACTTATAGGGATCCTATAGGACACAGTAGAACTGCCCCCTAGTGCTTCCAAGGAGTGGCTGGTGGATTCAAACTGCTGGCCCTTTTGGTTAGCAGTCATAACTCTTAACCCCTGCATCACCAAGGCACTATGGTATACATATATTCTTACGAAATTTGCAAGTTTCCATTACAGCTAACTTTAATCATGAAAAAGTATTAAGACTTTATATTTTAAATGGTGGAGTTAACCCTATAACTAAAAAGGGAGTAAGTCAGTTAACTTACAGTAAGGTAATTATGGTACTAAAAATATCAGAAAAATATAACATTGTATTGAGGGTTTAACATGTCTCCAAATGTTAATAATTGACTCATTACTCACTGATAATATCGAGGTTGTAATAATAAGTGTTTTTTTTTTACTAAATGTTAAAGGGTCCTTGGTCAAAATTTAATCACTTATATAAATAAATTATCCACTCTCAACAGTTCTGCTTTACAAATCTTAAAGTTCACTGTTCAAAATAGTTTTTTTTTTTTTAATTAGAAAGGTCAAAATGAAAAGAAGTAGTGTAAAACTAATTTATAATATTAAAGGTTCAATAGAGATTTATCTAATTGGTGTATTACAGATTTCAAACCTTTGGAAAGCTATCCATGTCTTTAGGCAAGTTAAACTTTTTGTCGTGGGAATCCTAATTATAAACCTGACATTTCATCTGAGAAATTTCACTGGCATACCATAAAATAAGGTAACGATAAGACATGAAGTACTTTAAAATCGCTTCAACGAAGCATGGTTTTAAAAAATATTTTGACTCTAGGGAAAGGTGGCCTGCACATGATGTTTTTACCTAATAACACCTTTAAGGAACACCATTTGTTTCAGCTTAAATAGTCAAATCTTTTTGGAAACCTGATTGTCAACCATATGTGTATTCATTCTGTTCCTTGTCCTTCCATTACTTACAAATTGGCAAGTGTTTTTCCCTATGTTGCTTTTTGCCTCAACTTGAACGTCCCAGTGTGTTTAAAAGAATAGGGTCAAGGATAGTCATGCCACTAAAGCCATTCTTGTGGTTAACTTAGATCAAATAATCAATACACTCTGCGTCTGGATGCTTAACTAGCTCCGATTTCACTTAGGTAATATGGGTCCAGTCATATTTCTCCTTGTTGGAATAGATCTATATTGAAGCTATGATATTTATCAAACATAAATATCTAAAAATCTTGTTAAAATGGAAATAAGAATAATTTTGCTTGTTTTGATAGAGGGCTAACTGTGACTCCATGTGCATCGCACCAAGTGGTGTGATCCTGGTGGAAGTTTCACAAGTAAGACCATGTACTCAATTCATCAATTCAATGATTAATTGAAGTGATAATGGGACATTTGTATCTGTAAGGTATAGATTACAGATATTTAGAATTTTATTTCACATTAAAGCTTTCAAAAAAATGTTTTTAAAGCTAGTATGTTTTTATACCCAAAACCAAACCTGTTGCCATTGAGTCAGTTCCAACTCATAACAACCCTATATAGAACAGAGTAGAATTGCCCCAAAG
The DNA here is from genome assembly GCF_030014295.1 of Loxodonta africana. NCBI lineage: Eukaryota > Metazoa > Chordata > Mammalia > Proboscidea > Elephantidae > Loxodonta > Loxodonta africana. The sequence continues at coordinate 60,953,035 of NC_087346.1, read as the reverse complement.
TATTTCTAAGTAGTGACTGGTGGATTTGAACTGCTGACCTTGTGGTTAACAGCCAAGCTCTTAATCACTGAGCCATGTAGACCGTACCTAAATCCTTTATAGTTGAAAATTACTCTCCTTTTTCTAAGTATTCTAATGCAATTAGCCTCTTTCATTTTATTAACAGGAGTTGGCTAGGAGTATTGGTGGTTCAGTGGCAGAATTCTCCTCTTTCATGCAGGAGACCCGGGTTAGATTCCCTGCCAGTGTACCTCGTGTGCAGCTGCCACCTGTCTGTCAGTGAGGCTTGCACATAGCTGTAATGCTGAACAGATTTCAGCAAAGTTTCAAGACTAAATGGACTAGGAAGAAAGGCTTCACCATGTACTTCTGAAAATCAGCCAATGAAAACCCCATGGACAACAAAGATCTGATCTGCAGCTGATCACGTTGGTGTAGGACTAGGCAGCATTTTATGTTTTTGTGCATAGGATCATCATGAATCAGGTGCAGACTCCATGGCAGCTAACAAGTTTGGAAGATGAAAATGGCACAGAAATTATCAAAGTTTCCTTTTCCTTTCTTCATACGCAGTAGACCAGGGATCGCAATTAGATTTAATCTTTCCTGCTTTCATTCTTATTCTGATAGTTTGGCAATGATTACTGGTATGCTATACTGAGAAGTCATCTTAAGTTAAATACGCTCTCAGAAAAAGAGAATGATTAATGAGCTTTATCTGCCATGGGATTAATAAGCATCATCTTGGTATTTGCCTTCCCGCCAGTAAACACTTGATTTTTGCAAGGAATATTTGTATTTAAAAAAGAACATGTAATTCCCCCCTCTTCCCACAAAATTATGTATGCACAGCCAAATAAATAATAGTTAAATGCTGATATTGCCAGTCTATTTGCTTTGCTCATTCATCAGTTAAGAAACTTAGTCCTGCACACTCTAATGTATATAATTCAAATTTAGGTTTCAGGAAAATTATGAATATCTTTCATGGGCTTTCAGGTTAAATCTTAAGATGCAAAGAGACTACATTTATAAATACTGCTCAAACCACACTTGCAGTGCCATGGGCTAAAAATCTCTATTATAATATTTTGTGCAATTCAACAATATTTACTTAAGAGCTTAACCCTGTAGCTAATTTGTGTAACTTCTTTCAACTACAGGAAAGTAAAAGCCTATTTTCTCCTACCATGGGTTGGGAACATTACCCCAGGGCACTGCCTTGTAAGTACATCACAAGGTGACAAGTGGCGTGAGGTTTTAGAGGATGAATGTAAGATATAAAGTATCAAAAGAAAATGCACAGTAGTAACATTTTTGAATTTGAAGGATAGTGACATCTTTAGGAGAAAAGGCTATTTGTGGAAACCCTATTATGACCTATGTGATCTACCCAGATGAGTTCTTGGACTCAGGCTGTGCACAAACTGCTGAAACAGCCAGACCTACCCCTAGGAGATGAGATCATTTGGGTTCAAGGAGACCCAGCCATGCCCAAGAGATCTGGATGTGCCGCACTCACTATTGTCATCAGGTAATAGGGATGGGCCGTTAGCTGACTCACTCCACTGTGCCACGGTCTGCTTATTTTGTTACATGTAGCAAGCAGCTCACTCACTAGAACTGGCAGTACTTGGTGGTGATACTCTTTCCCCTTCAAATTGATTTAGGAGGATTTTGGAAGTACGAGCAGCATTAAGAGGCTTTTGTGTGGAGTGTATTATCGCTATTATTTATTTTTTATGGTGCCATGGCACTGGGTTTTGGGTTTGATCTATTTCTGTCATGTGCCCTAAAAAAACCCAAAACTCAAACCCATTGCTATATAGCAACTCTATAGCACTGAGTAGAACAGCCCCATAGGGTTTCCAAGGCTGTAATATGTACGGAAGCAGACTGCCACATCTTCCTCCCAGGTCTTCCTCCCGCAGAGCACCTTTCTGTTAGCAGCTCAGTGCTTAACTGCGCTGCGCCACCAGGGCTCTTTCCTTTAAAAAATCTAATGATGTTAACTAAATGCTTAGTAAGAATTTCTAGGCTTTGTTTTAGAATTCTGGGTCGATTGACACAGATGAAAACAGTGACCTATTCTTTATTGTTTTTAAATGATTTGGAGTTTTTTACCTAGTGAATTTCCAATTCATTGCATTTTATTAATTTGTGGCTTTGCCAACTGGTGTGCTTTCATTTTAGGGCATCGTGGAGGCTTTCTTTAGGCAGGCTATTATGATAGCATCTCTAAGTGCTGCTCTGTGACAAGCTTCCAAGGCAGTTGTAAAACAATTATAACTGCCACTAAATGTCGTGGCTGAGATGGATATTAAAATGAACAAAGGGAGCTCAAGAACCCAAAGTATTCTCACTTGACTCTTTAGTGTTACTTGGTTAAAGATTGTTTTTTCCCCTTTCCAGAATAACCAGTGATTAGCCTGCTATTTTTTTTTTCTTTTGACTGATTAGAAATATACAAAACTTTTTGTACCACATGAAATTTCTCAACCCTATTTGGAGGTGCAAAATAAAATGTGAAATAAAAATAAAATGTCATTTTATTTATTAAAAATGGTTGCTCGTAATTTAAAAAACTGACAAATTTTGTGCTTGGGTAAACACACTTTTCTAATAGTGATCAGTGACACCTTGGTGTAGTTGGGTTTGTTACCAAGATGTTCTCATGTTGACAACCTGCCCAGCTGTCCCTGCTGTAGCTTTTTAGGTTCCTGGTATAATGTAGAGACAGAAACAAATCTAGTTAATATTACCTTACGAGATTTTATTTTTTCCTTGGCAGTATTCCAAACCTTAAGTAGAAGAGGAAATTTTCACAAGAATTAGATACACATTATCATATCTTTTTCAGTTTCCTACGGCTCTGTTCACTTTATCCAAAATCATAGCCACCCATGTCCCATAACAGTCAGCTAGAATCATCAATAAAATGGGCAAGAATGTCAACTACTGATACATGCTTTTTCTGAAATTTTATTTCCTTCTTTGACAATCTGTGATCTGTGCTCTCTCCAGTTAAACTGTGGTTACTATCAATTCCAGATTCCTCTGTGTTTCGAGATATTTTATATCTTTGTGTGTTCTGTCAATGCCCAGGATTATATGGTATTATGGGAAACATAATTCTTTATTTCAACCAGCTCCAGAGAAAATCTGCAGAGCTTCTTCTTGAGACAAACAAGCATATGGAATGTGGGGAAAGTTATTCTTTATCATAAACATTTTTTAACTAGTGGAAAAAATAACTAAAAAGGGGCATATGTTTTGGAAAGTAATTTTCATCATGGAAGCGTCTGTGTAGAACATAAAATAGAAAAAAAAAAAAAAACTAGATGGTTTAACATTCCCACGCAATTTAGTGTCTTGCACAGTTCACACTATAAAGTATTCTCTTTTAAATCCTCAATGGAATCACAAAAGAACTGATATCAAGTACTGGCCTCATTAGTCAGAGATTGTGGATTTGTGCCTCACTCAGCTCAGATGTCTTAGTCCAGTGTTGTTTTAGAAAGAATGTGATACAGTGTAATAAACAAGGGTTTTGGAGTTAAATAAATATAGATTAAAATCCCAGCTCTGCAAATTACTAACTCTGTGATCTTAGACAATTTAAGCTTTTGATTTTCAATTTCCTCATTTATAAAATAAGAGCATAATATATACTTCTTAGTGTTGTTGTGAGGTTAAATAGAGTGTAGCCAGTAAGATGTGACTAATATTTTGAATATTAGTATAAGAATAAGAAATTATGGACCTATTTTCTCATTTCCCCAGATTCATTCCATATTTGCATTTTCATCTTGAGAGATCTGGCTAGGTATACAGGCTTGGCTACACCTCCCAGGTATATTACTTTGTTAATAAATTTCATAGAGCCTCTATTCTGGAAAATATTGTGTTTGTCTATCAAATGACTTTCCATGCCATTTTTAGAGAGTTTAGTTCATATATTAATATTGAAAGTACTGTCGTATAAACCCACTGCCGTTGAGTCGTTTATTTTATTTAAACTTAATTCTTTGTTTTAACCAGCTCCAGACAAAATCTGCAGCAGAGTTTCTTCTTGAGACAAACAAACACATGGAATGTGGGGGAAGTTACTCTTTATCGTAAACATTTTTTAATGTGTTTCTTCAATGTGCTGCATTTTCAGAGTAATATATAGTAAACATGCTAATGCTACACAGCTCTAATGCCTTACTTTACATGTTCTATCTAATTCCCTTGAGTAGCTTCATAAAAAAAAAAAATTATTGGTGATTTTTGCACAGTAAAACAGGGATCAGGATTTATAAGCCAGAATTAGAATTCAATTCAAAATAAGAAAGAGAATACTTCATATACTGCCTTATGTAATGAGTATTTTCATTTCTGTTTATATAATATCTCCAGATGGAGTAAATTCTTTGTCCAAGAGCTCAAAAATAATATAATTCCCTCCAGACTAGAAAAATAAAAAATGGACAAGTAGTGGATAGTTATTCTTCCTTGCTTGGTGTTAAATATTATACAACTGTATATATAATCTTATGTATTATATATATTTTTTTAACTTTCTGAAATGCATATAGAATTTTTAAAAATTTAAATCCTTTTCACACAAATAATTTTATTCTATTTTCAAAACAAGCTTGTATAGGACAGCTATTATACCTCACATCTCAGATGGAGCAGTAAGGTCCATTAAGAAATGCAAGTTGCAAACCAGCTTTTGATACTAGTTTTCATGGGCATCAACCACACCAAGTTGCCTCATATGGGATATGTTGCAATCTCTGAATAGCACCCAACATTTTTGAGAGTTTCTCCAACAGTATCCTTTTCTTCTCTCTAACTAAGTCTTCTTGTGTCTAAATTTAAACACACACCTGTACATACGCACTTTTTCCCCAAATATGATGGGCAAAGGTGGAGAATTTGTCCATACAGCATGAAATAAAATTATACCTTTGGTTTTGTCCTTATGTTTGTCATTGCATCTTTGTTTATGTAGTTATACCTCGTGTATAACATGCGGCTAATTGTGAGTTTTGTAATAAAAGTTAGTATTTTATAATGTATCTTTTTTTATTGGAAGGAAGATGGGGTAGCCTCATATAACAAAGCAATGGTTTATGGACTTTTCTGAAGTGATGCATTGCTGCTGATGAGAAGCCTGCTGTCCAGGATAAATATTATGTTGTAGGTGATCTGTTTTTTTTTAACAAACATGTTTTACATGCATGTATGTGTGTGTGTGTGTTTGATGTGTATTAATTTTACTGTTATATGCTAAGCACCATCTTTCTGTAAAATATGAATAGTAAATAAGAAGTGCCCTTCCTACTTTATGGGTTTTTTCAAAAATCTTAATGAAATAATATGCATCAAAGAGAGTTTCAAATTTTAGTGAAATCTCAGAGCACATAGGAGTTTGATATGGTGTGAAGAGCATGCATTTTAATGTCGGAGTTCAATGACATTCCGTGTTTTTTTTACTGCCACGATCTCAATCTTGTTATTTAAACTCATTTTCTCATTGATAAAATGGGCATAACATTGTCTTTTAATATTCATAAGTGTTTGTTATTACTGTTAGTTGTCACCCAGTTGATTCTGACTCAAGGCAACCCCATGCTGATCCACAGGGCTTTCTTGCCTGTAACCTTAATGAAAGCAAATTGCCAGTTTTTTTCTTCTGCAGTATCGCTGGGAGAGTTTAAACTGTCAACCTTTAGGTTAACAGTTTAGCACAAGCTGCTTGTGCCACCTAGGTACTTTAGAGTTACATATACGGCACAGTGGTTAAGAGTTATAGTGGACTACAGCTGTTAACCAAAAGGTCGGCAGTTCAAATCCACCAGCTGCTCCTTGGAAACCCTATGGGGCAGTTCTACTCTGTCCTATAGCATCACTATGAGTTGGAATCCACTCAATGGCAAATGGGTTTTATAGATAGATAGATAAAGCTTTAATTAAGATGTATTTTAGATAGCTAGCTAGAAAGTTCTCGATCTAGATACACACACACACACACAGAATTGCAGTAGCTTACACACAGTTCAATAAAGTTTTTTTGTTTTTGACCCCCTACCTTTTATCTCTCCTGTACATGAGGTGCCAGGTGTTACTTTTACCCCATACTAGGAAAGATTCTATTTCTTAATGCACCAATATTTACTAAATGAATTAAAAATACTATCAAATGTCCAAGAAATTTAAATAAAGTTAAAATGTGGATATTTGTATCCTTTAAAAAGTAATACACAAAGGGAAGTAAAAAAAACTATGACTGAAAGGACAAGTCATATATAGAGATGGCACTGGGTTTTTGGGACCTAGGAAAATTTACTTAGTTTGGCAAAATTATTAAAAAACAAAATATTTTTTGAGCCTGGGTCAGGAAGATTTTTTTACCTGAAATTTGAGATTAATTGCAAATTATTTGGATAAATTTTAATGCAAATTTCTCTTTTTCCTCCCTCTGTATTGATTAGCTTATACACAAGAAACAGCAGTTGCATGTAGCTTATTACAGTAGATTTTTCTTTCCCTTGACATTGTATTGATTTTGACTCATGACCACCCTGCATGTTTCTGAGTAGAACTGCATTCCATAGAGCTTTCAGTGGCTGTAATCTTATGGAAGTACATCATCAGGCCTTTCTTCCACATGAAAGTACATACATAAAATAAACATCCATAAATAAGTTCAAAATTATATTTTGGTAAAAGAGCAACAAAAAACATATGTGTATATTCCAATATTACATACTGTTGAGAGATGCTGTTAATTATTTTCCCTCTGAAGATAGGTTAGTAAGGTTGGTGGGAAAAATTCTGAACCTGAGTTCTAGACCCTGACATGCTGCTAATTGACTGTAATACTTGGCGTACATAATTTCAGCCGTGAAATGCAGGCTTTGGAGTCAATGACTTGTAAGATTCTTTGTAACTCTCAATTCTTTGATTAACACTTTTCCTCTATGTACTTTCTGAGGAAAGATTAAACATGATACTCTTTACAGTGGCCCATATTTTTGATAAAATTATAGTCCATGATTGTATTTACAAAGGTATTTCTCATTTACCTTTCTTCTTGTTTGTTATAATCAGGATGCTAAATAACTGATCAAAGGGTTGAAAAAATAACTGAAACAATTAAAACAGAATTTATTATACTAACTTCCAAAGTTTGCTGGCAATTGAAGGGTTTTTATCCTTTACTTGTGGCTTTCCAAAGGTGAAACAGAAAATCATAGAATTTTTACATTATCCGAGTCGTAAAAAAGACAATAATTATACCAAGTCAACAGTGGTACATACGTATTAAATTTTTCAGGTTGATAGAAATGTTTTTGAACTAGAGGGCTCATCCTTCATTTTACAAATAAAAAAAATCGAAAGTTCAGGCATTGAAGAGGCTGATTAAAGGCCACATAATGAGGAATTGCACCTGCATTCAAGTTTTCTAGACCAGTAGAAGAATGATCTTTCTTTAGATGGCAAACACGCAAATCATATTTATTCTTTCATATATTTAGAGTTATTACTTATGATCAAAGTTATAATCATGAAGACGAATCTAGAACTCATTGTACAATGCTTCCTGAAAACTGTTTCACTAAAACCTTACTCCAATGTTTTTTTTAGAGCATATCCATTAATCACTCTCCACTTAACCAACATGCTGGATTAACTGACTTCAATTACTTCTATAAAATGTACGGCCTGATTACCCCTACAGACTGTAAACTCAGAGTTCTTCAGCTCTATTTTAAGTTGGTGGGCAATTCCATGGCTTTGTCCAGTAAAACTATTTGCTTATAAAGAATCAGTTTTGATTATCCCTAAATATAGATAATCTGACTGAACTTGTTATAGAAAAAAATGTGTTATTTAACTAAATGTTATGTAAAATTGTTTAGAAAGTATAAGTAGAAAGACAAGCATTTTTATTAAAAAGAAAACTAAGTTGAATGCTATAGACAGTCTCAATAAAAATCAGTCACTGAAAAGAGTGGAAGGAAAAATGTCATAAAAACCTAGAAAGATTCTGCATTCAGATTGCTATGCAACTGTCTTAAATATTATAGCTCCACTTTAAAAATGTCAAAAACAGATAGCAGAGAAAATAAATTATGGTGTGTGCTATATGATATACTCAAGAAGGTGTAAATAAACATGATTTTTTTCCATCAGAGTTTGAAATGATATAAATATGGCCAATTTTTGAGGTTATATAGGAATGTACTTGTTCAGTCTACTTCTAGAAGTTGTTTTGAACATAAAATTTAGCAGAGATATAAAAAGACATGTTAGAATTAATTCCTTTATATTTTCTTTTGTGGATTTCTTTACATCTGTATTTTATAAAGTGCATAATCTGTTATATATACTGTGTGATTAGTATTAACCCAAACACACTGAAGCCCTGATTAAGAGCTCAGCTGCTAACCAAAAGGCGGGCAATTTGAATTCACCAGCAGCTCCTTGAAAACCCTGTAGGGCAGTTCTGCTGTGTTCTATAGGGTTTCTGTAAGTCAGGATCGACTTGATAGCAATGGGTTTGGATTTTTTGGTCCAAACATACTTTGGAAATACATGCTTGCAATTTCATTTTTTTGTTGTTGTTGTTAATATTCAGACGAATGCAGCTAAGTTTAATGACATAGTACAAGTGCGAATAGAAAGTTTCCCTAGTTGTTAGAGGGATACGTCATTCTCATGCACAAAAGTTCGAATAAAATGAAAATAATACTGCAATGTAAGGATGTATTATGAAATGTTAGAATCGGCATCAGTGAAATAAAAATATTTCATTGAATGTTTTCTAACACTATTCATTCCAGTATAACAAATGCGAATGTCATTGAGATTGACATCAATCTTTGCTTTTGTCTCTCTCTATTCTGTGTCCTGTGACAGACATGTTTCATGTTTATGTACTTTGTTTTGCAAGAGCTTTTGTCAAATCTCTGCTCAGTTCCAGAGAGTTACTGAGTAGAAGACTAAAGTTACATTTCTTTATCTTTTAAATGTCACATAAGTTCAGAAGATGTTTTTGGCATGTTGGAAACTGCAGTCTAGAACACAACTGTTTTAAAATGCCATTCCTAATTCTAAGTGATAGAATCTGACACTTCTTACTTCTAAGGAAACTGTTAATATGTTACAAGTGTCATCTCAACCATTATTGAATTCAGAAACAGGTATTCAATCTGTAGGTCATTGTCCCACTGGGAACACATTTTTGTCAGGTAGTATTTTGTGTGTGTGTGTGTGTGTGTGTGTGTGTGTGAAAGAGGAAGAGAGATGAGAGACAAAGTCTGAGCCATCTTTTCTCTGCCTGATTTTGTTTTTCTGTTGTAACCACAAAAAGAAATAGCATTTGTCGATTATTCTTTTTATTTCTTTGCCTTGATTTTCTGTGCTTCAGTGTTATCAGTGGTCCAAGATGGCATGTGAAATGTAGTGTTTGAATGCGTTCTGTCATAAGAAATTATGGGGATAACAAACTTTTCCCAAAAATGAAATTAAGCAACCGTCAAAAATAAAAATAGGAAAAAAAAAATATATAAAGGTACAAGTAGTCACAACCCAAACCTTAATCTGTAATATGTAGGAAGCTAAGGAATTTGAGGATTCCTCAACAGCATAACATAGGGACTCAGGTAGAGTCTTAGGAGAGTGCCACCATAATATCAAATCTAAATTTATAGCCTAATCAACTATGTCATACTCCGTTTTACAAAGAAGAATGTGTTGACTCAGAGTGCTGATGTTTGTACAGAGGCTAGAGAAAAAGAACCAAAAGGAAAGAACTTAATGTTAAATTTCCAGCAGTGTCCTGGGAAGACATTGTTCTGGGCTGAAGTCAGTGTAAAAGGATCCTCAGTCTCTCTAAACAGTAGAAAGATATGTCTTCTCTTATGGGTCTGACTTGATTTATCAGACATTACCGAGGTCAGTTTGGTTGCAATATCCTTGTCCTCTTTTATTTTGTTCTGAGTCTGTTTTTGTCAAGAGTAATTTATTCTGAAATTCAATTCCTCATACATTGTAACAAAGAGAATTTCATGGAAAAAATATAAATATTCCACTTCCAGGGAAGGACTGTTTCTAATTATAAATGAATAGAATGGTTTTCTGGCTTGTACGCCATCCAACATGAGCTCCCAGAGTAAAAAACAAAAACAAACAACCAACGAAATGAAATTGAGTTGATTCTGACTCCTGTGTGTCAGAATAGAACAGTGCTCCACAGGGCTTTTTTTCTTTCCTTCTCTGGTCCCCCCTCCCCCCCCACCCCCGCAAAACAGGGTTTTCAATAACTGATTTTTCTAAAGTAGACTGCCAGGTCTTTCTTTTGAGGCAACTTGGATGGACATGAACCTTCGACCTTTTAGTTAGCAGCCAAGTGTGTTAATGGTTTTCGTCACCCAGGGACTCGAGTTGCTGTATAGTCCAGCCTAAGCAGTCAGGATCAGGTTACATCTTTGGAATCTTCCCCGTAATTTATGTGACTTTAACTTCAACTCACTTGTTTAAGAAATAATGTTGCATCTTATTCTTCCTGTTCTGTCACTGAATTCATAAATTCTTCCATCTGTTCTTTTTTGTTTTACTTTATTGTGTTTTTGGTGAAAGTTCACAGGGCAAAGTAGGTTCCTATTTAACAATTAATACACAGATTATTCAGAGACATTGGGTACATTTTTCACAACGTGTCAACATTCTCATTAATTCCATTTTGGGTGTTTCATTTCCAGTAATCTGGTTTCCCGTTTTTTTTTTTTTTCCCCTTTCATCTTTGCATTATAGTAATTATTGACCATTTGGTCTTATATACATAATTTTTTAAAGGGTGCACAGTACTCACTGACAAAGTTCTTTATGAGCCAGTTTGTTATTTAGCTAAAAGATGACCTCAGGGGCTAGTTTCCAGTCAAGGTTTATGACATATCTCAGGGCAGTAGTCTTGGGGAACCCTCTAGCCTCAACCAGTCCAGTAACTCTGGACTTCTTAAGAATTTGAGTTCTGCTCAACATTTTTCTCCTCTTCTATCAGAATCGGTCTGTTGAAGCCTTGATTAGTGATTCGAACAGTCATTAGAGGTAGCTGGACACCATCTAGTTCTGGTCTCAGGGTAAATGAGGGCATGATTTGGGTTGACTGCTAGTCCTGTAGACTAACTTCTTCTCCGAGTCTTTGCTCCAGACGAGAAGACAAGGTTTCTTTGAAACCTGTAGTCCAGCCTTAATCTTTAATCAAATAGGACTTTGCATGGCTTATTTTTTGACAAACTGAAAAGCACTATATTAAAAACAATATATTCAAACTTGTTCTTGTCTCACAGCCTGTAACTACTGCTCCTTCTTTTCTAAGATCTTTTCATAACTCACTTCTTTACATATTCCCAGGGTTGGATTAAGCAAGTGATGGCCCTAAACACTGATGATCTCTGGTATCCTTTCCCCTGTTTACTCACGTACTAGAATGGAATATGTGAGTTATATACATATGTGTGTGTGTGTGTGTGTGCGCACGTGCACGCGCTCATAGCTATCCATGAGTACTTCTTTTTAAATGCGACTGTAATATTAATGATTGGACACAAAGTGGCATATGCCACTTTAGTGGAATGAGATGAGCTGTATTATAAAATTTTTAATGGATTCAGAGTACTAAGATTTTTACTATATACAGAATTTTCTACAATAAGAATATTCCACAACAAAGAAAGAGTCAATGAACTTAGATGTTTCAAGAATCAATGTAAAATTCTGTTGATCACCCCTATCTCTTGTTTATTACAGAGAAATAGTATAATCTCCAGAGACCTGTCAAGATAAGGATTTCCATTACATGGGAGGGGACCATAGGAGACAGATGTCAACAAAGATGTCGAAGTGGTGTGGGCCTAATAGCTTAAACAACCTTGCACCTGGGCGCCCTTGTAAACAACCTTGCACCTGGGCGCCCTTGTGACACTAGGTGAACTTTATTTCTGGCAGGCATACTCTCATGCACTGGAGCTGGTATCAGTTCATTTTAGTGCCCTGCCAGTTCTCTTCCACTGTGGAGCTCGCTTTTCCTTGTGTCCTGTCTGCTTGGCATCTATGGGTCTTTGTTTTGGACAACTGGTGCCTCTGTTTTGTTGATGCCATAAGCACGTGCTTACCTTGCTTATTGGATAAGCCCTCTCTGCATATTCCAGATGAAATGACAACTCCCCAGAGGCCAGAGGCCTTCCTTGACTACTACAGCTAAAATAACACCCACCCACATCCTTACTTACTAAAAAAAAAAGAAAACGTTGACATCAAGTCATTTCTGACTCATAACAACCCTATAGGACAGTGTAGAACTGCCTCACAGTGTTTCCAAGGAGCAGCTGGTGGATTCAAACTGCTGACCTTTTGGTTAACAGCCGAGCTCTTAATCACTGCACCATTATGGCCCGGCTAGTGCGGTTTTTTTTAGTGCGTAGAAAAAATGACAATACTTGGGGGCCAGTGGGTATTTATTTACTAAACAAATTGAATGAATGCATCAGCCTTGGATTCTATAGGATATTTGAAGAATGAAAGTATTAATACAATTTTTTTTATTTCATATTTGTTCACAAATTGCCAAGTTTTAAATACACATTTAGGAGAAAGACGTGGCAATCTGCTTCCATAAAGATTACAGCCTGGGAATACTATGGCACAGCTTTACTCTGTCCTTTAGGGCTGCTAGGAGTCAGAATCAACTCCAAGGCAGCGCTTTGTTTTTGTTTTTAACTATACATTGCTTACACTTGTAGGCAATGTATGAGTTTATACTATTTTCTATCTGAAAACAAGTGGTTCTTAACTTTAAAAGGCTGCTTCTGTCAATGATTAAGTTCATGGCTTCTCAAATTGTGGCCCCCAAAATGACAGCATCAACATCAGCTGGAAAATTATAAGAAATGCAATTAATTACAAACGCTGGGGATAGGCCCCAGTTATGTGTGTTTTAACAGGTCCCCCAGGTGAGTCCTTTGTGAACCACCTGTTTACCTAATCAAAATCTTAAATGAATACCTGTGGCTACTGAAAATAAATCTATTTGAACCATTTGAATCTATTAGAACTTCCTTAATGATTTTGGAACCTACTGATATAATTCTTGGAAATTATTTTTATATGACTTATGATTTATAATTCCATTCATAGGTTTGGCATCTCAGAAATGATCCAACAGCCCTATACCTAATTTCTCAGCTAAAAATCAGTGTAGACTTGGGTTCATTTCCTAATATATGGATGAAAAGCTGTTTCCCATTACATTTCTTTGGTATGGGACAGGAAAGTATGGATAAGAAATGACAATAACCCAGCACCAATTTATCAACCTTGCTTTCGTTTCTTAAATATCATTTTCATAAATACGTTATTACAAGCTCTTGTAGAAGACAAAGGGATGATTTGGCAAGCTCCAAAAAGACTCTCAAATGTTAGGGAAAATATTTTGTTCCAGAACCATGACAGATTTATGCTTTGAATAAATGTTTGAAATTTAGTTAATATATGTCACCCTTCTTTTGTGGCACAAAGATAATAGAAGCATGAGAGGAACTTCATTGTTATTACACTATTACAAAAATATGGGTCTGTTTTGAAAAAGGAAAAAAAAAGTAGCGTGTGTAACTGAAGAAGCAGGAACCGGTGATTTAATACCCTCCTGCCTTTTATCTCCACTGGTAGTGAACTCACTTGTACTCTTCCTGCCCTACAAACAGAACTGCAATCTGCAGTGCAATTATTCCCTAACCTTTGCAAGCTGGTCGAGTTGTTAAAACATTTCTTCTCAGTAACATACTATGCTTAAAAGAGATAGTTACTAACACACTGAGGCACATCTTTTTACTACAAGCAGAAATTCTTGGCTCTTAAACAGAGGATTATTTTCAACTCTTCATATATTTTGACTTTATATCTTCTAATGAAAATGATGAAGCAAAACATAAAAATAGAAATTATTGAAATCATTTGGGAATAAATATGAAGATTATTACACCTAATATAAATGTAAAAACTAAAAGAAATTTCATTTTAAACATGAATATATATACATTATACATATGCATACCTATGTGTGTGAATACATACATATCTATATATGTATCATATCTTTAAAATTATGAAATTGAGGTGTTTGAGATTATAGGTTAACAGAGTTTATGACAAAAATGGAGTTAAAATGGGTTTTTTTCCCCCAGAATAAAAATTCTTCCTTTTAGACCATATTGTGTATTTATACCCCAATTCATTTGAGTATAATTATTTAGAATTGTGTTCTTCTTGAGAATTGTGCTAAAAATTCTTATTAAAATATTTAAAATGTTATATTGAAAGCTTGTTTACTATTACAAAAATATATTTTGCAATATTTTTTGAAATTTTGATATAATGCAACATCAATTATATCAAAATGTATTTCTTACTAATTACTTCTAAATTATGGGACATTTACCTAGGAAGAGGGCATAATTTGATTCTTCTTCTGAACAAACAATTGACATGTAGTTCTACCGATAAAAGCATATATTTGACATGGCTTAAAATAATGTCTTTATAGTAGGTACAGACACTTCTTTGAAATATTACAATGATCTGGAAAACTTCTGACCTTCACAAAACTGATTATTCTGGATACGAATACCAGAATTTAATCAGTAATTTTTAAGCGCTGAAATCCAGGAAAGCACCCAAAAGAGAGAAAAAATAAATAAAACTGTAATCAGCCAGATATTTTCAGGATAAATTCCTAGACTTTTTTCCTATGGGAATTTATCACTAATTTTATAATGTTAGTATAAAAATTGCATTCACTTTGTAGTAACTCCTGGAATGCATATGGCAAAAATATAAAGTGGTTGTGAAGGAATGACACACATAAACAACATAAACATACGAGTTATTTTTTTTTAATGAGGTAAACGATGTTTTTAATGGCACACAGGGAGTTAATATAGAACCCTTAATACTGTTTTTTAAAAAGTACATTTTTTTTTGCAAAATAAATACACCTAGTCCTCACTTGTCAACTAAACACTTCACATTTACAATAACAAAAAAAATCTACTGACTATTTTTGCACACTAATGACATACATCTGGCAGTAACGAACGCTGAGGTACATGGCAAGAGTAATGTTGGCTGTAGTGTTTAAGATGATGAGTCAGCTTGGCTGGCTCATGATTCTCACTGGTTTTGGTAGTTATGTAATGATGTAGTCATCCTCCATTTTGGGAACAAATGTGGTCATCCTTCATTTGTGCAGTATGCTGATTTTCACATAACAAACTGGTCTTTGGAATCTAAGCATGTCAATAAGGATAAATGAGGAGTGGGTGTATACAATATATTTATTCCTTGGGTATGGTGATAAAAAAGTGGGGTTTATTTACATCATGTCAACTTAAGATGACATTAAAATTTCAATTATGTTAGAGACTGAGATTTTTACTTTTGATTTTTTTGGTGCCTTAAATTTAAAATACCTCAAGACTTTTGGACACATGAGTCAAGAGACAATAGAAGGATATGCAGAAGTTTACTTATAAGGCATTCTGTGAACCTAATGAAGACTAGTTGCGCAATTCTCACTGTTTTACTATGAAAATGACTCTATGTATGGAAACAAATATAGTCATGTGTGAAGTTGCAGGACAATAGAGAAACCAAGTTATTTATTTGTTTTCCAATAAAAATATTCTAAGAAAAACTTATCATGAGACAGGTATCTGTCAGGGAATGGTGCTTTACTACCAGCTAATTAAGTTAACCAGAAGTTTGTCTAATTTGATTTAGATTGATATTTCCAATAATTTCTATTGTAGTAATTGCACAGGCAAGAGAAGAGCAAAGCTACACAGTTGCTCAATATGGTTTTATGCAACTTTAAAAATATCAAGTAAAATTAATTTCCTCTACGTGATGGTCAATTTTTCATTTTAATATCACTAAATTTGTCATAATATGTACATATGTCTGTTAACATATGTCACAATGAAAACATGGCCATTTTTAACATAAAAGAGATGTGTGCAAAATTGTAAAATTTCTTTAAATATGCAGAGATTTTGACATGGAACAAATACGGTATGTTAGTTATATTATTTAAATTTTAGATACCATTTAAAAAATTTGCTGTATTTTCTATAATAAAATTATTTTAATCAAAGTATTATAAAAATAAAAATAAAATTTATTTAAAATTACTTTTGATATTTTAAAATATTTTATAGAAAACGTTTGAAAAGAATTAAATGTTTTCATATGCGTCCTACCTCAGTATCTGCCTATTATGTTTTTGAAAATAGACTTCAAAAGACAAAAAAAAAGTTGCAGAATACTTAGTCAAATGTTCTGTGCATTTTTTCTCGTATTAGGGGTTAAATGGGTGTTTGACTATTGCCAGCTAAAATTAATTGTATTTCCAGCTCTTTTCATTGTATCCGTCAATTATTTTTATGTGATTTTTAAAATCAAATTATCCACTGATCCCAAAATTTGAATTTTCCACAGGCAATCAATTACTAAATGATGAAAGAAATTAATTCATTAATTCAAAAACATTTACTGATCACCTACCATGTGCCACACACTATTCTAGGCCTTGGGGATGAAATAACTCCTTGTAAACATGAGACTTACATTCTATGAGGATGAGGGGAAGAGAGATCACAAAATTAAATGAATAAGCACAAAATAGATTGCAGTTGTTAGTTTCCTTCATGTCAGCTCTGACTCATGGAGACCTGATGTTACACAGTCCTGCACCATCATCGTAATGGATCATCGATACCTTTGAGTCCATTGTTTAGGCTCTTGTTTTATCATGTTAGGTGGTGATGCTAAGCGTAAAAAAACAAAACAAACAAAAAACAATGAATGAAAAGAGAGTGGCATGAAATAGAAGTGCTATTTTATTATCAGGGAAGGTTTCTTTCAGATGGTAACATTTACATAGATTCCTGGAAAAAGTGGACATACGGGCAATGATGTTCAAAGTAGAGGAACCAGCAACAACAAATACCCTGAGGCAGCAGCATACTTGCCCACTTGGAAGACAGGGAAAGAGAGAAAAGTGGCTAGAATTAACTGACCAAGGAAGAGAGAAGATGATGTCAGAAGGGTAGCATGTGTGAAGGAGCAGATCATGCCATCACTTGCAGGCCCTCATAAGTATATTTGATTTTATTCTGAGTGGTATGGAAAATAATCAGAAGGTTATTTTTGTGTTTCTGATGCTTCTTTATTTTCTAGGGCCAATTACCCTCATTAGTCTGTTACTATCTTGCCTTTGCACTATTTATATTTATATAGAACGGTTAGATGTCCTTGACTCTGGTTTCTTCCTCATCTCCTGTTTTCCTGTAACTGCTAAATCAAGCTTTATAAATGACTTTTGGGTTATGTTGTTCCACTAATCAAAACTTAATAAAACAATGATAACACTAATAGCTATAATTTTATTGTTTATAGTGTTTACATCCGTTATCTAATTTAATTAGATTAATGTTCACATTACACTAATAGGCAACTATTACTATTATAACCATTTTTCAGTTGAAGAAATTGTGGCTACAGAAGTTAAGTAATAAGTGTATATAGCTGGTTAGTAGTGGAGACATGATTTTGTCCCACGCTAATTAAATAAATGAAAGTTTCTCAGCCAAACATGTAAGGTCTTCCACCTGGAGGTTAAATGTATACTAGACTGTGCCAGCTTCATATGCCATCTCCATCACTTATTAACTTTGTGACCTGGGGTAAAAACCTAAACTTTGAAACTCGGTTTTCGTATCTGTAAAATAGAAGTCATAATACTATCTAGCTCAAGATTAAATAAGAAAATGTGAAGTGCTTTACACAGAACTTAGTACATAATGGGCTCTTAATAGATGTTAGCTATGATCATTAACTTAGTATTGCCAATTACAGCAAATAATGTAACAGAACTTAAAGGAAGATGTACATGGAAATTATATTTTTATTAAACTGTATGCTCAAAATATTGTTTCATCACAACAAAGGGAAAACTATGCCATACTGTTTGTTTTCCAAAAACAGATAAATTATCATTGAAAAACAAATCATTCACTTTATCAATGTTTTGATGTTACATATTTCTTTTTGATTATAATTTTGAGATTATGAATAAAATTATATGGGCTTTTCCCCCCTTTGGTCAGTTGGGACTGAAAAATAATTTTCTTTATCATTAAAGGACAAGACTTTCACATATGTGACTGGCTGTCAAACAGATAAACAGATTGTGGAGTGTAGGCTAAATAACAATGACGAATGCTAAAAATATATATATACTCATTTACAGTTCTTTATGTTATACAAATGTTTTGTTCACCAGAAAAACTCAACCGACTGTGACCATGAATAACCAATAGAGTAGTAGAATATGTCATTGTTAACGGTTTCCGTTTGCAATATAGTAATGACTATCAGGAACAATAAAGTGGTATCTCCGATGCTTATAAAAAGTGTTTGTCTTAGTTACCCAGTGCTGCTATAATAGGGGAAACCCTGGTGGCGTAGTGGTTAAGTGCTACAGCTGCTAACCAAAGGGTCGGCATTTCAAATCCGCCAGGCACTCCTTGGAAACTCTACGGGGCAGTTCTACTCTGTCCTATAGGCTCGCTATGAGTCGGAATCGACTCGATGGCACTGGGTCTGGGTTGGGCTGTAATAGAACTGTCAGACGTGGGCAAATTTAAAAAGCAGAAATTTATATGCTCATAATTTTGGGGCAAAAGTCTGAATCAGGGTCTCAGCTGTGTCTATGCCTTTTGTGAATTCTCTCCTAGTTTCTGTGTCTGCCAGCGAACCTTGGTGTTCCTTGAAATTTCTGGGCGTGCCTTGGCATAGATCTTCTCCCTGTGTCTCTGTCTATTCTGGTCTTTTTATAACTCAGAAGTGATTAGGTAGGGTCCACCCTATACTGGTAAATGACCTCTAAAATAACAGAAGAAAAAAAAAAACTTTCTAAGCAGGGTCATATTTACAGGTAGAGAGAAGTGATAGAATTTCAACACATGTTTTTGGGGGACACAATTCAGTCCATAACAGTATTTTTCTGCTAGGTTTTTAATATACTCTTTTTTTTTTTTAATAATTTTTTTTGCGCTTTAAGTGCAAGTTTACAAATCAAGTCAGTCTCTCACACAAAAATTCATATACACCTTGCCACACACTCCCAATTACTCTCCCCCTAATGAGACAGCCAGCTCTCTCCTTCCCCTCTCTCTTTTCCTGTCCATTTCTCCACCTTCTAACCCCACCCCACCCTCCCATCTCGCCCCCAGGCAGGAGATGCCAACATAGTCTCAAGTGTCCACCTGATCAAAGAAGCTTATTCCTCACCAGCATCCCTCTCCAACAACCCATTGTTCAGTCTAATCCATGTGTGAAGAGTTGGCTTCAGGAATGGTACCTGTCCTGGGCCAACAGAAGGTCTGGGGGCCACGACCACTGGGGTCCTTCTAGTCTTAGACCATTAAATCTAGTCTTATGAGAATTGGGGGTCTGCATCCCACTGCTCTCCTTCTCCCTCAGGGGTTCTCTGTTGTAGTCCTGTCAGGGCAGTCATCGGTTGTAGCCAGGCACTATCTAGTTCTTCTGGTCTCAGGATGATGTAGTCTTTGGTTCATGTGGCCCTTTCTGTCTCCTGGGCTCGTAATCGCCTTGTGTCCTTGGTGTTCCTCATTCTCCTTTGATCCAGGTGGGTTGAGACCAATTGATGCATCTTAGATGGCTGCTTGCTAGTGTTTAAGACCCCAGACACCACTCTTCAAAGTGGGATGCAGAGTGTTTTCTTAATAGATTTTATTATGCCAGTTGGCTTAGACGTCCCCTGAAACCATGGTCCCCAGACCCCTGCCCCTTCTACGCTGGCCTTCGAAGCATTCAGTTTATTCAGGAAACTTCTTTGCTTTTGGTTTATTCCAATTATGCTGACCTCCCCTGTATTGTGTGCTGTCTTTCCCTTCACCTCAAGTATTTCTTATCTACTATCTAATTAGTGAATGCCCCTCTCCCACCCTTCTTCCCTCCCCCCTCTCATAACCACAAAAGAATGTTTTCTTCTCAGTTTAAACTATTTCTCAAGTTTTTATAATAGTGGTCTTATACAATATTTGTCCTTTCGCAACTGACTAGTTTCACTCAGCATAATGCCTTCCAGGTTCCTCCATGTTATGAAATGCTTCACAGATTCCTCACTGTTCTTTATCGATGCGTAGTATTCCACTGTGTGAATATACCATAATTTATTTATCCATTCATCCGTTGATGAGCACCGTGGTTGCCTCCATCTTTTTGCTATTGTAAACTGTGCTGCAGTAAACATGGCTGTGCATATATCTGTTCATGTAAAGGCTCTTATTTCTCTAGGATATATTCCAAGGAGTGAGATTGCTGGATCATATAGTAGTTCTATTTCTAGCTTTTTGAGGAAGTGCCAAATCAATTTCCAAAGTGGTTATACCATTTGACATTTCCACCAGCAGTGTAGAAGTGTTCCAATCTCTCCACAGCCTCTCCAACATTTATTATTCTGTGTTTTTTGTATTAATGCCAGCCTCGTTGGAGTGAGATGAAATCTCATTGTAGTTTTGATCTGCATTTCTCTAATGGCTAATGATCGTGAACATTTCCTCATGTATCTGTTAGCTACTTGAACGTCTTCTTTAGTGAAGTGTCTATTCATATCTTTTACCAATTTTTTAATTGGGTTATTTGTCTTTTTGTAGTTGAGTTTTTGGAGTATCATGTAGATTTTAGAGATTAGGCGCTGATCAGAAATGTCATAGGTAAAAACTTTTTCCCAGCCTGTAGGTAATCTTTTTACCCTTTTGGTGAAGTCTTTGGATGAGCATGGTGTTTGATTTTTAGGAGCTCTCAGTTATCTAGTTTTTCCTCTGCATTCTTAACAATGTTTTCCATACTGTTTATGCCATGTATTAGGGCTCCTAACATTGTCCCTATTTTTTCTTCTGTGATCTTTATCATTTTAGATTTTATATTTAGATCTTTGACCCATTTTGAGTTAGTTTTTGTGCATGGAGTGAGGTATGTGTCTTGTTTCATTTTTTTGCAGATGGATATCCAGTTATGCCAGCACCATTTGTTAAAAAGACATCTTTTGCCCCACTTAACTGTTTTGGGGCCTTTGTCAAATATCAACTGCTCATATGTGGATGGATTTATGTCTGGATTCTCAATTCTTTTCCATTGGTCCATGTATCTGTTGTTGTACCAGTACCAGGCTGTTTTGACTACTGTGGCGGTATAATTGGTTCTAAAATCAGGTAAAGTAAGGCCTCCCACTTTTTTCTTCTTTTTCAGTAATGCCTTATTTGTCTGTGGGCTCTTTCCCTTCCGTGTGAATTTGGTGATTTGTTTCACCACGCCATTAAAGAATGTCGTTGGGATTTGGATTGGAGTTGCGTTAAATGTATACATTGCTTTTGGTAGAATAGACATTTTTATAATGTTAAGTCTTTCTATCCAAGAGCAAGCTATGTTCTTCCACTTATGTAAGTCTTTTTTGGTTTCTTGCAGAAGTGTACTGTAGTTTTCTTTGTATAAGTCTTTTACATCTCTGATAAGGTTTATTCCTAAGTATTTTATCTTCTTGGGGGCTACTGTAAATGGCATTGATTTGGTGATTTCCTCTTTGATGTTCTTTTTGTTGGTGTAGAGGAATCGAACTGATTTTTGTATGTTTATCTTGTATCCCGGTGCTCTGCTGAACTCTTTTATTAGTTTCAGTAGTTTTCTTGAGGATTCCTTAGGGTTTTCTGTGTATAAGATCATGTCATCTGCAGATAGAGGTACTTTGACTTCTTTCTTGCCAATCTGGATGCCCTTTTTTTCTTTATCTAGCCTAATTGCTCTGGCTAGGACTTCTAGCACAATGTTGAATAAGAGCAGTGATAAAGGGCATCCTTGTCTGGTTCCGGATCTCAGCGGGAATGTTTTCAGGCTCTCTCCCTTTAGGGTGATGTTGGCAGTTGGCTTTGTATAAGTGCCCTTTATTATGTTGAGGAATTTTCCTTCTATTGCTATTTTGCTGAGAGTTTTTATCATGAATGGGTGTTGAACTTTGTCAAATGCCTTTTCTGCATCAATTGATAAGATCGTGGTTCTTGTCTTCTGTTTTACTTGTATAATGGATTACATTAATTGTTTTTCTAAAGTTGAACCATCCCTGCATACCCATTATGAATCCCACTTGGTCATGGTGAATTATTTTTTTGATATGCTGTTGAATTCTATTGGCTAGAATTTTGCTGAGAATTTTTGCATCTACATTCATGAGGGACATAGGTCTATAATTTTATTTTCTTGTGGTGTCTTTACCTGGTTTTGGTATCAAGGATATGGTGGCCTCATAGAATGAGTTTGGTAGTATTCTGTCCTTTTCTATGCTCTGAAATACCTTTTGTAGTAGTGGTGTTAACTCTCCTCTGAAAGCTTGGTAGAACTCTGCAGTGAAGCTGTCCGGAACAGGGCTTCTTTTTGGGGGGAGTTTTTTTGTTTACCTTTTCAATCTCTTCTTTTGTTATGGGTCTATTTAGTTGTTCTACCTCTGTTTGTGTTAGTTTAGGTAGGTAGTGTGTTTCTAGGAATTCATCCATTTCTTCTAGGTGTTCAAATTTTTTAGAGTACAGTTTCTCGTTGTAATCTGATATGATTCTTTTAATTTCAGTTGGGTCTGTTCTAATATCGCCCCTCTCATTTCTTATTTGGGTTATTTGCTTCCTTTCCTGTTTTTCTTTTGTCAGTTTGGCCAGTGGTTTATCAATTTTGTTGATTTTTTCAAAAAAACAGCTTTTGGTCTTGTTAATTCTTTCAATTGTTTTTCTGTTTTCTATTTCAATTAGTTCAGCTCTAATTTTTATTATTTGTTTTCTTCTGGTGCCTGTGGGTTTCTTTTGTTGCTCTCTTTCTATTTGTTCAAGTTGTAGGGATAATTCTTTGATTCTGGCCCTTTCTTCTTTTTGGATGTGTGCATTTTGATATACATTGGCCTCTGAGCACCGCTTTTGCTCAGTCCCAAAGGTTCTGATAGGAAGCGTTTTCATTCTCATTGGATTCTCTGAAGTTCTTTATTCCATCCTTAACGTCTTTTATAATCCAGTCTTTTTTAAGCAGGGTATCGTTCAGTTTCCAGGTGTTCGATTTCTTTTCCTTGCTTTTTCTGTTATTGATTTCCACTTTTATGGCCTTATGGTCAGAGAAGATGCTTTGTAATATTTCGATGTTTTGGATTCTGCAAAGGTTTGTTTTATGACCTAATATGTGGTCTATTCTAGAGAATGTTCCATGTGCACTAGAAAAGAAAGTATACTTGGTTGCTGTTGGGTGGAGTGTTCTGTATATGTCTACGCGGTCAAGTTGGTTGATTGCAGCATTTAGATCTTCCGTGTCTTTATTGAGCTTCTTTCTGGATGTCCTGTCCTTCACTGAAAGTGGTGTGTTGAAGTCTCCTGCTGTTATTATGGAGCTGTCTATCTCACTTTTCAATGCTGATAGAGTTTGTTTTATGTATCTTGCAGCCCTGTCATTGGGTGCATAAATATTTAATATGGTTATATCTTCTTGGTGTATTGTCCCTTTAATCATTATATAGTGTCCTTCCTTATCCTTTTGATGGATTTAACTTTAAAGTCTATTTTGTTGGAAACTAATATTGCCACTCCTGCTCTTTTTTGATTGTTGTTTGCTTGATATATTTTTTTCCATCCTTTGAGTTTTAGTTTGTGTCTCTAAGTCTAAGGTGTGTCTCTTATAGACAGCATATAGACGGATCTAGTTTTTTAATCCATTCTGCCACTCTCTGTCTCTTTATTGGTGCATTTAGTCCATTTACATTCAGGGTTATTATGGATAGGTATGAATTTAGTTCTATCATTTTGATGTCTTTTTTTGTGTGTTGACAGTTTCTTTTTCCCACTTGATTTTATGTGCTGAATAGATTTTCTTTATATATCATCCTTTCCTCATATTTGTTGATGTTGATTTTGTTTCTGCTGAGCCTGTATTTTCCCTTGTATTTTATTTTGATGAGTAGGATAGTTTGTCTCCTTTGTGGTTACCTTATTATATAGCCCTATTTTTCTAAATTTAAAACTAACTTTTATTTCTTTGTATCGCCGAATCTTCCTCTCCATATGGAAGGTGTATGATTACATTTCTTAGTCCTTCTTTATTATTTTAATGTTATCTTCTTTTATATAATAACATTGCTGTTACCCTGTTTTGGGCTTTTTATTTTTTTTTATAATCTTGCTTTATTTTTTTGGATTTCCCTGTCTAGGTTGACTTCTTTTTGCCCTGCCCAGTGTTCTAATCTTGGGTTGATGCTTGCTATTATTGATTTTCTAACCAAAGAACTCTCTTTGGTTATTTCTTGTATTTGGTATTTCTTGTAATTTTGGTTTGGTCTTTACGAATTCCCTCAACTTGTGTTTATCTGGAAATGTCTTAATTTCACCTTCATATTTAAGAGACAGTTTTGCTGGATATATGATTCTTGGCAGGCAATTTTTTTCCTTCAGTTTTTTAAACATGTCATCCCATTGCCTTCTTGCCTGTGTGGTTTCTTCCGAATAGTCCGATCTTATTCTTATTGGCTCTTCTTTGTAGGTGTGACTTTTTGTTTATCCCTCACTGCTCTTATAATTGTCTCCTTATCTTTGGTTTTGGGAAGTTTGATTATAATATGTCTTGGTGACTTTCTTTTAAGATCTACCTTTTGTGGCATTTGATGAGCATCTTGGATAGATGTCTTCTCATCTTTCACAATATCAGAGAAGTTTCCTGCCAACAAATCTTCAACAATTCTCTCTGTATTTTCTGTTATCCCTCCCTGTTCTTGTACTCCAATCACTTGTAGGTGATTTCTCTTGATAGAGTCCCACATGATTCTTAAGGTTTCTTCATTTTTTGTAATTGTTTTATCTGATACTTCTTCAAATATATTAGTGCCAAGTGATTTATCTTTGAGTTCAGAAATTCTAGCTTCTACTTGCTCAATTCTGCTCCTCTGACTTTCTATTGAATTGTCTAATTCTGTAATTTTATTGTTAATCTTCTGAATTTCTGATTGCTGTCTGTCTATGAATTTTTCCAGCTTATTAAACTTTTCATTATGTTCCTGAATAATCTTTCTAACTTCTTCAGTTGCTTTATCTGTGTGTTCCTTGGCTTGTTCTGCGTATTGCCTCATTTCCTTCCTAATTTCTTGAAGGGTTCTGTATATTAAACCTCTGTATTCTGCATCTGATAATTCCAGGAATGCACTTTCATCTAGAAGATCCCTGGATTCTTTGTTCTGAGTGCCTTTTGAGGTGATCATGGTCTGTTTCTTTATGTGACTTGATATTGACTGTTGTCTCCGAGCCATCTATAAGTTATTGTATTAGTTTATGCTTGCTTACTGTGTCATAGGCGCTTGCTTTGTTTTGTTTTGGCATACCCTATGGGTTGCTTAAGTGAGCTAGCTTGATTATTTTTGCCTTTGCAGCTCTGGTGTCCTGTCCCCAGCTGGCTAGAGCTGTTATCAAGTATATCAGTCTAGGAGTCCATTCAGTTTTCTTGTATGAATTCACCTCAATTCCAGGTAGCCGATCATCAAGTTTGTGGCACAGGGTATGTCTTACAGTCTTAGAGGGGCAGGGGTGATTGGCGTATATACCGGTATCTGAGTGCAGCTGGGGGTCACGCTGTGAACAAGGCAGGGGGCTGAGAACCGACCACCAAGCGTCTCTGAGGAAAAAACATCTCTGTTCCCTAGAGCGTGCTGGTAGGTGGGTTCTGTGGAGGGACCATGGGCACCCAAAGTTTTTGGTTGTAAGGACTGGGAGGTACCAGTTATCCTTAGACCCCTATTGCGGGTGGCTGGGTGACCTAAGTGGAGGTACCAGTCCTTATGTCCCTGATGCGGGTAGGTGAGCACCTTGTTTAATAGGCAAAGCAATGTGAAACATCAAACTCCCACCTCTCCCCTGCACAGCTGTAATGGTTGGAGTTTGATCACAAGGGCCTATTCTCCCGAAATAGGCCCACACATGTCCATACAGAAGAGAAAGGTGCTCAAGGTCCACGGATGGTTTATGCCCGGACAGGAGCCGCTTCTGTCCTGAGCTCCCCCGGTTAACGGAGCTAGCAAATTATCTCCTTCCCCAAGGCCAGGAGGATGGCTCTAGGTGCTTACCAGGTCTATCTCAGGGCCAGGGACTCACCGCTGAAGCCAGCTTGGGGGCGGGGGGTGGCGCGATAAAATATACCCAAGTACTTAGCTTTTGCTGAGAACGCTGTCTCCTCGGGTTCTGGAGGTGTGAGTAGGGTGCATGGCTGGCTGCTTCTTCCTGAGGAAACTGCAGCCGAACGCTGACACCAGCCTGCCACCACTGCTGCCGCCTATCTGAGAATGGTGCCTGAGGGCTCCCGGCAATTCAAGTCCGGTTAATCCTCTCCACTTCTAAATGGTCTCTTCCTTCCCCTTCCTCTCAGTTCATTTTCTAAGCTTGTCTTCGATTCTCAGGGCTCCCAGCTTGTCACAAATACACTCGTTTCACTTGTTTTTTCATGTCTTTGTTGTAAAGAGGGCTTGCCGAAAGCATCAGTCTATTCCGCCATCTTGGTTCTGCCTCTCTAGATTCTTAATATACTCTTTTTTTTTTTTGTCAGAAAGTAAGTATTTATTGAGTGCCCTGAGGTGTCATTAAAAACACGAGAGTGCCATTAAGAAAATCCAATAACCGTAAAGAGTGACACTAATCCATACATCCAAAATCTATAATTTGCTAGTATCTACGCAAATCATTTAAGTCCAAGAAAACTGTTGTTTCAAGGTGATTTTTGACCTCTTTGATTTGCTTGACAGATACGTGGGGTTGATCTGCATAGCTTTATGTATTATTTTTTTCGTATCTTTTTTTAAAATAACTTTTATAGTGCTTTAAGTGAAAGTTTGCAAATCAAGTCAGTCTGTCACATATAAGCTTATGTACACCTTACTCCATACTCCCACTTACTCTCCCCCTAATGAGTCAGCCTACTCCCTCCTTCCAGTCTCTCCTTTCATGACAATATTGCCAGTTTCTAACCCTCTCTACCCTCCTATCTCCCCTCCTGACAGGAGACGCCAACACAGTCTCAAGTGTTCACCTGATACAAGTAGCTCACTCTTCATCAGCATCTATCTCCAACCCATTGTCCAGTCTCTTCCATGTCTGATGAGTTGTGTTCGGGAATAGTTCCTGTCCTCAGCCTACAGAAGGTTTGGGGACCATGACGGCCAGGATTCTTCTAGTCTCAGTCAGACCATTAAGTCTGGTCTTTTTATGAGAATTTGGGGTCTGCATCCCACTGTTCTCATGCTCCCTCAGGGGTTCTCTGTTGTGTTCCCTGTCAGGGCAGTCATCAGTTGTGGCCGGGCACCATCTAGTTCTTCTGGTCTCAGGATGATGTAAGTCTCTAGTTCATGTGGCCCTTTCTGTCTCTTGGGCTCATAGTTATCGTGTGACATTGGTGTTCTTCATTCACCTTTGATCCAGGTAGGTTGAGACCAATTGATGCATCTTAGATGGCCGCTTGTTAGCATTTAAGACCCCAGACACCACACTTCTAAGTGGGATGCAGAATGTTTTCGTAATAGAATTGTTTTGCCAAATGACTTAGCAGTCCCCTTAAGCCATAGTCCCCAAACCCCCGCCCTTGCTCCCCTGACCTTTGAAGCATTCAGTTTATCCGGGAAACTTCTTTGCTTTTGGTCCAGTCCAGTTGAGCTGACCTTCCATGTATTGAGTATTGTCCTTCCCTTCACCTAAAGTAGTTCTTATCTGCTAACTAATCAGTAAATAACCCTCTCCCACCCTCCCTCCCTCCCCCCCTCGTAACCACAAAAGAATGTGTTCTTCTCAGTTTATACTATTTCTCAAGATCTTATAATAGTGGTCTTATAAAATATATGTCCTCTTACCTCTGACTAATTTCACTCAGCATAATGCCTTCCAGATTCCTCCATGTTATGAAATGTTTCACAGATTCATCACTGTTCTTTATCGATGCATAGTATTCCATTGTGTGAATATACTATAATTTATTTACCCATTCATCTGTTGATGGACACCTTGGTTGCTTCTGGGTTTTTGCTGTTGTACACAGAGCTGCAATAAACATGGGTGTGCATATATCTGTTCATGTAAAGGCTCTTATTTCTTTAGGGTATATTCCGAGGAGTGGGATTTCTGGGTTGTATGGTAGTTCTATTTCTAACTTTTTAAGAAAACGACAGATAGATTTCCAAAGTAGTTGTACCATTTTACATTCCCATCAATAGTGTATAAGAGTTCCAATCTCTCTGCAGCCTCTCCAACATTTATTATTTTGTGTTTTTTGGATTAATGCCAGCCTTGTTGGAGTGAGGTGGAATCTCATCGTAGTTTTAATTTGCATTTCTCTAACGGCTAATGATCGAGACCATTTTCTCATGTATCTGTTAGCTGCCTGAATATCTTCTTTAGTGAAGTGCATGTTCATATCCTTTGCCCACTTTTTGATTGGGTTATTTGTCTTTTTGTGGTTCAGTTTTAACAGAATCATATACACTTTAGAGATCAGGCGCTGGTCGGAGATATCATAGCTGAAAAGTCTTTCTCAATCTGTAGGTGGTCTTTTTATTCTTTTGGTGAAGTCTTTAGATGAGCATAGGTGTTTGATTTTTAGGAGCTCCCAGTTATCTGGTTTCTCTTCGTCATTTTTGGTAATGTTTTGTATTCTGTTTATGCCTTGTATTAAGGCCCCTGACGTTGTCCCTATTTTTTCTTCCATGATCTTTATCGTTTTAGTCTTTATGTGTAGGTCTTTGATCCACTTGGAGTTAGTTTTTGTGCGTGGTATGAGGTATGGGTCCTGTTTCATTTTTTAGCAAATGGATATCCAGTTATGCCAGCACCATTTGCTAAAAAGATTATCTTTTCCCCAATTAACTGACAGTGGGCCTTTGTCAAATATCAGCTGCTCATATGTGGATGGATTTGTATCTGGGTTCTCAGTTCTGTTCCATTGGTCTGTGTGCCTGTTGCTGTACCAGTACCGGGCGGTTTTGACTACTGTGGCTGTGTAATATGTTCTAAAATCAGGTACAGTCAGCTCTCCCACTTTCTTCTTCTTTTTCAATAATGCTTTACTTATTCGGGACTTCTTTCTCTTCCATATGAAGTTGGTGATTTGTTTCTCCATCACATTAAAAAATGTCATTGGAATTTGGATCGGAAGTACATTGTATATATAGATGGCTTTTGGTAGAATAGACATTTTTACTATGTTAAGTCTTCCTATCCATGAGCAAGGTATGTTTTTCCACTTAAGTAGGTCCTTTTTAGTTTCTTGCAGTAGTACTTCGTAGTTTTCTTTATATAGGTCTTTTACATCTTTGGTAAGATTTATTCCTAAGTATTTTATCCTCGTGGGGGCTACTGTGATTGGTATTGATTTGGTGATTTCTTCTTCGATGTTCTTTTTGTTGATGTAGAGGAATCCAAGTGAATTTTGTGTGTTTTATCTTATAACCTGAGACTCTGCCAAACTCTTCTATTAGTTTCAGTAGTTTTCTGGAGGATTCCTTAGGGTTTTCTGTGTATAAGATCATGCCATCTGCAAGTAGAGATAATTTTACTTCCTCCTTGCCAATCCAGATGCCCTTTATTTCTTTGTCTAGCCTAATTGCTCTGGCTAGAACCTCTAGCACAATGTTGAATAAGAGCGGTGATAAAGGGCATCCTTGTCTGGTTCCCGTTCTCAAGGGAAGTGCTTTCAGGCTCTCTCCATTAAGAGTGACGTTGGCTGTTGGCTTTGTATAGATGCCGTTTATTATGTTGGGGAATTTTCCTTCAATTCCAATTTTGCTGAGAGTTTTTATCATAAATGTGTGTTGGATTTGTCAAATGTCTGTTCTGCATCAATTGATAGGATCATGTGGTTTTTTTTTGTTTTATTTATATGGTGGATTACTTTAAAAGTTTTTCTAATATTAAACCAGCCTTGCATAAAAAAAAAAAATTTTTTTTTTTTTTTTTGCATACCTGTATAAATCCCACTTGGTCGTGGTGGATTATTTTTTTGATATGTTGTTGAATTCTATTAGCTAGAATTTTGTTCAGGATTTTTGCATCTATGTTCATGAGGGATATAGGTCTGTAATTTTCTTTTTTTGTGATGTCTTTTCCTGGTTTTGGTATCAGGGATATGGTGGCTTCATAGAATGAGTTAGGTAGTATTCCTTCATTTTCTGTGCTTGGAAATACCTTCAGTAGTAGTGGTGTTAACTCTTCTCTGAAAGTTTGGTAGAACTCGGCAGTGAAGCCCTCCGGGCCAGGGCTTTTTCTTGTTGGGAGTTTTTTGATTACCTTTTCAATGTCTTTTTTTTGTTATGGGTCTATTTAATTGTTCTACTTCTGATTGTGTTAGTTTAGGTAGGCAGTGTTTTTCTAGGAATTCATCCACTTCTTCTAGGTTTGCAAATTTGTTAGAGTACAATTTTTCGTAATAATCTGATATGATTCTTTTAATTTCAGTTGGGTCTGTTGTGATATGGCCCATCTTGTTTCTTATTTGGGTTATTAGTTTCCTTTCCTGTATTTCTTTAGTCAGTCTGGCCAATGATTTATCAATTTTGTTCTTTTTTTCAAAGAACCAGCTTTTGGCTTTGTTAATTCTTTCAATTGTTTTTCTGTTCTCTATTTCATTTTGTTTAGCTCTAATTTTTATTATTTGTTTTCTTCTGGTGCCTGATGGATTCTTTTGTTGCTCACTTTCTATTTGTTCAAGTTGTAGGGACAATTCTCTGGTTTTGGCTCTTTCTTCTTTTTGTATGTGTGCATTTATCGATATAAATTGACCTCTGAGCACTGCTTTTGCTGTGTCCCAAGGTTTTGATAGGAAGTGTTTTCATTCTCGTTGCATTCTATGAATTTCTTTATTCCCTCCTTAATGTCTTCTATAGCACAGTCTTTTTTGAGCAGGCTATTGTTCATTTTCCAAGTATTTGATTTCTTTTCCCTGATTTTTCTGTTATTGATTTCCACTTTTATGGCCTTGTGGTCTGAGAAGATGCTTTGTAATATTTTGATGTTTTGGATTCTGCAAAGGTTTGTTTTGTGACCTAATATGTGGTCTGTTCTGGCGAATGTTCCATGTGTGCTAGAAAAAAAAGTATACTTTGCAGCTGTTGGGTGGAGTGTTCTGTATAAGTCTATGTGGTCAAGTTGGTTGATTATAGCAATTAGGTCTTCCATGTCTCTATTGAGCTTCTTACTGGAAGTCCTGTCCTTCTCCGAAAGTGGTGTGTGGAAGTCTCCTACTATAATTGTGGAGGTGTCTATCTCACTTTTCAGTTCTGTTAAAGTTTGTTTTATGTATCTTGCAGCCCTGTCATTGGGTGCATAAATATTTAATATGGTTATATCTTCCTGGTCTATTGTCTCTTTAATAATTATGTAGTGTCCTTCTTTATCCTTTGTGGTGGATTTAACTTTGAAGTCTATTTTGTCAGAAATTAATATTGCTACTTCTGTTCTTTTTTGCTTGTTGTTTGCTTGATATATGTTTTTCCATCCTTTGAGTTTTAGTTTGTTTGTGTCTCTAAGTCTAAGGTGTGTCTCTTGTAGGCCGCATATAGACGGGTCATGTTTCTTTGTCCAGTCTGAGACTCTCTGTCTCTTTATTGGTGCATTTAGTCCATTTACATTCAGCATAATTATAGATAAGTATGTGTTTTTGATGCCTTTTTGTGTGTGTTGTTGACAATTTCATTTTTCCACTTACTTTTTTGTGCTGAGACATTTTTCTTTGTAAATTGTGTGTTCCTCATTTTCATAGTAGTTGACTTTATGTTTGCTGAGTCGTTATGTTTTTCTTGGTTTTTATTTTGAGTTATGGAATTGTTAGACCTCTTTGTGGTTACCTTAATATTTACCCCTATTTTTCTAAGTAAAAACCTAACTTGTATTGTCCTGTATCACCTTGTTTCCCTCTCCATATGGCAGTTCTGTGCCTCCTGTATTTAGTCCCTCTTTTTGGTTATTGTGATCTTTTACATAATGACTTCAATGATTCCCTGTTTTGAGCGTTTTTTTTAATTTTTTTTTTAATTAATCTTAATTTGTTTTTGTGATTTCCCTATTTGAGTTGCTATCAGGATGTTCTGTTTTGTGATCTTGTGTTGTGCTGGTATCTGATATTATTGATTTTCTGACCAATTTCCTTTAGTATTTCTTGTAGCTTTGGTTTGGTTTTTGCAGATTCCCTAAGCTTGTGTTTATCTGTAAATGTTGTACTTTCGCCTTCATATTTGAGAGAGTTTTGCTGGATGTATGATCCTTGACTGGCAGTTTTTCTCCTTCAGTGCTCTATATATGTCATCCCATTGCCTTCTTGACTGCATGGTTTCTGCTAAGTAGTCTGAACTTATTCTTATTGATTCTCCTTTGTAGGAGACCTTTCTTTTATCCCTGGCTGCTTTTAAAATTTTCTCTTTATCTTTGGTTTTGGCAAGTTTAATGATAATATGTCTTGGTGATTTTCTTTTTGGATCAATCTTATGTGGGGTTCGATGAGCATCTTGAATAGATATCCTTTTGTCTTTCATGATGTCAGGGAAGTTTTCTGCCAACAGTACTTCAACTATTCTCTCTGTATTTTCTGTTATCTCTCCCTGTTCTGGGACTCCAATCACATGGAAGTTATTCTTCTTGATAGAGTCCCACATGATTCTTAGGGTTTCTTCATTTTTTTTTTTTAATTCTTTTATCTGATTTTTTTTCAGCTATATTGATGTCAATTCCCTTGTCCTCCAGATCCCCCACCCTGCCTTCCAATTGCTCGAGTCTGCTCCTCTGATTTCCTATTGAGTTGTCTAATTCTGTAATTTTTACTGTTAAT
Source organism: Loxodonta africana (assembly GCF_030014295.1). NCBI lineage: Eukaryota > Metazoa > Chordata > Mammalia > Proboscidea > Elephantidae > Loxodonta > Loxodonta africana. The sequence goes on along the minus strand of NC_087346.1, from coordinate 60,920,038 downwards.
CTTTTGGATTTCTGAATGCTATCTCTCTATGGATTCTTGCTGCTTATTAATTTTTCCACTATGTTCTTGAATAATCTTTTTGAGTTCTTCAACTGCTTTATCAGTGTGTTCCTTGGCTTTTTCTGTAGATTGCCTTATTTCATTTCTGAGGTCATCCCTGATGTCTTTAAGCATTCTGTAAATTAGTTTTTTATATTCTTCATCTGGCAATTCCGGGATTTTATCTTCATTTGGGAAAGATTTTGATTCTTTAGTTTGGGGAGTTGTAGAAGCAATCATGGTCTGCTTCTTTATGTGGTTTGATATCGACTGCTGTCTCCGAGCCATCACTAAGATATTGTAGTGACTTATTCTATATTTGCTCACTGAATCTTATCTTGTTTTGTTTTCTTTGAATATATGTAGATGGGCTACTAGATTGCACTGTCTTGATTGTTGTAGCCCTTGAATCACTTATGCCCTATTATCAGCTGGTTTGGGCTGTTACCAGATATATAAGCCTAAGAGTCCATTCACTATTCTTCAGTAGAATCTGATTTGGGGTCATCAAGTGTGTCACCTATCCACCTAGAGAAGTAGTGGTGATAGTTGCATGCACCAGATTCTAGTAGCAGCAGGGGTTCACACTCCGGGGGGCAGGATGCCGACAGGCTTTCCCCAACTGCCAGTGAGATAGGTGTGTCTCTATTCCTAAAGCACTTCGGTGGGTGGGCTCTGCAGCTTACCTTAGGCCCCCAATTCAAGTACCTCTACAGATTGGTAGGTTTCACCCTCCTTAGACCCCTAAGGCAGGAGGCTAGGTGGTCTGGGGGGAACTTAACCCTCAGTTCCCTGTTGTGGGTCAGTGAGAGCTCTGTTGAATACGCAGAGCTATCAGACCTGGGAAACTTGTCTTTCCAATAATCCGCTAAAACAATTACAGTCAGATCCCTATCAGAATGTCTTTGCATTATAGTAGCCACCTTGTTCCCTGTAGGGATGAAAGCCCAAGACTGTGGATCACATATGCTTGGCTGGAGCTGGCTCTATGTTTTTAGTCCAATTAGGGAAGGATTTTTGGTCCCTAGGTTTTTTGTAGGTGCTTCTCTCAGGCAAGGAGAATGGGTTAGGAAAAGACTAAAAAAAGAAAAAGAAGGAAAGAAAAACTGCAGTGCAGTTCACTCTCTGGCTCAGGAAATTCCAATGTTAATGAAGCTGCCTGGGAAGGGGAGGGGAAGGTTCATATAAATAGGAGAGGGTAACACCCCGGAATATAGACACATTTACTTATCTTGCTTGGGATGACTGTTTTACCTGAGATTCGTGAGGGGCTCATCACCTGTGCGCACTGGCCGGGTAGAGATTGCCCCCGAGGTTCAAGCCCCCATCCTGTGCTTGCGCTGTCTCAGAAGCCGTGGTTAGTTCGTCCGCTCCCAGTCCAAAGCCCAGCGCCAAGGTTCCCCGGCTGGGATGCTGCATTCTGGCTCCAAAACCAGTCGCTGCCTCCCAGTGACTTCTCCTCCTGTCAGCCGCGTCGCTGCGCTGCCTGCTTGCACTGGCTGGGCTTCCCCTGGGGTCACTTCAGGGAGCTAGGGCTGCATCCCGTGTTTGCACCATCTCAGGATGCCATGCTCAGCTCCCCTGTGCCTAGTCCAAAGCCCGGCACCAAGGTTTCCTGACTGGGATGCTGGTCCCAGGCTCTGAAAACAGTTGCTGCTTCCCCATGGTTGTTCATTCTCAGTCTCTGTCACTCAGGTCAACTCTTTAGATCTGTTTCTGATGGTCAGGGTTTGTAGATTGTCATGTCTGTGATCATTCACTTGTTTTTCCGAGTCTTTGTTGCAAGAGGGATCCGAGGTAGCTTGTACCTAGTCAGCCGTCTTGGCACCGCCTCTATCCTTAGTATACTTTTGATGCATACTATAATTAATATAATTTCAGTCCTCCTTTTGGACCCATTCTTGCTTATCTTCTATGGGAAGTGGATTGGCTTTTGTTTTAAAAATATATTAAGATGTCTGGATATTAGCAAAAGCCTGTCAACATTACTTTTGCCCCACTGTCTGAAGAAATAAAAATCTAGTGTAATTGGCAAGATTGGCAATGTAGAATAGCTGGAAGCATAATTTCAAATTTTCTGCTCCCCAGAATCTATGAAAAGTTGAACCCTTCCTTCAAATAAAGTCTTCTGAAATGTCAAATTTATAAAAATTATATATATATGTGTGTATGTATATATATATATATATATATGTATTTATATGTAATTACTCCAAGAGCCATGGAGTAAGTTGGTAGCCTCTCAGCTCCCATGGGAGCTCCAGAAAAACCTCAGATCTCTAAGGATCAACCCCTGCAGTAGGTACTTTGCAATAGCCCTGGATTAAGCCTGACTGTTAGAGTTATGCTTTGTGACAGTAAATCGTTGTCTCTGTATAGATCTGTGCTTCAATATGGTGGCATGGCCTGTTTTAAAGGACACTATATAAAAAACAGCCCATTATTAAACCTACAATAAAGATGTTATTGAAGACATTTGTTGATTTATACTATGAGAATCCTCAGGAACAATTTCTGTCTGGTCTTATGCTTTTCCTGAACAATACTCTGACTGAGGAAAGAGAGAACAATCTTCATAGAGGTAGTGATCTTTGAACCTGACCATTTTATGATGGGTCATTTTATAGGATCATTCCAGAGAGGGGAAATTTATAGATTTGAGAAAGTGCATAGTGAGTTCAGGGAACAAGAAGTGATTTGTTTGTTGGTAGTATTGGAAGTGTAAAACAGCATTTTAGGAAATAAGGCTGTATACATGAGTTATCTTTTTACATAGGCTTTATTTTGTATGCTCATCAAAAGCCTTTGATGAACAAACTCTTACTAACAGAAAATCTCTGATAGCAATGTGAAATATTCATAAATATTACCCTCAAAGAATATATAAATTTGAGGGCAAGGTACATATTCCATAGAAATAAACATAATTAATAGAAAAGTCTGATGGACGGTAGCCTTTATTATTCCACTTATCCAATTTATGTCTGATGTTTAAATATGTCATCTAAGTCTGATTTATATATATCTACTTATGCATATTGATATACATATATATTCAAATATGTTGCTCTTCTATGTAATCTTCTGAGAATATAGTTGATCTCCTCTGTCACCTGGTAAAGAATACGAAAATGATTAAATCTAAAATTGAAATTCAATAAACATTTATCATTGAAGAATGACTAGTTGATTATAAATGATTTTTCCCTATCATGAATCTTGCATGTTCATGTGCCAAAATGTGTTCATTATAAAATAAAATTTAAAAGTATCCTTCTAAATTGAAGTGCTTGTTAAAATTTGTTGTTGTTGTTAGGTGCCACTGGGTCGATTTCAACTCATAGTGACTCCATGAGCCCCATAGGGTTTTCTTGACTATAATCTTCACGGAAGCAGAGCTGCTAGTGGGTTTGAATTATCAATCTTTTGGTTAGCAGCCCAGCACTTAACTGTTGTGCCACCAGGGCTCTCTATTAAAATGCAAAAAATTACTATTTACCAATTATAATTATAAAGGTAACAATTGCGGGATACTGAACATCATTTTATCTTTCTTGGCTATTAAATGTTACCATCCTGAACAAGCATCATGAGCATAGTGTTGCCGAACCTGGGAAGGTAGGTCCTGTCTGGCATGCTCAGACCTGCCAGTAATCTGGAAATTGGTCTCTGAGAAAGAAAAAGTAATTCTATTGCAACAGGCAGAGCAAGGAGCCTGGAGGAAGTTCCTCCGATCCAACTCTTCAAGCTGTGGGGAAGCAGGGCTTGTATGTGATTTGGGCAGAAAGAGGCAGCTGTGCAGGCATACTGGGGAGGAAAATTCTAGAAGGAATACGTAGGGAAGATGTTGCAGGAATTATGGTGGCCGGGAAATAGGAGGTGACATGGTTCTCATCAGACTTCTCACTTCGGAATGGGCTCTGAGCGATGATTTTCCTTCTGGTTCATTCCACCTGCTGCTGCGTCCTCTGTTGAGGTCAACTAACGATCACAGCTGGCCCTTCTGTGCATGCAGGGCACGCCAAATCTGACTTAGGCTAGTTTAAGGCAGTCTTTTTTGACTAATGAAAATTTACTAACATTAGTAGGGTCAGGTTACAATAGCAAAATTTGTGTAGTTTTTCTGAATTTGTTGCTAGTCTGTTAACTGTCATTTCTTTTTCCGATATGCTCTTTTCTGACTCATCTTCAATCCTGTTGTTATTTCTAATCCTCAGAATATCAGGTGTCTGCATCAGCAGACTGAGTGAAGGTCTAAGCTATAATTGTAAGAAAGACAGACATTCTTCATAAAGAGTGTAAACATAATTAAAATTTTCATAATTTGATTTTATTCACTAATCTGTTTCTTTATCAATGAACGAATGGTTTCATTATTTTTCAAGATATCACAAAGGCGAAATACTAGCTAGTGAAAATTATTCTGCTTGTTTGACTTTCTGGCATCTAACAACATGCCTTAAAATATGTGGATAATTTGAAAATGGATATTTGGGATATTATAATGGAAGTTTAAAATTTAGACTATAACTTGAGAAGAATTGTTGTTGTTAGTTGCCATCAAGTCAGCTCTGACTCATGGTGACCTCATGCACAACAGAAGGAAATGTTGCCCAGTCCTGTACCATCTTCAAGATTGTTGGTATACTCGAGTTCGTTGTTTAGCCCACTGTGTATTTTCAGTGCTTCCTGGCCTAGGAAATTCATCTTCCAGCACTATATTAGATGATATTCTGTTGTGATCCATATGGTTTTTGTTGGCTAATTTTTGGAAGTAGATCACCAGGCTTTTTTCCCTAGTCTGTCTTAGTCTGGAAGCTCTACTGAAACCTGTCCAACATGAACGACCCCGCTGGTATTTGCATACATGTGGCATAGCTACCTGCATCATAGCAATACGAAAGCCACCACAGTAAGATAAACTGACAGATAGATGGTATAGCTGGTAGGCAGACCAGGAGAATAGCAAAAAATATTTTATTGTAGATTTCAGATGAGGTGATATCTCCAGAGAATCATTTCAACAGAACTTTTAAGAGTACTATTTTCAGATTTTTTTCCTCTCTACATGCCACATTCCACTTGAATGTGGTTTCTAATGTGTGTCATGTAATGTACATTTAAATTAAAGTTTCCATGGATTTTTTAACCAGTTATTTAGAATTTTCCCCCAGAAATACCTTAAGGGATTCTCTGTTCTATATTTTGCATGTAAAACAAACAAAAAAACCAAGCCCAGTGCTGTCAAGTCAATTCCGACTCACAGCGACCCTATAGGACAGAGTATAACTGCCCCATAGAGTTTCAGCACCTGGTGGATTCAAACTGCCAACCCTTTGGTTAGCAGCCTTAGCACTTAACCACTACGCCACCAGGGTTTCCATTTTGCATATAAAAAAAAATTTGCATATAGTGACTACTAATTGCCGGTATTTTCTGTTACAGAAAGAGTAACTGGAAATATGATTCTTACAAATATGCACAGGGACTCGTTGGGAAAATATTTAATAGAACAGCAATTATAGGTTATGAAAAGCCACTAAATCTGTCCTCATTCTTAAAAAAAAAAATCTTTTTTCACAAAGATAAAACTTTTGCATAATTAATATGAAGAGGTTGATTTTTTCTTTATTTAATAGAACAGCAATTATAGCTTATGAAAAGCCACTAACTCTGTCCTCATTCTTAAAAAATTTTTTTTTCACAAAGATAAAACTTTTGCATAATTAATATGAAGAGTTAGATTTTTTTTTTTCACAGTAGTGCTTAATGTTTTCTCAATGTTATTCAAACTTCAAAAACCAATTGAATCTCTCATCTCAATCTAATCTCAGTGGAGGAAGGTTAGGACAAATCACATAATTTTTCTTTTGTCACACGATTGTTTTTCAAAGGAAGATGTTGTCATTTTAAAAAAAATGGTTTCAGGGAGACATCTGGCTAACTGTTGTTAAGCTTCTACTTTTGATTCAAATAGGAATCAGATAAAATCCCATTAATCAGATAGGGTCTGCCAATACCTATGTTTAACAACCTGGGTGAGTTCATTTCTGGTATTTAATGAAGTAAATGAAATAATTAATCAAGGAAAAAAAGATATAAAATATAAAACTATGAATTTTTTTTCAGATATTATAGATACATACATACATTTAAAGCAAAGGAACTGGTGAAAACCATTATTCTAAGAGAACTCTATCTCTTTTGGTCCAGATATTGTGATGTTCCTGGTTCTAATAATCTTTTGTGTCCCATGGCTTTCTTGTCCTACACTCTTAGAGCTGTCATTTTATTTTATTTTATCAGGGCCATATTATCAATCAAGAATTCTTTTTCACCTCTTAATTACTGATTGCTCAAAATTTAGACTAAAAGAAAAATAAATAAAAAAGTCTCATTAACAATCTTACCACAAAAGTTTTCTTTCTTTCATTGTGCTTTGCGAATACTTGTCACTAAGTCCCTGTACTTTGCTATATATCTTGTTTCTGTGTTTGCATAGTTATACTTTTTTTTTTTTTCTCCTTTCCAATTTGAGTTCTCTGCGACTTTCTTCTACATGTCATATTTTATCCCTGGGTTATTTACCACATTACAGCAAAGTAAATTATTATAATCTCTTCATTTTGTGGAAGGTTTAACTTCCTGATTCAATATTCCAAAAAAACAGAAACAAAAATGACCAGTTGCTGATGCATCAATTCTGACTCAATGTTACACATGAATTAAAGATGCAGCTTCAGGAGTCCTGGTGGTGCAGTAGTTAAAGTGCTTGGCTGCTAACGAAAAGGTTAGTGGCTGGTGGGAGAAAGATGTGGCAGCCTGCTTCTGTAAAGATTCGCAGCCTATGGCGCAGTTCTACTCTGTCCTGGAGGGTTGCTATGAATCAAAATCCGGTTTGTTTTTTATAGACAGCTATAAAATATCCAATGGCGAGTTTATTAGGACCCAAACCAGTCTTATAAAAAATAATGAAAATGAAAAGAAAGGAAAAAGAAAGAGAAATTAGCAAAGGAAACAGAAAAAAAGAAAAATTGAAAGTTGAAATTTGTTTCAAGTCTAGATTCTGGAAGGGCTGAATGCCACAGCTAGTGGCGAGCATCCTTACTGGAACTGCTATAAGTCTTGAATTTTAAATGTTGTGTCTTTTCAACACAGCCTGATTCAACAGCTATCCAGGGAGCAACTTCTTGTCTTCTTTCTGGCAGGCAGACAGACATTTGTTGTTTCACAGCTCTCTGCCAGTAGGCCTTTATCTTACAAATACCAGCCAGATCCGCTTTGACAAGAAACATTGTTGACATTTGTATGCATTATTGCTGTCAGAGCTGAGTATTATTTATATACATATATATAAAACCCATTGCCATGGAGTCAATTCCAACTCATAGCAACCCTGTAGGACAGAGTAGAACTGCCCCATAGGGTTTCCAACAAGCAGCCGGTGAATTCAAACTGCCGACATTTTTGTCAGCAGCCGAGCTCTTAACCATGGCACCACCAGGGCTCCATATGTATGTGTGTATCTATATATATACACACACACATATTTGTGTATATATGTATATACACACATATATACAGATGTACATATATATGTTCATGAAATACTGAAGGCTTGCGACTCGACGGCACTGGGTTTTTTTTTTATAATCTTTAAGGATGTTAAAATAAAGAGTGTAAGAAACTATGTTTTATAAACTTCTTTTATTTCAAGACAGCCATTTTAGCTATATAACATATATTTGGAGAAAAAATTATTTCCTAAGTTACTTTGTTAGATATTTTGTTTGAAGAAAATTTAATTAGCCAAATTCTCAAAGTACCTGTTTTTTAAAGGATAGAGCAAAAAAAGTAATTCTTAGAAATGTTGAAAGTTAGCAAGATAGGATAGCATTCACTGTGTAGTTCTCTGTAACTGTTTTTATATGAGGGCTATTTTCTAAGTTTATATAAAAGCAGGTTTCAAGAATTTATGATATTTTTCATTTAGAAATATTTTTATTTTAAAATATAGTTAGATAAGTTTCCTGGCTCATCTTTAAAAATATACATAAGAACTACAAAAACATCAGGAATGAAATTTTAGTGACTCATTAGGTAAGAAATTGATTTTTAAGCCCAAAGCAGTTCTTTACATGAAGTCTCTGCCTATCCATCCATCCATGATCTATCTATCATCTGTTGTCTGTTTAATGAAAATAGTAAGTTATAACTTAGTTATGGTATTTTTAAAGTCCATAAAGTACCACAGCCATTTGAAAGAATTTTGCATAATTTTCCTTTGTTGTTTGTGCTTTTAAGAAAAAAAATCAGTAACATTTACTTCCATAAAAATACTATTAATACATTGAGAAAGAGACTTAAAAAAGGGTCCATAAAAAAAAAAAGTTCACTTTAAGGTGCAAAATAGAAAAGATAAACTGTTTTGAGGATATTGGGCCAGGTAGCTATCTGTCTGAAAAATTTCACACAGGAGATAAGTCCTGAAGCAGCTGAGCAGCTGTGTGGTATATTCAGGGAAGTATAATATATATAGTGGAAGTGCTATAAAAAGCAAACCAAATTCACTGCCCTCAAATTGATTCCAACTCATAGCAACCCTATAGGACAGAACAGAACTACCTCATAGAGTTTCCAAGGAGTGCCTGGTGGATTTGAACTGCAGACCTTTTGGTTAGCAGCCATAGCTCTTAACCACTACACCACCAGGGTTTCCGGAAATGCTATAGAGGGGACTATATATTCTTCATATGAATTATGGTTAAAACAAGAATACATTCTTCTAAGTGGTGAAGAATTGTAAAAAAAAAAGTTAAACAAGATAGTTGTTACGGATTGGATTGTGTCCCCGCTAAAATGTGTGTCAACTTGGCTAGGCCATGATTCCCGGTATTGTGTGATTGCCATTTTATCATCGGATGTGATTGTCCTATGTGTTGTAAATCCTACCTCTATGAGGCAGAATTAGCAGCAGTTATGTTTATGTTAATGAGGCAAGACTCAATCTACAAGATTAGTTTGTGTTTTAAATCAATCTCTTTTGAGATGTAAAAGAGAAAAGCATGCAGAGAGACCAGGGAACCTCGTACCACCAAGAAAAAAGAGCCAGGAGAATAGTGTCCTTTTGATCCGGAGTGCTTGTGCTGAGAAGCTCCAAGACAAGGGGAAGATTGATGACAAGGACTTTCTCCCAGAGCTGAGAGAGAGAGAGGAAGCCTTCCCCTGGAGCTGGCACACTGAATTCAGACTTCTAGCCTCCTAGACTGTGAGAGAATAAGCTTTTGTTTGCTGATGGCATCCACTTGTGGTATTTGTTATAGCAGTGCTTGATAACCAAGAAAACAGTGTTATGATAGGAATTTTTGTTAGAAAAATTAGTTTTCTGACAACTTCTAGGATGACTGACTTGGGCCAGGTGAGGAGAGGTCAGTGTGAAATTGAAATTATAGTATGCCTTTCACTAAAAAAGAAATAAGAACTCAGGAGATATGGGAGGAGTTTACATTCACTGGAAGTTGGCTAGTGACTTTAATACTTTTTCATTTTAATTTTTTCAAGCAGTGTTAGACAGTATTATCATAATGAAATAAATGATTAAAATTTAATTTATTTTTGGTAAAGATTATGAAGTCCATTGAATCAGCTCATCTTAGTTAATATAAAGATTCATTCAAACATACTATAACTTTTTATGATATTTAAAGCAATATGATAAGACAAAAAATATCAGGAATAATGGTTTGAATATATCCTCCCTGGTTCTTTTTTTTTTTAATTTTATGAGTCTTCCATTCAGTTGCCATTCAGTTATCAGCTTGGTCACTTTGTGTTATGAGTAGAAATATTTAAATATTTTCCTTTTCCCCCCCAAACATATTGTCTCAATAGCTGTCAGCACTTAACCACTATGCCACCAGGGTTTCCCTGTCAGGATTATGCTATAATAAGAAGTGAGTGAAAATTTAAATGTTAAAGTAAAATGTCAATTTTATAAATATTGCTTTAATCTGATGCCCCTTTTTGTTTTATAAAATTTTAAAAACTTAAAAATTACTATAAATTCCAATGAAGTTCCTAATTTTTTCCTTCTTTATATCATTCCCATAAGGAATCAATCCAAATCAATTCAAAATGATAAAGTCTTATTGTGATAAATTTTTAAACATAAAAGATGAGAATTCACATGCTGAAAAAGCTTAGCAAAAAACAAATCCAGTGCTGTTGAGTCGATTCCGACTCATAGCGACCCTATAGGACAGAGTAGAACTGCCTCATAGAGTTTCCAAGGAGCACCTGGTGGATTTGAACTGCTGACCCTTTGGTTAGCAGCCGTAGCATTTAACCACTATGCCACCAGGGTTTCTAAGCTTAGCATAAAAAAAAAAAAAAAGGCTTAGCATAGGCAAAGGTAAATAAGTAAATTTGGATAAATCTTTTATTTAAAAAAAAAAGTGAATTAAGTTGTATAGAATGCTGCTTAGATAATGTGAGAGTGGTTCTCAAATCGCTCTCATCTCCTATCATGAGACAAAGAACGTGCACCAGTGTTCCTGAGATACCAAGTGGCAGCAGATAATTGTATTTTCCTTTGGAAGCAACCCTAAATGTAATGCTTCAGGCTTTTTATTAATGGCTCAGACCGACCTGGCAGATGAAATGAAATAAGAGATGAAATGAAATAAGGTAAAAACATAATCACTAAGCCATTATTGAAATATGGGGCTCTGCTTGGTGATTGAGAGCAAGGGCTTGGTTATGTTTGTATCACCAATCTGGCAGATTAAAATATGGAATTAAACAAACACATCTTGTCCTCCAAGAAGTTTATACTGCAAAAGGCTGTATTACAACTGTTAGAAAAATACCCAGTATGCTTTTTTAGCTATACACTAAAATGATGGCTTAATTATATTTTTCTAGAAATGATTTTTTTTCCCTAAAAGTGTATTCTACTACATGTTTTGGACTCATGTAAACACTCCCTTCAATAGGGGCTTATAATTGACATAAACATTTGCAAATATATCTATTAAATTTAAATATATATTCTATAATAAATGCATGAAAAAAGTCAATTTGAAGTGTGTACTTTTGGGGATAAACGTAGAGAATAAAATGTTACATAAACTCATCTACGTCCTCTATATCACCTATCCTCACTGTTACCCTCTCTTTACTTAGAATCAGTCTTCATCTCTCCACAGATGTATTTAGGGACAATGTATCGTACTAGTTAAAAGCAGAAGCTCTGAAGTTAAGTTGCCTGGCTTCAAATCCCAAGTTCCTACTTACTCATTATTGGTGCATGGCCAAGTTTCTTAACCTTCCGAAGGCTTAGGTTCCTCAAATGAATTATGATTAAAATAAGAATACTTTTCTCAAGGACTGGTGAGAATTAAATGAAATAATAATGTGTAGAACAGTTCCTGATACATAATGAGTGCTCAATAAGATGTTAAATCTATCTGCTAAAAAAAGCCTTACTGCATCCCAATATTATTGTTTTTACATTAAAATTTTTTTCTTAGAACTAAGATGCACATCCAATTAAAATTTCAGTTTAATTTCTTCATTAAAAATCTCATTAATTTTGATCCAGAAGTTATGTGAAAATGCATTCCATCAAAATATTTATTTTTGTTGTGGTTGTTGAAGAGAAAATAAATATCCAGCATTGGCAAAGATTGAAAATACACTAATGTAATTTTAATAAAACAAAAATTCCTTTATTATAAGTATACAGGAGCCTTGGTGGCACAGTGGTTAAAGCACTGGACTGCTAATGGAAAGGTCAGTGGTTGGAAACCACCAGCCATTCTTCAGGAGAAAGACTGTGGCAGTCTGTTCTCAGAGAGATTTACAGCCTTGGAAACCCTATGGGGTCACTATGAATTGGAATCAACTCAATGGCAATAGGTGGGTAGTGTTTATTGCTTCCTGAAAAGAGCTAAATTTGATTTTTCTGATTATGAAATAATGACCAACTATGCATTTGCAACTTTTTTTTTAAAGAATGTGGTAATGAACAACATCATGCTTGGTAAAGTAGAGGGCCAGTGAAAAAGAGGAATACCCTCAATAAGATGGATTGACAACGTGGCTGCAACAATGGGCTGAAGCATAACAACGGTTGTGAGGATGGCGCAGTCCCAGGCAGTGTTTTGTTCTGTGATACATGGGGTCGCTATGAGTCCGAACCGACTGAATGGCACCTAACAACATAATGAATGATTACTTAAGGGAGCTGCCGTATTCAGTAATTGAAGCTTGTTTTTAGGGCATTTCAAAGCTAGAAATAAAGAACACATGCATTAAAATTGAAATTAGAGTAGGGCAGAATTCCTCCCCCCTTAAAAAAAAAAAAGATATATAAGAGGTATTATTACATCAGCATTTAAAAAAGTTCTACATGAAAGAACCAATCAGACTAAATGAACTGCTATTTAATATTTGATAGCACAGTTATCGAAAAACTACGTGAATTTTCCTTTAACCTCTAGAGTGTCTGTCCCCTGCAACCTCCCTAATATGTGAAAGAGGTAATTTCAGTATCCAGCATTACAGTTTGTCGTGTGGATTACTGCGATTAACTATGCATCTCCAAGCAACATATAGTCATTATGCAAAACCACTGTGAACAGATGATACATTAAGAAGCCCAGCTCTGCTGTGCATCCGGTCCTTAATATTGAGAAATACAGCAGTTGAGATGCAATATGCAATTGGAAAATCTACCCAAGGTCAGAGAGAGCAAGGCAAAATGACATACTTTGTTGGTTTGAAAGTGAGAAATCCATTTCTACTGCACAATGACGTTAAAATACAAGTTAAAGAAAATCAGTAAAAGAAAACTTAGGTATTTCACATCCTCTCTTGCTTTGTTAGCTGGAAAATCATTTAATGATTTTTGCCACTAGAGAAAAAAATGGAGAGTTATTTACATCATACATTATCCCTCTGGGATAACTTTACACTTGTATTTCCTAGTATTTTCCTCCTTATATTTACACTAATGAGAGAAAATGGTATGTAGGTGATAGAACATTGCTCTAGCAGTTATCCATGATTTTTGTTCTATTTATGCTTTTATTACTGGCTAGATGACCTTGAGAAAGTATTTTTTCTACTCTTCTCTTTCTTCATTTTAATTAAATATAATAATAATTGATAATTATATACCTCATTTTCCTGGAGGAACAACGCAATTAATAATTGATTACTTGATTTTTTTAGGTAAATGATTATAGTTTATTTGTTCTCTTTTTCTTTTTGTGGGCACCTCAGATATAGAGGAGTCAGCTAATATTTTTTTTAGTTCATAACACACTATTCTTATACGTTACCCTTTTTAATTTTTTTAAATCTGTAATTCTCACTTTTTATGCACTTTGGTAAGCATGTTTCATTTAAAATATATCCCATTCTATGAGCTTAATTTATATAGTTATAACTCATTTTACTTTTTTACTCAAATCTATATTTAAAATATCTATGGGCTTGCAGAGAAGACCTCTAAGCATTGAACTGCATAGAAATCTGTTGTGCATATCCACCACACTTCACTTATAATGCTAATGTTGCCTTCAACTCCCTGTTAATGCAAACAATGCTTAGATAAACATCCTGCCCTATGCCCTTCTGTGCACAGGCAGGAGTTTCTCTAAGGTAGGAACTCATGGGATGGCTGGGTCAAAGGATTTGTTTAATTTAATTTAACTATGCATATACTTAATTTAACGCTGTAATTTTTTGTCTAAGGAATGGATGTTCGGATGTTCGTATCCACAAATTTTGAGAATTAGCATTTTTATTGTTGCTTGATTCTGAGTATGGGATAGTTACTATACATATGATTTTTAAGTTTCGTGTTAAAAAAAAAAAAAAGCCCATTGCCATGAAGTCAATTCCAGCTCATAGCGACCCCAGGACAGAGTACTTTCCAAGGCTATAAATCTTTATGGAAGCAGACTGCCTTAACTTTCTTTCTCCTGTGGGTTCCAACCACAGACCTTTTGGTTAGCAGCTGAGCGTTTTAACTACTGTGCCACCACAGCTCTTAAAGCTTCATATATGTGGGGTTTTTTTCCCTTGGTTATTTTCGAATTCATTATGACCAGAGACCATAGTAAGTGTCCTACACACCTTCTAAAATGAATTGCTGCTTTTTTTTGTTGCCTTGCCCAGGGTCAAATTTTGTGAATATGTCCTGAGTGTTAGAAAACAGTATTTATTGTTCTTAACAGGGTATGTAAAATTCAGTGTAACGTACTGTTTAATAGCATAGGCTGTGGAACCAGAATACCTCATTTTCAAACCCTCTTCTTGCCTCTTCTTTCTGACTGTTCTTGGGCAAATGACTTAAACCAGGACTCCGAAATGGCTCTGTCACGACCTACAAAGCCAAAACGCAAGAGATTCAAGTTTTTACAATTTGGATGATTTGGCACATTCACCAGAATGGGAAAAATTATGGGTTAAAGCTCTGGAATGGGAGACCTCGAAGAGTCATAAGGAGCCCTTTCAGAAGCCTGATATGAATAGGGTCTCTATGAGTAGGAATCAACTTGATAGCAAAGGGTTTGGTTTCCTGGAAAGCAGGACACGTTCAAAGAAGCGAGGTTGGCTGCTATCTTTGAGCGCTGTCATCTTCGAGTGGGGCACCACCATCTTTGAATAGGACGCTTTCATCTTTGAGCCAGATACCACTGTTGCTGACTCTGCTCAAAATCCAATGTGCAAGAGATTTGTTTGCTATGCAATGCATACGTTGCCCTTGTTTTCTAAGAAGGAGATTAAGTTTCTAGCAAGGTTTCCACTGGTAATTTTTCCCGTTCCAGTTATCATTCCGGTACATCAAATTTTAAAAAAATTTGGATCTGTTCTGGTGATGCTTCCTCAACCATGACTGAACCAAGAAGACCTGGTTTGAAGCCCTGACTTAAATGTTCTGTGATCAGGTTCACCATAAAAAAATTGAAATAATGGAACATATCCTAGAGATCTGAATTGAGGATTAAACATCTAATTTATGTTAGATATTTTCACAGTGCCTGACAATAATTGTCAGATAATCTTATTTATTAGTTTGGAATAACTGTAAAATTCATTTTTTTATTTATATTTGCTTATTTTTAATTCTTGAGTTATCAGTTTCTGATAAAAACCAAAACCCAATGCTGTCGAGTCAATTCCAACTCATAGCAACCCTAAAGGACAGAATAGAAGTGCCCCATACGGTTTCCAAGGAGTGCCTTGGGGATTCTAACTGCCAACCTTTTGTTTAACAGCCATAGCTCTTAACCACTATGCCACCAGGGTTTTGAGTTTCTGATAGGGATATATTAAATGCTGTTAAAATTCTCATAATTTAGTTGTTTAATTTATATGAATATATTCTGAAGCTATATTATTAGCTTCATATCAATCTGAATATATTTTCATATGCACACACACACATACTACTTTGTCATAACACTGCTGGTTTTTTGCCTGTGTGTTTATCTTTGACTTGAAGATAATTTTCCCTGATATTGAAATTGCATCCTTGATATCTTTTGGTTTATGATCCTATACCTTCATTTTGAGGTCTGACCTCTTTCTGTTTTAATTGTCTCGCATTCACAACATATTGTCTGGTTTTACTTTTTGCCCCAGTTTGAGAATTTCTGATTATACTTGGCTTAAAAATTTACCTGTATTTTAATCACTGATACATTCTGATTTACTTTCGCCATTTTATTTTCTTTTTGCTCTCCTCTCCTGTCTTCTGTTGAATTTTTTGTTATTATCCTGTCTTATCTATCTATTTATTAGAGCAGTTATAGGTTTACTGAAAAATTGCACAGGGTGTACAGAAGGTTCCTTTATACCTCCTCCTCCCAACACAGACAGTATCTCCTATTATTAACATACAGTGTTCTGTACAATTGACAAATCAATACTGATACATTACTGTAGACTAAAGTCCACAGTGTGCATTAGAGTTCACTACTTTGGGTTGCATAGTTCCATGGGACAGTTTGAATATCATGTATCTACCATTACAGTATCATTCAGAAAAATTTTCCTGCCCTAAAAAATTCTCTGAGCTCCAGCTATTTATTTCTCCGGTCACTCCCTGGACCACTGGCAACCACTAATCTTTTTAACGTTTCCATAATTATGTCTTTTGCAGAATGTCATATAGGTGAATCACACAGTATTGTAGCTTTCTCAGACTGGCTTTTTTCATTTACTTAACAGTGTACATTTAAGGTTCCTCAATATCTTTTCATAGGTTAATAGTTCATTTATTTCTATTGCTGAATAGTATTCTACTGGATGGATGTCCTACAGTTTGTTTATCCATTATTTATTGAAGGACATCTTGGCCATTTCCAATTTTTTGCAATTATGAATAAAACTGTTATGACATTTATGTGCAGGTTTTTGGGTCAAAATAAGTTTAGAACTTTTTTTGGGTTCATTGGTTATTTAATTTTTTTTCCTGCTAATTGGGGAGTTATTTGAACTATTTATATTCTTCTGGTGATTACCCCTAATATATTGGGACTGGTATTTATTATTATATTTAATCAATATCAGTCATTTCCCTAAATAAAAATTTCTTATTAATATACTTTCCATTCTCTTTCTTTTGTTGTACCCATTTCTTCACTCTTACCATCATGTTGATTTTTTTCTAGAATTTTTTATGTGTTTTAAATTTTCTGTTTTATTTTTAACATAAAAAATGAAAACAAGTTTTTCTTTATTTTTCAAAAAATATGTGATCGTGTTGTCTTACTTATCTAATGCTGCTATAACAGATGTATCAGAAGTAGATGGCTTTTACAAATAGAAGTTTATACTCTCATAGTCTAGTAGGCTAGAAGTCCAAATTCAAGGCATCAGTTCCAGGGGAAGACTTTCCCTCTTGACTCTGGAGGAAGGTCCTTGTCATCAATCTTCTCCTGATCTAGGAGTTTCTCCTTGAAGGACCCTCAGGCCCAAAGGACGTGCTTTGCTCCCGGTACTGCTTTCTTAGTGATATGAGGTCCCCCAATTCTCTGCTCACATCTCTTTCCTTTTATCTCTTGTAAGGTAAAAGGTGGTGCAGGCCACACCCCAGAGAAACTCCCTTTATATTAGACCAGGTTCTGACCTGAGTAAGGGTGTTACAATCCCACCCTAATCCTCTTCAACATAATCTAATCTTGCCTCATTAACCATAGGCAGAGATTAGAACTTACAGCACATAGGAAAATTTTATCAATTGCAAAATGGAGGACAACTACACAGTACAGGAAAGCATGGCCTAAGCAAGTTGACACATATTTTGGGGGGAACACATTCAATCATGAAAGATATATATATATCTGCAAAAGTTGGAAACAAACAAGAAGGATCAGTAATTGGAAAATATGGCCTTGGTGATGGAAACAATGCCGGAGATCGAATGATGGAATTTTGCAAGACCAACGAGTTCTTCATTGTAACTACCTTCTTTCATCAGCATAAATGGTGACTATACACATGGACCTCGCCACATGGAGCATACAGAAATCAAATTGATTACATCTGTGGAAAGAAACAATGGAAAAGCTCAATATCATCAGTCAGAACAAGGCCAGGGCCGACTGTGAAACAGACCATCAATTGTTCATAAGCAACTTCAAGCTAAAATTGAAGAAAATCAAAGTAAGTCCACGAAAGCCAAAATATGACCTTAAGTACATCCCACCTGAATTTAGAGACCATCTGAAGAATAGATTTGATGCATTGAACACTAGTGACCAAAGACCAGATGAGTTGTGGAATGACATCAAGGACATCACACATGAAGAAAGCAAGAGGTAATTGAAAAGACAGAAAGAAAGAAAAGACCAAAATGGATGAGACTCTTTGGTCTCATATATTTAATTGTTTAAGGGAGCACAGTACTAACAGATGATATTGTTTATTTTTTAAACCAATATATTATTTGAATGAAAACTGACCTGCAGAAATAGCTTCAATTCCAAATTCAAAGGGTATGTTATGGCAATAGTCTTGGAGGTCCCTCTAGCCTCTATCAGCCCAGTAGACCTAGCCTTTTTTTGGAATTTGAGTTTTCTTCCACATTTTTTCCCCATTTTATCCAGGACCTTCTGTTGTGTCCCTGGCAGAACAGTCAGTAGTAGTAGCCATCTAATTTTTCTGGACTCAGGTTAGAAAAGGATGTGGTTCATGTGGGCTTTTAGTCCTGTAGACTAGTTTCTTATTTGAACCTTTGATTTCATTCATTCTTTTTTGCTTCATATGAGTAGAGAACAATAGTTGTACCTTAGATGGTCACTCTCAAGCTTGTAAGACCCCATACTCTACTCACCACACTAAGATGTAGAGCATTATCTTTGTGAACTATGTTATGTCAGTTGACTAAGTTGTTCCCCGTCACTCTGTATTTCTTTTATTGCATCTCCAAATTGAGTCCATGAGCTAAACTCAGCCCTTGAATTTAACATTTTCCTCCTCTCTTTTATTTTTAGTACTTATTCCTGATTTATATTATTTTATAGTATGCTTTATATTTCTTTCTACTATTTTTTTTTTAATTGTCACTACTTACCCAGTGCTGTCAAGTCAATCACATATCTAAGTCACTGTTTAGATACATTAGGTCCTCTCAATTTCCTACTTACCTAGCATGGTCTCACGTCCTTGTTTCAACTCTCCCGTAACCTACTTATCTCCATCTTTTTTTATCTTTCAATTACTGTTGCTTACTATATTTTAGAAACATAGCTCTTCTGCTTTCTTGATCACATCAAGAAATTTCCTTATTAGAACAATTCTGTTCCTATATTTGAAATGCTTATTTCATCCTAAATAAAAATTTTTTTAAATTAAATGAAATTAAATCAAACATTTATAGGTATTTAATAATAATAAATACCAGCAACAGCAGTGATAATAATTATTATAATTATTTATTGAGTGTTTTCCACAAGTCCCAGATATAGTAAATCATTTAATCTCATCACAATCCTATGAAGTAATGGCTAATAATAGCCTCCTTTTAGAAATAATGAAGGTGAAGCACAAAAAGCCCTCCTTTGAGAGTTCTTCCCTATCCACTCTATGTAAAACAAATCTCTCACTTGCCAATTATTCCTCAATTAGAGGCCTTTGATTATTTCCTGATGTGAACTTGTTATTAATTTTCCCATCTCCTTCTCTTATTGGTTTTGTCTGCTTCTGCCATGAGAATATAGGCCCATGAATATAGGAACCACATCTAATCCTGTTTTTCACTTAATATCAAATGCTCAAAATAGTGCCTGACTTGCAGTAGGAGTTCAATAAATACTGGAGAAATGAATAAATCAAATAAATAAAGTCTTAATATGTATTCAAATTTTAGAGTCATGGATGGCCATGCTTTTAAAATCATAATGAGCCATAATTATGATCTACATTTGTGAATTAGGTATCCATGCATAACTTGCAATGTTTTTAATCAATATGCCATTGAATTCCATTAAAACAAATTTTTCCTTTAAACTATACTTTTGTGAGAAATCTTTATATAAAATATTTGCATATGCTCAATGCCTATATATGTATATACAGGGAAATTTGAGAAGCTACTACAAATAAAATAAGTTATTCATTACAAAGACATATACATTTTAAGAAATGTGAGAAATATTAATGAAGATGACACTGTTCATTTTAATGCAATTGAAGCATGGTAAAGCACTGATCTCTGGATATGTGTTCTGTGTTTCCTTGGGAAATTATTTATTTTGAAGATAATAAAGGTTAAAGCATCCAAACTTTCATTGAGGAGCCAATAATGTAAAGGCTTCAAGGTATGGCACATTTTATTTAAGCATTAGAATCGAATGAAGACAAAAATAATGAGGAAGTTTTCTTTGATTAACTTATTATAGTGGTCACAGAGCAAGAAAGGTTACAAATATATTAATTCTATTTATTGAAAGCAACTTTAAAATAGTTACTACTGAAAAAGAATTGAATAAGTATTTCACCAAATTGATAGATAATGGCTAATAAACACGTACAAAGATGCTCAAAATCAGTATTTATTAGGAAAATGCAAATTAAAACCACAATGAGATACTGTTATACATCTGCTATAATGAAAATGACACTGTGAAATGTTGGTGAGAATGTGAAGAAACTGGAACCCTTATACGTTGCTGGTGGAGAGGTAAAAAGTTACAGCCCTTTTGGAGAAAAATTTTGTACTTTCTTAAATAGAAAAAATACAAATCTCTCATAGAACTCATCAGTTCTATTCCTATCAATCTACCTGAGAGAAATGAAAATATATGTCAGCATAAATACTTGTACAGAATATTCATAGAAACACTATTCTTAACAGCAAAAAAAAAATTGAAATAATCCATATGTCCATCAACTGAATGGATGCATAAAATGTGCTATTTCCATACAATGTATTACTTTTCATCAATAAAAAGGAATAAATTATTTATACATGGTACAACAAGGATATACCTCAAAAATAATTACATTAAGTGAAAGAAGTGAGAGGCAGAAGACTACTTGTTGTATGATTCCATTTATATGAACTGTCCTTAAAAGGCAAATATATAGAGACCAAAAGCAGATCAGTGGTTCCCTGGGACTCAGGGTGGTTCTGGGGATCGACTGAGAACAGGCATATTGAAAATTTTGGGGGTAATAGAAAAGTTCTAAAATTCATTTGATGTGATGGCTGCGCAAATATCTAATTTTTATAAAAAAATCATTGAACTTACAATGGGCAAATTTTATGCATTTAAATTGTACCTCAATAAAACTGTTAAAAATAATTATTGCCATAAGGGAAGATCAAATTGCTGAGGACTGAGAGTTTGTCATATTCATACTAAAAAATTAAATGAAATTAACTCAAACATTTTTCTAGGTATTTAATAATAATATTAATATCAATCACAGCAGAACTAATAAATTTCTTTTGAGTATTTTCCACCTGCTAGGTATTTTTTTTTGTAGGTATATTTACTCATTTATCTCACATAATCCTATGGTGTAATGGCCCTAGAAATTGCCATTTTAGTGATAATGAAGCTGAAGCACAGAAAGGTTGGAAGGCATTCAAAATACACAGTAGCCACAACAGCGAACTTGAGTATACCAATAATCCTAAAGATGGCACCAGACCAGGCAACATTTTGATCTGTCATATGTGGGGTTGCCATAAATTGAAGCCAACTGGATGACAACTAACAAAAACAACTTAATAGTCACACAGCTATTAAGTGGATAAACCACAATATTAGTCAGGCAACATTTTAAGAGCCTACTCTTAACCCAAAGTGTCTATTGCCACCATCTTGTGTATTTGTACAGACTGCGCTGTATGACAGACACATGAGGTGGAATGGTATAAGTTTTTACAAAGAAGTTTTTTCCAAATTGCAGTAGTAATGATTGAAATATTAAAATGAGTGTGTTATGTGCAAAACTAGTGTCCCTGATTAATATTTAAAGTGCTAGCTAAAATGATAAATATATAGGTAATGATTTTTACAGTAAAGACTGATATGACAAAACAAAAAAACAGAAAATGCTGGTGAACATTTAACCTAACTTTAAAAAATATATATATATCCCTAGAAATTATTTTTCTCACAGAACAAATGATGAAAATCAATTACCAAGTTTTTGGGGGTGGGGTCTTATGTTACTATATATTTAAGTAAAATCCAAATTTAGCAGAATTAAAACTAAGTGATTTTCTTCCTAAGATAAACTGTAAGCCTGTGAATCAAGAGAAAGTTTGGACTTGGCAAAGATCTTGATGGTATTTTTTTAGTGATTAATAAGATGTTTACCTAAGACAAGGAGCTCTGGTGACACAGTGGTTAAGAATTCAACTGCTAATCAAAAGGTCAGCAGTTCAAATCTGCCAGTTTCTCCCTGGAAACCCTATGGGGCAGTTCCACTGTGACCTATAGGGCTGCTATGAGTCGGAATCAACTGTGAGTCAGAATCGACTGTGAGTTGGAATTGACTGATGGAAACAGGTTTGGTTTCTGGTTTTTATATAAGACAAGGAGCCCTGGTGTTGCAGTGGTTAAGCTGTCGGCTGCTAACTGAACAGTAGTGGTTCAAACCCATACTCCACAGGAGAAAGATGTGGCAGTCAGCTTCCATAAAGATTCACAGCCTTGGAAGCCCCATGGGGCAGTTCTACTCTGTCCTATAGGGTTGCTATGAGTCAGAATCAACTTGACGGCAATAGATTTGGCTTTCTGTTTGTTTTATGTAAGACAACTGCTCAATCATTTAGATTTAATTTAAGCAAATGGTAGAAAGGACTATGAGTATTATTCCTGGTATTCATTCTCATATCCAGCATTATATAAATGCCTTTTTTAAAAGACTGAAATGATAGAATACAGTGAAAGATCTATAACCTCTTTCATGTTTCAATGCACTGTGATAATAAAAAAAATGCCCTTAGGGTTTGTTTCTGGGGGATTCATCAGGATTAGCATAATGCAAATATATAGGGAAAGGATAAGAAAAATTACTTTAGGTAGCCTTTTAAATTCAGTATTTATAAGCTTGAAATGAAAAACAATAAATAGTGCAACAAGAGCCAACAATGTGCTCTATTAAAAAGACAAGTCGAATATTGCTAAGAGTAGATGAAAATAAAGGAATTTACTGTTACAAATATACACATCATTGATTTTTATCATATTTGGCCTTAAGGTATAATTAAGGAGCCTTGGTGGTCTTTCTGGGTGGTGCAGTGGTCAAGAGGTCAGCTGCTAAACACAAGGTCAGCAGTTCGAATCCACAAGCTGCTCCTTGGAAATCCTATGAGGCAGTTCTACTCTCTCTGTCTTATAAGGTCCCTGTGAATCAGAATCAACTTGACGGTAATGGGTTTCATTGCTTTTTTGGTATACCTTAAAAACCCACTACCCTTCTGTCAGTTTTTTGCACTGTCCTGGCTTGGATGCTACTATGACACTAGAAGCTATGCCACAGGTATTTCAAATTCCAGCAGGGTCACCCATGGTGGATAGATTTCAGTGGAGCTTCCAGATTAAGAGAGAGAGTGCACAGCACACCAATAAGAAAGTCCTGATGATCTAGTTCCAAAAATCAGAGAACAAATGGATCACAACAGACCATTTTCTGACTCCTTTGTTTTGGACATGTCATCAGGATGGGTCAAATGCTACAGGAGGACACCATGTTTAATGAAGAAGAGGGCCAGCAAGGATGTGGGAGAATCTCAGTAAGATGGAGTGGCACAATAGCCATAATAATGGATTGGGGCATGCCAGCAATTGTGAAGATGACACAGGAATGGACAACATTTACTTCTGTTGTACATAGGGTCACCATGACTTGGAGTCTGACTTGATGGAGCTAACAACATACCTTAAAATATGTGAATAATTTGGAAAAGACACTTGGGAAATTATAATGACAGTTTAAAATTTAGACAATAAATAACTTGAGAAGAATTGTTATCCAAATGATTCAAAATTCACATAAAAGGAAATTCTCCACTAGTTTTTCTTTAGCCTTTTAAGCTCTAAATAGAGGAATGTGATTATACGATTTTCAAAAGTTTCCTGAATCCAGACTATAATTAGAATTTAATGAGAAGGAGCATTAAGTTGAATGAGCATATTACGTTTATCTCAGGTGTGATTCTTACAATTACTGTCCAGTCTGCACATAAAAGTCCCTTTTATGTACTTACTGGACTGAATTAAATTAAATCACACTATCACTTTTGATTATAAATGGGTAGGATAGCAAATGAAGGGCTACAAGTCACAGAAAGACTGCAAACATGTTTCAAGAAATAGTAAAGTATGGGAGGGTATTACTATGAAGCATGGAAGTTGGGATAATACACCACTTATTTTTAGAAAAAGATAGAGTTTTGAGAGTTAGCAGAATTGTATATAACTGAATCTTTGTTAACTACATTTGAAAATGTGGAAGTATTAAGTACCAATTGT
The DNA here is from genome assembly GCF_030014295.1 of Loxodonta africana. Taxonomy (NCBI): domain Eukaryota; kingdom Metazoa; phylum Chordata; class Mammalia; order Proboscidea; family Elephantidae; genus Loxodonta; species Loxodonta africana. Next base: position 60,895,988 of record NC_087346.1, on the reverse strand, counting down.
TTTTCTTAAGCTTAACTCTTTCTGCCTATTCACTATTATCCAAAAATTTCTAAAATTCCCTAAATTGGAAGAATGATATAAAAGCATAATAGGAGCTATAGGGTTTATCCCAGACAAGATTAGTTTTATGTTACCCACTGGTAAGGTAGAAGAAGGAACAAATATGTCTTAGAAAAGTACGGCCAGAATGCTCCTTAGAAGCCAGATGGTGATACTTCATCTCAAATACTTTGGCCTTGCTGTCACGAGGGACCAGTATCTGGAGAAGAACATCATGCTTAGTAAAGGGACAGTGAAAAAAGAGAAAGACCTTCAACCAGACGGATTGACACAATGGTTGCATGATGGGCTCAAATATAGCAATGATTGTGAGGATGGTACTAGAGAGGGCAGTGTTTCACTCTGTTATACATAGGGTTGCTATGAGCTGTAACCAACTCGATGGCACCTAACAACGACAACAATAACGTACAAGTGTGTCTTAACTGTAATCTGGTTTTTAAGACATGAAAAAAACAAAGCATTTGTAGATGACCAATACTATACGTGTTTTATCATACCACCATAAAATAGACCCATATAGTTTTATAAAATAATATTGTTGTCGTTAGGTGCTGTCGAGTCGGTTCAAACCCATAGCAACCCTGTGTACAACAGGATGAAACACTGCCCGGTCCTGCGCTATCCCCACACTTGTTGTTACAATTGAGCTCATTGTTATAGCCACTGAAAACCTCTATTTAGCACAAAAAAAAAGCAGTAATGAACTAAACAAATCCAAACCAAATCTGTTGCCATCGAGTCGATTCCTACTCATAGCAACCATATAGGATAGGGGAACTACAACATAGGTTTTCCAAGGCTATAATCTTTATGGAAGTTGACTGCCACATTTTTTGTTATTGCTGCTGGTGGATTTGGACTGCCAACCTTTCCGTTAGCAGCTGAGCACTTAACCATTGTGTCATCAGGACTTCTCCAATGAAGGAATTTAAGGAAAATTCAAACATTAACAGAAATAAAACTAAGTGATTTTCTTTTAAGATAAATTGTCTAGATAAACTATCTAGATTTTCTTTCTAAGATAAACTCTTGATTGGAATATTTACTTTGCATTGAGTGTAATTACTGATAAGTAGAATTTATGTCTGCATTGTGCTGTTTGTATTCTACATGTCTTGTATCTTTTTTTACTTCATTCCTCTCTGGTATTCTCTGCTTTAAGGCAAGATCCGTCTGACATCAGCAATGACACGTGTCCTTTCATGCCCTCTTCTGAATCTGGCTTGAATTTCTGGTAGCTCCCAGTCCATGCAGTACAGCAAATGTTTGAATTATCTTCAGAAAAATTTTACTTGCATGTGGTATTAATAATATTGTTCAATAATTTCCAAGATCTGTTGGATCACCTTTCTTTGGAATGGGCACAAATATGCATCTCTTCCAGTTGTTTGGCCAGGTAGCTGTCTTTCAAATTTCTTAGCATAGACCAGTGAGGTCTTTCAGCCTTGCATTCATTTGTTGAAAACATTTCAATTGGTATTCCATCATTTGCTGGAGCCTTGTTTTCACCAGTGCCTTCAGTGTAGCTTGGACTTCTCCCTTCATTATTGTTGATTCTTGATCATATGCTACTTCCTGAAATTGTTGAATGTCAACCAATTCTTTTTGGTGCAGTGACTCTGTATATTCCTTCCTTCTCCTTTAGATACTTCCTGTGTCATCTGATATTTTGCCCATAGAATCCTTCAATATTGCAACTTGAGGCTTGAATTTTTTTCTTCAGTTCTTTCGTCTTGAGAAATGTATAGTGTTTGCTCTTCCTTTTTGGTTTTCTAACTCCAAGTATTTGCACATTTCACTGTAATACTTTGCTTTGTCCTCTTGAGCTACCCTTGGAAATATCCTGTGCAGCTCTTTTACTTCATCATTTCTTCCTTTTGCTTTAGCTACTCGACATTCAAGATCAAGTTTCAGAGCTTCTTCTGACGTTCATTTTTTTTTCTGTCTTTTTAATGACCTTTTACTTTCTTCACGTATGATGTCCTTGGTGTCATTCCACAATTCATCTGGTCTTTGGTCATTAGTGTTCAATCCATCCAATCTATTCTTGAGTTGGCCTCTAAATTCAGGTGGGACATAGTCAAGGATTTACTTCAGCTCTCGTGGACTTGTTTGAATTTTTTCAATTTCAGCTTAAACTTGAATGTGAGCAACTGTCCATCCCTGACCTTTTCCTGACCAAAGATATTGAGCTTCTCTATTGTCTTTTTCCACAAGCGTAGTCAATTTGATTCCTGTATATTCCGTCCCATGAGGTCCACATGTGTAGTCACTGTTTTATGTTGTTGAAAAAAAAAATATTTGCAATAAATAAGTCATTGGTCTTGCAAAATTCTATCATGTGATTCCTGGCATCATTTCCATCACCATGACCATATTTTCCAACTACAATCCTTTTTCTTTGTTTCCAACTTTCACATTCCAATCACCAGCAATTATCAATTCATCTTGGTTGCATGTTTGATTAATATTAGACTGCAGAAGTTGGTAAAAATCCTCAGATTCTTCATCTTTTTATCAGTGGTTGGCATGTAAATTTGTATAATAGTCGTATTAACTGGTCTTCGTCATAGACATAAGAATATTATCCTTTTACTGACATCCCTGTATTTCAGGATGGGTCTTGAAATGTTCTTTTTGATAATGAATGTGATGTCATTCCTTTTCAATTTGTTGTTTCTGGCATAGTAGCCTGTATGATTGTTCAATTCAAAATGGTCAATATCTGTCCAATATAGCTCACTAATGCCCAGGATATCGATCTTTATGTGTTCCATTTCATTTTTGATGACTTCCAATTTTCCTAGATTCATACTTTGTATATTCCACATTCTGATTATTAATGGGCCTTTGCAGCTGTTTCTTCTGATTTTGAGTCATGCCACATCAGCAAATGAAGCTCCTGAAAGCTTTACTTCATCCACATTATAAAAGTTGACTCTACTTTGAGTAGGCAGCTCTTCCTCAGTCATATTTGGAATGCCTTCCAACATGAGGGGCTCATCTTCTGGCACTGTATCAGACAATGTTCTGCTGCTATTCATAAGGTTTTCACTGGCCATTTTTTTTAGAATTAGATTGCCACATCCTTCTTCCTAGTCCGTCTTAGTCTGAAAGCTCTGCTGGAACTTGTCCACCATGGGCGACCCTGCTAGTACTTGAAATACAGGTGGCATAGTTTCTAGCATCTCAGTGACAAGCAAGCCACTACGGTACAACAAACTTATAGATGAGTGTTGAATCTTACTTTTATGAATGTTGTAAATTAATTGTAAGTGAAAATAAATGAGAGAATTTTGGCTCCTAAGCAAAATAGGAAAACAAATTTACTCAACTCAAAAGCTAAAGGTACAACTCTGTTCAAATGAGATATGGATAGTAGATGGTGTGTCTAATTGGAAGCATTTATTGAATACCTATCAAATTGTTAGAGATTTTTCCCACTAGTTTTGAGTGGATAAAAACCTGGTAGTTATCTCAGTTTGATATTAAGTGGTAGTCATTTGCTGATTATAACTGAGTGATGGTGCCTGTTAGAGAAAGATATCAGGAGAGAAGAAAGAAGGGAACCATGTAATAGCAGCTTCTACAGTCTGTAGATTAAAAGATCCCAGGAGGAATAAGCAGTTTGTTACAACAATTAGCTAGAGTAATCACAGGAAACAAGTATTCCACTTGGGCTTTATCACTAACTAAAACCAAAAACCAGACCAAACCCACAGCTGTTGAGTTGACTCTGACTCGTAGTGACACTATAGGACACAGTAGAACTGCCCCCATAGGATTTTCAAGGCTGTAATTTTATGGAAGCAGACAGCCAGCCACATCTTTCTCCCACAGAGCGGCTGGTGGTTTTGACCCACTGACCTGTCATTTGGCATCTGAATGTTTAAGCACTCAGTGCTTAAGCACTCCTTTTACTACCTAAAGGGCATGAAAAATAGCAAGGTAATGCAGAGTCTTAAACAAAATGTGTGGTTATGTTGTGTTCTTACCAGGAAGAAGAATGAGCTGTGTTCTCATCACAAACAGTGAGTGGGTCTCCAGTGCTCTTCTCCATCTGATAAGGGAAATTGAATAGTTTCTTGAGAGAATACATGAATTATTTTCACTAAAAAATCAGCCAGGTTAAGATTCAGTGAGGCAGAAAAAAATGAGTTTTCAACCTGGATACTAGATAAAAAGATAAAAAGGGCAAAGAAGGAAAAGAGAAGGTGAAAAATGCTGCACACTGGAGAACTATATCAAGCGTGAGGATCTTTGCACTGAGGGGCAAATCTGGGTTAGTGGAGAAGCTTCAGGGTTGAGGTGGATGAGGCCAATCAAATAAGAAATAAATAGAGAATCTACCAATTTGACAAAGGAAGAACTGGTGAAGAACCTTTAGAACTACCACAGAGTAAGTCAGGCTTCTTTTACAGAGAGAGATGTCAACTGTTGTGAATTGGAATTACTGGAAGGAAGATTCCCAAGGATTATTATGTAATTGTTCAACATTTGAAGACAATGGTATATAGACTAGAGATAGACATTAAGGAGGCCTACTATTTTGGTCTTTTTTTTTACTATTTTCTAAGATTGTTTTCTGAGATTTGACAGATATGCTTCTATAAACCAAAAAAAAAAAAAAAAAACCCAGTGCTGTCAAGTCGATTCCGATTCAAAGCGACCCTATAGGACAGAGTAGAACTGCGTCGTAGAGTTTCCAAGGAGCACCTGGTAGATTTGAACTGCCAACCCTTTAGTTAGCAGCTGTAGCACTTAACCACTACGCCACCAGGGTTTCCATATGTTTCTATACTTACTGACTAATGTTTATACCTGTTAATTCGGAGTGGTTACCTACTATCTATGGGACATTGTTTTATACTGGACACACTCACTGTACACTATGGCTTATCTTATAATTGTCCACCTTTCCTCTGACCCATTAACCTGAACCTAGCTCATTTCGCTTGCTTATGATGAGCCTAATGGCCCAGAAGCTCCTTTCCTCATTAGTGCCAGGCTTTCAGATAATTTTTATCCCCATCTAGTTCAGAACTCTTGGTCTTTAACTGAATACGATCTCATCTCCCCACCTAAACCAAACCAAACCAAACCAAGCCAAACCTGTTGCTGTTGAGTTGATTCTGACTCATAGCAACTTTTTAGGACAGCACAGAACTGCCTCAAAGAGTTTCCAAGGAGCACCTGGTGGATTTGAACTGCCAATGTTTTTGTTAGCAGCCGTAGCACTTAACCACTACGCCACCAGGGTTTCCCCCCCCCACCTACTGCTTTCTTATTTGTGTAAATATTGTTTTGCCATATGTACTTTGATGTCGATCACCCTTTCCTTGAGGTCATGTAGTATCTTGAATAGGAAACATCTTGTTCTCTTTCCAACTTCAGGAAACCCAACCCCTGACACAGATTCACTAGGTCAGCACTGACACTAGCCAGTCCCAATGTTAATCTATTCAAAAGAACTGAAGCTGGACATGTTGTTAGCTGCCTTTGAGTTGGTCCCTGACTCATGGCTACCCCATGTGTGTCAGAATAGAACTGTGCTCCATAAGGTTTTCAATATTGGACTAATCTTTTGACAATTGAACATAATAGAATTAAATAAGTATAAGTGATGTATACACAGCATATAAATAAAGTATATGTGAGAGCACAGCAGAAAGAAGCAATGCGTTAATTTTAGGGGAGCCAGTGGTAATATATTAGCTGATTTTATAGAATAAACAGGGCATTGGGAGTTGGAGAAAGAGGAAATGTATTTCAGGAAGATGGGCTTATTTGAATAAAGCCTTCTAGGTCTTGAAATGCATAGTATTTTAGAAAAAATAGGTCATCTACTGTAAGGGAAATATAGAGTGCATGTGCCATGGAGAACTTGCTCTGAAATTAAGTTGAAAATATAGGTTGGTGTCAGAATCTGAAGTGTCTTGAATGTTATGCTAACAAATTTTATTTTTTCTTCTAATTTCTAAAGGTGACTGAGTATGACTGAAATGATCAGATCAGTATTTGGTCAAAACATACTAGTGCCAATGCAGAACATAGTGTTTGAAGGAAAAGAGACTAATGGCACGTAGCCAGTTCAGAGGCTACTTCAATAGCCAAGTAGGAGGTGAAATGAAAATGGGCAAAGGCATAACAGTGGAAAGAGAAAGGTGAAAAATGGAAATATTTTGGAAATACTGTCAACAAGAGGTGATTTCTGAGATATAACAGTGATGCAGGTTTCCGTATTTAATAAATGGATCACGCCTTCTCCTATGATGGAACACTAAACTATCACATCTTTCTCCCATAGAGTGGCTGCTTGGTTCAAATCACTGACCTTTTGATTAGCAGCTGAGCTCTTAACCACTGCACCACCAGGGCTCCTTCATATATAAATACCTTAAGGCAAATGGATATTTATGTTTGAAGGAAATACAGGAGAAAGGTCATCTTGAATTACTGATTTGGACATGTAAAGTCCTGGGGGATCCTTGTTTCCACATTACAGAATTGGTTTATTATACAAGTACTGATATTTTTGTTATATTTTCTCAGAATGTATTTTTCCACAGTAGTTGCCTCTTTGATGTCTAAATTATCAACTAATAATAATTGAGAACATGATAGAGTACAAAGTGTCAAGTACAGTTTTGATAGTATAAAAATAGATAGGCTCTATGGTACTATTTTTTCTAGGCCAATGAAGGTGAAAGATCAGCTTTGCTTTGTTAAGTATCATTGAAAATAAAAGACTTCTCCTTTTAACTTGTGGCCTTTTGCAATTATATTGGATTAGCCTTGAGCAGTCTTTAGTAAACATTACAGTGGGAAATTTATATCAACATTGCTATTTTTAGTTAATGTATCTTGCTGAAAGTGAAGAGGACTTGAAGCACTTACTAATGAAGATCAAAGACCACAGCCTTCAGTATGGATTGCACCTCGACATAAAAAAAACAAAAATCCTCACAACTGGACCAATGAGCAACATCATGATAAACGGAGAAAAGATTGAAGTTGTCAAGGATTTCATTTTACTTGGATCCACAATCAACAGCCATGGAAGCAGCAGTCAAGAAATCAAAAGATGTATTGCATTGGGTAAATCTGTTGCAAAGGACCTCTTTAAAATGTCGAAGAGCAAAGATGTCACCTTGAAGACTAAGGTGCGCCTGACCCAAGCCATGGTATTTTCAATCGCATCATATGCATGTGAAAGCAGGACAATGAATAAGGAAGACGAAGAAGAGTTGACGCCTTTGAGTTGTGGTGTTGGCGAAGAATATCGAATATACCAAGGACTGCCAAAAGAACGAACAAATCTGTCTTGGAAGAACTACAACCAGAATACTCCTTAGAAGCAAGGATGGCAAGACAGTGTCTTACATACTTTGGACATGTTGTCAGGAGGGATCAGTCCCTGGAGAAGGACATCATGCTTGGCAGAGTACAAGGTCAGTAGAAAAGAGGAAGGCCCTCAGTGAGGTGGATTGACACAGTGGCTGCAGCAGTGAGATCAAGCATAACAACTATTGTAAGGATGGCTCAGGACCGGGCAGTGTTTCATTCTGTTGTGCATAGGGTCACTATGAGTCGGAACCGACTTGCTATGACTCGGAACCGACTCGCTGGCACCTAACAACGACAACAACGTAACTCTTTTTAAGGTCCCTGGGTGGTACACACGCTTTGTGCTTAGATACTTAGGGAAAGATTGGCACTTCCAACCCAACCAGTGTCAACACAGTAGGAAGGCCTGGCTATCTGCTTCCATAAATATTACAGCCAAGAAAAACCTGTAGAGCTCAATTTTACCCTGTAACTCGTGGGGTCACCATGAGTTTGAATCAACTAGAAGGCCGTGAATTTAGTATCTCTTTTTGCAGAAGAGATCAGCAAAATAATTTACCTTTTAAAGAATGCACTGGTTATTTCCTGTGAATAATGTACTGAATATATGTTGATACCCTTATGTACTTATAGATATGCTTTCAGTAGTTCCTAGTCTTCTACGATGAATGCTTCCCAAATTCAACATTTTGTGTTCACACATTTGTTATTGTTGTTAGGCGTCATTGAGTCAGTTCCCACTCGTATTGACCCTATGTACAACAGAACAAAACACAATTCCATCTTGCACCATCCTCACAATAGTTGCTATGTTTGAGCCCATTGTTGCAGCCGCTGTGTAAATTCATCTCTTTGAGGGACTTCCACTTTTTCCTTACCCTCTACTAAACCAAGCATGATGGCCTTCTCCAAGGACTGGTCCCTTCTAATAACATGTCCAAAGTACATAAGGCTAAGTCTCGCGATCCTCGCTTCTAAGCAGCTTTCTTCCTATACTTCTTCTAAAACAGATTTGTTCTTCTGGCAGTCTAGGGTATATTCAATATTCTTCACTGACACCATAATTCAAAGTCATCAATTCTTTAGTCTCCCTAATTCATTGTCCAGCTTTCTCATGCATTTGAGGTGATTGAAAATAACATGGCTTGGGTCAGGCACACCTTAATTCTCATCTTTTCCTGTCAACATTTAAAGAGTCTTTTGCAGCAGATTTACCCAATGCAATATGTCTTCTGATTCCTTGACTGCTGCTTCCGTGGGTGTTGATCATGGATCCAAATAAAATGAAACCCTCGACAATGTCAACCTTTTCTTCATTTATCATGATATTGATCATTGGTCCAGTTGTAAGGATTTTTGTTTTCTTTATGTTGAGGTGTAATCCATACTGCAGGCTGTAGTCTTTGATCTTCATAAGTGCTTCAAGCCCTCTTTGCTTTCAGCAAGCAAGCTTGTGTCATCTGCATATCTCAGCTTGTTAATGAGTCTTCCTCTGATCCTGATGCCATATTCTTCTTTATATAGTCTAGCTTCTCAGATTATTTACTTAGCATACAGATTTAATAAGTATGGTAAAAGGATACAGTTCTGGTGCACACTTTACCTGATTTTAAACCACACACTATCCTTTATTCTGTTTGAACAACTTCCTCTTGGTACAGGTTCCACATACGAACAATTAAGTGTTCTGGAATTGCCATTCTTCACAAAGTTATCCATAATTTGTTATGATTCCCACAGTCGAATGTATTTGCATAGTCTATAAAATACAGGTAAACATCTTTCTGGTATTCTCTTCCTTCAGCCAAGATCCATCTGACATCAACAATGATATCCCTCTTTCCATGTCCTCATCTGAATCTGGTTTGAATTTCTGGCAGCTCCCTGTAGATGCAGTGCTATAACCCTTTTTGAATTATCTTCAGCAAAATTTTACTTGCATGTGATATTAATGAAACCATTCAGTAATTTCTGCAATCTGTTGGATCATCTTTCTTAGGAATGGGCACAAATATGGATCTTTTCCATTCAGTTGGTCATGTAGCTGCCTTCCAAATTTCTTGGCATAGACTAGTGAGCACTTTTAGTGTTGTATCAGTTTGTTGAAACATCTCAGTTGGTTCTCTGTAAATTCCTGGAGCTTTGATTTTCACCAATGCCTTCAGTGCAGCTTGGACTTCCTCCTTCAATACCACTGGTTCTTAATGAGATGCTACCTCCTGAAATGGTTGATGGTCAACCAATTCTTTTTGGTACAGTGACTTTGTATTCCTTACATTTTCTTTTGATGTTTCCTGTGTCATTCAATGTTTTGCCCAAAGAATCCTTCAATATTGCAACTGGAGGCTTGAATTTGTCCTTCGGTTCTTTCAGCTTGAGAAATGCTGAGCACATTCTTCTGTTTTGGTATCCACTCATAGCAATATAAATCCTGGTTGTTATATGTGTGAAACACAGTTCAGAAGATTGGATATATATCCCTATCTACATTATGGTATGTAGTCATTGCCCTATTCTAAATTGCATTACTGCATTTAAGGAAGTTCCTTATTCATTGTATCAAAAAAAAAAAAAAGCTCCCAAATGCAGAGTACTTCCCACCGACAACCCTATCCAGTACCCTTTGACTTATTAAAACATGTAGTCAGAGCAGCCCTTCAAGAAAAGAGAAAAGGTTTATCAGTAGAAATCTTCTAGTCTGACTTTTGATGTGTTATGTTCTTCTAATTCCCAGTGGTTGTCCAGTGTCCTTCATGGTGCTGCCCATTTGAAGATTTTATATTTAACGGTGCTTCACCATAAAAATATATTGGTTCTTTGTTTCCGTTTCCTTAAGACTATAGTTTATGCAAGGTTAAGGTTGTTCCCTTTACGACAAAGATAGCAGATATATGCTTTACATCTCCATGTCCAGCACAAACATTACCACATATCAGACACTTCTTATGTTTTTTTGGTTAAAAGGGAAGAAGGAAAGAATGAATGTTATATGTAAAATCAGCAAAATTAGTTTCTGCTAATATATTATTTATGAATGATGTTTTGTTTTATATTAAAACCAGAGTTTATAGAGTCCTTTTGTGTTTTGTGTACTTCAGTTTGTTCTCTTTTTAAATATTTTTGTTAAATAATTTTACATGTACTTATATTTTTATTGCATGTCAAGTTATTACATTCTTTTAAAATTTTTATTGATTTAGTTTCCACACGGTAGCTTTCTCTTTTTTATATGCTACACTGTTGCAAAGTAACTTAAAGCAACCCATTTTTTACAATTATTAGAGTCTTTTGGTAAACATTCTTACTCACCTGGATTTGGGCAGGTGAGATTACAGGTATTTTCCACACAGTCTTGTTAACATGTTGTAGTGAATCCACGTCTCAAACCAAATCCTGCCATACCTATAGATTTAAATAGTAAGCCTGTACAAAGCAAAAGCAGACAGAATTCTTTTTTCTTGAAGCTTGATGAAGTCTCAGATCTCTTTTTAGCTCCATCCATCCATTCTTTCATAAATGAAAGGTTGACTCAAATCAAATGAAACAATATATCTGTGGCAGAATGCAGTTAATTATATATTTGGTATCATAGAAGCAGAATCAAGTCTTTGGTCAATTCCAGACTAGATTCATTTGCCATGTTCATACAAAGGTCATGCAAAGAGGCAAAAAAAAAAAAAAAAAAGAATACTCTTCTATATTTCTAGCTAATCCATTTACACTGAATACCACAAATTGCTAGCATTCATTGTGATAATTAATGAAGTCTTTGTCACTGATTAAAAATAAATACAGCTGAAGTGATTGTAGGAGCTCATTAGGACAGCATACCTCTCCAACTTTGTACATTCAAACGCACACACACACACGCATGTGCGCTTACACACACAAAAACAGACAGAAACCCATTTTTAAGTTATGGAAGTAATCCATAGAGGTATATCTTTCTTTGTGGTTCTTTTCTATCTTTATGCAAAAATATTACTTCAGCATTTCAGCTACTATACAAACTTAAGAGAGCCTTAGTACTGACTTTATCATACTTACTTTTCTACATATTTTCACAAATTAATGCTATGATTTCTTTCAGAAAATAGGTGGTGCATTGTTGTTAATGTTCCCCTCATCCTGCTCGTTCAAAAAACAAACCCGTTGCCATTGAGCTGGTTCTAACTCATAGCGATCCTATGGGACAGAGTAGAACTGCCCCATAGGGTTTCCAAGGAGTGGCTGGTGAATTCAAACTGCCGAACTTTTGGTTAGCAGCTGAGCTCTTAACCACTGAGCCTCCTCATCACCCAGTGCTAAATGACATGGCCACGAATGCTGCATAGGTTGTAGCCATCAGTTTGTATTGAAAAATAAACAAACAAAAAGTTCTCCATGTAACCATTTGATTTGTTCTAGTTCTAATAATTTCATTTCTTCAATATTTTTGTTTAATGTTCTTAATTTTCAAGGCCATGGCTTTATATTTTACCTGTAAGATTATTTACTGTACTTTAAAAAATTATACTAGAGAGTTTGTGGATGAGAGTGTCCTTAGGAATTATACTTTCTACAATATCATAATTTTGAATTATAAACATTTGATTGCACAAAGCACTTTATAGTTATTTTCAAGGTTTTTACTTTATCCTAAAACAAAGAGAAAAACATTTTCGTTCAGCACCCTTCTTAAGTTGTGTTCCCATTTTCATTTTGTAAGAAAGGTATGCATCTATTTTCATTGGTTTAGGTATTTCCTCTACTCATTTATCGTAGGACAGAATACCTTCTATCTGTTGTGTGTGTGTGGTGTGGTGTGGTGTGCCTTCTAGTCGATTCCGACCCTATAGGACAGGGTAGAACTGCCCCATACAGTTTCCAAGGAGCGCCTGATGGATTCAAACTGCTGACCTTTTGGTTAACAGCTGTAGCTCTTAACCACTACACCACCAGGGTTTCCTCTATCTGTCGAGCACCCACATTTTTGGTGCTAAGTAGACAGCTTCTCCTTTTATAGCTCCTCCACCACATTGATCCTTGTGAACAACTTACAGATAGGTCTTTTCTGTGTAATAAATTGCCCCCTTCTAGTGAACCTTGCTTCTTGCATACTTTCTTCAGTGTAAGATCTGTTCTTTATTCAGTGTTGTCTACTGAGAATTGGAGAAAGACCTAGAATAATAACACAAAGTAAATAGACACATCATTCAATGAAAGTTACACAGAGTGAAAAAAGTATCTCGGTACAACATGTTACAAGCCTTTATAGGACTTCTGGGAACCACGGAGGAAAAGCACATCAGAACTGAAGCCTTTAATTACTGGGAGGGTCAATTTAGAATAACAAAAATTTTAAGAAACGAAATAGAAATATTGCTGCTAATTAAATATGACTATTTTAATTTCTCAAAGCTTCATTAATATAACAAGTTGTTAATTTGGCCTTGAATTCTATTTAACTATATTGGCATAACTATAAATTAAGTTAGTTTCAGGTATATGAAGAAAAATTCTGAATGAGTCCTTTAATAGCGGTGAAATTACTGTGGCCTCTGAAGATTTTTTTTAAGCCAGAAAATTATAGAAATGGCACTTATTGATGTGTTTTTTTGTTTGTTTGCTTTGAATATTTTGATTTTTTTTCTCCCACTTTCTAAAGTCATAGGGATAATTTTGGTTACATCAGTAGGGAATTCCAAACTAAACGTTGATTCTAAATAATCAGCTATGTTTTCTTAATCATATGATTGGTTTGAATTAAAATAGAAACTACTTTAATAGTTTTGATATCAGGTGTTGAAATTATTTCTTTATTGCTTATCCATTGTTTTTACACTGTCTCCACCTTATTTGTTGCAACAGCTTGGGAATTATGCAGTAACCACCATTAAGCTTGATCACTTCTTAAAGTTAAAAAAAAAAAAGTTGCTTTGTTTATGTAGCAGAAGTTAAATTCTGTGATAAACTACTAAGAGTTTATTAGATTGAGTAGTTTCCAGAGAGATCTTAGCTATTCTCTCTCCCCAGTAGGAAGGTTTTCTTTGATTTCTTCTAACCAGTTAAGGAAAGTTAATAGATTTTTATCTGCTTATGTTTTCTACTTTATCACATCTCTGATTAATGTTCTAATCATTAGTATTGGCAGAACAGGTTGTAGATACTTACTAGAATTCACATCGGAAGGTAGACTCAGGGAATTTATTTACTTTCTGGAAGTATATTACATCCCTTCCCTGAGGCAATCTCATATCCCAGGGGTGTTTTTTCTCATTATGAACCATTTCTTTATCTGCTAAACGCTGAAACTTGTACAGATTAGTCAGTAATGAAACGCGTCCCCAAAGAAGCAAATATTTTGCTTTTTTGAAAACTATGGAGGTACCTTACTTAATATTATTATGAATCCAAATGAATCACTGAATCAATTTCTCTCATAATGATAATGAAGAAGCAAATGAACTATAAGATGCCCTTGAGTCTCAAAGAAAGACTCCTTCCTTTATTAAAAGCATATATTAAATTATATAAAAATTATAATGAAAATGTCAGCACATGGCTATCAGATATTTAATATGTTTTACAATATCTAGATTAAATTCATATCATGTGTTATGGCGATGATTAATTAAATAATTTAGGAACCCTGGTGGTGCAGTGGTTAAGCTCCTGGCTTCTAACTGAAAGGTTGGCCGTTTGAAACCAACAGCCTCTCTGCTGGAGAAAGATGTGGCAGTGTGCTCTGTGAAGATTTACAGCCTTAGAAACTCTGTGAGGCAGTTCTGCTGTGCCCCATAGGATCACTATGGGTCAGAACCCATTTGACAGCATTAGGTATTAAAAAATGAAGTAAGTTTTACTTTTAACATAAGTTTGGCATAATTTAAGATATTACAGATAGTTTACTAAAAGTCTATCAACGCCTGTAATCTTATTATATGCAACAAAACAGCAGCAGTTAATAAATCAATTGCCAATTATTTTGTGTTTTTGTTGAGTCCTTGGCCTTCGTAATGTGTGGCCTATGTTTTTACATTTTTTACAATCCTGCTGTAACATTTTATTTGGCTTTATTTTAACAAATATATAAATTGTTCATTTATCCAAACTTTAAAATAATAGTTACTAATTTATCTCTTTTGATGGGAAAACTTAACAGTTTTTGCTAATAGATGATGCTTAACTTTTATGAGTTTATTCACAATAATGTATAATGCAAAGTAACAATACTTCCAGGTTAAATAAATCCCTACTTATTCTTCAATAAAAATGACATTGAGTATGCTTAGGGGCTATTTCATGTCCTTGTCTTTTATTTATAATTTGATTTGGGTGTTTTTCGTATGAAACCAGTTGCTATGCTGTGATGTTTGTAAAAAGTGATTTACTGATTCTGTACTAGTTTCCTGTGGCTGCCATGACAAATTACCACAGGCTTTGTGGCTGAAAACAAAAGAATCGTATTCTCTTACAGTTCTGGAGGCCAGGCTTTGTTTGCTCCATCCAGAAGCTCTAGGGGAAATTCTGTTCATTGCCTCTTCTAGTTGTGTTGGTTGCTGGCATTCCTTGGCTGTAGGGATCATCATTCCAATCTCTCTCTCCATCTCTGCATCACTTTTTCCTCTTCTATGTCTCTCCCAAAAGTCCATTTGTCTCTCTCTTATAAAGATACATGTGGTTACATTTAGAAATCACCAGGATAATTCAGGATACGACCCTTATCTCGAAATCCTTAACTTATATCTTTTGTCAACTAAGGTAACATTAACAGGTTCTAGGGAATTTGATGTGAATATTTTTTTTTTGAAAGCCAATTTTTCAGGTTACCACAACTTCTAGACAAGCTAATTATTAACATATTGAACCAATATGGTATTTTTTGCTCATTTGTAGATTACTGGACTCTAAACATATATTTGCAGGAAAAAGCAATGAAATTCAGTCTGCTGTAAGGAATTTCTATTTTGTTCAAAATCCTTCACTCATTCATTAAATATTTTGCACTTACTGAATATGTACAGGGTACTCCGTGAGGCTCTGCAATTTATTAATAAGATAACTAAGATGTGCCCATTCCAAAGAAAGGTGATCGGACAGAATGAAAAAAAAAATTGAAAAATAATATCACTCTTAGTCATCTAGTGCTGCTAAAACAGAAGTTCCACAAGTGGATGGCTTCAACAAACAGAAGTTTCTTCTCTCACAGTCCAGTGGGCTAGAAGTCCAAATTCAGTGCACCAGCTCCAGGGGAAAGCTTTCTCTCTCTGTCAGCTCTGGAGGAAGGTCCCTTGTCATCAATCTTCCCTTGGTCTAGGAGCTTCTCCATGCAGGAACCCAGGGTCTAAAGGATGCACTGTGCTCCTGGCACTGCTTTCTTGGTGATGTGAGATCCCCAAGTCTCTGCTTGCTTCTCTCTTTTATATCTCAAAACAGATTGGATTAAAACACAATCTAATCTTGTAGATTGAGTTCTGCCTTATTAACATAACTGACACCAATCCCATCTCATTAACATCATAGAGTAGGATTTACAACACGTAAGAAAATCACATCAGTTGACAAAATGGTGGACAATCACACAATACTGGGAATCATGGCCTAGCCAAATTGACACACATATTTTGGGGGGACACAATTCAATCCATAACAATACATTCAAGAAAAGTTTTGCTGAAGATAATTCAAAAAATGGTTGCAGCAGTACATCAACAGGGAATGGCCAGAAATTCAAGTTGGATTCAGAAGAGGACATGGAACGAGGGATACCATTGCTGATGTCAGATGGACCCTGGCTGAAAGCATAAAATACCAAAAAAATGTTACCTGTGTTTTATTGACTATGCAAAGGCATTCGACTGTGTGGATCATAACAGATTACGGATAACATTAAGAAGAATTGTGCTCGTGTGGAACCTGTACATTGGCCAAGAGGCAGTCATTTGAACAGAACAAGGAAAGAGTGTGTGGTTTAAATTCAGAAAAGGTGTGCATCAGGGTTGTATCTTTTCACCGTATTTATTCAATCCGTATGCTGAGCAAATAATCTGAGAAGCTAGACTATATGAAGAAGAAGGGGATATCAGGATTGGAGGAATACTCGTTAATAATCTGTGATATGCAGATAACACAACTTTGCTTGCTGAAAGTGAAGAGGACTTGAAGCACTTACTGATGAAGATCAAAGACTACAGCCCTCAGTATGGATTACACTTCACCCTAAAGAAAATAAAAATCCTCACCAATAAGCAACATCAGGATAAATGGAGAAAAGAATGAATTTGTCAAGATTTCATTTTACTTGGATCCACAATCAATGTCCATGGAAGCAACAGTCAAGAAATTAGAGGAGGACATATTGCACGAGGCAAGTCTGCTGCAAAAGACCTCTTTAAGGTGTTAAAAAGCAAAGATGTCACTTTGACCCAAGCCATGGTATTTTCAGTCATCTCACATGCATGCCAAACCTGGACAATAAATAAAGAAGACCAAAGTAGAATTGATGCCTTTGAATTATGATGTTGGCGAAGAACATTGAATATATCATGAACTTCCAGAAGAATACACAAATCCATCTTGAAAAAAATACAACCAGAATGCTCCTTAGAAGCAGGGATGATAAGAATTTGTCTCACTTACTTTGGACATGTTATTAGGGGGCCAATCCCAGGAGAAGGACATCATGCTTTTAAAGTAGAAGGTCAGTGAAAAAGAGGAAGACCTCAATGAGATGAATTCACACAGTGGCTGCAACAATGGGCTCAAACATAACAACAGGACCAGGAAATGTTTTGTTCCATTGTACGTAGGGTCACTATGAGTTGGAAAGAACTTGAGGGCATGTGATAACAACTACAAATAATGCTCCTGCCTAAATGTATATAAGCAGTAATTGTACTAAGACAATGACAAATATAATTCAAATACAGTAAATGTTATATAATTTCCAAAGTAGTCTTGCTGCAATTCTACAAACTGAGAATATATCTAATTATGTATGTTGCTTAAAATTTAATAGTTGGAATATTACTCTCTATTCAGAAGATCTATGTAAGCAATCACCATGTAAAATGTTAGTTTTCCTGATGTCTAGAAATATTCAAGTATGTTATAGGAATAGAGTAGCTGGAGATTTTAAAAGCTGTCATGCAGTTACCTATGTTGCAGTTTCCAGTATGGCAAGTTCTTTATTTTATTATTTTTTGGGGGGGTACAAGCAGTTTTAAAAAGTAAATAATGTGAGAAAATGCTGAAATATAACAACAAAACTTATTAAAAGTTTTGAAATGTAAGCATTCAACGAAAGATAGTATTAATCCATCTTAGAGATCTTAATTATGATACAAAATTGTAACTCCCTTTCAAAATCATCTGATCACCAAGTGTTCTCACGGAGTTTAAATTGTGTAGTAAAGAAAACAAATTAAAAACAGCAATGGTAAATGACTGCACACTAGCACAAAAGGTATTACAAAGCAGAACATGACTAATTACCAAATGAATGACAGATAATTAGGAATTTAGGAGATTTTTGTTTGATGTTAGTCAAGCCTTCAAGAAGTAATCCCGCTGTTTTTTCTTTTTTTTTTCTGTTTCCACTGATAGCTACAAGACTATGTATTTAGTTTTAAGACATTTTTAAACCATTAAGATTCTTTTTTTTATTTCCTGTTTTCCCTTTCTGCTTGTCTTCTTCCTTCCATCACTTCTAACTCTAGCATGAATTTCATGATATAGAAGATTTTGTTTTATGAAATATTTAAGACATTATTTATTTCCACAAATCCTAGAATCAATGACATGTAACAACCAATCAGAGCTTCTTATCGCTCCGATATAACTGATGTTCTTACAGAGAATTGAGAAATTCAAGCCACAAGTCAAGAAACCTAAATTTTTCCTTTATCTGTAAGGATTCCTTTGTCTGTAAGGTCTTCTTGAAATCTCAGGGAATCAGCTACAGATATCATGAGACTTGATACTGGAAGGGCATTCTGGATTCTTACTGGCAGTGATAAATTGTAAAGTGACAGCTGTAAATACTGTTTTCTGGATATCCTTAACAATAGGATATACTTCAGTGCAGTTCCAAATAGAAGCAGAGGAATTAAAAATGACCCCATTTCAATGGATAATTCTGAGATTCTCTAATGGTTTGGAATTATTCATTTAGCTATAAATATGGTCTGAGCAGTTACTATGTAGAGAACAAATCTCATTGATTAGTAGTATCTCATTGGCACGATCATCAGGTAATTATGATAGGTATTTAAGCTAACCGATTAAATATCTAGAATAGATTCTAGATTGAAAATAAGTAAAGAAACTTAAAAAAAGATACAAAGTAATTTGCAAAGCAAATATCTGGATGACCAGTGGACCTATTTATGGTTAGTATATCTTCCATTAAAAAGTACTCATTCCTAGCGGATTAATCTTATTCCATTTCCATCTCCGTTGTGGATATATTTGACAGAGATATCACTGAAAAAACATCAAAGCTTTGATTACTATTGAAAAGAATCACGCACAAAAATTCACTTCATGAATCACCAGATTGTATAATTCAATCAGATTATTATCCTAATTCCTTAGTTTTTCAGTTTATTGCTTTCCATCATTCATTCATTCATTCAAGCAACATTATTATCTACCTGTTATATGATATATATTATGTACTGGAAATAAAAGTCAAATACATTTAAATATATTCAGGTAAATGCACTGGAAATAAATAATTATTAGGTAATTCAATCAATGTATACCAGAAACCTGAATAATTAATTCCACCTCACTTCTCTTTTCAAAATAGGAATATTTGGGGCCATTTATTAGCATTGGGTTCCTGTGTGGTGCAAATGGCACGCGCTCATCTACTAACTAAAAGATTGGTGGTGCAAACCTATCCAGTGGCACTGTGGAAGAAAAGCCTGGCTATCTGCTTCCTTACATATTGCAACCAAGAAAATCCTAGGAAGTAGTTCTACCCTGTAACACATGGGATCGCCATGAATCAGAATGGAGTTGATGGCAATGGGTTTTTTTTTTTTTTTTAATTTTGGTTTATTATTGGATTATTTCAACTTGTGTTTGTTGTTAGTTACTGCTGAGTCTATTCAGACTCACGGCGACCTTACATACAACAGAACTAAACTTTTGCTGGTCCTGTGTCATCCTTAAAATTGACAGCATGTTCAGGTTCATCTTTGTGGCTGCTGTGCCTATCCATCTCACTGAGGGTCTTCCTCATCCTTGGTAGCCCTCTTCTTCACCAAACATGGTATCTTCCTCTAGCTATTGATTCTTCCTGATGACATGTCCAAAGAAAGGGAGTTGGACAACATTCTGATCCATAATGTTTTCATTCTCTGATTCTTTAAGGCAGATTGCTAAGGCTTTCTTCCTAGTCTGTCTTAGTCTGCAAGCTCCACTGAAACCTGTGCACCCTGGGTAATCCTGCTGGTATTTGAAATACCAGTGACACAACTTGCAAGTCACCACAGTAAGAAAAACTGACAAACAGGTGGTAGTATTTCAATTTACCACTAATTTTAGAGACAATGTTTAAATTATGAATACTTTAATGTGGATGAGTTAAACAAATTCCTTACCATTTAAGTGTTTTACTAGAGTCTCAACATTTGCAGCATAAAATAGGCCATAAGTTTTCACCAATTATAGATTCTAAGATAATTTTAGAAGAAGCTTTGGAGTATGTTTTGTCCAATTTCAGCTATTACCTCCTCCGAGGGGAGGAAAGAGGACTAGGGTGGTTGAGTTAGGTAGTTATAAACTATGAATGAAAGAAGGGTAATAAAAGTGAATGAGGACAGGTTTAAAAGCTCTTCATTTCACTTTTGCTTAAGTCTCGCTCTGATTATTGGTATAACCCCAAATGAGTCAAATAAATACAAAAGATGGTGTGATTTTAGAATAAATTGCTGGGCAACAGAATTTAAGGTTCCTTTTGTTTTATCTAATCCAGTTGAGTTTTGCGAGTATATCAAGGAAGGTGAAGAAACCTACGCAAGTTTCTCTGTAAGCCCATTAGGCCTAAATTTTTTTGCATAAATAATTTTTAGGATGAGTTAACAAAAATTATTCATTCATATGGTTTTCAATTATGTCATGATGATTTTTATTGTAGCATTGGAATATCACAAGGGTCCTCAGCAAATGAGTAGTTTACTTTTCTGTTTGTTGCAAGGAGTATGCTTAAACTAAGCTGGAAAAAAATTGTTGCAAATAGGTACTATGTAAATAACTTTCCCCATGAGGCTATGTCCGTACAAAGAATGGCTTCCTTTGAGCTACTTTTCTACTCAAAACTTCTGGTGAGTGTATGTTAATTTCAAGATTAAAGCCAAATTTATTGGGCTAGTATTCCATGCAAGACAATGAGAATCTAAACCCAGCTATTTTTTTAAATAACCTATTTAAAGGATGGCGCAGTACCGGGCAGTGTTTCCTTCTGTTGTGCATATGATCACTAGGAGCCAGAACTGACTCTACGGCACCTAACAACAACAACGTTTAAATTTGAAGTATGTTCTCATTAGCCACTACTATTAACCTACTCGTACTTTTTCCAGATAGTCAGATGTGCTCATGGTCTCTTAAATCTCCTATGTGCATTTCTGTCTACATTATTTTGCTCACATTGTTTCACCTAATTGAGTCCTTTCCCCTCTCATGCTTCTCTACCTAAATCACAACAGTTTTAATTCCAGCCAGACTGTGATGCACAGTTCGGAAGAGTAAACTTATTAAACCAAAAACCAAACCCAGTGCCGTCAAGTCGATTCCGACTCATAGCGACCCTATAGGACAGAGTAGAACTGCCCCATAGAGCTTCCAAGGAGCGCCTGGTGGATTTGAAATGCCGACCTTTTGGTTAACAGCTGCAGCACTTAACCACTACACCACCAGGGTTTCCAACTTATTAGGATGTGAAATACCACTGTGATATTTACTAGCTATATGTCCTTAGGCATATAACAGGTTAATGTGTTACATGTTAATGACATATCTCTTCAACAAGATTTAAGCTCTTTAGAGCTAAATGAAATATATAGGATATTTCTTTGGTATCCTATATTGCACTACATATTGCATAGTGGGAGTTTAATAAAAACTTGCTCAATCAATAAATTATGAATAAAAGATCAAAGAAATGAAGAAACACCCTTGAATTCCATTAGTTCATATGAATAATGATTTTCTTAAATCACTTTTTCTCCAGATAATGGCCTTTTATAATGACTTTATCTTGTAAATGTTGTTTATAGTTATAAAACATACTGCAGGTGATTTTCCTTTGTGTCACATATATAACTGTAAATGAAGTAAAAAGGGCATATGTCTTATATATTGCCAATTAGGGAATTTCAAAGGCATTATTAGATAAATTGCTAAATCCTCAAAATTCACAAACAACAGTTAATTTATAAGTAAGATGATTTACTTATAAATTTAGGAATTGTTCATTATGTGGATCAGGTAGAAATATATATTTATAATAATATAAGCTATGGCTCTTCACTTAACCAACAGATATTAATAATATATGTCTAAATTTATATTAATTTAACAAAAATGTAACCTTCAGAACTATGTTGAGTTTTTTGTTATTGTTTTTCCCTATAAGTTATCTATACTGATAAGCAGATAGGCGTGGAATGAGATATTCTATAATAGCTAGGGTCGTGCTGGAGGGTGGGAAGAAAGGGGTGAAGGGGAAGGAATAAAATCATGCAAAGTTAAAAATAAAAAACAACAACAACAAGAATAACAAAGCCTCCCATTAGGCGGAATTCTCACTCTGCTCTATGATATCATCAGCAGCTTGATGTCTTTTGGGAATACCTGGTTATAAGCATTGCCTCCTGTTTTATGAAGCTATTTCTGTTCATTCCTATACATTTCTCAATTTTATCATTAAGAAATGGAAGTGTAAATATGTAGAAATATGGAAGTAATATAAAAACAACAGCAGTACTCAGCCCCTAGGGAGTGAGTGTCCAAAAGGAGGAAAGTTGAATCAGGACACAAGTATTTCTCATCCTAAGTCTTGTAATCAGGTTTGAAATTTTAAATTATGTACATGTATTAACTAGATAAAACATAAAGACTGTATATATAAACAAAACATGGAATGGAACAAGGCAGAAGATGGTGAAGATTGTAGGGTGAAAGAATTAATTGTTGTGAGAATAAACACTTCCACGAGAAATGTTTGTCTACTTATGCAGAAATGAAACTTTAATATTTGATTAGGTAGAAGTTCTGACAATTTTTGAATTCATGAAATATTTTTCAACTTCTTATTACTTTGACATGAACATGGAAGCTGCATGAATTTATAATCTCAAGAAGTTAAACTTGTATTTATATAGAGTTTACCTGCCAAACATTGAGCATTAGATAAATGATAGATAGATACATGTAGATACATAGATGCTTAGATACATAGTACATAGATAGATGATAGATAGAAGGCTGCATTTCATTCGTATGTCACTCTAGATTCCATCTCTACTTTTGTCCATTCACTCTGTGTTCTAGGATTTTGACTTACAGGGACTCAGCAGTGGGCTCCCTCATGCCCTTATTCTCTGAATTCCAGGTGATTTTCACTAAGGGAACAAAGGCAGGAGACTGGAGGGAGCTAGGAGCACGCTTTCAGGATGTTTATTGTACTGGCTCCCAATTTGCATACTCTAAGACCTTGACCGAAGGTCTCAGGGCCTACCAGGTAGCCTTATCTACACAGTCCTTTTTGTCTGCAGGTGCCAGTAACTTCTCACTTCCTTCTTGTAAAATAATGTAAAAGGGGCCCTAATATTATTAGGGTTGATAATTTGAATCCACCCAGCAGCTCCATGAGAGAAAAGACCTGGCAATCTCCTCCCATAAAGATTACAGCCTAGGAAACCCTACAGGGCAATTCTACCCTGTCACACTGGAGTTGGATTTGACTCAACAGCACCCAACAACAGCAATGCTACTAAGCCTGGGTACTGCACTATCTCTTGTTGTTATCCCATATTCTGCCCTTATATTTGTAAACAGTCCCTTTTTAAAACTCTTATCCTACTTTGAGTGTTCCATTTGTTTTCTCCTGGAATCTTATAGACAATAGACAAAAAGGTAGATGGATAGATAAATGAATTGCTTTCAATCATTGGAATCCATGGTGCTAGTAGGACTTTATTTTTAACTTTTGAACAAAAGCTATTTAATCTAGTAGGGAGCATAGCAGTCTAAAAAAAAAAAAAAGCAACTGCTTAAATAGTTTATGCTAGTGAGGGAAAACTGCCTTTGTAAATAGCATTTGTATGTAAGAGTGATGGAAAAGAAGTAGATTAACTTCATAGATGGCCCAAATTAAATAATTTTGAATCTTAATGTTAAGCTTAAAATCATGGACAAAGGGGGAGTACATGTTCTTCTCAACCTTTCAGATGATTGAAAAAAACATAGGCTGCTTCTCAGTTGAGTAATTTTTGAGAAAAAATTAAAACATCCTATTCTATTGTTTTGTTCTGTTGTACATAGAGTCACTATGAGTCAGAACTGACTAGACAGGACCTAACAACAATAACAACATTTCATTTTAAGGGCTGAAAGAATACAGAGACAAGTAAGAAAACTCTCTCGCCATCAAGCAGCGTGCAGTTAGAGATGAGGCAAGTGTTTATGTGGGAAAATGTAAGGAAAACTAAAAAAGCTATAATAATAATAAGAGGTGTAGTGAGGCTATGTTGTTCAGTGCCATTGATCTATTTCTGACTCACAGTAACCCCATGTGACAGAATGCAACTACCACATAGGCTTTTCTTGACTGTAATCTCTATGGAAACAGATAGGTCTTTTTTCCGCAGAGCCACTGGGTGGGTTCAAACCACCAACCTTTTGGTTAGCAGCCCAGTGCTTAACCAGTCATATAGGGGCAGGCAATATTGCTTTCAGTAGGCTTAGAGAATAATCTCTGGAAAAGTTTATGAAAGTATTGCATAGGACCTTGAATGGTGGCTAAAATTTGGACAGTTGGAGAATGGAGGCGGTATGGGCTTTCCACAGGGAGAAGACATCATGATCCAAGGTATGGAATAAAATAAGAAAGAGAAGGATCTGTTTGGGGAATATCAAGTATCTAGACATGTGCAGCATTTACTGAATTGGAAATGTAGGAGGGTGCTAAAGGAGTGTTTTTCCTAAGATAGGAAAGTGGGACTTGAATGCCTTACTAATAAGGACTTTGGTCAGTAAGTAATATGAAGCTATTTATACTTTCTAACCAATAGAGTTAGCCTTTAAGACAGAAAGAAAAAAAGGTAAATTGTTTAGTGTGACTCTATTTTGACATTTTCTTTAAGCTTTATGAAAATTCATAGAAAGTGTCAATCTTATATAATTTGATTCTGCCCTTCCTGAAATAAAGAGGGAGATTAAAGTGATTTGAACAGTACAATGAAAATATGCCACCATTGAAATGCTAATGTGGATGCAGCTTTTGCTGAAGTGAATATTTGATTGTGGGATATGTAGATATCACGAGAAAGAGATTTCACTTTTTATTTGAGAAATATATTCAGGAGCATAACTGTTAAAATGTGTTTAAGGAATCACTTCTAGTGTTTATTTTTCTCATTTTCCTTATGCCATCGTCACATAGAAGAATCAGCAATTGTTCTTTAACGACACAAATAAAGTGAGGAGAGAAGAAAATATCTGTAATTCTTCAACCCCTTCATTTTCCTTGACTACTAATCAGTTCATGCTCCCAATGAAATTATGTAAAATATTTTTGTCATAGTAAGACCATCTTTGAAATATGAGTAAGTTTATGGTAAAATAACTTCAATCCATTTTCTCAGATTGAGTATTTTCCAGTTTTCTGCTTCTGCAAAGCAGCTGAAGAGAAAATAAAGGACATAAAGGACACAGCATATAAACTGATTACATTGCAAAGCATAATTGAAAACATGTGCACTGCAATGTTTGAGTAAACAGCAGGCACATAATTGTCAGTTCTCCTTTCTTTAAAGTAGGCATTTGATAACAGGAAATAAGTTTGAAATGATCTTTATGTGGAAGCAAAATTACTTCCTGTTTAGTAGTCATTCCTTAGCAGAATACTTAACATGTTCTATATTTGAATATAAAGAATCTTTTGGAAGTACAGTAATGATATGTGGATTGGATTAAACTCAAAGCAAGTTTTCAATCCTCAGACTGTATATATTACACAATCAAGTAAATTATTTAGTTGAAAATATGCTCTAGATTAACACTTTTTTATTTCATGGTAAAGTGCTATCAATTTGAAGCTCATAAATTGGATTTTTTTAAAGACCCGTGAACACGGTATAGATAGCTACTACATTCTGTAGCCATCACGGAGCTCTTCCATTGTAAGTTTATTTCAAAACTCATAGTGTTCTGAAAACCTTTATTAGATAGAGTTTTAATTATATTTTACTCTCATGTTTCAGGTCTTAATAGCTGACTTTTCATTCAAAACATTCCCTCAACTTTTTATATTCATATGTATTGGGCACCTATTTATTTTATAAATGATAACATTTACCCATATAATGCATTACATATATTACATGGATAATTAATTTAGGTCATATTCATGGAAACACAGAATGGTAATGGAAGATAATCATTATGTTAAATAAGATCTTTTGGTTTATTGACACCTGTAATTCTGAGATAAATACTGATGGATTTAAGACTCCTATTAGGAGTCTCTGGATGGTTGAAATGGTTACTATCCTTGACTGCTAACCGGAGGTTGGAGGTTTGAGTCCACCCAGAGGGACCATGGATGAAAGCCCTGTCAATATACTTCAGAAAAATTCAGCCATTGAAAACTCTATGGAACACAGTTCTACTCTGACACACATGGGATTACCATGAGTCAAAGTCTACTGGATGGCAACTGCTAGTGGTGGTAGATTAGGGGATAAGAAAGTGTGTAATATTTGTGTGCTAACTCAAGTCAAGTGCATTATCACTTACTGACAGGTGTGATGATTAATTTTACATGTCAACTTGAGTAGGCTATGATTCTCAGTGGTTTGGCAGACACTGCACTGGTTGCTGTTCTAAAATGTGATAGATTGTAACCACTTTCCATGATGTGATCTGATGTGATCAACCAGTCGGTTGAAAAGGGAGTTTCCTTGGGGGGTGTGGTCGGCCTCCAGAATGTAAATGGATGTTCTGGCAGACCTCTGTCTCTCTCCCTTTCTCTCTCTCTCTTTCTCGACCCTGCACTCTTTTCATCTCCTGACCTACGGACCTTGGGACAAAAACCTACAGAAGTCTCTGGCCTTCCGTCTGACCTGCAAATTTTGGATTTGCTAGCCCCCCACAATCCATGAGCCAGCATAGGTCTACAGCCTGCCATTTGACATATGGATTTGGGAACTTGCTAGCCCAGTCCTCAGAAATGCATGAGCCATTTTCTTGAAGTAAATCTCTCTCTCTCTCTCTCTGCCTGTCTCTTTTTCTCTCTGTGTGCATATATACATCTCACAGATTTTGCTCCTCCAGAGTACCCAAATTAAGACAACAGGCAATTTAACATAATAGAAACAGCATGCATTAGGCATTAAATAGTCCTGGATTAGTATGTTGGCTTTACCACTTTCTACTATGTAACTTTGGGCAAGTTACTTAAAGTATCTGAAGTTCTGTCCCCTTACTTATTAATGGGAACTAATAATCCCAATAATCTCAAAATGCTATAGAGATTAATGGCCTATATAAAGTGGACAGAACAGTGCCTGTTATCAGGATGTTTACTACTGATACTAGCTTTACACATAGGCAAAGCTATGGCCTTATTTCTATCGTCAAGAACTCTATGTTATGCTCAGGTATTTGAAATGTAATTTAATAGTAGAAACAGTTGCACAAATAAAAAAGACACAAGTGCTTGCATCAACAACATATGTATATAATATATACACACACATATACATACACACACACATACTCACACAAGTAAACCTTATAATTACAGGGAAGAATATGTTTCTGTGTATGGTGGAGAAAAGCAAGTGGAGGAGTCAGAATTTTGTATGTTTTGCTTCCACACACTTTGTTCTCCCTGAGACCTCTGAATCAAACCTTTCTGCATGACCCTATCTTTATGAAAGGCAGTGCAATTAACAGAAACTTTCAGTTACTGTATTTGTGCTTCCAGGTAGTCAATATCCTATCCAAGAAAGCAAAATCTGATACAAGATTCATGGAGGCCTTAGTATTAAATAGGTCTTTTCTAGCCTATTTAGGCATAGAATTCTAGAAATGAGGGCCTTCCGTACAGCCTGTCCTGCTTCCAGGTGCTCAGAGTTTAAATTTGGCACTCTTTTACAGGACAACAGCTGCTGTCTTTGCAAGGGGTGAAGGGTGGAAAGAAGACAAGTTCATATGCTATGTAGGGCACAAGCAGTAGTTGAAGTAGAACACTCTGAAAACAATGATTCTTAATACAGACTACAAAACAAACAAAAAAATTATACAAGATCAACTTTAAGAACTTTTAAGGGTAGCATAATGATAATACAATTTTAAAGACATAAAAGTATGCACAATTGTGCAAACCACTATACTTGAGAGAAAACGTCTGAAGAAAATAATGGTATCTTAACTTTTCAGTAACTTAAAAATTTCTAAGAACAATAGTTGACCCCTAGATTTTGAACCTTAGTGGTAAAGGGAAAAAAACTACTTCAATAAGATGTGTTTGAGAACATATTAACTATATTTTTTAGATGTTTTTAATCATCAACTCAGTATAATTCTCACTGAAATTGCCACTTCCCTTTATTCATGAGATCTAGGTTAGCTGAGTCCTGAATAAACTGTAAAATTGCACTAATCAGGTCAGATAAAATGAGATGTAGAACTATATTATCGGACATAAATACAGCCTAAAAATACATCTGCTAAATATATAGTTAAGTTATACCCATTGTACACCCCACAGAACTCTATAAGAATTATATGTTCATCAGAATGTGCCTTTTGAGAAGTTAGAAATTGATGTATGCTCCTATAAAGCAACCCAAAGAAAATTTCTGGCTAATGAACAAAAATAATTATTTTCATATTTTGACCAGAATTTAACCCATTTTTTTATTCATTCATTATTTAGACATGAAATAGTTATTGTGGTTCTATTAAATTCCTGTTTACAGTTGGCAATGCAACTGTAAACAAGACCAATCTTCACCTCTCATGGAACTCACATTATAAGTAAGGAGGAGAGAATACAATCTACGTAAATACATTTGTGTATAGGTAAAGACTATGAAGAAAATTAGTAAGGCTAATGAGCTAAGACAATGACTATATGAGGGAATGGGGGTTAATTTCGTTGACTGGTCACAAAAGTCCTCAAAAAGGAAGCAAAATTTGACTTGCAACCTCAATGATGAGTAGGAGCAACCATATAGAGATCTAAGGAAAGAGAACCCAAGGAAAAAACAAATAGTAAATGTCCTAACAGAGGAACATGTACAAGACCAGTCTGATTAGAAGAAGGAGTGAAGGAATATTGTACAAATCAAGTTCAGAAAAGGAATCATGAGTCAGATCATGTGGCCTAATGGTAAGGATTGTTTTTCATTTTAATTATATGGAAAACACAGATCATTTTAAGCAGAGAAGTGATAGAATAGGACATAACACTTAGAAAAAAAATCACTTTGGCTTCTGTGTGGAGAATGGATCTGCAGGGTAAGAACAACAGGAGTAAGTTAGTAGGCTATCACGGTAGGCCAGAAGAAAGCCAGCTTGAAGTAGGGGAGTAGTACTGGGGTGGTAAGAAGCAATTAAACTCATCATGCATTAGAGGGCTTCCAAAATGTATTGAATTAAAAGTAAATTTGTATAGTTTTATTTTCATATTTTGAAGTCAATCATTTGTTTTCAGATATCAAATATTTCTATACTTTCTACCATGTAGTCGATTCCGACTGCCCCATAGGGTTTCCAAGGAGCAGCTGGTGGATTCGAACTGCCAACTTTTTGGTTAGCTTTTTTAGCAGCTGATCTGTTAATCACTGCTCCATAAACCCTAGCATTTTGCCTATTATTCCTATAATAGAATAGCCTTGATGTTATGCTTTTTTCTTTATTTCTGAAGATTAATGTGCTTGCTTCCATAAGACATCATGCGGAGTAACCAAAGCATAATTAGCTAGTGCATAAAAGGACGTGAGAAACTTCACATATGCTCAGCTCACAGTAAAAGTAGGCTAGATGTGAGTGGCTAAATACTTTGCCATGAAGAAATGATTAAGCATTTATTCATTCAGTAAATATAAACTGATGGCAACTCTACACCAGGCACTATATTGAGAATTTAACATACAGCACGGAACAAAAATGACCTGCTATTCAACTTGATGAAGCTTTTGGTCTAGCCAGGCAGGTATCAATGAATAAATGTTGCATTGATTGAGAAGTTTGTTTTGTTTTAGGAAGAGGGATGTTAAGGTGTGTAGCTATATCAGTGATATAATCCATTTATTCTGCATTTAAATATTAATTACCTAGTGTGTTTCAAGCTCAATGTCAATGGCAGATAATTAGGCTTGAAAAAGATAAAATGTCTTTGTGTGGTGATGTTACTCAAAATGCCAAATAATGTGATTCTATCAGAAAAACTGAGAAAGAGCTAGAAATCATGTGGCAATAAAAACTCAGCTGCTAGATTGTGTGATTGATTTTGCTTTGCTACTGGTGATAAAAATGGGATTTTTAAAAAATTAATCAATATTTTTATTATTTTGAGTAGACTATATGTATCTAGTATTATTAATAACATCTATTTATCTATCTATTCATCCCTTCTTTGATTCATATGTCCATCTGTCAATTGATGATTTGCCACAGGTGGTAAACAGCTTTGTTGCTGGGGGCAATATTGTCAAAATTTGATTTGTTACTTTTCTCTTAATGTTTTAAATTTTCATTCTTTCCTTCTCTATTTACTTTTGCTGTTGATACCCCATGGCAAAAACATAGAGTGATAGAATGAGACATTTTTATTTAAGTAAATAACTATTTAAAATATTAAAATATGATACTGTTTGAAAATATATATCTAACTTTCATGAAAACCATAGTATGCAATTTCTATAATAATGGTACATAAAATAACATGAATGAGAATGATGATATATTATTATATTTAGAATTGCTAAATATATATATGCTTTTAAATTTTTTAATAATTTATTACAAATTTTCCCAAGGCAACTAGGATCTACCTTGGCAATAACTTAATGTTCATATATTTCTCTATATTCTATTGAAATATAAATTCTTAAATAAAAAAGAAACTGGAACTGTCATCTCTAGTCCCCAGGATTCAAGGCAAAGGGGCAGATGGATTAGTAAGCACTTTCTATGAATCAAGACCAGTCCCAGGAGGGTTAAAAAGACTCCTGAGGGAAAAATTGTTTCATACATTTTAAGAAAGTAACCTTGCAGAATATAAGACCTTGTTTCACTACACAGCAAAAAGGAACTTTGAGAACAGCTGACAGTGTGAAGCCAATTATATAAGCTTTGATTCACTGTGGGGAACTCCAGAGGGTGCTCAAGGTGAGCCAGTATGATTCAGGCAGAAAATATTAGAATTTTAAAATATTTTTATATTGTTTTGAAGAAATAAGAAGGAAATTAACTTTGACATCTAAAACCCTCAGTTTATCTCTTATGTAGTGTTTGTTATGCAGGCTGCTCAAAATGTCTCAAAGTATAGAGTTCCTGCACAGAATGGTTGATTAGGGTAAATCTCTCCATGTTATTGTCGTTGTTGTTGGGTGCTGTGGAGCCCGTTCCGACTCCTAGCGTCCCTATGCACAACAGAACGAAACACTGCCCGGTCCTGTGCCATCCTCACAATTGTTGCTGTGCTTAAGACTATTGTTGCAGCCATTGTGTCAATCCATCTTGTTGAAGATCTTCCTCTCCTTCGCTGAGCCTCTACTTTACCAAGCATGATGTCCTTCTCCAGGGATTGATCAGTCTGGACAACAAGTCCGAAATATGTGAGGCACAGTCTCACCATCCTTGCTTCCAAGGAGCCTTCTCGTTGTATTTCTTCCAAGACAGATTTCTTCATTCTTTTGGCAGCCCATATATATGCAGTATTCTTCCCCAACACACAATTCAAAGGCGGCAATTCTTTTTTGGTCTTCCTTATTCGTTGTCTAGCTTTCATATGCATATGAGGTGATTGAAAACACCATGGATTGGGTCAGGCGTACCTTAGTCTTCAAGGTGATATCTTTACTTTTCAACACTTTAAAGAGGTCGCTTGCAGACAATTTGCCCAATGCAATGTGTCTTGATTTCTTGACTGCTGCTTCCATGGGTGTTGATTGTGGATCCAAGTCAAATGAAATCCTTGACAACTTCAATCTTTTCTCCATTTATCGTGATGTGTCTTATTGGTCCCATTGTGAAGATTTTTGTTTAAAAAAAAAAAAAATTTTTTTTTTTTTATGTTGAGGTATAATCCACACTGAAGGCTGTGGTCTTTGATCTTCATCAGTAAGTGCTTTGAAATCTTCTGTTCTGCTCTTTTACTTCATCATTTTTTCCTTTTGCTTTAGGTACTCAATGTTCAAGAGCAAGTTTCAGAGTCTCTTCTGACATTCATTTAGGTCTTTTCTTTCTTTCCTGTCTTTTTAATGACCTCTCGCGTTCTTCATGGATGATGTCCTTGATGTCATTCCACAACTCATCTGATCTTTGATCATTAGTGTTCAATGCATCAAATCTATTCTTAAGATGGTCTCTACATTCAGGTGGGATATACTGAAGGTCATACTTAGGCTATGGTAGACTTGTTATAATTTTCTTCAATTTCAACTTGAACTTGTATATGAGTAATTGATGATCTGATCTGCGGTTGGCAGCTCTTCCCCAGTCATATTTTGGGTGCCTTCCAACCTGAGGGGTCATCTTCCAGCACTATATCAGACAGTGTTCTGGTGCAATTCATAAGGTTTTCACTGGCTAATTCTTTTCAGGAGTAGACCACTGGGTCGGTCCTTCTTCCTAGTCTTAGTCTGGAAGCTCAGCTGAAACCTATCCACCATGGGTGGCCCTGCTGGTATTTGAATACTGATGGCATACCTTCCAGCATCACAGCAACACACAAGCCCCCACCGTAGGACAATCTGACAGAGGCGTGGGGGGTCCATTTTATTAGCTTAGTTAATATGAGATGATGTGACACATACCCAGCTGGGCACATATAAACGGCACATGTCATAGTACCATGCATACAAAGGAAGAAATGTGGAGCTGACTCTTTTCCTCCTACCAGAATGAACTAGTATGAGATAAAATTAGTGACAATCTCATCAGAGTGATAAGAAATTACACAAAATCTTAGAAATTCCTAGGTGAAATAAATGTTTACATCCATTATTGCATAGGATAAACTTTTCCTAAAGTATATAGCATGACTTAAGATGTCAGCAGATAACAACATGGAGCCATTAAAATTAGTAAGACATTTAAACAGAACAAAACAAAACACATTTCCAGCAATGTTTAAACACAATACTTACAAATTCTAAACTCATTTTTTAGTTTTTACTAATTATCAGAAGACAGCAAGCTATGTATGTTAAAAAAGGCTCATCTTCCCATTGCTTTTAAAAATAGTTGGAGTAATTCATGAAAATAAAATGGAAGTCAACAATATATTTCTTTTTGGATCTATGTGGTTTGAGAAGATAACATATCTTTTGAATAAGCCAATATTTAAAACTAAGGGCTAGAGTAAACTTAAAATGGAGTCAGAGCTTTCAAAAATAATAAAGCATATTTTATTGTTCTCACTAAAATATAATTATTAACATGTTAAAATATTGTTACATTGAGAAAAAATAGTTTATACTTTAATACATTAAAAAAAGTTAAGATATTTAAGGTACCATCAATTTTATTTTTATTTCATCCTGTTAATTTCTATTTTTTTGTGTATTTTTATAATGACTGTATTATATCAAATCCAGATTTCAT
Organism: Loxodonta africana; assembly: GCF_030014295.1. Classification (NCBI taxonomy): domain Eukaryota; kingdom Metazoa; phylum Chordata; class Mammalia; order Proboscidea; family Elephantidae; genus Loxodonta; species Loxodonta africana. The sequence goes on along the minus strand of NC_087346.1, from coordinate 60,862,520 downwards.
GTGAGTAAGTATAAATGCTTGATTTGCACAGTGTCTTTTTTTTTATAAGACACTTATGATCTCATAAGATCATAATAGTTTGGAGACTACTTTCCAATAGGAAGACATCCATATAAAAATTGTTAGTGACTAACTGCAACCTTATTTATTCTCTGTAAACTCTTTCCACTCTGTTGTTTGCAATTCCTTGAAAGCATTACTCACTTTTACTTTTTCAGTCTGGAAAATCCACACTTTCTTCATGGAATGCCCTTATCTTCTTTTACTACCTTAGGAATTCATCCATTTTTTAAGACATAGATCAAATATTTCCTCATCAGTCCTCCAGTGTTCGAGGCAAAATTTTAATCCCATCCTCATCTATACTCCAATGTCAATTTGTACTAATTGCTATCTTAGTATTTATTACATTGCACTAAAGACTGAGGATATACGTATAGAGAGAGAGAGCCCTGGTGGTATAGTGCTTAAAAGCTCGGCTGCTAACCAAAAGGTTGGCACTCTGAATCCACCAGCAGCTCCTTGGAAACACCACGGGGCAGTTCTACTCTGTCCTATAGGGTCGGTATGAGTCAGAATCAACTTGATGACAACGGTTTTGTTGTTGTTGTTGTTGTTATATAAATCCAAAAACCAAACCTGTTGCCATTGAGTCCATTCCGACTCATAGCGACCTTATAGGACCGAAAAGAACTGCCCCATAAAGTTTCTAAAGAGCGCCTGGTGGATTTGAACTGCCAATCTTTTGATTAGCAGCTGTAGCACTTAACCACTATACCACCAGGGTTTGCTTCCCAAGCTTAAAATGATGCCTGCTATATAGATGTTCAATAACTTTTTTAAATAAATCAAGAAAATACGATTTTGCCAAAGATATGTTTTAGTAAGAACCCTGGTGAACTGTCTTATAGTTTTGAGTGAATAGACACAAGGTGTTTAATCCAGGGATCTATTATCAAGCAATAAACTCCTAGAACATTACAAAGGCAACTAATTGGCTTGGATGTGGAGAAACTGAGAATTCCTAAAGATGTTCCCCAACACTCTGGGGCTCTGATGCAGCCTTGCAATATGTTCTTGGTGTTGTACCCTCTATACATTCTGTGGTATACTGAGTCAAGAAGGAATTTCGGAGTGTAAGTTCATTTCCCTACATCATTGTTCCAACAATTTTAGATTAAATGTCATAGAAGAAATACTTATTTTCTTGCAGTTTAATAGAGCCAGTAGGAATAGAGAATAATATTTATAAAATGTTGAAAATATTTATGATGACTCAGTATGAACTAGTGATAAGATTCAGGGCTGCAACATAACCAAGGTCACTAAACTGTACATGTAAATAATCTTGAATTGTTAAAAGTTTTGTTATTTCAATTACATAAAGTGAAACAAATAAGCAAAAAAACAGCCTTGATAGCTGTTTTAATATATTCTTAAGAAAAGAGTATTTTAATCACTTTATGTAATTCTTATATCCTAAAGGCACCATGAATTTTCTTTAAGGTACCTTTTAATATAATGCATTTACACCAGTTTTCTGAATTATTTACATCTACTGTCTGCACTCTTCCCTTTTAAAAATAAATGAAAGTTGGTGCAATATTTAGAAAGCATTTTCAATTTAAAACTAGGAAAGCTGGTACATCCCATAACTTTCCTAAGATCATGAAGTCAGCAGAATTGCTTTCGATGTAGCATATTTCATCAAGCAATTATTAATGTATAGTGTCTCTAGGTATTTTTGAATGCCTGCTTCTGTTGCTTTTAATAACAAAAGTATTCTAGTGTAACCCTAATAGCCTATGAATGCTTGGACCAGAATTTCCACTTTGCTCTCTAACTTTACTAATGGCCCACTACCTTCTAAAAGAAGGCTAGAGCCATTAGTTTTGGATGGATCAGAGTCCCTAATAGAAAGTTTACAGATAAGTTGAATAATATTCTATTTTAAGAAAAATAAATTATAACTTCAGGTTAAAAGATTTAATTGTCAATAAACTGTCCCAGATTGTATCTAAATTAGCATTAGCAGTCCCTGATTTCTTGAATCTGGCTTTTATTTCTTCTCAAAATATTAAGTTAAAATGACTGTAAGTACCACATTTTCCTTGGCAAATCATGCATGTTACTATGATCAAAAGCACATGTCGTTATTTAATTTATTTGCCCTTCTCTTTTTTAAACCTTGATTTAGTTGAAGATAATGATTGGAAATCTCATCTCCCCAAAATAAGCCATACTGGTGTCATTTAAAGCTTTATTTTTGGACCTACAATGGGTTAATTCAAAGTTTGTTCATTTCATTTTAAAGTGACAGGGTGAAATTATTTATGTATCTCAGCTTTGAATTTCTTCACCTATATTAATTACATACCCTCTAGGGATGCTGTAAGGTTTAATGAGTTGAAAAGTACATTGACCTTTCTGATGAAACATGCTCTATAAGTACAAAATGCTATTCTCCTGTGCTCCAAATAAGACACAGGAAAAAAAAATTAAAATCTAAAAGGACATCAAATTGAAGTAGCTTGATAGCACAGATACATTCTAAATAGAAATCCTTGACTCAGATAAGTTCCTGTCCTAGCTTATAAAGTTTGTTCTTGTCCCAAATATCTCTTCTTCGGTTAGCTTTTTTTTTTTAGTTTGCTTTGTTTCCGTATCTAAAGTCAAAATTTAGGTCATTTCTTTTAAAAAAGTACAATTAATATTAGTTTTTCACAACTGAACCTTGTATCATCACTGTATCCTTGTCTACATAATATAGGAGACTCTAATAAAACCGATGAGCTACCAATTATTGATTGGTTATTATGTGCCAAGCATTGGGCTAAATACAAGTCGTAGATTATTTTCTTTGAAGTATTCAGCTTATAATGGGAGAAGACAAACTTTACTGTAACTGGACAATGACTAATCAGTGATATTAATAATATCACTGTTTGCGCTCATTTATTAACTTAAGGTTGACAGTTCAAACCCACCCAGAGGCACCTCAGAAAAAAGACCTGGCAATCTGCTTCTATAAAGATTATAGCCAAGAAAACCGCATGTAGCAGATCTATGCTATAATACGTGGGGTCACCATGAGTCAGAATTTATTCATTGGCATTGGGTTTGGCTTTGGTTTCTTTCCTGTGTGATAAATTAATTCGATCTATTAGTTTGTTTGATCAGAGGAGTCCTGCTGGGGCAGTGGTTAAGCGCTCAGCTGCTAACGAAAGATCAGTGGCTAACAAGCCACTCAGTGGGAGAAAAAGATGTGGCAGTCTGCCTCCATAAAGATTGCAGCCTTGGGAACCCTATGGGGCAGTTCTGCCCCATCCTATAGGGTCCCTATGAGTCAGAATCGATTGAATGGCAACAGGTTTTTGTTGTTGTTGTTGTTGATTAGTCTGATCATATCTGGGTATCCTTTAGAAATATACATTTTGGACCTTCAAACTTACAGGCTGGTCTAATAGAACCCAGGTAACTATCTCCACCTCATCTTTAAGTATTCTTTGAAAACATCAATAATGTAAATTGTAGATTAAAGGAATCCATTGCTAATTGCAGTATTTCTCAAACTTTTCTAGCTAAATAACCTATTTAATGATAGAAAAGAATGAAACTTTCAGGGAGTAAGGGGGAGAACAACCAGAAACTTCCTATCACAATGATAAAACTTCTCTGAAATCTCTTGTTTTAAAAGTCATTTATATTTTGCATTGTGTTCCATAATGTATAATGTAAAGGTGTTATAGAGTTTCCACTAAATTTTGAAAACAAAAAATTATGCTTCAGGGGTGACTCACTACATTTATCCTGTGATTTCAAAGCATCCTGAAGACTGTCACCAATATCCCCCAAAAACAAGAGTTTTCCAGTTTGAAAAGCATAAACTTAGTGGAATAGGTAGATACTTAAAAAAAACAGTTATAAAGTATATTTCAAATAAATAAATGTTATAATAATATTTCCATCAGCAAATTGATTAAAAATGTGTTTATGAAAAATCTCTAATTTGGTTCCCATTTATGATAAAATTGCAAGTAATTATCATACCCACATACATAAAAAGATACAACTATATCAACAATGAGAAGACTGAAATATTCAGCGTGTTACTTGGTTAGTTTCAACACGTCACACCATTTAAAAACTGAAAATTAAATTCCAGTGTTAGAAATTCTGGCCAGTGATCATTTGCCCGATGTGATTTAGGTATTTTATCAAATTGGAGGAGTTACAGCTTTGAAGTGAAAAGTTAAGGCTCAGAAAGCAAAATGCGTGGTACAGAAATTCTATTGTTTAAATTATTCGTGGTGTGACCCTTAACTAATTATTTTAATTCCAGTAAGCCCCAGTTTTCCTATCAGTAAAACAGACTTGATAAATGAGATAATCCATGGAAAATTCTGACCGTAGTGCCTGATCTACAGTGCTGAATGAATCATAACCTTTGGTATTATGCTTTTAGCTATATCTTATAATTATGGTATCCTAAACCAGTTTATATTTTATGAGTCATTTTTTTAAATTTTATTTTAAGGAATAAAATGTATGGTACTTATTCTAGGCTGTTGAATATTCTAAAGCCACGTGAACACAAATGTTTAATATATATTTGGGGAATAATTTTGCTAAAGCTCCTCAGAACTGATTGATCCTTTTAAAAACTAGGAATTCATCATATGAAGAGAGGTTTAATATTCGTATTACAGATGTGAAAATATAGCTATTTCCGTGGTACACTCCAGCCATATGAACTTCTTTTATTTTTTCAGCAATTTCTACATGTATATTTCAGTGACTGTGATTATATTCTTCAAATTGTGTACCCATTCTCACCATCCTTTTCCAAACTACTCCACCACCATTGACATAAACTCAATGTCCACTAAGCAACAACTCCTTTCCCTATCCCTACCACCCCTGGTAAACGCTAACAGTTTTCGGTTTCTATATATTTGCTTATTTTATATACATGAGATCATACAGAACATGTCCTTTTGTGACTGAGTTATTTTACTCAGCATAATGTTTTCAGTGCTCATCCATTAGGTGACATGGGACTTCATTTCTCTTTATGGCTGAGTAATAATCCGTTGTGTGTATGTACCACATTTTGTTTAGCCAGTCATCTGTTGATGGCCATTTCGCTTACTTCTACATTTTGACTATTGTGAAAAGTGCTGCAATCAACATTGTAGTAGCGGTTGCTGCTTGCATTCATGCTTTCACGGCTTCTGGGTATATGCCTACGATCGAGTTTGCTGGGTCAAATCGTATTTCTATGTTCTGCTTTTTGAGGAACCACCAAACTGTTTTCTACAGTGACTGTACAATTTTATATTCCCACTGCAGTGGATGAGTGATGTATTTCTTTTTAATATCCCAAATTGATTACACATTAAGCCTTTTACTTGTTATGTCCACTGTCTTGAGTATTCCACTCACAGGTTATCCAGTCTGAAAAGCAAACTACTGCCTTCTTGTCATATAGATCTCATTTCAAAAGAACTTCCTTAAAAAAACCTTCTTTGAACTCTGAGTGTAAAGAAGTAAACCACCGACCCTCTTATTCTTAATCACATCACCCCAAACTATCACTTGATATAATTCTCTTGTCCACATACTTGATTTATTATTTATTACCTACAAGAATGTAAAGTCCTTCAAGACAGGGGTGGTGTATGTCTTGTTTTGTATTTTCAGGGCTTAGAATGATGTCTGGCAAATAATACATATTTGAAAATATTTGTTGAATTAAATAATAAAATTATAAATAAGGAGCACTGGTGGTACAACAGTTAAGCAGTCAGCTGTTAATGAAAAGGTTTGTGATTTGAACCTACAGAGCAGCTTTGCAGAAGAAAGACTTGATGATCTGCTCCCATAAAGATTACAGCTTAGAAAATACTTTGGGGCTGTTTTATTCTGTCACATGTGGTCACTATCAGTAAAAATTGACTCCACGGTATCTCACAACATCATAAATAAATTCATACAGGATAACATTTAGGGGTCTCCACATAATTAGGCCTCTAAATGTTATCTAATTATGTACAGACCCCTAAATGTTATCCTGTATGAATTTATTTATGATGTTGTTATGTGTTTGGAAATCCTGGTGGTATAGTGATTAAGTGCTACAGCTCCTAACCAAAGGGATGGCGGTTCAAATCTGCCAGGCGCTCCTTGGAAACTTTATGGGGAACTTCTACCCTGTCCTGTAGGGTCGTTATGAGTCGGAATCTACTGGATAGCACCGGATTTGGTTTTTTTTTTTTTTTTGGTTAATTATGTGTTATAGATATCAGCTAATAAACCTTCTGTACTTACTCAGATCCACTGAATAAAATGTTATGGGGCTACAAACATGCTAAATTCTTTCTTAACATGAAATTTGGGGGTGGTTTAGCCCTTTGAACAAATATTGAATTAGAGCCTCTATGTTGTATAATAATAATTGTGAGTTGGCATTTTTCTCTTCAAATATTTCTTCCATACCTGTACACTATATAAAGGAAAGAAGAAGGAAAAAAAAATTGATGTCAATATCACAATTCTCTGTTTCATTGCAATTTGCTAAAACTCAGATTAGGACAACATTTTTGTTCCCTCTCTCTCTTTTGGCTATATTTTTATTCCAACATATAATTATAAAAGTTAATGCTTGTAAACCATTATTTTTGTCAGCATACTAAAAAAAAGTTCATTTTCAAGGATGAAATATTTCATTAATATGCAAAGAAAAGACCTGCTGTGTGTAAACGATCTCTTCTTTGGAATTGGAACCTCATCGAATGATAATTCTGTGCAGTACATTGCAAAGTCTTTCATCTTGAGTGCTTGAACTCTGACCCATGAAATTTTTCTCTAACAAAAATATTATAATGGACATTTTGAACTTACAACACAAGGTAAAGTATTAAATGAAATGTGCAAAGATCTGCAATTAGAAAACCAAAAGGAAAGGATATGATTGGTATCTCTGAAGCTGTAGGAACTGAAGCAAAATTTTAAGGCTCAAGCTGTAATCTTGAAGGATTCTATAGGCAAAAAATTGAATGATGCAGAAAACATTTAAAGAAAATGGAAGGAATACACAGAGTCATTGTACCAAAAGGAGTTGTTCAAAATTCAACCATTTCAGGAAGTAGCATATGATCAAGGACCGTTGGTACTAAAGGAAGAAGCATAAGCCATGCTGAAGGCATTGAAGAAAAAGAAAGCTCCAGGAATTGATGAAATACCAATTATGATACTTCAACAAACAAGTGAAATCCTGGAAATGCTTATTCCTCTACAGCAAGAAATTTGGAGGACGGTTATCTAGCCAACTGATTGAAGAGATGTATATTTGTATCCATTCCAAAGGAAGGTGATCTAACAGACTGTGGAAATTATAAAACAATATCATTAATATCACGTTTTGATTAATATCAAAGGTGTGGTGAGACTCACGTAAAATTGTTCGATACAAACTAGTAAGTAAGCACAAGTACACCCATGCTTACATTGCTTATTGCGTAATCCGTCCCTACTTGGACCCACAGCTACCTATAGCTTTGTCAAACTTCACAGGTTATAAGGACTCTGTTCTTCCGACTGACAAATAGGAAAATGCTGGCTCCTACTGGCTCTCATTGCCACTCTAGGATTGTTAATTCCTTGGAACAGCTCACAAAATTCACAGAAATTGTCTATACTTAAATTACCCACTTATTCGTTTACTTCATCATTTCTTCTATGCCCTTTAGCTACTGTACATTAAAGCGCAAGTTTCAGAGTCTCTTCTGACACCCATTTTGGTTTTCCTTTCTTTCCGGTGTTTTTAATGACCTATTGCTTTCTTTTTTTTTTTTTTTTTTTATTGCTTTCTTTATGTATGATGTCCTCGATGTCATCCCATAAGTTAAAAGAGCTGAACAGAAAATTTCAAAAGGCAGCTTGAAAAGACAAAGTATTGTAATGAAACATTCAAAGACGTGGAGTTAGAAAACCAGAAGGAAAGAACACGCTTGGCATTTCTCAAGCTGAAAGAACTGAAGAAAAAATCAAGCCTTGAGTTGCAATTTTGAAGGATTCTATGGGCAAGTTATTGAACAAAGCAGACAGCATAGAAAGAAGATGAAAGGAATGCAGATGGTCAAGTTACTAAAAAGAATTTGTGGAAATTCAACCATTTCAGGAGGTAGCATATGAGGAAGAACCAATGGTATTGACAGAAGTCCAAGCTGCGCTAAAGGCACTGGTGAAAAACAAAGCTCCAGGAATTGATGGAATACCAACTGAGATGTTTCAATAAATGGGTGTGTCATGGATTGAATTGTGCCCCCCCCAAAATATGTGTCAACTTGGTTAGGCCATGATTCCCAGGATTGTGTGATTGTCCTCCATTTTATGATTTTCCTATGTGCTTATAATCTCTTCTTGTGGTTAAAGAGGATTAGGGTGGGATGTAACACCCTTGCCCAGATCACATCTGTGATCCAATGTAAAGGGAGTTTCCCTGGAGTGTGGTCTGCACTGCCTTTTATCTTACAGTGGACAAAAGGAAAGTGAAGCAAGCAGAGAGTTTGGAACCTCATACCACCAAAAAAGCAGTGCTGGAAGCACAGTGCATCCTTTGGACCCAAGGTTCCTGTGCTAAGAAGCTCCTAGTTCAGGGGAAGATTGATGACAAGCAGAGAGAAAGATTTCCCTTGGAGCCGACGCCTTGAATTTGGACTTCTAGCCTACTAGACTGTGAGAAAATAAATTTCTCTTTGTTAAAGCCATCCACTTGCGGTATTTCTGTTATAGCAGCACTAGATGACTAAGACAGAGTGCAACACTGGAAAAGCTCACTTGTCTATGCCAAGAAATTTGGAAGACAGCTATCTGGCAAATTGACTGGAAGAGATCTATATTTATGCCCATTCCAAAGAAAAGTGATCCAGCAGAATGCAGAAATTATTGAACAATATCATTAATATCACATGCAAGTAAAATTTTGCTCAAGATCATTTAAAAATGGTTGCAGCAGTACATCGACAGGGAACTGCCAGAAATTCAAGCCAGATTCAAAAGAGGACTTGTAATGAGGGTTATCATTGCTGATGTCAGATGGATCTTAGCTGACACCATAAAAAAAAAAAATATATATATATATAGAACACCAGAAAATGTTTACCTGTGTTTTGTTGACTATTCAAAAGCATTCGACTGTGTGGATCATAACAAATTATGAGTAACATTGTGAAGAATGGGAATTTAGAATACTTAATCATGCTCAGGAGGAACACGTACATAGGCCAAGAGGCAGTTGTTTGGAGAGAACAAGGGGATACTGTACGGTTTAAGATCAGGAAAGGTGTGCAGCACAGTTATATTCTTTCACCATACTTATTCAATCTGTATGCTGAGCAAATAATCCAGGAAATTGGACTATATGAAGAAGTACTGGGCATCAAGATTGGAGGAAGACTCATTAACAACTACGATATGCAGATAACATACCCTTGCTTGCTGAAATCAAAGACTACTTGAAGCACTTACTGATGAAGATCAAAGACCACAGCCTTCAGTATGGATTACACCTCAACATAAAGAAAACAAAAATACAACCAGACCAATAAACAACATCAAGATAAATGGAGAAAAGATTGAAGTTGTCAAGGACTTCATTTTACTTGAATCCACAATCAACACCCATGGAAGCAGCAGTCAAAAATCAAAGGATACTTTGCATTGGGCAAATCTGCTGCAAAAGACCTCTTTAAAGCATTAAAAAGCAAATGTCACTTGAGGATTAAGGTACACCTGACCCAAGCCATGGTGTCAATTGCCTCATATACATGTGAAAGCTGGACAATGAATAAGGAAGACCGAAGAAACATTGATGCCTTTGAATTATGGTGTTGGCAAAGAATATGGACTTCCAGAAGAATGAACAAGTCTGTCTTGGAAGAAGGACAGCTAAATTGCTCCTCGGAAGAGAGGATGGAGAGACTTTGTCTCACAGACTGTGGGCATGTTATCAGGAGGGACCATTCTCTGGAGAAGGACATCATGCTTGGTAAGGTAGAGGGTTAGCAGAAAAGAGGAAGACCCTCAATGTGATTGGATTGACACAGTGGTTGCAACAATGAGCTCAAACATAGCAATGATTATGAGGATGGCGCATTACTGGCCGGTGTTTTATTCTGTTGTACATAGGGTCCCTGTGAGACGGAACAGACTCAACAGCACCTAACAACAATTACAATAACCCACTTATTATAACCAGAAAGGGTACAAGGCTTTCATTTTCTCTAGGCATGTGCCACCCTCCCAAAGCAGTTGCTCTAACCAATCCAGGAAGTCCCAGCTTCTTTCATGTTCAGGGCCATTTCTTGGCTTCATCTCATAGTCAGGATCAGGGCCTCATTGCATAGTCACGATTGATCGAGTTATTGAATACGCATCATTGAAATAATGCCTTCCTCCCTTCCTGAGGTTAGCAGCTGACCAGGTCTGATATTCGTGGCCCCCACTCAGTTGCAACACATTTTCAATTGTTGCCTGGCTGTTTCGGAAGACAAAGACACCTGATTGCTCTGGAAATTTCAAGTGTTATCTTTCCGAAACCAAATACAAAGGCCAAATTGAGTTCTTTGTCTCACAAAAAAGGTATTTGAAAAACATAATTTTACCTCAGAAATATATATATGAGTTCTTATTTTACATTTTGCCTTCCCAAATATGTAGTATATGAGCAAAATAATATAATAAAAATCCTTCCAATGCCCTAGAAATATACTATTTTGAGGTTATATTTGATTTCAATTTTTTTATTATTGTAGAGTAGGTCCAGTACTATTGCATATATCAAGCAGAAAATATGAGAAGCAAACTATGGGGTCTAAATAATATTTTAAATACAAAACAGGAATTCTCTTAAATATTCAATTTAATTTTTTTCATCAGTTAACTTAGATGCCTCTATGTAAAATCATGGCACTGGAGATGGACATTCATTATGCAAATATTCACAGAATTGATTTTCTGATAAAATACTGCAAAATTCTTATATCGGTGACAGCATTTGCACTTCATTCATTTAATTCTTTCTTCCCTTTGATAAACATTTATTAAGCATTAATTCTGCTCCAGGCACTGAAGATGCAGTTATGAATAAGATATAGTCTGTGCCGTCAAAAAGATCTCAATAAATTTTAAATACATTTCCCTTTAAAGAAATTAAATACAAAAGACTAGAAATTTGTGAATTCTTATTAAAATAGAAAAAAGACTTAACTCTTACTTACATCTCCAGTAGGAAACATAACAGAAAACCAGAGAACCTGTTATCATTATATGAGGAGATATCAACTCACATATAGATAAACCAAAAATACAAGCTATCGCTCATATCTTTGTATCTAATCACATCAAATTAACTTAAAATTTGTCACTCTTTCAATTTGTGAATAGTCTTAAATGATCAGGATACTAAATAGCACGATACTAAAATGAGTTAGTTAGATGTGTATTATTCTAATCTCTAGTGATAGTATAAATGCTTTGGTAAAGTGAGGGAAATGTAGGGTAAGTAGAGAGAAGTTGATATATGGATAGATAGATAGCTAAATAAAAAGCTAGATGAACACATAGTTATGCAGACGGACAGTTAGGTAGATAGACTGATTATGATAGATTAAAGCGTAAGATTGACTCACAAAATTCAGCAAGGATACAACTGAGAAAGAAGAGACCGTACCACAGACACTATTATTCAATTCAGTCTCAATATCCTGATGAGTCTGACACGTCCTCATAATATTTCTCTACACAGTGATCCAGAAAATCACTAAAAATGTCATAGATGACTAAACTCAGCAAATATTTATTGAGCCCTACCACGTTTAAGATATTTGAGATACATTTTATTGCCAACCCAGTCACAGGGTAGCACTTTAGAAACTCTCATTCCCAGATAAGAGAGTATTTATGAGAAAACATTAGCTAGTGTATTGAAAAGGTATTAACTTTGGAAGATTTGATAACTGAAACCAACAGGTAAAGGACACAAGTATAAGGTACTTGGGGGGAAGAAAAGAAAATCTACAAGCGAGAAAAATTAGTATTAAAATATTTTTACAAGATTTTGGTTTGGATAGCAAGCTAATCTGGAAATAAAAGCTATTAATGCAACACAACGTAAAGATATTTTTAATAGCATTTTAATATATAGGGAAAAGCACAACAAACTCATAATTTTGAATATCACCCAAACAAATAATAATATGAACAAGATAAAGATTTACAATTAAAGATAACTAAAGGGGTGGAAAATATCGAAGAAAAAATAACTAGAAGAATTGGATTGTTCATTCTGGGGAAGGCAAAAGTAAAAAAATATTCAATTCTATAGATACAAACTAAACTGAAAAAAAAAACGGTAAATGGTGAATAAATGTCTTTCAGCTCTGCTGACAGAACAGGAGAAAATGAGCTTAAACTCCACTGTGAAGTAATGAGTTTAGAAATAAGAAAGACAGTCATGACAGCAAAGGTTGCTTAAGTATTAAAATGATTACTCGAAGAGTTTAGAGACAATTTCTACAAGTTTTGAACTAGGGCACATGCTGTCAGCCTTCTTTGGCTTAAGCTGCTGTTGCTTAGAACCAGGCTAGCACACTTATTCACTTCCTGATTCCTCTCACAGCAGTTCATCAGGGAAGATCATGATAGAATCTACAATTCGGATGACATAGATATTGTGTGTGTGTGTGTGTGTGAGTGTGTGCGTGTGGTGTGTATATGTGTTAGCTGCCCTCAAGTTGTCCCCCAACTCATGGCAACTCCATGACTCCATGTGCTATAGAGTTACCTGGCTATAATCATTACAGAACCGTTTTGCCAGGCCTTTCTTCTGGGGAGCTGTCAGATGGGTTCAACCTTTGGATTAGCAGCTGATCACAAACCACTCACACCACCCAGGCTACTTGGTGTATATGTATATACCAGTGCCGTCCAGTCGATTCTGACTCATAGTGACCCTATAGGACAAAATAGGACTGCCCCACAGAGTTTCCAAGGAGCACCTGGCAGATTCAAACTGCCGCCCCTTTGGTTAGCAACCATAGCGCTTAACCACTATGCCACCAGGGTTTCCATATGTATATGCATATATATACTTGTTTAACTAGGAAAGTGTGTGGGGCAGGCATAAGGGGAAGCAGAAAGCAGGGAATGAAGGGATGAGTGATCCCACTGTTTGAGGCGGGTGTATCCCACCATATCTGTGATCCTGTTTTTTTCCTAACTCTGAGAGACAGCAAAGCCTCCTCAACTTCTCCCAGTGCTAAAGATTTATTTTTTTTAATTGATTATTGATGTTGTTTTAAAATGTGGAAAGCTGATTTCATGCAGTTTAATTTACATTTTAAATAATTGTCCTTAAAGAACCGAGGCTAGAACACACTTGATATTCTCAACAATTTTTAACACCATAAAGCAAATAAAAACAGCTTTTAGAATAAGTGCACAAATACTGAATATCTAGGACCTCTGTGGTAAAACAGTTAAAGAAACCCAAGAGCTTTGCCAATGGGAATGATATGTACAGATAGCTATACCACTGACCTCATTCGTGGTGTAATTTGCCAAGTTTAGTGGATAAACAGTTAGCATTTATTATGACATCTCTTCATATTCCAACTTCTTTTCAGATAACTTTGTTATCTGAATGCCTAAGGATAGATAAATTTCCTACATTCTAGTAATGTTTTTTTACATATTTATACTATATTTGCCATCGTGTTCCTGGCATAGTGAACTAATATGTTATCATTCATTAAATATTTTCAGAGTATCGATCATGTATCAGGCATTATGCTAGGCAGTGAGACTATAACTACATATAACTCATAGGTTCTGTGATCTGGTTGAAGATTAGGAAGGGCAGACAGAAAATTCCCACATAATGAGGTGACTTCCAAGTTTGTATTATGGTGTGCCATGAGAACCCTTAGGTGGGACAATTGAACTGAATTTGGGGGTTAGGGAAGAAGTGATGTCTAGGCAGAAATTTGAAGGCTATGTAGAAGTTAACCAAGCAAAGGAGAAATAAAGATTGTTGCTAACAGAGAGAATATATCGTGGTTTAGGAAATAAAAGAATATCCGTGTTGCTGGAATGTGGAATACAAAAAAAAAGTAATAATAGTAGAAATGACAAAGGAAGTTGAAAAGAAGTTAAAGGTCAGTAAAACCATGCTAAGAAGTTTAATCTTCAATGTGAGGGCAATGGGGAGATTTGATTAAAATAGTTTTCCAAAAGCATTAGGATACACTGGAAATAAGGGAGTGGATCAAAGGGGCCAAGAGTGGAGACAGGAAGAAAAATTGTACTTATCAGTGATCATGGTCTGGGCAGTGGTAGAGGCCAAAGAAATGGAAAGTGTTAGACTGATTAGATAATTGAATGGATATGTTGGATGAAGAATGGGAAGCCAAAATTGATTCTCAGTATTGTGACTTCATAACCTAGGAAGATGATGTCACTGAGTTGATAAAGTAAGAAATGCAGGGATAGGAGCCATTTAGGGAGAAGAAAACAAAACCTCTTAAGGTTTAGGGATTTGTTAGATAATCATATGCAGATATTCAGCACTTGGGTCTAATAATATGGATGTTGGAGTTATCTGTCTGTGAAAGTTAAACAAACCTTCAGGAACAAAACATGGAAGGATAAGAGGTGGCCCCAGAAGAAAACATTTGCCAGAGAGTTAGGAGCAATAATAGAAGAGTGTGGTTTCATGAAAGGCAAGAGGAAAATCAACTGAAGAAGGGTAGTGTGATCAGCATTACCAAATATTTCTGAGAAGCATGAGGCCATTAATGAGCTGGTGAAGACAAATGCATATTGCCATGGTTTGAGGAGTGACTAGAATGTGGGAGCTGCAAGTATACTTTTGACCCATTAATTAATTTGTTTTTGTTGTTAGGTGCCATTGAGTCAGTTCCAAACTATAGCAACCCTGTGTACAACAGAACGAGACACTGCCCAGTCCTGCGCCATCTTTACAATCGTTGTTATGCTTGAGCTCATTGTTGCAGCCACTGTGTCAATCCACCTCGTTGAGGGTCGTCCTCTTTTCCGCTCTGACCCTGTACTTTGCCAAGCATGATGTCCTTCTCCAGGGACTGATCCCTCCTGAAATGTCCAAAGTATATAAGACGCAGTCTCACCATCCTTGCTTCTAAGGAGCATTCTGGTTGTAGTTCTTCTAAGACAGATTTGTTCGTTCTTTTGGCAAACCATGGTATATTCAATATTCCTCACCAACACCACAGTTCAAAGACGTCCATTCTTCAGTTTTCCTTATTCATAGTCCAGCTTTCATATGCATATGATGCGATTGAAAATACCATGGCTTAGGTCAGGCATACCTTAGTCTTCAAGGTGACATCTTTGCTTTTCAACACTTTAAAGAGGTCCTTTGCAACAGATTTACCCAATGCAATAGGTCGTTTGATTTCTTGACTGCTACTTCCATGGCTGTTGATTGCGGATCCAAGCAAAAGGAAATCCTTGACAACTTCAATCTTTTCTCCGTTTATCATGATGTTGCTCATTGGTCCAGTTGTGAGGATTTTTATTTTCTTTATGTTGAGGTGCAATCCATACTCAAGGCTGTGGTCTTTGATCTTTATTAGTGCTCCAAGTCCTTTTCACTTTCAGCAAGCAAGGTTGTATCATCTGTATAACACAGGTTGTTAATGAGTCTTCCTCCAGTCCTGATACCCTGTTCTTCTTTATACAGTCCAGCTTCTCAGATTATTTTAATTAATTTACAGTATTTAAATTCCAGTGACTTTTTGCTTCTGAGTGAATTATACAGAAGAACCCCTTTTTCAGTGCCACAAATTTTAGACCTGTCTCCTGTCACTGGCTTTATGTGCTTAAGGTCAAAAAGAAATTGTGAGAGTGTACACTATTTAGGGTAACTATTTTCACAGAAGGATATGCCACGCAAAGTGTTTTAGCCTGTGTTTAAATAATAGCTAATAACAAAAATACTTTGAAATTGTAAATGTTTATCATTTGAAATGACATTATAACAGTTTTTATTTAAATATTTTAAAAAGGAAAGATTTGACAAGATGAATTTTTCAAGATATGAAGTGTTATTAATATGGTTATAAGCCAATCTACATGGAGAAGTCTAGGATTTGAGTGAGGATAAAGAACACTGAAATGAGGTTTCCAAAAAAAGATTGCTAAATTGCTTAAGAAGTTCATGTCAATCTCAATATATATAGGGGTGATAAGAAACGTCATAATTTTGTTTTGGGGGATGGAACTTTTACAGGATAAGCTCTTCAATAAATTTTGAGACTGGTAAAAGTATGTTTGAGTGATCTATAATAATGTGTTATTTATGCCAGGTCTTCATACCTATTCCCCAAATGGGATTATCTACCTAGACAATCTGCTTGCATTTGTAGGTTGAATGAGTTAGCTCTGGTGGTACAGTGGTTAAGTGCTTGGCTGCTAACCAAAACGCCAGTGGTTCAAACCCACAAGCCACTCCACAGGAGAAAGATGTGGTAGTCTGTTTCCAGAAAGATTCACAACCTTGGAAACCCTATGCGGCAGTTCTACTCTGTCCTATAGGGTCGGTATGAGTCAGAATTGACTAGACAGCAGTAGGTTGGGTTTTGTAAGTTAGCTCTCAGTTCAAAAGGTTTGTATCTCACTGGGGAGCCTGTAATTATTGTGTTTGTGCTAAGCTTCAAGTTAGATCTTAGGGGACACAGAGACAAAGAGGGTATATATGGTATTTGAAAAACACTAGAACGAGAAGGGGAGGGAATGCCAGTATCCCCTGCCCCGCAAATACTAGGATGGTTAACTACCAAAAAATCTAAAACATACTAAAAATTACTTTTCAGGGAAATCCTCTTGATTTCCTACAAGGCAGAGAGAAACATGCCTCAGAAGTTGCAATTCACTCTATCATAGTATATTTTATCACAGGAGAAGTAACATTAATTCCAATGAATAGTATTAGATCAATGAGATTTTCACATTGAATTAAACATCAAAAAGATACAATATCTAAGTTTAAGGACCTTCTAAGGGAGCTGCAGAAATATCTTCAATGTATTTTGATCTAGCACTTCTTTAAGTGACACTTGGGAATATCTGAATATTGCATTTCATTCAAAATGCTAAAAGAGTCTCTAAGCAATTGAACCAGCAGATTCTGCTACCTTTCGTTTTAGAAACATCACTTTTAAGCCTTGTGCCATAAAAATGAGACTTGAAATGAATAAAGCAATAATTAGTGTTTTATCTCTTATCGTGTGCGTACAGTTTGCCTTTTTGGTAAACACATTTAGTTGTCTAAGGTTAAATCATATGTTGGAAATTACAGATGACTCCTCTGATTAATAGTAAAAAAGGAACTATTGGACATTCTATGTTAATGTCTAAGGTTCACTAATAGTAAAAACTGCAGGTTGAGTAGGTTTACAAGAAGCTTCTTTAAAAGATTGGCGTTCCTACTATGATGCAAACTTACTGTGTGTGCAGCTTCCACATGGGCTCCTTGCATCTTCCCCTTGGGACATAAGAGCAAGGGGAACTAATGTACACATAAAGCTTATGTTACTTGCTGTAGGGTCGCTATGAGTCGGAATCAACTCAGTGGCAGTGGGTTTGGTTTTGGGTTTTGGTCTGTGAGTAGTAGGGTTTCTTTATCTTGACCCCAGACAAGGGGTCTCTTGTCTTCAGTTAGCACGTATGAAATTATGATGGGTTAAATTATTGATTTGTTAGCAGAGTGAAATCTCCAATCCTTCGAAGTTCTTGACACCAGTTATTTTCGATGTAATTTTGAAAATTAATCTGAAATTATCTTATTAAGTATAATAAACACTCATTAATTCAATAAATATATCATAATTGCTGGAAATTTTCTTAAAGATGCAGAATCTAGGCCCCACTGCTCCAGATCTAAGGTGTTAGATTTTCTGCTGGTGCAAGTTTTGCAATTTTGACTAACGCCCAAGGTGATTCTTAGACCCACTGAAGTTTAAAAAACCACCAATATCAAGAAATGCATGGCTAGCATGCTTCTTGCATTATCATGTTAACTTTTTTTTTTTGAATCAATCACCTGAGTCATAATGTAACTTTAGCTTTGTGGAAAACACTGCATCCTAATGGCTAAAATGTGGTAACTCTGTATTATTTACCCACAACTTTTGGAAATATTTTCTTTTTTTTTTTTAATATTCTCTGAAAAGAGTCCTTTTTTTCCCTATGGTGTTAGCAACATTGATTATTTTACAGCTGGTTATATATATGTCTGTTAATAGAAACTAAGGATAAGATGAAATGCGTCTATTCTGTTATATGTTTGATATACCAATGAATTACATATACACAAATGCTCGCTAGTGTTTCTACTATATATGTATATGTGTGTGTGTATTTTGATCTGCCTATCCATTTATGGATCATCTATTTCTATCTGTATCTACGTACCTATGTGATTTGAACAATATGCATCAGACAAATCATTGAATCATGCAGCATGCTTCCACACCTTAATGTACAATTTCTTCCTCAATCAGCCTTTTCCTTTACTTATATTTTTGTTTTGAGCACATCCAAAGTAATGTGATGAGTTCCAAGCTTCATACTGACACAATGATGAGGGATCAAAGTAATAACTTTGGCTAAGTTTGCTGGATATATTTGCGCATTTGAGAGTGGTTTGGAATACTTACAAAAAAGGAAGTATGGTCCTTTCTCTCAAATAACTCACAATATAAAATGGTAACTATGGCATGAAAAGATCAGCAACAGACATATTTAACTGCAACATTATGAATGAATGTTAACTTGAAGGAGAAGAATAACAGTTTCTCAGAGAATGTGTTAGAGCAGACCAGAATAACTTCTGGAAAGAAGGGGTTAGTAAATTATGCCGTGGCACAAAGCCAGTCCATGCATCAAGAGCAGGTAAATAACTTGAACTTTCTTAAACCCTATGTAGTCTTAACAAAGAACAGAAAAACTGAACTACCATTTCTCCAATTGCTAATACTTCATGTGTAGAAGATAAAGAAGAAATGTAGCATGTGTAGGCTTAACCATGACAAGTGAATATCATTGTCATGAAAAGCTGATTTCAAAGGTTGGTTTTACTTTATCTGTGTAAATTACAATACAACATAATTTGAATTTTAACCCATAATAAATCATAAGAAAAAAATCTATGTTTCATTTTAGTGGAGGAACAACACTTTACTTTAGCTCCAAAGTAATGTGATGAGTTCCAAGCTTCATACTGACACAATGATGAGGGATCAAAGTAATAACTTTGGCTAAGTTTGCTGGATATATTTGCGCATTTGAGAGTAATGGAAAAAGCTCCTTATTACAGGCAGGCAGTTAGCAGCTTGAGGATAGCAGTGACTGACTGCAAGTTACTGCAGAGCAAGGTGAAGAAAAATGCAATGATTGCGGCAATAATGCTGCATATATAATCTACTGTATTTCTGATGAAACTGTTGCTGTCAAGTTGATTCAGACTCATAGTGACCCTAAAGGACAGAGTAGAACTGCCCCATAGGGTTTCTAAGGACTGCCTGGTGGATTCGATCTGCTGACCTAGCAGCGGTAGGTCTTAACCACCACACCACCAGGGCTTCCATTTCTGAAAGAGTTGTAGTTTATTAGTGGTGGGACTTAACATATTCATGAAAATTTTATTTTGGAGAAAGATTAGTTATCATTATTTCTGTTGACAACATCATGTTTCTGCTCATAACACTGACATTCTTAACAATAATCTTCATTCTTTTACTATGTGCCAGGCACTGTGCTAAGCACATTGCATATAGTATCTGATTTGATTCTTACATCTGTCCTAAGAGTAAGGTATTTTATTATGCCTTTTGTATACCTGGGGATGGACTAAGTAAAGCCTGATACCTGAGAGTGATAAGAGATGTTGTGGCTGGGAAATTGACCTATAATTTATCTGGTCTTATTGTAAAAATTCAGGAATAGCCTGAAATGTTTTGCATCAATGACTTGTACCTGGTAAACAGGCAGATGCATTGCTTGAATCTTCAACAGTGGAGTAAGAAGAGACTATATGAAAACCCATGTGAGAACGGCAAAGCAAAGATTCTTGTGCCTTACTCAAGAGACTTGGGAGCTGGATAGTCTGCACCTCCCAGGTAGACTACAGTTTTGTCTCGCATTTTGAACAACTGTCTTCTTGGCAACTGAGTTTCATTCATATCCTTTGCTACATTAGAGATGCTTTATTTTTGTTTACTCACATCTTTCCACCAATCACATTATCATATTTTATGACAACCATGCATCCCCATTTTACACTTAGGAAAACAAAGTTTAGAGATATTATTTACCCAATACCATACAGCCTTTAAATGACTGCGATAGGATACAAATCAAGAACTATCTGTCTCAGGGCTCAAATTCTTAACTGGTGTGTTTTAAACCAAAATAAATAAATAAACAAAAAAACTAAACCCTTTGTTGTCAAGTTGATTCCAATTTATGGTAATCCCATGTATTACAGAGTAGAACTCCTCTATAGGGTTTTCTTGGCTGTAATCTTTATGGAAGCAGATCTCCAGGCCTTTCTTTCACAGAACCACTGGCTAGGTTCAAACCTCCAACCTTTAGGTTAGTTGTGCCCGCCCATTGCTGATGGGTCAGTTTGAACTCATAGCAACCCCATAGGACAGAGTAGAACCACCCCCATAGGGTTCCCAAGGAGTGAATGGTGGATTCGAACTGCTGACCATTTGGTTAGCATCCAAGCTCCTTAACCACTGTGCCATGAGGGCTCCTTAGGTTAGTAGTTTAGTGTAAACCATTTGTGTTGCCCAGAGAACTTTGGTATGTTTTACCACCTAAACGTTAGCACTTATTGCCAAAGAGAAACTTGTCCACAGGTACGACATCCTTCATCAACTGAGCTCCTATTTAACTGTGTTAAGACAAATAGAGAGTTGCTATCTAAACACACTTAGCCACATAAATACATTATGGTTAACTAGTCTGTAGGTAATAAAAGGAAACATACAACAGCAAGCTCTTCTGATTTGTTCCATTTCATTCTGTTTCAGTAGTGATGGTATTAGATGAGCAAGCAACAGTTCTCTGGATCCTTCCCATGTTGTTTTTAGATGCCATCAAGGTGGTTCCGACTCATTGTAACCCTATGTACAACAGAATGAAACACTGCCTGGTCCCGCGTTATCCTCACAATTCTTGCTACATTTGAGCCGATTGTTGAAGCCACTGTGCCAGTCCATTTCATTGATGGTCTTCCTCTTTTTCACTGACCCTTTACTTTATCAAGCATGATGTTCTTTTCCAGGGACTGGTCCCTCCTGATAACACGTCCAAAGTACATCAGTTGAAGTCTTGCCATCCTAGATTCTAAGGAGCATTCTGGCTGTACTTTTTCCAAGACAAATTTTTCGTTCTTCTGACAGTCCATGGCATATTCAGTATTCTTCGCCAACACCGTAGTTCAAAGGCATCAATTCTTCTTCAGTCTTCCTTATTCATTGTCCAGGTTTTGCACACATATGAGGTAATTGAAAATGTTATGGCTTGGGTCAGGTGCACACTAGCCCTCAAAGTGACATCTTGTTTTTTAACATTTCAAAAAAGTCTTTTGCAGCAGATTTGCCCAATGCAATACATCTGTCAGTTTGTCGTACTATGGTGGATTGTGTGTTGCTGTGATACTGGAAGCTATGCCACCACTATTTTGAATACCAGCTTCTAGACTAATACAAACTAGGAAGGGCCTGGAGAGCTACTTCTAAAATATTTGGCCAATGAAAACCTTACAAATGGCTCCTTCTCATACCCGTTACTTGTTGCTATCCAGTCAGTTTTGACTCATAGTGACCCTAAAGGACAGAGTAGAACTTCCCCATAGAGTTTCCAAGGACCAACTGGTGGATTCTAACTGCTGACCTTTTGGTTAGTAGCCAAACTCTTAATCACTGCACTACCAGGGCTCCTCCTTCCCATGGTAACATTTTATTTCATATGTACTCTTTCCTTGTTCTGTGTCTTTGGTGCAGCAGATTTTGCTAGAAAGGGCTTCATTAGTTGATCAATAGGAGCAGATTCAGGTTGTTGGAAAAAAAATTGTAGTGATGCTTCAGGTGCAAACCAAAATCAATAAGGACGAGTGCTTCTTAACAGGGTGAAATGAAGAGCAATTACTTCCAGCGGGTAATTGACACCCTGTGTTGGATCATTGTCTCTGCTGGGGGCTGATAGGCACCTAACTGAGGGGCTGCGGGTTAAGCAGTTGAGGTGGTTACAAACAGAATAAAGCAAAGAGATGATTTAACCTGAATTGGTAAATTAGATCTGTAGTTACATAAAGTGTCTGAGCTAGGAAAATATTTCATTTTAGATTTCTTGAAGAAATTCAAGAAAATATTGCAGGGAATCATATTTTTAATTTGTGGCTGGGTTTCTAAACTTTGACATTATGGACATTTTCGACTGGATAATTTTTTGTCTTTGTGGAAAGGGACTGACTGCCCTATGCAGGGCGGCATTCCTGAATTCTACCACTAGATACTAATAGCTCCCCCTTGCCCCATTATGAAAATCAGAAATGTTTCTGAGGGCCACAACTGCCCCATTTGAGAACCTCTGCCTCAGCAAATCAAGTTTCCTTACTTGCCGTGAAACATGTTGATACATTATATAATTTTTTTTCCTTTAGCAGTTTGATTCTTGGATAGACAGAAATAAAAGTTTTGTGTTCATGCATCTAAAGAGGGGAAAGTAACTTTTGACAAGTTTTTCTTTTGTTAACAAGATTATACCAGTGTTATCAAACCAAACCCATTGCTAACAAGTCGAGTCCGACTCATAGCGACCCTGTAAGACAGAGTTGAACTACCCAATAGGGTTTCCAAGGAGCACCTGGTGGATCTGAACTGCTGACCTTTTGGTTAGCAGCTGTATCTCTTAACTACTACACCACCAGGGTTTCCATATCAGTGTTAGGTGTATCCTAAATCTAATCCTTTCCAAGAGGTGTCTTATAAAGAGGAGTATAGGCATGGGGAGATGTACACATGGAGGGAGAGAGGCCACATAAAGATATATGTCTACAGACCCATGAATACCAAGAATGTCCAAGGCTACTAATAAGGAAGGAC
The DNA here is from genome assembly GCF_030014295.1 of Loxodonta africana. Lineage (NCBI taxonomy): Eukaryota > Metazoa > Chordata > Mammalia > Proboscidea > Elephantidae > Loxodonta > Loxodonta africana. The sequence goes on along the minus strand of NC_087346.1, from coordinate 60,839,301 downwards.
TCCTGCCTAGAGCTCATGTCCTTATTTAGACTTCTAGCCTGCAACACTGTAAGACGATAAATTTCTATTCTTTAAAGCCGCTCATTTGTGATATTTTTATTATGACACCACTGGGAAAATAAGCCATACAACTATACCTCTGTGGTTGTAGCTACTCTATTTGGGGTTTACCACTGCACTAATTGGTAGGATGTAAAACTCAAGGAGATATGTTCTTTTGATTGCTGTGTAGCACGTAGTTTAATTATGTAGCATTCCAAAATAATGCTACTTCTTTGATTTAGGAGTCAAATATTTAACAATAACTGTCAGCTAGGGGTCATCTGATAGGATTATTTGATTTAGGGAAGAATTCATCTCAATGTGTGCTACAGAGATCACTTGCTGAACAATCATCTAAGAAGCATTTTATAATACAAGGACTCTGAACCTAACCCCAGAACTACTTAATCAGATTCTCTGGGGCATATGTCCTGGAGATATTTATTTTGACAGGTTCATAATGTAATTCTTCTGCACAACAAAATCTGTGAATGAATGTCTAAGAGTTTCATAAAAAAAAAAAATAAAAAATGCTTGAGAGTGACTATGTATTTAATTATATATATATATATTAAGTCTTAAGGTACATATAGTAAACATGACTAATACACACTGGGAATGTCTATTGTTTTAGCCCAATGATACATGTGGATTTAAATCAGATTCACATCAGTAAGTTGTATTATCTACCCAAGAGAATGAAGGAAACACTTATCCCATGGAGACAACTCAGATATAATTAATATAGAACCACAAGGAGGTATATTCAGCTTATAGAAGCTGTACGAGAAGAGTCCACATTATAGAAACAGTGCCATTCAAAGTAGTGAAGCTATTTCCAGATAATACATAATCAGGGTCAAGCATTTACATATATATAACATATATTAATATGTTGCATGGATTAATATATGTATATATTAACTTAAATCTAAGCTACATATGGAGTCCCACATATGGAGTCCCTGGGTGGTGCAAACTGTTAATCACTGGGCTGCTAACCAGAAGGTTGACAGTTTGAGTCCACTCAGAGGCACTTGAGAAGAAAGACCTGGCCATCTACTTCTGAAAAGATCTCAACTATCAAAAACCCTATGGAGTGCAGTTGGACCCTGAATATATGGGGTCACCATGAGTCAGAATTGACTTGATGACAACTGGTTTTGTTTTTTGCTTAAGCAACATATTGAAGTTATAATTAATATATACTTGGAAAGTCTAAATTCCCAATCTTTCCTGAGGAACGTATAAATATTTAGAACCAACTATGGCTAATTACTTTCCTTTTTGCCGTATTTAGATTCTGTGGATCTTTTTTGTTAATATACTTATTCTTTTGTTACCCTAGGTCTAATCTTATATATTGCTTTCTTTTAATCCTCACCTCCATTTTTCCCCTCATCAACATGTCCGACGTAGCTATTTTAAATAAAAATTTAAGTTGATTTTAATACAAAGAAATCTTTATTTCCTTCTAACACATTGTGCAAAAAATGTTTCATCCTGATTATGTATTATCTAGAAATGACTGCACTGCCTTGAATGGCAATATTTCTATCATGTGGACTCTTCTTGTGCAGCTTCTCTATAAACTCTATTTATCTTCTTATGATTCTGTGTGAATAATATCTGAGCTGTCTCTGTGGAAAAAGGGTTTCCTTCACTCTCTCGGGTAGATAGTACAATTTATTGATGTGAATCGAGTTAAATTCAGATATACCATTGGGCTAAAATGTAGGTGCCATATAGGACATCTCTAAACTTTTTTTTTTAATTGATAGCAATTTCTTGTTTGGGATGAGGAGAGGGAACTTTTTAATTACATCATATCTGTTAGCATGTTCTGCAAGATTCTTTCTGGACTGCAGTTATTTGGGACAAGAGCTAGCCTAGTTTACGGGAGGTCACCAGCAGTTTTAAATCCAGTCCCACAGCTTTTATAAAGAAAAGGGGAAATCTAAAACATCTTGATCACTGGGATAATTCCAGTGATTCACTCTTAAGCATCTTGTTGCACTCTAACAGTGGGGTTTTTTTTTTTTTTTAACTAAGTAGGACAAAAATCTATGCATGGTTTTATATAAGAACTATACATAGTTTTTAAAAATTCATTAATGTGATAGACCACAGTTGTCTTCTGAGAGATAGGTAGAAGAGATGGCAGAAGGTATCTAATGCACTCTACTCTAAAAGAGTGTTGTAACTTGCCACACATACTCAATTCTGCAGGACATGGCCTAAGCCTGGTGAGTCAAAGGCCAAGGAAGAATCTTCAGTATGATTTTAGAAACATTCTAGATACTAGAGTGCTATGTTTTTTAGAGTGCTATAGAATTTTGTTAGTTTACTTACAAAATGTTTACAGCATGCTTTGTTAGCAATATTGCTTTCTTTTTAAATTGTCTGAGCTATGCAGCCAGCAACTTTGCATAGTAAAATCAAATCACCATAAAACAGTAGGTACTAGGAAAGACAACGACCTCTATTCATTTCCCATTCAAAAAATACACATTCAACAAGTGAATACTAAGTAATACTATGTGTCTACCATGTGCCACATTTAAAGCTGCCATGATTCTCCTGTCCCCAGTCCCTTTCACCTTTGGGGTTCCATTTGAGGTGCTGGAGGCATACTTTTCTACTACTTACCCGTATGACCAGCTTCCAGAGAAAAAAAAAATTACTTGAAAAAAATTTCTTTGGACTCTAAATATCTTAGATATATCTGTGAAGAGACATGATTTCCAAGACCCACTTAGATGGGTAGAGGAAAATCACTCTCACTTAGGTAGTATAAATAAGTTTTGGAGGAGTTTAGTTCGTATTGACAGGCCTTGAGCAACAAAATCCAGTCAAAGACACCCTGATGCTGTGCAGTATGTTACTTTTCTGTCAATAAACTTTTCTAGATAAAATATCCTAGGGAAAATTGTAGACATAATATGAACTTCAAAATGTTTCACAATTTGTTCATATTACTTAAGAAGACCAGTAAAGTTATGTTTTTACATAAATCCTGAAAACATTTAAAATATTACCTTTTGTCCTGAAATATGTAGGTCGTAAATTCAACTTGTCTATTTCTTACCAGGCCTGGGTGGTGCAAATAGTTAAACACTCAGCTACTAACTAAAAGGTTGATGATTTGAATCCACCCAGTGGCACCTCGTGATCGTTTCAAAACGGTCACAGCCATGAACGCACTATGGAGCGTAGTTCTACTCTGGCACACCTAGGGTTACCATGAGTAGGAATCAACGAACGGCAACTGTGTTTTTTTTTTCCCAACAGCAGAACACACGTTGCAAAAAGCATTGCATACATAAGTAGACTCTATCATACCATCTCTTACCCCTCAATTTTCATTTCTCAAAACCAGCACAAAATATCTTCCACATATTACTTGAAGACTTTTTCTATTTATAAATCCTTCTTATTCCACATTTTAAAATAGATATAATTCCATTTGCATATCCCCAGCTCATGGGTATTGCTGAAATACAGCATAATGGGCTGCAATGTATAATTAAACCATCAAATATAAAACCTTTTGACTTTGTTTTTCTTACATTAAATCCATATCTGTGTCTATACATCAAAGTGAAAGTTGATATCTTCTGCATGGAAACAACATTAAACAGTGCTTCGGAAAATCTAGAATTGGTTGTCCACTCTGCCGCTAACAATCTTTACAATCTTGGGTAAGCCCCATTCACTTTAGCCATAGTTTCCTTATAAAACATTAACTTCACTGACTCTATGACATTTTGAATTCTTTACTATTAAGTCCAAATGAAAATATTCGTATTTTCAGTAAGAAATGCTATTTGAAATTAATAAAACGACATAATTGTTAGTAATGAAATGAAAATAATTGATTCTTTTTTTTTTTTTTTTTAAGATCTTAGCAATTAAGTTTCATCTGGCTCTCATTATATTTTGTGCTTTGTTGATTTTTTTTCTATTTAAAAATCAATTTTAGATCTTTTTAAGGATGACTAACTTTAAAGCTGGTGGCCCATCTGTTTTCTCTTTGTTTGCAGACTTTTTGAGGCTACTTTGAGTTTGTAAAGAAAATGATTTGCTTTGATAAAACAGCTTTTCAAAAAGAAAAAAAAAAGAGCCTAAGAATTTCTTTTTATTCTTTATAGCGAGTGTTTCTAACTCCCATAAACTCATCCTAAGTAGGAAAAATAAAATATGGTTATTTTAAAAATTGCTATTATTAAATAAACCTCTTATCTTCCAAGCTCAAGTCTTTAAGTGGTGAAAGAATATATTTTTAAAATTCCACGCTTCTTTAAAAATTGGTTCTATCATGCAGGTAATGATATCCTGACCACAACTTTCCATATCCTAATTCATGTCCTGCTGTTTCTTATTTTTTTTTTAATATTCTATAAAAGAATCTCAGAAAATCAGGTGGGGGAAAAGTAAACATTGCTTCATCACAAATCCCAAACCATTCTGCATACCTCGTATTTTCATACAATATGTTTATAATATTCTTTTGATGTTATAAATTCTTTGGAGAACACTTAATTGACATTATGCCACCAAATCACAAAACAGAAATGGTTCATTTTTGTTCTTTGTAACATCTCTGCCCTGTATATGTTACCTGAATTTTCTTAAATGATGTTTGATACACTAAATTTTGCACGTAACTGAAAGGAAACATAGGCAACGCTAATACAAAATGGCTGACAATCTGCAAATCACTTTTGAAGTACATCAGCAAATGATGTGGAGGGCTGAGTCATACAAAGTTTTAAATGACTAGTAAAGTATATGTTATACTTAAAGGCATCTGGAAACTATTTCTACATGGTGTCCAGGCATATTTTGCCTGATAAAAAAAATTCAGAATTATAAGCTATTTAATAAACGTGATGTTAGTAACAACAAACCAATGGAGATTTAAGCATTTGTTTAATTTTTGACAGATACCAAGACACCATAGCATACAGGACATGAAATCCAACGACTTTATATTACTAGCTGAGTCATCTTGAATAAGCAGATTGTTTTTAAAAGCTTCACTTTTTCCATCTATAAAATGAAGTGAGCCATTTGGAACCAATCACAATGTACATTTATAAGGGTAAATTAGAATAGTTTGTGTGAAAGCAATTAATAAAACTTAAAGTACTGTATATTAAAATTGGGTTAGGTCCCTAGGTGGCACAAAAACTTTGTGCTACGCTGCTAACCTAAAGTTCGGTGATTGAAATTCATCTAGTGGCAAAGTAGAAGAAAAAGCCTGGCAATCTGCCTCAATTAAGATTTCATATATTCTACTTCCTAATTCATTGTGTAGTGCCTGGGGTCTTCAAATCTTGCAAATGGCCACACAAGGCGCAATAACTTGGTTTCTATTTGCCTGGAACAACAGAGGAAGAAGGCATAGTCAGGAATAGGAGTAGGAAATGGATGTGTGGCTATTTGCCTCCATGAACAACTTTCTTCTTTGCCATGAGACCAGAAGAACTGGATGGTGTCCATTCTGTGAAAGAATCCTGACCAAAATGTAGAAAATGCAGAATAGAATTTCAAATTCTCATGGACTTCAGAATTTCTGGAGCCATGGAGGCTAAATGAACCTCTGAAACTGTTGGTCTGAGATAATGTTTAAACCTTAAATCAAAAATAATACCTGAAATCTCCTTAAAACCAAACAAGTTTATAGCTTAACTAATAAAGAATATCTCTTTTAAGGTCTGCCTAGATAGGAATCTTAGGGGGCAGTGAGTTTATGTTAATGAGGGAGAAACAACACAGAAAAGGAGGGTGGGAATGGTTGCACAACCCAAAGAATGGAATCAATGTCACTGAATTGTACTTGTAGAAAGTGTTGAATTGGTGTTTATTTTGCTGTGTACATTCTCGCCAACAACAAAAATAAATTATATTTAAATAAAACCAATGAATCAGTACTACTCTGTAACACATGGAGTCACTATGAGTTGGAATTAATTTCAGGTCAACCCTCAACAGTTAGGGTGCTATGATTGTATTTATTATTTTCAGCATCCCCCAATGATACCATCTATTTAATTATGTATTTTCTTTATTCAATAGGTCAAGTTTATTCCTAAAAGTGGCTTGCTTTACATTATACCAATATAAAACAACAAATGAACAGCTTAAAATTGCTGTATTTTTATTTCACTTTATTTCTCATACAACCTTTTGGATTAGGTAAATAATGTCTTACTTTTAGATGCTCCGCAGCAGAGCTTTAGGTAAAACCGCTCGTAAGATAGAATCATTTTAGCAAGGAATTTAGGGCTCACTTTATTTAATCATGTTAATAAGGACTAGAAAACAGAGGAATGAACAATAAGGCTAGATTCTTAAACAATTTTATTACACATTTTTCTTCATTTGCTATATACGAGAAGTATTTTTACCTCATACAGCCACAGAAATTGGCTGTAAAGCCTAGGAATTATTCACACAAAGCAGCATTACGTCAATTTATGAAATTCTTGTGATTTTTTAAATAGCAGTACTCAAAAAATAAATACAAAAATTATTTTCACTCAGAAAATATTTCAGCATATAATATCTGCTAGGTATTGAGTGTTTGAAGAAGAGACTCATTTTGTCATATTGTTGCTGTAGCAACTACAATTACCTGTTATTGTATATTCCTATGAAAACTCATAAAATTAATTCTATTAATTTTCCTTAAAAACCTAGGGCCGTCGAGTCGATTCTGACTCATAGCGACCCTAGAGGACAGAGTAGCACTGCCCCATAGAGTTTCCAAGGAATGCCTGGTGGATTCGAACTGCCAACCCTTTGGTTTGCAGCCATAGCACTTAACCACTACACCACCAGGGTTTCCAATTTCCCTTAGACATAAAAAAGTTAGCTTTAACCCTTACTCAGCCTTTTCATTTGAAAATCAAACTTTCTGCAGTATCAGTTTTGCAAAACTATCCCTTGTTATGTTTCTTCTGAAAGAGTCTTTAAACCATATTTCCCTAATTGCTGGTGCAAGCGGCAATTGCCTGAAATTTTCATTTCAATCACCTTTTAACCATGGAGAATCGTTCACACAGAGGGAATACACACAAACAAATGCACACAGGCACACACACATACACACGTACAGAGGAATTAGTTATAAAGACAACTCATTGTTCTTCCGGATTCAGTCTGTCCAGTGTTGTTACTTTGGTTATAAACAGAACAGTCAAGCATATGCCCAGTGGCTGATGGGAAACAGTTGCATTTTTTTACTTTTTCTCATGAGGAGAGGGAGATATAGTGACCTTTCACTCTTGAGGGAGCACCTTGGGAACTCTGCCTTTGGCCGGGCCTTATTACAATTCATCTTGCTTATTTTGTACACGTCCTCTAACCTGGTTAGTCCTAAATTCCCACCAGGAGAATTCTGTATCCCCTCAAGAATTTGGGAGTGAGGTTGAGCCAGTCTAAGTAACTTGAGTCTAGACAATTATCTCCATTCCATACCTCTTGGTAATTTTGTACGATCTGAAAGAAACGGGTCCTTTGTGCCAGAAACTTTTAATGTTTCTTCTTGGTTACTGCTTGAACTTATTACAAGGCTTCCTGCTTGCAAAGCAGTAACTACTTTTGTGTACAATCTCTCTGAGGTACACTGTTTCTTAGACCTTTAACAAAATCCTTCTTTATCACTGAAAACAGATTTCACATCTGTGGATACAAACAGATGCAGCAATATGCCAGAACCTGCTGCAGAGAAATGTCCTGGTATTTATACCTGCTTCGGAAATCCTGTTTCTCAATGCTGACAGGAAAAGGACAGTCTGTTATATTTAATAAATGTGGTTTGAGTCTACACTGACACTTCAATGGTTGTCATTGAGAAAGAGGAACATGTCGGTCCACCTATTTACTTCACAGCAATATATTATGTAGTGAAAAATCCAAAAAAAAGCATTTACTTTTTAAATAGCTCATATTTTGTGGTTTCCTATTTTTGGAGGAAAAGTTATTTTTTAAAGACCTTTGTTAGATCACTGAGAGACGCGCTGTTTAATTAAACTCATCAGAACCCTAATGCTTTCTGGTTAGTCTGAATGAAGAAGTCATTGAATTTTATGCACGGTAATTTCTGTTTTTGAGCAAGGCTTTTGTAGTATATTGCATGGTTTAGTAAGTTAGATAGCATTTTAAAAAATTAATAATTGTGATGGCCCAGAAGAGTGCCTGACACGTAGTAAGAATTATATGTGTTTGCAAAATAAATAAAATAAACACTTAATTTTGCTCTCGGAATGGCTGTAAATGACTAAAAAACAATTCACATTTTCTTTATTTATTGAGGTGTACTGCATTAATCATTTTTATTGGCCTAATTTAGGCAAGCATTATAACATAACATCAGTGGTTTTCAACTGGGAGAAACTCTGCCTCCCAGAGGACATTTGGTGATGTCTGTATAAATTTTGGGTTGTTACATCTAGGGTAGAGGGTGATACCGGCATCTATAGGATGCTACTCAACATCTTGCAGTGCATAGGACAGTTTCCCAAACAACGAATTATCCAATCCCAAATGTCAATAGTGCCAAGGTTGATGAGCCCTGGCTAGAGCTTGAGCTCTGGAGTCCAGCTGCTTGAGCGCCAATCCACATTCTGATATCTGCTAACCCTGTAATTGTAATCCTGGTAAATACTTAACTGTAAGAGTGTTACTTATTTGTTATTAAAAACGGTCCAATAAAATCTTCTAACAGGGATTGAAAGTAACAATACATGAAAACAGCACATTTCTTGGAACATTTTAACTATTCGTTAGATCTTAGTATAATTACAAACAGAATCCGAAACAAAGTGACTTGTCTGTCTTCTAAAAATTTTCTAAAATTCTATAATTACACAAAATATGCTCTAGTGTTTAAAATGCTTGAGTATCCTTTCCCATGTCAGAACAGTTACCCTTTAGGAATCATACAGACAGCTAGGTCTTGAAAGCACTCTTCGCTATCTTATTAACATTTGTAGTTGCACTTACATTTTGTTTTATTGTGTCCAAGATTCAAAGCCTACTGGAAATTTTATAAAGGCAAATAAAGTATTTTTTTTTCAATACTATGGGTCCTACTATTGTTTTTTCCTCATCTTCACTTTAAATTACTTTTTACAACTCAACACCCTCTGACAGTTTCATGCTGAAGTCAAGTATAATCTTCCTTCAACCTATGTTAGAAACTAGGGTGATGGTGTTTTACAAAGAAAGAAAAAAAAGGTCTTTATGTCTCCTCCAAGAGCAGGCTCCACAAATAGTATAACATTTGCTTAGAACAATATATGCCAATCCTCTAAAAGCAGGAGAAGAGAGGTGTGTGCTTCAGTGGAAAGGGTGTTATGTACTGGGTGCTTCCATTTTATTTTTTGCTAAAAAAGTGTCACAATAATTATTTCATCTTTCTTTAGTCTAAGAGAATTCACAAAGAGCATTATAGAAAGGGGAGTATTGAAGAGATCCTTAGAGAATGCTTTCCAAGGCTACCTTTGTTTGCATGAATAGGAAGAGAAAAAAAAAATAGTAAAGAACAAGGTTAGGATGAAAACACAATGGGGACACTGAATATAAACCATTATTCAAAGGTATTGAAAAAGTACTCTGATTTGTATTTTAGAATGGAATTTGGTCACACTTGGGAAAAAACGATGTGTGAGCAAAACCAAATAATTGATATAGTTTAAGCTTATATTGAAATTAGACTTCAACAAACCCACTCATGGCAATTACTAATTGTCTTAGTTATTTTGTGCTGTTATAATAGAAATGGAAACCCTGGCGGCATAGTGGTTAAGAGCTATGGTTGCTAACCAAAAGGTCAACAGTTTCCAAGGTGCTCCTTGGAAACTCTGTGGGCCAGTTCTACTCTGTCCTACAGGGCTGCTATCAGTTGGAATAGACTCAACTGCAGTGGGTTTGGTTTTTGGTTTGGTTGTAATAGAAACACCATAAACAGAAATTTATTCTCTTATAGTTTACGAGGCTAGAATTCCAAATTCAGGGCACCAGCTCCAGGGCAAGGCTTTCTACCTGTGCACTAGAGGAGATCCTGATCACTCTATTTGCATTTAAGAATTCAAAATGTCTTCATAAATGTTCAATATTGGACAAGACAGGCGAAGTCCCTGCCCTTATGAAGCATAATTTAGTTGGCCTTAGTGTGGGAGTGGGTGGGAATCAAAGTGTCTATTCCTAAATTAAAGCGATGTCAATGGGAATATTTTATAACCCTGATTTTGAATAAAGAAATATGCCTCCTTCTGTCATGTTAACACAATAGGGTATAAAAAAGATATTAAGAACTGATGATCTATAATATGCCCTTTCAATTAATTTTCTACAATGTTGAGAAAAAGTACTTAAAGGATTTCTTTTTTCACTTGCTTTTTTTTTTTTTATATCTAAACCTGTAAATTTAATGTAATATTGCTTTGGTGGAATATGTGCAGAAAAATATCATTTAAAATCATATAAAATAATATCTGATCAGAATTCTAATCTACGCAAGGAATTAATGGAGAAAATTCTTGCTTGATAACATTTTTTACCTTATATTTCACACAAAAAAATTGATGAAGTATTATTAAGCAGTCATCAATTAATCAGTGACTGAAATATTGTCCCCCAGCCTATTACAGTAATGAATGTAGTGAATGCTGTGGTGTACCTCCCACTTATCTCATTCGACCTCCTTCCTGTCCCAAACACATACACATTTTGGGGAATGAAACTTTCATTCGCGCAGTTGCTGAAAGTGTTGGCAGCTGACAGCTCTCAACTAATTTCCCTCTGCAAAGAAAAAAAAAAAAGCCAACTCATGTGCTCAATGTTATGTCCTCTTCCCAGAGGCTCCTCATGTCGAAAACAATAACAGGTAAATGCAAAGGCGTAAAGCCCTACCCACTTGCCTAAATTGGGGACAACTGTGAAGAGCTATTCCAGCTCTCCCTGTATGATCGGTTGGATTTAGTTTAACTTCTCCTCCTGCCTGACTCTGCTCTTTTCCTTCCTCTACCAGTGTTGACTTTACAGCACCCCTCAATAAACTTCCTACAAATACCTTCCTCACGGCTTGTGTTTTGAGGAACTCAAACTACAAAAATAAATATAAAACTACTCATATACTCTGGAGTAAATTACTTTTTTTTTTTTAAGTTAAGATAGAAGTGTTCAAAGTGGTTTAGGTCATAAAAGATGAAATAAGTGCTGTCAAAATAACTTCTTGGTCTATTGGTTATTTCGTTGTTGTCATTATTATTGTTACTGTTATCAAGATAACTATGTTCCAGGTATAATATTAGTCATTTTATACACAATAGTTCATTTAAGTATGAGATAAGGGTGACTATAAATCTCTCCATTTCACAGATGGGGTAACTGAACACTTATGAAAGTTAAGTAACTTGCCGTGGTCACTCAGCTAAGAAGTGTCTCATTCTGGGTGATTTTCCTATTAGACTTTAAGCTGCCTGAAATCAGAAGCCAGGTCTTTTCCAAACAGCACTGTTTCCTACCATGTAATGCAGTGCCTTGCACTCAGTAAACTAGTTGCCATTGAGTCAATGCTGGCTTGTAGGGACCCTATAGGACAGAGTAAAACTGCCCCATCGAATTTCCAAGGAGTGGCTGGTGGATTCAAACTCCCAACGTTTTGGTCAGCAGCTGAGCTCTTAAATACTGTACCACCAGGGCCCCTTGTACTCAGTAGTGGTCGATAAATACTTAAGTGAATAAATAAATCCCTGTCTGACCTCAAATTCATGCAATCAACTCCTACACTACGCAATCCCCCATATACACTGTGAGACTTGATCTTGGTGGTGAACATTACAGAGAGCTTTAAAAAAAAAAAAAAATCTAAACTTTTCAAAAGCAAACTAGTCCAAGCAAATAGGAATGGATAATTTAAATATGTATTTTTCTTTAAAAATTGAGAATAAAGTCCTTCATTTTCTTTCTTCTTATGGTAGATTCACATGTACCTTATTAAATAAAACCTTATAGATATTGTATAATGTACTGGAGAAGGAGCTCTGAGGCTGCCTGTTTGAGTTGTTTCATCCTTTTCAACATATCTTTATTAAAACTGTATATTGAATATAATGTAATATCTCAAAAGGGTTAAAATTGTCTTATACAAAAGACAAATTTTTTCCTGAAATATAACATTAAATGAATGAAAATGAAATATCAACCCCCACATCTCCCTACTTCTTTGGCAGAATCTCCAAAAAAAAGAAATGAAAATAAACATTACCACTGGTAATTATCATTATGGATTTACTAATGTGTCTTTTGTCCCAAAGCAAAATTTTCCTCACAATATTTCATGAGCAGTACCCATCATTTGTCTAACATTTAAATGCAGATATTAAGCATAGTGTTGATTTGGGGGCATGTTGTTAACTGACTAATTACTTAAGCCTATTGCTGTCGAGTCAATTCCGACTCATAGCGGAGCAGAACTGTCCCATAGAGTTTCCAAGGAGTGCCTGGTGGATTCAAACTGGCAACCTTTTGGTTAGCAGCCATTGAACTTAACCACTAGGCCACCAGGGTTTCCAATTACTTAAGCATTTAGCATTTAGACATGTAGCATCTCTACTACAAGTCTATGGAAGAGTTAAAATGACAAACTAAAGTAACAAAGAGGATCTACTTCTTATAAGCACATGGTAAAAACTAGGTTGGCAATTTACCACAAATATCAGGACAATAAAAAAAGAAAAAGCATGGGTAGCAAAATACCACAATCTGGAATTACTGAGTAACTATTAACATCTATAAAGGTGTTAATAGTTACACAGAAAAGTAGGGAGATTCCATTCGGCAATTATAATTTTGAAGCACCCATTGAAATTGCAGTATTGTTTCTATACTTCTTAGAAAAATGTGATGCAGTTTAGACATATTCCCGTGGAAACACTGATGGAAAGAATGAATTGGCTGTTAATGGAGCTGACTGTCTGTCCTGTACCAGTTCTGCTCTACAAACAGACTTACTGTGCTTCTTAATTCTGGTCTGTAAAGTGGGGATAATAATAGAAGCTATGTCAAAAGATTCTTGTGAGGATTAAATATGTGAGAACATTAGAAACCTGTATGGCATATACCACACTGTCAATAAATGGCAGATATCATTGTATTGAAAAGAAAAACTTTATTCAGCAAATATTTATTGAAGGCTTAATATGTGCCATACATTTTTTCTAGGTCCCTTTTATAGTTTTAAAAAAGTAGAAAATCTTTTCCTTCATGGAGTTTATATTCTGTTGGCAGGTAGAATCAAGTACTGATGCAGAAACAGATAAATTCTTTGCTGAAAGAAAAGCACCAGTGCATTTAGAATGGTGGCTCTCAAATTTGAGCGTGCATCACAATCACCTGCCTGGCTTGTTAAAACACAGATTGTGGGGGTCCACTCCCCCTGTCCCAGACTTTCTGCTTTGGGTCTTCTAGGGTGGGACCTGATATTTTTCATTTCTAAGAAATTCCTAGCTGATGCTACTGCTCTTGATCTGGAAGCCACATCTGAGAACCAGTAGTTTGGAGAAATTTACCTTAGGCCTTCTTTGTACACCTATTTCTTATCTGCAGGGCCAGGTAAAATTGGTACTCCTCCTCCCCCAAATTTTTTCTGTCTGCCTATCTATCTATCTATCTATCTATCTGTCTGTCTGTCTGTCTGTCTGTCTGTCTACCTATCATCTATCATCTATCTGTCATCTATCCATCCGTCCGTCCGTCCGTCCATCCAACCATCCATCCATCGCTCAATGTCTCTCTCTCTCTATGTCCAGCTTTCGACTCCTTACTCTTGAATCTAGATCCTTAGCTACCCCCTTACATGAACTTTCATTACTTTTTTAATCTGAATTTGTGGTACTGACAAGCCCATATTCACAGTCTCTGCTTCTCTTGTTCTGTTGTCTCTTCTTTTGACTTCAGTCACAGCAGGATTCCCAGCACCAATAGAATCAGTTAATAGCATGCTATTTTGGAAGGGAGCCCTGGTGTTTCAGTGGTTAAGAGCTTGGCTGCTAACCAAAGGGTCGCCAGTTCAAATCCACCAGCTGCTCCCTGGAAACCCTATGGGGCTACTCTGTCCTATAGGGTTGCTATAAAGTCACTATGAATCAGAATCAACTCAGTGGCAATGGGTTTGGTTTTTTGGTTTTATTTGGGAAAACTGCCTTAATTGTCAGAAAAAAAGTTTGTATCTATCATCCATCTATCTATCTATCTATCTATCTATCTATCTATCTATCTATCTATCTATCTATCTATCATCTATCTATCATCTATCTATCTAATCTATCTGTCTGTCTGTCTATCTATCTACCTACCTACCTACCTATCTACCTACCTATCTACCTACCTACCTATCTACCTACCTACCTATCTACCTATCTATCTATCTATCTATCTATCTATCTATCTATCTATCTATCATCTATCTATCATCTATCTATCTAATCTATCTGTCTGTCTGTCTGTCTATCTACCTACCTACCTACCTATCTACCTACCTATCTACCTACCTACCTACCTACCTACCTACCTACCTACCTACCTATCTATCTATCTATCTATCTATCTATCTATCTATCTATCTATCTATCTATCTATCTATCTATCTATCATCTAATCTATCATCTATCTATCTATCATCTACCATAATTGTAAAGCCCCACTTGAGCCACTGTGTGAATAATGCCTTGTTAGAGGCAGGGAAGCAAGTTAGGGGGTTTTGCTGTAGTCCAGGTTGGAGCTGATTGGATCAGGAAGATGGAGGTGGATACTGAGAGAAATGGATGACTTGAGGTTAGCAATACAGCATCAATGACTTGATTTTAAGGCGTATGGGGAAAACAAAAGATTCTTTTCAGGTTTTGATTGGATAGTGGTGCCATTTGCTGAGAAGAGACTACTTGGGTCAGAATGGGTTTTGGAGCAGAAAATCAAGTTTTTTTGTTTTATTTTACATAAAATTTGTGATTTTTTTAAACAACAAAGTGCTAATGGTTGGATGAGCAAATTGGGGCTCAAAGCAGAGGTTAGGTTTGGAGATAGAGTTTTTGAGAAAAAATGGAAAGATGGGTATTTAAAACTATACACCGTTTAGTTATCAATTAGTCAGAAATGTTCACTGACCCCTCCAGCACATATTGTACTGCAATTTGCACGACTCTTCTTTCTTCACTCTTCCTTCTCTGTAGCAGCAATAAATTCCTTTTTTTTTTTTTGCCAGCAGAGCAGTTAGACAGATCATAGTTTCCATCTCAAATATTTTTCTAAACCAAGATGGTGCTCTCTCCAAGTGGAGTTCTGGCACCAGCTTGCAAGATAATACAAATTTACTTCCTCCTCAGCAGGATTCAATTCTATCACTTGAGGATATGCTTCTTGTGAGCAAGACAATGTCACTTGCTTCCTCCACAGCATGATTCAATGAGCTGTGACTTAATTCTATCACTTGAGAACATGCTTCTTGTGAGCAAGACAGTGTCACATATTCATGGACCTAATTTGATTAATAAAGTGCATCCAAAAGTCTAAATGAACCAAGTGATGGAATTTCTTCTAGGTCCTCTATTGGTCTCCTTAGGTCATTCAAGTGACTTTGGTGTTTTTAATTCTGTCAACTTCTAACGTACTACTTTGGTCATACCAATTATGATACTCATAATTCTAAATCTCCCTGCACATATAGTTAGGGAAATCTAGCATATCAAAACCAACAAAACAAACTTTAATAGCTTCATATGTGGATATAAAAATAATTTGCATTTGCAGATAAAACTATATACAAATAATTCAAACTTGGGAAATTAAATAAGCAACTTTCAAAATGCCTTTTAGAATAAATTAGCTATTTAACCATTTATGTCTAGTTGTATTTGAATGAAGATTTTAACATCATGGGCAATTCACTGTATTGATTTTTTTCTAAGCTTTGATGAAAATGTAAGTTTACATACAAATATGTAATGTGTAAATAACAGTATTCTATGTAGGCAATGAATGAATTTTTTAAAGGCATCTTTTCTTTTCTGTGTCCTTGTCATAGGCTATGTACCGAAATCGAATTGTGAGCCAAAGTCTCAGCACAAGGGACAGAAAACCAATGCATACTCCCACCGAGGACCGTTTTAGACACTCCACAACTGATCAGACAAGCCCCAACAAAAACAAGACCTGTCAACTCTCAAGTCTATGTTTAAGTAATTTCTTGAAGGACAAGGAACTAGTGGAAGTTATCAAACATTCAAAAGGAACTTATGACACCCTCACTTCAGAGGTCACCCAGAACTTACGGGCCACAAGTGTACCGAGCTCTCTGAAGCCAACAGCTAAGACAGAAGGGTTTTCCACGTTCTCAGAAAAACCAAAGGACCAAGCTACTGTGGCTCGACAGCATTCAACCTTTACTGGCAGGTTTGGACAGCCACCAAGAGGGCCAATCTCTTTACACACGTACAGCAGGAAGAATGTTTTTCTTCACCACAATTTACACACCACTGAGCTGCAGACTTTAGGCCAGCAGGATGGGTAATCGCCTTATTCCTGTCTATGGGTAGAATAAAGATGGTTCGGATCAAGTGTTTCTCATGAATAATGCATAACTCGTATTTAAATCATCATGTACTTCTTAGTACTTTTTATTTTTAGTTACCAACAAATACTTGTGCACCCCCTTTTTTTTTCCAGGATGAGGGTTTGAGCATGCTAATTGAATTAGGTTGAATTGCTTTGAAGTCATTACTATATATATGTATAATAAATGGAACCATCTTGCTAGCTTATGTAGTCCATAACTTATCTCTTGTTTCCATCACTCGCTGATAAGCATTGAACTTTCAGAAGGTAATATCAACTAGCACTCTGTTCACTTAATGGTGTTACTGTGAAAATAGGTGTGAGGAACGAATAGATCAAGGAATTGTAAAGAATTTTAAATTACATAGTTAATAGAAGGAGAAAAGAAAAGAGATTTTAAAATCTTATATTTGGTGTTATAATATTTATTTGAAGAATGAAGTTTGCTTGCACGTAACCTAGAGATGCGTTTGTCTATTACATACGTTCAAACGTATCATGTGATACTATTAAGGGGGAATAGGTTATTTCTTTTATCCCTAAATGTTTAGTTCACACTAGTTCAGAAAGGATTTCAGACTGAGTAATTGCTAGCCAAATAGCGAATGACAGCTCTGATCCTCTAAAATTTTTGCTTTTAGCTTTGCTATTGATGTTGAAGTACTATGACATAACACAGTGAAGTGGTAAAGTTGGATAAATTTTCACAAATGATGAATAGAGCATGATATGCTATGCTCTTTGATTCACTGTCATGGAAGTATCAGCATATTTTTTTAACATTTGGAGGATGGAACATTCTATGAAAAAATTATTTTATATCATTTCCCTTGTATTTTATATATATGTGTGTGTATATATATGGTTTTATGTTTGTTTATTTTAACCTATCTCCAAATTTGCATTATACTCATCAACCCATATCTATGACTCTACATGATGAATTGAGGAACAGAAAGTCAGTTTTTGGTAGTCCAGTATACAATATTCTGATTATGCAGCCATCTGGACTTAAAACAAAAAATGAAATATAGGTAAACCATTGCAATTTGGTCTTAGAAATGAGCCTCTAACAGGTATATTAAAGCTCATTTCATGACAAAATATTTCTTTTTGAAAAATATGGGATAATAAATTTTATACATGAAATAGGTCAATAAACCTAAATAAAATAATTCATTTATATTTAATAATGGAGCAGTAAATATCAAAATATAAAAAAATAAATTAAATTAAAAAAAAACGGTAGGAATCAGGGCTGTAGTTTTCTTTTACAAAAATAAAAGCTGGTAACCGTATCCAAGCTAGACATAGTCCACGCAAATTGAAGCTGTCATACCTACTGCATGATCTGTTTCCCCTAGTTTCTTTAACAGACAGAATCCATCAGCGTGTACAAAAGAAAAGAATAAAGGGAAATTGAGATAGCAGTTTAAACACGCATCTGACTAACCTGCTTAAATTAGAGCTGTGTTTGAAATGCGTCTCCTGATATAAAAATGTATTTAAGCTCTCTACCTTGGGGAAAGGCCATTAGATTTTCTCCCCTAGCTTTAACTATTGAGCTTTGATAAATGTTCCAACTCTGATTAGAATTAATAAAGAGTCTAGTGAATATGTTGTACTTGCAATTTTGGTTTTCCAAGGCAAGACACACGTGCATCTAGACAAACATTTGCCAAATGTTTCCTTTGTTTGTATGTTTGTAATTCTGCCAAAAGAGAACAATACACGCTGCAATTTGCTTGACTTAACGAGACTGCTATCTGAAATTCCCACTATATTTTAGAAGGTGTAATAGCCACAGGGAGATACATTTTCGGCTGGGCAATATTTAAGAAACAATAGAAAAATTATGATTATTAATTGTAGAATTCAGCTTGATTTGTCCTAAAAGTTGGTGTGTGTTGCTACCGTATTTTAAATCTGTAAATAAATGAGCATGATAAAAATAATCAAGGATTTTTTCCCAGGATATGGAAATGCTATGTATCACAAATAATGTTTTTGATTTAACTTTTGGAGTTTATAGTTTTGTTTTCCTAGAAAATAGACTTTTGGATTATACTTTGTAAAAAAATAATCTATTTAAGAAAAGCTGTCATTTAATAGACATTTTAAGAGATGTTTTAAATGCTAGTATTTTCTTGAAAAATCTTTTTTAAAGCTGAAACATTCAAAAAGAAAACCTGGATTAAACAGTTCAATTTTAAAAGGAGGGATATTTTTTGGAAATATCATCTTAAAGCTGTTTTGTATCAGTATTTTCAGCATTATTATAATATTATTTGTAATACTAAGTGTAACTCAGGCCTGGAGAAGGAATAAACCCACTATGCTAATGTATAGTACATCAGTAACTGTAAAACAGGGGTCCTTTGGAAGTTCTTCTTGTGTGTGTATATATATATATATATATATATATACATATATATGTAGTAACTCAAGACAGTGGCATGTGGGCATCCTTTCAGTGAATTGATTTCTTTGTACTAAAATCTCTAGTTTTCTAAGACAGTTCCATATATAAAAATGATTTCTACATTTCTCCAAGGCGGTACATATCCAAAGATGACACCGGGGGAAAAAGTGCTTGTTTTTCTGACGGAAGCAGTGTCTTTTCTTTTCCTTCCTCTTTTCTTTTGTGCATGTATCTGTGTAGCTAAGCCTAAGTGACCCTGTAAAATTTCTGCTGCAGATCACCTCTTCTGGATTTAGAATGTGTTTTCAAGGGCACTTGAGGAGAGATGTTCCTTGAGGAAACTCTATTTCCACCTGAAATAAACTATTCTCTTTTTTGTAACTATGGAATTATTAGAACATAAAACTGAATTTCTATGAACTCAGTGATTTTTGTTCAAATAATTTTATATGCTAATAGAGCCACAGCAAAAATATGAATTATCTCTCAAATTATTTTTGCTTCTTTGGAACACTGTAGTCTTTGTGCAAATGACATCATGAAACTAGCTGCCATGCAAAAGGTGTGAATCTACCAGCATCAGTACGCTCAGGGTAGGAACCTAGAGCCACAGGTCGTTACAGTTGTTTTTGTTATTTATTAAGATATACATAAAATAGCAAGCCGATAGTCAATATTAAAATTTTGTGGGCATGCCTCCAGCTAACTAGCTTAAAATCTTTACAAAGATTTTCATGATTAACCTGAGCTTGTGGCCTGTGTTTTACCCCTTATATTTTCCAACGTTCAATCCTAGCCCATTGTCATTATTTTCTAAGTATTGAGTTCTCACTGAATTCAAAGGAAATTGCACATTCTCTTTGGTTTTCTTTTCTTTGTGTGTGTGTTTAATAGTCAATATACTCCTCCCCGCAAAAAAGTTGGGTTTTTGTTTCTCGTGTATGTGATCACATTCCATCCATTCTCCCAGGAACTTTCTTAATAACTTAGTTGTTGATGCAATAGTATGAGCCATTTATTGAATGGCAAGTACTGTTTCTCCACATCATTGGGCCTTATCACCTTCCCCAATTTCAGGAAGTAGTAATCCATAGTAGTGCGTACCTTAGAATTCTGGGTATATACTTATAATTATAGTCTCATAAATATAATCTTACAATGGTAATCTCATAATAATTATAATCTTCATTTTAGCTCACTTTTTTCACTTTCAGAACTTTATATTCTGAAGAGCTGTAAAAGTGGGAGGTGGCCCCGAACAGTGGCTACAGCTCATTGAAGTGAGCATAGATAAAAGTGGAAAGGGAAAGTGGATGAGTATAAAGGTGCGGTCTGCGATTGCGCCGTGGCCAGAGGCTTTTCCCTTCGTGAATAAACGTGCATAAACGCAGCACTGATTCATTTATATTAGGATTTTCACTGCGTTCTGGGACTTGATTCTATTTTGACATTATTATGATGTCCTTTTATGTATTTTCATATTTCTTGTAGAAGCAGTATTTTAATAACATAATACTTTTTGGAACTTCATTCATCCAGGAATTTTAAACTTTTAAAATTTTCCTCATTCTTTTTTCATATGCTAACTTTCTCATGCCATGTCTAGGCTATATTTGTAAACACATGGCACAGATGACAGAAGATATAAACTTATTTTGGCTCTTATAAAAAACTGAATTGCACTGTAGTGTAAAACCAAAGTCAACTAACCATCCAACAAACAAAGGAGCCCGCTTTAATAATCTTCCTTGCCATATTTTTATTTTTCAAATCTTGTTCTGTACCAGGTTGGTTCACCAATAGTCAGAACCACAAACATATCCTGGAACTCTTTATTTACAATAAATTTTATCTTCTGAGAACCCAGTTCTAGTTCCAAGGAGTGCAGAAGCCCGAAAATAATCTCAAAAAAATGTCACTCTCCAGTTTTGCTGCCTGTTGAAAAGAATAAAGGCAGTACACCCTGTCTAACACCTGGAGAATTTCTCACAAAAATTGTGACTCAGTGAAAATTCTTAATACACAATAGGTTTCTTCCACATAAGTAAATGGTCTAGAACGTGAGGTATCATAGTTCGTTCTAGAGCATTTTCAGCATAGTCTCATTGACTTCACCCATTTAATCTATTAAACATGCATTTTCTCTTGAACATAAATCAAGAAAAGTAGTCTCCCAAGCCTTAGCATCCTTTCCAAACGTTACCTCATTTCCAGCTCACAACAACATAGCAAGTTAGTTATTATTGTATTCATTTTGAAAATGAAATCAGAGAAGTTAGGTAATTTTCCAAGGACACACAGCATGTATGTTTCAATATATTGGATTTTATAACACTGAATCTTTCCATTATACTGTTCTTCCCTCTGAGTAGGCTCTATCCCAGGGAGACCGAGTGATTCAAGCAAACATGTGCTGCCTCAATCTCCTTTACTCTTAAAATTTTATTGATATTTCTAGGGAAGAAAATTTGAGCAATGATTGATTTTAGCAGACCAGAATACTTCTCATTCGAAAGCATTTTAGAACAATTATTGATGTTTAGATCAATAAATATAGAATCCAGTGAGGAAAGTACTACTATTTCAAGGTTAACTCTTAGAAACTCTGACATCCTAATTTTCTTTTCTTGAAGGCAATTTGGAAAAAAATTGAGAAATGATTTCGTGTTATATTTTTTCAAGCAGAGGACCAATACAGTATCTAAAAAAGGAAAACAGAGTAGATGAAAAAAAGAAAAAAGATCTAGTTATCAGATTACCTTATTGTTTCTTCCCTTCATTTTCTGAGGTTACCATATAGTCACCTTTGAATTTGATTTTTTTTGTTGCCTTACCTACATTAAAGATATAAGATCTTTACAAAATATTTTAAATATTTCTATCTAAAGACAATAAATCACAGCTAATTTAAAGTTTTCTTAAATATTCAGATGAACTTGAAATTAAATGGGAAATACAAACTTACATATCCTAAATTTTAAAATAAAGTATATTTTATTTTGTAGTTAATTATACATACTTCAATAATGTCTGAATAAGATGTAATCCTACCATGAATTGTCTCTTTCAAAACCTTTTTTTTAAGAATGCAAGAAAGACAATTTGAATATTAACTTAGCTAGGCCCTATTTAGGGGAAAAAATAATAAAAATACCCTATTTGATGGGTATGTGGGTCTGAGATTGTTAGCATTTATGATAATACTCTCTATTCTTCATTGCCAATATTCTAATAATTTGGAAAGAAAGATTATAATTAACAAATTTACTCTGAAAATTATAATTTTTAGTAATAATGAATGCGATATGATAATTTATTTTATTTTGTGGCTCTTGAATTCCCAAGGACAGTGATTTCAGTTAATGGAAATTTTACCATTTGAATAATATTCTAAGAAAAGATTGATATATTGAAGCATGGTGATTAGAAAAATATGCATATTCTTTGTGCATAATAAATTCTAAAACAACAAATATGTTGTGTGGTACCTGACTGCTTTGTGGTGATATCAATTTTGTTCTGAACCCTGTCTTGGTGATGGATTGACTTGCACATGTATTCACACTGGGCACAAAGCAATGTCATTTATTTCTAGTTCCTTGAGAGTCCTGATAATTACAAAGAACTAAATCAGCCACGTATCAACCAGTTAACATAACTTCTATTTCCACTTGCTTTGCTGCCCTGCTTTTCTTAATTTCTAATATATGGCAGTGAAATGCAATATTCCAGAGACCATTAGGGTAATATGTTGTTATCATTTCATTTCAGTACATATGCAGAATCTCTTCTTTCTGAGGCGTGCTGTTTTTATCTCCATTTTTTACAACTAGCCACAACTCAAAATATATCTTACAGTGTTTACACTTCGTAGTTTAAAAAACCCGATTTATCTAACCTATGTGTCTTTTAATAACACAAAAATACAAAATTCTAAATTCTCTATCACTCTGACACATACACTTGGAGTTTCCTAAAATGAGTAGAAGATAGATGATTCATAAAAGCTACTCAAGCACCTGCCATAGATATGTATCTATTTAGCATCCGTACCAGCCAATAAAGAAGAACATATACTTCAAAAGTGCCTGCAAGGACTGGAAAACATATTTCAACATTATATGTTTAAACTTCTCAAGTGTTCTCTGTAGTCTCAAAACTTCATTGTCAACGGTGCTTCTTTGTTGTCTTGCAGCAGAAATTACATGTGATTTCAAAAAGTTGAAATGAACCAATATGATATATTTTATAATTTATATGCAATATGACCTTATGATTTGAGATTCAATCCATTTTTATGACCACAGGAAGAGTTACTTTTTAATTCTGAACTCTATTTTCTATAAAGAATGTCAAGAAGTGCTGCATTGATTTTTTTTATTAAATTATCAAAGGTATTAAATTTTAGAGGTTATTTTGAAGACTTTATTGAGAACTCATAAAAATCTAACTCTGGACTCTGTTGGTAATCTTTTACAAATCCTTTGGTTATGAATATAATCAATTAGCACATTCTTCTGGATGAATTATGTGGATATTTATCCTTAAAATTTCAATTGAAAAATAATCATTCTTTGAAAATATTTAAAATGAATATTGATAACATTGTAATTCTATATCTTCCAAATGTTCTCATTTTTAATCTTATTTTAAATGAGTGTTACAAGTCTCATTTTCTCTAATGGGTTTTATTTCTCTGATACAGCAAATGCTTTGGCCTCTGTAGATAGAACAGGTATCACAACATTATATATACAGAAAAGGCACAAATGAATATTACAGTTTAAGAGAGTTTTTTTTTAATCTAATCGCTTTTCAGATTTCTGTGAATGTAGAACCTACCTTTATAAAGAAAGTTAATTTCAGTCAATAATTTAGCCAGGTATCATTCTTTGTGTAATCTTGTCTGCAAGGATGCATCTAGAATTTCACAATAGGAAAGATGTATTTCTTTATTTAAAGGTGTTACTTATAATACACTGATAATAATATGACTAAGAAAAAATACTATGTAAGACATAGGTTTTTCGTGCTGTGATTCACTGCTAGAGTTTAGGTATGTTCTGTTTGTTTTTCCCTTCACTGGCTTTTACACGTAATAAATAAAATATTTAAGTAAAGGTTAACTTTTAACTAAAACCATATTAGAGGTATGTTCATCTCTCATACTGTAGTTTGGACCCAACACCACATATTTCCTATTAAAAGAGAGCTGGACAGAAAGAGGAATATACATATAAACACATTCTTGAATGTTCTTGATGAGTGATAAAATACAGCCACTGCCTGGAAATTTGTACTTCGACTATGTTTCAACTAAATGCCTGATTTAAAGAGTTTGTACTGGATACATTAGATCAGAGTCTGATAAGCCTTAGTTTTATCCTCAGACAAACAGAACAAAATACTCAAAATTGTACTCTTGCAGCTTTTTGACCCCAACAAATATTACCTAAGACCAATACATTCGGTAAAGCTGCGGCACCATCTCGGCAGCCTTAATCACTGTATCCTGATTAGGTAAACAAGGCTGGTTATTAGAGGCTTCCATGTTGCTCAAAACTATTGAGTTTAAGAATTTTAAGCAGTATATTGAAGTATTGCTTGCTGTGTGGAAACTAAAATAAAGACCAGGTATTTATAATCGCCTAAGAAATGACATTTTTAAGTGAAGTTATACCATTAAGTGTTGCAGAAGTTAAAGGATTAGTACTAAACTTAGTTACTACCTGAATCATAATATAAAGCCAAAAAGATTACTAGAATACAGGACCTTGGAGAAGAATATTTTGTTAATCAACTGAGACAAACCAACATCTGATTGTTCAATAAAGTTACAGTAACCCTTGCTTCCAGATACAAGGGCTGAATGTAGATATTTCCAGAAGAATCTTTCATAATGAATTTCAGAAGCTGCTCTGATCATTTATATCAACTCAGCCACATGATAGGTAAGCCCATTACATAAATCAGGGTAATCGTGCTACTGCATTAAACATAAAATTGGAACCATTGTAAACATGTTATTCGGTTTCTTGCCAAAGATGCATACGCTTATTTGCCAAAGGAGGTTGTATAAACGCTTTTTAGAAAGGAATTGTTTGCTTAATTAGGAATATAGGTTCTAATGTTTATACTCTTTGAACCATTCAACTATGGGAGGTGAACAAACATCTTCCCAAGATATCTGATTAAGTGTAAGGCATCTAGAAAAGTTACCACCAAAGAAAAAGGAATTCATATCATTGTACTTAAAATCAAGGAAATAAATTCAGTAATTGCAATCTGGTCAAACAATGTGCCCTTAAACAAGTTACATAGATCCCCTTGTGTTTGTTCTAAAACATGTTGGATAAATGAGACTGACAATATTCTGTGCATAGAGCACTTGAAATGAGCTAATGTATGAGCTCAATTCCAGATCTGAGAGTTTCTTTCTAGCGGCCTGGGGCCAATAGGTACCACAGTTGTTCCAGAGGTAGAGTGGAATAATACGAGGACATAGCTCCCATGGTTGTCATGAGGATTAGATAAGTTAATATCTGTAACACACTTAGAAATAGTGCCTAGCACAGAATAACAGCTACCTACATGTTTTATCAATGAAGAAATCAATCAAATAAAATCCTTTAACCTTCCTCTTAGGTAAGAATGCCTTGTAGCACTTGGCTTTGTCCAAGTTTATCAACCCTTAAACAATGATGATGCCACCAGAAATGGAAGAAGAAAAAAATCTGTTTATCTTCGAGAGAATCTCAAGCAAAATATCATAAGGATCTCTATATTCTTTAAACTTTTTAGATAGTTTATTGAAGTTTTTTAAGATCCCATGATCCAAACATGGTTATGATGTGGATAAATTTGCACAAGGATTTTGAAGCTCCTAGAGTCTTTAAAAAGAGAGGAGGTAGTCAGAGAGAAAAAAATTATATCTTTAGTGTCATGTTCTTGAGCTATATTACATTTCACTGATTTTTGTCTTGCTGAAGATAAGGTTGTGCCCAAACATGGTAAGTCTACCATATGTTTAAAACAAATGTTTCAACTTTACACAGAGCTGTTTTTTCATCACGTTTTGTTACCCCCCCACATACAAGCATGCACACACATGCACACACACACACAAATATTTCCTATGTTGAGCTGCTTCATTATCTATTTGAAAAAAAACATTCATGAGCATGCTTACTGAAATGTCAAAAAGTTATTGACTTTCAAGTCTGCAGTAGTATATTATGATAAGCAGAATCTACTGTCTCTTACCAGTATTGGAAAGAGAGTATTAATGTTGTACTTAGCTGACAAAGATAGTAGAGAAATACCACAGGATTAATATTTATGAAGTATATTACTTTTTTTATATTACATAAAAGGACAGAAATAAATACAAAGATTCAAAGTATTTACTATTTTATTTTGTATTGTATTTCAAACAGCCAGGATGTTCCAATTATTTCTCTTCAATAATTCCTCAATGAGACAGCAGTCTTATAAATTAACTTCCATCAAGCCTTCTCTCAACACCTGCATGAAAGCCTTAAAGCTAAGATTTGTAATAATAAATTCTGAATTTTCCACTGAAAGTTCTGATGCTTAAAGACCTCTTAATCCACACTGTGGGGCAGGTAAAACAACAATTGAATATAGGATTTAAAATTAATAGGGTTGTATTTTTTATTCGTTCAGAAGAATAAGAAACAGTTTAAATAAGATTAAAAAAAATCTAGGATAATTTGAGTGTTCCTAAATAAAACTATTCTGTTAACTTTATTGCATTCCACGTACAATCAGCTTTGTTTGTGCATTTATGCAACCCATCTATAGGTTAGTCCTTTACCATCTGTTAAATAATTTTTTTTTTTTATAGCTAGGATGGAAAGACAAAATGATAGGTTACTTACACTCGAGGTATTTAGATACATGCTTCATTTACTTCACATAAAAAAAGTGATAAGGAGTTCTGTTTAGTTGCCCTAAGTAAATTTTTATTAATTTTAGTAATGCCTAAATATTACTGAGTGATATTCTGTGTAGGCAGACACTAGGAAATGCTGTACATGGTATTTTTTTATTTAATCCTCACAAGATTGTGTGTGTGTTATGGATTGAATTTTGTCCCTGAAAATATGTGTCATAAATCCTAACCCCCTAGGCCTGTGGTTATAATCCCAACTGGAACTGGGTTTTCTTTGTTACATTCATGAGACAGTATTAATGTAGGGTATGCTTCAAGTCAATCTCTTTTGAGATATAAAAGAGATCAAACAAGCAAGCTAGAAGTCAGAGATGGGGAAGATAGATGCCAAGCCACATGAAGACTGTCCAGGAGCAGAAGCTCAAAAGAGAAAAGGACCTTCCTTCAGAGCTGACAGAGAGAGAAGCCTTTCCCTAGAGCCAGTATCGTAAATTTGGACCTCTAACCTCCTGTGACAAAATCAATATCTGTCTGTTAAAGCCACCCACTTGTGATATTTCTATCATAGAAGCACCATTGTTGTTGTTGTTAGGTGCTGATGAGTTGGTTCTGACTCATAGTGACCCTATGTACAACAAACGAAACACTGGTCATGTGCCATCCTCACAATCATTGTTATGCTTGAGCCCACGGTTGCAGCCACTGTGTCAATCCATCTCATTAAGAATCTTCCTCTTTTTCTTTCTGGGATGAACTGAATGCTTTGAAGGTCAGCGGAGCAAGGGCAGGGGTTTGGGAACTATGGCTTAAGGGGACTTCTAAGTCAATTGGCAAAATAAATTCTATTATGAAAACATTCTGCATCCCACTTTGAAGTGTGGCATCTGGGATCTTAAATGCTAACAAGCGGCCATCTAAGATGCATCAATTGATCTCAGCCCACCTGGATCAAGAGAGAATGAAGAACACCAAGGTCACACGATAACTAAGAGCCCAAGAGATAGAAAGGGCCACATGAACTAGAGACTTACATCATCCTGAGACCAGAAGAACTAGATGGAGCCCGGCCACAACCAATGACTGCCGTGACAGGAAACACAACAGAGAACCCCTGAGGGAGCGGGAGAACAGTGGGATGCAGACCCCAAATTCTCATAAAAAGACCAGACTTAATGGTCTGACTGAGACTAGAAGAATCCTGGCGGTCATGGTCCCCAAACCTTCTGTTGGCCCAGGACAGGAACCATTCCTGAAGACAACTCATCAGACATGGAAAGGACTGGACAATGGGTTGGAGAGAGATGCTGATGAAGAGTGAGCTACTTGTATCAGGTGGACACTTGAGACTGTGTTGGCGTCTCCTGTCTGGAGGGGAGATGGGAGGGTAGAGAGGGTTAGAAACTGGCAAAACGGTCACGAAAGGAGAGACTGGAGGGAGGGAGCAGGCTGACTCACTAGGGGAAGAGTAAGTGGGAGTATGTAGTAAGGTGTATATAGGCTTATGTGTGACAGACTGACTTGATTTGTAAACTTTCACTCAAAGCACAAAAAAAATTATTTTTTTTTTAAAAAAAAAAGAATCTTCCTCTTTTTAGTTGGCCCTCTACCTAGCATGATGCCCTTCTCCAGGGACTAGTCCTTTCTGATAACCTGCCTAAAGTATGGGAGACAAGTCTTGCCATCCTTCCTTCCAAGGAGCATCCTGGCTGTACTTCTTCCAGGACAGATTTGCTAGTTCTTTTGGCACTCCATGGTATACAGAAGCACTAGAAAACTAAAGAGCATATATATTCATATTATTATTCCCATTTTAACTTTGAGGACAATAAGTATTAAGAACTTGCCCTGACAGCACTGTTCTATATAAACACAGCAGATAACAAAATTATTTCTTCCATATTTAATAGGAGAGATTTGTAAATAACCTGTATAGTCATTTTACATTTGAAGAAATTTGAGGCAGAAAAATAGGATTATTGCATGTTATCCTAACAATACCTTACTTGCATGGCATAGGAAAAAAAAAAGGACTTTCACTCCTCAACAACATGTGATATGCAGATGTCACAACCTTGCTTTCCGAAGTGAAGAACACTTGAGGCACTTACAGAGGAAGGTCAAAAGTTACAGCCTTCAAAATGGATTACATCTGAATATAAAGAAAATGAAAATCCTCCATACTGGTCCAATAGACAATATCTTGATAAATGGTAAAGAAATTGAAGTTGTCAAAGGCTTTATTGTACTTCGATTACCAATCAATGCCCATGGGAGCAGCAGTCAAGAAATCAAACAACATATTGCATCGTTGTTTGCATGGTTGAAAATCAAAAATTTCACTTGACAGCTAAGGTGTGCCTAACCCAACTCATGGTCTTTTCAACCACCTTGTGTGCATGCAAAAGCTGGACAATGAAAAAGAAAGATGGAAGAAAAACTGACACATCCCAATTGTGATGTCTGTAAAGAAGATTGAATATACTGTTTACCTCCAGAAGAATGAAAATATCAGTCTTGGAAGAAGTACAGCCAAAATGCTCTTTAGACACAGGAACGGCGAGGCTTTGTCTTGCTTACTTTGGACACGTCCTCGGGAAAGACCAATCACTATAAAAGGGTATCATGCTTGGTAAAGTAGAGGGTCAGCAAAAATGAGAGAAATCTTCCATGAGATGGACTGACACAACTGCAACAATGGGCTCAAACACATGAAGGATTGTGAGAATGGCAAAGGACCAGCAATGCTTCGTTCATATATATAAGTTTGCCATGAGTCAGAGCCAACTGAAAGGCAAATAACAACAACAATGTAATGGCGGTTCAGTATTTAAAAATCAATTAACATGTTAATGATTATAGCTGGAGACATCAGTATGAATATATGTTTAATTTTATATAGATCCCTAAAACAAACCCATCGCCCTGCTTCCATTGAGTCGATTCCGACTCCTAGAGTCCCTAGAGGACAGAGTAGAACTGCTCCATAGAATCCAAGAAGCACCTGGTGGATTCGAACTGCCAACCTTTTGGTTAGAAGCTGTAACTCTTAACCACTATGCCACCAGAGTTTCCTTTACAGATGGTTGCATATAGAAATATTTACAGATATGTGTATATACTGCATGTTAGTATACACACATATATTTCCTTGCTCTGTAAGCTGAGGGAGCCTATAAGCAAGGATGAACCAGTAACAATGAGCACACACCTAGACCCAGATCTTGGTTTCAAATACTATTTTCCAGTAAAATGAACCAATCCTTCTCAGAGAAATGGTTGATTTTAGGGCAGTGGCAGGAAACACACAAGATGCACCTGGAGCATCCTATAGAACAAGAAAGTAAGGAAGTGCACATACTCACACACACACACACTCGCACACAAACACACACACAAATGAGGGTATGTCAAAAGGATGTAGGAGCCAATGGAAAAGGCTCTAAATGGCCAAAATTGGAATAATTCGAGCAAAAATTAACAAAGTAGAATTGAATTATAATTCAAAGTATAAAATGTAAATTGAAGATTTATAATATAAACAAAAGATTCAATAAACACAAGAAAAAGGGAAGAAAGACCAATCTTCCATGCATAAGAAATCCAAACAATTTGTGTAGATACTCTGTCTGCAAGGAGGCGGAGCATAGCTACCCATGCCTTATGTGTGGACTACATATAGTGATGTCCTTCAGCGTGGAAAGCAGGAGAAAATAGTGACTTATGGTGAAAAACCTAACAAATGCCAGTTGCCAAATTGACTCTGACTCATGGTGACCCCGTGTGTGTTAGGGTAGAACTGTACTCCATGGAATTTTCAGTGGCTAATTTTTCAGGAGTAAATCTCTGGGCCTTTTTTCTGAGGCAACTCTGGGTGAACTTGAACCTCTAACCTTTCTGTTAGCAGACAAGCGCATTAAACATTTGCAAGTAGAGATTATATCTAATAATAGTTGTCAAAACTGTTAAGAGTAGAGAATGGCATTTTTCTTTGAAGTTGTTTATTTTTTGACCAACTTATATTCCTACTGGAAATCCTGGTGGTGTAGTGGTTAAAAACTACAGCTGGTAACCAAAAGGCCCACAGTTTGAATCCACCAGGTGCTCCTTGGAAACTCTATGGGGCAGCTCTACCCTGTCCTAGAGGGCCACTATGAGCCGGAATTCACTTGATGGTAATGGGTGGGTGTGTGTGTGTGTATTCCTACTGCTTTTATAAGGTTTTTGCCTCCCCACAAACATATTAATTGTAATGCAGGTCAGAACAATGATAGAGGAAAATTCAATTCCTTAACTTCTCCCTCCCCTTTTTTGTAAAATTGTCTACTTGACATTTTTTACCTTAGCCAGTTAAATTTAAGTCTTTTAAAAAATTTCTACCCTACAAATGCTAATAATGTATTGTCTACCTGTAGGAAAAGCATTTTTGTGTTTCTGCATGATTGGAGATTTTCTAGCAAGGTTTACTAATACTTTGGACCTGGGAATTTAAATTATGTCTGAATAGAGGGGGGAGACCATTTGGAGAGGCTTATATTTCAGGAGGTATACATTTACATTTCAAAACATTTACACGTCCTGGGACCAAAAAGACTTTCCCTGGAAAGTAAAGCTAGGAGTTCAGTCTTTTTATTTTTTTTTTAATTTGGTGAAAAAGTAAGTAACAAAACATACACCAACTCAACAATTTTTGTATGTACAAGTCATAACATAAATCATACATTCTTTAAATTGTACAACCATTCTCTTTATTCCTTTCAAATCATTCTACCACAATTAACATAAACTCAACACCTCCCCTCGCCAACCCAAGCAAAAACTCCCCTTCTCCCTCCCCTCTCATCCCTGTTGTTATGTGCTCTTGAGTCGGTTCTGACTCATAACAACTCTATTGGACAGCATAGAACTGCTCCACAGGGTCTCTAAAGAGCAGCCAGTGGATTCAAACTGCTAGCCTTTTGGTTAGCATTCAAGCTTTTAACCACAGAGCTATCAGATCTCCCTGGCAACCACTAATAATGTTTGGTTTCTATATATTTGCTTTTTTCCTGTAAGTAAGATCATACAGCATTTGTCCTTTTGGGATTGATTTATTTCACTCATCATGTTATTTTCAAGGTTCCTCAAGGCATACATCAGGACTTCATTTCTCTTTACGACTGAGTAGTATTCCACTGTGTGTATACATCACATTTTATTTACTCATTTCATCTCTTGATGGATATTTCAGTTTTTTTCTACATTTTTAGCTATCATGAAAATGGAAAGTGCTGCAATGAACATTGGTGTATGGATTTCTGTTTGCATGCCTGCCTTCACTTCTTCTGGGTTTGTAATCTAAGACTGAGATTGCTGGGTCATATGGTAGCTCTATGTTCAACTTTTTGAGGAACTGCTAAATTGTTTTCTACAGTGGCTGTACTATTTTACATTTCTACTAGCAGGAGATGATGGGAGTTTTGACTTATCATCCATCTAGAGATCTTCAATTATATTCCAAAGGGTAAGAGTAAGAAATTAGGATTGTTCTCAAGGAAAATTTATTTACAATAAGAACAAAATATTCTTTTGTTTCTCAGGACTGGAGGGAGACGCATGTCCCTTACCTATATAACCATTCAGATTAACTTTTTTTTTTTTCTTTTTTGGTTTCTCATCTCTAGTATTGACCCTGATACCTGTGGAATGACATCTGCTACTCATCCCGTTCTCTCCAGGATAAGAATTAAAGGAAAGTAGAAATGTTATGGTTATTATTTATGTAAACTATAATCATCTGCCTCTACTCCATAAATCCCATGTCTACATTTAGCAAATCAATTATAGATATTAAAAACTAAACAAGTATTTTATATAAACAAGAGTAGCTTTTATTATTTAAAACAAAAAGTGATAAAACTTCTTGAAAACAAAGTAGTTAAGTGTATTAATTTCCTAGGACTGTCATAATAAAATGTCAAAACTGGGTGGTAGTTTAAAAGAACAGAAGAAAATAATTTTATTGAAACAAATTTATTATCTGACAGTTCTGGTTGCTAGGATTCTGAACTCAGGGCTTAGCTAGGGCCATGCTCTCTTTGTCTGCTTTAGTGCAAACCTTTCCTTGTCTTTTCTAGCTTCTGATAGCCTCCAGCATTTCTTGATGTTCCTTGGCTTGTAGATACATCTTCGCATGTATCTTGAGTTTCTGTCCCTGTGTCTCTTCTCCTCTTTAATAAAGACATCATTCAGATGGGACTAGGACATGCTATTCAGGTATGACCTGATATACACTAATCTTAAAATCTATTTGTATCCTTTTTACAAATGTCATGCTCATAGGTAAGAGGATTATGAAGTGTAATGTACAATTGAGACATTTGTTATCTAAATCAAGGGAAGATATAGGCATGAAGAGGCATATGGGCTCACACTGAAAATGAGGGGGCAGTGAAGTGTCCTCATTAGATTGTTTTCTCAATTTTTAATTTAGATTTGGAGAAGGGAGATGGGGGAGGATGCCATTATGACTATGAAAGTCTTCTAATATTGAAAGGATGCTGGTATGATTGTACAATTCTTCCAGTGCAGACAATAGGTTGGTATGACTATAGTTCCCCCCTCATATCACCGGAACTTTATCACCTGAACTTTCTTTTTTTTTACCTAATATGGTGGCCCTAGGACCAAGGATGTAACTCTGTGTGCCTGAAGCAGGGATATTTCCTAAGCAAGAAACTGTAAGCACACTTTTAAAACTTCATGTCAGAATTCCTAAGCACCTAATGGGGTGCATTTTGTCTTCACTCCATCCTGCAAAACTGGGGTTAAACATGAATGTAGCTATGTTGCCTAGTGGTTGAGATAGCCCACTAGATCTAGACCTATGTAATGCTACCCTATATATATGGGAGTAGACAGAGACGGAGGCACTTACTAGACTACCATCGTTGAAAGTAATCTGTAACAGCACAGTAGTCAAGCCTAATGTCCCTTCCAAAGGTGGAAAAGTTTGAGCATAAAAGGAAAAAAGATGAAATATGACAGCTAAGATAAAGAATAAATAAAGTGGCAATGCAACAAGGGCATTCAATATTACATTGCTACCTCAGGGGAGTCTTGGAGCAAGAGAAGATATTGTCTCTTAGTTCAGTTATACCAAATGCCTTAAAGGGTGAAGCCAAGACCTCTCCTGCTTTTATAACTTGACAAGGTCAAAGAGAAACTTATACATCTGTATGTCATCACTCTGGGAGACATTTTGTTCTTATGATCTGATGATGATGATGTGGATTAATTGTTAATGACTGAGTGGAACTCTAGTAATCTTACAGTATTTTTTGACTTATTTTTCAGGTTACATTTATCATACTGCATTATGCTGCATCACTGACATTGGTGGTAAAATTATAGTACTGATATTAATGATCAAATGTATTGAGAAATTAAGTTAAAAGCCTCCTATCCTTATCCCACACTGGCTCCTCCAAATGTTAGGCATATGATCAATTTGGTATTAAAAAAAAAAAAAAAGCCTGGCCAAAAGCCAGGGACATGATCTGTTAATAAGGAACTTGACCTCCAAAAAATATACCTAGCTTTTGTCCTGGCTCCTGAAAATAATCTACACCTTTGGATTTTTTTTTTAGTGAGAGGAGGGCCTTTGTTATTCACAGTAGGTCCCTCTGACCACACTTGATTGTCTCTGCTAAGGAGAGGATTCCTAGTCGGGGCTGGCTGTACCAGAAAGGCAAACCACCACGTGATCAGAGGGTTGGGATTTTAGGCCCTGTTATGGACTGAATTGTGTTTCCAAAAATATATGTGTCAACTTGGCTAGTCCATGATTCCCAGTATTGTGTGATTGTCCACCATTTTGTCATCTGATATGATTTTCCTATGTGTTACAAATCCTACCTCTATGATGCTAATGAGGTGGAATTACCAGCAGTTTTTTTATGTTGATGAGGCAGGACTCAATCTCCAAGATTAGGTTGTGTCTTTTGCGATATAAAAGAGAGAAGCTAGCAGAGAGACATGGGAACCTCTACCACCAAGAAAGTAGCACCAGGAGCACAGCTTGCACTTTGGACCCGGGGTTCCGGCATGGAGGAGCTCCTAGACCCAGGGAAGATTGATGACGGAGACCTTCCTCCAGAGTTACACAGACAGAAAGCCTTCTCCTGGAGTTGGTGCCCTGAATTTGGACTTCTAGCCTACTAGACTGTGAGAAGATAAACTTCTGTTTGTTAAAGCTGTACACTTGTAATATTTCTGTTACAGCAGCACTAGATGGTTAAGACGGGCCCCATGATATTAATCTAAACTTTGGGGACTTGCAGCCAAGTTGGGAATAATTCAGTGTATTCTGTTAGACACTGAAACTCAGGTGAGCTTCCTGGATTGACAATACTCTGTGCATATTGTTACGCGTTGATATTGGAAGGGCAACAGGTCCCATACCTGTCCTCTGTGTTTCTTCCTTTGGCTGATTTTAACTTGTATTCTTTCACTAAAATAAAACTGTGATAGTAAGTATGGCTTTTTTTTTCTGAGTTCTGTGAGTCATTCTAGTAAATTATCAGACCTGAAGGTGGTCATAAAAAAAACAAAGGTCATAGGGACCTCCAAATTTGTAGCAAGCTGGTCTGAAGTGAGAGTGGTTCTGGGAAACCCTGAGCTTTCAGCTGCATTCTAAAGCTAGGTCAGTCAGCCTTGTATGGATTATTCCTTCATATTTTGCAGTTTGGCTAAAATACATTATACCAGCACACTCTCCTTTAGACAGCGCAATGCTCACCTCTATATTATATCCATAGTTTACCTACATTATATCAAAATATGAGAATGAATTCAACCAAATGATCAGGTCCTACTCCCTACTCCCATATGGGGCTGAAGAACTTCTAAGGAAACTGATTATGATACTCCTCAGTTACTGTCCTCAGTGCAAATGCTAGCAGACCACAATACGTGAAGTTAAAAAAAAAGTCTGCTCATTTTTTTCAACTATGATCTCTTAAGAAACCTTATTTGACTTCTCATAGAATTCTAGGGTTCCACAGAATCCCAGCTGATCGGGAAGCACTGGAGATAAGGAAGTAAACAAGCTAGATTTAGTGTTCTTTGCCTGAATCTCCTTAACACACCCATCTCCTTACAGAGGTGAAATTCCTGACTGATTTCCTAAGCTCATGCTCTCCTTCCTCTGTCATTGTCAACTCCATTGAAAATTAGTTTCTCCATCTTCCAGGCTTACACAAAATTCTAAAATTATCATTTAAACAGTTGTGGTGCTGAACAGATGCTGAACTTAGTGTCACTCTTAGAAATTCTTGATAATTAGTTACATTAACAGTACTGTAAATGCTTAAGGATATTAATGAAATGGGAGGATTTGTTAGACAATTACGAAGACATCTCAGTAACCAATTGTCATTTATATTCAATCAGGGCATTGTAATGATTAAGCTGAGAGACTTTTGTACAATAAATTCACTCATTCACTTAACAGGTTTTCATGGAGTGTCTACTTTGTGGCAGGCAATATTCTTAGCACTGGAATATATAGTAATGAATGGAAGCCTACTCTGCAACTCTCTATCCTGAAAGAGCTTTCATTCTAGAAATGCAGGGAAATCCACATAGTGTTACCTAAAACATATCCTGCTCAGTGCGACTTCTGGCCAATAACGACACATAGAGATGAGGAGGGAGAAAGAGCATTTATTCCAAGCGCGCAAGCAGGGAGCAAGGTGTATACCTCAAAGCAAGCTCTTCTAACAAAGGGAGACAGAACCTTTTATACTGTCTCTCACAAGGAAGTACATAACAAACATTACGGACTACATAGGTTATCATGGTGCACAGGTGCAGTAAGGCAAATAAAATTTTTTTCTTTTGCATGGAGGCTAGTCAACTGTGTTTGACTGGCTTGAGACACACCCAGCACTTTAAGGACAATGGACTGGAGAGGGCAGCTTCTCCTTTGTCTGAGCAGCTCCCAATTGAGCCATACCCAGTGCTATCAGTTAAGGCTTTGTTTGATAACTGCTAAGGAAACCCTGGCTGACTAGTGGTTACAGCTTCAGGTGCTCACTGAAATGTCAGCAGTTTGAATCTACCAGCTGCTCCTTGGAAACCCTAAGGGGCATTTCTACTCTGTCCTATAGGGTCACTATGAGTTGAAATCAACTCAGTGTCAGTGGGTTTGCGTTCTGGTTTTTATAAGCATCTCCTGGCTGCTTTGGCTATCAATAGTAGTTTATTTTATTGAGAAATATCTTTTATTTGGTCCGAAACCATGATCTTCATATTTACCTTTCTTCCATATAGCAGGCCACTGGTACTTAGCCTCTTTTCCTCCCTCTCATTAGCTGTTAAAACACTTATGTCTCTTTCCTTTTATCTAGCTGCAGAAAGGAATACAATCTCTTTCTTGAGTGCCCCTTTACTTCTGTCCTAAATTTAAATATGTGAGATTCTTTGGGGATTGTGATGGCATTTCTTATAAGAAGCCATATAAGGAGGCGACAGTAAGCACGGTTCATTAGTAAGATAACAGTGTCATTGTTGTACTTGTGTGCTGTAGAGTAGATTTCGACTAATAGTGGCTCTGTAGGATAGAGAAGAACTGCTGCATAGGGTTTGCAAGCTGTAATCTTTATGTGAGCATATCTTTAGGTCTTCTCTCCCTGGAGTGGCTGGTGGGTTGAACTACTGACCTTTTGGTTAGTAGCCGAGCACTTAACCATTGCACCCCTAGGGCTCTTAAAGATAACACCAGGTGGTATGATAAATAAACTTGAAACTCTCATTGTCATTTTTTTTTTTTGCTTCTGGAAGAACAAAGTGGTTGCACCTAAGAGTGGGTGCCTGTCTTCCAAAAGCTGACAGAGACCTAGGCTGTACCCTCTATAGCATGTTGACTTCCAGTATCACTGTGCTTCCCTGCATCAACTTGGCAGAAAGAGAAAGAATATAGAACATACCATAAGGGAAATTCTTATTGACCAAAAGGGATACGCATAATGTCTGCCCTTTGTCCGTCATCTGGAAGTTAGCCTCTGTCCATACCCACCTCCAAAGAGGCTGGCATATATATATATAGTTTATATGTGGGTTCAGAAAAAAAAAAAAAGAGAGAGAGAGAGAGATACAAGGTTGCTAAAAAGATAGCCAAAGCCTGCCATAAATAAGGAGGTTTCTAGGATTGTATAACATTTCTAAGGCTATTTATTGTAGTTGATTGATGATTAATACTTTTACATTCCTGTAGCTGTGAATCTACTTAAATAAAACTTCCATGAGTTTAGTGATTTTTCCAGCATGTAAACATGTTCAGTGAATGAATAAGTGAACAAAAGAATGAATGAAAAATTGATTACCTTTTGATTCAAATGAACAACTTGCCTTTCTGACAGGTGAATCTCAGTTCAATAGGACTCTGAAATATACTACATGTAGTTGACTATTCTGCTTATTCCAAGGAGAGACAAACATAACTGGGAAAAGAACGAAATTAAAAAATAAACTTTAATTATATATCCACCCACAGTGAATTATAACTACCCCAGTTTCTCCTTAACTTGATCTACCTAAATGTTAAAAGGAGCAAAAGGAAATCCAATACAATCAACATACAGCAATTTAACATGTACTATGAGCCACAAGGATCATGGTGCTGCAGTGGTTAAAGAGTTGCTAACCAAAAAGTTGACAGTTCGAATCCACAAGCTGCTCCTTGGAAACCCTAAGGAGCAGTTCTACTCTGTCCTATAGGGTTGTTATGAGTCAGAATTGACTGATCACAACAGGGATGTGCTGTGAGAATCAAAATATAATCCCCATCAGCTAGGAAGAGCTCTTGTGGTCATTTGTTACAGTGATTTTTACCAAGGTTCGCCTAGTATAGCAGTTACTGTTTAAAAAAAAAAAAAAAAAGGCTAAAATTGAAGGTCTTCCCATTCTCTGCTATTTGCTTGCACGCCAAAACTGTAGACCTAACTTATATCAGAATTTCTAATCACCATATCATGTAACTCACTACAGAATGGTGTCAACACATGCAAGGCTCTAACTAATCATGAACATGGCCCTAAACATACTCTATATTCTAACAGAAAGACAGACACATAAATAAAAGATTACAACACAGTATTAAGAGTGCTATGGTGAAGTATCTACACTAGTATATACACAGTAGTGGTAATGAGGGAGGAAAACAGTAAACTTTCCTTAGGCATTGAGGGGTGCTTCCCAGGAGTATCTTTAGAGTAGAAACTTGCCGGATGAACGAGAAACAGGAGGCAAGTGAATTTTAAGAGTACATGCAAAAGCTACGGATATGAGGGAACAGGACAACACTTTTGAAGCTGGGTTATAGAGTGAGAGTTTGTAGGCCGTAAATATAGAAAGAAGGTTGGAGTGGGGTGCCGAAGGGCCTCTCCTATAATGCTAAAAAATTGTATATTCTTTTCATTGCCAGGGATAAAGCAGTATGACTTGAAAGGGCCAAATTGACGTAGCTGTTGTGACACAGAGGATGTTTTCACATGTCAAAACATAAGCTATTACCGTGTACAACCAAATAATGTGTGTGACAGACATCAATGGCTCTTTCCCTTACGCTGTTTCTGACTCCTGTCCTAGTGTATGTGAGAAATTCAGTGAGGCTCAGAGATGGGGTGAGAGAGGAAGTAAAGTTCAAGGGTGAGGATGATGCTAGGGTGAATGGTGTAAGGTTGTCTGCTTTGTGCCTTTCTTGTTAAAAAAAAAAAAAAAAATTCAAGAAAGCAAAATCACCTGGAATCTAATGGCATGGACTTTGAAGGAATATGTCAAGTGTGCCTGAGTCAAAATGTCAAGTGATCTGTCAAAATGCCTGTGTTAAACAGCCATATCAAACTATCCTGTGCCTTCCTGGAAATATAAAAATTTGTTGGTTTTATCATGAATAGATTTTTTTTAACCAAAGTACAGAAATACAATGGATTACCTAAAATAGAAAAGCATTTTAGAATAAACTAAGATCAACAGGTTAAAATTAATCCAGAGTCTGGATCACATAATATGTATTTAATGAGTGAATAAATGAAATTTCCAAATAATACTCTAATAATTAGGACTGCTTTGGAAGGTAAAAAGTAAAACACAACAAAGAAAGAAATAATAAACCCTTTGCCATCGGGTCAATTCTGACTCATAGCAACCCTATAGCACAGAGTAGAACTGCCCCATAGCGTTTGCAAAGAGCAGCTTGTAGATTCGAACTGCTGACCTTTTGGTTAGCAGCCTGAACGCTTAACCACTTGGAAGGTTGTTGTTGTTATTAGGTGCTGTTGAGTCAGTCCCGACTCATAGTGGCCCTACGCAAAACAGAACGAAACACTGCCCAGGCCTGCACCATCTTCACAATTGTTGCTATGCTCAAGCCAGTTGTTGGCAGCTGCCGTGTCAATCCATTTCCTTGAGGGTCTTCCTCTTTTTCACTGACCCTCTACTTTAACAATCATGATGTCCTTCTCCAGGGATTGATCCCTCCTGATAATATGTTCAAAGTATGTGAGACATAGTCTCACCATCCTTGCTTCTAAGGGGCATTCTGGCTGCACTTTGTCTAAGACAGACTTGTTCATTCTTTTGGCAGTCCATGGTATACTTAATATTCTTCTCCAACACCACAATTCAAAGGCATCAATTCTTTGATCTTCCTTATTCATTCTCCAGTTTTTGTATGCATATGAGGTGCTTGAAAACACCATGGTTTGGGTCAGGTGCACCTTAGTCCTCAAGGTGACATCTTTGTTTTTCAACACTTTAAAGAGGTCTTTTGAAGCCAATTTGCTGCTTCCATGAGTGTTGATTGCGGATGCAAGTAAAATGAAATCACTGACAAACTCAATCTTTTCTCCACTTATCATGATATTGCTTATTGGTCCAGTTGTGAGGGTTTGTGTTTTCTTTAGGTTGAGGCGTCATCCATACTGAAGGCTGCTGTCTTTGATCTTCAGCAGTAAGTGCTTCAAGTCCTCTTCATTTTCAGCAAGTAAGGTTGTGTCATCTGCATAACCTAGGTCATTAATGAGTCTTCCTTTAGTCCTGATGCCACATTCTTCACATATTCCAGATTCTCAGATTATTTGCTCAGCACATAAATTGAATAGCTATGGTGAAATGATACAACCTAGATGCACACCTTTCCTGACTTTAAACCAATCAATATCCCCTTGTTCTATTCCAGTGATTGCCTCTTAATCCATGTACAGATTCCTCATGAACACAGGTAAGTGTTCTGGAATTTCCATTCTCCACAATGTTATCCATAATTTGTTATGATCCACACAGTCAAATGCCTTTGCATAGTCAATAAAACACAGGTAAACACCCTTCTGGTATGCTCTGCTTTTGGCCAGGATCCAACTGACATTAGTGATGGTATCCCTGTTTCCATGTCCTCTTCTAAATCAGGCTTGAAATTCTGGCAGTTCCCTGTCGATATACTGCTGAAGCCGCTTTTGAATGAGCTTCAGCAAAATTTTGCTTGTGTGTGGTATTAATGATGTTGTTCGATAATTTCCACATTTGCTTGGATCACCTTTCTTGGGAATAGGCATAAATATGGATCTCTTCCAGTCTGTTGGACAGGTAGTATCTTCCAAATTTCTTGGGTTAGACAAGGGAACACTTCCAGAGCTGCATCCATTTGTTGAAACATATCAATTGGTGTTCTGTCAATTCTCAGAACCTTGTTTTCCACCAATGCCTTCAGTGGAGCTTGGACTCCTTCCTTCAGTACCCTTGGTTCCTGATCATATGTACCTCCTGAAATAGTTGAATGTTCACCAATTCTTTTTGGTATAGTGACTCTGTATATTCCTTCCATCTTCTTTTGATGCTTCCTGCGTCATTTAATATTTCCCCATAGAATCCTTTAGTACTGCAATTCGAGGGTTGAATTTTTTCTTCAGTTCTTTCAGCTTGAGAAATGCTGAGCTTGTTCTATGTTCTTCCGTTTTGGTTTTCTATCTCCAGATCTTTTCACACGTCATCATAATACTTTACTTGGTCTTCTCAAGCTGCCCTTTGAAATCTGTTCAGCTCTTTTACTTAATCAATTTTTCCTTTTGCTTTAGATTAGCTACTTGACATTCATGAGCAAGTTTTAGAGTCTCTTCTGACAACCATTTAGGTTTTTTTTTGGAAGGTAAATAGTGGGTCCCAAAAATGACATTATTCAAACATAAACTTAGAGAACATTCTTTGAGTTGATTCTAGTATCACATGATTTTTTGTTCATTTATGGCTTCTTCTAAACCCTAAATTCAACAACTATAATAGGTAGCGCTTCCTAATTTGTATAAGCATTTCAAGAAATCCCATGCTGGGTAAAGCATGATCTTTTATAGAACACAGATTTTGCAGTGAATACCCAGATACTACTTGAAGAACCTCTCCTACCTATAATTCATTTAACATTTGTCCAAAAAACATTTATTGGGTACATACTTTGTGCCAGGCACAGATTATCATTGCTGTTGATATTTTGTGGGCTAAGATAGAATAGATTTCCACATAGAATCTATACTTATTGAGAGACTTAAGCAATGAGCAAATAAATAAAAATGAAATGATAGCCTGCAATGAGTTCTATAAACAAAAATAAATCATAGTGAGGAGTACAGAGTGATAGAGAGTAATGATGGCTTTTCATAGAGTGAAAGAATTCTTTGAGGAGGAAAATATTTGAGCAGAGACTTAAATGAAGCAGAGTAAACCAGAAGAAGATACGGAGAAAGAGCATTCCAGGCAAAAAAAAAAAAAAAAGATGCACTTTAGCTGTAGTAGTAAGATCAGTATGGGAAAAGCAGAGTAACTTAGCGAGAAAAATCGGAGAAGTAGACAGGCAAGAAAATGTAGGGCCTTGAGAAGCGTGGCAAGGAGTTTGGATTTTATTCTAATTATGTAAGGAAGTATTTGGAAGATTTGAGTAGGAAAATGATATAAATTATATATATAAAATATATATAATATATAAAACATATATATTTATATATAAATTTACATAAAAATATAAAATTATAT
The DNA here is from genome assembly GCF_030014295.1 of Loxodonta africana. NCBI lineage: Eukaryota > Metazoa > Chordata > Mammalia > Proboscidea > Elephantidae > Loxodonta > Loxodonta africana. The sequence continues at coordinate 60,796,240 of NC_087346.1, read as the reverse complement.
ATTATAAATATACATATTTATAATACATAATATAAATTTATAAAATTACGTATATTATAAATTTATATATATAAATAATATGTATAATATAAATTATATCATTTGTATGCACATTTAAAAAATAACTGGTATGTGAAGAATAGACTGTAGAGGACTAAATCTGTAAGTGAACACACAAAACATTCCAGAACTTTATGCAAAGAAAATTGTGGCTTAAACTAGGGTAGTAGCTGTGTTTGGTTTTTGTTTTGAAAATAGCTTAAGATTTTTTTCTTCTGGATAGCATATACAGCTATAGGAATGAGAATAATCAAGGATATCAAGGATAAATTCTAGATTTGTGGTTTGAAAAACTAGATGAAGGTGGCAACATCTACTGAAGAGAATGCTGCGTGAGGAAAGCTTCTTGTTTGCTTGTTTTATTTGGCAAGTGCGGTGTTAATTAAAACTTCTCTTTTGGATCCTTTAATTTTGAGGAACTTATTAGACATCAAAGGGAAAAAGTTGAAATGATAGTTGGTTCTTTTTTTTTTTTTTTCTATTACTCTAGATCTCAGGAAAAGAGTCAGGGCTGTAATTATAAATTTTGCAGTCCCTAGCATGTGGATTCCATTGAAACTGTGGAACTTGATGAGATTTTCTAAAGTGGCAACATGGGAAAAGAGTAAAGAATGAAGACATAATGCTGCAAGAGGAAACACAAATAATAGAAACTAAGAAGAAATGGCCAAGCTACTTAAGACAATAATGAGAAGAGTATGGCATCTTGAAAACCAGTTGAGGAAATGAGAGAGCAATCATTATGCAGAAGTAACAAGAAATATGGTTAAACTTCCTAGCAGGACTTCTAACATTCCGGTCAGAAAACACCTTTATATGATTAAGATATTCACATTGCTTCATATTACAAAGCACCTCGTCCATCACTTCAATTTGTAAAAATTTATTGTGCTAATTTCCTCAAGACTTGGAGTACATATAAAAAAAATTTTTTTTGATCCATCTTCTGGATCCAAAACTCTTAAACTTTACAGTTGTCTTATCATAAACCTTCACAAATGTCTACCCTGGATGGCCCCTTTCCAAAGCGTATCTTATTATTTTAAATGAAAAAATTCCACAATATAGTAATACACAAGAGCATAAAATGAATCCTATCAAGCGTGATTGTACAACGAAATGTTTGAATATCAGTGTGGGCATATTATTCAGGGCTTTGAATTTCAGTATGAGTTTTTGGTAATGTTGAGTCTCTATGATATTTGAGATTTGGAGATATTATTTTGACATTAAAGTAAGGGTGAACTAGAGAAAGAAGACGTTAGAGTCCAGGTAGCAGGCATTTTATTACTCTACATTTTTTATAATTGAAGACCTGATTTGAGTATGAAGGGGAGGTATCATGTGTAGAGAAAGATACACAGCAAGGAGTTGAGAATGCTGGACTGAAATTCAACAGGGAGATTAGAAATAAAGATATATCCTGGACCTGCAGGTAGAGAAGGAATGGTTACAATGGTGAAGAGGGTAAAAGAGGGAGAGGAGAGAAGAAAGGAAAAGGAAAGAAAGATGACTATCAAACCTGATAATGTCTATACTTAGAGGTTAGAGGAGAAAAAGATGTTTCTTAAGACTGAGAGGAATGGAAGCAGAAATCATAACAGAGAGAGAGTGCTATTGTTAAATCAGGTATATTCACAGATGATTGTTTGAGAGGTGTCTCAGGCTGGGTTCTCTAGAGAAGCAACACCAGTGAAGAGTAAATACATAAATATTTATAGAGAGGAAATGGCTCATGCAATTGTGGAGGCTGGCAAGTCCCAAATCTGTGGGTCAGGCATCAGGCTAGAGGCTTTTCCTCACTCATGTGGTTACGAGGGCTGATGAACACAAAATCAGCAGGTAATATTGTAGGCTGTTGGCTCACTTCCCAATAACCAGAGGTTAGAGTATGACGAGTCGGATGCAGGACTGAGAGAAGGCGAGCTTTGCCAGAACATCCATACACATTTCACACAGACCATACCCCCAAGGAAACTCTCCTTTCAGCAGATTAGCTGCTCACATCAGATCACAAAATGGAGGATGATTACATAATTTATGCCAAATCACTGAGAATCATGGTCTAGCCAAGTTGACACATAACCTTAACCATCACAGGTGGCAAGGGAAAACTTAGGCCTGTTTGTAGCTACGATAGGAGAACTCCATAATTTATTGTCCCAACTGGGACACTTTGAGAGTGAACTGAAAAACCCAACCCATTGCCATCAGGTGATTCCAACTCATAGCAGGCATATAGGAGAGAGTAGAACTTCCCGTTAGGGTTTCCAAGGTTGAAATCTTTACAGAAGCAGACTGTCACATCCTTCCCCCATGGAGTAGCTGATGGGTTCTAACTGCAGGCCTTTCAGTTAGCAGCCGAGTGCTTTAACCACTGTGCCACCAGTGCTCCTTTGAGAGTCAAAGGAGGCACCAAATAATAAATGTGCTAATTGATCTACAACAACTCTAAATTGTGATTGTCCCCATATGCTGGACACACATTTGCTGTGGTAAAGAGGAATAAGCTGGGGGACTATGATTGGCTGTATCCTTCTAACAGGAGTATAAGCACTTGAGAATCTCCGAGGATGTAGGAGAGGATGAAATCAAGAGTACAAGCAGTCAGAGTGATTAGCTTTGACAAGGAAGGGGGAGAATCCTTCCTAAACATCAATAGCAAAGGTTGGGTAGTCACATAATGCCCCAGAGACATTTTTAAATGGAAAAGAGGATCTTGGATGAGTTCCCTTCAGAATGCTTCAGTTGTAGTTGGTTGGAAGGTCACCTAATGAAAGTGAAAGGTAGAGTTGGGGACCTACCCTGGTGGTGCAGTGGTTAAAACATCCAGCTGCTAACCAAAAGATCTGCAGTTTGAACCCACCTTCCAATCGTGGAAGAAAAATGTGACAACTTGCTTTCATAAATAAAGCCTTGGGAACCCTTTGCGGTAGTTCTACTCTGTCCTATAAGGTCACTATGAGTTGGAATCGACTCAACAGCAATGGGTTTGGTTGAGTTTTATTAAATTTTTTCCCTATGCTCTAAGCGCTTTCCTGAATTATCCCATTTTAAACTCACAACAGCTCTATGAGATAGATATTATCATTATGCCCATTTTACAAATGAGGGTATCAGGGCCCAGAGAGGTTAAGTAGTGCCTTATCAATGATCACACAGCTAGAATATGAGGAGTCATGATCCAATTTGGGCAATCTGGCCCCAAAGCCCAAAGTCTTGAACACTGGGCACTCAAGGTTAATATTACCTGTGTTTTTGAGATCATAAAACAGATTTCACAGTGGCATTCATTCTTAGAAGAAAGTAAAAGGGTATCACAAGATTATACACATATCTGAAGAAAGCCAAATGGAAATTATTGCCCAAGGTAAGTGTCTCTCTCACCAGCTGCACTTGTTGAGGCTTCCGCCATGGTCTGAAATGATGCTGTCATTTGATGCCAAGTGGGATGTAGTCAGTCTGTCACAGAAAGGTTTATACTATGTTGGCCTATAGTTCTACAGATGAAAAGATGATTTCAGCCTGTAGGGTATCATTTACCAGTACGGTATTTTCAGCATTTCAAAGAATATCAATCAGGAATCCCTGAAATCTGAAATGTGCTTCCCTGAAGTGAGCAAGCTGGTACAATAATTCTTATATCCTTTGTTGTTGTGGAGGAAATTTCTTTGGGTTTCATCATAAAAAAACATTTTATACTACAGCTACCAAAAAACCCTATCAATCTAAGATTTAACATTATTTTTTTTTTATAGTTTGGTTTCTAGGTAATAAACACACACAGAAAAATGCAGTTTGAGGGGGAAAATACCTCAATAAAGAGAATTACTCTAAGGTTTGGGATGATAATCTCTACTAATGTTTTTATACCAAAAAAAAAAAAATCAACCATGAGATGGTGGGGAGGGATGTACTAAAGAAAACGACAAACTTTATAACAGCCTTCTGTTACATTAGGTGCCATTTAGTTGGTTCTGACTCAGAGACCCTGTGTACAACAGAAAGAAACGCTGGCTGGTAGTGCTCCATCCTCACAATCATTGCTGTGTTTGAGACCATTCTTGCAAACACTGTCTTAGTGCATCTAACTGAGGGCTTTCCTTTTTTTCACTGATGCTTTAATTCACCAAGTATGATGTCATTCTGCAGAGACTGGTCCCTCCTGATAACAACACATCCAAAATAAATGAGAAGAAGTCTCCCCATTCTCCCTTCTAAGGTACATTCTGGCTGTACTTTTTTCAACACAGATCTGTTCCTTCTTCTGGAATTCCACGGCATATTCAATATTTTTCACCAATACCATAAGACAAAGGCATCAACTTTACTTAGCTTTCCCATGAATATGAGGTGATTGAAAACACCATGGGTTGGGTCAGGCACACCTTAGTCCTTAAACATCTTTGTTTTTTAATACTTTAAAGAGGTCTTTTGCAGCAGATTTGCCCCATGCAATATGTCATTTGGCTTCTCGACCACTGCTTCTTTGTGTATTGATTATAAATCCAAGTGAAATGAAATTCTTGACAATTTCAATCTTTACTCTGTTTTTCGTGATGTTGCTTATTGGTCCAGTTGTAAGTTTTTTTTTTCTTTTTTTTCTTTGCATGGGGGTGTAATCCATACTGAAGGCTGTAGTCTTTGATCTTCATCAGTAAGTGCTTCAAGTCCTCTTCATTTTCAGCAAGCATGGTTGTGACATCTGCACATCACAGGTCATTAATGAGTCTTCCTCCAATCCTGATGCCCCATTTTTATTCATATAGTCCATCTTTTCGGATTATTTGCTCAGCATTCAGATTGAATAAGTATGGTAAAAAATGTAACATTTACGCACACTTTTCTTGATTTTCTACTGCGCAGTATCTACTTGTTCTGTTTGAACAACTGCCTCTTTTTTTGCTCTTGGTCTATATTCAGATTCCATATGAGCACAATTAAGTGTTCTGGAATCCCCATTCTTCAAAATGTTATCTACAGCTTGTTATGATCCACACAGTAGAATATCTTTGCATAGTCAACAAAACACAGGTAAATATCTTCCTGACATTTTCTGTTTTCAGCCAAGATCCATCTAACATCAGCAGTGATAGCCCTCATTCCATGTCCTTAGAAACCCTTAGTATCACAATGTGAGGCTTGAAATTTTTCTTCAGTTCTTTCAGCTTGAGAAATGCTGAGTGTGTTCTTCCCTTTTGGTTTTCTAACACCAAGTCTGTACATTTTATGACAATACTTTACTTTCTCTGCCTTCTAGAAAAGGTAATTTTTAGCATCTTTACATTTCTTTTTTTCATTACCTTGCACTGTGTCTGGTGTATAATAGATATTCAATAACTAATTATAGAATAAATGAATCTGTGATTGAATAAATAAATAGTTTGCCTGTTTCTAGTTTATTAAGTTTCGTACCTACGTACAGACTACTAGATGAACATGATTTTTGTCGTGGTGGTGTTTCTTCAAATATCTTTCTTGTTTTCTCACTAGAATTGACAGATGTATGCACAGTTGATAAGATTATATGTATTAATTGGACATTAGGCATCTGAAAGTGGTTAATTTCCATATGTAGAGAGTTTTGCCCTTTATGCAGTCATCAAATAGGCTGGTTTTGATACATATTAACTACTTTCTAGCAAAAATAAAACTTGAAAGTCATACAAGTATATCTGTTAGAATTTCATATTTAAATATATCTGTGTAATTTATAAAATTTAAGAGACCATTAGTAAAATACAGTATAAGGAACAAGAACTACAAATTCAAATCATGTATACGAGCTAGGAAGTAACATAATGAGCGTAAGGCATGGGTAAGTGGTGGAGCAAGGAGTGTGCTTTCCATGGCAAATAGCCTGTCTAGAGAGTAGCTGTTTCTCAAACCCATCAGATTTTTGCCACGTGTGGCTGTGTGACTATTTTAAGAGGGATTCTGGAAGAGTTTATTTTAATATGAAACCTCCTGATTTTTTTTAATGCCCCAATGCATTAAATAATATTTAAAGCAATACACAACAACAAAACATCCATGGGGAATCTATAGCCTATGGACTTCCAGTTATACACTTCTGAGCTGGGGTTCAGAGTCCCTCTAACCTGAGGTCACAATCTTGGCAAATAACAGTGTTGAAACTTGCTCATTCACCCTTTCTATTGATTGGATCATGTCCTGTGTTCATAAAATGTTCTATCAGTTTCCTCATTTGTTCCATATTATACTTAACCTACAGCCTGAAAACCTCTGAAGAGTATGCATAAAGATTGAAACAGTTGAAGGATTAAAAGAACCGCAGCCTTTCTTTTAAAAAAACATAAGCGAATGTTGTCTTACTCCCCAGTTAAAACTTTTTTGGGTGAATGTCTCTGCAATCAGAGTATTTTTGGTTAATTTTCATTAATGTCTCTGCAATTGGAGCATTTTTGGTTAATCATCAAATACTGGCTACAATATATATATAAGCTATAAACTGACATGGTAATTTCATTGGATTACAATTCATTTTCTTTTTGGCAGCTGACAGATGTCCAACTATTGTAATTGCCAGGGTTTTATGTTAAACTCATTTGCCTAAAGCCCATGGTCAATTAAGGCACTTTTAATTTGAGGAAGGTCTAATGTAAATGCCCTCAAGTGAATAAAATGAATGGTTCTAAAAGTTGTAGCACAAATTGACAATGTTAGAAACTAATTTAGCAAATTCTACAGGAAATATTAAAAGATTATTATTAAAAATTGTAGTCATTTTACTTGTTATAGGTAGGTTTCCAGGAGGAGAAAAATTTATTTTTAGATAAACTGTTACTTGTCCTTTTTAACGTTTGTTTCTTATAATATTGGATTTTTCATATACTGTCAGCAGATTTACTTGTAATTTATTAAAAGACCAAAGGCATTCTGAATTTTGTTTACAATGTAAATTGAAAGTACACATAACCTGACATAATACATAGTTACATATTCAAATGAGATACATATGTATACATACAGAGTGTACACAATAAATAGGTACATAACTTGTTTTGTACAAATGCACAGAAAGACAGTTAGTATATTGAACTCTAAGACTTTTTTTTCACATTTTAATATCTTTAAAATTGGAATGGATCTTACAATTGATATCAATTTAGATTATTTATGGTTATCACACTGTTGAAAAGATTGTAGCATGTGATGTTTTGGACCTGACTTGAGTTTAATTGGGGACAATTTTGATAATGTGAGCTTGAAGTTCTATTTTAAGAGATGCAAGATAAGTGGTCAGGTAAGTAAGAATATTATATTTAAATTACGGATTTTTGCATGAGCACTGGATGAGTCGAACAGGGCTGCTGTGTGTCAGACTCCCCTCAAAGTCAATGGAACCGGATGAGAGAAAGGCAATAGGGAGTATATAGGGATATTTTTAGCTGATTTGGATGCTACTTTTTTCATCTAAGTCTAATCCTTGCATAATTGCTGTATATAAAGTGTCAAGTATATGTACTACCTTAATGATTAAATAAAATAAAACCCTAGTTTTTTTTTTGTTTGTTTTAAAGGAGTTTAGAGACTATTGACAAAGATAAATCATAGGACATGCTATGTAATATCTGACCTCTTACAATAGAGCCTTGAAACTTTTCTTTTTATATACAGATGAGTGGTAAGGTTTGTATTTATTTCAACTGTGGCTTAGTAATATTGATTTGAGAATATATATGAGAGGAAGGGGGACACAAAACAAAAATTTAAAGATTAGAGAGATTGAATCTTGACACTGAGGAGTGTATAAGGTGTATAAGGTGTTCCAGGTTGAAGAAATGACTTCTATGCTTGAAAAAAAGAGACCGGATTCCTGTTGCAAAACATTATTTAAAAAAATCTAGTCCTCAATAGTAAGCACTTCATTGACCTGTTTACGGAATATTAAAAAAATGAAAAGCATTTCTGTATAAGTCATAGGCCCAATGTGTGAATCTTAATGGCTTCTCTTACTGGGAAACCAGTGAATTTCCCAGTACTTCCACAGCACTCAAACAGGTTTACAAGCTGTCCCCATCTAAATTGGTTCTGATGTAAACAGAATAATTCATTTTTTTGTTATTATTGCCTTTTATTATCAATATCTTTAATTGTCTTTAGGGGTTGGAAATATTACATTTAAACTTATAGATATGTTTAAATGTTGTGGTATGTAATAACAATACATTGTATCAAAAAAAGACAGTTGTGTGTTTTGTCAAAACTCGAATTCGTCATAAGTTGGAGACTACCTATACTTATTCAAAATGAAATATCTTTAAAGAAGTAGCAGTGTGATGCTTACATCCTTTTCCTTTAGTACCAGCTATCCAATTATTGTAACACTTTGATTATTTGCGTATAGGATATTAAATTAAAAAAAAGATAAGTATCTTCAAAATATTCCACATAGATGCATGCTACAACATGGATGAACCTTGTAAACATTATGGTGAGTGAAGTAAGTCAATCACAAAAGGACAAATATTGTATGATTTCACTTATATGAAACACCTGGGCTAGGCAAATAGATAGAAGCCAAAGTTTAACAGCAATTTCTGGAGGCAGGAGAGAGGTGGAAAGAGGAATCATTGTTTAGGAATCTTTGATTTTCTGTTTTTGATGTTGGAAAATTTGGCAACAGATATTGGTGATGGTTGCACAGCATGACAGATATAATTTGTGTCACTGAATTGTACATGTGAAAGATGCTAAATTGGCAAATATTGTGTTATCTATAATTTACAACAAAAGATTCCTTATCGAATGAATTTTTTTAAGTGTATATGTGGTATACCTTTGTTCAAAAGCAATGCAATATTTTAACATGCAGTAAATTTGGGAAATATCATTGTGTTTGTCATAAGCTTTGAAATTGAATTGTCTATTCAAATACTGACTCCACCACTTATTAGCTATGTGAGCTTAAGTAGAAACAGCTCCCTGCCTCAGTTTACCCTCTGTAAATGGAGATAGTAATAGCTTTAAATGAGATAATATCTGCAAGGTGCTGGAAACAAAGTAATGAAAATTTTAAAGCAAATCCAGAAAACAAACGCTAACACACAACCCCCCCATATGCACACACATAAAATGGAAAGCAATTTTACTCTTACAGTAGAAAATTATATTTCATACTGATGTTATATTAAGTTTCTTAAAAAGTTTAACACTTAATACTTTACTTGTAATAGATAAAATACTTATGTATATAAACTGGTAGGAAAAAAATGAGATTGTAGAAATTAAGATTAATCAGGAAAGGACTGATTAGTTGTCAGCTTTAAAATTCAAGGTTGGATTTTTCATATGATTTGTGAAGTCCAAGTGGGCTTGACTCCCTCAAATGTCGTAAAGCTTGGGAGAGACACTGGAGAAGTCAGTGAGAATGGAATGTGAAAGATGTTGATAGTTTATGGACTAGAGTATCAGTAACATATGCAGGTGAGATTATATTGCAGCCTAGCCAGGACCTTACATGTAGTGTAAACTACATGCCTAGAACATCATGCAATGGTGCTTACCTGCATATGCTAAGACAGTCTAGCACCAGCTACATCAAGTAAAGAAAATAGCATCTGAAAGCTTTCAAATGCCAATGAGTTACAAAAAGATTTGTGCATAAGTTTTAAACCCCATGTCTTTTAACAAACAAAGCAACTCTACCTATATGCATCTGTTTATATCATTTGGGAGAAAATTTACATATATCTACTTTTAAATGCTGTAATTTGACAGTTACTTTCCTACGTCAGAGATAAGGAAGATCGACAGGCTTTGTTCAGACTTTGAAATAATCAGGTTTTCTTTGCATTAAGCTAGTGGGAGATGATGAAATGGTTTTAATAAAACAAGTCTGTTTCTTAAGAATCAGGAGTCCTGAGATGTACAGTTTTATTCCCAGGATAGGATTCCGCTCGAGCATAGAGGCCACATGCATCTTCATGGAACAAAACCCCTCCATTAAATAATTCTCTTTTGCTCAAAGCTTGCTCAAGTGGGCTACTTAGCACTTGGGAGCAAATGGAGAACTCTGTAGATTTTCTTGGCCTCATGTGCATTATGGGAAGCAGTCATCTATTTTATAGCTGCATTAAACAGTACATGGATTTCATGATGCAGAAAAGCGGCAGTTTAGTCCTCATTTTCCGTCATGTAAATCTTTACTGAATGGATTTGTACAGAAAGTCACCCTCCCTTTAAAATGCAAATGAAAAATACCATCATTATACACTTTCCTCCTTCTAAGTCTTTTCATGTCAGTAGCAAACACTTAAAGAATGAGAGAAGAGAGAAAAGCATTCTTTAGGGTAAAATTGCCAGGCAGTACTGCAGCTAATTTTAAACGCTGCAAGAGTTAAGTTTATAACAGGAATAGAGAAAACAGGTATACCGTGAAAGTAGACTTTGTATTCATTAAAAAATGAAGAGAGAAAAATACTCCTTTGACTTACAAACTAAGAATTATGTATAAACAATTGTATGCTCAGAGCATACTCAGCCCATAAAGAAAGCTTATATTTTCAAATCTAAGTAAGATTTCACGCACACACACACACACACACACACTCCAAAATACGGAATACTTTCCTCATTATCAACAAGTAGAAATAAAATGCATTATACCAAAAAATAAAACTTGAGCCAGTTGTCCAGTATGTTAATTGAAATGCTCTTTTTACTTTTATTTTCCATTCTAATTAACATTTGAAATGAATTCAGTTTCCATCATCAAGGTCGTTAACAGGAGTGTGTGAACTAATCTTGTTTGTGGAAGTATTTTAGAATTTCGTATTTATATTTTCTAACAGGATGAAACCCTCAGAATAGCTGTGAACAAAATAAGACCTTTTTATGTGACTTTACCAAGTGTATAAAATATATTTGGAAGACACATTTAAAAGTCTGACTTTCACATTCAACATAGTATGTGATCACTGTGAGATCATCCAACAGAAAGGTATGGTTACAGGATACAGGTGATAGAATGATCTCAGTGGGCTGATGTTTTCAAAGATGATCTCGTAAAGGGTCTGCAATAAATCTTAAAGAAGAGATAAGATATGAAGCAAGTACAAAAGGCATTCCAAGAAGGAAGCACATTGTGACTTAAGCTGTAACAGGGATTCTTAGCCTTCACAATATTGACATTAGTGGCTGGATAATTCTGTGTTATGAGGGGCTGCCCTATGCATTGTAGGATGTTTAGCAGCATTTCTGTACTGCCAGTGGCACACACCCATCACCTAATGACAACCTAATTGTCTCCAGATGTTGCCAAATGTTCACTGGGAGCTAAGATCACTCCTAGTTGAGAGACACTGAGTGATAGGGACACAGAGTTACATAATGGGATAATGGATGAGGAAACCAGTATTGATTCACCAAGGTTAAGATAAAGTTATGGAGGGGCTGAAATATCAGGCTAAGAAATTTGGTAATCTTACAAATACTGGGGGAACGGAAGGTCTCTAAGTAATAAACTAACATAATGAATGTTTAGTTTAGAAAACACAAAATTTGTTTCTGTGTGCATAACAGCATATTGTAGAGATAATAGAAAAGGCAGTGAGATCAATGAGCAGACTGGTACACTTATCCTAATATGGGATAATAAGAACAGGAACTGAGATGATAGCAAGGAAAAAAGGGTGAGGGTGGGAAAGCACCGAGATAAACATTGCAAGGAACAAATGTGCAGAACATGTTCTACTCAGTTTGTGGAAGTGAAATACCCTCGTTACTGAAAGCCAGTGTGGTATGCTACAGAAAAGCCTGGGATTATATTCCAGATATGTGTCTGCACTACCTAGATCATATGACATTTAACAGGCTCCTTTGATTTTTTCTCTGAAGTTATGAGATTAAGAAAACCACAGAGTCTTTTCCAGCTTCAAAATCTTCTGAAACAATAGTAGTTCAAGGTTTTGAGTCTGTCGCAGTGTCTAACTCATTAATTTGTAAAAGCAGGATCATCTATTATTTTGTGAGGAAAGAACTACTTTTCATTTCCCAAAAGATTTGAAGTCACTTGGAGAAGATTCATAATTTGATTGAGAATTGACTAAATGAACAGAAGTAGGCTTGCTGGCAGTAACACAATGCAATGCTTCTATTGGTGGGCCTAAGATTAAGATCCTTCCATGCCATTATTTAAAAAGAAAGTCATGACCTTTGTAGATAATGCAGAGCATACAGAAGCATAACCCTCATACCATATACAAAAATGAACTCAAAGTGAATCAAAGGCAGAAAACTATAGAACTTTTTGAAGAAAACATAGAAATAAATCTTCCTGACATTGGTCATGCAATTGTTTCTTAGATATGACAGTATCAAAACTTTTTAAAAGGCTGTGCCTCAAAGGACGTACAAGGAAGTAAAAATACAACTCAAAAATGGGAGAAAATGTTTATAAATCAAGTATCTGATAAAGTCCTGGTGTTCAAAACATATAAATAACTCTTACGATTCAACAACAAGAAGACAAATAAAGCACTTTAAAAATGTGCAAATGATTTTAGTAACTATTTCTCCACAGAAGATTTACAAATGGCCATGAAAAGGTGTTCAACATTAGGCATTAGGGAAGCATAAATTAAAACCACATTGAAATACCACTTCACACGCATGAAGATGGCTAAATTTAAAAAGTCAAACAACTAACAAGTACTGGTGAGGATGTGGTGAAATTGAAACCCTCATACATTGCCCAAATAGCCTGGCATTTTCTCAAAAAGTTTAACATGGAGTTACAATATGATCCAACAATTCTACTCCTAGGTATACAAACAAACAAACAAACAAAAAACTGAAAACATATATCCATGCAAAAATGTAGACATTAATGTTCATAGCAGCATTATTTATAATAGCCAAAAAGTAGAAACAACCTGAACGCTCATCAACTGACCAACAGGTAAACAAATGTGGTATAACCATACAATAGGCTATTATTCAGGCATAAAAAAAGAATGAATAACTGATACATGATGTAACGCAGATGAGCCTTAAAAACATTATGTTAAGTGAAAGAAGCCAGACACAATAGAACACATATTGTAAATCTTAATTTATATGAAATGTTCAGAAACACCAATCCATGAAGATGGATAATAGAAGAGTATCTACTAGAGGTTAAGGGAAGGGGAAATAAGGGATAATAGGTATAAGGTTTCTTTTCGTGGTTATGACCATGTTCTGGAATTAGATAGTGAGGAAGGTTGTGCTTTGTAAATACACTAAAAACCACTGAATCCTGCACTTTAAAAGGGTGAATTTGATGGTGTGTGAAGTATATTTCTATTAAAAAATATGAGCAAAAGGTGAAGGCAAGATAATGACACTTTCAGAGCTACAAAAAACAAACAATACATACTCAGAAAAATCTTACAGAGAAGAAACTGAGTGAACAAGTAGTGTTTTCAGCTATTTGCTTTGCGTGGTGGTTAATAGCTCTGGCTACTAATCAAAAGGTCAGCACTTCAAATCCACCAGCTGCTCCTTGGAAACCCTACGGGGCAGTTCTACTCTATCCAATAGGGTCAATACGAGTCAGAATCAACTGAACGACAATGGGTTATACCAGTTTTAAAGAAATTCCAGGGTCTTCCATATATGTTCTGTTCCTCCACACACAATGATTAATTAAACACTACGAAAGCATATGCCACTAAAACTTTTGAGATAAAAAAGAGATTTATAATCCATGATGAATGTTAAAGCCTAAAATAGACTACATTTGTAGGATAATTAAATGCAAAGGTGCAATCCTTACAAATAATGTATCATTACTTGATATAATAAAACTTTTCAAATACATTGGCCATTAAGAATGAATTTATGTTTTTTAGTTTGAAGAAAGAATCTAAAATCCATCTATTTAATTCCAGGTTCCTGCTTGTAATTTTCCCCATATTTTCCAGAAATTTCTGACAACTTATTTAATAACTAAAACATGAATTAATTTTACTGTTTGCCATCTCCTTGTACTTAGAAGGAAATAAACACTAATGATGTTCTGCAAAGCCTTATATGCCCTTATTTTCACTCACTTCCCTTAACCCACTGTCCTCTTTGCTCACTTTTCTTCAGCCACATGGTCCTTCAGTACTGCCTATGAGATCCATTATAGTTATTTCTCTATTGAGGTTCTGGCATCAGAATTGTCCCTGTAGGAAATATAGCAAAGTGTCAGACAAGGATAAAGATGACAGGCCATTAATTTCGGAGGAATATATCTTCAGACACCCCTAAATGCCCAAAATTTTCACATATCAGTATAGCTTATAATTTCTTCATTAAAACAGAGATAATAATACTTATTTCAAAAGACTGTGAGAAGTCAATAGGATCATATAGTAAATAAGAACAAATGAGTTGAAATGCAGATAGTGAGTATGTTAGGTAGACTCACTGACTGATTGCCTGAGCAAGCACATCAGGCTAGAAGGACTGGGTAATTTTGATTGGTGAGTGACATTATGGTATAGATGTCCAGAATCACTCACCAATAGCAGAAATCACACATTCTAAATAAAAACACTAAGATTCTACTGACAACGTACTGCAATGAAACCTTTAAAGAGGTGAGTGAGTTCACTCCTTGATACTTAACCAAAACCCAAACCCATTGCCGTCGAGTTGATTCCAACTCTTATCAACCTTATAGGACAGAGGAGAACTACTCGTAGGGTTTCCGAGAAGTGGCTGGTGTATTTGAACTGCCGACCTTTTGGTTAGAAGCCAAGCTCTTAACCGCTGCACCACCATGGCTCCCATTCTTTGCTAGTAAAAAAATTGCTAGTAGAATATTTAAAATGGTATTGAGTGCTATTATAACTCCTCTGCAAAAGAGAAAATTAGGAGGCATACATCTTCCACATGGAGAGGAAACCAAGACGATATAAGGTAATACAAGTTAGGTTTTTACTTAGAAAAACAGGGGTAAATATGAAGGTAACCACAAGGAGGTCTAATAACTCCATACTTCAAAATAAAAACCAAGATAAACATAATGACACAGCAAAAATAAATTCAACTACTATGAGAATGAGGAACACACAATTTACAAAGAAAAGCTTCTTAGCACAAAAAAGTAAGTGGAAAAATGAAAAAGTCAACAACACAAAAAAAGGACATCAAAACGACAGCACTAAACTCATACTTATCTATAATTACGCTGAATGCAAATGGACTAAATGCACTAATAAAGAGACAGAGAGTTGCAGATTGGATAAAAAAAACCCCAATCTGTCTATATGCTGCCTACAAGAGGCACGCCTTAGACTTAGAGACACAAACAGACTAAAACTCAAATGATGGAAAAAATATACCAAGCAAACACCAATCAAAAAAGAGCAGGAGTGGCAATATTGATTTCTGACAAAATAGACTTTAAAGTAAATTCCACCACAAAGGATAAAGTAGGACACTACATAATGATTAAAGGGAAAATTCACCAGGAAGATATATCCTTATTAAACATTTATGCACCCAAAGAAAGGGCTACAAGATTCATAAACTCTTACAGGATTGAAAAGTGAGACAGACACCTACACAATTATAGTAGGAGACTTCAACACACCACTTTCAGTGAAGGACAGGACATCCAGTAAGAAGCTCGATAAAGACATGGAAGATCTAATTGCTACAACCAAACAACTAGACCTCGTAGACTTATACAGAACACTCCACCCAACAGCTGCAAAGCTGTTTTTTTTTTTTTTTCTAATGCACATGGAACATTCTCTAGAATAGACCACATATTAGGTCATAAAACAAGACTTTGCAGAATCCAAAACATCAAAATATTAAAAAACATCTTCTCTGAGCATAAGGTCATAAAAGTAGAAATCAATAACAGAAAAATCAGGGAAAAGAAATCAAACACTTGGAAACTAAACAATACCATGCTTAAAAAAGACTGGGTTATAGAAGACATTAAGGAGGGAATAAAAAAATTCATAAAATGCAGTGAGACTGAAAATACTTCCTAACAGAACCTTTCGGACACAGCGAAAGCAGTGCTCAGAAGGCAATTCATATCAATAAATGCACACATAAAAAAAAAAAGAGCCAAAATCAAAGAACTGAACAAATAGAAAAAGAGCAACAAAAGAAACCACCAGGCTCCAGAAGAAAACAAATAATAAAAATTAGAGCAGAATTAAATGAATTTGGTAACAGAAAAAACAATTGAAAGAGTTAAGAAGGCCAAAAGCTGGTTGTTTGAAAAAACTAACATAATTGATAAACCATTGGCCAGACTGACTAAAGAAATACAGAAAAGGAAACAAATAACCTGAATAAGAAATGAGATGGACCATATTGCAACAGACCCAACTGAAATTAAAAGAATCAGATCAGATTACTATGAAAAATTGTACTCTAACAAATTTGAAAACCTAGACGAAATGGATGAATTCCTAGAAACACACTACCTACCTAAACTAACACAAACAGAAGTAGAACAGCTAAATAGACCCATAACAAAAAAAGAGATGGAAAAGGTAATCAAAAAACTCTCAACAAAAAAAAAGCCCTGGTCCTGACGGCTTCTCTGCAGAGTTCTACCAAACTTTCAGAGAAGAGTTAACATCACTACTTCTAAAGGTATTTCAAAGCATAGACAAGGATGGAATACTCCCTAACTCATTCTATGAAGCCAGCATATTCCTGATACAAAAACCAAGTAAAGACACCACAAAAGAAAAGAAAATTACAGACCTATATCCCTCATGAACATAGATGCAAAAATCCTCAACAAAATTCTAGCCAACAGAATTCAACAACATATCAAAAAAATAATACACCATGAGCAAGTGGGATTTATACCAGGTTTGCAAGGATGGTTCAAAATTAGAAAAACAAATAATGTAATCCACCATATAAATACAACAAAAGACAAGAACCACATGATTTTATCAACTGATACAGAAAAGGCATTTGACAATGTCCAACACCCATTCATGATAAAAACCAAAATAGGAATAGAAGGAAAATTCCTCAACATAATAAAAGGTATTTATACAAAGCCAACAGCCAACATCACCCTAATGGAGAAATTCTGAAAGCATTCCCCTTGAGAACAGGAACCAGACAAGGATGCCCCTTATTGTTGCTCTTATTCAACATTGTGCTGGATGTCCTAGCCAGAGCAATTAGGCAAGATAAAGAAAGAAAGGGCATCCAGATTTGTAAGGAAGAAGTAGAAGTATCTCTATTTGCAGATGACATAATCTTATACACAGAAAACCCTCAAGAATCCTCAAGAAAACTACTGAAACTAATAGAAGAGTTCAGTAGAGTATCAGGTTACAAGATAAACATACAAAAATTAGTTGGATTCCTCTACAACGACAAAAAGAACATCGAAGAGGAAATCACCAAATCAATACCATTCACAGTAGCCCAGAAGAAGATAAAATACTTAGGAATAAATCTAACCAGAGACATAAAAGACCTATATAAAGAAAATTACAAGGTACTACTGCAGGTAAGCAAAAAGGACCTACATAAGTGGAAAAACACACCTTGCTCGTGGATAGGAAGACTTAACATTGTAAAAATGTCTATTCTACCAAAAGCCATCTATATATACAATGCAATTCTGATCCAAATTCCAAGGACATTTTTTAATGAGATGGAGAAACAAATCACCAACCTCATATGGAAGGGAAAGAAGCCCCGAATAAGTAAAGCATTGCTGAAAAAGAAGAACAAAGTGGAGGCCTCACTCTACCCGATTTTAGAACCTTTTATACACCACATTAGTCAAAACAGCCTGGTACTGGTACAACAACAGATACGTAGACCAGTGGAACAGAATTGAGAACCCAGATATAAATCCATCCACATATGAGCAGCTGATATTTGACAAAGGCCCAGTGTCAGTTAATCGGGGAAAAGATAGTCTTTTTAACAAATGGTGCTGGCATAACTGGATATCCATTTGCAAAAAAATGAAACAGGACCCATACCTCACACCATGTACAAAAACTAACTTCAAATGGATCAAAGACCTAAACATAAAGCCTAAAATGATAAAGATCATGGAAGGAAAAACAGGGACAATGTTTGGAGCCCTAATACATGGCATAAACAGGATACAAAACATTACTAAAAATACCAAAGAGAAACCAGATAACTGGGAGCTCCTAAAAATCAAACACCTATGCTCATCTAAAGACTTTACCAAAAGAGTAAAAAGACCACCTATGGAATGGGAAAAAGTTTTCAGCTATGACATCTCCGACCAGCACCTGATCTCTAAAATCTACATGATTCTGCTAAAACTCAACCTCAAAAAGAGAAACAACCCAATTAAAAAATGGGCAAAGGATATGAAAAGGCACTTCACTAAAGAAGACATTCAGGTGGCTAACAGATACATAAGGAAATGCTCTGGATCATTAGAGAAATGCAAATCAAAACTACAATGAGATTCCATCTCACTCCAACAAGGCTGGCATTAATCCAAAAAAACACAAAACAATAAATGTTGGAGAGGCTGTGGAGAGATTAGAACACTTATACACTGCTGGTGGGAATGTAAAATGGTACAACCACTTTGGAAATCGATTTGGCACTTCTTTAAAAAGTTAGAAATAGAACTACCATACGATCCAGCAATCCCACTCCTTGGAATATATCCTAGAGAAATAAGAGCCTTTACACAAACAGATATATGCACACCCATGTTTATTGCAGCACTGTTTACAATAACAAAAAGTTGGAAGCAACCAAGGTGCCCATCAATGGATGAATGGGTAAATAAACTATGGTATATTCACACAATGGAATACTACGCATCGATGAAGAAGAATGTTGAATCCATGAAACATTTCATAACATGGAGAAATCTGAAAGGCATTATGCTGAGTGCCATTACCCAAATTAGTCCATTGCAAAAGGGCAAATATTGTATAAGACCACTATTATAAGAACTTGAGAAATAGTTTAAACTGAAAAGAACACATTCTTTTGCGGTTATGAGAGGGGGGAGGGAGGGAGGGTGGGAGAGTGGTATTTACTAATTAGATAGTAGATAAAAACTGCTTCAGGTGAAGGGAAAGACAGCACTCAATACAGGGGAAGTCAGCACAACTGGACTAAACCAAAAGCAAAGAAGTTTTCTGAATGAACTGAATGCTTTGAAGACCAGTGTAGCAGGGGCAGGGATTTGGGGACCATGGTTTCAGGGGATGGCTAAGTCAATTGGCATAATAAAAAATATTAAGAAAACATTCTGCAACCGACTTCAAAGAGCGGCGTTTGGGATCTTAAACGCTAGTAAGCGGCCATCTAAGATGCATCAATGAGTCTCAAACCACCCGGATCAAAGGAGAATGAAGAACACCAAGGACACAAGGCAATTACGAGCCCAAGAGACAGAAAGAGCCACATGAACCACAGACTACATCATCCTGAGGCCAGAAGAACTAGATGGTGCCCCACTAAAACCGATGACTGCCCTGACAAGGAACACAACAGAGAACCCCAGAGGGAGCAGGAGAACATTGGGATGCAGATCCCAAATTCTCATAATAAGATCAGACTTAAAGGTCTGACTGAGACTAGAAGGACTCCAGTGGTCTTGGCCCCCAGACCTTCTGTTGACCCAGGACAGGAACCATTCCCAAAGCCTACTCATCAGACATGGATTGGACTGGACAATGGGTTGGACAGGGATGCTGGTGAGGAGTGAGCTACTTGAGACTATGTTGGCATCTCCTGCCTGGAGGGAAGTTGAGAAGGTAGAGGGGCTTGAAGCTGGCAAAATGGACATGAAAAGAGAGTGGAGGAAGGGAGTGGGTTGTCTCATTAGGGGGAGAGTAATTGGGAGTATGTAGCAAGGTGTATATAAGTTTTCATGTGAGATACTAACTTGATTTGTATACTTTCACTTAAAGCTGAATAAAAATTATTTTTAAAAAGAAAAGGGAAAATTATTCCCCAGGTTGCATCTGTTTCAGAGTTCCCTGGGTGTCCCAAATGTGTCATCAGCTGCATCATTTGAAGTAATTTTCTACATGCTCACCACTCCTTCTCCTTTACTCTGGTTTATCAGTAAAATAGGTGTTAAAATATGTAGAAAAGTAATTACACAGTTAAATATATTAAGTTCTGATTTGAAGTATGACAGATAAAAAAACAACAAAGATGGAATTGGTATATTTAATACGTGTTTTACAGATTTACAGTGTACCTGAGATCAGGGCTGGCTTTTTTTTTTTTTTTTTTTTTTAGTGGGCATATGAATCAAGATTGAAAGGTTTTATCCAATATAAACCAAATAATTGCATCATATTTACTTAAGTTCATTAAATGCTATAAGAAAACCTGCCAGCTGTCATTAGATGATCTTAAGTGTATCAGAGGTAAAAGGTTGCTCTTATCTAAATATGAACTAAAATTTCCAATACAAAGGTAATTAAAAACTACAGAAGTTCTATTATTCTATTCTAAAGACAAGTTCAGTAGATGGCATTTGCTTTTTCATACAAAAACATGGAAAGATATGCACTCATGGACTTTAAATTAGATAAATAAAGTTTTGACTTTATAGATGTACGTTACTCCCGCCCATCTCGTATAATTCTGTACTTTTTCAAAGACATAGAGAGGAGTGTTATCTAGCAGTTTTCTATGTGCAGTATAAATATGCAGTAAATTTACATTTTTGGATCCCAGCAACATTCTGTAGATGCAATTTTTCTGGCCTTGGCTGTAAAAAATACTCAATTCCTATCCTGAGACACACTTCTTTTTTTTCCTTTGTGAGTCCCTATATGAAATAAAAACAGCAGTTTAGATCTTTTCTCTAAATTCATATAATCTTTTCATAAAGCTCATTTAATAAAAGGTGTGAATCTAATGACATTTGTGAATACTCAGCACTTTTAATTGTAACTGAGACCCTTTTCTTTCTACTGCCCTCGTACTTTTTTTGTTCTTTCATCCTTCCAACTATCCACCCATTCATCCTTCCATCCACCCATCAAACATCTACTGATTTTCTTTTATGTGCCGAGAACTGTTCTAGTTGCTTGGAATATGTCAAAGAACAAAATAAAGATCTCTGCCCTGGAGGAGCTCACATTCTAGCTGAGGGGATATAGACAGAAAAAAATAAGTTTACTAAATAAGAGAATTATAAAATACGCTGTAAGATGAGACGTTCTATGAGCAAAAGTAAAGGCAGAGAAGAGCAAGTAGATTTGCAAGTTCTGGGGGAGGAGTGGGTAGAACAGATTTCAGTGTTAAGTTGTGTGGCAAGGTAAGCCTCTTTGAGAAGGTAAGGTTTGAGCAAAGATTTGAAGTAGATGTGGGAGTTGGCAAGCAGCTCTTTGGGGCAAGAGCATTTCAGGCACAGAGGAGAACTAGAGCCAGTATTAAAGATAGAGCTTGTCAGCATTGTTTTAGAAAAAGCTTGGAAGACCAGTGTGGCTGGGGTATAGAAAGCGAAAGAAGTCGGAGAAGTAATGGGAGCTCAGGTTACCTAAAGCCTTAGAGACCATTTTTAAGGACTTAGGCTTCTACTGTGAAGATATGGTGAGCCAGTAGAGCTGTTAACAGGAGAGTGACATGAGCTTCCTTACATTTGTAAAAGATTACTTTGGCTCTCTGTTAAGAATAGATTGTAGCATTGGTCAAGAATAGACCTATGAATATGAATAATACTGTTATAGTTTTTAGGTGTTACATAATATTGTTTCCACCAAGATAATAGGAGTAGAAAGTATGAGAACTGGTCAAATTCTAGATATATTTCAGTGATGAAGCCAATAGCATTTCATGGCAGATCCTGAGAGATCAAGGATGATTCCAAGCTGATCAGTCTGAGATGCTGGCAGGATGAAGTAGTGATTTGCTGACTTGGAGGATACTGCAGAGAAATAGATTTGGGGGAAAACAGTGGAAAAGAGAGCTCTATAGCTTACTTTTGAAATTGAGATTCCCTTAAATATTCAAGTGGAAATGTCAAGTAGGTAGTAGGACATGTGAGTCTAGAGATCATGAGAAAGATCAGGCCTAATGATATAAACTTGTTGTAGGATATAAACTCAGGATGTTATATAAATCTACAAGACTAGATGAGATCAATAAGAAAACAAGTAGAGATAAAAATGAAAAAGGATCACGGACTGACATCTGGGGTATTCCCACAATAGAATACTGAGAACAAGAGAAGAAACTATAAAAGCAGACTGAGAAGGAGCAACCAGTGAGAGAGAGAGAGAGAAAGAAAAAAAAAAAGCAATTATTACATCGGAAGCTATATGTGAGGAAAGTCTTTCAAAAAGGAGGGAGTGACCATCTGTGTCAGATGCTGCTTTAGGTCAAGTGTGGTGAAGATTATAATTTGAGAATTGGATTCATTATTGAGGTTATAAGGTGACTTCATGAAGAGTATTTCTAACAAAAAACTCTTGATCTATCGTCTCCCTACCTATCATTGCATATAACCATTGCTGTCGAGTCAATTCCTACTCCTAGCGACCCTATAGGACAGAGTAGAACGGCCCCATGTGGTTTACAAGGAATGGCTGGTAGATTTGAACTGAGCTCTTAACAACTGCACCGCCAGGGCTCCTATATATCTTCTCGGAATTATGATTCATAGTTTTTTTTTTCTTCTTCTTCTTCTGTTGTAAGTAACGAAAGAAGTAGGCACTAATTGAATGATAGCAAAAGAAAGTAAAAATAAATAAACCAGCAATCGCCACTTCTCCTCCCACACAAACATGCCCATAACTTTAAGAAAGCCTTTGTTAACATCTTGGAGAATGATCTGTCACACCATTTTCCATGCTCACACGAGTACAAGAATATAAAATTGTACCAAGGGTCAGGCTTTTTTGTTGCTCTGCCAAAAATGGACCCTAATTATATAATACAATTTGATTTGTTTATTTGAATCATAATTATTAATACTCTTATTGAGAAATAAGTTTAGATTTAATTCATTATTTTTAATAGTCACATCTATGTCACCTAGTATTCCTGAACTGTCGTTTAGTCCAATTTTTCAGAACTAACATTCAGGCGGTGTCCAGTGTTTGTCTTGTTGGGTAATACTGTAACAATATGCATTCTTGTTCAAATGGCTTGATATATTAGTGCTTTGGTTTCTATAGAATAGTTGCCAAAAGTGGAATTCAGAGTCAAAGAGTACCTGTGTTTTAAAATTTAATGAATATTGCTGCTTTCCCACTCCAATTAGTAAAGGTGCCCATTTTACCTTATCTTTACTAAAAATAAAAAAAAAGAGAGAGAGGATTTTCTCTTTTTTTTTTTTTACTATCGGTGGATGGTATTAAGTTTTTTTTTCCTTAATTGTGTCCTAATCTGAAGGGTACTTTAGTTGCTGCTGCAATTCGCATTTTCCTGAATATCAATCAGGGAAAGCACCATATAACCATATAACGAGGTAAGGGCCTTTTGGTTTTGCTTTTCTGTGAATTACATGTTCTGTCTCTGTGTCCATTTAATTATTTTTGTATTATCCAGGAAATTACTCTTTTTCTCACATAATATTATTTTACAATTCCTTTTATCTCTTCCACATGTATAGTTATATTACCCTGAAAATCCTAAGCCAAAAAAAAAAAAAAAATCTAGGGCCCTATAATTTAGTTTCCTCTTTTATCCTTTTTTTTTTTTTTTTTTATCCTTAATTAGGCTTTCACAGGATTGATCTACTTTTTTAGTTGCTACTAGGAAAGAGCTTTTCATTTAATTTAGTATCTGTTTGGTTGTCACAATAGGATGGTACTATGCTTGGCTATAAACAGATACAGTTAAGGAAGTAATGCTTCCTTAATGGCAAAAGAAATGGAAGCTTAGGAAGATGATTACTTAAATTGAAGACAACACAGCACGCTCACACATGGAGATATAAGCTTGCCAATTTTCTCCAACTTCCCCCCAAAGATGCAGGCAACTGCTCAGGAGAGAGGAAATCTCCTGAAAGAGAAACTTCATTTGCAACACTGAAGGAAGTTCGTCTATCTGTATCTCCATGACCCTCATCAGCGTATCAAACACTTCTAGAGATTGGGATTGGATATGACCCTCCTCATAACCAGGTGCAACTCAGGCGTCAAGACATTCCTCAGTCTTTATTAAATAATTGGAACAAGTGTTTTCCAGGCCTCATTCATGTTTATTTTATTATATTTTTCCTTTTCAACCCAATGTGGTTGGGGTGTTGAGAGCTACACTATTACACTTCCCTGTTTAGGCAACCATCCTAAAGTGTTGATTATGTTTGTAGCACTGGCAGGTAATTTTATTTCATATTTCTATGTCCTTTCTTTCTATTAACTAGTAAAACATTGCTCTGAAAGATTTCACATAGCCTGGTGGTACAGTGGTTAAGCACTCAGCTGCTAACTGAAAGATCAGTGGTTAAAACACACCAGCCGCTCTATGGGAGAAAGATTTGGCAGTCTGCTTCTGTAAAGATTATAGCCAAGAAAATCCCATAAAGCATTTCTACTCTGTAACACATGAAGTCGCCATAAGTCGGGAGCAACCAACAACAACAACATAGTGGCCTTTTGTGCAGCTAGGTACAGTCATATGACTTAAGCTTTTGCCAATGAAATATGAGTAGAAGTAATATGTGAACTTCCACATCATTTACTTAACAGAAACATGCTTACCCTTTAATTCCTGTCTTTCCACCTACCCATAGGCTAAAATGTGTATGTGTGCTAGCCAGCCAGCTTCAATTCAGTCTACACTAGAGAACGGCGAAACATCAAGATACGTAAATCTTGGTGGCTGAAACAAAATTGTTTTTTAGTCCTGCACTTCCTGTCTACCTCTGTACTAAAAGTTGAAAAAATAAATATATATACTTTTATCTTGTTTGATCCACTATATTGTGGAATTTTTCATTGCAACTGTCTAGCCCAGAGATTGGCAAACTTTTTTTCTTTAAGGGTCGGACAGTAACTATTTTCAGCTTTGCAGGTCATAGGGTTTTTGTTGCAAAACTCAACTCTGCCCCAACTCCGTGACCTTGTACTGTGAAAGGGAGCATAAACAATATGTAAACAGAGGGGCATGAATGTTTTCCAATAAAATATTATTTGCAAGAAGAAGTGACTGAGCCTATGGGCAAAGTTTCGGCCTCCTGGTATAGCCCACAATTTAACTAATATAATGTCCACGACTATGTAAACATGTTAAAACTATATTTTTTATAAATGCACATTTTTAGGTAAAATTAACATAACATAAAATTAACCATTTTAAAGTATAAACTTCAGTGGCATGTAGTACATTTAAAATGTTGTACAACCATACCTCTATCTAGTTTCAAATCACTTTCATCTCTCCAAAAGTATACCAATCAGCAGCCACTCCAATTCCCTTCTTGCCACAGACACTGGCAATCACTAATATGCTTTCTATCTCTATGGATTTACCTGGTCTGGATATTTTATATAAATATGACCATAACATATGTGGCCTTCTGGGTCTACCTTCTTTCACTCAGAGTATTTCCAAGGTTCAGCCACATTGGAGCATCTTTTTATGACCACATAACATACCATTTTATGAATATATCATATTTTGTTTATGCATTTACCAGTTAATGAGCATTTGGGTTGTTTACACATTTCAGCTATGGAGTAGAGCTTCTATGAACATTCATGTACAAATTTTTGTTTGAATACCTGTTTTCAATTCTTTTGTATGCCAAAGAGTAGAATTGCCAGGTTATATATTAATTTTAGGTTTAACTTTTTAAGAATTGCCAAACTGTTTCCAACATCAGCTGCACCATTTTATATTCCCATCATTCTACCAGCAATGGATAAGAATTACAATTTTTCCACATCCTTGTCAACACTTATTTCCCATTTTTCTGTAGCCATCCTAGTGGGTGTGAAGTAGTATATCACTAGGTGGTTAAGAGCTACTACGGCTGCTAACCAAAAGGTCAGCAGTTCGAATTCTCCACGTGCTCCTTGGAAGCCGTATGGGGCAGTTCTACTCTGTCCAATAGAGTCACTATGAGTCGAAATTGACTCGATGGCAACAGGTTTGGGTTTTTGGTTAATGACTAATGAGAAGGAGCCCTGTTGGCTCAGTGGTTAAAGTGCTCAGCTGCAAACCAAAAGGTCAGTGGTTCATACTCACCAGCCACTTTATGGGAAAAAGATGTGGCAGCCTGCTTCTGTAAATATTTTCAGCCTTGGAAACCCTATGGGGCAGTCCTACTCTGTCCTATAGGGTAGCTAGCTATAGTCACAATCAACTCAACAGCTAAGGGTTTAATGACTAAAGAATGAACAAATATGTCTTGGAAGAAGTGCAGTCAGAATGCGCCTAAGAAATGAGGATGACGAGACTTCTCACTTACTTGGACATGTTGTCAAGAGGGACTAGTCACGCTTGGTAAAGTAGAGGGTCAGCTAAAAAGAGGAAGACCTTCAACAAGATGGATTGACACAGTGGCTGCAGTAATGGGCTCAAACATAGCAACGATTATGGTGGTGGCATAAGAATGAGTGGTGTTTTGTTCTGTCGTACATGGGATTTCTCACTGATTCGATGAAAGCCTAATAACAAATGACTAAAGCTATTGAGCATCTTTATACACTCTATGTGTATCTTTTTTGGAGAAAGGTCTATTCAAACCCTTCGTCCCATTTTAAATTGAGTTGTTTGTTTATGTTGTTGAATTATGGGTTCTTTATATCTTCGGAATACTAGACTCTTATCTGATTTTTACTATCTTGATTTTCTTCTTGAACTCGTAAAAGTTTTTAATTTTGATTAAGTCAAATTTCTTTCTTTCTTTTACCCGTATTATTGGTATCAACAAAATAGGGCCTCTATGAGTTGCAACTGACTCAATGGTATCTAACAACAACAACAAAGTTGGTATATCAAAGAATCCATTGTCAAATTCAAGGCCATTCAATTTAATCAGGGCTGTAACCTGAGTAAGGGTAATGACTCAAGTAAAAGTGAAGCATCCGATCCTAATTCTGCCTCATTAAAATAGCAAACACAATCTAATCCTCTTTAACGTAACCTAATCCCGCTTCATTAAGCACAGGCAGAAGTTAGGGTTTACAACAAATCTCAACATGGAGGATAATTACATCAGTTCAGAAAATGGAGGACAATCACACAGTACTGGGAATCATGGCCTAGCCAGGTTGACACATATTTTGAGGGGACACAATTTGAACCATGAGAGTAGGTCTAATCCAATCTATGTGGTATCTTATAAAAGAGAAGAGACAGACAGACAGAGGAAGGATGGCTATGTGATGATACATCTACAAGCCAAATAACACCTGAAGCTACTAGAAGCTAGGAGAGACAAAAGAGTATATTCTTGTCTTAGGCTGGGTACTCTAGAAAAGCAAAACCAGTAAAGCATATAAATATATATAGGGAAAACTTTATATCAAGGAATCGATTCACGCCGTTTGGGGGGACCTCATACCACCAAGAAAGCAGCTCCAGGAGCAGAGAGCGTCCTTTGCACCTGGAGTTCCAGCACAGAGAAGCTCCTAGTCCAGGGGAAGATTGACAAGAAGGACCTTTCTCCAGAACCAGCACAGAGAGAAAGCCTGCCCCTGGAGCTGACGCCCTGAGTTTGGACTTGTAGCCTACTAGACAGTGAGAGAATAAATTTCTCTTTGTTAATGCCATTCACTTGTAGTATTTCTGTTATAGCAGCAGTTAATGACCAAGACAATTCCCTTAGATATTTTAGAGTAAGCATGGCCTTGCCAACATATTGATTTGAACTTCTAGACTCCAGAACTGTGAGACAATAAATTTCTGTTCTTATAAACCACCCAGTATGTATTATTTTGTTTCAACAGCCCTAGGAAACTAATACAGTCATGAAGATTCACATAATTTTTTTTTATTTTTTCTAAGAGTTGTATAGTTTTAGCTCTTAGCTTTAGGTTTTTGATTCATTTTGAGTTAATTTTTGTATATAATGTGAAGTCGGGGTCCTAATTTATTGTTTTGTATGTAGATATCCAGTTGACCAACCACCATTTGTTGAAGACACTATTCTTCTATTCTTGAATGGAACTGACACAACTAATGGGCCATAGATGTATGGGTTTATGTACTCTCAATTCTATTCTGTTGATCTATATGTCTATCTTTATGTTAGTAACATACTGTTTTGATTACTGTAATTTTATAGTTCTTCCTGAAAGCAGAAAGAATGAGTCCTCCAATTATCATTTCTTTTCAAGATTGTTTTGGATATCCAGGGTCCCTTGCCATTCCATATAAATTTTAGTATCAGCTTTTCCATTTCTTCAAAACACATCATTGGGATTTTGATAGGAACTGCATTTAAATCATTTGGGGGTAGTATTGACATCTTAACAATTAATCTTTTAATCAATGAACATGGGATGTTTTTCCATTTGCTTAGATCTTTAATGTCTTTCAGCAATGTTTTGTAGCTTTGAGTATAGAAGTCTTGCACCTCCTTGGTTAAATTTATTCTTATTTTATTCTTTTTGATGCTATTAAAATAGAATTGTTCTCTTAATTTTATTTTCTATTTGTTCATTGCTGCTGTATAGCAATACGACTAATTTTTCTTTATTGATCTTTGCTCTTACACCTTTACTAAATGTGCATATTAGCTCTAATAGATTTTGTATGTTTGTGAATTCTTCAGGATTTTCTATATAGGAGATCATATCATTTCATTTTCATATAATTTTACTTCTTCCCTTCCAATTAGATGCCTTTTATTTATTTTACTTGACTAATTGTTCAGAGTAGAAATTCTAATACAATGTTGAATAAATAGAAGTGGTGAAAACAGACATTGTTGTCTTGTTCCTGATTTTAGGGCTATATAATTTTGTGTCTTTCACCATTGAGTAGACTGTTATCTGTTAGGTTTTCATAAATGTTCTTTATCATGTTGAGGAATTTCCTTTCTATTCCTGGTTTGTTGAATATTGTTGAAAGAGTGTTGGATTTTTCAAATGTTTTTATTCTACATCAATTATGATCATGTGTTTTTTGTTTGCTTTTTGTTTCCCTTCATTCTATTTATGAGATATGTTACATTGATTGATGCTTGTATGTTGAAACAAAATTGCATTCCTGGGATAAATCCCACTTGGTCATGGTGTATAATCCCTTTAATATACTGCTGGATTTGGTTTGTTAGTATTTTGCTGAGAAATTTTTCATCTATATTCATTAGGGATATTGGTCTATAGTTTGCTTTTCTTGTCATGTCTGTATCTGGGCTTGAGATCAGGTTGGCCCCTTAGAATGCACTAGGAAGTGTTTCATCCTCTTCTCATTGTGGAAAAAGTTTGAGAAATATTGGTTTTAATTTGTCCTTAAAAGTTTTGTAAAATTTATCAGTGAAACCATCCAATCCTGTGTTATTTTTTATTATTTTTGTGTGTGTGAATTGGGCTTGATGTGCAGGTTGAGGCCTGTGATTAGTGAGTCAAGATTTTAATTGTTATAGGTCTTTTGAGATTTTCTATTCTTCTTAAGTCAGCTTTTTTTTTTATTGTGCTTTAGGTGAAAGTTTACAGCACAAATTAGTTTTTCATTCAAAAATTTATACCCAAATTGTTTATTTGATATTGGTTACAGTCTTTACAATGTGTCAGCACTGTCCCCCTGTCCCCCTGGGCTACCCATGTCCATTTATCCAGTTTTCTTGTCCCTTCCTGCCTTCTCGTCCTTGACTTTGGGCAGGTGTTGTCCATTTGTTCGCATATACTTGATTGAACTAAGAAGGACATCCCTCACATGTGTTATTTTTTGTTTTATAGGCCTGTCTAACCTGTGGGTGAAATGTGAACTTTGGGAGTGGCTTCAGTTATGAGTTAGCAGAATGTCTATGGATCATAATCTCGGCGGTTCCTCCAGTCTCTGTCAGACCAGTAAATCTGGTCTTTTTTGTGAATATGAATTTTGTTCTACAGTATTCTCGTGCTCTGTCTGGGATCTTCTATTGTGACCCCTGTCAGAGCACACGAGTCAATTATGTAGTTTGTAGGTTTCTAGGAATTTGTTCATTTCATCTACATAATCAAATATGTTGGCATGTAATTGTTCATTGTATTCTTTCATTATCCTTTTTATTTCGGTAAGGTTGGTAGTAATGTCTTCACTTTCATTTCTGGTTTTAATTATTTATGTCTTTTTTTTTTATTTTTCAGTCTTAGATTTGTCAATTTTGTCCATCTTTTCAAAGACTAACTTTTGGTTTCATTGACCCTGTGTATGATTTCCTATTCTCTATTTTGTTTATTTCCACCCTATTTTTTATTACTTCCTTCTGTTAGCTTTGGGTTTAGCTTGCTCTTCTTTCTCTTGTTACTTAATGTGTAAATGTAAGTATTTAATTTGGGATCTTTTTTTCCCCCTAATGTATTTACAGCTATAAATTTCCCTCTGAACACTGCTTTTGATACATCCCATAAATGCTGATATGTTGTGTTTTCCATTTTATTTGTTCTAAAGTATTTTCAAATTTAACTTATAAATTCTTCTTTGACCTATTGGTTGCTTAAGTCCGTGTTGTTGTGCAATTTTCACAAATTTGTGAATTTTCTAATTTTCCTTCTGTTATTGATTTCTAGTTTCATTCCACAGTTGTTGGAGATAATGCTTGGCACGATTTCAGTCTTAGTAAATGCATTGAGATTTGTTTTGTAGCCTAACATAAGGTCTATCTTGCAGAATATTCTATATTCATTTAAGAAAAATATATACTATACTGGTTTTGAGTGGGTGTTTTATGTATGCCTGCTAGGAGCAGTTGATTTACAGTGTTTATTAAGTTCTCTATTTCTATATTGATTTTCTATCTACTTCTACCTATTATTGGTAGCGGGGTATTGAAACCTCCAACTATTATTATTTCTCTTTTTAAATCTGAGCTGTCAGTTTTGCTTGATATATTTTGGGGCACTATTTTCAGGTACATTTATGTTTACAATGGTCATAACTTCTTGACGGATCAAGTTTTTTAAAATCAATATTTAATATTCTTTTTCTTTTATAGCAATTTTTCACTTAAAATATAATTTGTCCAATATCAGTATAGCCACTTCAACACTTTTTCTGTTACTATTTGCTTGGAATATCTTTTTTTTTCCTACTTTCACTTTGAATCTAAAGTGATTCTCTTGTGAACAACATGCATTTTGAATCACTTTATTTTTTTTTAATCCATTCTGCGAATATCTGTCTTTAAATAATGTGGTGAGCCATTTACATTTAATATGATTACTGATAATCCAAGACTTATTTCTGTCATTGTGCTATTTGTTTTCTATATATCTTGTATATATTTTTGTTCCATGTTTTCTCTAATACTACCTTCTTTTTTTTTTTCTACCACTATTTTGATTCCCTTTCTATTTCCTTTTACGTATATTTTTAAGTCATTTTCTTAATGGTTACCCTGTGAATTACAAGGTATGTTTATAACAATCTGCTTTAAATTAACACTACAGCTTCAATAGCATGCATCAACTCTGCCAACTCTGTCCTTGTCCCTTTATGTTGTTATTATAAATTGCATCTTTATACAGTATGTGCCCATCAACATAGATTTACAAGTTTTATATGTTTGTTTCCTTTTTAATTGTATAGAAAACATATGCATTTACCTACGTAGTTACTTTTACCAGTAATGTTTATTTATATGGCTTTAAGTTACTGGCTAACGTCCTTTTGTTTGAACTTTTAGCATAAATTTTAGGGCAAATCTATTAGTGACAAACTCCCTTAGCTTTCATTTATCTGGGAATGTCTTAATTTCTTTTTTTTTTTCCTTCCATTTTTTGAAGGATAGTTTTGCTGGATATAGAATTCTTGGTCTTTTTCTTTCCTAACTTCAGATATGTCATCTGGTGTCATCTGAATTCTATGGTTTCTGAAGAGAAATCAACAGTGAATTTTATTGAGGATTCATCGTGATGAGTAGCTTCTCTCTTGCCGCTTTCAAAATTTTCTCTTTATCTGGCTTTTAACAGCTTGACTATAATTTGTGTCAATTTCTTTGAGTTTATTCTGCTTGGAAATCTTTGCATTTCTTGGATGTGTATATTTGTGTCTTTAATCAATGGTGTTTTCAGTTATTAGCTTTTCAATTTTTTTCTTCCCATCCTCTTTTTTGGCCCCCATAATGAATATGTTAGTATGTTTGATGGTGCCCCATACGTCAAATAAATCCAACATCCAGGCTTCCTGAAGAATTGTTTCTATTGACTGCTTTTTCCCTAGATATAGGTCATACTTTCCATTTTGCATGTCTTATTTCTTTGTTGTTATTGTAAACTAGACATTTTAAATAATATAATGTGGCAACTTGAAATCAGATCTACTCCTACCAGGGTTTGCTTTTGTTGATTTCTTTTCTTTTGTTTTGTAGTTGTTGTTGCTCTTTTTTTTTTTTTTATGACTTTTCTGTACTAATTTTGTACAATCTGTTTGTTTTTTTGTCACACAATCCCCCTGATATTTCTGCTTGATTAGGTTACTTGTCAGCTAATGATTGGGCATAGATTTCCCTAAATGTCTTAAGCCGCTGTGCTTCCCACACTTTGCCAGCAGGCTTTGTGTGTGTGCTGCGACCAGCCTTAAAATTTCCTGTAGTTTACAACTCTATCCTTGTCTTTACTTCCTTTTTTGTGAAGACCCTCAAGTCAGCCACAGAAGAGAGTAGGTCCTTCCTTCTCAGGTTTTTACATAGTGACATGAACACATGCATGGTCTTTTAAATTCCCAAGAATATGTTTGCTTTTAAAAGTCATCTATGGGCATCTCATTTACCAAGTTTCTCTTTTAAGTTTTTTTGTAATCTTTTGTTTAACTCTAATGGCATTGCTCTCTCGGGCAGCTGCATTGTGAAACAATTGTCATATAATGTTTTTGACAATCAAACTGGATGTAAAGGCTTTTCCCACTGGGTGAGCTCAGAAAACCAAAAAAACCAAACCCAGTGCCTTCAAGTTGATTCCGACTCATAGCGACCCTAAAGGACAGAGTAGAACTGCCCCATAGAGTTTCCAAGGAGTGCCTGGCGGACTTGGACTGCTGACCTCTTGGTAAGCTCAGAGTTAGGTCAAATAAAGACAAGCTCTGTGAATAAGGTTTTGTCAAAGAGCTGTCAGAAAGATCAAATATCAATAATCTCTCAAAATGGGGCTTTCTGGGGAGCTTCAAATTCATCTATTCTCTCTAACAATTGCTGATTTTCACAGTTACTGTACTTCTGAGGTTGATGGTTTTTAAGGGCATGGTGGGGTTGGGAAGGGGAATGGGCATAAGGCAAATTAAAATGCCACAAAGTTTGCTATTTTTACATAGATTGAGCCACTTTTCTTGAATAACTCCTCCACGGGTAGTTGTAACTTTTTGGTTAGTTTTCAACATTCTTAAAATGTTGATTTTGATAAGTTCTGCCATTGCACTAGTTGGTCTTACAGGGATTCAGAGATTTTTGCCTTGTCATTTCAGAAATGCTTCTCCTACATTGATTTTTGAAAACTAAACTAACCTTTCCTTTCTGTGATATACCAAATTGCTATATTACTCTTCTTACATGTTTAAAGAAGTATTTTTGCATTCATGCTTATGAGGGGTATTAGTCTTAAGGTTTCTTTGATATCTTTGTTTTGTTCTTGTACTGAGACAACACTGATTTTCTGAAATCAGTAGGAAAGTATTTCATCCTCTTCTACATTCTGAAAGATTTTATATAACATTGTATTATATCTCCTTATATATTGAAAGAATTCACCAGTGTGGCCTCCTAGGCCTTATTTTTCTATGTGCAAAGTTTTTTTTTTTTTTAATAATCATAGATTCAGTTTCTTTGATAGATATTATTATTCTTATCCCCTTTAGGCAGTTAAAGAAATTAGGGCACAATTTCAAAAGTATGTAAATTCCAGTTAAATAATTTAGGCTGAACACATACATTAACCTACAGTCTCTCCTAAAGCCCTGTGAAAATAGAAGTAAATATATTTTAAAGTCTTAAATTCACAAGGACAAAGAAAATTATAAACAAGAGAAACATGATTTCACAAGCTAGAGAGCCATTTTCCACTCTGAACAACCAGACATATTCACTTCCCACTACTCTTTAGAAGACCAAAAATGTATTCTCTTAATAGGATAAATGGAAACTCTGGTGGCACGGTGGTTAAGAGCTACAGCTGCTAACCAAAAGGTCGGTAGTTGGAATTCACCAGGCACTTCTTGGAAACCTTATAGGGCAGTTCTACTCTGCCCTTTAGGGTTGCTATGAGTCAGAATCGACTGGATGGTAATTTTTTTTTTTTGAAATAAGATAAATAAGGTCACCCTGCGTTAGGGCACATCAAATGTGGTTGAAATCAGGATGTTTATACTAAGTGAACTAGGTGAAATTCCACGTACTAAACTCTGAGGACTTCTAGCTTCTACTTTTATCCTACTGCAAGCATGCTAGAAGCCAGATTTATGCACTTCAGGCATAATTATCTCTGGAGATTCTGCCCAGTCATACATACTTTAAAAGAATTAAAGTATCTGACATGAGGGTTCCCCTCAAAAGGCATCCAGCCAGATTGTACTCACTGTAGAATATCGATCTATCCAGAGCTCAGATTTTCTTTATAGTTTTTTATGTTCCAACTCCAGTATGAACGGTCAGCCAAAGACATAATATTTGAGGAAAATTCTAATATTAAAAGAGAGGCCAAATCAAACAAAGAATAAAAAAGCAGCTTGGAGAAAAAAAGACTTCAGAAAGAACAGTATAGCACAGCACACTAACAATCATTAATATCTTCAAAGAGATAAGAGGTTTTACACCCGTGGAAAAAAAATTAGATGTTCTGAGGTGGAGAAAGAAAAGGAGAAAAATAACCATAAAGAAAAAGGAAAAGTGGCAAGCAAATTCTTATAAAAAATAGCTCCAGTCCCTTTGACTGAATACTCACCATTTCCTGAACACACTAGACAATACTCTTCAATAGAAATATAATGCAAATCACACATGTAACTATTTTTTATTTCTTAAGATATTTTTTCCTTTGTTCCTAGTGTATGGTTGAATTGCTGTCACGTAAGCATTTCAGCTTTTCCTTTCAAGTGTACTTTTTAAAACTGTATTATTTTACTTTCCTGTGTTTGTATTTGTTTTGAGTACTTATTTCTTAGTTGATGCATATATATAGTCAATGAAAAATGTAGAAAATCCATCAACTCATTTAACCAGTTTGCTTGATTAACTAGTCTCCATTGTCCCAGTAAACTATAATAGTTCATGCCAATTGTATGCTGAACACTTGTAGTTTTAGACTCCCTTCCTGACCACTGGAAACCCTGGTGGCATAGTGGTTAAGTGCTATGGCTACTAACCAAAGGGTTGGCAGTTCAAATCCTCCAGGCACTCATTGGAAACTCTATGGGGCAGTTCTACTCTGTCCTATGGGGCCACTATGAGTCAGAATCAACTCGACGGCACTGGGTTTTTTTCTTTTTTTTTGGTTTTCTGACCAC
Source organism: Loxodonta africana (assembly GCF_030014295.1). Classification (NCBI taxonomy): domain Eukaryota; kingdom Metazoa; phylum Chordata; class Mammalia; order Proboscidea; family Elephantidae; genus Loxodonta; species Loxodonta africana. The sequence goes on along the minus strand of NC_087346.1, from coordinate 60,760,618 downwards.
TAGGTCACATGCTTTCATCAGCTAATTGCATGCCTAATAAAAGTAGTTGTGGCTGTCTAAAAATCAATGTTTTCCAGTTGTACCACTCATTATTCAGTTTAAATAGATATTCTGTCAATAAATAAAAATGAATGTAAATAAAAACATTGTTTTCTATGAAACCTAAGTCGAATGCTTTGGAAAGACAGATAAAAGCTAGTTACTAAAACAATGCACCCAAATTAGATTTGGACAAGACAATGTAAAAAATTAGAGGGATCATCTTACAATTTCAAGAGGACACTACAGTCAAACTAATTGGGAAGTTTCTGAATGCTTCTCTTCCTCTTTAAAGAAAAGGAAATGGAAATCATAAAAAAAATGATGTTTCATGGATATAGTTTAAAAAAAAACTAAACAACAACAAAAAAAGAACTTTTCTCATGTGACCAACTCACCAAAAGAAAAAAAAAAAGGCTTAGACCTATATAAAGACTGATGATTGAATAATCATATGTGTTTTAAGATAAAGTAAATTGTTTGAGTATATATAATATACATATACCTTTATTTATGATTCTCTAATCTTAACCAACCTATTAAAATTATGTAATGAACTACATATAAAAGAACTATCATGCATCTTAGGGAAGGCATGTGCTTTTTAATTCATTTCTTATTCGATTTCTTGATGTCTCTTTCATCTAAATAGTGACCCTCAGAAAATGAACTAATGTAAAGGAAAATGATTTGATCAAATATAAGACTGGATATAATTAAAGCATAAGCTGCTAAGTCTCCTAGGAATATGTTGCTCAGTTTAAAAAGAATTGGATGAGTGAGTACAACAGTAGAACAAACAGAACAAAAGTTAAATTTCAACCCTTGTCATAGCTTTGAAATTATATACGTATCATGATGGAAATACCTTTGCTGTTGTTCTGGTGAGCCAGCTAGGAGTCATCTGTTTGGTTCCTGAGAAGGATCAGATGACAGACCAGCCCTGATGTCTGATGCCACCACGAGATTTCTCTTGGAGACCTTGTAGCAGCCTTGAAAGCCAATCCACCCAGACCCAAAAGATAATTCTGTGGGATGCAGGAAATGCATCTGGGTTGCTAGGTAAGTATATAGGTAAGGCCTTAGAAAAATCCCAGGAAGTGGGAGGAATTGACCGCTGATGGCACAAAAGGCTCTAGGTACCTGTTAGTTTGGTGCACCAGATTAGGTTTTTAAGTATGTAAGTGTGTGTATTCAGAGAATGAGGAACGTTCGAGGGATCTCAGAATGCAGCCCACTTAAGATGCATCCTTAAAAACTGGGAACAGAGGCTTGGACAGACATGGTTCTTGCAATGTGTTTATCCCTTTCCTACTTTTGCCTCTTTAAATATGTGTCCAATGAAACTTTTCATTTTGCTTTACTAAACTTTGTGGTGTTTTTACCCTACAAGAGTTAATGGTGTAGTCATTGCAGGGACTCTAAAGCTACAAATCCAGTTGATCTCAAGGAGACCTGAACTGTGGATCAGAAGCTGGCAAAAAGAAGTCCTATCTTCTGGGCCAAGGCGTTCGCACTCCACATCCCTTCGATACCAACAAGGTGAGTGCCCTCAAAAAAAGAACCTTCGTTTATTCTTTTTGTTCTCTTTCTCATGTTTTCTTAAGCTGTGTTTAGTAAATTTGTTTTGAAAACCAGTTTTTTATTAAGGAGAATCTTTCTTAGATTTTCCTTGATTATCTGGTTGAGTGACATTTACTAATTCTTTTGGTGAACTCCAGTTTAGTGTCCTAATTCAGGCGCTTGGAATATTACAGAGGTAATTCTATTTCCAAAAAGCACCGGGTCAGAAGAATTTGGTCATGAGTTGACCAGTGAAAGCCATTAGAGCAGTAGGTGGTGCTCATGAAGAGCATTAAAGACACTTGTGACAGGATAGTTATCTCAAGACAGGCTATTGCACTAGAGAAAACCTGGGAAATAGTCCTCTGTTTTGACAAATTCTCAGGTGGAGGTGGTAGCTCCTGACCTTCTTTATGAAATCCCCAGGGAGAAGTTGTATCTCCGTACCTGTTTTATGATATAGTTTCTCAATACTCACAATGTCAAAATTGAAATCATCAGTAGCTACTTTAAAATACTTTCCAATTGAAAGAATTGGTATATTTAAGGTCTAAAATAAGAAATTAGGTCTCTTGCCAGAAGAATGAATTAAGTTCAAAAGAAAGAAAACCAAAAGCTTGAACCTTAGAGCTTAAAATTTTTGATAAGTGAGCCTGGATTTCTCCTTGCTATTGAAACTGTGGTTTAGGGTTCACATTTAAAAAAGCTATAAACTCAATATACTAAAAGCAATTTAGAATTTCAGTGGCCACTTTGGGAAAATGAACTTCCATTTGTGTTGTCCTGTCTTTTCCTTTTTGGGGAACTTTTACTTGGTTCTCTGGTTTTGCTAAAAGACATAATAGTCCTCCATCTGAGGCTCTGGCAAGTTAATTAGTTTTATCATGGATCTGTTTTTTCCTGTGAATTGAGTCAAGAGAGTTAGGGCAGGACTGGATCAGGTCTCCCCAACCCCTCAATTTCCCTAGCTAAGAATTGATGGATTCGTTTACAAAATTCCTAAAGAGTTTTGGTATTTACTGGGTAAACAGCCCTTCAAAATGCCTAGGTCAACTTAAACTTATGTAAATGAATTGGGATGACCCAATCTTGTCTTCAGTGAGTCAAGAGAGTAAGGGCAGGACAGGATCAGGCCTCCTCAGCCCCCAGTCTCTGAGGTCATATAGCTCCAAGGAAGCTTTTGAAAGACCCCTTCCAAATAAGTAGAGACTTTTCAAGACAAAAAAAAAAAGATAAAATAAAAAAAAAAAATTGCTGCTTTACTACAGTTATCAAAAATTAGACAAATCTTAATCACAAAAGAACTATAAACCTGTACTCTCTATCATGGGGTGGGGGGCGGGGAACTCTAAAAATTAAAAAAAAAAAGAATCACAATGAGACACACCTAAAATGGCCTAGAAAAATGTTTCTACCCCTACCCAAAGACTTAACGTTATATCCATATCAATGAATTGGTCAGTTGAACAGAGACTTTCTGATTTCCAAAGCAGGCTGATGAAATCTTTAAGGGCTAAAATTAGATTGAGAAAAATAAGAAAATAATAAAATTTAAATAAAAACTTGGAATGTTTGAACAAACTTCATTCGAACAATTATGTTTTATGGTTTACAAGCTTAAAATAATTTCCAAGACATTTTAGGTAACTTACAGATATTGAATTGAGTAAATAGATATTCATCATATTTTAAATTTATATACTTTTGCTTTTTATAGCACAAAAAAAGATACATTTTTGGGCCTGTTAATGAGTGTCTCCATTTTTGCTATTTTAAAAGGATGTACTATAAGAGATATAGAACAAAGACAGCGTTTAAGAGGTTTATTAAACAAAAATCTATTTAATATGGTCAAAAGTTTTATCTGCCTGACTGAAGTTTAATGGTTTAAATTATGAGACCTTTAGGAGCTTTAATATTAAATAACATATCAAATAAAGAATTTGGTTTCTCATTGTTAAAATAACAAAAATTTTCTTTGATTTCTCTCATTAGAATAGAATAGAATAGAATAGAATAGAATAGAATAGAATAGAATAGAATAGAATAGAATAGAATTCCTGAGTTGAAAACCAAACCATATGGCTTGAGAGAATTTTTTTTTTCAATATAAAGGAAAGGTTTATTTAATACTTTGTAAATTACATGGAATTTTACAAAGTATTAAATAAACCTTAATGTGTAGTCAAAATCAAGAGAATGGCCTGGTTCTCCTTGAGTCAAAATTTTATGTTAGTATTTCCTCTTATGTTTTTGCCTAATATTTGACAGCAAATGCATAATATTATGCCACAATTTTAATATTATTTCTTTACTGCTAACCTGGCCACAACTATACTTTGTGAACCTAGCATCAAAGTCAGTGGTTTGACTGGGGTTTTTATATCATTTACCTATGAAGTCTTTTTTTATTAACTATTTTTTATCATTTATTTATAATAACTATTCAGGTGTTTAGAGGCTTGATAATCTTGTATACACTGACTAGATGGTGTTATGTCTCAAAATTATTATATAATGTATTATAGCTGAAGCTCTTTGAAAATAAGTTTAGTCATTATACTTAGAAATATTTTTGTCTAAGTTTTTGTTTTTTAAACTATCTGTCAAAAAGACAAAAAATCTGGCTCTGAATTTTTGTAGTTAAGAACGTTATGTTTATATTTTAATCATGGCCATATTAAGATTTGTCATCTGCAAATAAGTGTTTACTTTGCTGATTTACTGAGAAGGCTTGGCCAAAATATCTCAAAAAAATGATGGACTATATTAGACTTATGAAAACAACTGTGACTAGACTGAATCAAGATTTAAAAAACTCAAGTAGAAGCTGTTTGGTTCACAGACTTCAGCTGATCCAGAAACACATGGAACAAAAATTAACTACATAAGACTGAATTCCAGAAACCCTGGTAGCGTAGTGGTTAAGTGCTATGGGGGCTAACCAAAGCGTCGGCAGTTCAAATCCCCCAGGTGCTCCTTGGAAACTCTATGGGGCAGTTCTACTCTGTCCTATAGGGTCATTATGAGTTGGAATCAACTCCACGGCCCTGGGTTTTATGGGTATTCCTAGGAAAAATGGATATTGTCAAAAATGAAATGGAATGCATAAACATCGATATCTTAGGCATTACTGAGCTGAAGTGGACAGTATTGGCCATTTTGAATCAGACAATCATATAGACTACAACCCTGAAGAGGAATGGTGTTGTAGTCATCGTCAAAAAGAACATTTCAAGGTCTATCCTGAAGTACAATGCTGTCACTAATAGGATAATATCCATATGCCTACAAGGAAGACCAGTTAATATGACTCTTATTCAAATTTATGCACCAACCGCTAATGCCAAAGATGAAGAAATAGAAGATTTTTATCAGCAGCTACACAGTCTGAAATTCATTGAACGTGCAATCAAGATGCATTGATAATCACTGCTGACTGGAATGTGAAAGTTGGAAACAAAGAAGAAGGATCAGTAGATGGAAAATATGGCCTTAGTGATAGAAACAATGCTAGAGATTGAATGAAAGAATTTTGCAAGACCAACGACTTCTTCATTGCAAATACTTCTTTCACCAACATAAATGGCGACCATACACATGGACCTCACCAGATGGAACACACAGGAATCAAACTGACTACCTCTGTGGAAAGAGACTATGGAAAATCTCACTATCATCAGTCAGAACAAGGCCAGGGTCTGACCATGTAACAGACCATCAATTGCTCATATGTAAGTTCAAGGTGAAACTGAAGAAAATCAGAGAAAGTCCACGAGCAAGTTCACTAGAGCCAAAATATGACCTTGAGTATATCCCATCTGAATTTAGAGACCATCTCAAGAATAAATTTGATGCATTGAACACTAGTGACCAAAGCCCAGATGAGTTGTGGAATGACATCAAGGACATCATCCATGAAGAAAGCAAGAGGTCATTGAAAAGACAGGAAAGAAAGAAAAGACCAAGATGGATGTCAGAGGAGACACTGAAACTTGCTCTCCAAAGTTAAGCAGCTAAAGCAAAAGGAAAAAATGATGAAGTAAAATAACTGAACAGAAGACTTCAAAGGGCAGCTCAAGAAGACAAAGTATTACAATGACATGCACAAAGAACTGGAGATAGAAAACCATAAGAGAAGAATACGCTTAACATTTCTCAAGCTGAAAGAACCGCAGAAAAAATTCAAGCCTCAAGTTACAGTAGTGAAGGATTCTATGGGGAAAATACTAAACAACACAGGAAGCATCAAAAGACGATGGAAGAAATACCCAGAGTCATTATACCAAAAAGAATTAGTCAATGTTCAACCATTTCAAAAGGTAGCACATGATCAGGAACTGATAGTACTAAAGGAAGAAGTCCAAGCTACTGTGAAGGCACTGGCGAAAAACAAGACTGCAGGAATTGATGGAATATCAATTGAGATGTTTCAACAAACAGATGCAGCACTGGACATGCTCATTGATCTATGCCAAGAAATATGGAAGACAGCTTCCTGGCCAACTGACTGGAAGATGTCCATATTTATGCCTATTCCCAAAAAAGGTGATCCAACTGAATGTGGAAATTATAGAACAACATCATTAATATCACACACAAGCAAAATTTTGCTGAAGATCATTCAAAAACAGCAGTATATCAACAGGGAACTGCCAGAAATTCAGGCTGGTTTCAGAAGAGGAGATGGAACTGGGGATGCCATTGCTGATGTCAGATGGATCATGGCTGAAAGCAGAGAATGCCAGAAGGATGTTTACCTGTGTTTTGTTGACTATGCAAAGGCATTTGACTGTGCGGATCATAACAAATTGTGGATAACGTTGTGAAGAATGGGAATTCCAGATCACTTAACTGTGTTCATGATGAACCTTTACATAGATCAAGAGGCAGTTGTTCAGACAGAACAAGGGGATACTGATTGGTTTAAAGTCAGGAAAGGTGTGCATCAAGGTTGTATTCTTTCACCATACCTAATTAACCTGTATGCTGAACAAATAACACGAGAAACTGGACTATATGAAGAAGAACGGGGCATCAGGATTGGAGGAAGACTCATTAACAACCTGCATTATGCAGATGACACAACCTTGCTTGCTGAAAGTGAAGAGGACTTGAAGCACTTACTAATGAAGATCAGAGACCACAGTCTTCAGTATGGATTGCACCTCAACATAAGGAAAAAAAAATCCTCACAACTGGACCAATGAGCAACATCATGATAAAACAAGAAAAGATTGAAGTTGTCAAGGATTTCATTTTACTTGGATCCACAATCAACAGCCATGGAAGCAGCACTCAAGAAATCAAATGACGCATTGTGTTGGGTAAATCTGTTGCAAAGGACCTCTTTAAAATGTTAAAAAGCAAAGATGTCACCTTGAAGACTAAGGTGCGCCTGACCCAAGCCATGCTATTGTCAATAGTATCATATGCATGTGAAAGCTGGACAATGAAAAAGGAAGACCAAAGAATTGACACCTTTGAATTGTGGTCTTAGCAAAGACTATTGAAGATACCATGGCCTGCCAAGAGAAGGAATATGTTTATCTTGGAGGAAGTACAGCCAGAGTGCTCCTTAGAAGCAAGGATGGTGAGACTGCGTCTTATATACTTTGGACGTGTTTTCAGGAGGGCTCAGTTCCTGGAGGAGGACATCATTCTTGGCAAAGTACAGGGTCAGCAGAAAACAGAAGGACCCCCAAAGAGGTGTATTGACACAGTGACCGCAACAATCAGCTGAAGCATAACAATGATTGTAAAGATGGAGGTGGACTGGGCGGTGTTTCGTTCTGTTGTACATAGGGTCACTGTGAGTCAGAACCGACTAGATGGTACATAAAAACAACATAACAACATACAAATCTCCAGAATATATGCTAGCACAGACTTTTTAAAAATAAACTTGTATTTATATTAGGTTTAGATTACCAAACAACTGGGAAATGTTTTATTTTCATATTTCCCATACCCAATTTATCATTAACATCTTACATTAGTATGATATGTTACACTCTATGAAGAAATACTGATACATTATTATCAAATGAAGTCCATCCTGCCTTTTGAGGAGACTCCTAACTTGAGGGTTTTATGCCTTTGCCTTTCTTACTCCTCTACCTCTCCATTACCATTACTAATTGCTGTTGAGTCAGTCTGACTCATGGTAAACCTATGTGTGTCAGACTAGAAATGTGTTCCCTAGGGTTTCCAAAGGCTTATTTTTCTAAAGTGGATCACAAGGCCTTTCTTCTGAGGCACGTCTGGGTGTGCTCGAACTGCCAATCTTTCCTTTAGCAGCTGACACATTAACCATTGGCATCACCCAGGGAATTCATTCCTCTCCGTAAATAAGACCAAAAACTTTTCCTTGGGTCAACCAGTTTAGCTTGAACTTTCATTTCAGGAAATGCATTTTTCTCTTGAACTCCTTATTATAATGTGAATCAATATGTTGCTGCGTTACATTTACCTAGATCCATGAACAAATTTTTGTTGGGAAGGGTCAGTTTACCTACTCCTTCAGGCTCATCTATAACCCATCTTTCACTTTTGTGCAAATGGGAAGAAATAAAACTATCCCTTTGTGATGGATGGCAGGTGGGCAGCTTGGTAAGCTCTCAACATCTTTTCATGCCATAGAAGAAGCCTCAACCTCAGGGTGAAGACAATGCCCCAAAACATAGGGTGAGGAAAGCTGAGCTCTGCTGGATTTCTGCTCAGTCCAGTCTCCCCGACCAGATCCACTTGTGTAGTGAAGAGTCTTCTTATACCCATACAGAAGTTCTGCTTAAAGCAAAGATGTCCAAGTCCTCTCTCTCAAATACGTATGACAGGAATAACTTACTGCTTGAAGGAAAGTAGAAGGTAATTTGTACATGCTTTTAAAGACAGACATACGTAAGGGAGAGAAGGAAAAATGGCAAGCACAAAAAACTTCCGAGATCTTTTTTTTCGGAGACTCAGTTCTCTGGAGTTTCCTTAAAAGGCAGATGATTTCCTTGACCTGCACATATCATTTTGTTATTTTCTGTTGAAGATTGAATGTAGTTCCCCTCCCCCAATTTCAGTTTATGCAAGCATTTTTATTCTCTTCAGTTCTTTTGTATTCTTTTGTGTTTGGTAAATCTTTATTTTTCCTTTAATATTCAAAACTCCATTAATACATTCATTTTTAAGGTATCTTACCAAATACTGGCAAATATTCATCAAATGATGGCAAAATGTCATTTTACACACACTTGCATGGTTTATCTTATTTTCCCCACTTTATGCGCCATTACCAAATCCATTCCTATCGTCTCACATACAAGCTCTGTGAGTTTTAGATACATGTATGTATACATGAATCATTCAATATTTTGTCCATAGAATCCTTCAATATTGCAGCTCAAGTCTTGAATTTTTACTTCAGTCCTTTCAGCTTGAAAAATGCCAAGTATGTTCCTCCTTTTTGTTTTCCTAACTCCAGGTCTTTGTAAATTTTGTTATAATATTTTATTTCGTCTTCTCCAACCGCACTTTGAATCTTCTGTTTAGCTTTTTTACTTCATCTTTTTTCCCATTTGCTTGAGATTATGTTGAAGAGCAAGTTGCAGAATCTCTTCTGACATCCATTTTGATCTTTTCTTTCTGTCCTGTCTTTTTAATGAATTTTTGATCTCTTTATGTCTGATATCCTTGATGTCATCAAAAGAAGATGGCAGGAATACGCACTCACTGTACTAAAAAGAATTGTCAAGGTTCAACCATTTAAGGATGCAGAATATGACTAAGAACCAATGATACTGAAAAAAGCTCAAGCTGCACTGAAGGCACTGGTGAAAAACAAGGCTCCAGGAAATAACAGAATATCCATTGAGATGTTTCAGCAAACGGCTGCAACACTGGAAGTGCTCACTTGTCTATGCCAAGAAATTTGGAAGACAGCTACTTAGCCAACCAACTGAAAAAGGTCCTTATTCATGCTCATTCCAAAGAAAGGTGATCCAAAAGAATGTGGAAATTATTGAATGATGTCATTAATATCACACACAAGTAAAATTTTGCTGAAGACAATTTGAAATAGGTTGCAGGTGTACATCGACAAGGAGCTGCCAGAAATTCAAATTGAATTCAGAAGAAGACGTGGAACAAGGGATATTATTGCTGATGTCAGATGTATCTTGATTGAAAGCAGAGAATCCCAGAAAGATGTTTACCTGTGTTTTATTGACTATGCAAAGGCACTTGACTGTGTGGATCATAACAAATTTTGGATAACATTGAGAAGAATAGGAATTCCAGAACACTTACTTGTGCTCTTATAGAACCTGTACATAGACCAAGAAGCAGTTATTCGAACAGAACAAGGGGATACAGCATGGTTTAAAATCAGGAAAAGTGTGAATCAGGGTTGTATTCTTTCATCATACTTATTCAAGCTGTATGCTGAGAAAATAATCCAAGAAGCTAGGCTATAGGAAGAAGAACACAGCATCAGGATTGGAGGAAGACTCATTAACAACTGCAATATGCAGATGACACAATCTTGGTTGTTGAAAGTGAAGAGGACTTGAAACACTAATTAATGAAGACCAAAGACTTCATTATGGCCTTCAGTATGGATTACTCCTCAACATGAAGAAAACAGAAATCCTCACAAAGGGACCAATAAGAAACATTATGATAAATGGAGAAAAGATTGAAGTTCAAGGATTTCATTTTACTTCGATACACAACCAATGGAAGCAGTAGTCAATAAATCAAAGGACATATTGCATTGGGCAAGTCTGCTACAAAAGACCTCTTTAAAATGATTAAAAGCAAAAATATCACTTTGAGGACTAAGGTGTGCCTGACCCAAACCATGACATTTTCAATTACCTCATATGCATGTGAAAGCTAGACAGTAAATAAGGAAGAAGAATTGATGCCTTCAAATTCTGGTATTGGCAAAGAATATTGAATATACCATGGATTGCCAGAATAAAAAACAAATCTGTCTTGGAAGAAGTATAGCCAGAATGCTCCTTAGAAGGGAGCATGGAGAGACTTCGTCTCAAGTACTTTGAACATGTTATCAAGTGAGACCAGACTCTGGAGAAGAACATCAAGCTTGGCAAGATAAACGGCCAGTGAAAAAGATGAACTGACACAGTGGCTGCAACAGTGGGCTCAAACATAGGAATGATTGCAAGGATGGCACAGGACCAGGCAGTATTTCGTTCTATTGTACATAGGATCGCTATGAGCTGGAACAAACTAGAGGGTACCTAATGACAACAACATAAATGAATATGTTGCTATTTTTATGGTACAGTCTTCTTGCTCGCCTTACTTTCCTGTTCAACATGATTCATTTTGAGCTTACATAATGTGACTGTAATATGTGAACCTACTTCATTACTTTTAAGTCATACAGGTGCTTCTTTCACTAGTATACAATACTTATCTATTCTGCCTTTGGTTTCCTGTGTCTTTTTTTCTCTGCTGAATATACTGGCTCTCTGGGGTTTTCATCTTTTTATAGTAGTTACTCTCCTGGGATGGCCCTTCTTAGCATGGTTAGTTTTCTCACTCTGGAGACATAACTTTCCAAACCGATAAATCGCATCTATACAGAGATCCCTTGGGGATGTATGCAGGACAAGGAGAGTAAACACACCACTCCATAATAAATGATTCCCGCTAACATTATTTACACAGGCGCCATGCTTGAATATACCTTTTATATTTTCATAACTGGACGCTGAATCCTCCATATAGACTCTCAGATCATTTACTATAGAATTGTTCCTTTCTAGTATTTTCAGTAATACTGCTTGTAATAACCCTAATGCCACTGAATCAGCTCTAGTTTTATCTTTTCATGTTTTTCCTTAGAGACTGGGTATGCTTTTGTTTCATATCAATTGCCCTCCCTGATATTCCACTGCTTTTCAGTAGCTTGCCGCTGCAAATAATTAGGAATACTGATTTTTTTTCATGCATTTGCTAATGACCATCATCCTGCCTGAGAAATCAATCGTATTTTCTTCTGCATTGTGCTTAAGATCAGGCAGTGGGAGTCATTACTGACTGTTGTCCCAGATCTACCCACTCTGGGCATCTAGTTTTTAATGCAGGCATGCTGCAATTGTATTACTTCAGATGCTGGCATATTTGGGCATATTATGCCCTCAGCTCTACTTTCTGCAATTCTTCAAATTTGACAATTGTGTGATGATAATGAAATCATGGACTCAGGTCACTGAAAAAAAATTATACTAATATAAAGTGCACTTTAAAATAATAATAAAACAACTCCTTTGCACTGCTATCTTTAGAATCTACAAGGAAATATTCTCCAGTTAAAGGGAAATGAGGACACAAAATTGTACCTGCTCAGTTTCTCACTTCAGCATTGGAATAGAAGGACAGAAGATAAGGCATATACAGAATCAACAAGTAATTTAGCTCTTTTACCAGTTTCCATGGAAACATTACTATATAAAACTAAGAAGAAAATGAGCTAAAAAAAATTTCAGACTTTGCCTTCGCCTTGATCATTGAACATTCAGCATTGCTTCTCTCAACACATTGTGTAAGGCAACCAGACACACATACCAGAGAGAGTGTGGACATTGTACATAAAGAATTTAATAAACCTTAATTTGGAATAGGCAGTGTATAATAAAAGGGGCAAAAATATTTCCTTTGTAAAAGTCAACTCAAAATATTACAAACTCTTGCCTACTTGACAATGACTGAAATGAACTAGTCCATAAATGTTCAGTTTAAAGGGGATTTACAGTCTGTGTCTGTCCTGTCTGCTTCTCAGATAAAATGTTTTAATGACATTACCCTGGAATTTCTTTGTTGACCCTGAGTCACTAAAGATGAATGACTTGTCCAGGTTGTCCCAATAGAGTCAATAGCAACCTTAAAAGCCTTCAGGATGGATCCTTTGGGACCCTGAACTTTGAAAATAAAGATGCACTTTGAAATCTGAAGTCCTTGTGGCTCTGAAAGAGGAAAGGTAATACGGTGACACTTGACATTCTATTCTAGACTGCAGAGCTCTTATGTATGCGTACAGAGCATATTTCTGATCCCTTTGTCACATCAATGCCTATAGTTCTACAGCACATTCTTGTCTGGAATTTTTCTTTATAGGCTGTTTTCTTGCCCTGTGTATTTTAGCAAAAGATGCTTGTAAATGATTTTGGCATCTCAGTCCAGACCTCTGATAATGTTTGAAATGTTCTAACGGACACATTCTTTATAAAAACACAAGATCTTTTAGAAATTTACTTCTGTCCTTATAAGTTCTTACAACTCATTTTTAAGTTTGTCTTTATCTTTCCACTTGAATGTATTCTAAATATATTTTATCCTTCTAAATAAAACTTGGTTGAACACATATTTTTTATTTTAATTTAGATGAAAGTTTATAGGAAGAACTAGTCTCTCATTAAATAATTAATATACATATTGTTTTGTGACATTGGTTCCCAACCCCATAGCATGTCAACACTCCTCCCTTCTCGATCTTGGTTTCCCCATTACCAACTCTCCTGTTCCCTCCTCCCTTCTTGTTCTTGCCTCTGGACTGGTGTGCCCATTTAGTCTCATTTGACTCTACAGGCATGTCTAATCCTTGGCTGAAGGGTGAACCTAAGGAATGACTTCAGTACTGAGTTAAAAGGATGTCAGGGGGCCATACTCTCAGGGTTTCTCCAGTCTCTGTCAGATTAGTATGTCTGGTCTTTTTTTGTGGGTTAGAATTGTCTACATTTTTCTCCAGCTCTGTCCGGGACCCTCTATTGTGATCCCTGTCAGAGCAGTCAATGGTAGTAGCCAGGCACCATCTAGTTGTGCTGGACTCAGTCTGGTGGAGGCAGTGGTAGTTGTGGCCCATTAGTCCTTTGGACTAATCTTTTTATTGTGTGTTTGGTTTTCTTCATTCTCCCTTGCTATAGATGGGATCAGTGGAGTGTCTTAGATAGCCACTCACTTTTAAGGCCCCAGAATTGAACACATGCTTATTGCCAGGCTCTAGGGAGGAAGTTGTGAATAATACAGGGTCCCGGTTATGTGCAAGATCCTAGAGAAAAACAAAATTTATACCAGGGCTATCAAGAAAAACTTCTGGGAACCATTATACTTGAGCTATTTTTTTCTTTCTTTTTTCCTGGAAAAGGAGAAGCTATCTACTTAAATTGAGAAGGAAATACTTTTGAAAATCTCAGGTGTGAGAGCAAAGAGATGTGAAAGCAATTGTCAGATCCTGGAAAATGAAATTATTATCAATTTAATACATCACAGGCATGAGAGCAATGGAAAATGAAACTAAAAAATATGGTAAGTAATAAACACCATGGGGAACTATTGTAAAATTTTTAAGCAAATATTTTTATGATTATCTTTGTATATGATAAAGTTTGTATGCCTTGGGAGGATGGAATAGAGGGTAGGGAAGAGCAAGGTAAGAACCATGAAGGCCAGCTAAGTCAATTTTAATAATTTAGATAAGAATTAACAAGGACCTTGTGATGGTTAAGGTGCGTCGACTTCGCTGGGCCACAATTCTCAGTTATATAACGATGTAGTTTGGAACTTATGTAATGATGTAGTTTGGCAGATATATAATGGTAATAATTGTGTGTCCAAAAATATATGATAAGTATTTAATAACATAAACATACAGACACCATTTCAAAAGCATGTCATCTACTACGTATACATTTGGACAAAGTCATTGGTAAGCTACACTTTGATTCATCATCCATGAATATGGTTTTATGTGAAAACTACTTGTATTTTCCAATTTATAATTAAATATTCAGGGTTGTATTAATTTCTGTTTGTGCTGTAGCAAATTACAACAAACTCAATAGCTTTAACCAATACAAATTTAATGTCTTACAGTTCAGAAGGTCAAAATTTTAAAATGAATCATAACCAAACCAAAACCCGTTGCTATCTAAGTGGATTCTGACTCTCAGTGGCCCTACGCGTATCATACTAGAGCTATACTCTATAGGGTTTTCAATGGCTAGAATTTTGGAAGTAGATGGCTAGACCTTTCTTCTCAGGCACATCTGGGTGAACTTGAATTACTAACCTTTTGATTAGCAGCCCAAAGTGTTAACTGTTGCACCACCCAGGGATCCAAAATGAGTCATAAGGGGCTGTGGTATTTCTGGAGACTCTAGGGGAGGATCAATTTTCTTAGGTCGTCCAGCTTCTAGAGGATATGCTCATTCTATGGCCCATGGTCTTATATCACTTCGTTCATTGGTTTTATAGTCACAGAGTCTTCTCTGATTCTTGCACTCCTGCCCCCCTTTTATGAGGACTTTTTTGATTATATTGCCCCAACTGAATAATCCAGGATAATCTCCCCATCCCAATATTTTTAATTTAATTCCATCTGTAAAATCCCTTTCCCCATGTAAGGTAACATATTCAAATGTTTCCGAAATCAAGGCACAGATAGCTGTAAAACCAAAAAACAAGCTTATTGCCATTGAGTTGATTCTGACTCAATAGGACAGAGTAGGACTGCCCCATAAGGTTTCCAAGGAGCACCTGGTGAATTTGGACTACTGACCTTTTGGTTAGCAGCCAAGTTCTCAAACACTGTACCACCAGGGCTCCTGGACAGCTTGGGGGATATCATTATTCTGTTTACCACAGGGGTATTGGCATTTGTAATATACATCAGTTAGGATAACCTTATCTCTTACAGCAGTAAATCCCAGTCTCAATGGATTTATTCAACAGAAAGTTATTTCTTGCTCACATGAAATCCAAAACAGGTGTTTCTAATAGGTAGGCAATTGTTTGGCAAGATTTGATTCAGAGATGCAGATTCCATCTAGATTGTGGCTCCATCAACTTTAAGTTTACTGCAAAAGGAGGAGGTTCATGAATAAATCATAAACACCACAGAAAAGTTTGAGTGGGTCAGACATTGATATAGTACCCATAACTTGTGCCTATATTCCAAAGGCCAGACAGAAGTCAGTCAAGTGTATACTCTTAATTGTAAGCTTAGGAAATATATCCAGCTAGTTATGTATCCAGCAGCAAGAAACAAGACATTTGTCAAACACCTATCTGATCTCTGCCAGTTAACAGGTTTACAAATAAAAGGAAAGAACATTTCAGAATCTCTTAAATAAATACTAGTCTAATCATTTCAGAAAAATATTAATAGAAAATAAGATGGACTAATTCTAAATTATAAAGCTATGAGATGAAGCAGTTAGCACAAGGATAAACTAAATATTTCTAAAATTATAGAAGTTGTATGATATTTTTCTATTTTCTATTGAGTTCCAACTGGGACTAAAATCTTTATAGAATATCATAATTTAAAAAAATATTAGGATTTTCAAAATATCTATTACCATTTACATTTAAGATAACATTTTACTTGCTTATTTAATGCAGAGAGCCAGCTACATATTTAAGTCATCTACACATTTGATGAGAATAATTTTGCATGAGTGTTAAGCTTTATTTTCCACAGATAAATAATTTATTTTCATTTGCAGTGACCAAATGGATTAAAAGTCACTTTCGTTTACAGTATAAACTGGGACGTTTTTGTCACTCAGGAAATCCAAGATGACTAGGTCTCCTAACCCATAATTTACTAATCTAAGGTTATTTTTCTATTTACATCCTTTCCAAACCAGCGATGGATCAAGGAGACATCACATAACTCATGAACAATGGGCATCCTACCTCAATGACTTTATTGGGGTCCTTTGTAAATCAGTTCGCAGAGAGAAAGCACATGACTTCCTTTGACAGTGGTGATTCCATTGTTGAGGACTATCAGTAACCATCACGACGTATTGTTTCTGCTGTAGTCTTGTATATGTTCTTGGATATGTAAACATTTGCATAGTTTTAAATGTTAGAGAAAAGCATTTTTTTAATTAGTCAGAATTAATTAAATTCATTTTAAATGGGTTTTTAATGGTAGGCACATATAATAAATGTATATAATAACTGTGACACCATTCTTCTTGCTAATACAACAATATCTGAGAGCTTACTAAAATGAAAACCAGAAAATCAACCCCAGAAGTGTAGAGTGGATTAATTTGATATTTAAATGTATTGTGGAATGATATTAATCCAATTATATGGAACAAAGTTTAGAAGAGAAAAATGACTGCTAGGTTTGCCACATGTATAGAATATAAGAGAAAATAGCATGAGTCTTTAAAAAGTGTTTCTCTTTGACATGAATAGAGAATCAAATTATGGGAAAACTTATTTTTTCAGTTTTGTTAAAGAAACATGAAGAACTTTTGTGAAAATATGAAACAAATATTTTTTTCTTATTTCAAAATTTCTCCATACTTTTTCTTTCTCATCATTTATATGCATAATTCTCCCAATACAGCATTTGTTATTTTCCTTCTACATGGTGCTATGATAGTAAATATTTTCTCTCCTAATGTGTCACTATGTGTCATTTTAAAATCACTATAATCACACACAAAAAAAAACAAAATTTAGCAGGCATTTTTTTATTCCAAAATTGTGAAATGTTCCATGACATCTGTCAAATTATATAATAGTAGAAAGAAAATGGGGCCAAAAGGGCAATTCTGACATTGCATTTAGAAACTAGATTTAGAGAGTCTTCCATCAATAGTGATAAGCATTTTGACAGTACTTTGGGCCTTATTTTTTATTTATCTTTTTATTGTGCTTTAGGTGAAAGTTTACAGAGCAAATTAGTTTCTCATTCAACTATTCATACAAAAATTGTTTTGTCACATTGGTTGCAATTCTCACGATGTCTCAATGCTCTCCCCTTCCCCAACCTGGGCTCCTTGTGTCCATTCAACTAGTTTTCCTGTCCCTTCCTGCCTTCTTATCTTTGCTTTTAGGCAGGTGTTGCCCATTTGGTCTAGTACACACAACTGAACTAAAATAGCATGTTACTGACGTGTGTCATTATTTGTTTTATAGACATGCGTAATCTTTGGCTGAAAGATGAACTTGGGAGTGGCTTCAGTTCTGAGTTAAAAGGGTGTCCAAGGGCCATAATCTCAGGGGTTCCTCCAGGTTTTGTCAGATCGGTAAATCCAGTCTTTTTTTTGTGAATTTGAATTTTGTTGTACATCTTTTTCCCACTCTGTCTGGGACCTTCTGTTGTGATCCCTGGCAGAGCTACCGGTGCCAGTAGCCAGGCACCATTTAGTTGTTCTGGGCTCAGGCTGGTGCAGGCTGGGCTTCATGTGGTCCACTAGTCCTTTGGACTAATATTTCTTTTGTCTTTGGTTTTCTTCATTCTCCTATGCTCCGGATGGGATGGGACCAGTGGATGTATCCTAAATGGCTGCTTGCAAGCTTTTAAGACCTGAGTCACTATTCACCAAAGTTGGATGTAGGACGTTTTCTTTATAGACCATCATCTAGTGACCCCCACGATCATGGTCCCCAGCCCTCGGCTCCAGTGACTCAGTCCCGCAGGGTTTTTGCATGTGTCTATGACTTTGCCTTGGTGAAGTTGTGCTGACTTCCCCTGTATTGTGTACTGTCTTTTCCTTCAAAAAAGTTAACATTTATCTACTTTCTAGTTAGTAATTTCCCTTCCTCAACCCTCCCTTCCCTCATAATCATCAAAGATTGTTTCTTTCTGTGTGTAAACCTGTTCTTGAGTTTTTATAATCATGGTCTCATGCAATATTTGTCCTTTTGTGATTGACTTATTTCACTCAGCACAATGCCCTCCAGATTCATCCGTGTTGTGAGATATTTCATTGATTCATCATTGTTCTTTATTTTTGTGTAGTATTCCATTGTCTGTACGTACCATAATTTGCTTAACCATTTATCTGTTCATGGGCACTTAGGTTGTTTCCCTCTTTTTGCTACTGGGAATAATGTTGAAATGAACATGGGTTTGCATATGTCTATTTATGTGATCACTCTTATTCCTCTAGGGTATATTCTTCGGAGTGGAATTCCTGGATAGTATGGTATTTCTATTTCTAGATTTTTAATAAAGCACCGTATCGTTTTCCATAGTGGTTGTACCATTCTATATTCTCATCAGCAGTGCATAAGAGTTCCAATCTCCCCGTACTCATTTGTTATTTTCAGTTTTTTGACTAGTGCCAGTGATGTCAGGGTCAGATGACATTTCGATGTAGTTTTGATTTGCTTTTCTGTAATGTCTAATATTGATGAGAGATTTTCCTCATTAGCTGCCTGAATGTCTTCTTTGGTGAAGCATCTGTTCATATCGTTTGTCCATTCTTTGTTTCTTTTTCTCTTTTTGTTGTTGAGGTGTTGCAGCAGTATCTTAAAGATTTTAGCAATTAAACCCTTGTTGGACATGTCATAGTCAAAAAATTTTTCCCAGTCTGTAGGTTGTCTTTTTACTCTTTTGATGATATTGTTTGATGAGAATAAGGGTTTAATTTTTAGGAGCTACCAGTTACCTAGATTTTTTTTTCTGGTGTTTGTGCATGCTTAGTTATGGTTTGTATCCTATTTATGCCTTATATTAGGGCCCCTAGTGTTGTCCCTACTTTTGCTTCCCTGATCTTTATAGTTTTAGGTTTTGTATTTAGATCTTTGATCCATTTTGAATTAGTTTTTATGTATGGTGTGAGGTATGGGCTCTGTTTCATTTTTTCACAGAAGGATATCCAGTTTCAACAGCATCATTTGTTAAAGAGACCCTCTTTTTCCCATTTGGGCCTTTATGAGAGATCAGTTAACCATAGATGGATGGATTTGTGTCTAGGTTCTCAATTCTTTTCCAGTGGTCTATGTATCTGTCATTGAACAACTACCAGGCTGTTTTGACTACCGTGGCTGTACAGTAAGTTCTGGGATCAGGTAGTATGAGGCCTACTACTTTGCTCTTCTTCAATAATGCTTTTCTTATGTGGGGCTTCTTTCCTTTCTAAATAAAGTTAGTGGTTAGTTTTTCCATCTCCTCAAAGAATCCTGTTGGTATTTGGATCTGGCCTGAATTATATCTGTAGATCGCTTTGGGCAGAATTGACATTTTCACAATGCTGGGTCATCCTATCCATGAACATGGTATGCTTTTCCATTTATAAAGTTCTTTTATGGTTTCTTGCAGTAGTGTTTCGTAGTTTTCATTGTAAGTGTCTTTTTCTGTCACTGGTTTTATATATATATGTATATGTACATGTATATATTTAAAAAATGCATTACATATGTATATTCCTATGTATTTTGACTTTTGGGGGCTATTAGAAATAGTATTTAACTTATGGCATTCCCCACACATCTGTCAGATTGTCATGCTATGGGGGCTTGCATGTTGTTGTGATACGGGAAGCTATGCCACCAGTATTCAAATACAACCAGGGTCATCTATGATGTACAGGTTTCAGCTGAGCTTCCAGACTAAAACAGACTAGGAAGAAGAGCCTGGCAGTCTACTTCTGAAAAGACTTAGCCAGTGAAAATCTTATGAATAGCAGCAGAATATTGTCTGATACAGTGCCAGAAGATGAGCCCCTTAGGTTGGAAGGCACTCAAAAGACAACTAGGGAAGGGCTGCCTCCTAAAAGTAGAGTTTACCTTAATGATGTGGATGGAGTCAAGCTTTTGGGACCTTCATTTGCTGCTGTGGCATGATTCAAAATGAGAAAAAGCAGCTGCAAACATCCATTAATAATGGGAATGTGGAAGGTATGATGTATGAATCTAGGAAAATTGACAATCATAAAAAACAAAATGGAATGCATAAACATGGGTATCCTAGGCATTAGTGAGCTGAAAGAGACTGGCATTGGCCATTTTGAATCAGACAGTCATATGGTCTACAATGCTGAAATGACAACTTGAAGAGGAATAGCATTGCATTCAACATCAACACGAACATTTCAAGATCTAGCCTGAAGTACAATGCTGTCAGTGATTTGATAATATCCATATGCCTACAAGGAAGACCAGATAACACAACTATTATTGAAATTATTCACCAATGACTAAGGCCAAAAATGAAGAAATTGAAGACTTTTATCAATTGATAGAACATGCAATCAGGGTGCATTGATAATTACTGGTGATTGTAACATGAAAGCTGGAAACAAAGAAGGATTGGTAGTTGGAAAATACAACCTTGGTGATAGAAATGATGCCAGAGATTGCATGATAGAATTTTGCAAGACCAACGACTTCTTCATTGGAAATACTTTTTTTCAGCAATATAAATGGTGACTATACATGTGGCTCTAGCCAGATGGAATACACAAGAATCAAATAGACTACATCTGTGGAAAAGCTCAATATCATCAGTCAGAAGAAGGGCAGGGTCCTACTGTGGAACCAACCATTGATTGCTCACATGCAAGTTCAAGCTGAAGCTTAAGAAAATTAGAACAAGTCCATGGCAGCCAAAGTACAACCTTGAGTATATCCCACCTGAATTTAGAGACTATCTCAAGAAGAGATTTGACACAATCGACACTAATGATGGAAGACCAGACAAGTTGTGGAATGACATCAAGGTCATCAGACATGAAGAAAGCAAGAGGTCATTAAAAAGACAGGAAAGAAAGAAAAGACCAAAATGGATGTCAGAAGACACTCTGAAACTTGCTCTTGAAAGTAGAATAACTAAAGCTAAAGGAAGAAATGGGGAAGTAAAAGAGCTAAACAGAGGATTTCAAAGGGCGGTTGGAGAAGACAACCTAAATTATTATAATGATGTGCAAAGGCCTGGAGATAGAAAACCAAAAGGGAAGACCATGCTCAGTATTTCTCAAGCTGAAAGAAATGAAGAAAAAATTCAATTCTGGAGTTGCAATAATGAGTGATTCTATGGGGGAAAATATTAAACTATGCAGGAAGGAATACTGAGTCACTGTACTGAAAATAATTGGTTGACGTTCAACCATGTCAGGAGGTAGCATATAATCAGGAACCAGTGGTACTGGAGGAATAAATCCAAGCTACGCTAAAGGCATTGGCAAAGAACAAAGCTCCAGGAATTGGTGGAATACCAAATGAGATGTATCAACAAACAGATGCGTCACTCAAAGGGCTCACTTGTCTATTCCAAGAAATTTGGAAGACAGCTACATGGCCAACCAACTGGAAGAGATCCGTATTTATGCCTATTCCAAAGAAAGGTGATCCAACTGAATGTGGAGATTAACAAACAATGACATTAATATTACATACAAGTAAAAAATTGCTGACAATCTCTCAAAAGTGGCTGCAGTAGTACATGGGTAAGGAACTGCCAGAAATTCTAGCCAGATTCAGAAAAAGACATGGAACGAGGAATATCATTGCTGATGTCAGATGGATCCTGGCTGTAAGCAGAGAATACCAGAAATATGTCTATCTGTGTTTTATTTACTATACAAATGCATTCGACTGTGTGGATTATAACAAATTATGGATAACATTGCAAAGAATGACAATTCCAAAACACTTAATTGTGCTCATGAGAAACTGTACATAGATCAAGAGGCCATTGTTTGAACAGAGCAAGGGGATGGTGCATGGATTAAAGTCAGTAAAGGTGTGAGCCACGGTTGTACCCTCTCACTGTATTTATTCAACCTGTATGCTGAGTAAATAATCCAAGAAGCTGGACTATATGAAGAGGAGGGGGCATCAGGATTGGAGAAAGACTCATTAATAACCTGCATTATGCAGATGACATAACCTTGCTTGCTGAAAGTGAAGAGCACTTGAACACTCACTTATGAATATCAAAGACCACAGTCTTCAGTATGGATTACACCTCAACATAAAGAAAATGAAAATCCTCGCAACTGGACCAATAGGCAACATCATGATAAATGGAGAAAAGATTGAAGTTGTCAAGGATTTCATTTGACTTGGATCTCTAATCAACACCCAGCAATCAGGAAATCAAAGGACTCATTGCATTGGGCAAATCTGCTGCAAAAGACTTCTTTAAAGTGTTGAAAAGCAAAGATGTCACTTTGAAGACTAAGGTGCACCTGACCCAAGCCATTGTGTTTTCAATGGCCGCACATACATGTGAAAGCTGGATGATGTATAAGGAAAAACAAAGAAGAACTGACACTTTTGAATTGTGGTGTTGACGAAGAATATTAAATATACCATGGACTGCCAAAAGAATGAAGAAATCTGTCTTGGAAGAAGTATAAACAGAATGCTCCTTGGAAGCAAGGATGGCGAGACTACGTCTCACATACTTTGGACATGTTATCAGGAGGGATCAGTCCCTGGAGAAGGACATCATGCTTGGTAAATTAGACAGTCAGCAAAAAAAGAAAGACCCTAGACAAGATGGATTGACACAGTGGCTGCAACAATGAGCTCAAGCATAACAATTACTGTGAAAATGGAGAAAGACCTGGCAGTTTTCTGTTGTACTGTTGATCACTATGAGTTGGAACCGATTCAAGGGCAACTAACAACAACAACATCATAAATGGTATTGTTTTCTTGATTTCCTTTTGAAGTTCTCTTTGCTGGTATATAGGAATCCAACTGAATTTTGTATGTTCATCTTGTATCCTGGTATTCTGCTCAATTTTTCAATCAGTTCCAGTAGTTTTCTTGTGGAATCTTTGGGGTTCTTTATGTATAGGATCATATCATCTGCAAATAAGAATAGTTTTACTCTTTCCTTTAAATTTGGATGCCCTTTATTTCTTTTTCTTGCTTTAACCATGACTTTCTGTACAACGTTAAATAGGAGTGGTGTTAAAGGGCATCTATGTATTGTTCCCATTCTCGGTGGGAATGCTTTCAGCCTCTGTTCGTTGAGAATGATGTTGGCTGTTGGTTTTGTATAGATGCCCTTTATTATGTTGAGAAATTCCCCTTCCATTCCTATTTTATTGAGAGTTTTTGTCAAGAATGGGTGCTGAACTTTATCAAATGCTTATTCTGAGTCGATTCAGGTGATTGTGTGATTCTTTTGTTTGGTTCTATTTATGTGGTATATCACATTGATTTTCTAATCTTGAACCATCCTTGCATTTCTGGTATGAATCCCACTTGGTTGTGGTGTATTATTCTTTTTCATACGATGCAGAATTTTGTTGGCGAGAATTTTGCATCTATATTCATGAGACATATTGGTCTGTAATTTTGTTTTTTTTGTTGTGTATTTGTCTGGCTTTAGTGTCAGGGCTATGCTGGCTTCATAGAATGAATTTGTAATTCTTTCCTTTTCTATGTGCTGAAATAGTTTGAGTAGTAGTGATATGAGCTCTTCTCTGAATGTTTGGTATAATTGTCTGGTGAAGCCATCTGAGCCAGGGCTTTTTTTTAAATGAGAATTTTTTTTTCCACCCCTTCAATTTCTTCTCTTACCATAGGCCTGTTCACATTTTGTATCTCAGCTTGTGTTAGTTTAGGTAGGTAGTGTGTTTCTAGAAATGTGTCCATTTCCTCTAGGTTCTCAAATTTGTTGGCGTACAATTTTTTAGTCCCCTGTTATGATCTTTTTTGTTTCAGTTTGGTCTGTTGTAATTTCCCTCATCTCATTTCTTATGTGAGTTTTATTTGCTTCATCTCCTGTTTTCCTTTTGTCAATTTGGACAGTGGTTTGTTGATTTTGTTGATCTTTTCAAAGAACCAACTTTTGGTCTTGTTGATTCAATTATTTTTCTGTTCTCTACTTCATTTATTTCTGCTCTAATATTTGTTATCTCTTTTGTTCTGGTGACTGTGAGCTTCTTTTACTGTCCTTTTTCTATTTGTTCGAGTTGTAGGGCTAACATTTTTATTTTGTTCCTTTCTTCTTTTTTGATGTGTGCACCTATTGCTATAAATTGACCTCTGAGCCCCGCCTTTGATGTGTCTCAAAGGTTTGAAATGATGTTTTCATTCTCATTTGATTCTAGGAATTTTTTTATTCCATCTTTGATTTTTTCTGCCACCCTGTTGTTTATAAGCAAGGTGTTATTCAGTTGCCATGTATTTGATTTTTTGCCTGTTCTTCCTGTTATTGATTTCTACTTTTATGGCATTGTGATTAGAGAGAATCCTTTGTATCATTTTCATATTTTGGATTTTATTGAAGATTGCTTTGTGGCCTAAAATGTGGTCTATTCTGGAGAATGTTTCATGTACATTGGAAAATATTACATACTTTGCTTGTGTTGGGTGGAGTGTTCTGCATATGTCTATGAGGTCAAGTTCGTTGATTTTGGACTTTAAAATGTTCTGTATCTTTGTTGAGCTTCTTTCTAGATGTTCTATCCTTTACTGAAACTGGTGTATTAAAGTATCCTACTATTATTGTGGAACTGTCAATTTCCCTTTTCAGCGCTTTTAGAGTTTATGTATTTTGAACCCCTGTTGTTAGGTGCATAGATATTTATTAAGGCTAAGTCTTCTTGGTGGATTGTCCTTTTAATAATTATATAATGTAATTCCTTTTTTTTATTGTTGATTTTGCCTAAAAGTCTATTTTATCTGGGGTTAGTATTCCCCCTCTCACTGTTTTGGTTACTGTTTGCTTGATGTATTTTTTCCCATCCTTTGATTTTTAACATATTTATGTCTTTGTGCCTAAAGTGAATCTCTTGAAGACAGCACATGAATGGGTCCTGATTTTTTTTTAATCCATTCTGTCACTCTCTGTCTCTTTAGAGGTCCATTTAAATAATTTACAAGTTATAGTTGGAAGGGAGGGGATGTGATTTATGGAAGTAGGTGGGAGGGTGAAAGAAAAAAATTGCAGTGTGATGGGAGCCTGTGTATGGTTGCAGGATGGACCTGGGGCATGCTCCAAGATGGCAATGATGTGCTACATTAGCTGGCAGGTGAACTCCACTCTGTAGCTCTCCTCATTCTCTGAGGTCCATCAGTTTCTTCTTCCTTTTGGTGGTTGATCTAGTTCTTTATCCCTTCATTTGATGCTTACGGTTCCAGGATTGACATTTCACTGTTTCCTGTCTTTGCTGCAAAGGGACTGCATGTTGCTTCTGTCTATAGTGTCATGTTGGCTCCACCTCCCCTTGTTTTTTATTTTGAAGTGAGGCAATATAGGAAACATTTCTATCAAATTTTTGGTGTAATTTTTTATAAGACAGAAAGTGTGTAATATTTTAAATGACATAACAGGGATAAACTCTTTTGTTTTTTGTACATACCCAAGCAATAATATTTTAGGTAACAAAACAGATTTTTCACCAACAAAATCTCAGTCAATCCAAAATTTAGCACTCCAAAATGTGTGGAAGTGAAAGAATCGACACAGATGGATTTCTACCTATGCTCAAAGTTTATTTTCTGATGCTTTCTGCTCTTCTTCAATTTTACTCCATCACCAACAACCCCAGGATAGAAAATCCTAATATGGGTTCAAAGGAATTGATACTAAGAGGAAAGAACAAATTCTAGGTTGTAAGGACTTTAACTTAGAAGATGTAAGTATTAAGACACAATATGTGATAACTCCACTGACAGTAAGTGTCCCCCAAAATTATGTGTCAATTGGCTAGGTCATGATTCCCAGGATGGTGTGGTTGTCCTCCATTTTATGATTGTAATTTTATGTTAAAGAGGATTAGGATGGGGTTGTAACACCCTTACTCAGGTCACATCCCTGATCCAATGTAAAGGGAGTTTCCCTGGGGTATCGCTTGCACCACTACCTTTTATATCTCTCAAGAGATAAAAAGGAAAGGGAAGCAAGCAGAGAGGGGGACCTCATACCACCAAGAAAGCAGTACCGGGAACAGAGCTCATCCTTTGGACCCAGGGTCCATGCAGTGAGAAGCTCCTAGTCCAGGGGAAAATTGATGAGAAGGCCAACAGAGAGAGAAAGCCTTGCCCTGGAGCTGATGCCCTGAATTTGGACTTTTAACCTACTTTATTGTGAGGAAATAAACTTCTCTTTGTTAAAACCATCCACTTGTGGTATTTTTGTTATAGCAGCACTAGATGACTAAGACAGTAATACTGGTGAAATTCTGTTCAAAGCCCTGTTTGGCTGATATGTCTCCTCTGGCATTAGAATGCAAGTGATACTTGTCAGATATATACACGTAACTCAACAAACTCTGTTTAATAATATATGTAGTGAGTCTACCCAGGTTTTGCCACTTACAATGTGAATCTAGACAAATTACTTAACCTCTCTTATCTCTCCAGTAATCCAAGTAAAGCCCTTATAGAGTGCTTAGCATACAATAATCACCTAGGAAGCACAAATTAATATTATTCATGTACATCTCAGAAGGACGTTTTTATACTAGTTCACTTACTATCAAAATTAGTCAAGGGAGTACCATGAGTAAAATTTGTTCACAAGCATACTCTTCCTTGGTCCCACTGTGTAACATCATCACTACCTCCTCCTGATTATCAGCATCTACTATTTGCTGAGAATGTCCAAGTGAGCAGACAGCAGACATAGCTTAAAATGTTATTGCACTCTTTCTATAACCCCTGGCAGAATTATCCCACTTTCCTGCAAAGTTTAAAATTGTGGGGCTGAGAAATTCACTGAGTCACTAGGAGTGGTTGTAAGTGGGCCCCTTTTACTTCTACCCTTTGATTTCTTGGCCCAAGTATTTTCCTACTGAGAGCATAACACTATACCAAAGAACCTGATTCAAAGCAAATGACCCATTATAGTGAATGGCACACCATCCTTATAAAGTATTGCTTCTGAGCAGTTCCTTCAGAAAACCATCCCTACACTCTATGAGATTATAATCGAGGGCGTACCCTTGCATCACCTTTGCTGTAAATACGTCTGATATGATGTTAAATGTGATTTGATGTCAGTTGATTAAAGACTCTATAAATCCTGGGAGATAAATGCTGTTGGCTGAGGCTTTGAAGGCAGAAAAGACAAACTCATACCCAGAATATGTGCCTTTTCTGACAGAATAAATCACTGATCATTCCAGGTAAAAAGAGCCAATGTTGTCACAAGTAGTCAGGTGGTTTCCTCAAGCAAAGGTGCTATGTTAGAGACTCAGCATTGGCCTCTATTGCTGAATGGTTGGACATTCAGTGCTGACAGCAAATAAAGTACATACTGTCCAGGCATAGCCTCCATCCTTGCCACCATGTCCACATAGTTTATGTGTCCAGCATAGTACCATTTGATTGCTGAGGTCAGTTGGTTGAGTTTTTGTATAATTGATTGTTGACTCATGGGGGATGCTTTCTGTTGGGCCTTATCTTATATGAGTATCATCATACTCATGCCCACTCTCAAATATCCACCTACATACTTTTATCTTAGACTTTTAATGTTCCAATATTTCTCTTTCCAGGCCCCTGACCAACCAGCCAAAGATTCGTTACTGCTCATAAGTCTATATATATTCTAACCATAGGCGACTTACCTTACTACACTAAGTGAATGACCAGGTGCACTGCATGAAATTCTTCCCAGGATTTTCCTTTGTTGCTGTTCTAATCTCTAAAACCTGCAATGTGCCTTTATTGGCAAAAAGGTCTTTGTAAATGTAATTAAGTTAAGGATATCAAGATGAAAGCATCCTAGATCATACTGGTTGGCCTTAAAGCGTATGCCAATGTCCTAATAAGAAATAGTATAGGACAGACACAAGGAGCCCTGGTGGTGCAATGGTTAAGTGCTTAGCTGCTTCAAAAAGTTGGGATTCAAACCCACCAGCCTTTCCACAGGACAAAAGACCTGGCAATCTGCTTCCATAAATATTTCAGTTTAGGAAACCCTATGGGGGATATTCTACTGTGTCATATGGGGTTGCCATGAGTAGGAATCTTGACAGCTCTCAAAAACAACAAAGGAGAGACACAGACAAGAAAAGAAGTTCATTTGAATACAAAGAAGAGAGTTAGTAGCCAAATGCCAAGAATGCCTGGAGCTACCAGAATCTTGAAGGGGCAAGGAGGAATTCTGCCCTAGAGACTTCAAAGGAAAAATGTCTCCTGGCCTCCAGAATACTGAGAGAATACATTTCTGTCACATTAAGCCAGTTTTTGCTAATTGTTATAGCAGTCCTGGTAAATTAATACACCACGGTTGTTATCTAGAGGTGATTTTACCCTTCTGGAGACTGTTAGTAACTAGAAACACTGTTCATTGTCATGACTGTGACAGAGGGAGAATGTGTTTTTATCATCTAGTGAGTAGAGGCCCAGGATGCTGCTAAACCTCCTACAATGTACAGGCGAGCCCCCTGAACAAAGACTATCTGGCCAAAATGCCAGTAGTGTCAGAGTTGAGAAATCCCTAATCCATTTGTCTTCCCTTTGAATACATTTAGCCTACCATATGTCTCAACTATACTGTATTTTCAAAGTCTATTCCTCATTCTCCCTGTGTCTAGCTTTTGTTCCAATAGAATTGGCATAGGAAATTTAATCTCAGTTCTCTCCCATAAACAAAAAGACAGAATATTTATAGTATATAAAAATATGACATCCTGGTGGTGCAGTGGGTAAGAGCTCAGCTGCTAATCAAAAGATCTGCAGTTCGAATCCACCAGCCGCTCCTTGGAAACTCTTTGGGGCAGCTCTACTCTGTCCGATAGAAGTCACTATAAGTCGGAATTGACTCGACGGCAATGGGTTTGGTTTGCATAAAAAATATGATAAAGTTTTTAAATAAAATAAATATAGAAGCATTAATGTAAACATTTTATCCCATTTCTTTCTTTAAAAATGACAAAATTAAACTGTATCTATATATAAGAATCCCTGGTGGTGCAGTGGTAAAGCGCTAAGCTGCAAACCGAAAGATCAGAGGTTCAAACCCGCCAGCTGTTCTGTGGGAGAGAGATGTGGCAATCTGTTTCCTTAAAGATTACGTGGAAATGGTTCAAATTAATATTATTTCCCTGAGCAAGTGATATAATAAGCCCCAAGTCTTGCTTCCCGGGTCCTTTAGAACACTGGGCTTTTCTACCTGAATTTTACTTAATATTAGCAGGTAAGAAGTTCAAAGTAAACAAGGCTGCTTTCATATTTTCAAACAATTGAGAAGACCAAAAATTACTATTGAACTGTGCATATTGATGAGAAATCTAAATGTGAATTAAACCATCTCACCTTAATTGCAGAATTATTTTCCCCAGGATTTAGAAAATCATTGAACAGACTATATTATTATCACAATGAATTTATTGATCCCCTACTGTGTGACTATCTAGATATTAAGCACTGGAGAAAAATAATAAGAAAAAATGAAGCTTTATCATTGAATACTCATATAAAAGCCAAGTGATTCTGTGTAGTTAATACATACATTGGTTTTTGCTATTGCTTTTTTCATAGTGAATTAGCCTACTCTTTTGGCCTACCTCTCTGAAGTTGATAACAATTTGTTTCCAGAGATCAGCAGTGTGGCATCTTTGGTTCTCTTACATTGTGTCTACCCCCATTAGCTTTCCATATAGAAGTTAGGAGGATTCTGAAATAAATTCACCTTGCATGGAGAGACATGATTCTTAAACTGACAGCTTGTCTTTGATGTCACTATTCGCTAAAGTTTCTTATTTTTACATGAGAAATAAAGGTTGTTGAAAAAGTGGGGGATTAAGAGTTTGAGAAATGGGTCCCGGTTTCAGCTCTGCTTCTAAGCTACTATGGAATTTTGGACAAGTTGAGCCGTTTGTGACACAGAGTTTTTTTTACTCACATAGTGAACTAAAGTAGTGATTCTTGAACTTTGATGAAGATTTGACTCGCTTGGGGAATTTTGTTATAAATCATATTTTGATGCAATAAGTCTGGGATGTGGCTTTGGCTTTTGTGCTTTCAACAACCTTGCAAATGATGCCAAGGCTGCTGATTTGGCAACCATGCTTTTCAGAATAAGGGATTAGATTATCCATAAATTTTCAGTCAGTATTTCAAAATTTTACAGTTTTAAAATGTCTTTAGTTTATTAACTTTTAACTTGGTAGATAAAACAGTTCAACAAAATGGTTCTCTATTTTTCTTTCACAGTTTTTGTGGTCTGAATAAAAACAGTGGCCATCTGAAGAGAAAGAGTTACTAAAATACCACTCATATTTTGGGGGAATTTAGGACACTTGGAAGAATTTCTCATATCCACTGTCATAAATTGAACTGTGTCTTTGCAAAATATCTGTCAACTTGGCTGGGGCATGTTTCCCAGTATTGTGTGATTGTTCACCACTTTGTCATCTCATGTGATTTTCCTTTGTGTTGTAAATCCTATCTCTATGATGTGGATAAAATGGGATTAGCAGCAGTTATGTTAATGAGGCAGGACTCAATCTACAAGATTGGGTTGCATCTTAAGCCAATCTCTTTTGAGATGTAAAAGAGAAAAGTGAGCAGAGAGACATGGGGACCTCATACCACCAAGAAACAAGAGCCAGGAGAATAGTGCATCCTTTGGACCTGGGGCACTGCACTGAGAAGCTCCTTGACCAGGGTAGATTGATGAGTCAACAGAGAGCGAAAGCCTTCCCCTGGAGCTGCAACCCTGAATTTGGACTTCTAGCTTCCTAAACTGTAAAAGAATAAATTTCTCTTTGTTAAAACCATCCACTTATGGTATTTCTGTTATAGCAGCACTAAATAGCCAAGATATCTACTGTATCTAACAGTTGAAGATTTGGCCACTAAGGGGTTCCTTAAACCATATGCCAGACAAGTTGGACCAATTATACCTTGAGAACTTAGTCTGCAAAGCAAAACAACATATATACCAAAACTACTTGTTAGGTGCCATCGAGTTGCTATTTAACTCACAGAGACCTCAAGTGACAGAGTAGAACTGCCCTGTAGGATCTTCTTGTCTGTAATCTTTATGGAAGCAGGTCACCAGGTCTTTTTCCTGCAAAGTTGCTGTGTAGGTTTGAACTATCAAACTTTCGATTAGCAGCCAAGTACTTAACTGTCATGCCTTCAGGGCTCTTCTATCAAACTACCAGTGTGCTACAAAGACACGTTGGCTTTCTTTGTATGACTTTCTAATTCCTGTCTGTTGATGCGCCAGTAGAAATAACAGAATAGCATAATTTAGTGACAGCTTTTATCTCTGATCTGACAATGTGTGTGAAAATTGTTTGGCATACAAGTTCAGATATGACCTTGTCCTTCTGTAAACAAATTGTTCATCTGTTGAGCTGTGGTGATTCCACAAAAATGACTTATAATCTATCATGCATTCTTTTGTATGTTTTTTCGGGACACAATAATTAGAGAAAAATTATTCTTGAAAGGCTATCAGAAGGACTTGCTTAAATAAAGCCTTATCCTCTTGATGATGTAACAGTATGGGTAAAGTGGAGTCATCTTTTCTAGGGAACATAAAGATTGTGCAAACACAGGATCCTAGGATTTCAGTAACTTAATATGGGATCCTTGGAAACTCTATGGGGCAGTTCTACTCTGTCTTATAGGGTCGCTATGCGTCAGAATCGACTCAATAGCACTGGGTTTGGTTTTTGGTTTTAACACAGGATCATTTTAAAGAAATTTAACTCCTGATGGATGTGCAAGTTTGAAAATACCCCTCAAATATTTATCTCTGATGCGTTAAAAAGTACCATTAATTTTCAGAAAATGCCAGTTAAGAATATGTGTGTGTGTGTGTGTGTGCATGTGTGTGTATTTCAGCAGAGGATATATAGTGATACACAGTGGAGGGCAGGATTTGAAGAAGGCATCAGAGGTTCCCATCCACTGATACCTACACCCTGCTTAATCTCCTACCCTTGAGTGTGAGCAGAGAAATATAATGGGATATCATTCTTGTAATTATATTACATTAAATAGCAAGAGAAAGTTTTCAGATGTATTCAAAATTTATAATTAGTTGACTTTGAGTTTATCAACAAGGAGGTTATCCTGAGTGGGTTCATGTAATCAGGTGAGCCCTTAAAAGACAGCAGAAAGATTTGAAACAAAAGTGATTCTTCTACTGGCCTTCAAGAAGCAAATAACCATGTTATGAACTGTCTATCCAGGGTCCATGTAAAAAGGACCTTAGAATGGCTTCTATGAGTTGAGAACATTCCCTGGACAATGGCTATCAAGAAAATGGGGACCTCAGTCCTACAACCACAAGGCACTGAATTTTGCCAACAACCGATGAGCTTGGAAGAGAATTTCAGGACTCCCAGCCTGTACCTGGATTTTTGTCCTGGTGAAATCCTGACAAAAGGACACAGTTAACCCATATATAATAATAAATTTCTGTTGTTTTAAGCTGCTAAATTTGTGTTATAGCAGTAATATATCCACCCCTAAGGGACAAAGGAAATGGGAGAAAAAATAATGATGAATGAAATATGTCAACAAGGTTTTGGAAGACTAAAATAATCCAAGGAATAATAACAAAGTAAAAAAGAAAGCAAATTCTACAGATTTGGCACAGAAGTAAATAATGATAAAAACAACCCTATTCACCCCACAGAGTACAAAAAAGAAAGACAAAGGACTTGGACATTACAGGTGCCATTGAAGGTCAAAGATTAAAATAGGGGATTGATTGAAAAGCCCTAGTTTCCTGCCCATTATCCTTGATGAACATCAGAAATTTATTTTCTGTAGAAATTTAAACAGAGAGGCCTTAAAACTTCGGTCACATTAGAAGGTGGTGATGAATTTCAAGGCTAAAAGTCCCCTGCCATAGAGGTACACCTCACATACAAGAGATTGGAGGATTATTTTTAAAGAAACTACTCAGTTTCAAAGAAAGAATTTTGAATGACTAGCATTTGGGGGTTGTTATGGATTGAATTGTGTCCCCCCAAAACATGCGTATCAATTCAGCTAGGCCATGATTTCCAGTATTGTGCGATTGTTCACCATTCTATCATCTGATGTGATTTTCCTATGTGTTGTAAATCTTACCTTTATGATGTTAATGAGGCAGGGCTCAATCTGCAAAACTGGATTGTGTCTTGAACCAATCCCTTTTGAGATATGAAAGAGAGAAGCGAGCAGAGTGACAAGGGGACCTCATACCACCAAGAAGGCAGTGCCAGGAGCAGAGCACGTCCTTTGGACCCAGGGTTCCTGAGCAGAGAAGTTCCTAGTTCAGGGGAAGATTCAGGACGAGGACCTTCCTCCAGGGCTGACAGAGAAAGCCTTCCCTGAAATTGGACTTTTAGCCTACTAGACTGTGAGAGAATAAATTTCTGTTTGTTAAAGCCACCGTTTGTGGTATTTCTGTTACAGCAGCACCAGATGACTAAGACAAGGGTCTTCCAAAGAAAAGACCATTTTCCTACATCTTTGTCAATGTAGCCCAAACCCAACCAAACCAAACTGCTGACCTTTTGGTTATCAGCTGAGCTCTTAACCACTTCGTTATGAGTCAGAATCGACTTGACAGAAATGGGTTTGATTTTCTTGATCTATAATGTCAGACTATCTGTTTATTTAGATATTCGATTTCTTTCATCAGACTTTGATAGTTTTCTTCCTACATGTCTTGGGTGTATACATTTTATTAAATCTATATCTAAGTATTTTAAGCTTTTTTGTGTTAACGTAGATAAATAATTTTTAAAACTAGAATTTTATAACCATCAAAAACTAAAATTAATTGTAAGGAGATAGTAAGGATTTTTCTCTAACATTCAGGTTTTCAAACTATGCCTCTCACACATCCCTTTATAAACAACCTAGTGAATTAAAGTTGGAGTACTAGAATGAAGAAACGTGGGAGGCATTTCTCCAGAGAAAAACAAAATGGAATGCTAAGAGTGTGAAACTGTACTTAAAACTTTGAAAATAAATAGAAATATCACACATATATTGAAGAATCTGAGGAAAAAGTGATACACACATAGGAAATTAGATATGAAAATGTGGGCAAATTATAAAAGACAGGAAATATAATCAAAGTAAATTATTTGGCTCAACAATGTTCTGTATTTGCATAATGAAAACAATATGAATGTTCATGCTATTTATTCAACCAAAATAGTGATATAAATCTGTTGAAAAATATTGTTGTTGTTGTCGATAGGTGCCATCGAGTCAGTTCCAATTCACAGGGAGTCAATGTACAACAGAAAGAAACACTTTCCTGTCCTGTGCCATTCTCACAATGTTTGTTGTGCTTGAGCCCATTGCTGCAGCCATGGTGTCAATCCATCTCACTAAGGGCCTTCCACTTTTTCACTGACTAAATTTACCAAGCATGATGTCCTTCTCCAGGGACTGTTCCCTCCTGGTAACATGTCCAAAGAACTTGAGATGAAGTCTCTCCATCCTCCTTTTTAAGGAGCATTCTGGCTACGCCTCTTCAAGAAAGATTTGTTTGTTCTTCCAGCAGTCCATGATATATTCTATATTCTTTGTCATACCATAATTCAAAGGCGTCTTCTTTACTCATTGTCCAGCTTTCACATGCATATGAAGTGATTGGAAATACCATGGTTTGAGTCAGCTTTAACTTAGTGCTCAAAGTGACATCTTTGCTGTTTAATACTTTAAAGAGGTCTTTTGCAGCAGATTTGCCCAAAGCGATACATCATTTGATTTTTTAACTGCAGCTTCCATGGACATTGATTCTGGATCCAAGTAAAGTGAAATCTTTGACAAGTCCAATATACTCTCCATTTGTCATGATGCTGTGTATTGCTCCAGTTGTGAGGATTTTTGTTTCATTTATGTTGATACAGCAGATTGTGGTCTTTGATTTTCATCAATAAGTGCTTCAAGTTCTCTTGGCTTTCAGCAAGCAAGGTTGTGTCTTCTGTATACTAAAGGTTGGTAATGAGTCTTCCTCCAATCCTGATGCCAAATTTTTCTTCATATAGTCCAGTATCTTGGATAATAAGCATAATTAAAGAATACAACCCTGACCCACACTTTTCTGACCTTAAGTCATGCAGTATCCCCTTGTTGTTCAAACTACTGCCGCTTGGTCTATGTACAGGTCCCTCATGAGCACAATTAAGTGCTCTGGAATTCTCAGAGTTATCCATAATTTGTTATGATCCAAATAGCCAAATGCCTTTGCATAGTCAATAAAGCACAAGTGAACATCTTTCTGGTATTCTCTGCTTTCGGCCAAGATTCACCTGACATCAGCAATGCTATCCCTTGTTCCAAGTCCTCTTCTGAATCTGGCTTGAACTCCTGGCAGTTCTCTATTGACGTACTGCTGAAACCACTTTTGAAGGATCTTTAGAAAAATTTTACTTGTCTGTGATATTAATGATAAACTGTTCAATAATTTCCACATTCCGTTGGATCATCTTTCTTAGGAATGGGCACAAACATTGATCTCTTCCAGTCAATATGCCAGGTAGCTGTCTTCCAAATTTTTTATAGACGAATGAGAACTTCCAGTGCTGCATCTGTTTGTTGAAACATCACAGTTGGTATTTCGTCATTTCCTGGAACCTTGTTTTTTGCCAATGCCTTCAGTGCAGCTTGGACTTCTTCCTTCAGTACCATTGGTTCTGGATCACATGATACCTCCTGAAACAGTTTAATGTCAACCAATTCTTTTTGGTACAGTGGCTCTATATATTCTATCCATCCTTTTTTGATGCTTCCTGTTTCATTCAATATTTTGCCCATAGAATCCTTCAGTATTGCAACTCGAGGCTTAAACTTTTTCTTCAATTCTTTCAACTTGAAAAATAGCAAGCATCTCCTTTCCTTTTGGATTTCTAACACCAGGTCTTTGCTCATTTCATTATAATACTTTGTCTTCTTGAGCTGCCCTTTGAAATCTTCTGGTTCAACTCTTTTACTTCATCAATTCTTCCATTTTCATTAGCTGCTCTATGTTGAAGAGCAAGTTTCAGAATATCTTCTGACATCCATTTTTGGTTTTTTCTTTTGTTCCTGTCTTTTTAATCACCTTTTGATTTCTTCATGTATGATGTCCTTGATGTCAGTCCACAACTCGTCTGGTCTTCAGTCACTAGTGTTCAAGGTGTCAAATCCATTTTTGAGATGATCTCTAAATTCAGGTGGTATATACTCAAGCTCATATTTTGACTCTCCTGGACATCATCTAATTTTCCTCAGCTTCACTTTGAACTTGCATACAAGTAATTGATAGAATGTTCTGTAGTTGTCCTCTGGCCTTGTTCCGGCTGTTAATATTAAGCTTTTCCATTGTCTCTTTCTATAGACGCAGTCAATTTCATTCCTGTGTATTCCATTGTGTGAGTTCCATTGTGTTGAAAAAAAGATATCTGCAATAAAAAAGTCCTTGGTCTTGCAAAATTCTATCTTGCAATCTCAGGCTTTGCTTCTATCATCAAGGTTATATTTTCCAAGTACTGATTCTTCTTCTTTGTTTCCAATCACCAGTAATTACCAGTGCATCATTATTCCATGAGCAGTTGGGAAAAATCTTCAATTTCCTCATCTTTGGCACTAGTGGTTGGTGCATAAATTTGAATAATAGTCATATTAAGTGGTCTGCCTTGTAGGCATATGGATATTTTCCTATCACTGTCAGTGTTGTACTTCAGAATAGATGTTGAAATGTTCTATTTGACAATGAATGGGATGTCATTCCTCTTCAATTTTTCATACCTGGTATAGTAGACCATAGTTGATTGTCACATTCAAAATGGCCAATAAGAGTCCATTTCAGCTCACTAATTCCTAGGGCATTGATCTTTATGTGTTCTATTTCATTTTTGATGACTTCCAACTTTCCTAGATTCATATTTTCTACATTCCATGTTCTGATTATTAATGCATGTTTGCAGCTGTTTCTTCTCATTTTGAGGTCTCATTTTGGACCTTCATCAGCAAATGAAGGTCCCAAAAGCTTGACTCCATGTACTTTATTAAGGTTGATTCTACTTTGAGGAGTCAGCTCCCCCCAGTCATATTTTGAATGCCTTCCCACCTGAAGGATTCATCTTCTGGCACTTCATCAGACAATGTTCTGCTCCTATTCATAAGGCTTTCACTGGCCATTTTTTTCTTCCTAGTCTTCTTCCTAGTCTGTCTTAGTCCGGAAATTTTGCTGAAACATGTACATGGGTGACCCTTCTAGTATCTGAAATACTGGTGCTTACCTTCCAGCATCACAGCAATACACAAGCCACCACCATATGACAAACTGACAGGTGAGTGGTAGATGTTGAAAAATGGGGGATAAAAAGTTTAAAATTAAGAGAATAGGAGTGTTAAATCCTGAAATATTACAACACAAAACAAACAGGCATCTAAAATTGATAAAAATATGTAATAATATAGTGTGATGGTTAAGATCGTGTGTCAACTTGGCTGGGCCATGTATATAACGTTGCAATCACTTCCCTGTTGAAATTTGATATGTGATCACCCCCATGATGGGATCTGCTGAGTGGTGCTGGTGGGGGTGGGGCCTGTGGTGGCTAACTGCTCCCTCAGCCTTCATCTCTCTCTGCCTTCTGCTGCCTACTTCTTTCCTACTCATCTTGCAAAGGTTGTTGGCTTGTTCTGGATCCAACAGCTGTCTGTTATCTGACCTCTGTTTCTTGGGACTTGAGCTAGCAGCTTACCTGTCCATCTTGGGATACTTAGATCTTCATGGCCTGAGAGCAAGAATCTTGCTCCCTGACCTGCCGATCTTGGGCTTGCCAGTCTCTGCAGCTACACGAATCAGGAGAAAACTCGTGGTCTTGCCTCCTGACTTTGGGGATTCCTCAACCGTCACAGTCTGTGGACGAAAGCCTCGCTTTCTGACCTGCTTATCTTGGCTCTGTGAATTGGGAAAGGCATCTATACTGATCCAAGGACTTGGGATGTTCCAACTCCTATAATTATGTGAGCTGTTTCCTTGATATAATATTTGTATGCTTTAATGGTTTTGCTTCTCTAGACAACCCAGCCTAAGATATATGGTCATAATACTTATGTTTGTAGTGCAAATTACTACATGGAAGAGCTTAATAAACAAAGTAAAAAAGAAAATAATAGCTTCTGGGAAGCAAGTTTCAAGGGGCAGAGCATTAGAGAAGAAAACTCCTTCATTCTGTAATAAGTCTTATAGTATTAGTTCATTTTCTTTAAACGTGTGATTATATCATTTCATAAACAAAATAATTAAAATTTAAAACTAGAAGAAGATCAAATTATATACCCTTCATCATAAGTAACCCAAAAATGTATTGCCATCTTGTTTTTCTTTGCATATATTATTAGTGCAAACAAATGACAGGGGAATGACATCATTACATAACATTAAAAAAAAGTCTTACTTCTGAGAAACCCCTTTTGTTATAATTTTCAGTAATGCTTTTAATTAAAAGAAATTTAAGAGATAAAAGAAAAAAATTTCTGTGGTAAATTAATTGAAAAAATGAAATCAGTTCTGCATCCTTCTTTGAATCTACCTTCTTCAACAAACTGACTTTCCTGTTTTGCTCATCATGATGTGCAGTGTATTTCCCAGCTCCTTGGATCTGGTCTATGTGACTTGTATTAACCAGTAGATTAGGGAGGAGATAACACTGGGCCAGTTGCAATCATAGGCTTCAAAATATTTTAGAACCCAGCTCTACCATAAGTACAAGTTCACTGTAGTCTACAGGAAGATGAGGAACCACATGCAGCAGAATTCAGTCAAGTCAACAGAAACCATTCTAAACCAGCTAAACCCTAGCAGAGCTACCAGCTGACAACAGATGCATGAGCAAACCCAACCCAAATCAAAGGAGTCTTCCCACATTAGCAGAATTTGCCAGCCTTAGTGTATCACAAACCCATACGGTTGCTATTTTAAGT
This sequence comes from Loxodonta africana, assembly GCF_030014295.1. Taxonomy (NCBI): domain Eukaryota; kingdom Metazoa; phylum Chordata; class Mammalia; order Proboscidea; family Elephantidae; genus Loxodonta; species Loxodonta africana. The sequence goes on along the minus strand of NC_087346.1, from coordinate 60,721,384 downwards.
AACCAATTTTATAGTAGTTTGTTAGGCAACAATAGCTAACTAATAAACTATATTTTAGTTAAACATACTAAAATGATACTCTATTTCACTAAAAATTTGGGCATCATAAAATTATCTAATAACAAAACTAATTATTAATCCAAGAGACAAATATATTTCTAGAACACATTCAGATATTACAGTTATCAATCTTAATAATTAAGCATATCAACTACTTAGTTATAAATTATTATTTATACATCTGTTAGAAATTGTGATCAGGAGTATCAAGAAGCTGTTTTCAGGCCTCTGTAATTTTTTAATTAAGTTAATCAATTAAGTATTTTTTGAATATCTGTTTTAGGCTGGGGTCTCTAGAGGAGTAAAACCAGGGAAGCATATAGAGAGTGACTTATTTCAAGGATATGGCTCACACAATTGTGGGGGCTGACAAGTCCCAAATCTATGGGCCAGGCAGCAGACTGAAGGCTTCTACTGACTCACATGGTTCCAGGGGCTCATGAAGCCAAAATCTGCAGGTCAGGCAGCAGGCTGCTGACTGGTGAATCCAAAATCTGCACAAAATGATGGAAACTGTAAGAACATAACAAATGGATCTCATGAAGATGTAAAAATACAATAACTGAATATTTAAAATCTCTAAAGGAGGCCAAAGTAGGTTTAGAGTTTCAGAAAAGAAAATTAGTGAACTTGAAGATAATAAACAGAAATAATCCGATTAGCAAAAGAGAAATCCAAAAGAAAAAATAAAAATGAACAGAGATGGAGAGATTTATGGTTGTACATAAGCTGCCTCAGCAGCTACTCTTTTTTTTGTTTGTTTTTCCTAAGTACATCTATTACACAACTTTTGGCATTCCAACTTTTTATAGGGTGTACAACTTATTGACAGTAATTGCAATAATCCAATAATCGGCTCTGGTTACCCATCAACAGATGAATTGATAAACAAAATGCAGTACACACATACGATGGAATACTACTCAGCCAATAGGAGAAGTGATGTCTTGATACACGCTACAATATGGATGGAGCTTGAAAACATTATTCTAAAGGACAAATATTGTGTGACCTCATTTACATAAACAGACAAGGAAAGGCAAATGTATAGAAACTAAAGTTTATTAGTGGTTACCAGGGGCATGAAGAAGGGAGAAAAGGGGGTTAGTTTTTAACATTTTTAACAGAAATAGGATAAAAACATCTGATTGATTTTCAGTAAATTCGTGAAAACAAAGATTTTATACAACTAATTATAAGAACATAGTCAAAGAATAATCTTTCATAAACACAAGTGCATATTACACAACTTAATTTTAGAATACATTAGCTATAGTGAATTTTACAATGTTTAGAGCCTACATGCTAGTTTTATTCTACCTTCTTAAGCTAAATAACCACGAGCAAGTCAGTTACCTTCCTTCAGTTTTAGCTTGCTAGTCTTGAAAAAATTGGGGATAACCTAGGCAATAAATGATGTACTTCCTACGCCCAAGGTGCTGTTTGTATTTCAGTTTGGTGTCAAAGAAGACCTACATTGTAAGATTTCTTAGAAAGCATTATTAAATATCAGCGTACAGTAGGGAAGGATTGCTTTCTTCGCAAGCATTGGCTTCTTTGATTCTTAATGCAGAATGAAAAAAGTACACTCATGGGTATCAACATGTGGGTATTAACACTCCATTTCACTGAAGCCACACAAAACTAGGTGCTTGAAGAATAATTAGTTATGATTAACTTAAAAGACTTGGAAAATGCTGCAAATATTGTATTATTATCTCCCTAAAGGAATAAATCATCTTATTGAATAATGTATGGGAGAAAAGCAGGAGAATATGTAATTTTTTGCCACTTGAATATTTGTTATCACTCTTCTATTTAAAAGTCCTAGGACTGCTTTGTTTTTGGTGAGTTGATTTTCAACTACTGTCTGAATTTCTCTAATGACTGCAGATGAATTCAGATTTTCTAATTCTTCTGGAATAAACACTCATTAAATAATATTTTTGTAGAACATACTAGGTAATTTTTTGTTTGTTTTCAAATTTATTTTAGTATAAAGCTGTGGACTGAATTTTGTACCCCCAAAATACGTGTTGTAATTGCTAACCTCTATGTCTGTAGTTATAATTCCATTTGAGAATGAGTTGTCTTTATCATTTTAAAAAAGGAGGCAAAGTTAGTGTAGGCTTCATCTTGAGTCAACCTCTTTTGAAATATAAAATAGATTAAACAAGCAACTGAAAGAAGCAGAGTTGAGGGGGAAAAGAGATGCAAAGCCACATGAAGATTGTCCAGGAGCAGAAGCTCAAAGAGACAAGGACCTTACTCCAGAGCCAACAGAGAGAGAATTTCCCTAGAGCTGACACCCTAAATTCAGATTTCTAGCTTCCTAAACTATTTGTTAAAACTACTCATTTATTCTTTTTCTATTATAGCAGCACTAGATAGCCAAGGCAGAATGTGGTCTCAGAAGAGTGAGGTGTTGCTCTAACAGATCCCTAAAATGTAGAAATGGTTTTGGAATTAGGTCTGGGTAAAGGCTGGAAGGGTTTTAAGGTACCTAAGAGTAAAAGCCTAGATTTCCTGGAAGAGACTTTTGGTAGAATTACGGATATCAAAGGCAATTCTGGTGATTTGTTGTCTTCCAAGAAAAGAAAAGGACCATCCCTGGAGCAGCTTGGAGATCAGTAGAACTGTTGGAGGGAGCACAGGAAGCAGGGCCTTCTCAGTCTCAAAGTGTGGGGCCACGGTCTCTTGGATATCAAAGAGTGGGGCCACAGCCTTCAAGGTTTCAAGGAGTTGGAACTTGGCCAACTCTGTTCCAGAGTGTGGAGATGCCATTCACAAGCACCAGGGGGATGAGGTCACTGTCCAAAGCTGAGGGGGTGGGGTTGCTATGGCCAAGAAGCAGAAAAACAGGGACTGCCAGTGTCAAGGGAGTGGGGTCCCCATTCAAATAGACTAGGAGAATGGAGCTGCCTAAAGCCAAGGGAGCAGAGTTGCCATCCCAGAAGGCCTGGAAGCTAAACCCCAGAGCTGAGGGACCTTCACCCAGAATCCACAGTGCATAGCCATCACCCAGAATCTGGAAGGTCTCAGAGAAGAGAGAGTTATTTTCAAGGCTTAAGAGCTAAAGTGAATTGTTTTGCTAGGTATTGGACTTTCTTAGTATCTGTTGTCCCTTCTTTAACTCAGTATCTCCAATTTGTAATGGAAAAGTCTACCTGTGCCTGTTCAATGGTTGTACTTGGAAATAATTTGTAATCTAGATTTTCACAGGTTTAGAAATGAAGAGAAATTTTGTCTGAGGATTGAATACGTCTGAAGTTTCACTCATATTTGCTTTAAATGATTCAGAAGATGAGATATGGGACTGGGAGTTGATTTAAGACTTTGAGATGATGTGCTAGGGTAAATGTGTTTTGCATGTGGGAAGGACATGAATTTTGGTGGGCCAAAGCCTGGAATGTTATGAGTTGAACAGTGTCCCCCAAATATATGTGTTGTAATTCTTAAACTCTATGCCTATGGTTATAATCCCATTGTTTTTGTTATGTAAAGGAGGCAGGATTAGTGTTGGGTGTATCTTTAGTCAATCTCTTCTGAGATATAAAAGAGATTAAACAAGCAAGTGAAAGAAGCAGAGATGAGGGGGAAGATGCCAAGCAACATGAAGATCTCACAGGACCAGAAGCTCAAAGAGACAAGGAACTTCTTCCAGAGCCAACAGAGAGAAAAAGCCTTTCCCTAGAGCTGGCACCCTAAATTCAGACTTCTAGACTCTTAAATTGTATGTCTCAGGAAGCATCAAAAGAAGATGGAAGGAATACAGAGCCACTCTACTACAATGAGTTGTTTGGCATTCAATTATTTCAGATGGTAACATATGATCAAGAATTGATGGTACTGAAGGAAGAAGTCCAAGCTGCACCAGGATTTAGTATATAGCCTATATACAAAATTCCATGAGAAAGTTTGGATATTTCCTTTCCCCATTGCACAATTACCATGATGGCTTCAAGACTCTTGGAGAAAGCCGTAACGAAAACAGACACTAATTACTTAGGTTATTATGATAAGGTCCTTCCTGAAAAGCACATAATCTTACAGTTATTGAAGAGGTTCTAAGTGTTGGTTGAAAAGCCTTATCTCTCACTGTAGTGATTCAGGTTAAGTCTCTGTTTGCCATACCGGAAATGTTTCCAGTTTTACGATCTGAATTGGACTGTAGTGGGTTTCCTATCTATTTTAGCTCTAGAGCCAGGAACAGATTACCCAATAAGAAAGGTGGCACCAGCTTTATTGTGCTTACTTACCAATCTGGAGTGCACAATTTCACCAGTTTTTGATCACATCAAAGATTATCCACTGTCATATATTTCTGAAGTCAGATTATTCTAATTACCATTCTGACCAAGCTGTCTCTTTTAAGTAATAATGTTTGCTTTGCTTCTGGCTGTTGGAAACACCTACTTGATTTCTGGTTCTTATTATCCGTATTGAAATGAGGGAGCCTATTTAAGGACTAAATTCTCCACCTTTATTTCCAGTTTAAAGAGAAAACCATGTGCCGTTTTTCAAGGATACTAAAACTCCCCTCACCATTTTTCTTCTTAATTCTGTGGATAAGTAGTATGATAAGTAGAGTTAGTCAGTCATACGTTAGATCTTTTCTAACATTCCTGTCATCTCCAAATGTCTTTGGACTTTTTTTTTTTTTCCATTATACAGAAATTTGTGATAGATCAACTTTACTAAGTCTAGGACATTTGAATCAAAGTATTCAGACATTCAATTAACCAAAATAATTAAAATCAGTTCTAGCGCTCAACCCATGAGCATGCCAATAAAGCCTGAAGTAAAATTCTAACATATTCAAATTCCATTCACATACATGTTAAATAGGTTTTTTTTTTTTTTTTTAATCTATCTGTATTTATTTACTTATGGGTACAGATTTTTAAAAAGCCTTTGTAAAACATTTGATGTAAAAGTATTCTTATTACAGTTTTGGCTTTCTTTGTTTCACTTGGGTGTGTTTCAATCTTAATTTAGTTTTAGTTATAGAAGTAACTGGAAGTGGTTTGCATGGGACTAAGAGAAAATTAATACCCTCCTTCCATATCTCAAATGACAGATGAGTTCTTATAAGATTTTCTGACCAGATAGAAAAACCGTCACTAATTAGGGTGAATGGGCTAATTCTGCTGTCCACACAGGCTCAATGGCATTTTAAGTTTTGCAGTACTCAGTGTCATCTGAATCTTCCCAAATGTAACTCTTAAAATTATCTGACTCCCATATATTCTCAACCGATTCCCGAATTTTAAGGTAAGAAATCTCGTGAGTCTCTAAACCCAATTTACATTGTAATTCAGTAAGCAGTGAAATCATACCTTAAGCCAAATATCCAGCCTTATCAGCTCTATAAAAGATGAGAGATTACTTTATGGCAGTCAAAACCCTAAATTTTTGATAGCTTTGTGGGTTGATGAAAAACATCTCATGGTGTAGACATTTTTCAACATTCTTCAAGCATAGGTTTTATGGAATGCTAAATGTCCTGTTCACATTGAAGAGGGGAAGAAGTACACAAGTTTCAATGGAAGAATATAGTATCAACCTTAAGATTAAACTAGTTTTAAAATATGTCCAGAAGTATGCATAGTGTTTTCAAAGTTCATAGCTTTCAAAGTTCATCTCCATGAAGAATATTTTTCATAGGTCGCTATGAGCCAGAATCGACTCAACAGCAAGGGGTTTGGTTTGTTTTTTTTTATACCAAAACTGGAACATTTTTTATCAACTTTACTGTGAATATTAAAATGAGTTGATGAAAAATTTAGTGATTATTTTTCTGAACTTGCTCTGATCTGAGGGTTGAAACATAGAATCGTAATTTTTTTCTTTATGCTTTCTAGCATAATTATATCAATCACAGAGTTAGTACATTCTTTATTCTTCCCTTGTAATTTAGCAGCCACATGGCCTGCGAAAACCTTAACTTCAATAGGCAATTCATACCAGGTAATAATAGTTGTTAAGTAATTGTTTCATTAGTCTATAGTATGATATATGATGCTTTGGAACAACTGTGTCCAATCTGCTACTGGTAAATGGATTTTCACTAGCTTCAAAACCAACCTGATCAGATAACCAATTACAGATTCTTATTTCTTTGAAGCTGAGTAACTACAACCACTTCTCATACCTCTGCACAGTTCAGGTTGGGGAGGAATTTTTAATAAGAACATACAAAACCACTGGAATGACTAGAGGATCGAGCTCTAGCCAGAACCTACCGGAGGTAGGTCCAGGCCCAAAGTTCTCTCTGCAACATATGGGAAAGCTGATGCAAAAATTACTCGTGCAACAGGTTCTGCTACTTATGCAAGGGGCTAATGCTAGCAGAGGTTAAGGAATAATAAAATGGTGCCACTGCTGCAGTTAGCTATGGAATCAGGAATCTGCTGTCTTCAGAATCATTCTACTACTACTGTGATCAACTCCATCAAGATGGATACCCTACATCCTTCCTCTCTCCTCACATGCCTTCATTCTAAAATGGTAGAATAATTTTCGGAACACAAACTTTAAGGAGGTTGGAAACAGTGTTTAACAAGTCAATCTACATTATCCCTCAGAGTGACAGCCTAAGTTTTGTATTTGTTTGCCATTTCTTTAACAAAATGTAAAACTGACTGATTTTGCAAAACAGAATTTATGCTGACTCGAAGATCAAGACTGACTTGCCATGCTTTATTAGTCTGAATTTGAAACTGGAGGTCAGCATAAGTTAAGGCTATTATACATATTTAGGTCCAGCTTTAACAGTTAAGAGATGCAAACTTTCTTTGGGAGGTAGCAGATAAGATTTTATTTTATTTTATTATTATGGTATTGGTTTTTGAATGACCATAACCATTTAAATATACCGAATCTTGTCCCAGGAACCCAACTCAGCATAAAAACTTTAACACTATTCTATAATTAGATATTTAAGCCCTGATTATCTTTGGAGCACTGTCTACACTTTAGATGTATTCTCTGTAAATTCCTACTGCTGTTCGGGGAAAAGATTTATGAAAGTCAAAATCCAGATGCATTATCTTTATTCCTTATTAATCTTCCTTCCTACACATAACTCCAAAAAATTATGATCTGCACAATGCTTTAGTTCCACAATTTTATCACTGCAGCTACTTTTGTCATGCAGACTGAATCAATCATAGTCATTTTGATTATTATTAGATTAAGATGAAACTGGGATAATTTGAATAGCTATAATATTTTCTTACACAGATAATAAGAACCACTAAAATTCAATGGTGACAGGAAAAATGCCTTAAGCTTCATTAATAGATGCAGTTCTATCATTAGTTCTGTTGATGTATTTTAAATGTGTTTTGAAGGAATAATGCTCTTGTATATTTTTGGCATGCGTGTGTGTGTGTGTGTCTGTGTGTGTGTATGTGTTAAAATGAAACATACATCATGTTTCTAGGGTGACTGAGAATCAATCATGTAAATTATCAGAATATATAAGGCCTTTTGCCCTATTATTTTTCTTCCTACACAAGGTTTAGAAGCTTGATGAATTAGTGTCATGACTAAATTGTGTGCTATCACAAATTGAATCTTAGTCCTAGTGCTTTAGTCACTGACCCTTATATTTTGCTGTATCTGCATTTTTAAGGAATAGAGTTACAATTTTATCATTTTAAGCTTTCAACCAGGAGTGATAAAACTTTGCAAAAAGTTAACCCCTATTTTATGGTGTTCTTGCCACTGAAATTACAATTGCAATAAAAACTTGGCATTTATTTTAAAATGGTTTTCTGAAAAATGGTTCAGAGTAATAAACTGATAATATTACAATGCATCCATATTTCTTTCTTTTGATTTTATCTATTAAAAATTCACTATAAAGGCAAAAATGAGAGAAGCAGCAGTGAGGACTGAAAGAAATATAGAAAAAATATGCAATATTAAATCAATAATTTTTAGGCATAGTTACATTAAAATGGAAAATGAAAATGACAGTGATATTTAATGGAAATACCAAGTACAGACAAAGTAATGTGAAACTATTTATGATTCCTTAGTTTCTACAAGTCTCTAAGGAAAAGCTTACATGAGAAAACCTCTGTCTTTTTCATCACACTGAATATTTTCTGTTTTAAACTATCCCATTTACTCATTCAATCTTTATCTAAGGAAAAATTCTAAATGTAATATTATCATAGTATTTATAGTCATACTTTAAAAAGTGAAAGTCTTTCTGGTCTGTTGTGATGGGATAACATATATTAAATGTTAAATTTCAAAATATCATTAGTACCATAAGATTTATAGGATTTGAACATAATACAAAGTGGTATAGATCATGAAATTCAGTCCATGGTTGAATCCAACTGAATTGAAAACCCCTAAAAAGGCCAAACATAAATTTTCTCCCTCTCTTGGTTAGTCCATATATAAAAAACTATGCTAATACAGGAGAGAAGGATTTGGAATCATAGGGAAAAGAAGATAAAAGAGAGCTAATTGTTCCATGGTCCTCACACTGCGTTTTTTAGCCCAGCTCTGCTGATCATGAAGTGTTCAGTCTTATGTGTCCTGTTTGCAGTTTGTTAGCCAGCAGGGAATTAGATAAATAAGTAAATAAAACTAGCTATACTACTTTCTGTCCATATGGAGAAGCTTTTTTTGAGATTTCTTTTACCTAACGGAAGACAAGGTTGTGGACTATTACTGACTCATCAGGCAGTCACTCTGAAACCTCTAGGAGAAAGAGTAACTGATACAACTCTCAGGACAATTTCTATCATCATGACTAATGACATGAAATGGTCATTAAACTTAGGATAGCACAGACGGTTTTTAGTGTCTTTTAGTTTTAATAAAGAGAGAACTAGATACTAATGGATGAAATACATAAAAGTGAAAGATAAAACTACACAGTTAGTAAAAGAGAAATTACTATCTTTATGAAGTAAAGTTCTGGATTGAATTTTGTCCTAGACTAGAAAATGAGTGTTGGGATCCTGACCCCTATACCTCTGGATGTAATCCCCTTTGGCAATAGGATTTTCTTTGTTATGTTAATGAGGCCACATCAGTGTTTGGTGTGTTCTAAGCCTAATCATCTCCAAGTTGTATAAAAAGCAACATAGTCACAGAGGCAAGTAAGCACAAATGAGGGAAGACAGATTGCCAAAGATCGCCAAGGAACCAAAAAATGTCGAAGTTACAAAACTGAGACAAAGATCTTCCTCTAGGGCAACAGAGAGAAACCAAAAAACCAAATCAAATCCATTGCTGTCGAGTCAGTTCTGACTCATAGCAACCCTATAGGACAGAGTAGAACTGCCGCCTAGGGTTTCCAAGGAGCAGCTGGTGGATTCAAACTGCTGACCTTTTGGTTAGCAGTGGAGCTCTTAACCACTACTCCACCAGAGCTCCAACTGAGAGAAAGCCTTCCCCTATATCCAGTGCCCTAAATTCAGACTTCTAGCTTCCTAACCTGTGAGAAAATAAATTTCTGTTTTTTAAAGTCACTCACTTGTAACAGCAGCACTAGATAACTAAGACACATAAAATAGAGAAGAGCTTTAAAAAGTCAATTTCAGAAACATAAATTAGAAGGAAGTATAAACACTAGTTTAATTACATTAAAATTAACATTTTATATTCTACACAGGATACCATGGACAATTTTATTGGGCAGGTGATCAACTATAGAGGCAAATCTAAGACTGACAATATATTAATATACAGAATATATGCATTGCTTGTGCAAATCAACTAGAAAAAGACAACTCTGTCAGAAAAATGGACAAAAGTTGTTGTTGTTGTTAGGTGCCGTCGAGTCAGTTCCGACTCATAGCGACCCTATGTACAACAGAACAAAACACTACCCAGTCCTGCGCCATCCTTACAATCGTTGTTATGCTTGAGCTCATTGTTGCAGCCGCTGCATCAATCCACCTCGTGGAGGGTCTTCCTCTTTTCCACTGACCCTGTACTCTGCCAAGCATGATGTCCTTCTCCAGGGACTGATTCCTCCTGACATGTCCAAAGTATGTAAGATGCAGTCTCGCCGTCCTTGCCTATAAGGAGCATTCTGGCCACACTTCTTCCAAGACAGATTTTTTCGTTCTGTTGGCAGTCCATGGTATATTCAACGTTCTTCACCAACACCACAATTCAAAGGCGTCAACTCTTCTTCGGTCTTCCTTATTCATTGTCCAGCTTTCACATGCATATGATGTGATTGAAAATATCATGGCTTGAGTCAGGCACACCTTAGTCTTCAGGATGACATCTTTGCTCTTCAACACTTTGAAGAGGTCCTTTGCAGCAGATTTGCCCAATGCAATGTGTCTTTTGATTTCTTGACTGCTGCTTCCATGGCTGTTGATTGTGGATCCAAGTAAAATGAAATCCTTGACAACTTCAATCTTTTCTCCGTTTATCATGATGTTGCTCATTGGTCCATTTGTGAGGATTTTTGTTTTCTTTATGTTGAGGTGTAATCCATACTGAAGGCTGTGCTCTTTGATCTTCATTAGTAAGTGCTTCAAGTATTCTTCACTGTCAGCAAGCAAGGTTGTGTCATCTGCATAACGCAGGTTGTTAACTAGTCTTCCTCCAATCCTGATGCCCTGTTCTTCTCCATATAGTCCAGCTTCTCGTATTATTTGCTCAGTACACTAATTAAATAGGTATGGTGAAAGAACACAACCCTGACACACACCTTTCCTGACTTTAAACCAATCAGTACCCCCTTGTTCTGTCCGAACAACTGCCTCTTGATCTATGTAAAGGTTCCTCATGAGCACAATTAAGTGTTCTGGAATTCCCATTCTTTGCAGTGTTATCCATAGTTTGTTAGGATCCACACAGTTGAATGCCTTTGCATAGTCAATAAAACATAGGTAAACATCCTTCTGGTATTCTCTGCTTTCAGCCAGGATCCATCTGACATCAGCAATGGTATCCCTGGTTCCACATCCTCTTCTTAAACCAGCCTGAATTTCTGGCAGTTCCCTGTCGACATACTGCTGCAGCCATTTTTGAATGATCTTCAGCAAAATTTTGCTTGCATGTGATATTAATGATATTGTTCTGTAATTTCCACATTCAGTTGGATCACCTCTCTTGGGAATAGGCATAAATATGGATGTCTTCCAGTCTGTTGGCCAGGAAGCTGTCTTCCATACTTCTTGGCATAGATGAGTGAGCACCTCCAGCGCTGCATCTATTTGTTGAAACATCTCAATTGATACTCCATCAGTTCCTGGAGCCTTGTTTTTCTCCAGTGCCTTCAGAGCAGCTTGGACTTCTTCCTTCACTATCATGGCTCCTGATCATATGCCACCTCTTGAAATTGTTGAATATCGACTAATTCTTTTTGGTATAATGACTCTGTGTATTCCTTCCATATTCTTTTGATGCTTCCTGCATTGTTTAATATTTTCCCCATGGAATCCTTCACTACTGCAACTCGAGGCTTGAATTTTTCTTCGGTTCTTTCAGCTTGAGAAACGCTGAGTGTGTTCTTCCCTTTTGGTTCTCCATCTCCAGCTCTTTGCACATGTCATTATAATACTTTACTTTGTCTTCTCAAGGTGCCATTTGAAGTCTTCTGTTAGTTCTTCATCAATTCTTCCTTTTGCTTTAGCTGCTTGACGTTCAAGAGCAAGTTTCAGAGTCTCCTCTGACATCCATCTTGGTCTTTTCTTTCATTCCTGTCTTTTCAATGGCCTCTTGCTTTCTTCATGGATGATGTCCTTGATGTCATTTCACAACTCTTCCAGTCTTCGGTCACTAGTGTTCAATGCATTAAATCTGTTCTTTAGATGGTCTCTAAATTCAGGTGGGATATACTCAAGGTCATATTTTGGCTCTCATGGACTTGCTCTGATTTTCTTCAGTTTCAGCTTGAACTTGCATATGAGCAATTGATGGTCTGTTCCACAGTAGGACCCTGGCCTTGTTCTGACTGATGATATTGAGCTTTTCCATCATCTCTTTCCACAGATGTAGTCAATTTGATTTCTGTGTGTTCCATCTGGCTAGGTCCACGTGTATAGTCACCATTTACATTGGTGAAAGGAGGTATTTGCAATGAAGAAGTTGTTGGTCTTGCAAAATTCTATCATTCGATCTCCGGCATTGTTTCTATCACCAAGGCCATATTTTCCAACTACTGGTCCTTCTTCTTTGTTTCCAACTTTTGCATTCCAATCACCAGTAATTATCAACGCATCTTGATTGCATGTTTGATCAGTTTCAGACTGCAGCAGCTGATAAAAATCTTCTATTTCTTCATCTTTGGCCCTAGTGGTTGGTGTGTAAATTTGAATAATAGTTGTATTAACTGGTCTTACTTGTAGGTTTATGGATATTATCCTATCGCTGACAGCGTTGTACTTCAGAATAGATCTTGAAACATTCCTCTTGGAGTTGTCATTCCCAGCATAGTAGACTATATGATTGTCTGATTCAAAATGGCCAATACTGGTTCATTTCAGCTCACTAATGCCTAGGATATCGATGTTTATGAGTTCCATTTCATTTCTGATGATTTCCAATTTTCCTAGATTCATACTTCGTACTTTCCAGGTTCTGATTATTAATGAATGTTTGCAGCTGTTTCTTCCCATTTTGAGTCGTGGCTCATCAGCAAATGAAGGTCCCGAAACCTTTACTCCATCCATGTCATTAAGGTCGACTCTACTTTGAGAAGGCATTCTTCCCCAGTCATCTTTTGAGTGCCTTACAATCTAGGGGGCTCATCTTCCAGCACTATATCAGACAATGTTCTGCTGCTATTCTTAAGGATTTTCCCTGGCTAATGCTTTTTAGAAGTAGACTGCCAGGTCTTTTTTCCTAGTCTGTCTTAGTCTGGAAGCTCAGCTGAAACCTGTCCTCTATGGATGACCCTGGTGGTATCTAAATACCGGTGGCATAGCTTCCAGCATCGCAACAACACACAAGCCCCCACAGTACGACAAACTGACAGACAAAAGTTATGAGTTGTTAAGTTAGAGAAAAGGATATTCTGAAGGCTAACATGCATATGAAGAGATGCTCACATCATTTGGCAAACTAAATCTACATGAGTGAGCAGCCATCTAAGATACTCCACCGGTCTCATGCTTTTGGGAGGAGGGAGAATGAAAAAACGAAAGACGCGAGGGAAAGTTTAGTCCAGAGGACTAATGGACCATAACTCCCACAGCCCCCACCAGACTGAGTCCAGTACAACTAGATGGTGCCTGGCTACCCACACTGACTGCTCTGACGAGAATTACAATAGAGGGTCTCAGACAAAGCTGGAGAAAAATGTAGAACAAAATTCTAACTCACAAAAAAACACCGGACTTACTGGTCTGACAGAGACTGGGAAAACCCTGAGGGTATGGCCCCCAGACACCCTTTTAGCTCAGTAAAAAAGTCACTCCTGAGGTTTACCCTTCAGCCAAAGATTAGACAAGTCCATAAAACAAAAGGAGAGTAAAGGGGCACACCAGCCCAGGGGCAAGGACTAGAAGGCAGGAGTGGACAGGAAGCCAGTAATAGAGAACCCAAGTTCAAGAAGGGAGAGTGTTGACATATTGTGGGGTTGGTAACCAATGTCACAAAACAATATGTGTAGTAATTATTCAATGAGAAGCTAGTTTGTTCTGTAAACCTTCATCTAAAGTACAATTAAAAAAAAAAAATCTATATGAGATTCGGATTCTACTTTATATGTTTATATATGTTACATGGGTACAAATTAGAAACCTGGATGATACCAAGTATTGATGAAGATAGGGGGCACAGGTAATCTTAGATATTGACAGTGGCAGTGTAGGTTGGTGCAGCCATTCTGGAGAGCTATATAACATTGGTCATCCAAATTAAGTATTCATATATCATGTGACATAAGAATTCTGCTCTTGGGTATATATGCCAGGAAATTCAAAAGCAAATCCATAAAGGACACACACCAGGATGCTCACCTTATCATTGTGGTAAAGATACAATCACTTGATGAGTCTGTCCTTAAGAGTGAAAAAAGATAAAATGTGGGGGATGAATTTTGAAAACATTCTGTTCAGTGACAGAAGTAAAAAGCAATGAATTTTATAATGAATTATATTTTCATAATTAAAAATAATAAGTGTCAAATAGCAACATTTAGTTTATATGGACATATGTAATAAATATCATGTGGCAACACAGTAGATTCAATGAGACTATCTATTGAAAAGGGAGTGGGAATGGTAGACAGGGACAAACTACTACAAATGGTAGATGGAGAACAGGTTAAAAATAAAATGAAGGAGAGGATCTTATATGGACCAATAACGTGTTATAAACTGAGAAATATGATTAATTCAACCCTCTGCATTTGATGTTAAAGATAAAGATGTATAGGATTAGGAAACAAAAAAATAATGCCATCCAGTCTTTGCAGGAAACATTGTTTATTTAAGGCATTCTCTCAATGACCATCGGAAAAAAAAGCACATTCTATATGTCAGGGCATATGTTAATATGGGTGGTACTGAGATATGAAGACAATATGCCTTTAGGTTCAAAGTGATTCTTCTTTCTTTTTGTCATTTCATGAATTTAAGTGATATTAAAATAATGTTCATTGATTACTTAATCCATACCAAGTACAGGCAATCACCATGAGTCAGAATCGATTTAATGGTAACTGGTTTGGTTTTTTTACAAGCAATAATCATAGGTGTTCTCATTTAAGAGTTCTGGCAAGTTTTACAGAGGCCCTGATGGGGCAGTGGTTAAGCGCTCGGCTGTCAACTGCAAGTTCGGAGGTTCGAACCCACCAGTGGTTCCAAGGCAGAAAGATGTGGCAGTCTGTTTCCATAAAGATTATAGCCTTGGAAACCCTATGCAACAGTTCTACTCTGTCCTATTGACTCAATGGCAATGGTTTTGGTTTTGGATTTTTAGTAAGTTTTCATTCCTCCAAATACAGAGACTCCAATGGCTAGTTTAAACTTTAGAGATTTTATTAATTAGCTTGAAGTAGTTTTGATCAGTATTATATAATACCTCAAATTAAGACAGCATAATTTCTTATTTATAATCTGTAAAATATAAAAATGCCAATGGTTTGGCAGAGAACATTTTTAAGACATTTATAAGATAAACGAAATGTATTATGATATATATTTTTTCAAAAACAATAATAATTAAAAAAAAATTTTCTTCCAAAGCTGATTTGAGCTGGCCTTCAGAAACACATAATTTATAAAGATTAGCTTATCATGTCACTCTGTTGTTTAGAATACTTGAATAGCTCTCTATTTCTTATTGTAAAATCGAAGTTTTTAAACATGGTGAATAAACCTGGCATCACCGGGCCCATTCACCAGCCTCACAAGTCATCACTCACACTTAAGCTCAGTGTTCCTGCTAAACTAAACTTCTTTCAGACCTTCATGTGTGCTGTTTTCTCATGGAATTTAAGGCTCTCTCCATCTCCTTCCTCCCCTTTCACCGTCTTAAGGCGCAGTTCAAATGCTACTTTTCTTAAAAACTTTTTCTGTCATTCCTGCGTTAAGTCAGGATTAGATGTCACTAGAATGTGTTCTCATATCACCTTGTATTTCTGCTCATATCACATCAATAATCACACTGTATTACTTGTCTCCCTTACCTCCACTCAATTTTCTGTCTTGTCATCCAACATAAAACATTCAAATACACACACACACATACTTACCAAATGCACAATTCTAAATTCACTGATGCTAGAAGCATTTTTTCTTTTAAATTCATTGATGTCTTTGAGGACTCTGCATAATACACATGGTACACATATATCATTCAAGAAATTGGTAAATTAATAAACTGAATCAATATTTTTAACAAAGTAGAATTTAGACGAAGAAAATAAGCATGAAGAGGGAAAACAAGATGAAGCTAGAATAAAATCACTACACATATGCTGTGAGAATCTTATATTTAGGTCAGGTTGGCAAGCATTTGAATTGTGTAAAATAACCTGTATATTTTTATATATATACACACACATATACTTGTATACACTTATATATGTACATATATATCTGGTTAATTTCATTTATTCTTTATTCACAATTTTTTATTTTGATATATTTTTAAATTTAAAGAAAATTTGAAGGAATAGTAATCAGGACTTCTGTTTACTCTTAACAGTTTGCTTTACTTGCATTATTTCTCTCTTTCTCTCCCTCGCTTTCTCTTTCTGTATGTCTGTAATAAAGTAAAATAATATTCTCTTCTTTTTAACATTATGGTCATGAAAGCATTTACACTGATAACAACAATTCCAATCCAAAACCGCAGGATCTATTCTAGCCTCTACTCTTCCTTTATTTGTAACATCTATTCCAACAGTGAGAGACGTAGCTCCCATTATTGGTGATGTATTTATTCATATTTTAAAGCCTAGAATGCACACAAAAAAATAGTTCCAGACTTGATAACCCATACACCTGGAAGAAAAAAAAAAAATCTAGTATTTAGTGTTTCATATTGTTTGCAGACATGTTTAGACAAAATTTACATATCAGGAACTGCATAAATCTTCAGAGTAAATTTGATGAATTTTGACAAGTCCATAAGTAACTGGGATCGATACCAAAATAAAAAATATTTCCAACGCCTGAGAATATACCTATGTGCTCCTTCTCTTTCAATCTCAATTTTTCAGGGCAAATCTTTTGTGATATATGTAAATATCTTTTTTTTGGTTGTTGTTGTTATCATAGATTGTAAATAAATGGAATCATACATTTGGTATTTGATTTTCAGCTTCTTTTGTTTAGGATACTCTCTTTGGGATTCAACCAGGTTTTTCGTGTTGTGAAAGTTTTTGCTATTTGTTTGATTTTGTTAGTTGCCCTCTAGTCAGCTCTGAGTCATGGAGACGATATATACAACAGGACAAAATGCTGCCCAGTTCTGCCCCATCACCATGATCACTGGCATGCTTGAGTTCATTACTGAGACCACCGTGTTCCATCTCATTGAGAGCCCCCCCGGCTTTCGCCATCCCACCACTTCACCAAACACATCCCCAGCCAGCGATTGTTTCTACGGTGTACCCAAAGAAACAATATTCTGTTGTGATTTTTAGGCTTTTCATTGGCTAAATTTTGTAAATAAATCATCATGACACTCTTCCTAGACTGTCTTATTCTGGAAGTTCTGCTAAACCTTATTCACGATGGGTGACCCTTCTGGTATTTGAAATTTGTCATTATTGTTAGGTGCCATTGAGTTGGTTCTGACTCATAGTGACCCCGTGCACAGCAAAATGAAACACATTCATTGATACGTTTGAGCCTATTGTTGCAGCCACTGTGTCAATCCATCTCATTGAGGGTTTTCCTCTTTTTTGCTGACCCTCTACTTTACCAGGCATGATGTCCTTCTCCAGGGACTGATCCCTCCTGATAACATGTCCAAAGTAGGTGAGACAATGTCTCATCACCCTTACTTCTAAGGA
The DNA here is from genome assembly GCF_030014295.1 of Loxodonta africana. Lineage (NCBI taxonomy): Eukaryota > Metazoa > Chordata > Mammalia > Proboscidea > Elephantidae > Loxodonta > Loxodonta africana. The sequence goes on along the minus strand of NC_087346.1, from coordinate 60,703,857 downwards.
GCATTCTGGCTGTACATCTTCTAAAACAGATTTGTGCCTTCTTCTGACAGGCTATGGTATATTCAATATTCTTCGCTAAGATACTAATTTGAATGCATCACTTCTTTGGTTTTCTTTATTCACTGTCCAGCTTTCACATGCATATGAGGCAATTGAAAATATAATACCATGGCTTGCGTTGGGTTGTCAAAGTGACATCTCTGCTTTTCAACACTTCAAAGAAATCTTTTGCAGTAGATTTGTCCAATGCAATACGTCCCTTAATTTCTTGACTGCTGCTTCCATGGGTGTTGATTGTGGATCCAAGTGTAATGAAATCTTTGACAACTTCGATATTTTCTCTGTTTATCAAGATGTTGCTTATGGTTCCAGTTGTGAGGATTTTTTTTTTTTGTGAATTGCAATCTTTGAAGGCTGCAGTCTTCGATCTTCATCAGTAAGTGTTTCAAGTCCTCTTCACTTTCAGCAAGCAAGATGGTGTCATCTGCATCTTTCTGGTATTGTCTGCTTTCAGCCAAGATCAATCTGACGTCAGCAATGAGATCCCTCATTCCATGTCCTCTTTTAAAAGCAGCTTGAATTTCTGGCAATACCCTATCAAAGTACTGCTGCAGCCATTTTTGAATTATCTTCAGCATAATTTTGCTTGCATGTTATATTAAAGACATTGTATGATAATTTCCACATTCTGTTAGATCACCTTTCTTTGGAATCAGCACAAATATGAACCTTTTCCAGTCGGTTGGCTAGTGTCATGAATTGAATTGTGTCCCCCAAAAATATGTGCATCAATTTGGCTAGGCCATGATTCCCAGTATTGTATGATTGTCCACCATTTTGTCATCTGATGTGATTTTCCTATGTGTTGCAAATCCTATCACTATGATGTTAATGAGATGGATTAGTGGCTGTTAAGTTGATGAGATCTACAAGATTAGATTGTCTTTTAAGCCAATCTCTTTTGAGATACAAAAGAAAGAAGCAAGCTGAGAGACATGGGGACCTCATACTACCAAGAAACAAGAGTCAGGATAGTAGTGCGTCCTAGCTCCTCAACTAGAGGAACATTAATGACTTTTCTCCAGAAAGAAAGGCTTCCCATGGAGTTGATGCACTGAATTTGGACTTGGAGCCTACCAGTGTGTGAGAGAATGGACACATATTGCAGGTCCAAATAAATGAAATCCTTGAGAACTTCACTACTGTCTCTTTTTATCATGATGTTGCTTATTAGTCCAGTTGTCAGGATTTTTTTTTTATGATCAGGTACAGACCATATTGAAGGCTGTAGTCTTTGATCTTCATCAGTAAGTTCTTCAAGTCCTCTTCACTGTCAGCAAGCAAGGTTGTGTCATCTGCATAATGTAGGTTGCTAATGAGCCTTCCTCTAATCCTGATGACCCATTCTCCTTCATATACTCCAGCTTCTCAGATTATTTGCTAGAATTCATATTGTATAAGTATGGTGAAAGGATACAGCTCTGATGCCCATTTTCCCTGACTTTAAACCAGGCAGTATCCCCTTGTTCTGTCAGAACAACTGCCTCTTGATTTTTATATAAGTTTCTCGTGAGCATAATTACATGTTCTGTAATTCTTTGCAATGTTATCCATAATTTGTTATAATCCTCACAGTTGAAAGCCTTTGCATAGTTAATAAAACACAGGTAAACATCTTTCTGGTATTCTCCATTTTCAGCCAGGATCCATCTGACATCAGCAGTGATATGCCTCTTTCCGCATCCTCTTCTGAATCTGGCTTGAATTTCTGGCAGCTCCCTGTCAAAGTAAAGCTGCAGTGGCTTTTGAATGACCTTCAGAAAAACTTTACTTGTGTGTGATATTGTTCAATAATTTCCACATATCTGTTGGATCACCTTTTTTGGGAATAGGCATAAATATTGATCTCTTCCAGTCGATTGACCAGGTAGCTGTCTTCCAAATTTCTTGGCATAGACAAGTGAGCATTTCCAGGGATGCATCCGTTTGTTGAAACATCTCAACTGGTATTCTGTCAGTTCCTGGAGCCTTATTTTTCACCAATGCCTTCAAGGAAGATTGGACCTATTCCTTCAGCACCATTGATTCCTGATCATATGCTACCTTCTGAAATGGTTGAATGTCCAACAATTCTTTTTGGTATGGTGACTCTGTGCATTCCTTCCATCATCTCAATGTTCAAAAGTATATTAATTTAAAAAATACTGTATCATAGAAGAGTTATATTTTTAATAACATAAGAAAATGTCAAACTATTTCCAGTATGTTTGTATTATTTTACACCCCTACTAGAAATCTACGAGTGTTCCAGTTGCTCTATAACCTCATTTAATGCTGCAAGTTTTGTGTGAGTGTGTGTGTGTTTGTGTGTGTGTGTGTTAATTTTAGCCATTCTAGTGAGCTTGAAGGATTCCCTGTATGGTAAAAATAACTAAACACTGGACTACCAATGGGGTTTTTTGGGGATTACCAGCCAAAAGGTTGGTGGTTCAAACCCAACCAGAGATGCCTAGGAAGATAAGCCTGGGGATCTTCTTTTGTTGAAAGGTTATTGCCTTGAAAACCCTTCAGAGAAGTTCCACTCTGCACACATGGGGTTAGCATGAGATGGTTTCAGTTCCACCCAACTAACAACAACAACAACAAGATATTAGTTTAGAATCCACCCTACTCTGGTATGATCTCCTTAACTCATTGCAAAAACAAACAAGCAGAAAAATTATTTTCAGAGAAAGCCATATTCACAGTTAAAAGGCTTAGGAATTCAACATATCACAATTCAATCTATAACAAAGGGTTTATCAGGGTTTTTTTTTTTTACATCTTCTTAAAGAACCAATATTAGCTTTCTTATTTTTTCCTATTTCTTAATTTCTGTTTCTATCTTTATGAATCTCTTACTTCTTCTTTCTTTGGATTTTATCGATCTTTGTTTTTCCTAACATGGGGTAGAAATATACATTAATTTTTTTTTTTTTTTTTTAGTGTTGGGCTTGTTTTCTTACCTAACAGAAGCATTTAATGCTCTAAAATTCTCTCTAAGCACTATTGTAGCTGTATCACGTGTATTTCCTCATGTTGAATTTTTATTTTCATTCAGTCTCAAATATTTGCTTTTTTTTTTTTTTTTTAGAATTTCTTCTTTGGACAGGTTTTATTTAGAAATGTGTTCCTTAATTTGTAATTATTTGGTGATTTCAAGTATCTTATTCTTGTTGACTTCTAAAATAAATCCATTGATGTAGAAAGAACTCCATAAGATTTTAATCTTTTGAATTTTATTGAAACTTGTTTTATGGTCCATAACATAGATTGCCTTGGTGAGAACCTAAAAAACAATGTGTATCCTACAGTTCTGGGCTTTAATATTATATAAAAATTTCTAAATGTGGATCAGATCCTGTTTATACTATGTCTTTCTGATATTTTGTCTCATTCTATCAGTTATTGAGGAGAGTTTATTAAAATGGACTTGCCTATTTCTCCATTTTTTTTTTTTAGCTTTTTTGTTTGATGCATTTTGAAGTTCTGTAATTAAGATCATACACAGTTATAACTGATATATCTTTCTGACAAATCGAAATATTTCTTTTTATGCTATTGTCATGAGATCTATTTGGTCTGTTACTAATAGAGTCATTCAATTTTTTTTTTATGCTTACTCTTTGTGTGATACACATTTGTCACCCCTTTACTTTCAACTTATTTATGTTTTCATGTTTACAGTGCATCTCATAGGTAGCGCAAAGTCATAGCTTTCTTATCTTATTGTTTTACTTGCCCTGTTCAGTGCATTTGTAGATAATATAATTATTGACACTGTTGGATTAAATATTTGGATCTAATTGTACCATGTGCTTTTTGTATCTCTGTTTTTCACCTTTCTTGCCTTCTTTTTGTGTGAATAAAATAATTTTCAGTATTTCCATTTAATATCTATATTAACTTTTTTTTTTTTTTTTAAGGAGCCCTGGTGGCTAAATTGTTAAGCACTTGGCTGCTAACCAAAAGGTCAGCAGTTCAAACCCAGCAGCTCCACATTAGAAAAGACCTGGCAACCTGCCCCTATAAAGATTAAAAAAAAAAAAGATTACAGCCTAGGAAACCCTATGGGGCAGTTCTGCTTTGTCCTGTAGTGTCACTATGAATGAGAATAAACTGGATGGCACACAATAACAATAACAACAACATCAGATTTTTAGCTATGCATTATTATTTTAGTCTTTTTGTCCAAGTATTACAAAATGATTCCTTTATTTTTTGCAATTTAATTAGAGTTAATCTTGTGTTACCACATGTAAAATATAGGAATTTTCAACAGTTTAGCTCCTACCTCATATGATCCTTAGTACCACAGTTTTCTTATTATATATTTCTTTTTAAAAAAAATTTTTTGTATGTTAAATGAAGGTTTACAGAGCAAACTAGCTTCTCATTAAACAATTAGTACACATATTGTTTTGTGACATTCCTTTGCAACCTTACAACATGTTAATATTCTCCCCTTCTTAACCTTGGGTTCCCTACTACCAGCTTTTCTGTCGCCTCCTGCCTTCTAGTCCTAACCCCCAGGCTGGTGTGCCCCTTTAGTCTCATTTTGTTTTATGGGCCTGTCTAATCTTTGGCTGAAAGGTGAACCTCAGGTGTGACTTCATTACCTAGCTGAAAGGGAGTCCAGGGGCCATACTCTCAGGGTTTCTCCAGTCTCTGTCAGGCCAGTAAGTCTGGTGTTGTTTTGTGAGTTAGAATTTTGGTTTACATTCTTCTCCAGCTCTGTCTGGGACACTCTATTGTGATCCTTGTCAGAACAGTTGTTGGTGGTAGCTGGGCACCATCTAGTTGTTCTGGATCTTATTATATATTTCATCTACATATGTTGTAAACCCAGAACACATGATTGATTTTTGAGTTAATGTTCGATTTTAAAAGGTATACACCTTTTAATAAAGTTAAGGAAAGAAAAAAATATGAGCTTTTTTATGTAGCCACATATTTACCATGTCTTTCTTTACTGTAAATTTGAACTTAGGTCTGTGTCACTTCCCTTCAACCTTATATTTCATGTTCTAAAAAAAAAAAAAATTTTTTTTTTTGGTAACATAATACCTCAGATTTAATTTATCTGAAATGTCTTTATTTTGCCTTTATTTCTGATGTACACTTTTGCTGAATATAGATTTCTGAGTGAATTTTTTTGAGCATTATGAAAGTCTAAGTCTATTGCCCTCTATATGCCATCATTTCAGATAAGAAGTTACACAATTTGCCCTCTCTCTGTATATGATAATTATTAATATTTATTTGTTTGCATTTTAACTATAATGCCATCTATGACTGACTTCTTTTTTTTTATTTTTTCTGCTTAGTTTTCATAAGCTTCTTGTATCTCTGCATTGATATATTTCATTAAACTTGGAAACTCTTCAGCCATTGTCTTTTCAAGTACCTTTCCTGGCTCATAGTCTTTCTCCTCTACTTCAAGAATTCTAATTACTTTTATATCAAACTGGTTGACTGCAGGCCACTTGGGCTCTTTCATTTTTTTCTGTCTAAATCTATTTTTGTTTAGATTGGGTAATTTCCCTTTATCTACCTCCAAGTGTATTGTCTTCTTCCTTCTCTAAATCCCTTTAATCTCATCCTGTGATTTATTTTTATTTCAATTAATAGACGTTTCTATATTTATTTTAATTTTAAATAATACTCTTCTAATTTTATGTTTAATTTATTTCAATTAGTTTTTGTGCTGAGATTTCCCATTTGTTGATTCATTATGATCATAATGGAATCTTCGAACATATTTATATTAGCAGCATTAATACATCTGTATCCTAACTTTAAAAGGTTGGCTGCTAACCAATAGGTTGGCAGTTCGAATCCACCAGCCACTCCTTGGAAACCCTATGGGGTAATTCTACTCCATTCTGTAGGGTCGTTATGAGTTGGAATCGGCTCAACAGCAATGGGTTTGGGTTGTTTTTCTTTTCTTTTTTTTTTTGGTCTCCTCTACAGTCAATAAAGATCAAGACTTATTTTCATTAATAATATTTCTGTCAGCTATGGGTCTCATTTTGTAGAATATTTGCATTTTTTTATATTTTATACTACATTGTGAGGATACATTGTGGATACTGTGTTATATTTCTCTGAAAAGTTTTTATTTTTGTTCTTAGAGTCAGTAAACTTCACTGTCTTGTGTGATGGGCAACACCTGAAACCTCTCAGTTCTTTCAGCTATTCATATATTGCTTAATATGAGGCCCCTGGTAAAAAGTTTGATATAAAAAGCTTAATTAAGCAGTGAGTCAGAGCTTTTATAGAATTTATACCCAGACTTTTGGGGTCACCTCTTCTATGGCACTCTCCTTTCTGGTACGTTTTCACTCACATTCCATCCATCCAGGCAACTCCAATCTTCACCCACTGACTCTCCAATGCTGTAGCTTTCTTCTTGATTTCTGGCAACCTTGAATCACAAAAAATAGGGAAAACCCTCAGGAAAGAGGCCACATAAATGCAAATCTCACTTGGTTCAAATCTCCTCTTCTAAGCTTTGTTTCACTTTCATTTCTGTGGGTTTACTTACTCTCCAGTGGCATTTTTTTTTTTTTAATATATTGTCCTGAGTTTATTATTACTATGTACGAAAAGCATCTGTGGGTGGTGCAAACTGTTAAGGTGCTCTGCTACTAACCAAAATATTGGAGATTCGAGTATACCCAGATTTACTTCAAAAGAAAGACCTGGTGATCCACTTTCAAAAATCAGCCATTGAAAGTCCTATGGAGCACAGCCCTGCCCTGAAACACATGGGGTCATCCACCATGAGTTGGAAAGTACTTCACAGCAACTGCTTATTTATGGAAAGATTATTCAAACACAAGCTATTTTGCCAATACTGGAATCCTGGCTTGTACATTTTGTCTAAGAGACAAACATGATCAATTACAGAATTTATAGTGTCCTCGTAAAATTAAACTAAAAAAAGAAAGAATACATTGTTGCAGGTATATAATCGTTAAATATGACTAGTAAGATATACATGCATGCACCACAAAAATTCCTCCACTAGTTATCTCCTCAGGAGCTCTGGTGGCACAGTGGATAAGTGCTCGGGTGGCTGCTAACCAAAAGGTAGGTGGTTCCAACCCCAGCCGCTCTGAAGGAGGAAAATGTGGCAGTCTGCTTCCGTAAAGATTATAGCCTTGGAAACCCCATTGGGCAGTACTACTCTATCCTATAGGGTCGCTATAAGTCGGAATCGACTTGACGACAATGGGTGTGCTTTTTGGGTGTTTAGTTTTCCCCTCAAACGACTGATCCTCAAGAACTAATCTCTCTATTCATGGTGGCTAGCATGCATGGGATACTCAGTACATAAACCAGTTAATATAGTTAACTTTTCCAGTTACATTTTAAGAAAACATTAATATTATTATCCTGTTTAGGGATATTCTTATTTTAACTCCCAGAGTTTTCCCATATCATGAGAAATTTTGGTAATTCTTAACATTATGATAAGAATCTAAAGACATAATACATCAAGATAGAGTGTTAAATTATATTTGTAAAGCCTGAACTCTGAACTTCTTAACATGGCACGCAAGAACCTTTATAACACAGCTAATCTCTTATTTCTAACCTTCGATTTAGCTTTATACTCTATGCCAACCACATAATACAGGTGACTTTGTATATTCTCAAACCTTCCCTACTTTCTACACATATAGCTTTCCCTGCTGCCCTCCAGGAAGTCAAAGAAATAAGTGTAAGTACACTGCACTTCCCTATCTACCTTGCACTTAATACTTTAAGACAATGTTCCAGTTCTCATATTATCTGCTTTTCATCTGTTAGATTAGCACACATTACATGTTATTGTGATCATTTTCACTATCTTCAAAATGGAATAGAAATGCAGCAAATATTTCTTTTTCACTGTTACAACTTTAGCAATCTATGCAAGTGCTCAGTATTTATTCACAGAATGAATAGATTCATAGGTGAATGGATGAATTAATGACAGACATTTTGTATGTCCTAAAAAGAAACCCCTCCAGAAAGAGGGGTTGTGTGCAGATTGTGGAGGGATTACATGGCAATATTTAGAAGTTATAAAAAACAAACCAAACCCATTGCCGTCCAGTCGACTTTGACTCATAGCAACCCAATAGGACAGAGTAGAAACGCCCCATCGGGTTTCCAAGGAGTGCCTGGTAGATTCAAACTGCCGACCTTTTTGTTAGCAGCTGCAGCTCTTAACCACGACACCACCAGGGTTTCCTCAACTTACGCTTTTAAGGTAGGTAGTTTCTCAATTTACCCATAAATCTTACTCTGGTTGGTAAGACAATTCAGAAGACGAAACGCCATGTATGTACTAATTATAAAATGCACCAAATTATTTGATTAGCTGATTCAAACCCTTTTAAACAACACTAATCCAATGGAATATAAAGCCTTAAATGATCTCTATGGACGCAGAAATCTATAGTGATAATAAAATAAAAGGTGATATGTATCTCACTGAGGTTCTGAGCCATTATTTTATTCATTCTGTAAGTATTAAATAGATTTAAACCTAAAAAGCAAAGGCTAAGGGAACTTTGAATAACAAAATGAAAGGAATAGGAAATAGATTAACACTTTTTTTTTTTTTATGAATGAGATAGAGGATTTCTTTCAAAGTAAAATTCTTTTCACTATGCTTAATTTATAATTTGAGCTGATTTTTCCAAAGCATTTAATGAGAACACAAAGATAATGTTAGAATTGAGTTAATCCATAATAAACAGTGAAGCCTGATGTACATGGCTCTAAAATTGATTCATTCAGGAAGAATTAAAGTAAATATGCACAATTCAGTGTATGATTTTTTCCACATAAAATTCTGTTTTATACTAGAATCAAAAATTATCAAGTTAAATAAAATTGATTTTATGAGGCTCACTCTACATAATTTCTCTGAGCTTAGAAATAAGGTAGATGCAAGGGATGACAAAATAAAAAAACCAAACTTTTGCAACTAAAGTGTTTTAACTATTCATTAAAGTGTAAGCTGAATGTTTTATAGCTAGCACTCATATTAAGTGCTTGCTTATTTTTACATTTGACCAGTTTATCATAATTACTCAAGGTCCATAAACTGAAGCATCTTAGGCATCCTAAATGATTGATATTGTCTAATTTCATGGTATAGAGAAATATTTCATTAAATTCATGCCACAGGGAAATTAATGCAAATTCTGATATTTTGTATAATTATCTCAGATATTACAATAATTTCTAAGACTAAATGAAAGGGTATATTCAGACTATGTATAAATTATCCATTGCTATGTAACAACTCACCAAAAGCTTAGTGTCTGAAGACAACACCCATTCATTATCTCACAGTTCTATAGGGCAGGCATCGTTGGGCTTAAATGGGTTCTCTAAGCCTGGTCTCACAAGTCTGAAATCAAAGTATTGGCTGGCATGGCCTCTTATTTGGAGACTCGGGGGAAAAATCTTCTCACAGTTTCATTTAAGTTGTTGGCAGAATTCTGTTCCATGTGGTTGTATGTCTGCGATCCCTATTCCCTTGCTGACTGTCAGCCAGGGTCTGCTGTCAGATCTTAGAACCACTTCTCCAGCCCTTGCATACGGTCCCCTCCATCTTCAAGCCAGCAAGGGCATGTCAATCACAGGCTATTTTCCTGTATTAACTAGACAAATAATCTCCTTATTTTAATGTCAACTAATCAGTAATCACACTTGCAAAGTCCCTTTTGCCATGTAATACAATATATTCACAGACACGAAATATCATCATATTCACAGTCACAGCTATTGAGGCTGGAAATCTTGGATGGACTTTTGTAGAATTCTGTCTACCATAATCACTTAGAAAATATTAGTGACATTTTTAGATTTATGTTAAGAACATTTACCATTTCTACAAATTTTCTCTAAAATCTAAGAAATGATTTTGATTCAAATGTCAGTTTTAAAGGATTATTTTAAGATTATTTATCCTGCTGGGAGAATAACTTCAAAAGCATATTCGGGTAAATTAATAGGTCATGAATTTGAAGATCCTAACTAAAGATATATGGAGCCCTGACGCATAGTGGTTAAGAGCTTGACTGGTAACCAAAAGGTCAGCAGTTTGAATCCACCAGCTGCTCCTTAGAAACCCTATGGGACAGTTTTACTCTGTCCTATAGGGTTGCTACGAGTCAGAATCGATTCGATGGCAATGGGTTTTTAACTAAAGATATAATAGAAAAGCAATGATAACCACATTGCTGAGCATGGAATTAGCTCCAAAGCACACACTATGCTATGTTCCTAGGCTTCTGAGAAATCAAGGGGGCCCACAAAAGTAGCAGATCACCCCACAGAGATTTGTTGGGCAAGATGTTTCTTGAATGATTGCATTGTTGGGAGCATATTTGTATATGTCCTTAACAACGCAGTTGTAAACAAATACTTAATGTTGTTATTTTTTAAGAAGACTCTATGAAAAATGATAAATAAACTTTTTTTGTTTTTGTTTTTGTTTTCCAAATTGGTGAAGCCTTCTTTGAAAATTTCAGACATTGATGGAAGAAGTATTTTCTTTCTGATGTTTAGGTGTTTCATTAACCTAGTGTAAAATTCTCTGGCAAAATCTCACAGCTACTCTGGTAAACCTAGTGGGGGTGAAAAGGTCCCAGGATCAAGCGATCATTTTTGTTGGTGAAACTACTAAGGTGAAGAGGGATATAAACATATGAAATTCAACATTAAAATCAATGTGTATTTATAGTGTCAGTGTTTCTAACAGCATAGAAGTCATGCTCTAATACTATATGAATTAAAATTTCAAGGAGTGCATATGAATAAAAAAAATTTTTTTTATTCATATAAAGCCAACAGTGTCTAATTAGTTCAATTTTTCAGTCTAACTCAATTTGATACCACAATTTTAATAACCATAATGTTTCTACTATCCAGTTGAATTCTGTCATAAAAACAACAGTGGAAGTTCTTAGACATGAAGAACTGAAAGGGTTTAAAGGTGAGCTGCGCTAAGACCATACTTATTGCAGACAGCAGCAGCAACACCATGGGGCCTTTCACAGAAGCGTGTCTTTTCTCTTGTTGATCTGAAAGAAACCTATTGAAACAACCGAGATAGGAGTCTGTGTTTTTGTTCCAGGAGACTTCTGAAACTGACTCAGAAGGTGGCATTACTCCAAAGGCAAGTAGAGATTTTTCAGGGGCAGGTGTGTAAATTATAGGAGGCCTTAAGGCACTCAGGAAACCCTGGTGGCATAGTGCTTAAGTGCTATGGCTGCTGACCAAAAGATGGGCCCTTCAAATCCACCAGGTGTTCCTTGGAAACTCTATGGGGCAGTTCTACTCCGTCCTACAGGGTCATTATGAGTCAGAATCGACTCGATGGCAGTGGGTTTGGTTTGGTTTTTGGTAAGACACTCAGATTTATCTCTGCCAGACTCATTTCTAGGGGCAGAAAATAGGATAGAAACACTGGATTTCACACAAACCTTAGCAAAGGGCAAGGCAAATAATGGATATAATTTTAGTACGGATCATTGATTGACTGAGAATCAAATCATTTTTCCAATGGAAAAACCAAGACTAAGTATTACTATCACAGATTCCAAATTCAATAAAAATAGATGTCATTAGGAGTAGAACTATTTATAACGGATGAGAGATATAAAACTTATTTACTTGAAATGATTTTAAATTGTCCAGTAACTTCGATATGTCAAACTCAATCTAAATACTAACTAGAATGGCTAATCAAAAACAAAATATAACCTTAACTTATAAAGAAAAGTTAGAGATGGAACCATTTCCCTGTGCCTTACATGTCTGTCAATCCATTCCTTTAAAAGGTTTTTAGCAACTGGAACTAATGTGACGTTTAAGCCACTAAAGACATTTACAGATAACAGGGAATCCAACAAATGGAAACCAATAAAAGGTATTACCACAGTCCACCATTTATAATTCCTTTTAAAAGTCTTTAGGGTCTTTAATGCTGCATTGCAGGCCAAAAATTACAAATACTTTCAACATCTCAGCAGCAATAAGCCCAGGAGAATGAGATAGTTTACCTTATTGGTACTTTGAGCCATGTTATTGGATGACTCTTTTCAGATGAATGTTGCCATATTTAAACAAAATGTCTGTATCACAGTTAAAACACAGGAAATGACACAAGCCAACAAATTAGAGACAAAAATCCCAAGTCAGGAAACACTTTGATTGTTCAACATTTTAAAACAATACATTTTAAGCCTCATAATATTAGAAGAAAAATGCATTTATATAATGCAAAGCATTTTTCATTCTTTCCAGTCCTAACGTTCATAATTAAAAAAATTTTACTTCCATATTTACTATTTTCTTCTTTATCTACTAATCAGATATTACATTTCAAATTGTTTTTTTAATAGTTTTCTTAGTTTCCATTTGTTGGATTCCCTGTTATCCATAAATGTCTTTAGTGGCTTAAATGTCGCATTAGTTCCAGTTACTAAAAACTTCTTAAAGGAATGGACTGACAGACATGTAAAGCACAGGGAAATGGTTCCATCTCTAACTTTTCTTCATAAATTAAGGTTAAATTTTGTTTTCGACTAGCCATTCCAGTTAGTATTTAGGTCATTTGAGTTTGACATACTGAAGTTACTTGACAATTTAAAATCACTGGGGATGATCTTATGAGAAAAATATTTTATTTTCTTGTATGCATTTCATTATTAAAATCATGACAAGTAGTCTAATATGAATTATTTAATATAAAAATTTATTATTCATTTTCCAGTCTATTATGAATTACTTTACTTGACACCTGACCAGAAGTCAGTTGTAAAATAAATGTGTGAACACCAAGTGCAGCAAAGCAATTTCTTAACTGTCTCCTACCAATTACTCAGTTATTCAATTTTGTCCCCAATTGCGAAAAAATTTCTTTGAGAGGTGCGGCCGAGCTGGCGGAATAGGCAGATGCTTCTGGCGTTCCCTCTTACAACAAAGACCCGAAAAAACAAGTGAAACAATTATATTTATGACAAGCTAGGAGTTCTGAAGTTCAAAGGCAAAGTTATAAAATGGACTGAGCAGCAGGGGATGGGAGAGTCAGTTCAGACATAGAGAGGATTTGCCAGACCTAAATCACTAGGATCCCTCAAGCACCAATACCAGGAGCAGCTGTGGCAGGCAGGTGGTAGCATTCGGCCGCAGTTTCCTCAAGTAGAAGCAGCCAGCCACACAGCCTACTCACACCTCTGGATCCAGAGAAGAATGGTGCTCTTGGCAAAAGCTAAGTACTTCCATATATTTTACCATGCCCCACCCCCAAGCCAGCTTCAAAAGCTATTGATTCCCTTGGGCCTGACATAGGTCCTGTTGAGCACCTGGAGCCATTCTTCCATCTTCGGAGAAGGATTAAATTCACACTGGGGAAAAGATAATTTGCCAGCTCCACTTACCTGGGGAGCTCCAGATAGAAGCAGCTCCTGTTCAGCCATAAATGGTTGATGGACATTGAATACCTTTCACCCCTGCATGGACCTGTGTGGGCCTATATCATGAGAAGAGGCCCTCGGTGGCAGAACTCCAACTGTTCCAGCTGTGCGGTGGAGAGGTAGGAATTTGATGATTGACAACACTTTGTCTATTAAACAGGGTCCTCACCTACCCACATCAGGGACCTAAGGACTGGTGGCTCCACTCAGTCACTCATCCACCCGTGACAGGGGTCCAAGGAAAACTGGTACCTGCCAGTCCTTACAACCAAAAGCATTGGGTACCCATGGTCTGTCTATAGAACTCACCCACCTGTAGGATCTAGGGAAGAGGAATGTGCTTTCCTCAGAGTCACTTGGGGGATGATTCTCAGCACCTTGTCTTGTTCAGAGTGTTATCTCCTACTGCAATCAGATACCGGTACCTACACAAATTATCCCTTCCCCTCTAAGACTGTGGGACAGAGCCTGTACCACACACTTGATGACCAGCTACTTGGACACCTGAGCTGAATCCATACAAGAAAAGTGAGTAGACTCTTAGACTGATATACCTGATAACAGCTCTAACCATCTTTGAAGTCAGAGCTTCAAAGGCAAAAATAATCAAGCTAGCTCACTCAAGCAACCCATTTGGGCATATCAAAACAAAACAAAGCAAGAAGGTAGGAAACAGTAAACAACCATAAAATAAACTAATACAATAACTTATAGATGGCTAGGAGACAACAGTCAGTACCAAATCACATAAACAAACAGACCATGATCACTTCAACAAGTTCTCAGAACAAAGAATCAAGGTATCTTCTAGATGAAAGTGGCTTCCTGGAATTACTAGATGCAGAATAGAAAAGATTAATATACAGAACCCTTCAAGACATGAGGAAGCAGATCAGGCAATAAGCAGAACAAGCCAAGGAACACACAGATAAAACAGTTGAAGGAATTCAAAAGTTTTCAAGAACATAACGAAAAATTTAATAAGCTACAAGAGTCCATAGAAACAGAAATCAGAAATTCAAAAGATTAACAATAAGGTTACAGAATTAGACAGCTCAATAGAAAGTCAGAGGAGTAGAACTGAGCAAGTGGAAGGCAGAACTGGTAAGCTAGAAGATAAAGCACTCTACACCAATATATTTGAAGAAAATCAGATAAAAAATTAAAAATAATGAAGAAATCTTAAAAATCATTTGGGACTCTATCTAGAGAAATAATCTACAAGTGATTGGAGTACAAGAACAGGGAGGAATAACAGAAAACACAGAGAGAATTGTTGAAGATTTCTTGACAGAAAACTTTCCTGATATAGTGAAAGATGAGAAGACATCTATTCAAGATGCTTATCGAACTCCACATAAGGTTAGATGTTAAAACAAAGTCACCAAGACATATTATAATCAAACTTGCCAAAACCAAAGAAAAAGAGAGATTTTTAAGAGCAGCTACAGATAAACAAAAAGTCACCTACAAAGGAGAGTCAGTAAGAATAAACTCAGACTACTTGGCAGAAACCATGCAGGCAAGAAAGCAATGGGATGACTTATATGAAGCACTGAAGGAAAAAAACTATGAGCCAAGAATCACATATCCAGCAAAACTGTCTCTCAAATATGAACATGAAATTAGGACATTTCCAGATAAACAGAAGCTTAGAGAATTCATAAAAAACAAGCCAAAATACAAGAAATACTAAAGGGAGTTCTTTGGTTAGAAAACCAATAATATCAGGTATCAACCCAAGACTAGAACACTGGACAGAGCAATCAGAGGTCAACCAAGGCAGGGAAATCACGAAAAGGAATCAAAATAAGAAAATGCTCAGAACAGGAAAACAGCGATGTTATTATGCAAAAGAAGAAAACATTAAAGATAGAAAGATGGACTAAGAAATGTAGTCATAGATCTTTCAGATGAAGAGGAAGACAAGGTAATATAAAGAAATAAAAGTTAGGTTTAAAATTAGAAAAATAGGGATAAAAATTAAGGTAACCACAAACGAGACTAACTATTCTACAAAATAAAACACAAGAAAAAAAATAAAGGCTCAGCAGAAAAAAAATCAGCAAAAATGAATAAGAGAAAAGACAAAATATAAACTACTCAGCACAAAAAATTAAGTGGGAAAAAGAAACTGTCAACAACACACACAAAAAAAGACATCAAAATGACAGCATTAAACTCATACCTATCCATAATTACAATAAATGTAAATGGACTAAATGCAGCAATAAAGAGATAGAGAGTGGATGAAAAAGCACGATCCATCTATATGCTGCCTATAAGAGAAACACACCTTAGACTTAGAGACACAAACTAAAACTCAAAGGATGGAAAAAAACATATCAAGAAAACAACAATCAAAAAAGAGCAAGAGTGGAAATATTAATTTCTGACAAAATGGACTTAAAGTTAAATCCTTCATAAAGGACAAGGAAGGACACTATATAATGATTAAAGGGACAAGATACCAGGGGATATAACCATACTAAATATTTATGCACCCAATGACAGGGCTGCAAGATACATAAAACATACTCTAACAGCATTGAAAAGTGAGATAGATAGCTCCACAATTATAGTAGGAGACTTCAACACACCACTTTCGGTGAAGGACAGGACATCCAGAAAGAAGCTCAATAAACACACAGACGATCTAAATACCACAATCTACCAATTTGACCTTATAGACATATACAGAACAGTAGCCAAGTATACTTTCTTTTCTAGTGCACCTGGAACATTCTCTAGACTAGACCACATATTAGATCATGAAGCAAGCCTTAGCAGAATCCAAAACATCAGAATATTACAAAAGATCTTCTCTGACCACAATACCATAAAAATAAAAATTAATAACAGAAAACACAGGGAAAAGAAGTCAAACACTTGGAAACTGAACTATACCCTGGTCAAAAAAGACTGGTTATAGAAGAGATCAAGGATGGAATAAAGAAATTCAGAGAATCCAATGAGAATGAAAACACTTCCTATCAGAACCTTTGGGACACAGCAAAACCAGTACTCAGGGGTTAATTTTTACCAACAAATGGACACATACAAAAAAAAAGGGCCCAAATCAAAGAATTATCCCTACAACTTGAACAAATAGACAGAGAGCAAAAAAAAAAAAAAAAAAAAAAAAAAGCTCAGGCATCAGAAGAAAGCAAATAATAAAAATTAGAACAGAATTAAATGAAATAGAAAACAGAAAAATAATTGAAGGAACTAACAAGACCAAAAGCTGGTTTTTCAGAAAAATTAACAAAATTGATAAACCATTGGCCAAACTGACAAACGAAAAACAGGAGAGGAAGCAAATAAACTGAATCAGAAGTGTGATGGGTGATATTACAACAGACCCAACCGAAACTAAAAGACTCATGTCAGATTACTATGAAAAACTGTACTCTAACAAATTTGAAAGCCTAGAAGAAATGGATGAATTCCTAGAAACACACTACCTACCTAAACTAACACAGAGGTAGAACAATTAAATAGGCCCATAACAAAAGAAGATATTGAAACAGTAATCAAAAAACTCCCACCAATAAAAAGCCATGGCTCGGACAGCTTCACTGTAGAGTTCTACCAAACTTTCAGAGAAGAGTTAACACCACTACTACTAAAGTTATTTCAGAGCATACAAAAGGACGGAAAACTCCCAAACTCATTCTATGAAGCCAGCATACCCCTGATACCAAAACCAGGTAAAGACACCACAAAAAAAGAAAATTACAGACCTAAATCCCTCACGAATTTAGATGCAAAAATCCTCAACACAATTCTAACCAAAAGAATTGAGCAACATATCAAAAAAATAATTCACCATGACCAAGTGGGATTCATATCAGGTATGCAAGGATGGTTCAACATTAGAAAAACAATTAATGTAATCCATCATATAAAAAAAAAAAAATTTTTATCATATAAATAAAACAAAAGACAAGAACCACATTTTATCAGTTGATGCAGAAAGACATTTGACAAGTTCAACACCCATTCACGATAAAAACTCTCAGCAAAATAGGAATAGAAGGAAAATTCCTCAACATAATAAAGGGCATGTATACAAAGCCAACAGCCAACATCATCCTAAACGGAAAGAATCCAAAAGCATTCCCGTTGAGACTGGGAACCGGACAAGCATGCCCTTTATCACCACTCTTATTCAACGCTGTGTGGGAGGCCCCAGCCAGAGCAGTTAGGCTAGTTAAAGAAATAAAGAGCATCCAGATTGGTAAGGAAGAAATAAAAGTATCTCTGTTTGCAGATGACATGATCTTATACACAGAAAACCCTAAAGAATCCTCAAGAAAACTACTGAAACTAATAGAAGAGTTCAGCAGAGTATCAGAATACAAGACAAATGTAAAAAAATCAGTTGGATTCCTCTACACCAACAAAAAGAACATCGAAGAGGAAATCACCAAATCGATACCATTCATGGTAGCCCTAAGAAGATAAAATGACTAGGAATAAATCTTGCTAGATAAGTAAAAGACCTATACAAAGAAAACTACAAGACACTACCACAAAAAACCAAAAGAGACCTACATAAGTGGAAAAACTTTCCTTGCTCATGGATAGGAAGACTTAACATAGTAAAAATGTCTGTTCTACCAAGAGCAACCTATAAACACAATGCAAATCTGATTCAAATTCCAAAGACATTTTTTAATGAGAGGCAGAAACAAATCACCAACTTCATACAGAAGGGAAAGAAGCCTGGAATAAGTAAAGCATTACTGAAAAAGAAGAATAAAGTGGGAGGTTTCACTCTACCTGATTTTAGAACCTATTATACTGCCACCATAGTCAAAACAGCCTGGTACTGGTACAACAACAGACACATAGACCAATGGAACAGAATTGAGAAACCAAACATAAAACCATACACATATGAGCAGCTGCTATTTGACAAAGGCCCAAAGTCAGTTAAATGGGGAAAAGACAATCTCTCTAACAAATGGTACTGGCATAACTGGATATCCATCTGCAAAAAAAATGAAACAAGACTCATACCTCACACCATGCACAAAAACGAACTCAAAATGGATCAAAGACCTAAATATAAAATTAAAATGATAGAGATCATGGAAGAAAAAATAGGGACAATGCTAGGAGCCCTGATACATGACATAAGCAGTATACAAAAGATTACTAACAATGGAGAAGAAAAACTAGAGAATTGGGAGCTCCTAAAAATCGAACACCTATGCTCATCCAAAGGCTTTACCAAAAGAGTAAAAAGATTACCTACAGACTGGGAAAACGTTTTTAGCTCTGACCTTTCCGATAAGCGTCTCATCTCTAAAATCTACATGATACTGCAAAAACTCAACTACAAAAAGACAAATAACCCAATTTAAAAATGGGCAAAAATCATGAACAGGCACTTCACTAAATAAGAAATTCAGGTGGCAAACAGATACATGAGAAAATGCTCATGATCATCAGCCATTAGAGAAATGCAAATCAAAACTACAATAAGATTCTATTGCAATTTAACAAGGTTGTCATTAATCCAGAAAACACAAAATAATAAATGTTGGAGAGGCTGTGGAGAGATTGGAATGCTTATACACTGCTGGTGGGAATGTAAAATGGTACAACCACTTTGGAAATCCATTTAGCACTTCCTTGAAAAGCTAGAAATAGAACTACCGTATGATCCAGCAATTCCAGTCCTTAGAATACATCCTAGAGAAATAAGAGCCTTTACGCGAGCAGATATATGCACACCCATGTTCCCTGCAATTAGCAAAAAGGTGGAAGCAACCAAGGTGCCCATCAACAGATGAATGGATAAATTATGGTATATTCACAATGGAATACTACGCATTGATAAAGAGCAGTGATGAATCTGTGAAACATTTCTTAATGTGGAGGAACCTGGAAGGCATTATGCTGAGTGAAATTAGTCAGTTGCAGAAGGACAAATATTGTAAAAGACCACTATTATAAGATCTCGAGAAACAGTTTAAACAGAGAAGTAAATATCCTTTGATGGCTATAAGGTGGGGAGGAAGGGGGCTGGGAGAGGGGTATTCACTAATTAGATAGTAGATAACTACTTTAGGTGCGGGGAAAGCCAACACACTACACAGGCGAGGTCAGCAAACTGGACTAAACCAAAAGCAAAGAAGTTTCTGGAATAAACTGAATGCTTCAAAGTCCAGCATAGCAGGGGCAAGGGTTTGGGGACCATGGTTTCAGGGGACACCTAAGTCAACTGGCATAGTAAAATCTATTAAGATAACAGTCTGCATCCCACTTTGGAGAGGGTGTCTGGGGTCTTAAACACTAGTAAGTGGCCATCTAAGATGTATCAATTGGTCTCAACCCACCTGGAGCAAACGAGTAAAGGAGAATGAAGAACACCAAAGACACAAGGTAATTATGAGCCCAAAACAAAGAAAAGGCCACATAAACCAGAGACTATATCATGCTGAGACCATAAGAACTAGATTGTGCCCAGCTACAACCAATAACTGCTCTGATAGGGAACACAACAGAGAACCCCTGAGGGAGCAGAAGAGCAGTGGGATGCAGATCCCAAATTCTTGTAGACCAGACTTATTGATGTGACCAAATCTAGAAGGATCCCGATAACTTCTGTTAGCCCAAGACAGGAACCATTCCCAAAGCCAACTCTTCAGACAGGGATTGGACTGGACAATGGGATAGAAAATGATTCTGGTGAAGATTGAGCTTCTGGGATTAAGTAGACATGTGAGACTATGTTGGCATCTCCTGTCTGGAGGGGAGATGGGAGGGTGGAGGGGGTCAGAAGCTGTCCGAATGGACATGAAAAGAGAGAGTGGAGGGAAGGAGTGTATTGTCTCATTAGGGGGAGAGAAATCAGAAGTATATAACAAGGTGTGTAAAAATTTTTGTATGAGAGACAGACTGGATTTGTAAACTTCCACTTAAGCACGATAAAAATTAAAAAAAAAAAGAAAACAAAAATATACAAAGGAAAGATTCGTCCAAATGACTAATGGACCACATCTACAATGGCCTCTACCAGACTGAGTCCAGTACAACTAGATGGTGCCCAACTATCACCCACCACTGACTGCTCTGACAGGGATCATAATAGAGGGTCCTGGACAGGGCTGGAGAAAATGTCAAACAAATTCTGACTCAAAAAGAAAGACTAGACTTGCTGGCCTGACAGAGCCTGGAGAAACCCCGAGAGCGTGGCCCCAGGACACACTTTCAGCTCAGTAATGAAGTCATTCCTGAGGTTCACCCTTCAGCGAAAGACTGGACAGGCCCATAAAACAAAATGAGACTAAATGGGCACACCAACCCAGGGGCAAGGACTAGGAGGCAGGAGGGAACAGGAAAGCTGGTAATAGGGAGTCCAAGGTTGAGAAGGGAGAGTGCTGACATATCATGGTGCTGTTAACCAATGTTATAAAATAATATGTGTACTAACCGTTCAATGAGAAACTAGTTTGTTCTGTAAACCTTCATCTAAATTACAATAAAAAAAATGATTAAAAAAAAAAACTTTCTTGATATTCATTGTGTTGAGGTTGGTGTAAAATTATGGAACAGTTCAGAGACCTTGATAATATCAAGAATCACAGAGTTATAAACCTGAGAAATAGATTACTTTGACAAAATATTTAAAATAAAAACTTACGAAGACATTCGGAATAGGTGTCAAAATTTAATTTAATATTACATTTTACATTTCTGTGCCTGTGGTAGCCAGCCTACATGATCCTAAATGATCCTGACCTCTTGGAATTCCCAACATTGTGTAGTCCCCTCCCAAATTTTATCAGGGTTGGTCTCTATGGCCAACAGGATAAGCCAGAGTGCAAATATCACTTCTGAGGCTAGGTCACGAGAGACATTGTGGTTTTTGCCACCCTCATGGATCGTTTGAAGTGTGGCAAGCTGGATTCCGTGCAGTAGGGAAAGGTTCACATGATGAGGAACTGAGGTCTCTGAGAACACTCAGTGAGGAACTAGGGCAGCCATGGCAGTGATGCAGGAAGAAGAGCCTCCAGCCTAGTAAAGCCTTCAGATAACTACAGTGCTGGCTGACATGTAGACTACAACCTGATCAGAAGCTTTGAGCCCCATTAACCAGCTAAGCTGTTTCCAAAACACTGACTTAAAAACACTGAGATAATAAATGTTGTTTTAAGCCACTTAAAGTTTTGGGTAATTACTTACATACCAATAGAATCCAAACACAATCTCCTCTCTAAAGAGCAAAGGAAATAAATTCTCTAAATATGTGAGGGATTTTATATTCTGAACTAACTTATCAGAGAAAATACTGATATGTCTTTGAGATTCAAGACTATCAAAATTATGTTAAATATATCCTAACTTTTGTTTCTTTCTGAGGCTTCCAGTCAATTCCTGATTTGGCTCTGCCGCACACTGAGGAGAAAATAAAGGAGCATGAAATCATGCTCACTGATGAAAATTACCCTTTGAGGAGGGACTGATGGAGACGGTGTCTGGGAAAGATGTTTTAGGACATTCAATAGGATGGTTGTAGTTACAATTATGAAAAGATAAAAGAAAAGGACAGTGCTGTTTGGGTTTAAGATCATAGTCCTAAATATTCCATTAAGAAAATTGAAGAATAGGGGATAGAGGGAAGAAATGAGACAAACAGCAAAAAGCATAGGGCAGCATTTGGAAAGAGTATTCTGCTGAGCACCAGATTTTGAGATACTCTGCAAGAAGAAAAAGAAAAAAGAGACGAGCAAGCAGTTTGGAAAATACATGACATAATCCTACTGAAAAATCAAAATGAACATTTACACTGTAAAAAAATCCTATTTAACTTACTTTAACCTATTTTTGTCAAAATTATTTGACTACCATAACCTTTACTCTGATTAAAAAGCATCACTGATGTGGAAGAATTTATCATATTAGTTCCTAAAGTGCCTAGTTGCTAGGGAAACAAATATAATCATAATACTAAAATACTCCCTCATAAACAGGAAACTTAGAAATGTGTATCTATTCAAACAGTCTGTCATGCTTAACATAAAAATGTATTCTTGCCCATAAAAATCACCATTTCTGTTCTTGTATCAGTGAGGGCACCGTCCAAAAATAGAAAGCACACTGATTATTTCTGAATTAAATCCACAGAATTGATTACAAAGTTGTTTAAAGGACTACAAGAGCAAAAAGATAAAATGGAGGAGCAAAAAGGACAAGTAATATAGGGAAGCTGCTACCACTTCTGGGCTGGAGCTCAAAAACCTACAACTGCTGGTCTATTTTGAAGACATTGCATTTGGTACGCATCCACCCAAAAAAGTGCAGTGGTGACCAGGGCTCCAAGTGTCAACAAGTATTCTGTCTCTGCTCAGGCTGCTGGAATCCAAAATCATCTTACCCCTGTTGCCACAAGGCAACCTCCAGCAACTTCCATACTTTGAGAGACAGACGAAAGTATGTCTTCTTTCTGCCTTCCAATTTCCTAACACAGTCTCCTGTTGGCAGTGCCTAGAGAAAGCCCCTAGCAAGAGAGCCTGGGAAATATAGTTTGAGACTCCCAGCCCCAGTTGTTTGACGTTGAGAAACAACAGGTAAATAACCAGCACAGTAGCAGCATAGTCTCTACTGGATTGCTTTGTATGGTTAAACAAAGCAAATACAGTTCAATCTTTGCAAATTGAAATAAAAATATTACAAATGATTGAATGAATTATTTGTACATCAAAAAACCAAGAAGCCCTTAAGAAATTGAGTTAGCTTTCAAATATTTTTGTAAAAATGATTCTCTTCATGATTTTTCAGAAGAGGCAAATGTGAAGTTTAGTGTGTGATAGCATACAATTTGATGGTATCGCTATGAAAACTATGCAAAAAATAATGCTATCGTTCTTCATTTCTAAAATTATCATATTATGATAAAGCCAACTGCCATCAAGTTGATTCCAACTCATATCAACCCCATAGGGTTTCCAAGACTTAAATCTGTACAGAAGCTAACTGCCACATCTTTCTCCTGTGATGCTGCTGGTAGTTTCCAACGTCTGACCTTCTGGTTAGCAGTTGATCGCTTTAACAACCGTGCCACAAGGGTTCCTTGCATAACATAAATATTATTAGATAATGTTCTTAACTGGTTTCCATTATTTTTCATTTGATTATGTAAGATAGAGTGCAAATCAAAATTTAAAGTTATTTAAAATTATTTGATTTAAAATCAAATTTAAAAAAATTTAAAATTATGTATTTAAATGAGCTTTTAAGCAAATTTACTTGTTAGTCTTTCCTGCTGCCAATTATACTCAGACAATGAGGAACTTCTGTTATGCCCATCAACATGCTATAAAACCATTGTTTTACAAACCATATTTTGGGAAACACTGGTGTAGGAATCAGAGTAAAAAGTTGCCAGAATAACTCTGCTTTTATATAAGCTGAGGACATTTGGTTTACTTTATGACCGATGTGATTTTTCAGTATAGTGATTCAGGGGCATGTGATTACATAGGGTAGTTTTTTAAGGTCAGAGTATAAACTAAGGAAATTTTATGTTGTATTTCTAACCAGCAATTCTGATTTGTATGTTAGGGGCTTTGGTTCTATATTGTATGTTTTTGTAGCAATAAAATAATATTAAGTAGAAGATATGTTCTTACTTTTGTGTTTCACTGTTCTCCACATGATTTCTTTCTTTTTTTTTTTCCCTATGTTATCAAGGGAGATAAGTAGAGGTTAAATAATGCTTCAAGCATGTTAAAATTAAATGCAACTTTTCTGATTACCTTGGCAGATACTGCCATTGATTTATAACAACGAAAATTTAGGAAACAATATTATTATTATTATTTTGCTTTTTATATGCAGTTAATTTTCAAGAATAAAAATTATCATTATAATAATGTATAACATATTTGTATGATAACATAGCTGGTAACTGTATATCTGTGCCTGAATTTTTTCAAGACCATTCTATTTAAAATTATGAAACTATTTTATGAATTATAATTTAGGGTCTTTTGATAAATACTTTCATAAGGTGAGTAATATTATCCAGTTTATGAAATTAGTAGTGACAACTCAGGTTGAGTCACATTTCTGATTTGTGACCTTTCCAGTACCTAAATATAAGAAAGGTCTCTAAGGGGTTTCATTCCTGAAACTATGACTAAGCCGTGTTTGTTTGTGCCAAGTCACTCATTAATCATAGGAATAATATTTAGGATGCATGTGGTGATCCATCTGGACAAGTGACCTAGGGAAGAAAGAAATTTGCTCATCTCCACAGTACTTACTTTGGAAGCAGGCTGTTTAATCTCTACCTTTACAAACTCACTGTCTTCCTAGAAGGAAAAAATGAACCGACTCAGGTTCACAGTACTTATAAGAAGACCATGACTATTCTGAAGTTTTGCTGATACAGAGAAA
This sequence comes from Loxodonta africana, assembly GCF_030014295.1. Taxonomy (NCBI): domain Eukaryota; kingdom Metazoa; phylum Chordata; class Mammalia; order Proboscidea; family Elephantidae; genus Loxodonta; species Loxodonta africana. The sequence goes on along the minus strand of NC_087346.1, from coordinate 60,678,913 downwards.
TAATTAGACATAGTAACAAAATTTAAGATATGTTTCATGTGCAAGACGATAAACTGTTTTTGTTGGCTGTCACACTCAGAATTAAAATTACAGCTGCAGGTAATTGGGTCAATGTTTATTACAAAGATCCCTACATTGGTGAGTGCCTTTCTAATCCCCTAAATATTCTTGAAAGTCTGATTTTTCCTAAAGTTCTGAGGCAAGACACTAACATACACACATTCCAAAACTTGAAAATCTGCTTAAAATATATACATGAGCGGTAAAATTAAAAAAAAAAACAAAAGAAACTCTTAAAATACATACCAACATAAAAATGAGAGGAATTTCTATAAACAAATGTTATCAGGAAAGCAATGCTTCTAGGTTGACACTAATGGCACTCTAAAAATGTTGGTGTCAGATATAAGTACTAAAGGCTATGATTTCAATGCCTCAACGAGATCTGGGGTCAATATACACTGTCAATGTGAGGAACATGACTGCAGCTCCATGTCTCGAAGTAGAGGGTAGTATCAGATTTCTCAATTATATATAAAAAAAAAAGACAGAGATATAGATAATGGCTCCACCTATTCACCTAGAATTCAGAAGAAAATTTATGTTTGATTTTAACCAGAGAAAAAAACCAAAGATACACATAAAAGATTGGAAACAAGGCCAGCCTCTGACCTGAGGTATTAATATTATCTTCCAAAGATGAATTCCAAAGATTTTGGGATGAAGCAACTAAAAACAACTGTTGAACAGAAAATAGAAAAGTTTCATACAAGTTTACATCTCAGACAAAAAGGCATTAAGAAATTTTGTATTGTGAGAGTAAATCTAAGACTCCAAAATGGGAAATAAGACATTCAAGAAAATAGAAAGAAGAAAATATCAGAAAAAGATGTTAAATTAAGTACAATTAAAATCCTGAAAACCATTAAAGGTTTTGAAATAGCGAGAAGGTAAACTTGAAAAAGAACAACCTGGCAATAATGAAAATGTAGGAACCAGAAATATGGAACAAGTAATAGATCTTGTCAAACTTAAGAGAAGATGTTGATTTAAGAGCTAAAAGTGCCCAAATCTATCTGACTGCAAAGTGGAGAAATGAAGGTATGGAAATATAGAAAAGATATTACAGGCATGGGAAGATAACCCAAGTCCCTCTAATGACTGACTATTAGGATTTCCAAAGGACATAGTTAAAAGAATGGATGAGAGAAAAAAAAAAAAAAGGAAGAAAATACTGAAAACTTTATTGAAGTAAAGAAAATGATTCTCAAAACTAAAAACAATTCAGATTGGTGGGTATTCATTAAAAATAACAGGCAGCTGATAGCAGGATGGTGGCGTTATAGTTACTGAATCTCAACGAATTCTCCTACAAATCAGAGCAAGTAGGAATAATGAAATTCACAATCTCTGCAATAAAACAAAATATTGTCATGAACACCAAAATAGGAACAAGTAGTGCCAAATCACCTATCAGCAAGATCTTGATAGCGTCAGCAATTGTGCAGAAGGAAATAGAAAAGGAGAGAAGTCAGGGGGATTTTGATGTCCCTGAAAGCCAGAGACCTAGATACGACATTGCCAACAGGTACTTAGCCCAAAATTAAGGACTTCTCTCCTTAACAAACAATGTTGAGAGGATCAATATGAGAACAGTGTCTGAAAGCAGGAGGAAGCTTTTTAGACTACAGTCTGTGGTTGACTGCAAGGGGACCACTAAAACATCATCTGGGCCCTACGAAATCTTGTCTCTAAGAAAAATCTTCACCCTAAAGGAAAAACTGGTCCAGTCTCCTCGTGTCCCCAGTTTTATCTTTCCATCCCAGTAGTTCTACCAAAATGCACTGATGATTTACCTGTCCTATAGCAACAACTCTGTCTGGGTAAAGCCTGGATAGTCAGCTTCTTGCTTTATGCCCAGCATTGGGAAGTGCACATCAGAGAAGCACCAGATGCAGAATTTTGGCTAACTCTTTGGTCTTTTCCTCTCTGTAATAATGACCATTATAGTTCTGGATCTTTGAGCATCTCTCTGATGTCTTTAAACAGATGTTTAAAAATAAAAAAAATAGGAGGGGCAGGCAACATGGTACTACAGACAGAAGCACTACATGGTCCCTCCACAGCAAAGACCCGAAAAACTAAGTAAAACAGATACAAATATCAATCCTGGAATCCTAAGCATCAAATGATGAGATAAAGAACTCACCAAGCACCAAATGGAATAAAAAACTGGCAGAGAACAGAGAGCAAGAAGAGATAACAAACAACATCAGGTGACAGCCTGAATGTAGGACACAAGACTGCATCAGCCAGATACCAACCCAGGTACTGAACACTCAAGGATAAAACAAAACTAAATGATTTATAATAGGGAACCAGAAAGGTTAATCTCTAAAGGATGACAACATCAGAACAATAAAAAAGGGAATAAATGGTGTAGGTATAGCACTTTCGAATGGAGAGGAAGGCAAGGCAATACCAAGTAATAAAAGACTGGTTCAAACATAGAAAGATAAAGGTGAATTTCAAGGTAACCACAAAGAAAGTTAATAAACCTACTCATCAAAATACAGGAGAAAAACATAAAGTCTCAGAAAACTCAAAACCTACACAAACAAAATAAATGAAAAACAAAACTACAAACAAAAGGAATTCAGCACAGAAGAGTAAGAGGAACAAAGAAACCATCAGCACCACAAAAAAAGGAAAAAACACTACAGAATGACAACAATAAACTCACTCCTATTAACAAATACACTGAACAAAAATGTCCTAAGTGCACCCATAAAGAGTCAGAAAGTGACAGAGTGGATTAAAAAAAATAAAAATAAACAGGATCCATTAATATGCTGCCTATAAGAGATTCACCTTAGAAACGAAGATGTAAATTTATTAAAAAATTTATTTAAAAAAATCAAGCAAACAGCTATCAAAGGGCACTCTATAATGATTAAAGGAATGATCCATCATGAAGACATAACCATAATACATATCTATGCACCCAATGACAGGGCTCCAAAATACATAAAATAAATTCTAACAGCACTGAAAAGAGAAACTGACAGTTACAAGTTAATAGTAGGAGACTCCAACACACCACTCTCGGTAAAGGATAGAACATCTAGAAAGAAACTCAACAAAGATACAGAAGACCTAAGGCCACAATCAGCCAACTTGACCTCACAGACATGTGTAGTAAGCTCCACCCAACAGCTGCAAAGTACACATTCTTTTCCAATGCACATGGTACATTCTCCAGAAGAGAACACATCTTAGGCCACAAAGCAACCCTCCACAAAATCCAAAACATTGAGATAATACAAAGTATTTTCTATGATCAAAATGCCATCAGAGTAGAAATTTAAAAAAAGGAAGAGCAAGGAAAAAAAAGTCAATTACATGGCAACTGAATAAAACCCTGCTTAGAAACCACTGGGTAATGGAAGAAATCAAAGATGGAATCAAAAAATTTCTAGAATCAAATGAGAATGAAAACACATCATACCAAAACTTTTGGGACAAAGCAAAGGCAATGCTCAGAGGTCAATTTATAACAATAGATACACACATCAAAAAAAAAAGAAGAAGAAAGGGACAAAATTAAAACATTAGCCTCAGAACTCAAACAAATAGAAAGAGAACAGCAAAAGAAGCCCACATCTATCAGAAGAAAGGAAATAATGACAATCAGAGCAGAAATACATGAAACAGAGAATAGCAAAACAACAGAAAGAATCAACAAAACCAAAAGGTGATTCTTTGAAAGGATTGTCAAAATCAACAAACCACTGGCCAAACTGACAAAAGAAAAACAGGAGAGGACACAAATAACACAAATAAGAAATGAAATGGGGAACATTACAACAGACCCAACTGAAATAAAAAGGGTCATAGCAGTGTGCTGTGAAAGACTATATTCCAACAAATTTGAAAACCTAGAGAAAATGGATAAATTTCTGGACCCATAACAAGAGAGGAGAATAAAAAGATAATTAAAACAAAAAACAAAAAAAACTCCCAACAACAACAACAAAAAACCTGGCTCAGATGGCTTCACTGGAGAAGTCTACCAAACATTCAGAGAAGAGCTTACACCAGTACTACTCAAACTAGTTCGGATCACAGAAAAAAGAAGGGATATTTCTGAATTCATTCTATGAAACCAGCATGACCCTGATACCAAAAACTGGCAAAAATGCCACAAAAAAGAAAATTACAGACCAATATAGATGCAAAAATTCTCAATAGAATTCTAAGCAATAGAATTCAGAATCGTATCAAAAAAATAATATACCATAACCAAGTGGGATTCATACCAGGTTATGTAAGGAAGGCTCAACATTACAAAATCAATCAATGTAATCCACCACATAAATAAAAGAAAAGAATCATATGATCATCTCAATCCATGCAGAAAAGGCATTTGACAAAATCTAACACCCATTCCTGATAAAAACTCTCAATAAAATAGGTATAGAAGGGAAAGTTCTCGACATAATAAAGGACATCTACACAAAACCAACAGCCAACATCATTCTTAACGGAGAGAGGCAGAAAACATCTCCCTTCAGAACAGGAGCAAAACAAGGATGTTCTTCATCACCATTCCTATTTAACATAGGGCTGGAAGTCCTAGCTAGAGCAATAAGACAAGAAAAAGAAATAAAGGGCATCCAAATTGATAAAGAAGAATTAAAACTGTCCCTATTTATGAATGATATGACACTGTATGTAGAAAACCCAAAACACTTCATGAGAAAACTACTGGAACTAAGAGAAAGATTCAGCAGAGAAGCAGGATACAAGATAAACATACAAAAATCAGTTGGATTCCTATACACCAATAAAGAGAATGATGAAAAGGAAATCAGGAAAACAATACCATTTATAGTAGCCTCTAAAAAAAATAAAATATTTAGGAATAAATCTAACCAGGGATGAAAAGACTTACACAAAGAAAAGTACAAACACTATTGCAAGAAACCAAAAGAGACCTACATAAATAGAAAAACATACCTTGCTCATGAGTACGTTGAGTCAATATTGTGAAAATGTCAATTCTACACAAAGCGATCTGCAAATACAATGCAATCCCAATCCAAATACCAACAGCATTCTTTAAAGAGATGGAAAAACTAATTAACTTTATATGGAAAGGGAAGGGGCCCCAGATAAATAAAGCACTATTGAAGAAGAATGAAGTAGGAGGGCTCGCACTACCTTACCTCAAAACCTACTATACAGCTATGGTAATTAAAACAGTCTCATACTGGTACGACAGATACATTGACAAATAGAACAGAATGAGAATTCAGATATAAACCCATCCACCTGATCTTCGACAAGGGCCCAAAGTCCATCAAATGGACAGTCTTTTTTTAACAAATAGTGTTGGCAAAACTGGATGTACTTCTGCAAAAAAATGAAACAGGACCCATACCTCACACCATACACAAAAACTAATTCAAAATGGATCAATGACCTAAATATAAAACCAAAAACTACAAAGATCATAGAGGCCCTAATACACAGCATTAACAGGATACAAACCATAACTAACAACACACAAACTCCAAAAGATAAGCTAGATAACTAGGACTTTCTAAAAATTAAACACTTATGCTCATCAAAAGACTTCAACAAAAGAGAAAAAGAGAATCTACAGACTGGGAAAAAAATTGTTGGCTATGGCAAAACAAACAAAGGTCTAATCTCTAAAATCTACAGGAAAATCTGACACCTTTACAACAAAAAGACAAATAATCCATTTAAAAAATGGGCAAAGGAAATGAATAAACGCTTCATCAAAGCAGCTAACAGACACATGAGGAAATGCTCATGATCACTAGCCATTAGAGAAATGCAAAACAAAACCACAATGAGATACCATCTCACTCTGGCATTACTGGAATGAATCAAAACAAACAAAGAACAGAAAATAACAAATGTTGGAGAGGTTGCTGGAAGATTGGAACTCTTATGCATCTCTGGTGGGGATGCAAAATGATACAACCATTTTGGAAAACACTATGGCACTTCCTTAGAAATCTAGAAATAGAAATACCATATGATCCAGCAATCCTACTCCTAGGAATATATCCTAGAGAAATAAGAGCCATCACAGAGTAGACATAGGTACACTCATGTTCATTGCAGCATTGTTCACAATAGCAAAAAGATGGAAATAACCTAGATGGCCATCAAAAGATGAATGGATAAACAAACTGGTACATACACAAAATGGAGTACTATGAAACAGTGAAGAACAATGATGAATCTGTGAAGCATCTCACTACATGGATAAATCTGGAGGGCATTATGCTGAGTGAAATCAGGCGATCAAAAAAGGACAAACATTGTATGAGACCACTACTATAAAAACTCATGAAAAGGTTTACACACAAAAAGAAACAATTTTTGATGGTTATGAGGGAGGGGAGGGGTGGGGATGGAAAAATACTTAATAGACAGTAGATAAGCGGTAACTTTGGTGAAAGGTAAGACAGTACACAATACTGGTAAAGCCAGCACAACTTGTACAAGGCAAGGTCATGGAAGCTTCATAGACACATCCAAACTCCCTGAGGGACCGAATTACTGGGCTGAAGGCTGTGGGGACTATGATCTCAGGGAACATCTAGCTCAATTGGCATAACATAGTTTATAAAGAAAATGTTCTACATTCTACTTTGGTGAGTAGCATCTGGGGTCTTAAAAGCTTGTGAGTGGTCATCTAAGATACTCCACTGTGTCACCCCTTTGGGAGCAAGGGAGAATGAGGAAAACTAAAGTCACGGGGGAAAGATTAGTCCAAAGGATTAAAACCTACCACAGCCTCCACCAGGCTGAGTCCAGCACAGCTAGCTAGATGGTGCCCAGCTACCACCACTGACTGCTCTGACATGGATCAGAATAGAGGGTCCCAGACAGAGCTAGAGGAAAATGTAGACCAAAATTTTAACTCACGAAAAAAGACCAGACTTACTGGCCTAACAGAGACTGGAGAAACCCCGGAAATATGGCCCCTGGACACACTTTTAACTCAGTATTGAAGTCACTCCTGAAGTTCACCCTTTAGCCAAAGATTAGACAGGCCCATAAAACAAAACAAGACTAAAGGGGCACACCAGCCCAGGCGCAAGGACCAGAAGTCAGGAGGGGACAGGAAAGCTGGTAATAGGGAACCCAAGGTTGAGAAGGGAGAGTGCTGACCTGTCATGGTGTTGGTAACGAGTGTCACAAAACAGTATGTGCACTAATTGTTTAATGACTAGCTAGTTTGTTCCGTAAACCTTCATCTAAAGTACAATAATAAAAAAAGGAAGAGGATTTTAAAAATACCCAAGTATGCCAATTATTCTCACTCCACTCTCTCCTTTCCCTTTGTCTCTTTGATAATATAGATGAATGAAAGAAGGGAGGGAAGGATGTGAGGGAGGGAGAGAGAGAGAAAGAAAGAGATGTTGTTTTTAGTTGCCTTGAGTCGGGTCCAATTCATAGCGACCCCACGTACAACAGAATAAAATATTGCCCAGTCCTGTGTCATCTTTATAATTGTTGGTATCTTTGAGTTCATTGTTGTGGCACTGTGTATTCTGAGTTCCTTCCAGCCTAGTGGGCTCATCTTCCATCATTATAATAGACAATTTTCTGTTGTGATTCATAGGGTTTTAACTGACTGATTTTTGAAAATAGATTTTCCATCCTTCCTTACTAGTCTATCTTAGTGTGGAAGCTTCGTTAAAACCTATTCACTATCAGCGACCCTGCTGGTATTTGAAAACCCAGTGGCATTGTTTCCAGTATCAAAGCAACATGCAAGCCACCACAGTATGACAAAATGACAGATGGGTGGTCGAGATAGATGATAGATAGATAGATAGATAGATAGATAGATAGATAGATAGATAGATAGATAGATAGATAGATAGATAGATAGATAGATGGATGATAGGTAGGTAGGTAGGTAGAAGGTGGACAGAGATGATACATCTGGGTATATATAAATATAAATGTGTATATATACTGCTTTAATGGGAACCCCGGTGACACAACAGCTAAGAGGCAGGCTTCTAATGGAAATGTTGACATTCCAAACGCACCCAGCTCCTGTGGAAGAGAGACCTGGTGATCTACTCCGATAAAGAGAACAGCATAAAACCTCTGTTGATTAGCTCTATTCGGCACACATTGACTCGACAGCAGGTAACGCATTGCGTTTTTATATTTTTGGTAGGGAGCATTAAATATGAAGTATGACATCCACATTTTTATAAAAAATTCTGTGATAAATAATCAATACAATGAAATATCTAAAGGATAAAAACTGCATTTGATACCATGTCCTAAAAGTGCTTTGAACGAAAGATTTACTTGCACAAACTATAAACATGTGATGTTTCCTTGTTTTCAGGCAAATTTAATTCATAGTTTTATATCTCTCTCAAGAATCACTACTTCACATCACGACTTTCCTTAGGGTAAACAAGTTAAAAAAAACATTTTTCAGCATTTGCTTCTTTAGATTTATCTTAGGGGGAAGAGAGAGAGGAGTCTGGAGGTGCTGTTAACACTGCGGTGAGTGTGATGATCTGCTTGCGTTTGAAGTGGTTCTGTGGTTTAGTTTAGTTTCATATTGTTGCTGTTGTTGTTAGATCTCGTCAAGTCGGTTCTGACTCATAGCCACCCTATAGCGACCCTACAGGACACAGCGGAACTGCCCCATAGGGTTTCCAAGGAGTGGCTGGTGGATTTGAACTGCTAACCTTTTGGTTAGCAGTTGAGCTCTTAACCACTATGCCACCAGGGTTCGGTTTCATATTAGAAGTTTATATCTGTTGTACACTAAATATTAATTAAACCTAGTTCATGGAATAAAAAAGGTGATCTCCGTTCAGGGTATCTTGAGAATTATCTTCCAGAAGTTATTTGGGTTAATTTATATCAGAAATATCTGAAGAAATCCAATTTGCCCATACCCTTCTATACTAAAATACATAAGGTGTCCCACAAACTCCTAAGACGTAAGACCAACTATTGGCTTCTCTTGCTTCTTTTTCAGACATGAAAAACATAGAATGTTCTCCCTCCTCTTCTCTCCTTTCCACAAAGTTTGGATTTAAGGGTTGAATCCATTTACATTAAGATTAAGTTACTGTAAGAAAAAGGGGAAGTCAACACTCAAATACCCCTTTACTTAACTTCTCAGCTCATAAATATATATCTTTGCTCTTAAAATTAATTTGAATAGACTACAATCCAGTGTAAAGCAAATATTGCTCAATGATACAAAAATACTCATAAACTGTTTATTTCCCAATTTATTCTATTGTTATGTGAATTTTCTTTGTACCTATTAATAAAATCATTGTAGCACATTGACAATTACTAGCTGCTTACAAACAGTGATATTGTCAATTCAGTTAAATGTTTTATAAATTGTTTGGGTTCACAAATAGAATCATTTTCCACATGTTTCGTGAAGGGTTTGGCAAATAATACTCGTGAACAATAAAATGAGTTTGGTGACTAATTCCCTTTTCTGTACCAGACTGGAAATTTTCCCATAAATTTCATTTGTGTGCCTCTTATTGTGACAACCATCTGTTTAGTCTTCACACCATTTTCTGTTTCAGCCAAGATAAAATTAAAATTGACAGAAATATCTATCATAAAAAAAAGTAGCACAGATAATTGGAGAGTGGAATGCAGTGTGCAACATTGTTACAGCATCCAGCACCCTCATTATAACAGTGTTCTGAATTCAAATATTCTGAGACTTGTGTGAAGGATTAATTTAGAAAGCAAGTGTTTAAATATAATGAAACCAAATGTTGAGGATGTATAAATATTTATTTTATCATGTGAAAAGGTTAGCAATTTCAGTCTTCGTACTATAAAGTATTCCTCCTGGATTCAGAAAAACGAAGTTAACCCTCTTATTTTTTTTTTTCCTCCCTTGTACAGGCTTCTTGTTGTTATTCTTAGGTACCATCCAGTCAGTTCCAACTCATAGCGACCCTATATACAACAGAATGAAACACCACCCAGTCCTGCGCCATCCTCACAATCATTGCTATGGTTGAGCCCATTGTTGAAGCCTCTGTGTCAACCCATCTCATTAAGGGTCTTCTTTTTCACTGACCCTCTACTTTATCAAGCATGATGTCCTTCTCCAGGGACTGATCCCTTCTGATAACATGCCCAAAGTATGTGAGACAAAGTCTTGCCATCCTCACATCTAAGGCGTACTCTGGCTGTACTTCTTCTAAGACAGATTTGTTCGTTCTGGCAGTCCATGGTATAGTCAATATTCTTCACCAACACCATACTTCAAAGGCATCGATTCTTCTTCAGTCTTATATCAGATTATTGAAAAAAGGAAAAAACTATGTAGTTCACTGGAATACAATTAGCCAAAATTGAATTTAATTGTATCAATCATTAAAATAAAATTATTTCCATCCTTTCTAATAGCCTGGATTGAAGTATAGGTAAGGGAGGACAACAAGGAGCCCTGGTGGCACAGTGGTTAAGCACTCAGCTGCTAACCCGCTGTTGGAATCCATCAGCCACTCTGCTGAGAAAGCTGTGGCCGTCTACTTCCATAAAGATTTCCAATGCCACCAAGTCAATTAAAGAACACAGCCTTGGAAACACTATGGAGCATTCTACTCTGTCTGTATTGTCACTGTGTCAGAATTGACTTGATGACGAGTATGGAAAGACACACTCAAAAAGAAAAGTTCTTACTCAGACACCATTCTTTAAACAAGGTTGCTCTTTAATACAGATATTCACTAGAGATTGATCAGTTATCACCTGTTTTGAGGCAGCTCAGGTAATTCTCTCAACTATCATAAAATAGGAAATGATCAGTGCTTGGCTTTGTTGCTGGAACACTACAATAGAACCACCCCTCATAATAATTTATATGAAAGTATCTGAAATGAACCATTTAAACCACAGTTTATATATATACATATTTACATATATATATGTTTTTATACATATATATATACATATATACACATACAAGGGAAAGCTATTTTTAGATTGTGTTATATCAAATGATATGGTGAAATTAATAATTTATTTTATTGTTTGTGGTCAAAACAAAAAGATTGAGTCAGAGAAAGCTGGGATTTTGCTTTTTGCAAGAGTATGAATTATATATACTCAAAGTATTTAAGCTTGTAAAGATACTTTTTGGATTGTCTTTTGGCCATTATCTGAAAGAATCATGTAATAGACTTCCCTTCAGCAAAGCAATCTGCAATTGTTGTTGTGTGCTGTCAAGTCAATTCTGATTCATAGCAACCATATAAAATTTTTATAGGTGCAGATAGCCAGGTCTTTTCTCTTGTGGAGACACTGGTGGGTTTGAACCACTGACCTTTGGTTAGCAGCCGAGAGCTTAACCATTGCACCACCACAGGTCCTTAATGTCACCTTATGTAATAAACCCCAGTAAATATAATCAGCTGTGTAAATTTGATTAATGGAAAATTCTTAGTTTTGGTTATGTGCAGGCCAGTCATCATTCTAAAATTTTTCTTAGGCATAATAATAGTTAAACACACACACACTTCTAATTCTTAAAGTTCTGTGGACCAGAAGCCCTGACCACCCACTGAAGATAATTAAAAATTTAAATCAAATATGGACAACACTTTTAAAAAATTCATCAAGTTAATTAGTAAAATAGGAACCTAAGGAAGTATATGAAGTTATGAAATTTGCTTTTGGCTTAAGAATATTTAACAAACTGTGTAAACCTATCTGATTTGTAAGGATATAAGAAAACAAATAAATTACTGTCAGTGGAACATTAGACTAACAACTGACTTTTCAAAATAACAATGAAAGTCAGAAGATAGCAGAATTATATCCCGCATTACACCAAGAGAAAATTACTGTCAACTTGCCATTGTATTCTTGGAACAAATGTATTTTTTTAAGCATGGGGTGAAAAAGACATTTCCAAGGAAATGATGGAAAAACCAGAAATTTTAATATCAGCCAAATCTTACTAAATTCTTAAATAGGTAGTAGACTAGAGGCACAGGAAATAACACTAAGCAAAAATTCCAAGATAAATAAAGAAGCAAGCAAGAAAGAGCAAAGAAAGTTATAAACATGTTGAGTAAATTTAAAGAAATGTGTACTTAAAAATAATAATAAGCGTTCTGTCTTTAAATATACATAATAAAGCCAGCATATAAATACCAAGAGAAGTGTTTGATAGTAAACTATTATTAAACCCTTGCACTGGGGGGCAGTAGTAAAGATTTGACAAATTTTAGATTTTAATTACCCAAACATTGATGTTATTATATCTAGAATTACCACAAAAATTAGAAATATAATACATAACTTACAAACTAGTATAGAAAACAATTGACTGAATGAAAATGCTCAGGCAATCAAAGGGAAGGCAATGCAATGGGTAGAAGAAAATAAAACATGCAAATTGAGTATAATGAAACATGCAAATTAAGATTGTAAAATAAAATATTCAAATATATCAAAGATTGCAATAAATACACATAATCACATTAAAATTATAATCTATGATATTTATAAGAAAAAAAAACCTTTATAAAATCCTTATAAGAGACACACTTAAATTTGTCATAGCCGCCTTTTTAAGTTTATGTATATAAATATATAATCTAACAAAGGGATACATCAGGGAAATGTTCTCTATATTTTGATGCATTTTGCTTCACCTCTAAATTCCTTTATTCCCAGCCTACTATGATGGACCTCATGGAAGCCTGAAGGGTTCCTTTACTCTTTTAAGGTTTAGCCTTAAGGAAGACCTGTGCTTTCTGCTCCTTGATTCCTTTCCCTTGTCCCCCAACTTGATTTCTCTTTGGCCTTACAGTGGGGTAGCAATTCCCAACCCCAAAGTATATCTGGTCCTCACTGTATAAGCCACATAGAAATAGCAAAAAGAGAGAGTGAGAATTAAAGGTCACAGTAAGAGAATGGAATCACCCTACCCACTTCTTACTATAATAATTTTTCTCTTCCCTATTAAAGGCCCACTCCATATTAAGATGGACCAACTGTGAGGCCCCATTTAATTCTTTACTAATATTAATATTTCTTTTCTTGAGTTGTAGAGTGCAGCAGGTAGTGGTAGTTCTGCAATCACCCTACTAACTAGCGTGCGTGATCAAATAATTATTCTTCACAGTTGAGTACCAGCATAGCCCTGATTGGAGACCCTGAGGCCATCTTCCCCGACTAGCTGTCCATTGGCATGGACCCCTTGAATCTGCGCCTGCTCTAGGACACGGTAGCAGGGACTTAGAGTCCGGCAAGGCCACTGTCATCACCTCTCACAGCATGGAGGGATGCAAGGCCCTGTGCGCCCAGCTAACCATCATGGTGCAGGGCCAGTTCAAGTGACTGGACGGCCCACAGCACCTCAAGAGCAAGTTCGGCGGTGGCTACTCCCTGCTAGGCAAGGTCCGGGCCGACATGCAGAAGGCGGCACTGGAAAATTTCAAGGCCGTTGTGGACGTACCTTCCCAGGCAGTGTCCACTACCACCTGCTGTGCCACAGCCTCAACTGAGCGAAGGTATTCGGTGTTCTGGAGAAAGCCAAGGAGAAGTACGGGGTGGACGACTACGCATGGGCCAGGTCTAGCTGGCACAAGTCTTCCTGAGCTTCGCCCACCTACAGCGGCCAGACGAGGACAAGCTTACCATATCCTGCACCTTTACTTTTACCACTTACATAAGAAATACAGGGAGCAATCAAGGCGGTGTACGCAGTCTGAACTGAGTTTTTCACTCTCCACACAGTGAAGCAGCGTGTGGATAACGACCTGTGAATCAGGTCCCCCAAACAGGGGACGGCCTCATGCCAGTGCGTGAGCTCCTGCACAGAGGCGCTGCGTCTGCACAGAGGCGCTGCGTTTCCACATGGCACTGCTTTATCCCCAGTGAGACTGACCCCACAGCAGGGTACGCCAGGCCACCATGGGCGACAGATCTCAGACGCAACTGGTGCGTGGGCCTCTGCACCGGCACAGCCCAACCCACACAGGGCATCACACCAGGAGAATGTTCCGGAACCGGCCGGGCTCATCTTTCCTGACACACCGCCCTCCAGAGGTCGCCAACCTGGCAAGTCAGAGGGGCCACCGCGGGGACTTGGCAGCCTGCTTTGAGGGTTCCCTAAGCACGCCATGACTCTGTCCAGAAAATAAAAGCTGATGGGGGGAAAAAAATTGAAAGTATACCCAAACCTAGAAAATAGAAACTCAGCCAGAATCAAATGCGGTGTTACCCTGTTTAGATCTTGACAAAATTGAGATTTCTATCCTATCTCTAGAGTATATGATATATACTCTGGTATCTTTATATCGATCGTGAATAAGAGACTAGATTTAACAATTAAAAAAAAACTTGCTTAGTTTGTGATGCAGAGTATTACACATTTAGAGTTCAATGTCAGCCTTTTTAAGCATACAGACAAGTATATAATCAGAGTGATTGATGAGCAGCAGTGCTAAAATTCAAGCAAAATTGATGGAATTTGGGACTATGTGAATATTTTTCTTAAACCAATAGGAAAAAAGTGATAATTTAATCAATATATTGTAATTAAGCTGCAGGGATAATTAAAAAGAATAATAGGAGTAAATCAAAGAAGTCTTACCAGTGGAAATTGAGCTCAACTTTATCATCCACAAAATGGAATTGTTAGACTATTTTCCATGGTTCCTTTCAGTTCTAAAGTTTTCAGTTTTTTTGTTGTTCTGGTGGTTTGTTTTGTTTTAGTTTTGTTCTTGCATTTTATAAAAAAAACAATCTTTTCATACATGCTCTATGAATAAAAGATTGGGAGATAATCAAGTAGAAAGAAAGACTTTATAAACTGTATCTATAAAAAGGAACATTTAATCAACCTAATAAACTGATTCTGCAGGGTTTTTTTGGTTTTTTTTTAACCTCTGAGGACATTCTAATACATGCCTAGACAAGGTCACAATTAAATATTTAATCTCCTGCACTTAATATGTTCTTTTGTTAATAATGGCATATTCTTTCCCTTTATTTCATGTATTAACAAGAACTCCTAGAATTTCTATGGGAAATTTTAAGTATCTCAGAAATATTTTCCAGGTAGTACAATTTTAGTGAAAAATAGATCAAATCTATTTCCTCCTCTTTCTGACAAGAGTTGTTAGCAGAGTTTGCAGTGAATGAAAATTATTGCTATGGTATCTGAAATTAGTAATACAGATTCTAGGAAGCAGCAAAAATTCTGGGTATCATGTATGAATGTAAGGAGAATTCCGATTTCTTGATGCTGGTAAAATCTTGTCACACCTTCTCTAGAACACCTAATCTAAAATTTGCCAGGTCCAAATGATTAGAGGAAGGGAAATTGGACACTACCTTTTAGTACTTCTGTTATTTTGGAAATTTCTTCTTCAGCAAAATGCAGTAATACCACGAATGTGGAAGGTTTGTATAATGTCACGGAAATCATAAATGAACATAAGATTGGTACTCAAACTACATATAATTGCTGTTTCAATATCAAATAATCCAAAGATAGAATATGCACTTGGTGCTTATCTATTCACAATTGCATTGAACCAGAATAGTTATTTATTTGGAATTTATTTACTTAGCTAATATAAATTCTAATTTTAGATAAATACACATCTGATCATTATGAGTGTTTTCTGACATTTGTACTTCATGCACTTGAAAATAATCTTTTTCTTTCATCTTCCACCAAAAGTGACTGAGAAAAGATTTTGTTTGTGTGTGAATGTGAGTTCATATGTGAATACATTCATGTGTTGAAGCATATGTAGGAAGCATGAATAAAAGATTGAAGATCACAGATTACTGCAAAATGGCAGTGGTAGGTTTCTCTATGAGTTGGCACTAATAGAATTTTTTGTTCTGTGCAGAAATATTTATAATTTTATAGAGCCTTTTTATAAATGTCATCAAGATTTATATTTCTTAATGTATGTTATTGTTGTTAGGTGCTGTTGAGTCAACTTAGACACATATTTACTCCAATAATTACTTGGGTTTTTTGTGGGGGAGGGGGAATCAATGAATATCTCCCCTCCTCCTCTAACCATTAGAACAATATGTTCGAATGACGGGGCATGGGATAACATGGCGGTAATTTTCAATGTACCGTAGTTGATACCATTGTCCTTATCAATTTGCAAAAGTTCTTAGATTCAGGCTGTGGGTGCTACATTGAGCCAAGTGGAGTCCAGTGAAGTTAAGGTCTTGAAGTTGAAAGTGCTAAGTGTATGGTGAAAAGTGAGTACCAATTCTTAAAGACAGGTATAAAATTATGAAGGCAGAGAATATGAAGTTGCAAAAAAAATTAAGCAAAAAAAAAAAAAAAGCAAAATTATCATGAAGTCGTATGATATGGACCAAAACCAAACCAAACCCAGTGCCATCGAGTCGATTCCGATTCATAGTGACCTCATAGGACAGAGTAGACCTGTCCCATAGAGTTTCCAAGGAGCGCCTGGCAGATTCGAACTGCTGACCATTCGGTTAGCAGCCATAGCACTTAACCACTGCACCACCAGGGTTTCCATAATATGGACATCCATGTTTAAATGCAGATTACTTTAAAAGATGATCATAATGAAACTAGGAATTATTTAATAATGAAAATGATTGGCCTAATCAAGCCACTGATGATCACTGGAGTAATACCGTAAATAAATGTTTTGATCTTGTTCTGAGTCCTTGTTAACATAAAGTGATGGCTGAAATATTGTAATGTTTTTTGGGTTATTTTTATGGATTTGAGCTTGGATGTTATTTTATTAATAAAACCCATTACCGTCATTACCATCAAGAGGATTCCGACTCAAATAGACCCTAGAGGACAGAACAGAACTACACCATAGAGTTTCCAAGGAGCAGCTGGTGGATTTGAACTGCCGACATTTTGGTTGGCAGTCAAGCTCTTAGCCGCTGAGCCACCAGGGTTCCATTCTAGCAATAGATATGTCTATATCCAAAAGCTAATAAGCACATCTGCTTTTGTACATGACGTGCTGTCCAGAACCAGATTTACTGTACAGTCTTCAACAAGAAACAAAAAAAAAGATGAATAGATGAAACAATGGTTTCCAAATTTTGGACTCAGGCAGCATCATAAGACATTTATTCCTGAAAGGATGGCAACAATTGAGGGGACCAATACCTTGTTGCCTAGAGAGAATTTCCAGGCAACAGTGAAAAGAGAGTACACCCAAGCAGACTTTAACATTCTCCCTAAGTGAGGAAACAGTTCAGGATAGAGGACAAGGGGCCTATAATTTGCAGGGCAGATACTAGAGTGTAAAATAGTACAACTTTGGAATACTGTTTGGTGGTTTCTTAAAAAGCTAAGCATATACCCACCATATGACCCAGTCATTACATTCCTGTTTCCCTAAGAGGAGTGAAAACATATGTCCGTGCAAGTTTTTCTTTTTTAATAATTTTTATTGAGCTTGAAGTGAACATTTACAAATCAAGTCAGTCACATATAAGCTTATATACACCTTACTCCATACTCCCACTTACTCCCCCCCTGATGAGTCAGCCCTTCCAGTCTCTCCTTTCGTGACAATTTTGCCAGTTTCTAACCCTCTCTACCCTTCTATCCCCCTCCAGACAGGAGATGCCAACACAGTCTCAAGTGTCCACCTGATACAAGTAGCTCACTCTTCATTACCATCTCTCTCCTACCCATTGTCCAGTCTCTTCCATGTCTGATGAGTTGTCTTCAGGAATGGTTCCTGTCCAGGGCCAACAGAAGGTTTGGGGACCATGGCTGCTGGGATTCCTCTAGTCTCAGTCAGACCATTAAGTCTGGTCTTTTTATGAGAATTAGGGGTCTGCATCCCACTGATCTCCTGCTCCTTCAGGGGTTCTCTGTTGTGCTCCCTGCCAGGGCAGTCATCGGTTGTGGCCGGGCACCATCTAGTTCTTCTGGTCTCAGGATGATGTAGGTCTCTGGTTCATGGGGCCCTTTCTGTCTCTTGGGGTCTTAGTTATCATGTGACCTTGGTGTTCTTCATTCTCCTTTCATCCAGGTGGGTTGAGGCCAATTGATGCATCTTAGATGGCTGCTTCTTAGCATTTAAGACCCCAGACGCCACATTTCAAAGTGGGATGCAGAATGTTTTCATAATAGAGTTATTTTGCCAATTGACTTAGAAGTCCCCTTAAGCCATAGTCCCCAAACCCCTGCTCTTGCTCCATTGACCTTTGAAGCATTCAGTTTATCCTGGAAACTTCAATTTTGGTCCACTCCAGTTGAGCTGACCTTCCATGTATTGAGTATTGTCCTTCCCTTCACCTAAAGTAGTTGTCTGCTAACTAATCAGTAAATAACCCTCTCCCACCCTCCCTCCCTCCCCCCTTCATAATGACAAAAGTATGTGTTCTTCTCAGTTTATACTATTTCTCAAGATCTTGTAATAGTGGTCTTATACAATATTTGTCCTTTTGCCTCTGACTAATTTCGCTCAGCATAATGCCTTCCAGATTCCTCCATGTTATGAAATGTTTCACAGATTCGTCACTGTTCTTTATCGATGCATAGTATTCCATTGTGTGAATATACCACAATTTTCTTATCCATTCATCTGTTGATGGACAACTTGGTTGCTTCCAGCTTTTTGCTATTGTAAACAGAGCTGCAATAAACATGGGTGGGCATATATCTGTTCTTGTGAAGGGCTCTTATTTCTCTAGGGTATATTCCAAGGAGTGGGATTTCTGAGTTGTATGGTAGTTCTATTTCTATCTTTTTAAGAAAACTCCAGATAGATTTCCAAAGTGGTTGTACCATTTTACATTCCCACCAGCAGTGTATAAGAGTTCCAATCTCTCCGCAGCCTCTCCAACATTTATTATTTTGTGTTTTTTGGATTAATGCCAGCCTTATTGGAGTGAGATGGAATCTCATCGTAGTGTTAATTTGCATTTCTCTAATGGCTAATGATCGAGAGCATTTTCTCATGTGTCTGTTAGCCGCCTGAATATCTTCTTTAGTGAAGTGTGTGTTCATATCCTTTGCCCACTTCTTGATTGGGTTGTTCGTCTTTTTGTGGTTGAGTTTTAACAGAATCATATAGATTTTAAAGATCAGGCGCTGGTCTGAGATGTCATAGCTGAAAATTCTTTCCCAATCTGTAGGTGGTCTTTTTACTCTTTTGGTGAAGTCTTTAGATGAGCATAGGTGTTTGATTTTTAGGAGCTCCCAGTTATCTGGTTTCTCTTTGTCATTTTTGGTAATGTTTTGTATTCTGTTTATGCCTTGTATTAGGGCTCCTAAGGTTGTCCCTATTTTTTCTTCCATGATCTTTATCGTTTTAGTCTTTATGTTTAGGTCTTTGATCCACTTGAATTTAGTTTTTGTGCATGGTGTGAGCTATGGGTCCTGTTTCATTTTTTTGCAAATGGATATCCAGTTATGCCAGCACCATTTGTTAAAAAGACTATCTTTTCCCCAATTAACTGACACTGGGCCTTTGTCAAATATCAGCTGCTCATATGTGGATGGATTTATATCTGGGTTCTCAATTCTGTTCCACTGGTCTATGTGTCTGTTGTTGTACCAGTACCAGGCTGTTTTGACTACTGTGGCTGTATAATAGGTTCTGAAATCAGGTAGAGTGAGGCCTCCCACTTTCTTCTTCTTTTTCAGTAATGCTTTACTTATCCGGGGCTTCTTTCCCTTCCATATGAAGTCGGTGATTTGTTTCTCCATCACATTAAAAAATGTCATTGGAATTTGGATCGGAATTGAATTGTATGTATAGATGGCTTTTGGTAGAATAGACATTTTTACTATGTTAAGTCTTCCTATCCATGAGCAAGGTATGTTTTTCCACTTAAGTACGTCCTTTTTAGTTTCTTGTAAGAGTACTTTGTAGTTTTCTTTGTATAGGTCTTTAACATCCTTGGTAAGATTTATTCCTAAGTATTTTATCTTCTTGGGGGCTACTGTGAATGGTATTGATTTGGTGATTTCCTCTTCGATGTTGTTTTTGTTGATGTAGAGGAATCCTAGTGATTTTTGTATGTTTATCTTATAACCTGAGACTCTGCCAAACTCTTCTATTAGTTTCAGTAGTTTTCTGGAGGATTCCTTAGGGTTTTCTGTGTATAAGATCCTGTCATCTGCAAATAGAGATAATTTTACTTCCTCCTTGCCAATCCGGATGCCCTTTATTTCTTTGTCTAGCCTAATTACTCTGGCTAGGACCTCTAGCACAATGTTGAAAAAGAGAGGTGATAAAGGGCATCCTTGTCTGGTTCCCGTTCTCAAGGGATATGTTTTCAGGCTCTCTCCATTTAGAGTGATGTTGGCTGTCGGCTTTGTATAGATGCCCTTTACTATGTTGAGGAATTTTCCTTCAATTCCTATTTTGGTGAGAGTTTTTATCATAAATGGGTGTTGGACTTTGTCAAATGCGTTTTCTGCATCAATTGATAAGATCATGTGGTTTTTGTCTTTTGTTTTATTTATACGGTGGATTACATTAATGGTTTTTCTAATATTAAACCAGCCCTGCATACCTGGTATAAATCCCACTTGGTCGTGGTGGATTATTTTTTTGATATGTTGTTGAATGCTATTGGCCAGAATTTTGTTGAGGATTTTTGCATCTATGTTCATGAGGGATATAGGTCTGTAATTTTCTTTTTTTGTGATGTCTTTACCTCGTTTTGTAATCAGGGATATGGTGGCTTCATACAATGAGTTAGGCAGTATTCTGTCATTTTCTATGCTTTGAAATACCTTTACTAGTAGTGGTGTTAACTCTTCTCTGAAAGTTTGGTAGAACTCTGCAGTATAGCCATCCGGGCCAGGGCTTTTTTTTGTTGGGAGTTTTTTGATTACCATTTCAATCTCTTTTTTTTATTATGGGTCTATTTAGTTGTTCTACTTCTGATTGTGTTAGTTTAGGTAGGTAGTGTTTTTCTAGGAATTCATCCATTTCTTCTAGGTTTGCAAATTTATTAGGGTACAATTTTTTGTAATAATCCGATATGATTCTTTTAATTTCAGTTGGGCTTGTTGTGATGTGACCCATCTCGTTTCTTATTCGGGTTCTTTGTTTCCTTTCCTGTATTTCTTTAGTCAGTCTGGCCAATGGTTTATCAATTTTGTTAATTTTTTCAAAGAACCAGCTTTTGGCTTTGTTAATTCTTTCAATTGTTTTTCTGTACTCTAATTCATTTAGTTCAGCTCTAATTTTTATTATTTGTTTTCTTCTGGTGCCTGATGGATTGTTTTGTTGCTCATTTTCTATTTGTTCAAGTTGTAGGGACAGTTCTCTGATTTTGGCTCTTTCTTCTTTTTGTATGTGTGCATTTATCGATATAAATTGACCTCTGAGCACTGCTTTTGCTGTGTCCCAGAGGTTTTGATAGGAAGTGTTTTCATTCTCTTTGCATTCTATCAATTTCTTTATTCCCTCCTTAATGTCTTCTATAACCCAGTCTTTTTTGAGCAGGGTATTGTTCATTTTCCAAGTATTTGATTTCTTTTCCCTAATTTTTCTGTTATTGATATCCACTTTTATGGCCTTGTGATCTGAGAAGATGCTTTGTAATATTTCTATGTTTTGGATTCTGCAAAGGTTTGTTTTATGACCTAATATGTGGTCGATTCTAGAGAACGTTCCATGTGCGCTAGAAAAAAAAGTATACTTTGCAGCAGTTGGGTGGAGTGTTCTGTATAAGTCCATGAGGTCAAGTTGGTTGATTGTAGCAATTCGGTCTTCCATGTCTCTGTTGAGCTTCTTACTGGATGTCCTGTCCTTCTCCAAAAGTGGTGTGTGGAAGTCTCCTACTATAATTGTGGAGGTGTCTATCTCACTTTTCAGTTCTGTTAAAGTTTGTTTTGTGTATCTTGCAGCCCTGTCATTGGGTGCATAAATATTTAATATGGTTATATCTTCCTGGGCAATTGTCCCTTTTATCATTATGTAGTGTCCTTCTTTATCCTTTGTGGTGGATTTAATTTTAAAGTCTATTTTGTCAGAAATTAATATTGCTACTCCTCTTCTTTTTTGCTTGTTTGCTTGATATATTTTTTTCCATCCTTTGAGTTTTAGTTTGTTTGTGTCTCTAAGTCTAAGGTGTGTCTCTTATAGGCAGCATATAGACGGATCATGTTTCTTTATCCAGTCTGAGACTGTCTGTCTCTTTATTGGTGCATTTAGTCCATTTACATTCAGCGTCATTATAGATAAGTATGTGTTTAGAGCTGTCATTTTGATGCCTTTTTATGTGTGTTGTTGACAATTTCATTTTTCCACTTACTTTTTTGTGCTGAGATGTTTTTCTTTGTAAATTGTGTGTTCCTCTTTTTCATAGTACTTGACTTTATGTTCGCTGAGTCGTTATGTTTTTCTTGGTTTTTATTTTGAGTTATGGAGTTGTTATACCACTTTGTGGTTACCTTAATATTTACCCCTGGTTTTGTAAGTGAAAACCTAATTTGTATTGTCCTATATCGCCCTGTATCTCTCTCCATATGGCAGTTGTATGCCACCTGTATTTAGTCCCTCTTTTTGATTATTGTGATCTTTTACATATTGACTTCAATGATTCCCTGTTTTGAGCGTTATTTTTTTAATTAATCTTAATTTGTTTTTCTGATTTCCCTATTTGAACTGATATCAGGATGCTCTGTTCTGTGACCTTGTGTGGTGCTGGTATCTGACATTATTGGTTTTCTGACCAAACAATTTCCTTTAGTATTTCTTGTAGCTTTGGTTTGGTTTTTGCAAATTCTCTTAGCTTGTGTTTATCTGTAAATGTCTTAATTTCACCTTCATATTTCAGAGAGAGTTTTGCTGGATATATGATCCTTGGCTGGCAGTTTTTTCTCCTTCAGTGCTCTATATATGTCTTCCGATTGCCTTGTTGCCTGCATGGTTTCTGCTGAGTAGTCTGAACTTATTGATTCTCCTTTGTAGGAGACCTTTCTTTTATCCCTGGCTGCTTTTAAATTTTTCTCTTATCTTTGGTTTTGGCAAGTTTGATGATAATATAATGTCTTCGTGATTTTCTTTTTGGATCAATCTTAAATGGGTTCGATGAGCATCTTGGATAGATATCCTTTCGTCTTTCATGATGTCAGAGAAGTTTTCTGCCAACAGATCTTCAACTATTCTCTCTGTGTTTTCTGATATCCCTCCCTGTTCTGGGACTCCAGTCACATGCAAGTTATTCTTCTTGATAGAATCCCACATGATTCTTAGGGTTTCTTCATTTTTTTTTAATTCTTTTATCTGATTTTTTTTCAGCTATATTGGTGTCAATTCCCTTGTCCTCCAGATCTCCCACTCTGCATTCTAATTGCTCAACTCTGCTCCTCTGACTTCCTATTGAGTTGTCTAATTCTGTAATTTTATTGTTAATCTTTTGGATTTCTGCATGCTGTCTCTCTATGCATTCTTGCAGCTTATTAATTTTTCCACTATGTTCTTGAATAATCTTTTTGAGTTCTTCAACTGCTTTATCAGTGTGTTCTTTGGCTTTTTCTGTAGATTGCCTTATTTCATTTCTGAGGTCATCCCTGATGTCTTGAAGCATTCTGTAAATTAGTTTTTTATATTCTGTATCTGATAATTCCAGGATTGTATCTTCATTTGGGAAAGATTTTGATTCTTTAGTTTGGGGAGTTGTAGAAGCAATCATGGTCTGCTTCTATGTGGTTTGATATCGACTGCTGTCTCTGAGCCATCACTAAGATATTGTAGTGACTTATTCTATATTTGCTCACTGAATCTTGTTTTGTTTTCTTTCAATATATGTAGATGGGCTACTAGATTGCACTGTTTTGATTGTTGTAGCCCTTGACTCACTTATGTCTTATTACCTACTGGTTTGGGCTGTTACCAGATATATAAGCCTGAGTCCATTCACTATTCTTGAGTAGAATCTGATTTTGGGTCACCAAGTGTGTGTTGTAGACTGTCACCTATCCACCTAGAGAAGTAGTGGTGATAGTTGTGTGCACCAGATTCTAGTAGCAGCAGGGGTTCACACTCCAGGGGGGGCAGGATGCTGACAGGCTTTCCCCAAGTGTCAGTGAGGTAGGTGTGTCTCTATTCCTAAAGCACTTTGGTGGGTGGGCTCTGCAGCTGTACCTTAGGCCCCTGCTGCAAGTATCTCTACAGATTGGTAGGTGTCACCCTCCTTAGACCCCTAAGGCAGGAGGCTAGGTGGTCTGGGGGGAGCTTCAACCCTCAGTTCCCTATTGTGGGTCAGTGAGGACTCTGTTGAATATGCAGAGATATCAGCCCTGGAAAACATGTCTTTCCAGTAATCCACTAAAACAATTACAGTCAGATCCCTACCAGAAATGCCTTTGCATTATAATAGCCACCTTGTTCCCTGTAGGGATGAAAGCCCAAGACTGTGGATCACATATGCTTGGCTGGAGCTGGTTCTGTGTTTTTAATCCAATTAGGGAAGGATTTTTGGTCCCTGGGTTTTTTGTAGCTGTTTCTCTTAGGCCAGGGGAATGGGTTAGGAAAAGACCAAAAAGGAAGAAAAACCGCAGGGCAGCTCGCTGTCTGGCTCAGGAATTTCCAATGTTAATGAAGCCGCCTGGGAAGGGGAGGGGAGGGTTCAGGTAAACAGGAGAGAGTGGCACCCCAGAATATAGCCAAAGTTACTTATCTTGCTTGGGATGACTGTTTTATCTGAGATCCCGAGGGGCGCGTTGACTGTGTGAGCTGATGGGGTAGAGACTGCCCCCGAGGGTCAGGCCACATCCCGTGATTTGTGCTGTCTCAGAAGCTGTGGTTAGTTCCTCCGCTCCCAGTCCAAAGCCCCATGCCAATGTTCCCCGGCTGGGACGCCGCACTCCCAGCTCCAAAACCAGTCGCTGCCTCCTGGTGACTTCTCCTCCTGTCAGCCGTGTCGCTGTGCTGCCTGCGTGCACTGGCTGGGCTTCCCCTGAGGTCAGTTCAGGGGGCTAGGGCTGCACCCCATGTTCGCACCATCTCAGGATGCCCTGCTCATCTTCCCTGCGCCCAGTCCAAAGCCCGGTGCCAAGGTTTCCAGACTGGGACCCTGGCTCCAGGCTCCAAAAACAGTCGCTGCTTCCCCGTGGTTGTTCATTCTCAGTCTCTGTCACTCAGGTCAACTGTTTAGATCTGTGTTTGATGGTCAGGGTTCATAGATTGTCATGTATGTGATCAATTCACTTGTTTTTCTGAGTCTTTGTTGCAAGAGGGATCCGAGGTATCTTCTACCTAGTCAGCCATCTTGGCCCTGCCCCCGTGCAAGTTTTTGTACATGACTGTTAATAGCAGCTTTATTTGTAATAGCAAAAAACTGGAAAATCTGTATGTGTTTATCAGTAAGTGAGTGAATAAATAATCACATATCCATCCAATGGAATACTCTAAAGGAAAAAAAGCTGCTAAAACATTAAATAACTTGAATCAATATCAAAATAATTATTCTGAATGCAAAAAAGCCAAACAAAATAAACTATTTATTGTATTTTTCCTTTTAGATATAATTTTAGAAAATTCAAATTAATCTACATTGACAGAAAGCAGACCAGTGATTGCCTGGCCACAGAGTGAGAGATGGTAGAGCAAGGAATGTATTATAAAGGGGCATAAAAAAAACCTGGGGAATTATGGAACTATTTGTCATCATTACGGTTGTGAATATATATATATACACACACACACACATATATTTGCACACACAATAATACACGCACATACAGTCACATATAATGTATAAACCAGGTCATCAAGTCAATTCTGACTCATGACAATCCCATGTGCATCAGAGGGCAAATGTGCTCCATAGGGTTTTCAGTGGCTGAATTTTTAAGTAAATCACCAGGACTTTTTTCCAAAATGATGGAGTGAGAGAGAGATGGATAGATAGACGGATGGATGGATGGGCTGGCAGGCAGGTAGCTAGATAGATGAAAACATATCAAAATGTGGACTTTAAATATTTGCAGTTTATTGTACTTCAATATATCTCAGTGAAAGTAAAAATCTTTAAAAAGCTAGTAATAATAAAGACCTTCACATATTTAGTGTTAAAAAGGCTGGAGCCACTCCTTCTATAAACCTGATGCTAGCCCAATGAGCATAATTAAGCACATGAAAGTGAGAAATGAATAAGAGATAACAGGTAGGACCTCCATAAATATTCCATCCAGCCCCTGCTGTAAAAAAAAAAAAAAAAAAGTAGGTATAAAACATTACTATAACCCCTATTTCATAATGGAGATAATTGAGGACAAGAGTCCAGTAACTGACTTACATCATTCACTCAGGCCTACATAAACAAAAAAAACCCAAACCCAGTGCCATCGAGTCGATTCCGACTCATAGCGACCCTATAGGACAGAGTAGAACTGCCCCATAGAGTTTCCAAGGAGCGCCTGGTGGATTCCAACTGCCAACCCTTGGTTAGCAGCCATAGCACTTAACCACTCTATAGAGATAAAAGAAAACACTAAGCCATTCCGATCTATACCCATGAGATAGACTTTTCATTAAGCCATGTCACCCACTGGTGACATCATTATGTAAGGCCACACACCACACAAGGACATTTAAAACAGGAAGCCCCTGTTGAGGAAAATAGCCTGTGACTTTTCCAGAAAAAAAAAAAAATCCTACTATTTTGATTTTTGCAAAGACACTTCCGTTTGCTCTTTTCAGTTTTGATTTTATAAAAAGGAAATTATTTGTTAGATTCAGTGGAGATACTCTAATTTCATATTGACAGGATCTCTTTGGTTAGGCAACATTTGAAAAAAAAAGGGAGCAGGAGGAGATATCGTACAATAAAATATTCTATGTAAAAGCAGTCATGGTGAGAAAAAACTAAGACTCAGAGGTGGAAGCCTGCTTGTGATGCTCTAGGCCAGAAGGAGATGGGTAAAAGGTGTTGTATTGGGATAGGTTATGAAGCCTTAGAGGGAGACTCTATGGGCTACATTTATATAAAGTTTGGTAAAGAAAAATAAATACGATTTGCATTCAGGGAAACTTTGGTCTCAAATGGGGCAAGAAAAAAAAAGATTAACCTTAGTGAACAACTAACAGATGTTTAAATGAAGCAATAAGCTATCTTTCCCACGATGTGACTCCTGAGACCGTGTTCTGCTCATGTCTTAACTACCTCTGCAGTTCCAGGATATTATGTTTCAGACTGATTGATGATAGAAAATATCACTAAAAAAAGAGCATAGCTTCCATTTTCTGACTTTAGTAATAAGAACCATATTCTTTAACAGGTGGCGATATTCGAAATTCTACAGGGCACATATTAATTACCAGGATTAGTGATTTAAGCTCTTGATCACAAATGACAACACATGATTTTGGAGAGATGTACACTTCTGTTTAAGAGGCTTTAGGCATTAAGCCAAATTTACTTAATGTCTTCATTAATAATAGTTACAGAGTTCTTGAAGCAAAGAGTATCAGGTTGTAAGTTTGCTAAAATGGAACTTAGTAAAAACAACTTGAAAGTGATGTAATAGAGGTACATGAATTAAAGAAAGGAACCCACAAATCTCCAAAAACTGCTGTCTTAAGGTAGGTTTGTTGCTATGTATGGGATATTAATGGATAGCTTGTGAATTTTTTTCAGTATCATCCATAAACAAAACCAACCAATTGATTCATGGTGACCTCATGTCTGTCAGAGTAGAATTGTGCTCCATAGCGTTTTCAAAGACTGACTTTTTCAGAAGTAGATCACCAGGCTTTTGTTCCAAGGTGCCTCTTGGTGGACTGAAACCTCCAACCTTTCATTTAGCATCCAAGTGTGTTAACCAATTGTGCCACCCAGGAACTCCTAGTGGTATTTATAGTTACCTGTAAAATTAATCATTCTGGTTTACCCAGGACTGTCCCAGGTTTTTTTTTTTTTTTTGTCCCAGGTTTAGCACTTGAAAGTCCAGCATGCCGGAAACTTCTCAGTCCTGGACAAACCAGGATGGTATCTCACCCTATTTCTAGTACTCTTGAAAGTCAGTCTGATACAGATGGTTATGAACCATCTTTTTATTTTTTATTAAGAAATATTTTATGTCAAATAACATATAAACTATTAGCGGGTTACAATAAATGAACGCTACTGAACCCACCACCCAAATAAAAACATTGAAGTCACTGCTCTGAACTAGACCACTAAGCAACATCATTATAAATGGAGAAAATATTGCAGTTTTCAAAGATTTTCTTTTACTTGGATCAATAATCAATGCCCATGGTAGGAACAGTCAAGAAATCAAACAAGGTACTTACTGCATTGGGCAAAACTGCTGCAAGGAACCTCTTTAAAGTGTTAAAAAGCAAAGATGTCACTTTGATGACTAATGTGCCAATATGTGCAATACCCAAGTCATGGTATTTGCATGTGAAAGCTGACAATTAATTAAGAAGAGTGAAGAAATATTGATACATTTGAATTACGGTGTTGATGAAGAATATTGAATATACCATGGACTGTCAGAAGAATGAACAAATCTGTCTTGGAAGAAGTACAGCCAGAATACTCCTTAGAAGTGAGGATGGTGAGACTTTGTCTCACTCACTTTGGGCATGTTATCAGAAGGGAACAGTCCCTGGAGAAGGACATCATGCTTGGTAAAACAGAGCGTCAGGGAAAAAGAGGAAGACCCTTGATGAGATGGATTGACACAGTAGCTGCAACAAAGCAATCATTGTGAGAATGGCTCAGGACCGGGCAACGTTTTGTTCTGCTATACATAGGATCGCTATGAGTCGAAATGGACCCCAGGGCACCTAACAACATGTTTTCTGCCCCTTTCCCATCCTCCTGCCTCACTCAGAGGTTATTCCTTTGAGAAGTGATTTTACTACTTTACTGCTTTTCTTTTTACTTCTACTATTTGACCACAAATTTAAGTATACCGAAACACTATCTTTGTTAATACACATTATTTTTTAGAGCAGTGTTATGTTTACAGAAAAATTGTGCAGATACTACAGATACAGCGTTCCCATATGCTCCCGCTTGCTTCTATGCACTATATTGTTTTAGAATTTTGTATAAATGGTACCATACTGTGCAAATTGTTCTGGAACATGTATTTATTGTTCAAAAATTATGTGAAAGAATTTTATTTCTTTCTCCTTGTGAACATCCATAAAACAAGTTCATCTTCATTGCTGCAAATAATAAGTACTTATATAGTGCTTACTATGCTCCAGAAACTGTTCTAAGCTCTTTGAATATACTAGCTCTTATTTCTTACAAAACCCAAAGTGGTAGAAACTGTCATTATCACTATTTTATACATGAGCAAACTGAGAAATGGAGAGGTGAACTAAGTATAGAAAAATTAACGGTAGACCTTGAATTCAAATGCATAAAGTCTGACTTCAAGGGCTTCATTCTTAGACACTAGATAAGATGTCATATTTTACTCTACGAATACATGACAGGTATATCCATTATCCTGTCAATATGTATTTGGGTGATTTTCACATTTTTTTTCCTATTACAAACAATACTTGTGTGAACTTTCTTGTAATAGGTCTCCTGATTCAAACAAGCAAGGTGTTCTCTAGTGTATATGCCAAGCATCAAGAAATACGTGTTGTGTTCAGCATACTGAATGTTTTTGCAATATGGATATACCAATTTCTATTTCCTCCAGCACCATAGTTCCCTTAGCCCACGTTCTTTAAACCTCTTGTGTTGCCACACTTTTTTTTATGCCAGGCTGATGAGTGAATAATAATAACTCATTATGGTTTAACTTGCATATCCAGATTACTAATTAGATTGAGCGTATTTTCATAGTATTGGACAATTGTATATAACCATCTCTAAAATATTTATTTGTGTTCTTAGTTATTTTTTTCCATTTTGTGTTTTCACTTGATTTTTTTTGTTTTGGTGGACTTTTTCACTTTTTAAAAATAATATTAAAATGGTATAAAATTATTTCTTTTCTGTTTTCTGTTACATGTCTTATATAAAATGTATAAATATTTTTGTTGTTGTTAAGTGCTGTTGAGTTGGCTCTAATTCAGAGTGACCTTAAGTATAACGGAATAAAATATTGCCTATCCTGTGCCATCCTCACAATCATTGCTATGATTGAGCCCATTGTTGCAGCCACTGTCCCGATCCATCTCATTTTCTGCTGACCCTCTACTTTACCACTTTTTTCACTGACCCTCTACTTTACCAGACATGATGACCTACACGAGCAATTAATCTCTCCTGATGATGTGTCCATGGTAAATGAGAGGAAGCCTCACCATAGCTTGCTTCTATGGAGCATTCTGGCTATACTTCCTCCAGGAGACATTTGTTTGTTCTTCTAACAGTCCATGGTATAGTCAATATTTTTCAACAGCACCACAATATGAATGCATCAATTCTTCTGCCTTCCTTTTTTATTGTCTAGCTTTTGCATGCATATGAGGCAATGAAAAAGATTGTGGCTTTGGTCAGATGCACCTTAGTCATTGAAATAACATCTTTGCTTTTTAACACTTTTAAGTGGTCTTTTGCAGCACATTTTTGCAATGCAATACATCATTTTATTTCTTGACTGCTGCTTCCATGGGCATTGATTATTGAGCCAAGGAGAATTAAGTACTTGATAACTTTAATTTCTTCACCATTTATCATGATTGTTGTTTATTGGTCCAGTTGCAAGAATTTTTTTTTTTTTTTTTTTTATGTTCAGATATACTCCATACTGAAGGCTGCAGTCTTTTACCTTCATCAGTAAGTGCCTCAAATCATGTTCACTTTCTGAAAGAAAGGTTGAGTCATCTGTGTATCTCAGGTTGTAAATGAGTCTTCTTCCAATCCTGATGCCATGTTCTTTTTCATATAGCCTAGCTTCTAAAATATTTGTTCAGCATATATATTAAATAAACAAGGTGAAAGAATACAACTCTGTCACACACCTTTCCAGTTTTACACCATAAAGTATTCCCTTGTTCTGTTCAAATGACTGTCTCTTGATATATGTACAAGTTCTGCATGAGCACAATTAAGTGTTCTGGAATCCTCATTCTTTACAATGCTATCCAAAATTTGTTGTGATCCACACAGTCAAACGTCTTCACATAGTTGACAAAACACAGGTAAACATCTTTCTGCTATTTTCTACTTTAGGCCAAGATCCATGGCATCAACAGTGATATCTTTCATTGTATGTCATCTTCTGAATCTGTCTTGAATGTCTGTCCATTCTCTGTTGATGTACAGCTGCAGCTTTTTTTAATTGCTTAATTATCTTCAACAAAATTATGTTGGCATGTGATATTAATAATATTTTTATATATAAATATGTGTTGCAAATATCTCTGTTTTTAATGTCTTTTTATTTTTTCAATTTATGACAGTTGAGTTAATTATTCCAATATTGTCATTTAAAAATATTATCTAAGAAGTCCTTTTTCACCCTAAATTCCTATTTAAGTCTTTATTCCTCCTAGAATTGATTTTTGTTTATGGTATCAAGAGGCAATCAATTTTTTTAGCTATATGAGTTGGTTTTATAAAAATAGCCAATTTTTCCACAGAAATATATACCATTACTCCTGCTCTGTCATGTATTTAACATGTGTTTACATTTTTTTCTAAGCTCTCTACTTTCTTCCATGAGTTTATTTGTTCATTTATGCACCAACACCAATCTCTTTTAATGTAAGTATTTAATGTAACTATGAGACTTATTATGTGGCAAAGCAAGACTTCTCCTTATTCTTCTTCAAGTTTTTCTTGTCTAGATTAGGCAAGATGGCAGCATACAGTTGCTCCTTCACATTCCTTCACTACTATGCCAGAAGCCAACAAATGAAATTTAACACAGCCAGCAATCTTGGAATCGTGGACAGCAGTTGAAGCATTGGAGAAATGAGGTGAATGCTGAATCAGAAAAGAGATAAAGTAAGGATGGCAGGAAGGCTGAGATTCATTGAGTGCCCACAACATATCTGCCAACCTAGCTCAGTGTGGCCATTTTGTGATGGTGAATGATGGCACCCCTGAACAAAAAGCCCAGTGTGGGAACTACACTTAGGACACAGACTGGCTCAGAGATACAGGGTAAATAGCCTTAAAATGCAGCAGCAATGGATAAAGGAGTGTACTCTGTGAAAGACTGAGAGTCACATATTGGCACGACATAGATCTGAAACTGGGTAAACCTAGTAAAGTACAGATTGGACTCTGGGAAATCACAAATAGAGGACAGGAAAGCCTGAACGCACATGCTTGTGGAAGGGTACAGGGAAGGTATAACAATGTAGTTGAATGCTACTGTATCTCTCTGAGTACAGTGGCAGAAGAGTACTAAGACCCAGAACCACAGGGCTGCCATGGGACCCACCTATCAGCCAAGTCAAGAACCGTCCATCAATCAGGCAGTCCACTGGGAACCAACTGGATCCCCCTCCCCATGCTTGTGTAGGAAAGTCATGCAGCACTACTGGCCACCACAGGAAAGCCACACCCCAGCACAGCTGGCCTCAGTGGGAAAGCCACACCCTAGCACTTCTGATCAACAGTGGAAGGTCCTACCCCAATGTAATTAGCTGCAGCTGCAAAGTCTTGCTACAGTGCTATCGGCCAGCATGGAGAAGTCCTGCCCCAACATCACAGGTGATTCTGAATGAGCCCCCAGAGACTTAATTTTCCAAATCACCTAAAACCTGTGGAAGTATATTAGAACCTTGTATCATCAAAGGAAATGCCTGAGGCCCCACCACAGAAGAGAGGAAGGGGCACATGTCCCCAGAATTGTTGGGTTAGTACTGGAAGAACTAAAAGGACAAAATGCACTGTAGTGGAATTTAGGGGGAGAAGGAGGAAATAAAGTGAAAAAATTATAATCCCAGGAGAAAGAGAAGATTCTGAGTTCCAGATGACACAATAAAATACTCTAATTCAAGTCCAACAAAAAATTATAAGGCATACAAGAACACAGGAGAAGATGGACCAATTAAAAGAAAACCATGAAGAAGCAGAAATTAGTTCTAAGGAGGCCAGGTTAATGGGAAACATAGAGGACCTCCAGACAACAATGTTAAATATGTTCAAAAAAAGCAAAGAACACATAGAAAATAAATTATGGAAATCAGGAAACAAAGCAAGAAACTTGATAAGGAAATAGAAAATATTAAAAAGAACCAAAGAGAAATTCTGGAAGTGAGGGATGAAATAACTCAATTAGAAGATGCAAGGGAGGGATTTAACGGTAGATTTACATAGACAGAAGACAGAATAAAAATTGACGACAGGGTAACTGATTTATCAAGTCTCAAGAAAAGAACAAAGAAAAGTGAAAAAAGCCACTGCAATTGTGGGTCACAATTAAGAAATCCAATGTTAACATTTTTGAAATTCCAGAAGAATAAGACAGAAAGAAAAGGATAGAAAGAATTTCCCAAGATAAAATTACAAAGAATTCTCCAGATCTGAATAAGGGTCAAGCTTGCAAATCCAGGAAGATAGGCACACTCCAAACAAAAGGAATACAAAGAAGTCTATACTAAGACATTTTGTAATAAAATTACTGAAATCAAAACACATCTATTCCTCACTTATCAACTATCTCTTTATTCAGCATTTTGCATTTACAATAACAAAAAATCTACTATCCAACTATTCTGCACATTAACGATGTATGTCTAGCAGTAACAAAAGCTAAGGTGCAAGGTGAAAGTAACGTTAGCTGTGATGGTTAAGGTTATGTGTCAGCTTGGCTGGGCTATGGTTCTCAGTGGTTTGGCAGTTATGTAATGATGTAATTTGGCAGTTATATAGTGATGAAGTCATCCTCTATTTTGTGATCTGAAGTAGTCATTCTCCATTTATACATAATTCCTATTTTCACATAATGACCTGATGTTTGAAACCTAAGCATGTCAATAAGTGATCAGTGGGCGTACAAGAAGAAAGTTCTGAACACAGCAAGAAAAAAACACAGTATAACAAATAAGGGGTCTTTGATAAGAATTAGTATGGATTTTTCCTCAGAAACCCTGGTGGACAGGAGGTAATGGAATGACGTATGTAAAATATTGAAGGAAGACTATTGTCAACAAAGAATTTTTCACCCAGAAAAGTTGTCATTCAAAAATGAGGGAGGCATTAAGACATTTCTAAATAAATAAAAGTTGCAGGAATTTGTTACTATCAGACCTGCTTGGCAAGTATTGCTTAAGGGAGTTTTTCACATAAAAAGGAAAGAACACTAAAAAATACTCAAATCTGCACAGGAAAAGGAAAAGAAAAAAACAAACCAAAAAAAAAAAACCAGTAACTCCAATAAAGGTAATGACATTGGCAAATAAAAGGGTGAGTTGTCTGCTATTCCCAGGGAGTAAATTTAGTAGTTAATCCCACAAGCCATGCAACATCCAGTGCAATAAGAAATAAGTACAAATTTAACCTAATGGACATAGAATGAATAATGTTATAATTTATGTTACAGCATAAATTTTTGTGTGTTAATGCTGTATGCTACCTGTTTTTATGTTAAATGTTGAAATCAAGCTAAAATAAGTTGGTGCATTTGTAAGTTGTTAAATGTAAGATTTGTAATAACCACTAAGGAAATATTTAGAAAATATCAACAGAGAGAAAGAAGGAATAAATAAAGAAGAATCACCTTAAATTTAAATGGTTTAAACTTTCCATTCAAAAAGTAGAGAGTGACAGAATGGATTAAAAAACAAAACGAACAAACAAGCAAAAATGATCTATTCTTATGCTGTCTAAAAGAGACATACCCTAGGGCCAAGGATAAAAACAAACTCAAATTGAAAGGATGGAAAAAATTATTTCATGTGCTAGTAACCAAAAAAGAGTAGGGATAACCATACTGATATTACATAAAATAGATTTTAAATAAAGGGTTAACTCATCAAGAAGATATAACAATTATAAATATATATGCTCCTAACATCTGTGTTCCAAAATATATGAAACAAATACTGACAAATCTGAAAGAAGTAATAGACAACTTCACTATAATAGTCGTGGACTTAAATATACCATTTTCAATATTGGACAGAACATCTAAAAAGAAGGGAAATAAAGACATTTGGAAACCCTGGTGGCATAGTGGTTAAGAGCTACAGCTACTAACCAAAAGGTTGGCAGTTTGAATCCACCATGTGCTCCTTGGTAACTCTATGAGGCAGTTCTACTCTGTCCTATAGGGTTGCTATGAGTTGGAATCAACTCAATGACAATGGGTTTAGGTTTTTTTTGGTTTAAAGACATGGAGGACTTAAAAAGACCATAAACTAATTAGATCTATTGAACATGTATAGAACTCTTCACCCATCATCAGAACAATACACATTTTTCTCCTGTGCATATGGGTCACTCTCTAGAATAAACCATAGACTAGGCCACAAAACAAGTCTTAACCAATTTAAAAAGAATAAAATTATATTAAGTAGTTTCTCTGACCACAGAGGAATACTATTATAAACTAACAGCAGAAGGAAAACTAGAAAACACACAAATATATGAAAATTAAACAACGCACTACTTAACAACCAAAGGATCAATGCAGAAATCGAGAGAGAAATAAACAATATAGTTGTGTAGATAAACAAAAATGAAAACAGTCATACTAAAACATACGGGACACAGTGAAGGCAGTCCTTAAAGGATAATTTATAGCAATAAAAGCCTACATTAAGAAAGAAGAAAGATTCCAAATAAATAGTCTAACTTTACAACTTGAGGAACTAGAAAAAGAATAGTAAACTAAACCTAAGGCTACTAGAAGAAAAGAAGTAATAAGGATGAGAGCAGAAATAAAAGAAGTACAGAACAGAAAAACATAGAGAGAATTAAAAAACAAAAAACAGAAGTTGGTTCTTTGAAAAGATCAATAAAATTGACAAACTATTAGCTAGGTTGCCAGAAACAAAAAGAGAAGATGCAAATAAACAAAACAAGAAACTAAAACAGAGACATTACAAGTGACCCAATATAAGTAGAAAGGATCAAGACAGAATACTCTGTTGAACAATGGTATTCCAACAAACTTGGTAATTTAGATAAGATGGACAAATTTCTAGAAGCACATAACTGACCTACACTGACTCAAGAAGAAGTAGAAAAGTTCAACAGACCCATAATAAGTGAAGAGATTGAATCAATGATTAAAAATAAAATTAAATTAAAAAAAACCCCAAATTAAAGAAAGGGGCCATATGGCTTCATTGGGGGGAATTCTACCAATCATTTAGAGAAGAATTGACACCAATTCAGTTAAAATCACTCCAAAAAGTAGAGGAGGAGTTTACCCTAAAGCTTACTATGAAGCTAGCATTATCCTGATACCAAAGCCAGAGAAAGACACCACAAGAAAAGAAAACTACAGACCAATAACTTATAAATATAGATGCAAAATTCATAATGAAATACTAATGAACAGAATCCAACAGCATATTCAAAGAATTATACAACACGATCAAATGGAATTTATTCCAGGAACGCAAAGAAGGTTCAACATTAGAAAATCGCTCAACATAATACGCCATATTAATAGAACAAAGGAAAAGAACCACATGAACATCTCAGCGAACAAAGGAAAAAAAAAAAAGATGATCGTCTCAACTGACATGAAAAAGGCATTTAATAAAACACAACACCCTTTCTTGATAAAAACCCTCAACAAGATAGGAGTAAAAAGGAAGTTCCTCAATATGACTAAGGTGATTTATGGAAATCTAGCAGCCAATATTATCCTCAATGAAAAAAGATTGACATTTTTCCACTTAAAAATGAAAACAAGGCAAGGATGCTGCTCTTACCACTCCTACTCAATATTGTAGTGAAGGTCCTAACCAGAGCAATAAGGCAAGAAAAAGAAATAGAAGGTATCGAATTGGAAGGAAAATTTAACACTATCACTATTTGCAGATAACATAATTCTATACATAGAAAACCCCAAAGAATACACTAAAACACTTCTAGAGCTAATAGAGAAATTCAGCAAAATTACTGGATACAAAGTAAACACACAGAGAAAACAGTTGAATTTCTATAAAACAATAATGACAAATCTGAAAAGGGGATTAAGAAAATGACTCCATTTACAATAAAGTGTAAGAGAATAAAATACCTAAGAATAAGCTTACCCATGAATATGAAAAACTTATGCAACAAAAATTATAAAACACTGCTGAAAGGGGCTAAAGAAGATCTAAATAGATGGAAAGATGTTTCCTGCTTATGGACTGGAAGACCCAATATAGTCAAGGTATCAATATAATCCAAAGCCATCAATAGATTCAAAACAAAAAAATTTCAATAGCAATTTTTATAGAAATGGAAAAACAGATCCTCAATTTTACATAGAAAGGCAAGAGGACCCAAATAGCCA
This sequence comes from Loxodonta africana, assembly GCF_030014295.1. Taxonomy (NCBI): domain Eukaryota; kingdom Metazoa; phylum Chordata; class Mammalia; order Proboscidea; family Elephantidae; genus Loxodonta; species Loxodonta africana. The sequence goes on along the minus strand of NC_087346.1, from coordinate 60,641,472 downwards.
AATTGATTTTAAGAAGACGAAAGTAGAAGGTCTCACATTTCCAGACTTTAAAAAATATTATATAGGTATAGTAATCAAAACAGCCTGGTATTAGTTTAATGATAGACACGTAGGCCAATGGAATAGAATCGAAAACTAGAAATAAATCCATACACACGTGGCCAATTCATTTTCAACAAAGTTGCTAAGTCTGTTCAGTGGGAAGGAAGAGTCTCTTCAATAAATGCTGCTGGAAAACTGGATTTCCACATTCAAAGAAATGAAGCTAGATTCATACCTCACGCCATACATGAAAACTAATTCAAAATGCATAGATAAATGTTAAATCTTAAACCATAAAATTCTTGAAAGAAAACATAGTGGCAAAGCTATAGGACCTAATTTTTTTTCCAGTGATAAATTATCAAATACAGCAACAAAGACACGATCAGAAGAATCCTAAATAGACAATGGAGCTCTCATAAAAACTAATTAAGTTTATCAAAAGTCTTTTTCGGCACTTCCAGACAACACAGCGCTACAGATGGAAGCACCACACTGTTCCTCCACAGCAAAGACCCAAAAAAACTAAGTAAAACGGAGGCAGCCATCAGTCCTGGAACCCTAAGTGTCAGATGAAGAGATAGAGAACTCAACCAAGCACCAAACGGAATAAGAAACTGAGAAGAGAACAGAGCAAGGAGAGGTATGTGTAGAGGCCCTTATCAACTAATGCAGCACAGGCTCACCGTCTTGGACTCCTGTTGGAGATCAGCGGACAGGTAGTCCTGGAAAGCAGCTTCACGGAGCTCCCAGCAGGAGATGGAACACCCGGTAACCAGATATATGCTTTCCCACCCCTATCCTTCTCCCCCCATGCTCGACCTCCCCTGCTTCATAGCTGGCTGTGGTTGCTTGGCAGGTCAGGAAGTACAGGGTCCATGCTGCTTGGATTCACCCCACCCACATCGGAGATCAGTGGGCAGGGAGTATGGGAAAGCAGCTTCAAGGAGCTCCCAGCAGGTGACAGAGCACCTGGTAACCAGCGATATATGCTTTCCTCCTCATCTTTTTCCCCCATGCTGCTTGGCTTCCTCTGCTTTCCTCCAGTTGTAGTCTGTTGGCTGGGAGGCACTGGCTTTGGCCCCTTGCTTCTTGGATTTGCCACACCCACACAGGCCAGCTCCCAGAGTGTCCTTTGGTTTCTGGAATGGCACTGTGTGACATCTCTACCCTTTCCAGTCAGGCTGTACTGCAAGGCCTGGGGGCTACCTTCCCAGTCTGTGCAGCCACACCAGTGGGATCCCTGGGGGCTTTGCTTTTCTTTTTTCTAATTTTTATTTATTTATTTATTTTTCCCTATTTCTCAGTTTCTCATCTTTCCACTTCAATGGCAAGCTCCCTTAGCACTTTTTTTTTTTTTTTTTTTTTTTGGCTCCTGTTTCTCCTCTGTCCTCTTTCCTGTACCAATCTTAGCTCCACACATCACAACCTTCCCTCACCTTCTTGCCTACTTGCACCGTGGGCTGAACATCATATCCCCGAGCAGCACAGGCAAGGCCTACCAGAACCTGCCCTGTGCTGATTCCTGGCCCACCTTGTTGGCTCTAGTAAGTGAAACAAAGAACCCATCGCAGCCCCTCCACTTCAGCTGGACCTGACCTGCTACACCACAGCTAAGCGACCAGCTCTGTCCATTGTACAAAGAGGCGAAAACTATCATGCCCACAGATGAGCAAACAACCAGGAACAAACCTGCTCAGACACAGCTAAATAAAACAAAAAGCGTGACAAAACAAAAATATCTACAACCAATAAACAAACAAAATAACTATTGAATGTCCCAAAGACAGCAGACCATATATATATATATATATGTAAAAACAGGACAGGATGACTCCAGTAAGCATCCAAAATAAAACACCAGATAACTTTCCAGTAGAAGAAAGGAACTAGAATTGCCTGACAGGAAATTCAAATCTCTAATATTCAGAGCTATCCAAGAGTTGAAGCAGAAAGCAGACAAAAATGAGGGAAAAAAAAAAAAGGCAAATTCATGGAAAGGCAGACAAATTCATAGAAAATACTGACCAAAAAAAAAAAAAAAAAAAATGGAGGAATTCAGGAAAACAATACAGGAACAAAATGCCAAAAATAAACTCACTAGAAATCATACAAAAACAACAACTAGAAATCCAAAAGATAAACAAGTTTTCAGAAATGGACAGTTCCTTAGAAGGGCTGAGGAGCAAGTTTGAAATGATTGAAGACAGGATCAGTGAAATTGAAGACAAACACCTGGATATGGCTCTGTTTGAGGAAGAATCAGAAAAAAGAACAAGAAAAATGAGGAAACCCTGAGAGTTATGAGAGATACAATCAGAAGCAAAAATTTGTGAGCGATCGGAGTTCCAGAACAGGGAGAGAAAATGGGAAACACAGACAGGATCATTGAAGAACTGCAGACAGAAAACTTCCCTAATATCATGAAAGATGAAAAGCTCAACATCCAAGAAGCTAGACTCCTGCAAAAATAATACATGTGCAATTAGTGAAGTACTTTCTGAGCAAGAAGGGCATGGCTTCTCTATGTGTTCCAAAATAGCAGGATCTTCTAGTAAACTAAATGGGGAGCTCTGAGAAATTGCTTATACATTCTGATTTATATTGGGAGCACACATCAAATTTGTGGGAATGTGTTTTTTTGAGTCTCACTTTGATATGGAGGTAAAAGAAAGAGTGTCAAATATAAAATGATAATTTGTTACTATTTTATTTTAATACAAATTTATATAAAGAATCACAAAATGCAGGATCATATAAAATTAAAGTATTTTTTTAAATTAAATATCTCTGCTCCTATTTCTTTTTCTTTCTTTTTTTTTTTAATTGTGCTTTAGGTGAAAGTTTATGGCTCAAGTTGATTTCTCATACAAAAATTTATACACATATTGTTTTGTGACGTTAGCTGCAATCCCCACAATGTGCCAGCACTCTCCCTTTTTCCACCCTGAGTTCCCTGTGTCAATTCAACCAGTTCCTGTGTTTTCCTGCCTTCTCATCCTGCCTCCAGATGGGAGCCACCCATTTGGTCTCATGTATGCACACTCCTCACATGTATTATTTTTTGTTTTATGGTCCTGTCTAATCTTTGTCTGAAGAGTGGGCTTTGGGAATGGCTTCAGTTCTGAGTTAACAGAGAGTCTGGGGGTCATAGTCTTGAGGGTTCCTCCAGTCTCTGTCAGGCCGTTAAGTCTGGTCTTTTTATGTGAGTTTGAGTTCTGCTCCACACTTTTCTCCTGCTCCATCCAGGACTGTCTGCTGTGTTCCCTATCAGGGTGGTTATTGGTGGTAGCTGGGCATCATCTAGTTCTTCCGGTCTCAGGCTGGTGGAATCTCTGGTTTATGAGGACTTTTAGTCTCTTGGGCTAATATTTTTCTTGTGTCTTTGGTGTTCTTCATTTTCCTTTGCTCGAAGTAGATTGGGACCAATTGATGCATCTAAGATGGCTGCTCACAAGATTTTAAGAGCCTAGACACCACTCACCAAAGTGGAATGCAAAACATTTTCTTAATAAACTTCATTATGCCAATTGGCCTAGATATCCCCCCAAACCATGGTCCCCAGGCCCTAGTCCCAGCTACTCAGTACCTCAAAATGTTTGGATGTGTTCTGGAGAAAGTTGTCATTTTTTATAAAATACTGTTTATAAATTTTCCATAAAGTTGTAAGAGAGCTTACACTTCCAAAAAACCGAGAGTTTGTATATCTTTCAACTGTTTCAAAGACTGAAACTGTTGAGCTTACACTTCCAAAAAACCGAGAGTTCATATATCTTTCAATTGTTTTAAAGACTGAAACTGTTTCCAACTTACCATGCAAATATTCTTGTTCTAAAAACTCAGACTCCAAAAGAGCAAGTAGCATGTTTTTATTAATTATCAATTATTGTCTTACTCCAATAAAAATATTCAACTTCATAGTTTAAAATCTTCCACTTTATCCATTTATTACTAACTTTCTCCACACACACACACACACACACACAAAATAAATGGTTTTATATGCTTACAATGGGAAGATTCCTTTGGGATATGGTATGCTCAAGATGTGAAATGACAGGGAGATGCTGGAAAAGTAAATTAAAAACAGATAAGAACAATTTTATTTGAATTATTTTGCTTTTATTATTATTAGTATGGATTTTCTAGAGTTATTAAAAAGATGTGCAAATTTTCTACTTGTAAAATTTACTTTAGCAGATATGAACTCTTAAAATACACAAAAGTCTCCCTCTTAGGAAGACATCTGGCTACCCTGCATAAATAAACCAAGTTCCATATTGTTCTTCCATTACCACAGTAAAACAGACCAAAGCACTCTCCACTGGCAAAAAATTTACTCAGAAAATTAGTAGTCAATCACGTACCATATGACAGATTGGAACTTTCAAAGTTGAACTATGGTGCGATTCTCCTCTTGAATATTTTTTGATGATGATGATAATGATGATAGCAATGATCATAATGAAAAAAAAATCATTTATTAAGCAGGCATATTCCAGATGTCTTGGTTAACCAATCTTATTAAAGTCTTGCAATAACCCCATCTGAAATATAATCAGAATCTTGCATTTGAGGGTTATGAGTACATTAAATGAAATAATATAAGGAACATCTATGTGGTTTCAAATTTGCTCTAGTACTTCCTGTCTCCTTAGGAAAGCAAAACTTATGTTATTGAGAAATTATTTGCCACCAAATTTATTTGTACATTAGTATTGCCTTTTTATAAACAAAAAAGTGAAGCTAAATAGAGTAAATTAGAGTTTGCTAATTACACAGCCATGAAGTGGCACAGGCAAGATTTAATCTCAGATCAGTCTGTCTTTGAACTTACCATACAATTCACTAGCACCCTGGAATCGAAAAGGTAAGGAAATATTGTTTTAAAAATTCAAAACTTTGTAGGGAAAAAAGAAGTCACTTGGGGCGGGGGGAACACTGTGTTCTAATTTTTATTCTCAAAAAGATTCACTACTTATTTGTACAACAAATATTTACTAAGAATCTACCATTAGCAGACAATGTTCTAAACACTGAATATAATGTGGTCATTTGTGTCAAATAATACTGTGCAATCTAGTAAAATGAGGTGATGGTGATTTTATTGGGAAGTGTTAGCTCTCATTTAATATAAAAACTGCAAACTATTCTTTTAAAAAATAGAATGCACATTTAACGAACAAACTTGGTCCTTGCCCACATGGAGCTTTCATTTTAATTGAGAAGAGTGGCTTTAAATAAAGAAATCTTGAATATAAACATAAAAGTTAGTAGCAAAATGTCCTATGAATCAATTACCAAAAGACTGTTGTATTAGGGACCCTCTCCATTAAAAAAAACAAAAACAAAAAAAAACATTGCCTTCAAGTAGATTCCAACTCATAGTGACCCTATGGAACAGAGTAGAACTGCTCCACAGTGTTTCCAAGGAGCTGCTGGTGGATTTCAGCTGCCAATCTTTTAGTTAACAGCCAGGATCTCAACCACTGCGTCACCAAGGCTCCCTCCATAAAGTAGTGACACCTAAAATGTGACCTGAAGAATGAGTAGTAGTCAGGTGTGCAATAAATACATTAGGGACATTCCTAGCCCAAGGGGGAAAAATGTAACACATAAAATTGTTTGATGCCTTTGATGAAATAAAGAATACAAATGAGACTAGGGGAAAGTTAGTTTTGGAGAGAGGGTTATGGAATGAGATTGAAGCATGAGCACTGGTCAGACCCTATATGGAAAGTCATTGAAGACTTTTAAGGAGGGGATAACCGATTTACATTTTAAAAATTTAGATGGTTTAAAGGGTGATCAAGAGGTTATTTAAGAAGCTTTGCAATAATCCAGGCATAAGATAGTGGCGGCATGAGCACAGGTGGTGGCAGCATAGAGGGAGAGAGTAACTAGAATAAAGTCTTGTTTTGAATTTAGAATCAAATTGGTTAGATGTGGAGGGGAAGGAGGAAAAAAATCTCAGAATCAGGCATAATTGGTCTCAGGTGCCTGTGGAAAGTCCACACGAAAATGTCAGACATGTAGTTGGATTTGAGAATCTAAAGGAGCTAGCCTTGGCTGAAGGTAAAATTTTAGGACTTTTCGATCATACAAATGGTTTTTAAAGCCCTAGCAATAAATGGGACCATCAGCCCAAATTTGTCGAAAGAAATTTGTAGGATCCAGGACACAGCCCTGAGGTAATTTGACATACCTAAAAAAAGTGAAGGGGATGTAGAAGAATCTGTCTACAAGAGGAAATCAGAAAGTAGCATCTGTCACTATGAAATATAAAATGCTAAGTTAATGAAGGACGATTAATTAAAGAAAAAGAGTCTAAAGCAGAATAGTAAAGGTAGGATAAATAACTCTTCTGAAAAAGTAGCAACATCGAAGAAACAAACAGAATCTAAAAATATTAGAAAACCTGTCTCAATATCAAGGAGTAACAGATGTATCTACTATTACAGTGATTGTGCCTCGCCTTCCTGTTGAGAGATATTGTATATAGAAAAGACATGGCCATCACAGAAAAGCACTCACTGCTATTGGAAAGGATGGGAGTTTACAGAGACATCACCAAAATCCATTGCCATTGAGTTGACTCTGACTCACAGTGACCCTATAGGACAGAGTAGAAATTCCCCAGGGGGTTTCCAAAGCTGTAATCTTTAAAGGAGCAGACCGCCACATCTTTTGTCCTGTGGAGTGGCTGGTGGGTTCGAACCACTGCCCTTTCAGTTAGCTGTCAAACACTTTAACCATGGTGCCACCAGGGCTCTAACCATGGTGCCACCAGGGCTCTTCTTACAGGGGCATAGTAGTACCCTTACTGCAGATCCAAGTAGGAACAAAGGGCAAAGAGACCTGGATATACTTAGAGTCTTATTTACTGAGTCCCTACTATGTGCCAGGTACACTACCAAGTACTTTTTACTTTTTTAAAAAAAGTAACAAGATGTTTACTTGTGTTTTATTGACTGTGGAAAGGCATTTGACTGTGCAGATCATAACAAAGTATGGATAACATTGTGAAGAATTGGAATTCCAGAACACTTAATAGTGCACCAGAGGAACCTGTACCTACATCAAGAAGCAATTGTTCAAACAGAACAACGAGATACTTAGTGGTTTAAAGTCAGGAAAGGTGTGTATTAAGGTTGTATCCTTTCATCATACCTATTTAATCTGTGTGCTGATTAAATAATCTGAGAAGCTGGACTAGATCAGGATCAGGATTGAAGGAAGAGTCATTTAACAACCTGCTTTATGTAGATGACACAACCTTGGTTGCTGAAAGTGAAGAGGACTTGAGGCACTTACTGATGAAGATCAAAGACCATAGCCTTCAGTATGGGTTACACCTCAATATTAAGAAAACAAAAATCCTCACAACCAGACCAGTAAACAACATCATGATAAACGGAGAAAAGGCTGAAGTGGTTAAGGATTTTGTTTTACTTGGTTCACCATCAACAGCCATGGAAGGAGCAGTCAAGAAATAAAAAGATGCATTGCATCGAGCAAATCTGCTGCAAAAGACCTCTTTAAAGTTTTAAAACAGCATAGGTATCACTTTGGAGACTAAGGTGTTCTTGACTCAAACCATGGTGTTTTCAATAGCCTCATATGCATGTGAAAGCTTGACAATGAATAAGGAAGACCAAAGAAGAATTGAAGCCTTTGAATTGTGGTAGTGGTGAAGAATATCAAATATACCATGGACTGCCAAAAGAACGAACAAATCTGTCTCCGAAGAAGTACAACCAGAATGCTCTTTAGAAGCAAAGATGGTGAGACTACATCTCACACACACTTTGGACATGTTATCAGGAGGGATCAGTCCCTGGAGAAGAACATCATGCTTGGTAGAGAGTCAGTGCAAGAGAGGAAGACCCTCAACTAGAAGGATTGACACAGTGGCTGCAACAATGGGCTCAAGCATAACAACGATTGTGAGGATGGCATAGGACCTTGCGGTGTTTCATTCTGTTGTACGTAGGATCACTCTGAGTGGGAACCAACTCTATGGCACCTAACAACAACAATGACAAATCTCATTTAATCCTCAAAATAGCCCAGCATAAATATGAGGCAGTGCACTTAATTTCAGCTCTGCATTTGATTAACTTCATTTCCACTTTGATAAACTGAAATTTCTACCATGTTCACTGAATGTACAAAATGCACTCTGGGTCAGTTCTCAAGTGTTCAGTATTTCAAATGTCTTTTTTGTATTATTAAACAATTTCAAAATCCAATTAAAAGGGAAAACAAGCAATTAAAAAGAAAACATGTTCTTGCCACATGTCAGTCTCATTATTTGTTCAACATGTTTATCTCTAGCATCTAGAAAAAAAAAAAAACTCCATAAATAGCCATTTATTATTTCTTACCTGAATTTGTATTTCTTGTTCTCATCTAAGGAAACCTACACCTTAATCTTTCCTCTTTGTTCATATCTCATTTTCTAGTGATTATTTGTGTATTCCTGGGATCATTAAAATAAATTTTCTTAAACATAAACATGAAACACTATAAGGTTTTACCTTGTTTGTAAAAGAAAAAAAGATCCATCCATATAAGATAAGTAATATGTTTTCTAGGTCTAAGTTCATTCTCAAAAAGGTAAAATAAAAATCATACAGAATATCTGTCAAGATATTGGATTTTTAAATAAAGGGGTGTAGTATTAATCAGTGATACCAACACAAGGCTAAATTCATATTTCAATAAAGGATGTCAACTCAAAGCGTCACCTACCCCTGAGATTGAATTTGGTCCAACACATCTCTTAAAATATCTTCCAAAATCAATACAACCTTGGATTATACCATCAGAACTGATCATGATTTATTTCCCTAATTTCACCAAGATTATCAAGTTTCCATACTTTCATGAAATTATACCTTAGTTTAAATTCCAGACTCACAGCAAAGACATTCTTAGTACCCTCTTAACCATTTACTAATATGGTTTCCCCACTTGAAATCCTTTCGCTTCTGTTTAACTTATCAGTTCCTCAAGGCCTGTTGCACGCTTTATCTTCTTCATCACACATTCTCTATTTCAATTGCTATAGATCTCTTTTCTTCGTTCACCAATAAAATTATTTAGTCAACATATATCTAGTGAGCACAAATGAGATATCTGGCACTGTACCAAATTGTGGGAAGTTAGAATTTAATTACTAATGAATGTATTATTACAAACTAAGTCCTCAGAAGGAAAAAGGGCATGATAAAATGATAAAATACAGCCAAGGAACCTGACCTAGCCTGGGAAAGTTCAGGAAGCTGGCAACTGCTCTGAGATGGATGGATGAATTGGGTTTATTTAGGCAAATGGATTTGGAGGTGGAAAAGGCATTCCTAAATGATCTTAATCATCATTATGTCAACCATACATCAAGCTTTGCTAAGAATCAATTATCTCATTTTTTGTTAGTTATGTTTTGTGTATATCTAATTTTTGTTTGTTTTTTCTCCTTGAAAGATTTCTTGATGCTAAAGTCCATGTCTCATATATTTTGATGACCATAGTTCACCACCCACAATAATTTAAAAGTGCTAAGTGTAGATCAAGTGCTAGATCGAGTGCTCAATAATTTTTAGAATCAAATTAGTACATTTGTTTTTTACTCATTTGTGAAATGTTTAATCTGAAATGTTTTCTACCTTGAACTTGCAGTTCGAATAAAAATCCACCAACCCCAAGGAAAGCATGGAGTGAAATAAGGAACTTCATTTGAAGTAGTGGTTCACATTTGTTTTTTTTTAAGTCATTGTTCCATTTCTTCATCATCTGCATTCCCACTGGAAAAAAAAAAAAAAAAAACCACTACCAGGTGAAAATTCTACTTCCAGAATGGTTTGTGTCCTGAGGAGATATTACAAGAGAAGTATAAAAACATATGCCACATGAATTCCACTGCAGGGTTATTCATAATAGAAAATAGCAATAAACCAAATGTGAATACAGTATGAGACAGCAATAATATGTTAAAATATAGCCACTAAAATTAATAGTTATTAAAAAGAAACTGCACCATCTTGAAAAGTGCTTTTGATAAGGAAAAACTAAAAGCTTAAGTTTCTATCCCTTCAATGATTATAGTATATAAACAATGATTACTATGATGTTAAATGTATGTAAGAAGCCCTGGTGGTGCAGTGGTTAAGCACTCGGCTGCTAACCAAAAGGCTGACAGTTCGAACCCACCATCTGCTCCTTGGGAGAAAGATATGGCAATCTGCTTCTGTAAAGATTACAGCTTTGGACACCCTATGGGGCAGTTCTATTCTGTTATATATGGTCACTATGAGTTGGAATCGACTCAATGGGACATAACAACAATAAATCTATATAAGGATGTATTCAAGAACTGAAATATGGAAGATAAAAACATTATTTGTTAGAATGACCGATCTATTAGTGTTCATTTTTATAACTTTTCTTTTTATAGTAGTTGGTGCCAAGTGCACAAGTGTGCTGTAGTATAATTGCCCACTCCTTCGGCGTCTCCAAAGGTACTCATGGACATAACAGCTGCTAATGGACAAAGAGTAAAGTATGTGCCTTAGTGGGAGACGATTGCCCTCTGAGAGACCAAAACATTTATTGTTTTATCTTGGTGGGATAAAGGAGGAAGGACAGTTTGCTCATGCCGGTAAGTCTAGAATCTCCTGATGTTCATTCACCCTAAATAGCTGCAATGAGTAATGCTCACTGCCCTCAGGGGAGCTTCCCCTTTGATTACCCATTTTACCATTTATTACCGTTTTCCTCTACTCTCTTTTTGTACATGTGTTTGGCATGTAGTCATTGCAGCTTACTAGTATGTTCACCCTGGGAAAGAGGGGCTTCTCCCATGATGCAAAGTGGGGCATGCATGGACACAGTTGGCATGGAGGCCTAGCTTTGTGGAACCTTGGCTGATAATAATGCTTGCTGGTCTATTCATGCCCATCCTGTTTATTAAGTGAGTAATAAATGCCTGTTGATGAAGACATTGGAACAGTGTCTGGTCTGTGCTCCAAACAATGCCCTTTGGTGACTCCTGGTTACATACAGTACCCCAACCACTTTTTATGCTTCTGGAGTTCTTTGCAAAGGTTGTTGTTGTTAGGTGCTATCGAGTCAGTTCTGATTCATGTTGTTGTTGTTAGGTGTTGTCAAGTTGGTTCTGACTCATAGAGACTTTATGCACGACAGAATGAAACACTACACAGTCCTGCAACATCCTCGCAAATGTTGCTATGCTTGAGTCTATTGTTGCGGCCATTGTGTCAATCCATCTCATTGAGGGTCATCCTCTTTTTTGCTGACCCTCTCTTTTACCAAGCATGATTTCCTTCTCCAGGACTGATCCCTCCTGACAACATGTCCAAAGTATGTAAGATGCAATCTTGCCATCCTTGCTACCAAGGAGCATTCTGGTTGTACTTCTTCCAAGACAAATTTTTTCTTTCTTTTGGCAGTCCATGGTATATTCAATATTCTTTGCCACTACCACAATTCAAAGGGGTCAATTCTTCGGTCTTTTTTATTCATCGTCCTGCTTTTGCATGTATATGAGGCGACTGAAAACACCACGGCTTGGGTCAGGTGCATCTTAGTCCTCAAGGCGACATCTTTGCTTTTTAACATTTTAAAGAGATCTCTTGCAGCCAATTTGCACAATGCAACTCGTCTTTTGATTTTATGACTGCTGCTTCCATGGGCGTTCATTGTGGATCTGAGTAAAATAAAATCCTTGACAACTTCTATCTTTTCTCTGTTTATCATGATGTTGCTTATTAGTCCAGTTGTGAGGATTTTTGTTTTCTTTATGTTGAGGTGCAATCCATACTGAAGGCTTAAGTCTTTGATCTTCATCGGTAAGTACCTCAAGTCCTCTTCACTTTCAGCGAGCAAGGTTGTGTCATCTGCATAACGCAGGTTGTTAATGAGCCTTCCTCCAATCCTGATGCCCTGTTCTTCTTCATATAGTCTAGTCCAGCTTCTCAGATTATTTGCTCAGCGTATAGATTGAATAGGTATGGTGAAAGGATCCAATCCTGATGAACACCTTTCATGACTTTAAACCATGCAGTAGCCCCTTGTTCTGTTCGAATGACTGCCTCTTGGCCTATGTACAGATTCCTCATGAGCACAGTTAAGTGTTCTGGAATTCCCATTCCCCACAATGTTATCAATAATTTGGTATGATCCACACAGTTGAATGCCTTTGCATAGTCAATAAAACTCAGGCAAACATCTTTCTGGTATTCTCTGCTTTCAGCCGGATCCATTCTGACATCAGCAATGATTTCCCTGGTTCCATATCCTCTTCTAAATCTGGCTTGAATTTCTCGCAATTCCCAGTCAATATACAGCTGTAGCTTCTTTTGAATGATCTTCAGCAAAATTTTCCTTGCATGTGATATTAATGATACTGTTCAATAACTTCTGAATTCAGTTAGCTCATCTTTCTTGGGAATAGGCATAAATATGGATCTCTTCCAGTTGGTTGGCCAGGTAGCTGTCTTCCAAATTTCTTGGCATAGACGAGTGAGTGCTGTATCCATTTGTTGAAATATCTCAGTTAGTTTTTACTCAATTCCCGGAGCCTTGTCTTCAGTGCAGCTTGGACTTCTTCCTTCAGTACCATTGGTTCCTGAGCATATGTTACCTCCTGAAATGGTTGAAATTTGACCAATTCTTTTTGATATAGTGACTCTGTGTGTTCCTTCCATCTTCTTTTGATGCTCCCTGTGTCATTTAATATTTTCCCTGTAGAATCCTTCAATATTGCAGCTCAAGGCTTGAATTTTTTCTTCAGTTCTTTCAGTTCAAGAAATGCTGAGTGTGTTCTTTCCTTTTGGTTTTCTATCTCCAGGTCTTTGCACATGTCATTATAATACTTTGTCTTCTCAAGCCACCCCTTGAAATCCTCTCTTCAACTCTTTTACTTCATCATTTTTTTCTTTTCTTATCTACTGGACATTTAAGAGCAATTTTCAGAGTCTTTTCTGACATCCAGTTAGGTCTTTTCTTTCTCTTCCGTCTTTTTAATGACTTCTTGCTTTCTTCATATATGATGTCCTTGATGTCATTCCACAACTTGTCTGGTCTTGGGTCATTAGTGTTCAGTGTGTCAAATCTATTCTTGAGATGGTCTCTAAATTCAGGTGGGATATACTCAAGGTCACACTTTGGCTCTTATAGACAGCCTATATACAACAGAATGAAACACTGCTCAGTCCTGCAGCATCCTCACAATTGTTATTATGTTTAAGCCCATTGTCGCAGCCACTGTGTCAGTCCATCTCTTTGTGGGTCTTCCGGTTTTTCCCTGATTGTCTCCTTTACCAGGCATGATGTCCTTCTCCAGAGACTGATCCGTTCTGATAACATGTCCAAAGTATATGAGATGAAGTCTTGCCATCCTTGCTTCTAATGAGCGTTCTGGCTGTACTTCTTCCAACACAGGTATATTCTTCAGTAACACCATAATTCAAATGCATCCATTCTTCTTTGGTCTTCCTTTTTCATTGTCTAGCATCATGGCTTGGTTCTGGTGTACCTTAGTTCTCAAAGTGACACCTTTGCTTTTTAACACTTTAAAGAAGTCTTTTGCAACAGATTTGCCCAATGGAATGCATCGTTTGAATTATTGACAGCTGGTTCCATGGACGTTAACTGTAAACTCAAGTGAAATGAAATCCTTGACAACTTCAATATTTTCCCTGTTTATCATGATGTTGCTTATTGGTCCAGTTGTGAGGGTTTTTGTTTTCTTTATGTTGAGGTGTAAACCATACTGAAGGCTGTGGTCTTGTCCTCTTCACTTTCAGCAGCAAGGTGTGTTATCTGCATAACAGAGGATGTTAATGAGTCTTCTTCCAGTCCTGACTTCCCATTTTTCTTCAAATAGTCCGGCTTCTTGGATTATTTGCTCAGCATATGGATTGAATAAGTGTGGCGAAAGGAAATAACCCTGCTGGACACCTTTCCTGATTTTAAGCCACACAGTATCCCCCTGTTCTGTTCGAACAGCTGCCTCTTGATCTATGTACAGTTTCTGGATGAGCACAATTAAGTGTTCTGGAATTTGCATTCTTCATAATGTTGTCCATAATTTGTTGTGATCCACACAGTCGAATGCCTTTGCATAGTCTATTTGTCATTCCTGGAGTAATATACCTTATGATTATCTGATTTAAAATGGCCAATACCAGTTCATTTCAGCTCATTAATGTCTAGAATATCAATGTTAATGAGTTCCATTTCATTTTTGACAACTTCCAATTTTCCTAGATTCATACTTCTTACATCCCATATTCTGGTTATTAATGTATGTTTGCAGTTGTTTTTTCTCCTTTTGTGTCATGCCACATTAGCAAATGAAGGTCTCAAAAACTTAATTCCATCCATGCCTTAAGGTCAGACTCTACTTTGAGGAGGCAGCTCTTCCCCAGTCTTTTTTTGAGTGCCTTTCAACCCGAGGGGCTTATCTTTTGGCACTATATCAGACAGTGTTCCACTGTTATTTACATAGCTTTCACTGGCTAATTTTTTCAGAAGTGGACAGCTAGGTCCTTCTTCCTAGTCTTTCTTTGTCTGGAAGCTCAGCAGAAGCTGGTCCACCATGGGTGACCCTGCTGGTATTTGAAATACAGTAACATGCAACCCACTACTGTAGGACAAACTGACAGATGTGTGGGGTTTATGAAGGTAATAGTCCAATTTTAATGCATTTAGCCTTAAGCTAGGAGACTTTTGAAATGTGTGAAGCTCAAGAACCCTGAGCTGGAGCCTCATTATTGTGTAGAATGAGCATTGTGTTAGGGAATATCTCCTGGGTGTGTGAATTTTGTAAACTTTTAACAGGTTTGCCTTTATTTCTGTGAGATAAGCCTCCTGACTATATCTCCCAGTTACTACGTTCTCCTGAGAATGTACTTATCTCAAGAAAAAGCTATTCCTAGTCTTCATTCAGTCATAGTGGCCATTTTCTCCTTGATGGCCTTTCACTGCTTGTAAGTGTTACTGGCTCCCAGCTCTGCTTAGAGTTTTTGCCCTGCAATCTTTAATGGGTGGTTTTCTAGCCCCTGAACAGCAAGTAATGCATTCACAATAAGGAATAATGCATTGCAGTGGTACTTTTCAAGAGGCTTGAACTTGACGTTATTCTTACCCCACATCCAATCTTAGGGACCAATAATTGCTTCTAGGTGTGGCAGGTGGAATGCACTGCTACATCGAGCAGGTCTGCTATATTCCAGGGCAGCTGTTTCTGTTTCTTAGCTGCTAGTACTACTTTTGTTGTAATGAAGAATATATAAAAAAAAAAAAAAAATGAAGAACATATAGTAGGGTTATTTTTTCTGAAATTCAAATTCCTTTAGTTTTATTTATTCAGATTGTAGGAACTACTTTTGCAGCAATGAAGAATGCATTGTAGTGGTAATTTTTCTGAGATAAAAAATCTCGGGGGATTCTGCTGCTGATAAATTAGATTTTCTTGGGGGGGTTCAAGATGGCTGACTAGGTAGACGCTACCTCAGATCCCTCTTGCAACAAAGACTCGGAAAAACAAGTGAATCGATCAAATACATGACAATCTACGAACCCTGAACAACAAACACAGATTTAAAGAGTTGACCTGAGTGACAGAGATGGAGAATGAACAACTACGGGGAAGCAGCAACTGTTTTCAGAGCCTGGAGCCAGCGTCTGAATCAGGTAACCTTGGCGCGGGGCTTTGGACTGGGTGCAGGGGAGCTGAGCAGGACATCCTGTGAAGGTGCAAACACGGGGCGCAGCCCTACCCCCCTGAACTGATCCCAGGAGGGGGCCCAGCCAGTCTGCATGGGCATGTGGCAAAGCAGCTGGCAGGAGGAGAAGTCCCCGGGAGGCAGTGACTAGTTTTGGAGCCGGGAGTGCAGCCTCCCAGCCGGGGAACCTTGGCGCTGGGCTTTGGACTGGGCACAGGGAAGCTGAGCACAGCATCCTGTCAAGGTGCAAACACGGGGAGCAGACGTACCCCCCGAACTGACCCCAGGAGGGGGCCCAGCTGGTCAGCGCTGGCGGCGCAGTGACGCAGCTGGCAGGAGGAGAAGTCGCTGGGAGGCAGTGACGGGTTTTGGACCCGGGAGTGCAGCATCCCAACTGGGGAAACTTGACGCTGGGCTTTGGACTGGCAGCAGAGGAACTGGCCACGGCTTCTGCGGGCCTGACCCTCTGGGGCAATCTCTACCCAGCCAGCACACATAGGCGACACACCCTTCGGGAATCTCAGATAAAATAGTCATCCCAAGCAAGATAAGCAACTTTGTATATATTCCGGGGTGTACTCTCTCCTGTTTTTCTGAACCCTCCCCTCCCCTTCCCAGGTGGCTTCATTAACATTGGAATTTCCTGAGCCAAAGGGAGAACGGCTCCACGGCTTTTCTTTTCACTTTTTTTGGGGGGTCTTTTCCTAACCCATTCTTCCGGCCTGAGAGAAGCAACCACAAAAAACCGAGGGACCAAAAATCCTTCCCTAATTGGACTAAAAACACAGAACCAGCTCCAGCCAAGCATATGTGATCCATATCTCGGGCTTTCATCCCTACAGGGAACAAGATGGCTATTATAATGGAAAGGCATTTCTGATAGGGATCTGACTGCATTTTTTTTTAGTGGATGTACTGGAAAAACAAGTTTCCCAGGTCTGATATTTCTGCGTATTCAACAGAGCCCTAACTGACCCACAATAGGGAACTGAGGGCTGAAGCTCCCCCCAGACCACCTAGCCTCCTGCCTTAGGGGTCTAAGGAGGGTGACACCTACCAATCTGTAGATGTACTTGCATTGGGGGCCTAAGGTACAGCTGCAGAGCCCTCCCACCAAGGTGCTTTAGGAATAGAGACACACCTACCTCACTGACACTTGGGGGAAGCCTGTCAGCATCCTGCCCCCCTTGGAGTGTGAACCCCAGCTGCTAATAGAATCTGGTGCACACAACTATCACCACTACTTCTCAAGGTGGATAGGTGTTAGGGTGCAGCACACAATCGATGATGCAAAATCAGATTCTACTCAAGAATAGTGAATAGACTCAGGCATATATATCAGGCAACAGCCCAAATCAGCTGGTAATAGGTCATAAGTAAGTCAAGGGCTACAACAAGACAGCACAATCTAGTAGCCCATCCACGTATATTGAAAGAAAACAAAACAAGATAAGACTCAGTGAGCAAATATAGAATAAGTCACTACAATATCTTAGTGATGGCTCAGAGACAGCAGTCGATATCAAACCACGTAAAGAAGCAGACCATGACAGCTTCTACAACCCCCTCCCAAAAAGAATCAAAATCTTTCCCAAATGAAGATACAATCCTGGAATTATCAGATACAGAATATAAAAAACTAATTTACAGAATGCTTCAAGACATCAGGGATGACCTCAGAAACGAAATAAGGCAAACTGCAGAAAAAGCCAAGGAACACACTGATAAAACAGTTGAAGAACTCAAAAAGATTATTCAAGAACACAGTGGAAAAATTAATAAGTTGCAAGAATGCATAGAGAGACAGCATGCAGAAATCCAAAAGATTAACAATAAAATTACAGAATTAGACAACGCAATAGGAAGTCAGAGGAGCAGACTCAAGCAATTAGAATGCAGAGTGGGAAATCTGGAGGACAAGGGAATTAACACCAACATAGTTGAAAAAAAATCAGATAAAAGAATTTAAAAAAATGAAGAAACCCTAAGAATCATGTGGGACTCTATCAAGAAGGATAACTTGCGTGTGATTGTAGTCCCAGAACAGAGAGGGAGGACAGAAAACACAGGAATAACAGTTGAAGATCTGCTGACAGAAAACTTCCCTGACATCATGAAAGACGAAAGGATATCTATCCAAGATGCTCATCAAACCCCAGTTAAGATTGATCCAAAAAGAAAAACACCAAGACATATTATCATCAAACTTGCCAAAACCAAAGATAAAGAGAAAATTTTAAAAGCAGCCAGGATAAAAGAAAGGTCTCCTACAAGGGAGAATCAATACGAATAAGTAGACTACTCAGCAGAAACCATGTAGGCAAGAAGACAATGGGATGACATACATAGAGCACTGAAGGAGAAAATCTGCCAGCCAAGGATCATATATCCAGCAAAACTCTCTCTGAAATATGAAGGTGAAATTAAGATATTTACAGATAAACACAAGCTTAGAGAATTTGCAAAAACCAAACCAAAGCTACAAGAAATACTAAAGGAAATTGTTTGGTCAGAAAACAAATAATATCAGATACCAGCACAACACAAGGTCACAAAACAGAGCATCCTCATATCAACTCAAATAGGGATATCACAAAAACAAATTAAGATTAATTAAAAAAAAAAAAAAAAACGCTCAAAACAGGGAATCATTGAAGTCAATATGTAAAAGATTAAAATAATCAAAAAGAGGGACTAAATACAGGTGGCATAGAACTACCATATGCAGAGAGATACAAGGCGATATAGGACAATACAAGTTAGGTTTTTACTTAGAAAAAAGGGGTAAAGATTAAGGTAACCACAATGAGGTATAACAACTCCATAACTCAAAATAAAAACCAAGAAAAACTTAACGACTCAGCAAACATAAAGTCAAATACTATGAAAATGAGGATCTCACAATTTACAAAGAAAAATATCTCGGCACAAAAAAGTAAGTGGAAAAAAGAAATTGTCAACAATACACATAAAAAGGCATCAAAATGACAACACTAAACACTTATTTATCTATAATTACGCTGAATGTAAATGGACTAAATGCACCAATAAAGAGACAGAGACTCTCAGACTGGATAAAGAAACACGATCCGTCTATATGCTGCCTACAAGAGACACACCTTAGACTTAGAGACACAAACAAACTAAAACTCAAAGGATGGAAAAAAATATATCAAGCAAACAATAAGCAAAAAAGACCAGGAGTAGCAATATTAATTTCTGACAAAATAGACTTTAAAGTTAAATCCACCACAAAGGATAAAGAAGGACACTACATAATGATAAAAGGGACAATTGACCAGGAAGATATAACCATACTAAATATTTATGCACCCAATGACATACATGCAAGATACATAAATCAAATTTTAACAGAACTGAAAAGTGAGATAGACACCTCCACAATTATAGTAGGAGACTTCCACACACCACTTTCGGAGAAGGATAGGACATCCAGTAAGAAGCTCAATAGAGACATGGAAGACCGAATTGCTACAATCAACCAACCTGACCTCATAACAAAATTGATAAACCATTGGCCAGACTGACTAAAGAAATGCAGGAAAGGAAACAAATAACGCGAATAAGAAATGAGAAGGGCCACATCACAACAGCCCCAACTGAAATTAAAAGAATCATATCAGATTATTACGAAAAATTGTACTCTAACAAATTTGCAAACCTAGAAGAAATGGATGGATTCCTAGAAAAACACTACCTACCTAAACTAACACAATCAGAAGTAGAACAACTAAATAGACCCATAACAAAAAAAGAGACTGAAACGGTAATCAAAAAACTCCCAACAAAAAAAAGCCCTGGCCCGGATGGCTATACTGCAGAGTTCTACCAAACTTTCAGAGAAGAGTTAACACCACTACTACTAAAGGTATTTCAAAGCATAGAAAATGACGGAATACTACCCAACTCATTCTATGAAGCCACCATCTCCCTGATACGAAAACCAGGTAAAGACATCACAAAAAAAGAAAATTACAGACCTATATCCCTCATGAACATAGATGCAAAAATCCTCAACAAAATTCTAGCCAATAGAACTCAACAACATATCAAAAAATAATTCACCACGACCAAGTGGGATTTATACCAGGTATGCAAGGCTGGTTTAATATTAGAAAATCCATTAATGTAATCCACCGTATAAATAAAACAAAAGACAAAAACCACATGATCTTATCAATTGATGCAGAAAACGCATTTGACAAAGTCCAACACCCATTTATGACAAAAACTCTCACCAAAATAGGAATTGAAGGAAAATTCCTCAACATAATAAAGTGCATCTATACAAAGCCAAGAGCCAACATCACTCTAAATGGAGAGAGCCTGAAAGCATTTCCCTTGAGAACGGGAACCAGACCAGGATGCCCTTTATCACCACTCTTATTCCACATTGTGCTAGAAGTCCTAGCCAGAGCATTTAGGATAGACAAAGAAATAAAAGGCATCCGGATTGGCAAGGAGGAAGTAAAATTATCTCTATTTGCAGATGACAGGATCTTATACACAGAAAACCCTAAGGAATCATCCAGAAAACTACTGAAACTAATAGGAGAGTTTGGCAGAGTCACAGGTTATAAGACAAACATACAAAAATCACTTGGATTCCTCTACATCAACAAAAAGAACATCAAAGAGGAAATCACCAAATCAATACCAGTCACAGTAGCCCCCAAGAAGATAAAATACTTAGGAATAAATCTTACCAAAGATGTAAAAGACCTATACAAAGAAAACTACAAAGCACTACTACAAGAAATTAAAAAGGACATACTTAAGTGGAAAAGCATACCTTGCTCATGGATAAGAAGACTTAACATAGTAAAAATGTCTATTCTACCAAAAGCTATCTATACATACAATGCACTTCCAATCCAAATTCCAATGTCATTTTTTAATGTGATAGAGAAACAAATCACCAACTTCATATGGAAGGGAAAGAAGCCTCGGATAAGCAAAGCGTTACTGAAAAAGAAGAAGAAAGTGGGAGGCCTCACTCTACCTGATTTCAGAACCTATTATACAGCCACAGTAGTCAAAATAGCCTGATACTGGTACAACAACAGACACACAGACCAATGGAACAGAATTGAGAACCCAGATATAAATCCATCCACATATGAGCTGCTGGTATTTGACAAAGGACCAGTGTCAGTTAATTGGGGAAATGATAGTCTTTTTCACAAATGGTGCTGGCATAACTGGATATCCATTTGCAAAAAAATGAAACAGGACCCATACCTCACACCATGCACAAAAACTAATTCCAAGTGGATCAAAGACCTAAACATAAAGACTAAAACGATAAAGATCATGTAAGAAAAAATAGGGACAACCTTAGGAGCCCTAATACAAGGCATAAACAGAATACAAAACATTACCAAAAATGACAAAGAGAAACCAGATAACTGGGAGCTCCTAAAAATCAAACACCTATGCTCATCTAAAGACTTCACCAAAAGAGTAGAAAGACCACCTACAGACTGGGAAAGAATATTCAGCTATGACATCTCCGACCAGCGCCTGATCTCTAAAATCTATATGATTCTGTCAAAACTCAACCACAAAAAGACAAACAACCCAATCAAGAAGTGGGCAAAGGATATGAACACACACTTCACTAAAGAAGATATTCAGGCAGCTAACAGATACATGAGAAAATGCTCTTGATCATTAGCCATTAGAGAAATGCAAATTAACACTACGATGAGATTCCATCTCACTCCAACAAGGCTGGCATTAATCCAAAAAACACAAAATAATAAATGTTGGAGAGGCTGCGGAGAGGTTGGAACTCTTATACACTGCTGGTGGGAATGTAAAATGGTACAACCACTTTCAAAATCTATCTGGAGTTATCTTAAACAGTTCGAAATAGAACTACCATACAACCCAGAAATCCCACTCCTCGGAATATACCCTAGAGAAATAAGAGCCTTCACACGAACAGATATATGCCCACCCATGTTTATTGCAGCTCTATTTACAATAGCAAAAAGCTGGAAGCAACCAAGGTGTCCATCAACGGATGAATGGATAAATAAATTGTGGTATATTCACACAATGGAATACTACGCATCGATAAAGAACAGTGATGATCTGTGAAACATTTCATAACATGGAGGAACCTGGAAGGCATTATGCTGAGCGAAATGAGTCAGAGGCAAAAGGACAAACATTGTATAAGACCACTATTATAAGATCTTGAGAAATAGTATAAACTGAGAAGAACACATACTTTTGTCATTATGAAGGGGGGAGGGAGGGAGGGTGGGAGAGGGTTTTTTACTGATTAATTAGTAGATAAGAACTGCTTTAGGTGAAGGGAAGGACAATACTCAATACATGGAAGGACAATACTCAATACATGGAAGGTCAGCTCAACTGGACTGGACCAAAAGCAAGGAAGTTTCCAGGATAAACTGAATGCTTCAAAGGTCAGTGGAGCAAGGGCGGGGGTTTGGGGACCATGGTTTAAGGGGACTTCTAAGTCAATTGGCAAAATAATTCTATAATGAAAACATTCTGCATCTCACTTTGAAATGTGGCATCTGGGGTCTTAAATGCTAACAAGCGGCCATCTAAGATGCATCAATTGGTCTCAACCCACCTGGATCAAAGGGGAATGAAGAACACCAAGGTCACACGACAACTAAGAGCCCAAGAGACAGAAAGGGCCACATGAACCAGAGACCTACATCATCCTGAGACCAGAAGAACTAGTTGGTGCCCGGCCACAATCGATGACTGCCCTGACAGGGAGCACAATAGAAAACCCCTGAAGGAGCAGGAGATCAGTGGGATGCAGACCCCAAATTTTCACAAAAAGACCAGACTTAACGGTCTGACTGAGACTAGAGGAATCTCGGCGGTCATGGTCCCCAAACCTTCTGTTGGCCCAGGGCAGGAACCATTCCCGAAGACAACTCATCAGACATGAAAGGGACTGGACAGTGGGTAGGAGAGAGATGCTGATGAAGAGTGAGCTATTTATATCAGGTGGACACTTGAGACTGTGTTGGCATCTCCTGTCCGGAGGGGGGATGGGAGGATAGAGAGAGAGGGAAGCAGGCAAAATTGTCAAGAAAGGAGAGACTGAAAGGGCTGACTCATTAGGGGGAGAGCAAGTGGGAGTACGGAGTAAGGTGTATATAAACTTATATGTGACAGTCTGACTTGATTTGTAAACGTTCACTTGAAGCTCAATAAAAGTTAATTAAAAAAATCTCTTGGCTTTATTTATTTAGGCTGTAAGTACTGCTTTTGCAGTAAGGAAGAATATATTGTGCCATATTTTAAAAAGTTTCATGAAAAATAATGAAGAGCCTGAGAAGAAGGTGACTAGAATAAGATGTATGTACAATCATTGTGAGGTACCTTCATGTTTTACTTCAGGTTTTACAAATTTTCAAGAAATAAAATTTAAAAAAATTAAAAAATGATTTTATCATTGACTCATGTAAGTAGGATTTACTATATCCAATGTTCCCTGGGACATATGGGATCCCAGATAATGGGTATCAAAATACAATATTATAACAAAAATTCTGAATTGGTCTTTTAATCAATATCCCTTCCATTAGTGGAAACATGTTATCAGCAAAAAATTCAGAGAATAATATAATTGGATCACCAAAGGGTTAAGAATTTGTGAGCACGATACATTGCAGCTGGGTAACAATATATAAGAACAACAAGAAAATGTCCTAAATTTGAATAGTTATATGATATTTGTGAATTTAGAGATTAGTATGGATAATTGGATATGTAGAATAGTATAAACCCAACATGGGCTTCTCTCTGTACATAATAATATTTACAATTTATCCCTCATTATATTTAGCATAAATCTAAACCCCATCTTCTTACTCTTTCTTCCTTCTATTACAAAGAATGCTTTTACCTCCTGTTTATCTTTTGCATTTCAACTATGTGTAGCCTACGGGTCAGCTTTGGCATCTTTCCCATGTCATATGCAGGTTTTACAAAATGTTTTACACGTTACTGGTAAATACATTCCTTTTTGACGATTCTGCAAGGTTTGAAAAAATTTACAAACCTATTTTCTCTTTAACTGATTAAAATTACTGTAATTCTGACAATTTTGTGTACTTTTAGAATCAACAAAGCTACATTTTGTTTCCAGACTACTTATAAAGAATAGCACGAAAATCTCCATACCAGCTGCAGTACATTGTTGAGCTCTTTATTACTGTTCTCTCTGTGTTTTTGTGTTTCATTTCCCCTGTGGTTTTACATCAGGCTACACTATTTTCTGGAGAGAAAGTAATGATCCTAACTGTTGTAATTCTGAAGTTTCTTTAAATTAAAGAGGATCTGTGCCTCTTATATCATCTATAACTCTATCTGTATTTGGAACAAAATGGCTTGCAAGTTATTGGATTAGCATTGCAAAATGGTTAAATAAAACACGCTTTTTTTGTCTAGGTTTTTTGTTTGTTATGTTTTGTTTTTTGGTCTAAAATTACACCTCTGATAAAGTTTTGCAGAGTAATCTTAATCTTTTCAAAACTAAATTGAACATATTTTATGCTCTTAGTATTTCTTCAGCATTTTGTAACTTGATCCTTTATTCATATCTACCTTGCTTTGAATTATGCTTGTTACTTTATACACTGTGTTTTTTAGTTAGTCTAAGTGTTTTGTTGGTACTGGTGCAAAAACATTAACACAAGAAAATACTCCACACTACTTTGTATTTTTTCATAGACTGCCTTAGTCCAGTTCAACAGTCCAATCTCCCTAAGTCTTTGGATAACTTCTCTTATAGTATACCAGGACAGCTCTAGCAGTTCAACTTCACTTTGCATAGACTACTTTTGGTCCATGCTTTAACCAACAAACCAAAAAAATTGTTACAGACTTTAAATGCCTCGAGCTGAAAGATCGAATACAGAATCTTCTGTTCAGTGGGTTCACATCAATAAATTTCACTTGATCAAATTTATATTCCTTCCACCATTACCCCACACTACTAATATCCATTCTCACACATAGTCTCTGAGTTTTTGTCTGTATAAATTAGAAAAATCATGTAGTTCTTTGGAGTGTAGTGCACTTCCTCATGGGTCACACTTTGTACCTTACCTTTCAGAGCCTGCTAACTCTTGAGTCGAATTATAGATCTAGAAGAAAAGACTAGGGGTGAAAGTGATTCCTATGGACAACCAGCAGTGTCTCGCAAAGCAGCTGCCTCGGAGGGGACCGTCACAAAATAACCTCGGGCAAAGCTGGGTTAAGGGCTGCTTCCACAGGCAAAAAAAAAAAAAAAAAAAACAGCAGAAATTAAGAGTCCAATGTCTCCAGCTTTATCAGTATCTACTTTTTTTTTTTTTTTTTTACCCATGTATCTGGAAAACCCTGGTGGAGTAGTGGTTACGTGCTACGGCTGCTAAACAAAAGATCGCACCAGGCGCATCCACATATCCCCATACCAATTTTCAGGATCTCATTTCTTTTCCATCAAAGCCCTCACGTTAACATCAGCAACACTGTGAAGTTAGGAATTACATTTGCATTGTAATTCAGCCAGTGTTAACATGAGACTGTGGGTTTCGTTTTTGGCAATCTCACCTTTGTGGCTACAGGACTTTAATTGTTTTTTTTGTTTTTTCCTTCATGGCACACATAGCAGCTCTGAGTTCATCTTTTTTCTTTCCATAATTTCTCCACCATGATAAGAAACAACGAGCCAATATCATTAGGCTTATCACTTTGAGAAAATTGTTCTAGGGTATCAGATACATGATCACTCGAAACTTTGTACCTTATAAATATTTGATTAGGAGTGTCCAGTGGTGAGATTTTGTTCATCTCTATTGCCAAATCATGCCATGGACTTCAGTGTCCTCTTTATTACTAGAAATAGAGTTATTCGTGTCTCTAAATCTAACTAGTTTTGAAAACTTACTCCAGAAACCCCAAAACCAATTCAGAAAATTCAGTTTTAAAAATCTGCTTCCCTAGAACCATACTTGATGTCAAAATAAGTCTTAGTCAGGGTTCTCTAGAGAAACAGCCAATAAGACGTGTGCATGTATGTGTGTGTGTGTGTGTGTATGTAGAGACAGATTTTTGAAGAATTAGCTCACATGATTGTGGGGGCTGGCAAGTCTAAAATCTGCAGGTCAGGGAACAGCCTGGAAATTTTGGCAATTTTTTGACCAAAATCTGCAGGTCAGGCAATGGAGGAGTAAGAGGAATTCTGGAAAGGTATCTCTTTATAGCAGGGAGGCAAAATATTCCCTTGGAAAACCTCCATTTTTGCTCTTAAGGTTTCGACCTCTTAAGGTTCACCACACTCTGGAGAATAATCTAGTTAAGGTAAATTGATTAAAAATGTAAATACCTCATAACAAAATCTAGACTAGTCTTTGGCTAAATAACTCAACACCATAGCCTTACCAAGTTGACATATAAAATTAACCATCACGTATGCTTAATATGCAGGTTTGTTGGTTTAGATTTTCATAATCATGATATCATGTCAATATATAAATTATACCTATTATCTAATGGGTTGCACACAAAATTTTAAATAAATCAATTATATTGTATTTAATTGCAATAGGAGCTCATGGAAAAATATATATCTGGGTAACAATATTTTAAAACAATAAGAAAATGACTTCTTTTAATTGACTAAAGAAAGACTTTACAAAATCTATAGAATTTCAATTATTTTCAAAAGATACAAGATCTGTCAAAAATATGTTTTCAATTTACTAGAATGTGTAATATTATTTCAGTTTCAGTTACAATGTATCTTAATTCTCCAAAAGCTTAATTTAATATCTGAGACTTTATAGAAAATTCACTAATGCTTTCAAAACTATTAAATATCAAGCTAGATAATATACACTATAGATTCTAAATTGTAAATCTGAACTGGATAGCACAAGCTTTGTAATATCTTCCATGTATAAAACCCTTTCTAGGGCATTCCAACTCATAGCTTCCAACAGCTCCAGCTATTTCATTATGCATTGGTGGTTATACTGCTCAAAACATGACTTCGCTAACCTGACCTCAGCCAAGAGGGACAAAAGAGATCACTAGTCTCAAGGGACGATGATGTATACGTTGCTCAGTAAACTTTATAAAATCGCTTAGTAATGGATGTTTTAGTATATATGAAAAAAATTGACTAAGTTGAAACTATAAGATTCTTTCTGTGGAGAATTCAAAAGCATTACATTATGAAAGCAAGAATTTAGTAGCAGCAGCCAAAGATGAAAGATACAGGCAGAGAAAATGTAAAAATAATAATAAATAGAAATAGTTGGTGTATAGCAACAAGTGTGTAGAGAAAGCAAGTAACTCATGTAAATGATGCAGTACTAACAAGAAACAGGCACTCTTACTGCTGATCCCTTAACAAGATAATATAACAAGGTAAGCTGGCCCCTAGAGCAACCTTAGACCCTGAATGACCTTCAGTTCACATCATTCTAATATACAAGATTATGTAAAGAATCATGACTGTATTGTAGTTCTGATTCTTTTTGCACAGATCGATCTGTCTGCTATTCCAGAATTGCAGAGAATCCTGGCAGTTGCGATAAAATTCACTTTCTTTTTATTTACTTGAATATATCAAAATCAATTCTTTTCTTCTAATCTAAGTGGATATCTTAAAAAAACTTAATACGGGATTCAGTTAATCTAAAAGGAAGAGTTATCATGTTTTTAAGTGATCTTTAGCCAGAATCATCATGACCCTTTTCAACCAGAAGTTAAAACAATTCTTGAAGAGCACAGCTGCAAGGTGAGATACAATCTACTCTATAAAATTTTTCAAATATTATGGACCCAACTATATTCTCACTAGATCAATTTTTCATAATTTAATTCTCCAGTAACCAAGTTCAAGCACCCACCACCCCAGTGCTGTTGAGTCGATTCTGACTCATAGCAACCCCTGTTTGGAGTTCAAGTACATGTACATTTAATTCCTCATGCTGGAGAGCATGATTGTATTTATAACTAACTATATACTTTTATAGCAATTCATAAACAGTTTTGACATCACTTAAAAAGGTCATCAAGACGGAAATCTATGTACAAGTAAAATTCTTTGGTATTATCAGGAATTACCATCAGCAGTGCAATGAAATAAATCATTGTAAGATCAAGGAAAGTTATGGTAGAGAGTAGTAACCTTGTAGTCATATTTCAATGACTTATGACCCTATATTTAATGTTCATCCTAAACAATACCTATGTTTTAACATGATTTTCCTCTTTCCTGATAAACATTCATTTTTTAGCTTTTCTCTTAAAAAGAGAAAATCTTATGACATTAATAAAAACAACAGAACATACTACAGATATTTTAAAATAAATTTAAGTAATAAATTAATGAAAAGCAATTATAGGTAATTTAGAACTTAGGGCAAAAATGAATCTTATAAAGGGAATTCAGATATGAAATGTAAGGAAACAAGAGAAAGACGAGGATAAAATATAGATAAACAATACCTTAAAAGCTGACAAAAAGAGAAGGTGCCAAGATGGTGGAGTGGTCAGACATTTCCTGTATTCCATCTTAAAGCACAGGCCCCCCAAAATAAGTGAATCGATTATGTATGAGAATCTAAGAGCCATGAATTTCAAAGACAGAGTTGAGAAACTGGACTAAGCAGCATGGGGAGGAAGAAACGTTTCAGAAGCAGTGAGGAGTTGCCAGGCTTCACCTGGCTGACATCGGCACCCTGCAGGCTGGTTCGGCTGGCATGTGTGGTGAGGCAAGCAGTGGCACTTGGGATGTATTTTCCACATTAGGAGAGACTGAGAGGCAAGGAGTCTGCTCAAGGCTCCAGAACCAGTGAGAAATGGCATTCAATCAGCAAAAAATAAGTACAAGCATCTAACCTACTTAAAAAAAAAAAAAAAAAAAAAAAACGCTTTTGGGAAATAACTCTCTTCCATTTACCTGCCCCTTCCCACTCTACTCTGGGTCACGGTCTGGCTTCAGTGCTTGTTGTGGTCCCTGGGCCAGAAGTAGGACGAGTCACAAACCCTGAGCCATTCTCCCAGTTTTGGAGAGGGAAAAAAATTAACAAACAGGAAATAATAATCTGCCAGCTCCACTAATCCAGGAATTCAGGGCAGGCACAGCCCCTTTGCCCAGGCACAGGAATAAGGGGCCCAGGGACTTTGATTGCCTTTCACTCCTGCATAGACCTGAGTCACTCCACTTCAATGGCATAGGCCCTTGCTAACAGAGTACAATAGGCTGTATACCTGAAGACTATTTTCAACTGACCAGCTACAAGGGGAAGTGGAAGATTCATGATATTTGACAATGCTCTGCCCGTTAACCAGGGTTCTCACCTACCCATATCAAGGCCCTGAGGACTGGTGGCTCCGCCCGCTCCACTGAGCCACCTGTGACAGGGATCCAAGAATAAGTGATGCCTCCCAGTCCTTACAGCCAACAGCACTGGGTGCCCATAGCCTGGCTGAAAAACCCACCTACCAGCACGCTCTAGGTAACAAGGCATGCCTTCCACTCAGACACTCAGGAGCAGCAGTCAGCCCCCTGCTTTGATCAGAGCATGAACCATGACTGCAGCAAGAGACCTGTGCTTACTGCAATCACCCCTGTCTGTCTAGGACTGTAGGTGACAGCCTGCATCACACACTTGATAACCAATGACCTGGACACCTGAGCAGAATCCACACAAGAAAAGTAAAACAACTCCTGGACTCACATACCTAGTAACAGCTATGACCACCTGAAGACAGGATGTGAGAACATCAAAGATGCTGATATTCAAACTAGCTCACACCACCAGCCTATTTGAGAAAATCTAAAAAAAAAAACAAAACAAGAAGCTAGGGCACAGTAAGCAAACAAAAAATAAATAAATGTAATAACTTATTGATGGCTCAGAGACAACAGTCAATATCAAATCTCATAAAAAGGCAGACCATGATGGCTTCAGCAAGTCACCAAAACAAAGAATCAAGAAACTTTCCAGAGGAAGATAATTTCTTGGAATTATCAAAGGTAGAATTCAAGACTAATATACAGAACTCTTCAAGAGATTAGGAAGAAGGTTAGGCAAAGCACAGAACAAGGCAAGGGACACACAGACAAACCAATAGAGGCACTTAAGACGGTTATAAAAGAGCATAATAACAAATGTAACAGGCTGCAAGAATCTATAGAGGGGCAGCAAACAGAAATCCAAAAGATTAACAACAAAATTTCAGAATTAGACAACTCAATAGAAAGCCATAGGAGCAGAATTGAGGCAATGGAGGTCAGAATTAGTGAAATTAAAGATAAAGCACTTGACACCAACTTATTTGAGGAAAAATCAGATAAAAGAATTAAAAAAAAAAAAATGAAGAAACCCTAAGAATTACAAGAAATGAAGAAACCCTAAGAATCGCGTGGCACTTTGTCAAGAGGAATAACCTACAAGTGATTGAAGTACCAGAATAGGGGAGAATAACAGAGAATATGGAGAGAATTGTTGAAGATTTGTTTGCAGAAAACTTCCCTGATATCATAAGAGATGAAAAGATATCTATCCAAGAAGTTCATCAAATCCCACACAAGGTAGATTCCAAAAGAAAGTCACCAAAACATATTGTAATCAAACTTGCCAAAACCAAAGATAAAAAGATAATTTTAAGAGCAGCTAGAGATACGTGAAAAGTCACATACAAAGGAAAATCAATAAGACTGAGCTCTGACTACTCAGCAGAAGGGCAAGAGGGCAATGGATGACATGTATAAAGCCTTGAAGGAAAAAAATTGCCAGCCAAGAATTATATATTCAGCAAAACTGTCTCTCAAAAATGATGGTGAAATTAGGGCATTTCCAGATAAACAG
Organism: Loxodonta africana; assembly: GCF_030014295.1. Taxonomy (NCBI): domain Eukaryota; kingdom Metazoa; phylum Chordata; class Mammalia; order Proboscidea; family Elephantidae; genus Loxodonta; species Loxodonta africana. The sequence goes on along the minus strand of NC_087346.1, from coordinate 60,610,787 downwards.
AAGTTTAGGGAATTTGTAAACACCAAACCAAAATTACAAGAAATACTGAAAGGAGTCCTCCAGTTAGAAAATCAATAGTATTAGATGACAACCCAAGACTAGAACACAGGGCAGAGCAACCAGATACCAACTCAGATACGGAAGTCACAAAAATAAGTCAAAGCTAAAACACTGAAAATAAGGAAACAGAGATGTCACTATGTAAAAGATGACAACATTAAAATAAAAAAGAGGGACTAAATACTGTAGCTATAGATCTTTCATATGGAGAGGAAGTCAAGGCAATATAAAGAGATAAAAGATTGGTTTAAACTTAGAAAAATCAAGGTAAATATTAAGGTAACCATAAAGGAAACTAACAATCTTATACATCAAAATAAAAAACAAGAAAAACATAAAGACTCAGCAAATACAAATTGAACAACAATGAAAAAGATGAAAAGAAAATACATAAAGAAAAACTACTCAGCACAGAAAGCTAAGTAGAGCAAAGAAACTCAACATTAAAAAAAAAGAAATTAAAATGACAGCATTAAACTCATACCTATCAATGATTACATTGAATGTAAATGGACTAAATGCACCAATAAAGAGACAGACAGTGGTAGAATGGATAAAAAACATGATTCCTCTGTATGCTGCCTACAAGGCAGCATCTTAGGCTTAAAGACACAAACTAAATCTCAAAGGATGGAAAAAAATGTATCAAGCAAGCAACAATCAAAAAAGAGTAGGAGTGGCAGTATTAATCTCTGACAAAATAGACTTTAAAGCAAAATCCACTACAAAGAATAAGGAAGGACACTATGTAATAATTAAAGGGTCAATACACCAGGAGGACATAACTGTAGTAAATATTTCACATCCAATGACACGGCTCCAAAATACATAAAACAAACTCTAACAGCATTGAAAAGAAAAATAGACAGCACCACAATAATAGTAGGAGACTTCAACACACCACTTTCAGTGAAAAACAGAACATATAGAAAGAAGCTCAATAAAGATATGGAAGATCTAAGTGCCAAAATCAAGCAACTTGGTCTTATAGATATATACAGAACACCCAACAGTAGCCAAGTATACTTTCTTTTCCAACGCACATAGAACATCCTCCAGAATAGACCACATATTGGGCCACAAAGCAAGTCTTAACAGAATTCAAAACATCGAAATATTACAAAGCATCTTTACTGATCATAAAGCCATAAAAGTAGAAATAGATAACAGAAAAGGCAAGGAAAAAAGATCACACACATGGAAACTGAACAACACCTTGCTCAAAAACTATTGGGTTAGAGAAGAAATTAAGGATGGCATAAAGAAATTCACAGAATCAGATGAGTATGAGAACACACCCTACCAGAACCTTTGGGACACAGCAAAAACAGTGCTCAGAGGTCAATTTATAGTAATAAATGCACACATCCAAAAAGAAGAATGGGCCAAAATCAAAACAGTAACTCTACAACTCGAAGTAGAAAGAGAGCAGCAAAAGAAGCCCTTGGGCACCAGAAGAAAGCAAATAGCAAAAATTAGAGCAGAATTAAATGAAATAGAGAATAGAAAAACAATTGAAAGAGTTAACAAGACCAAGAGCAGGTTCTTTGGAAAGACCAAAACAACCGATAAACCAGGTATGCAGGGATTGCACAACAGTAGAAAAACAATCAACGTAATCCCTCACATAAATAAAGCAAAAGACAAGAACCACATGATCTTATCAATTGATGCAGAAAAGGCATTTGATGAAGTCCAACACCAATTCGTGATAAAAACTCTCAGCAAAATAGTTATAGAAGGAAAATTCCTCAACATAATAAAAAGCATTTATACAAAGCCAACAGCCGACAGGATCCAAAATGCAGAAAGCCTGAAAGCATTTCCCTTGAGAACAGGAACCAGACAAGGATGCTCTTTATCACCACTCTTAATCAATATTGTACTGGAGGCCCCAGCCAGAGCAATTAGACTAGAAAAAGAAAGGGCATCCAACTTAGTAAGAAAGTAGCAAAAGTATCTCTATTTGGAGATGATGTAATTTTATATACAGAAAACCCCAAAGAATCCACAAAAAAACTACTGGAACTAACAGAAGATTTTGGCAAAATCTCAGGATACGAGATAAACATACAAAAATCAGTTGGATTCCTCTACACCAACAAAGAAAACTTCGAAGTGGAGATCACCAAATCAGTACTATTTACAATAGCCCCCAAGAAGATAAAATATACATAGGAGTGAACCTAACCAGAGGCATAAAAGACCTATACAAAGAAACCTACAAGACCCTACTGCAAAAAATCAAAAGAGACATACATTAAGTGAAAAACATACTTTGCTCATGAATAGGAAGACTCAACATTGTGAAAATGTCAATTCTACCCAAAGCGATGTACAGATACAATGCAATCCCAATCCAAATTCCAAGGACATTTTTTAACGAGATGGAAAAAGAAATTCATATGGAAAGGGAAGAGGCCCCAGATAAATAAAGCATTATTGAAGAAGAAGAACAACAAAATGGGAGGCCTCACACTATCTGATATTAGAACCCATTATGCCACCACAGTAGTCAAAACAGCCAGGTACTGGTACAACAACAGATACATAGACCAATGGAAGACAATTGAGAACCCAGTCATAAATCTATCCAAATATGAGCAGCTGATATTTGACAGAAGTCCAGAGTGCATTAAATGGGGAAAAGACAGTTTCTTTAACAAATGGTGCTAGCATAACTGGATTTTTGGCATAATATGCAAAAAAAAAAAAAAAAAAAATGAAACAAGACCCATACCTTATGACATGCACGAAAACTAACTCAAAATGGATCAAAGACCTAAATATAAAGTCTAAAACAATATAAAGATCATGGAAGAAAAAATAGGGACAATTCTAGGAGCTCTAATACATGGCATAAATGGAATACAAAACATAACTAACAATGCACAAACATTAGAAGAGAAACTAGATAACTGGGAGCTCTAAAAATCAAACACTTAGGCTCATCAAAAGACTTCACTAAAAGAGTAAAAAGACAACCTACAGACTGGGGAAAAATTTTCTCACAACATATCTGATTAGGGTCTAAATCTCTAACATCTACAAGATATTGCAAAACTTCAACCACAAAAAGACAAATAATTAAAAAATGGGCAAAGGATATGAACAGGCACTTTACCGAAGATGACATTCAGGCAGCTAACAGATACATGAGGAAATGCTCATGGTCATTAGCCATTAGAGAAATGCAAATCAGAGCCACAACGAGATGCCATCTCACCCCAACAAGGCTAGTAGTAATCCAAAAAACCAAAATAATAAATGTTGGAGAGGTTGTGGAGAGACTGGAACATTATACACTACTGGTGGGAATGTAAAATGGCATAACCACTTTGGAAATAGATTTGGCTCTTCCTTAAAGAGCTAGAAATAGAAGTACCAGAGGACCCAGCAATCCCACTCCTTGGAATATATCCTAGAGGAATAAGAGCCTTTACACAAATACATACATGCACACCCATGTTCACTGCAGCATTGATTACAATAACAAAAAGTTGGGAACAACTTAGGTGCCTATCACAGGACAAATGGATAAAAAAGACAATGGAATACTATGCAATGATAAATAATAAGGGTGAATTCATGAAACATCTCATAACATGGATGAATCTGGAAGGCATTACGCTGAGTGAAATTAGTTAGTCACAAAAGGACAAATATTGTATGAGACCACTATTATAAGAACTCAAGGAAAGGTTTAAACACAGAAGAAAACATTCTTTGATGGTTACGAGAATGGGGAGGGAGGGAGAAGGGACTTCATTAACTAGATAGTAGACAAGAATTATGTAATGTGAAGGAAAGGACAACACATAATACAGGGGTAGTCAGCACCACTAGACCAACCCAAAAGCTAAGAAGTTTCCTGAACACAACCAAACACTTCGAGGGACAGTGTAGCAGAGGCAGGGGCCTGGGGACTGTGGTTTCAGGGGACATCTAGGTCAACTGGCACAACAAAGTTTACTAAGAAAATGTTCTGCATCTCACTTTGGTGAGTGGTGTCTGGGATCTTTGATTGGCCATGTAAGATGCATCGATTGGTCTCAATCCACCTGGAGCAGAGAATGAAGAACACAAAAGACACAAGGAAAACACTAGCCCAAGGGAATAAATGAGCCACATAAACCAGAGATTCCATCAGCCTGAGATCAGAAGAACTATATGGTGCCCAGCTGCGACCAATGACTGCCCTAATGGAGCAGAAGGAAAATGGGGTGCAGAACTTAAATTCTAGTAAAAAGGCCAGACCTAATGGTCTGACTGAGACTGGAGGAACCCCTGAAGACATGGCCCCTGGACTTTCCGTTAACCCAGAACTAAAACCATTCCCACAGCCAACTCTTCATCCAAAGATTAGACTGGACTATAAGACATAAAATGATACTCGTGAAGAGTGTGCTTCTTAGTTCAAGTAGATTAAAAAAAAAAAAAAATACATGAGGCTAAATGAGAACCTCCTGTCTGGAGGTGAGATGAGGAGGCAGAAAGGGATAGGATCTGGTTGAATGGACATAGGAAACTTGAGGTAGAAAGGATGAATGTGAAGTCACATTATACCGATAGCAACCAGGGTAACATAACAATGTGTATATGAATTTTTGTATGAGAAACTAACTTGAGCTGTAAACTTTCACTTAAAGAACGATTGAAAAAAAAAAAACCACACGAGAAGTTCAGCCTTCAAAATAAAAAAAAAAGCTGACAAAAAATAAAATATTAGGAATTCAAGTATAACAATAATGAATAAGATGGCAAAAATATGAAATTTATGTATATAAAATATCATCAAGCAATAACTATGAGTATATATACTAATACATCTTATCAAGCCTTAATAAAGTATTTGGGAGGGTCTTCTCTGTAAATGTACATTTTTCTCTGTAAATGCACAAGGATTAGATTGTGCTATTTAGATTTATATAAGTAATTTTAAAAGCTAAAAATAGATGCCATAGTTTAACTTGACAAAATTTTATTTAAGGCCTAATATCAGGGGCCCTGGCGAAGCAGTGGTTAAGAACATTGGTCAGCAGTTGGAATCCACCAGCTACTCCTCAGAAACCCTGGCGAAGCAGTGGTTAAGAACATTGGTCAGCAGTTGGAATCCACCAGCTACTCTGCCCTATAGGGTCGCTGCGAGTCGGAATCCACTCACCAACAGAGGATTTGGTTTAGTTTTTATAGAGTACTACACTGGACTATTAAAACAAAAGGGAATCCCTTTATCATATATCTTCAGAATTTTATAAGAAGTTAATTGTTCTATTCAGTCTGTTAATTCACCCAATTTATGGACCTCTTCATCCTTGCTCTCATGTGGATTGCATACAATTTAGGCCTGCTGTATAAAAAAAAAAAAAAATTTTTTTGTATAACTAATTCTAGAATTAAACATCACAGATCTCCCAGTTTCAACTGACTTTTTCCTGGATCTCAGAATTTCCCTCTAAAAAAAAAAAAAAAAAAATTTTCTCCCAGTTTCAACTGACTTTTTCCTGGATCTCAGAATTTCCCTCTATATCTTATTTATTCTCATATTTTAGTTTGCTAGTCCCTCAGATAACTTATGTTTCTGAGCCTCTGCTGATCTGAAAATATCTGTATTAGGCTTTCACACTTGACTGACAGTTTGGGAATAGAATACTCATTCGAATTTCCCCCACTGCAGTGAATGCCCTACTCTATTGTATCATACATCTTGTATTGCTTATGAAAAATCTAGTCTAATTCACGCTTTTTTGTGAATCACTTTATTCTTTCCCTCGGTCCAGACTCTACAAGCATGTAGGGCATTCTCATTATTTGTGTTTTTCTGATACTTTAAAATGATTTACTGTGTCCATTCATGTTCCTAGGATCTTAATAGGATTTCTAAACTTTCAGGACTGGAAAATTCTCTTCTATCATTTTGATTACTTTTATCTTTTTATTTTCTCTATTATTTCTTTTTGGAATTCTAGTAGATGGATAGTGATCTTGCTGGAATGATCCCCTATATTCTTATACGTCTATGCCATTTTTCATCTCTGTATTATATTTTCTGATTTCTGAATCTTTTTTTACTCTCAGCTTCTAAAATTTTTGTCATTTGCCTATTAATTTCAGCAATTGTATTTTTAATTTGCAAAATTTATTTATCTTTAGGTACCCTTTTCCTGTTCTTATTGAATGCATAATGGCTGTTTGAAAAATACTAAAATTACAAGCTTGTTTGTTTATTTGTTTTTAAGTCTTTCCTCTTCCACAAATTACTTTGGTCTCCTACAGGGTCACATTTTCCCTTTTTTCTTTGTTTTAAAAAAAAAAGTGACATGGTAATATATTTCAGAAATTATGAAAAAAGAAAAAAATGGTAACAGACAGCAAATGTATATCATCATCCACCTTAAGGAAAAAACAATAAATACCTTAATAGACAATTACATTCTCTTCTCTCCATCTGCCACTCTCAAATGTAAAAATATTTTTAATTTAGTGTTAATCATTCCAACATATTTCTGATTAATTTTCAACATTTGTATATATGTTTTTTTGAATGTGCTTACAATATTGAGATCATTTACATATTCTCGTTTCTGTATACATCTTGCTTTTATCATTCAGTATTGTGTTTTCAAGAATCATGTTGTGGATATAGGTAACATTGGTTCACTCATGTTCACTGCTGAATGGTATTGTTTTGTTTGGACAGATTAATTATCCTGTTAACAGACAATCTGCGTCTTAATACCTTTCCTTTTTTTTTTTTTCCTTTTAAAAAATAATTCTGCCATGAGTATTTTAGTATATGACTTCATGTGATTATGTGGGAGAATTTTTCAAGAATATAATAAGTACTATGTTGTGAAATGCTGAATCATAGGTTATGTACATTATTAACTTATATATTGCTCTTTAGAGTGGTCGTATCAAGGCACATTTGACCTTAATTCCCAGTAATACATATCCTTCACTTACATTTGTTTGGTGAATTATTTGCTAATCAAAACCATGTGAAATACTTTGTGGCATTAATTTTTATTCTCTTGAGTATGAGAATTTGAACAATTTTATATTTATTACTTGTCTATGTTTTCTGTGAGGATTTTTTAAAAAATACTATTCCGAGGGCGGGGCCAAGATGGCGGACTAGGTGGACGCTACCTCGGATCCCTCTTGCAACAAAGACTCGGAAAAACAAGGGAATCGATCACATACATAACAATCTACGAACTCTGAACAACAAACACAGACTTAGAGACGGAAAACGAACAAACACGGGCAGACAGCGACAGTTTCCAGAACTAGGAGCCAGCGAACCAGGCAGGTGAACTTCGGAGCCCGATCTGGGGCAGAGCCCGGGGGCAGATGGCACAGACAAGGGGCCCAGGCCCTACCCCTCCGAACCCATCCCGGGAGGGAGTCTAGCTGGTTGGCGCGGGCAGAGTAGCGGTGCAGCCGGAGGGAGAAGCACCCGGGAGGCAGTGTCTGATCTTGGAGCGGGGAAAGCAGCATCCCAGCTGGGGAGCCGTCCCACCGGGAGTTCGGCGGGAAGCGGGCCTGGCGTGAGTGGGGGGATCAGCTATATTTCCCTAAAGCGACCCCGGGGTGGGGCCCACACGTTCGTGTAGGGGACGCCCACCCAGTTCGTGTGTGTGGCGCGGCGCACTGGAGGGAGAAGTCCCCAGGAGGAAGTGACTGGTCTTGGAGCCGGGAAAGCAGCGGCCCAGCTGGGGAGCCGTCCCGCTGGGATTTTGCCGAAAGCGGGCGGGCGGGGTGTGAGCTCGGGGATCAGATATATTCCCCTGAATTGACCCGGGGGGGGGCCACCTGGTCATGTGGGTGACGTCCACCCAGTTCGCGCGAGCGGTGCAGCGCACGGGAGGGAGAAGTCCCCGGGAGGAAGTGACTGGTCTCGGAGCGGGGAGAGTAGCATCCCGGGTGCGGAGCGTGAACACGGGGATCAGCTCTATATTCTGTGGTGCTACACTCCTAACTATCTGATCCCTCCCCCACCCTCCCCAGGCGGCTCCATTGACATCCGAATACCCTGAGCCAGAGGGAGAATTCAGATAGGGATCAGACTGCATTTTTTTATAGCTGATTACCTGGAAAATCTAGTTTCCCAGTGATGTCTCAGAGACAGCAGTCCATATCAAACCACATAAAGAAACAGACCATGACAGCTTCTCCAACCCCCCAAACAAAAGAATCAAAATCTTTCCCAAATGAAGATACAATCCTGGAATTATCAGATACAGAATATAAAAAACTAATTTACAGAATGCTTAAAGATATCACAAATGAAATTAGGATAACTGCAGAAAAAGCCAAGGAACACACGGATAAAACTGTTGAAGAACTCAAAAAAGTTGTTCAAGAACATAGCGGAAAAATTAATAAGTTGCAAGAATCCATAGAGAGACAGCATGTAGAAATCCAAAAGATTAACAATAAAATTACAGAATTAGACAACGCAATAGAAAGTCAGAGGAGCAGACTCGAGCAATTAGAATGTAGACTGGGACTTCTGGAGGACCAGGGAATCAACACCAACATAGCTGAAAAAAAATCAGATAAAAGAATTTTAAAAAATGAAGAAACCCTAAGAATCATGTGGGACTCTATCAAGAAGGATAACTTGCGAGTGATTGGAGTCCCAGAACAGGGAGGGGGGACAGAAAACACAGAGAAAATAGTTGAAGAACTCCTGACACAAAACTTCCCTGACTTCATGAAAGACGAAAGGATATCTATCCAAGATGCTCATTGAACCCCATTTAAGATTGATCCAAAAAGAAAAACACCAAGACATATTATCATCAAACTTGCCAAAACCAAAGACAAACAGAAAATTTTAAAAGCAGCCAGGGAGAAAAGAAAGGTTTCCTTCAAGGGAGAATCAATAAGAATAAGTTCAGACTACTCAGCAGAAACCATGCAGGCAAGAAGGGAATGGGACGACATATACAGAGCACTGAAGGAGAAAAACTGCCAACCAAGGATCATATATCCAGCAAAACTCTCTCTGAAATATGAGGGAGAAATTAAGATATTTACAGATAAACACAAGTTTAGAGAATTTGCAAAAACTAAACCAAGACTGCAAGAAATGCTAAAGGAGATTGTTTGGCTTGATGACCAATAATATCAGGTACCAGCACAATACAAGGTCACAAAACAGAACGTCCTGATATCAACGCAACTCAAATAGGGAAAGCACAAAAACAAACAAATTAAGATTAATTCTAAAAAATAAATAAATAAACAAAATAATACACATAACAGGAAATCATGGAAATCAATAGATAAACGATCACAATAATCAAAAAGAGGGACTAAATATAGGAGGCATTGAACTGCCAGATGGAGAGTGATACAAGGCGATGTAGAACGACACAAGTTAGGTTTTTACTTAGAAAAATAGGGGTAAATAATAAGGTAACCACAAAAAGGAATATCAACTCCATAACTCAAGAAAAAAGCCAAGAAAAACGTAACGACTCAACAAACATAAAGTTAACCATTGTGAAAACGAGGATCTCACAAGCTGCTAAGAAAAACGTCTCAGCACAAAAAAGCATGTGGAAAAATGAAATGGCCAACAACACACATGAAAAGGCATCAAAATGACAGCACTAAAAACTAATTTATCTATAATTACGCTGAATGTAAATGGACTAAATGCACCAATAAAGAGACAGAGGGTCACAGACTGGATAAAGAAACACAATCCATCTATATGTTGCCTACAAGAGACACACCTTAGACTTAGAGACAAAAACAAACTAAAACTCAAAGGATGGAAAAAAATATATCAAGCAAATAATAAGCAAAAAAGAAGAGGAGTAGCAATATTAATTTCTGACAAAATAGACTTTAGACTTAAATCCGCCACAAAGGATAAAGAAGGGCACTATATAATGATAAAAGGGACAATTGATCAGGAAGACATAACCATATTAAATATTTACGCACCCAATGACAGGGCTGCAAGATACATAAATCAAATTTTAACAGAATTGAAAAGTGAGATAGACACCTCCACATTTATAGTAGGAGACTTCAACACACAACTTTCGGAGAAGGACAGGACATCCAGTAAGAAGCTCAAAAGAGACACAGAAGACCTACTTACAACAATCAACCAACTTGACCTCATTGACTTATACAGAACTCTCCACCCAACTGCTGCAAAATATACTTTCTTTTCTAGTGCACATGGAACATTCTCTAGAGTAGACCACATATTAGGTCATAAAACAAATCTTTGCAGAATCCAAAACATCGAAATATTACAAAGCATCTTCTCAGACCACAAGGCAAGGAAACTAGAAATCAATAACAGAAAAACTAGGGAAAAGAAATCACATACTTGGAAACTGAACAATACCCTCCTAAAAAAAGACTGGGTTATAGAAGACATCAAGGAGGGAATAAGGAAATTCTTAGAAAGCAACGAGAATGAAAATACTTCCTATCAAAACCTCCGGGACACAGCAAAAGCAAAGCTCAGAGGCCAATTTATATCGATAAATGCACACATACAAAAAGAAGAAAGAGCCAAAATCAGAGAACTGTCCCTACAACTTGAACAAATAGAAAGTGAGCAACAAAAGAACCCATCAGGCACCAGAAGAAAACAAATCATAAAAATTAGAGCTGAACAAAATGAATTAGAGAACAGAAAAACAATTGAAAGAATTAACAAAGCCAAAAGCTGGTTCTTTGAAAAAATTACCAAAATTGATAAACCATTGGCTAGACTGACTAAAGAAAAACAGGGAAGGAAACAAATAACCCGAATAAGAAACGAGAAGGACCACATCACAACAGAGCCAAATGAAATTAAAAGAATCATTTCAGATTACTACGAAAAATTGTACTCTAACAAATTTGAAAACCTAGAAGAAATGGATAAATTCTTGGAAAAATACTACCTACCTAAACTAACACATTCAGAAGTAGAACAACTAAATAGACCCATAACAAAAAAAGAGACTGAAACGGTAATCAAAAAACTTCCAACAAAAAAAAGTCCTGGCCCAGACGGCTTCACTGCAGAGTTCTACCAAACCTTCAGAGAAGACTTAACACCATTACTACTGAAGGTATTTCAAAGCATAGAAAAAGACGGAATACTACCCAACTCATTCTATGAAGCTACCATCTCCCTGATACCAAAACCAGGTAAAGACATTACAAAAAAAGAAAATTTTAGACCTATATCCCTCATGAACATAGATGCAAAAATCTTCAACAAAATTCTAGCCAATAGAATCCAACAACACATCAAAAAAATAATTCACCCTGATCAAGTGGGATTTATACCAGGTACGCAAGGCTGGTTTAATGTCAGAAAAACCATTAATGTAATCCATCACATAAATAAAACAAAAGATGAAAACCACATGATCTTATCAATAGATGCAGAGAAGGCATTTGACAAAGTTCAACACCCATTTATGATAAAAACTGTTACCAAAATAGGAATTGAAGGAAAATTCCTCAACATAATAAAGGGCATCTATGCAAAGCCAACAGCCAATATCACTCTAAATGGAGAGAACCTGAAAGCATTTCCCTTGAGAACGGGAACCAGACAAGGATGCCCTTTATCACCGCTCTTATTCAACATTGTACTTGAAGTCCTAGCCAGGGCAATTAGGCTAGACAAAGAAATAAAGGGTATCCAGATTGGCAAGGAGGAAGTAAAGCTATCACTATTTGCAGATGACATGATCGTATACATGGAAAACCCTAAGGAATCCTCCAGAAAACTACTGAAACTAATAGAAGAGTTTGGAAGAGTCTCAGGTTATAAAATAAACATACAAAAATCACTTGGATTCCTCTACATCAACAAAAAGAAAACTGAAGAGGAAAGAACCAAATCCATACCATTCACAGTAGCCCCCAAGAAGATAAAATACTTAGGAATAAATCTTACCAAGGATGTAAAAGACCTATACAAAGAAAACTATAAAACTCTGCTACAAGAAATTCAAAAGGACATACTTAAGTGGAAAAACATACCCTGCTCATGGATAGGAAGACTTAACATAGTAAAAATGTCTATTCTACCAAAAGCCATCTATACATATAACGCACTTCCAATCCAAATACCAATGTCGTATTTTAAGGGGATAGAGAAACAAATCACTAATTTCATATGGAAGGGAAAGAAGCCCCAGATAAGCAAAGCATTACTGAAAAAGAAGAAAGTGGGAGGCCTCACTCTACCTGATTTCAGAACCTATTATACAGCTACAGTAGTCAAAACAGCCTGGTACTGGTACAACAACAGGCACATAGACCAATGGAACAGAATTGAGAACCCAGATATAAATCCATCCACGTATGAGCTGCTGATATTTGACAAAGGACCAGTGTCAGTTAATTGGGGAAATGGTAGTCTTTTTAACAAATGGTGCTGGCATAACTGGATATCCATTTGTAAAAGAATGAAACAGGACCCATACCTCACACCATGCACAAAAACTAATTCCAAGTGGATCAAAGACCTAAACATAAAGACTAAAAAGATAAAGATCATGGAAGAAAAAATAGGGACAACCCTAGGAGCCCTAATACAGGGTATAAACAGAATACAAAACATTACCAAAAATGATGAAGAGAAACCAGATAACTGGGAGCTCCTAAAAATCAAACACCTATGCTCATCTAAAGACTTCACCAAAAGAGTAGAAAGACCACCTACAGACTGGGAAAGAATATTCAGCTATGACATCTCCGACCAGTGCCTGATCTCTAAAATCTACGTGATTCTGTCAAAACTGAACCACAAAAAGACAAACAACCCAATCAAGAAGTGGGCAAAGGATATGAACACACATTTCACTAAAGAAGATATTCAGGCAGCCAACAGACACATAAGAAAATGCTCCCAATCATTAGCCATTAGAGAAATGCAAATTAAAACTACGATGAGATTCCATCTCACACCAACTAGACTGGCATTAATCCAAAAAACACAAAATAATAAATGTTGGAGAGGCTGCGGAGAGATTGGAACTCTCATACACTGCTGGTGGGATTGTAAAATGGTACAACCACTTTGGAAATCCATCTGGCGTTTATCTTAAACAGTTCGAAATAGAACTACCATACAACCCAGAAATCCCACTCCTCGGAATATACCCTAGAGATACAAGAGCCTTCACACAAACAGATGTATGCACACCCATGTTTATTGCAGCTCTGTTTACAATAGCAAAAAGCTGGAAGCAACCAAGATGTCCGTCAACGGATGAATGGGTAAATAAATTGTGGTATATTCACACAATGGAATACTATGGATCGATAAAGAACAGTGACGAATCTCTGAAACATTTCATAACATGGAGGAATCTGGAAGGCATTATGCTGAGCGAAATGAGTCAGAGGCAAAAGGACAAATATTGTATAAGACCACTATTATAAGATCTTGAGAAATAGAAAAAACGGAGAAGAACACATACTTTTGTGGTTACAAAGCGGGGAGGGAGGGAGGGAGGGAGGGAGGGAGAGGGCTTTTTATTGATCAATCAGTAGATAAGAACTGCCTTGGGTGAAGGGAAAGACAACACTCAATACAAGGAAGGTCAGCCTAATTGGACTGGACTAAAAGCAAAGAGGTTTCCAGGATAAAATGAAAGCTTCAAAGGTCAGCGGAGCAGGGGCTGGGGTCTGGGGAACATGGTTTGAGGGGACTTCTAAGTCAATGGGCGAAATAATTCTATTATGAAAACATTCTGCATCCCACTTTGAATTGTGGCGCCTGGGGTCCTAAATGCCAACAAGCGGCCATCTAAGATACACCAATTGGTCTCAACCCACCTGGACCAAAGGCAAAGGAAGAACACCAAGGTCACAGGACAACTAAGAACCCAAGAGACAGAAAGGGCCACATGAACCAGAGACCTACATTATCCTGAGACCAGAAGAACTAGTTGGTGCCTGGCCACAATCGATGCCTGCCTTGTCAGGGAGCACAACAGACAACTCCTGAGGGAGCAGGAGAACAATGGGATACAGACCCCAAATTCTCATAAAAAGACCATACCTAATGGTATTACTGCGACTAGAGGAATCCCAGAGACAATGCTCCCCAGAACTTCTGATGGCACAGGACAGGAACCATCCCGAAAGCAACTCATCAGGCATGAAAAGGACTGGTCAGTAGGGGGGAGAGAGATGCTGATGAAGAGTGAGCTAATTAAATCAGGTGGACACTGGAGAGTGTGTTGGCAACTCTTGACTGGAGGGGGGATGGGAAGATAGAGAGAGAGGGAAGACGGCAAAATTGGCACGAAACGAGAGACTGAAAGGGCTGACTCAATAGGGGGAGAGCAAGTGGGAGAAGGGAGTAAGATGTATGTAAACCTACATGTGACAGACTGATTGGAATGGTAAATGTTCACTTGAAGCTAAATAAAAATTAATTAAAAAGAAAAAAAATACTATTCCGTTGGTTTTGTTTATTTATTTGTCAGTATGCATAATTGCATCAACGGAAGACCACATAATTGATGTAATTGATAGACCCAAACCGTACAGGGGAAAACGTTGAGTTGGCAAATGTTGCGTTTTTGCAACAATCGAAAATAATAATTTAGTTTCTAAATTTGAGGTTTCTTGTGCCATGTGGTAGCAAAAAATTTGAACCTATTTTCATATTCTCACGTAAATTCTGATCTGTGTTTATAAGGGAAACCCTGGTGGCGTAGTGGTTAAGTGCTATAGCTGCTAACCAAAAGGTCAGCAGTTTGAATCCGCCAGCACTCCTCAGAAACTCTATGGGGCAGTTCTACTCTGTCCTACAGGGTCGCTATGAGTCGCAATCGACTCGGCGGCACTGGGTTTGGTCTTTCGTTTGGTGTTTATAAGTTTTGTGGGAGGACTCCTTTTCTACTACCTGGAACCTAGTCTGAGACAGGTAGCTTTGTGTGCATGTGTGTGTGTGTGTGTTTTGTTGATTTGCTTTTGTCATCTCTGTTTGCTGGCAGCTTAGTATGTCTTATGACACCTTCAAAAACTTTGAGAAACCTAGCTTGCTGCAAGACACAAGACATCCAAGTTCTAACTGCTCAACATTAGTGCCCCAAAGCATTATTTCATTTTCCCCACATTGCAGCTAACAAAATTTGGCAAATGCTTCAGTGTCACTTTAACTTCAGTAGCAGCTTACCGCTGTGATGTGCTTGTGTCTGCTCATGTAAGAAAGAAACAGTAAGAAAGAAGAGGAAGAGGAAGAAAAGGAGGAGAAGGGAAGGAAAGAAAAATAATAAACTTACGTCGAAGTTCTGGTCACCTAAGTGGTGACGGACAGTAAAGCAGCTACAAAAACCAAACCCAAACCCGCTGCCTTCAATTGGCTTCTGACTCACAGCGACCCTACAGGGCGGAGTAGAACTGCCCCATAGAGTTTCCAAGGAGCGCCTGGCAGGTTTGGACTGCTGACCTTTCAGATTGCAGCTGTAGCACTTAACCACTACGCCACCAGGGTTTCCAACAGAAACTCTAAATGTCACAGTGAGAAAATATTTTGTACTCAAATTACCTTCCTTAGGTGTCATCCAGAAAATTTGCTTAGTCCCTAGAAAAACCCTCCTGACCTTGACTGGGATGTAAAAACCTGGCTTTTAGATATTCTGTACTTGGGACGAGAGTGGAATTTCTAACAAATGCAAGGGCAGATATTTAAATAAGGTTCTGTTGTCACTATCAGATTTCATCTCATGTGTCCTAGATGCTATTTAAAACCCAAGTTTCTAGGAGTCTGCAGGGAATGCTGGATCCTCCCTGGCTGTAGCCCCTTCATGTGTACGCTAAGCTTTGGGCTTCTCTGCTTTTCTATAACAGTTGCCACTTCTCTAGTTTTCTCAGTTTTTCAGAAATTTCTTGAAAGGTATTTTATACTGATTCTTGCTCAACCTCCCAATTTTCTTCACATTTGTAGGTTTTCATATCATTTCACTTTAAAAAATTTTTTGTACTATAAATTAAATGGAGATTTGGAAGGGAGAAAAAAACACATGTGCTATAGCCAACATGTTAACAAAAAAACTGCTGCTAACTAGTTTTCTGGTTAATTTTTCTTAAAGAGAAAAATGAAATTTTAATAAAGCAGTGATGGAAGTTTGGGCTCTGCTAACCTAGAAAGTTAATTCTTTTTCTAAAAAGATAGCTAATTTTTTTTTATTACTGTGGGAACATGGACCTGATTTAGCAGATTTCATGATTTTTTAAATATATCAGTAAGCAAAATTTTTATATCAAATTTCTTACTTTCTAAATGTTGGCTTATAATTCTGCTTCTTTTGTTAGCACAGTGTAAGCTGAATAAAACAAGTCTAGCAAGAAGTATTAAGTCTGGGTGATACCAGTTAATGCTTGTTTTTTAGGTACATTATTTCACTTAATTCTGAAAAAGAATCTTGACAGCTAGAGATTTCCCCCCCATACTTTAAAGACAAATAAACTAAGGTGGTTTAATACAGTTAAGTAGCTTACCAGACCACTAACCATCTGTCACTTTGTCATACTGAGGTGGCTTGTATATTGCTATAAAGCTAATGCTATGTGTGATGTTTAAGATTGTGTGTCACCTTGGCTGGGCCATGATTCTCAACGGCTTGTCAGTCATACGATGCTGTGATTGCCTCCATGTTGAGATTTGTTATAGTGTGATCACCCCCATGATGGGATGTGCTGTGAGTAGTCAATCAGTTGAAAAGGAGTTTCCTGGGGCATGTGGTCCGCATCAAATATATGTGGACATTTTGGCAAGGCTCGTGGGCTTTTACTTGTGCTGGATCCTGCAGCTGGCTCCTGTTCATCTGACCTCCAGTTCTTGGGACTTGAGCAAGCAGGTTACCTGCAGTCTTGCCTTCTGATCTCAGTATTCGTTGGTCTTCACTGCCTGTGAGCAGGAGCCCTCCTCTCTAAACTGCTGATCTTGGGTTTGCCAGCCCTTGTAGCTACATGAATCAGGAGAAGCCTCCAGCCTGACCACAGATTTGGGGTGCTCCACTCTCTACAACCATTTGAGCCATATCCTTGATATAAATCTTTCTCTCCCTATATATATTTCTACACTTTACTGGTTTTGCTTCTCTAGAGAACTCAACCTAAGACTCTGTGCCACTGATATTTCAAATATCAGCAGTGTCATCCATAGTGGACAGGTTTTAGAGGAGCTTCCAGACTGAGACATACTAGGAAAAAAGTCTCTTCAATTTACTTCTAGTGAAAACTCTGTGAATCACAAAAGAACATTGCCTAATATAGTGCTGGAAGATGAGTCACCTAAGTTGGAAGGAACTACTCAGTAGCTGCAACAATGGATTCAAACATACAAAGAATCATGAAGATAGCACAGGACTGGGCAATGTTTCATTCTGTTATACCTAAGTTCATCATGAGTCGAAGCCAATTCAATGGCAACTAACAAAAACAACAAGCTTGCCAGATGCCACAGAGGGACTAAATCTTTCTTTAAGTCCATGTTGACAGACATAAAAGTTTATACTCTGAAAAACAGAATATATTGTCCTTAAGAAAGTGATAAATAAAATATAATAAATAAAATATACCATGTAGTTATTGCATTTAATGGAAATCCCACTCTAATTTGCTTCGAAAATGCTATGACTGTTTTAAAAATAGTTCATAATTTGGGTGAGTTTGAAGACTGTCGTTTTTTCTTCATCTTCAAAGAATTTGAAGGAGGAGCCAATTCTAACTGCCTTAAGTTTTGACCTCCTGCTCACTTCTTAGGGTTTTGAAATTTTATTTTGGCTCCATTTACCCTACGCAAAAGAGGATCATGAGTAATATTTTAAGGGTCGTTTTATCCTTACGTGCAGCATCTGGGAATTATTTCTCAGTAGGCATTTCATAAACATGTTTAATAATGAGTGGACTGTTTGGCAAGTGAAGTTGTGTTAGTTTATGTGTCGCCTGTTCCTATACATGGGATTCTAATGAGTTATGCTCAACAAACCAAGAACAATTTGACGTACTTGGCTACATATATTCTATGTTACACCCTGGAGATGCCAATTGTTAGCAAACTTTTTGGTACTAAGCTTCTGCGATACAAGCATACTGTTTTGTGGTTGTGTAAGTGGAAAAGTCATTTTTTCTACTTTAAAATAAATTTGAATTCTGGATGTATATGATGCATTATAATCCATTAATTTTATGTGTTTCAATTCAAGTAATTAAGTAAATAACCAGAAATTAGTTTATTAATTTAATGTCAATATGCATATATATGTACATATATTTGTGTATGTTATCTGCATTTTTCTTGGGAAGTATGTAAGCATGTTATAGAAAGTAAATCTATTAAATGGTTAACTAATTAAATAAACTTGATCTACTAATCACCACCTATATTGGTACCTTCAGAGTCCAAGCTTCCATCACCTCTCTCCAGGACAATTGCCCAGGTCTTCTAACTAATCTCTCTACTCCAGTACTGTCCCTTTCCCTTATATTCATTTTGCATACAGCAGAGTTTTCAAAAAGTCACATCTTGTCACTCTTCCACACACAATCTTCCAATACCTTCCCATCAAGCTTCACAAAAAAATACAAAGCCCATATAGTGGCCTACCTGGCTTTACATGATCTTGTTCTTACCTTTTTCTCCAACTCATCCTTTAGCATTCTCCCTTTGCAGATAACACTACAGCCACAATGGCCTTATTGTCATCCTTCTAAAAAACTACCTCAGGGCCTTGGCACTGGCTATTCTTGCTGATTGAATTATTATGCACTGGATCTTTGTCATCAGGCCTTTTCTATCTTAATACATTATTGAATCTTTTTTTTTTTCTGCTTGTAATATGTTCTGACCTTTCATCTTTGTATTCATTTTTTTTTTCCAGTGGAAGTATAAGATACTGACAGAAAAGTACACACACACACACACACACAAAATCACAGTGGATAACTGAATCAATTTACAAAGTAAAAACATCCATCTAACCACCATGTAGATCAAAATAGTGGACACTACCAGTACTCTAGAAATATCTCTCATCCTCCCTTCCAGTCAGATGTTCCTGAGGACAATCATTATTCTGAATTTTATCTCCATAGATCAGATTTCCCTATTTTAACTATAAATTAATGAATTCTGAATTTACATTGCTTTTTGTGCCAACTTTTATTTCCAAGCTTTTGTGTCTGTGATATTCATTTGGGTTATTGTGTGTAGTAGCAATTTGTCGTTGTTTTTATTGCTGTATTGTATGGTATTGTGCAAATATACTACAATTTATTTAGCCATTGATGGATATTTGGGTGCTTCCAGTTTGGGCTCTTAGAAGTAATGATGATGTACATTTTTGTGTGTGTGTGTATGTCTTTTAGTTCATTCATGTAGTCATTTGTGTTGGATGTTTAACTGGGAATTAAAGTTCTGGGTCATAGAATGCATATACGCTTTGTTTTAGTAAATAACCCTGATGAGTATTCTTAATAGGTTGAATAAATTTATAGTCTCTTCCACAAAATATGAGAGTTTTTGTACATCAGAGCCAACACTTAATGTAATTAGTTTTTAACATATATTAATATATTTTTTTAACCATTTTAATTGGGTATGTAGTGGTATCTTAGTAGGATTTTAAATTTATTTCCCTATGGCTTGAATATTAATGATGTTAAAAACACTATTGAGTATACTTTTTGGAAGTTTATCTATCTTCTTTGGGATAAACATTCAAATTGCCATTTTCTATTGAATTATCAGTCTTTTTTCTTAATTTAAAGATATTCCTTATGTATTCTGATCAAGGGGATACTGTGTGGCTTAAAATCAGGAAAGGTGTGCTTCAGGGTTGTATCCTTTCACCATACTTATTCAATCTGTATGCTGAGCAAATAATCCCAGAAGCTGGAGTATGTGAAGAAGAGCACAGCATCAGGATGGGAGGGAGACTCATTAACAACCTGTGATACACAGATGACAAAACCTTGCTTACTGAAAGTGAAGAGGACTTTTGAAGATCATTGAGTACAGCCTTCAGTATGGATTATACAACATAAAGAAAACAAAAATCCTCACAAATGGTCTAATAAGCAACATGATGATAACCAGAGATAAGCAGAGAAAAGATGGAAGTTGTCAAGGATTTCATTTTACTTGGATCCACAATCAACACCCCTAGAAGCAGCAGTCAAGAAATCAATCGATGCATTTCATTGGGCAAACTGCTGCAAAAGACCTCTTTAATGTGTTAAAAGGCAAAGATGTCAATTTGAGAGCTAAGGTATGCCTGACCCAAGCCTTGGTATTTTAATCACCTCATAATCAGGCAAAAGCTGGACAATGAATAAAGAAGACTGAAGAAGAATTGATGTCTTCGAATTATGGTGTTGGCCAAGAATATAGAATGTAACACGGACTGCTAGAAGAATGAGCAAATCTCTCTTGGAAGAAGTACAACCAGAGTGTTCCTTAGAAGCAAGGATGGCGAGACTTCATCTCACTTACTTTGCACGTGTTATCAGGAGGCTCCAGTCCTTGGAGAATGACGTCATGCTTGAGAAAGTAGATAGCGAAAAAGAGAAAGTCTCTCAACTAGGTGGATTGACACTGTGGCTGCCACAATTGTCTCAAACATAGCAATGACTGTAAGGATGATGCAGGACCAGGCAGTATTTCCTTCTGTCATGCATAGGGTAGCTATGTGTCCGAATTGACTGGACAGCACATTGCAACAACAGCAATATCCTTTAATGCAATGTATCTTAGTTTGTCTATAGCCAAATTGGTTTTTATATTTATATTAATTTTCCTAAGATCTCATTTCCTTTTAGTAATATGATACACAGCCCTTTGATATGTACACACATTAGTACTTTGTCTATTTTTTATCTGTTTCTTAACTCTCCGCTTTAATCATAGTAACATATTATAATAAAACCACACTGAATGTTTTAATCAATTTTCTTAATGTAATCCTCTATGGGATTTCTATGAGAATGCTTATTTTTGTATCTGTTTAAATCTGTACCACACAACTGCGAACTATGAAGATACAAACCTGCTTTCAAAGCTGTGTGTACGAAGGAGTTGAATATTCCCTAAGAACATCAGTATATGTGTATTTCATCCATGCAAAATACTGAGTGTGCAATCCAAAGTACTTAATGATCATTTTGGAGAAATTGATCATGAGAGATTAACTATATAAAATCTGTTTAAATACGTAGAAAAGTATCATCAATAATCTACTACAGGAATTCTTTGGAATCTCAAGATGTACTCACTAATTACAAATTCAGTCAAACATATTAGGAAAGATAGGGAGAATATACAATGATTTGGATACATTTTTTTTCCAGAATTTTTCCACCAGAGGAAGAACATGCTAATATAACCTTCACAGAATTATTGGTAACAGTGTTGTAGGGCTAACTGCCACACATCAGATAGAATGATTTGTGTGTAGACCTAAGACTGGCTCTGATATGGAACCGTTAAGTATAGAGGGATAGGCTCCTTTTATAGCTCTAATTTGTGTAGACAAAATAAAGGAAAAGGAACAAATCATTCTCTCAATATGCCTTCTGGTGGATCTGTACAGCAGCTTGTGAACTTGGACCGTAGGGCTGCTTCCAAACGTTAATATCCCTATTAACTAGAAAACCAAAAACCAAACACATTGCGATCGAGTTGGCTCTGACTCATAGCAACCCTACAGGACAGAGTAGAACTACCCCATAGAGTTTCCAAGGAGCAGCTGATAGGTAGATTTGAACTGCCAATATTTTGGTTAGCAGAGGAGCTCTTAACCACTAAGTCACCACAGCTCCCTACTAACTAGGGGGTTTGGAAATATGACACTGGTAAACTCAAAATGTATTACATTGCAGCCATTATCTTAGAAATGTACGTATGACTAGATATCACATTGTTCTATTCTCCCAATATAAAAATAAGACAAAAATGCTGTGCCAAATCTATCTCATAAACACGGTGTGACTCTTGTAAGATAACACTCTTCAACTGTGACATTGCTTCATGTCTTGATTATACTTTGGGCTACTTGGTCAAGGTCCCTGGGTGGCACACACAGTGGTTAGCGTTTGGCTGCTAACCAAGAAGTCAGCAGTTTGAATCCAACAGCCGCTCCCTGGAAACCCTATGGTGCAGTTCTACTCTGCAATGAGTCAAAATCGACTTGACAGCAACAAGAAAACTCTGGTGGTATAGTTGTTAAGAGCTGCAGCTGCTAGAATTCACCAGGTGCTCCTTGGAAACCATATGGAGCAGTTCTACTCTCTCCTATAGGGTAGCTATGAGTCGGAATCGACACAACGGGTTTGTTTGTTTTTTACTAACCTGAGGTTTGGTGATTCAAACCCACCCAGTGTTGCCTTGGAAGAAAGGCCTGGCAATCTGCTCCTATAAAGACTACAGTAAATGAAACCCTATGAAGCAGTTCTATTCCATGATGCATGATATCACAATGAATCAGAATCAACTCCATGGCAACAGGTTTGGGTTTTTTGTTTTGTTTTCGTTATTACTTAGTCACTCATCCATCAAATGATACATCATCAGCATTGTTGTATATAGAGCATGTTATGTTCCATACTCAATGTTTATAATTTAATACAGTTTCCAGAATTCAGGAACAGAGTCAGAAATTAACACTCTTGTAATGCTCTTTTAACACCATGCCACCTGCAGCCATTTTTAAAGCAATGTTTAAATAGATTTGTTGCTCTCTTAAGCTGATGGTAAAACAAACAAACAAAAAATGCTGGTTAGTTTGTTCAGTATTTTACATTTTTCCAATATTGAACTACCACCAGCTTAACAAAATGGTAACAGTGGTGTGATGCTTTTTTGGTTTACTCGTTTGTTTAGCTTTCACTTTGGTTGCTTGCTTTACTTAAGTTATATTACTTTAGCTTTGTACTGTATATGACTTTAGAGTCTCTATGAGTCAGAATTGACTAAACCTCAACAGGTTTTTTTTGTTGACTAGGTAGCATGTGTGAAATTATCATACTACTTTCTATGATGACAGTTCTAGTCTCCAAGCAGAAATATATGGTACCAGAGAGCATAACACAATACATATGAATCTTGTTATTCTGCTGTTCTTCCTTTGTAAAATTCTAAGATATATTCTTATATGATAGATACTGAGATATAGATAATATTTTTTAAAAGTTTAGCTAACTATGATTGAGTGTTTATATAGTATACCAAGGTCCCTGGATGGTGCAAACAGTTTGTGCTCAACTACCTAAAGGCTGATTGTTCAAATCCACACAGAGGAACCAAAAAGGAAAGAAAGAACTGGTGATCTGATTCCATAAATATTACAGCCAAGAAAACCTGATGGAGCAGTTCTACTCATGGGTAACTATGAGTCGGAATCAACTTAACAGCAATGGGTTTGGTTTTCGGTATATAGTGTACAAAAGAAAACCCTGGTGGAGTAGTCATTACGTGCTATGGCTGCTAACCAAATGGTTGGCAGTTCGAATCTGCCAGGCGCTCCTTGGAAACTCTATGGGGCAGTTCTACTCTGTCCTATAGGGTCACTATGAGTCTCGACTCGACGGCACTGGGTTTGGTTTTTTTTTTTTTAGTGTATCAAATACTTTATAAAGATTACCTAACTTAAACTATCCATAACTTTTTAAACAAGTATTATTATTCTCTCCTTTTTGTTGTTGCTGTTATTAGTTGCTGTTAAGTTGGCTCTGACTAATGGCAACCTTATGTATAACAGACAAAATATTGCTCAGCCTTATGCCATCTTCAGGATCACTGGTATGTTTAAGTCCATTGCTGTGGTTATTGTATCAAATCATCTCATTTAGAGGCTTTTTTTTTTTTTAATTGGCCCTCTATTTTACCACATATCTGTCAGTTTGTCATACTGTAGGGGCTTTCATGTGGCTGCGATGCTGGAAGATATGCCACCGGTACTCAAATACCAGCAGGGTCACCCATGCTGACAGGTTTCAGCTGAGCTTCCAGACTAAGACAGACTAGAAAGAAGGGCCTGGCGATCTACTTCTGAAATGAATTAGCCAGTGAAAACCTTATGAATAGCAGTGGAATATCGTCTGATACAGTTCTGGAAGATGAGTTCCTCACATTGGAATGCACTCAAAAGACGACTGGGGAATAGCTGCCTCCTCAAAGTAGAGTCAACCTTAATGACGTGGATGGAGTCAAGCTTTGAGGACCTTCATTTGCAAATGTGGCAAGAAGCAAAATTTATCTTTTCAAAAAGATATTGCCATCAAGTCGATTAGACTAATAGCAAACTTATAGTAACCCTGTAGGACACAGAAAAACTGCCCCATAGAGGTTCCATGGCTATAATCATTAAGGAATGGAGCCCTGTGTAGCCCTGTGGTGGCACAGTGGTTAAAAGCCTGGCTGCAACCAAAACGTTGGCAGTTTGAATCCACCAGCCGCTCCTTAGACCCCTATATGGCAGTTCTACTCTATAGGGTCTCTGTGGGTCGGTGTCGATTCAATGGCAACATGTTTGTTTTTGGAATCATTCAGGAAGCAGACTGCCACATTTTTCTCCAACGTCTGGTGGGTTCAAACCACTGACCTTTAGGTTAGCAGCCGAGTGCTACGTAGTTCATCCTAAATTCACCAGGTAATTGGGGCAGCCATTTGTGTTTGTTAAATGCCTTATCCAAACAACTAATAAACTTCTCATATCTCTGTGACAGGTAGATAGTTACAATTTGGAGCCAGAGACCTAACTCAGCTCCTAAGGAGATGGGGAAATAGGGAGATAGGGAAACTGTCTTCCTTGAAGTTTACATTCCTGGGTTGTAAAGCTAGCAAAAGATTTATTTATCTTTTCAAAAAGATTTACATACATCTCAAAGGGTTAGAAAAATTTTACAACTCAAAATTTTCTGCAGAAAACACTCTAAGAAAAGGAAAGGTGAATTCTCTTTCCCTTTTTGCACCAGGAAAAATATTCTTTTCTTTTTTTTTAATTTGTATTTCCTATTGCATACAACAGAGAAAAAACTGATTTTTGGACAACTTATTCACATTACAACTTTTTTATTTTATTATTTTTTTTATCCACATTACAACTCTATGGGGGCAGTTCTACTCTGTTCTATAGGGTCACTATGAGTTGAAATCGACTTGATGGTAATGGGTTTGGTTATTCACATTACATCTTTGCTTAGCAGAAATTTTTATCCTTATGCCATTAAATATCATTATTTTTATTTACTCAGTATTCATATATAACTCATTAAGTAATTAAATACAGAAAGCTTAGCTTGACAAATTCCCTGGTAGTCAGAGAAACTTAGGTAGACTTCACTATCACCAGGAAAGCTTATTATGAAATAAAATATTTAAAATTAATATCTGATTTACAAAATAAAAATATTTAAGGGGTTTCCATTGAGTAATGTGCGATCCTGTACAGAATGCTTAGATAGAGGGAGAAAGTGTGCTTTTCTTTTTTGATGAAAACTAGAAGTGATCAGGTCTGAAAACTAGGAGATTCTTGGAACTTTTTGCATATCTGATTCTTTTCTGACATATTAGTGACCTGTGAAATCACTCACAACAGAAAGGACTTGATTATTTCTTCCAATATTTAATGAAATCAAATAAGTTTGTTTCAATGTCCTTTGACAAGGCAGAATGACGCACTAGTAAAAGCCGTCTTTTGAAAGACATAGACGGCCCACGTTTATTTGTATTCTGAGTCACTAGATCTGTACATTGTCAGTATTCTCAGGGCTCTACTAACTGAAGGCAGGAGGAAAATTCCAAAAGAGATGTGTGTGTGTGTGTTTGCAAGTGGGAGATTGTGTGCTCATGTTTGATTACATGTTTGCCTGTAGCTGGACAGAAGACAGAAAGGAAGGCAGAGGAAATATCTGAAATAATTCCATGAGGAAAAAGAATAAGCCAGCTTTTTGATGAAACATTTATGTAAACACCAGGGGAGGGGGTGGTGTTCCTAAGTTACAGAAGGAGAAAATTCCTTATCTTCTATTTTTTTTTCTAAATTTTATTTTGTTGTTGTTGTTTAGAACATACTCAGCAAAACCTACAGGAATTCGACAATTTCTACATAATACAGTTTAGTGACGTTGATTACATTCTTTGAGTTGTGCAACCATTCTCGCCCTCTTTTTCTGAGTTGTTCCTTCCTCATTAACATAAACCCACTGCCCTCTAAGGTTTCTATCTAATCTTTCCAGATGCTATTGCCAATTAGGTCCCATATACATAGTTTGTAAAAGAGCATAATGTTCAAGGCAGATCTTTTTAACTAGTTAAGCTAGACTTTGGTTTTAAGAAGACTTCAGGGGATATTTTTGGTTCAAGGTTTAAAGATTATCTCAGGGCAATAGTTTCAGGGGTTCATTTATCTTCTGTGGCTCCAGAATATCTGGAGTTCATTAAAATTTGAAATTCTGTTCTACATTTTCCTCCTTTTGGTAAGGATTCTTCTTTGGAATCTTTGATCAGTGTTTTGTACCGGTAGCTGGGCACCGCCCAGTTCTTCTGGTCTCAGGCAAAGGAGGCATTTGTTCATAGAGGCAATTAGTCTCACATTCCATATCTTCCTCCTGTTCCTGACTGTCCTTCATCCTCTGTTGCTCCAGATGAATACAGAACAATTTTGTTTCTTGGATGGCTGTTTGCAAGCACTATGAAAAAAAACAAACAAACTAGGAGTTTGAAGAGATGCACTAAACATATTATTAGGCCAATTAATTGGGTTGTCCTGTGAAACCATGACCTAAACTCCAAACCAAGGAACCAAATCCCATGAGGTGTTTGGTTGTACATAAGCAGCCTCAGCATCTACTCTTTTTTTTTTTTTTTTTGTCACTGTTATAAATATATCTTTCACACAACTTTTGCCAATTCAACTTTTTACAGTTGTTCAGCTTATTGACAGCAATTATAATAATCAGCTGTGCAACCTCTCTCTTAATCAATGAGTTTTTTTTAATCACCATTAGTTCTCTTTTCCCCTCTATTCCCTCCAGTAAATAATAATAATAAACTTTCTTCATAGTACATTTGCCTTTTCTTGTCTTTTTTATATAAACAAGGTCATGCAATATTTGTCCTTTTGCGATTGGCTTATTTCATTCAACACAAAGTCTCCAAGTTCCATCCATACTGTAGCATGTATCAAGACTTCATTTCTCCTACTGGTTGAGTAGTATTCCACTGTATGTATGTACCACATTTTGCATATCCATTCATCTGCTGATGGGCATTTAGGTTGTTTCCACCTTTGGCTATTATGAATAGTGCTGCAATGAACATTGGTATACAAGTCTCTTAAGTTTCTGCTTTCAAGTCTTTTGGGTATATACCTAGGAGTAGAGTTGCTCAAGCATAACCATGATTATGAGGATGGTGCAGGACTGGGCAGTGTTTTGTTCTGTTGTACATAGGGTCACTATGTGTGGAAATGACTCAATGTCACCTAACAACAACAAAATTGCTGAGTCATGAAGTAGTAGTCCTATTTTTAGTTTTTTTTTTTGAGAAACTGCCATATTGTTTTCCACAACAGCTGTACCATTTCCATTCTCACCAGCAATAGATAAGGCTTCCAATTTCCCCACATCCACACTAACATTTGTTATTTTCTGTTTGTTGGTTTGTTTTTTCTCTTAGCCATCCTACTGGTAGTAAAATGACATCTCATTTTGATTTTGATTTGCATCTCTCTGATGGCTAACGACACTGAGCATCTTTTCATGTGTCTGGTGGCCATTTGAGTGTCCTCTCTGGTAAAATGTTTATTCAAATCCTTTGCCCATTTAATGATTAGGTTGTTTGTCTTTTTGAATTGTCGTCAAAGCTTCATTTGTTTTTGGTTATATATCGTTTCTGAAGATATTCTCTCAGTTGGTAGTTTATCTTTTCACTTTTTTGGTAAAGATTTGGATGAAAAAAGTTTTTAATTTTTGTTAGGTCTCATTTATTTATGTTGTCTTTTGTTGTTTATGCTGTATTTATTATTATTATTCTATCTAATAAAAAAAAATTTTTATTGGATAATCCATTGTTAAAAGTTTGGCCTGACAGTGTTTTCCTTGCATTTTCTTCTAAGAATTTTATGGTTTTAGTTTGCACATTTAGGTCCTTAATCCATTTTGAATTTGTTAATGTGTATGGTATGAAGCATAGGTCCTGTTTCATTTTTCTGCCTGTGGAAATCCAATTTCCCCAGCACCATTTATTGAAATATTCTTCTTTCCCCACCAAATGGACTTAATGCCCTTGTCAAAATTCAGTTGACCATAAATGTGTGGGTTTATTTCTGGACTCTCAATTCCATTCCATTGGCCTATGTATATGTTGTTATACCTGTACCAGGCTGTTTTGATTACTGTAGCTGTACAGTATGTTTTAAAATCAGGACGTATGTGTCATCCTACTTTGTTCTTCTCTTTCAACATTGCTTTAACTACCCAGGGCCTATTGCCATTCCATATAAAGTTGAGGATTGGTGTTTCTATTTCTGTAAAGAAAGCTGTTGGGATTTTTATTGGGATTACATTGAATCTATACATCGCTTTGGGTAGTACTGACATCTTAAATTAATGATATTAAGTTTTCCAATTCATAAACATGGAACTTCTTTCCATTTATTTAAGTCTTCTTTAGTCGTCTCTTCTGCAGTGTTTTATAGTTTTCATTGTATAGTTCTTCATGTCTCTGGTTAGATTTATTCCAAGGTATTTTATTCTATTAGATACTATTGTAAATGGAATTGTTCCCCTAATTTCCCTTTCAGGTTTTTCATTGTTCATGTACAGAAACCCAACTGATTTTTTTTGTTGATCTTATACCCACAATTTTACTAAATTCCTCTATTACCTCCAGAAATTTTCTTGTGGACTCTGAGATTTTCTATATACATGATCCTATCATAAGTGAATAGAAATAAATTTACTTCTTTTCCAATTTGGATAACTTTTATTTCTTTTTCATGTCTTCTTGCTCTGGCTAGGAGTTTTATTACAATCTTTAATAGAACTGGTGAGAGCAAGCACCCTTGTCTTATTCTCAATTTCAAGGTGAAAGCCCTCAGCCTTTCTTCATTAGGTATAAGGTTGACTATTAGCTTTTCACACTGAATCGTACTGAGTAATTTCTCTTGTATTCTAATCTTCCTTAGGGTTTTCATCAAGAAAAGGTGTTGGATTTTATCAAATGCTTTTCCTGCATCCATAGAGATGATCATGTGGTTCTTTTCCTTTGTTCTATTGATTTGGTGTATTACACTGATTGACGTTTGTCTTAGTCATCTCGTGCTACCGTAACAGAAATACCACAAGAGATGTCTTTAAAAAAGAGAAACTTATTTTCTCACAGTCTCGTAGGCTAGATGTCCAAATTCAGGGCGTCAGCTCCAGGGGAATGTTTTCTCTCTCTGTTGGCTCTGGAGGAAGGTCCTTCTCATCAATCTTCCTCTGGACTAGGAGTTTCTCCACGCAGGAATCCCGGGTCCAAAGGAGGCATTCTGCTTCTGGTGCTTCTTGCTTGGTGGTATGAGGTCCCCACCACTCTGCTTGCTTCCCTTTTATCTCTTGTAAGATAAAAGGTGGTACAGGCCCCAACCTAGGGAAACTCACTTTACATTGGATCAGGGATGTGACTGAGCAAGGGTGTTACATCCCACCCTAATCCTCTTTAACCACAGTCAGAGATTCTGATTTATAACACATATGAAAATTACAAAATGGAGGACAGCCACACAATACTGGGAATCATGTCCTAACCAAGTTGACACATATTTTGGAGGGAGACAGAATTCAATGCATGACAATGTTCTAATTTTGAACCATCCTTACATCCCTTGAATAAAGCCCACTTGGTCATGGTATATGACTTTTTTTAACATGCTGTTGAATTCCGTTCACTATTAGTGTTTTGCACCTATATTTGTAAGGATTTTTGCATCTGTATTTGTAAGAGGTATTTGCCTGTAGCTTTCTTTTCTTGCAATATCTTTTCCTGGTTTTGGTATCAGGTTATGTTTGCTTCATAGAGTGAATCAGGGAACATTTATTCTCTCTCTTTTGGAAGAGTTTAAACAACACTGGTGTTGATTCTTCTATAAATGTCTGATAGAATTCCCCAGTGAAGCCATCTGGTTCAGGACTTTTTGTTGTTTTTGTTGTTG
Organism: Loxodonta africana; assembly: GCF_030014295.1. Classification (NCBI taxonomy): domain Eukaryota; kingdom Metazoa; phylum Chordata; class Mammalia; order Proboscidea; family Elephantidae; genus Loxodonta; species Loxodonta africana. The sequence continues at coordinate 60,580,527 of NC_087346.1, read as the reverse complement.
GGAGGTTTTTGATCTCTGATTTGAACACTTCACTTGTTATGGGTCTATTAAGACTTTCTATTTCCTCTTGAGTGAGTTTAGGTCAGTTGTGTGTTTCTGAGAATTTGTCCATTTTATTTAGGTTATCCAGTTTCTTGTAGAGTTGTTCATAATATTCTGTCAGAATTCTCTTTATGTCTATCTGGTCAGTTGTAATGTCCCTGCTTTTGTTTCTTATTTTGGTTATTTGCATCTCTTGTCTTTTTTTTTTATTTGTCAGTCTAGCTAAAGGTTTGTCTATTTTATTGATCTTTTCAAAGAACTAACTTCTAGTTTTATTGATTCTCTCTATTGCTTTTTTGTTTTAGATTTCATTTATTTATGCTCAGGTCTTTGTTATTTCCTTTCTTCTGGTAGGTTTAGGCTTAGTTTGCTCTTCTCTTTCTAGTTCCTGGAGTTGTTGAGCTAGGCTGTTATTTTGAGATCTTTCTTCTTTTTTCATGCAGGCATTTATTGGTATTAAGTTTCCCTCTGAGTACCTCCTCTGCTGCATCCCAAAGTTTTAGTATGTTGTGCTATTCATTTTCATTTAACTCTAAGAAATTTGTGATTTCTCTTTTGATTTCTTCTTTGACCCATTGGTAGTTTAATAGTGTATTGCTTAATTTCCCTATTTGTGTATTTTACAGTTTTTTTTTTGTTGTTGTTGTTGTTATTGATTTTACCTGTTGTGGTCAGTGAAAACACTGTGCATGATTTCAATCTTCTTTAAATTTGTCAGCTCTTGCTTTGTGACAAAACATATGGTCTAGCCGGCAGAATGATCCATGTGCCCTGGAACAGCAAGTATATTGTGCTGTTGTTGAGTGGAATGTTTTATATATGACTGTTAAGTCTAGCTGGTTTATAGTGTTATTCAGGTCCCCTGTTTCCTTGTTGATCTTCTTTCTAAATTTTCTGTCCAATATTGAAAATGTTGTATTGAAGCCTCTGACTATTATTGTAGTGCCATCTATTTCTCCCTTCAATTCTATCAGAATTTGTTTTATATATTTAGGTGCTGCAATGTTGGGTGCATGCATGTTTATGATTGTTAAATCTTCTTGATTAATTGGCCTTTATCACTATATAATGTACATCTTTATCTCTTCTAACAGATTTTTTTTTTATTATATTTCGTCTGACATTAATATTGCCACCCCAGCTCACTTCTGGTTATTATTTGCATGCAATTTTTTCCCCCATTCTTTCACTTTCAACCTATTTGTGTCCTTGGGTCTAAAATGTGTCTCTTGTAAACAGCATGTAGTTGTATCATTTTTTAAAATCTATTCTGCCACTCTCTTCTTGTAACATACAAGAAGTTCTATACCTATACCATTTATCTCCCCTACCTTTGTTACTGCTATCACTAATTATGTCCTTATATTTCATGTGCCCTGTAACATAATCTTATACTTGCTTTTTATGTATTTGTTATCAGGAAATAGGAAGGACAACACAGTTAGAATCATCAAACATGAATACTTTGTTACTAGCCTTTACACTTGTTCATGCATTTCCCTTTATTAGGGATCTTTCTTTTATCTATAGCATTAAATTACTTTCTAATGTCTTTTCCCTTCCTTCAACAGAATTCCCATTAGTATTTTTTGTAGGGCTGGTCTGATGGATATGAACTCTCTCAACATCTATTTATCTGGAAATGATTCCATTTCATCCTCATTCTTGGGGATAGTTTTCCTGGGTATAGTATTCCTGGTTGACAGTTTTTATTTTTTTCCTTTCAGAACTTTAAATATGTCATTGCATTGCCTTCCATCCTCCAGTGTTTCTGAGGAGAAATTGACACTTAATCTTACTGAGGTCCTTTGAATGTGACTGTTTGCTTTTCTCTCACTGAATTTAGGTTCTTTCTTTACTCCTTGAGCTTAACTATGATGTGTCTTGGTGTAGATCTCTTTGGGTTTATCCCTTTTAGGGTTCTTTGAGATTCTTGTATTTGTAGATTCATACACTTTATTAGATTGGGGAAATTTTGTCATTATTTCTTCAAATATTGTATCTGTCCCTTTCTCTCTCTTTTTTCTTTCTAGAATTCTCATGATGTGTATATTAGGTCTCTTGCTGTTGTCTCATAATTCCGTTAAACTGTGCTCAGCCTTCTTAAGCCTCCATTCTTGTTGCTCTTCAGAGTCTGTAATTTTAACTATCTTATCTTCTAATTCTGTTATTCTTTCTTCAGCCTGATTAAATCTGTTATTAAGTCCTTCTATTGTGTTTCTCATTTCGGTTATTGTCTCAATTGCAATATCTCTTTTTCTAGATCCTCTTTTTGTTCTTGCATTGTTTTCTTTATTTCTGTTAGCTTTTATTTCTTTTTGTGTATGTTTCCCATAGGTCTTTATGTTTAATTTTATTATTATTATTTTTTTTTTCATTGTTCGGTCATCTCTAAATACACTTTCATTCCCTTCGTCATGTTCATTTGAATGGGTCATTCTTTGTTCTTTGTGTGTCTTGCAGTTTTTTGTTGGGGCATTGGAATTTTTGAGGGTGTTAATTTTCTCAAATCTCCCCAGTAGTTAGTGGTTTTTCCAGCATTATTTTCTGCAAAAAACTCTTAGGCCAGAAGAATCTTCAGCCTTTCCATATCATTTCTTCTCCTTCTCTATGATAGCCCTTTTCCCTCACTGGTTTAATTAGGATTTCAAAGTTTCAGATCTTAGTTTTCAACTTTCAGACTTTCCAAACACACCACAAAATATGTTGTGCTTAATCTGCCCACCAGCCGTCACCACTACTCAGGTGAGATATTGTATACTAATCAATCTATCCACCACGAGGCTCAGTCCTCTCTCTCTAGTTGCTACTCCCTTCCCTTCTTTGTTTCTGCCACCACATTCTCAGTCAGAGAACTTGCATGCAGTGAGCCCCCTTCAGGGCTGGTTGTTGTCCTCTGGTGTTGCCCAAGGCTTCCTTCCTTGCTCTGTGGGGGCTGCTTCTCTGTGAGCTGACTTTCAGGGGAAGCACAAACAGATTTTGCTCTGTTTCAGGAGGAGGAGGGACTGACAAACCTCAGAAGAACCTCCAAAGGATCTGTTTTATTGATTTCAGAGACCCAGTGGCCCTGTGGTGGTTGGATGGGGGATGTTTCCTCTAAGCGACCCTCCTTCTGGTTTCACTGTAGGAGACCTTCTATAGAAGTTCGTATCAGTCCAACACCTGAAATACAAGTAAACAGTACTCAGCTTTGAGGAATTCTGAATTGAGGAGCAGAGGAAAACAGCAGGGAACTGCAGACAGACAGGAATCAATGAATCAACAACAAGCCATGTACAGTTGGAAAACCACTTCTCTCACCCTCCCTGCCCCTCTCCCCAGTCACACAGGCTGCTGGCTTCTGTGAACAAGGGAAGTGGCCCCAGAAAAAGAGCCTGTTTCCTTAACCACTGCAAACCCCACCTATACAAGCAGACAGGTTCCCAAGGTCCTGCTCTAAAATCAACAAGAAAGACCTTCCCAGGAGTCCATTTGGAGTGTGCCAGCTTATTCCTCATCTGGACACTGTCAGCTGCAAGTCTACTATGAATTGCTACAAAAGTCCTGCTGCAGTAGGGTCTGCTTTCATAGTCAATACCTGCTTCCCTGAGCACCTCATAGCTCAGGCCTTCAAAACTTATCAGACAGACCTCCCAGGGAGTCAGTTTGTATCTACTTGCTCCCCTTCCAGTCAGTGCTGAGGACTGCTGACTGAGGCTGCTGTGTACTAGGAAGCAGGCATCTTGAAAGGAGGGTACACCCACAGCCAACATACTATAGGGGAGGAGAGGTGGTAGGAAGCTGTGACAGCAACAAGACAGATCTCCCTGTGAGTACATTCAGAGTGTGACAACCCCTCCCCCACCAGGATACAGTCACTTGCAAGCCTATAGTGAATTGCTACAGAAGGACCCTGGAGTGGAGTCTGCAACCATAGGCAGCACTCTATCTGCCTCTCCAGACACCCCATAGCTCAGCCCTCTGAAACCAACAGGGAAGACCTCCCTGGGGATCAATGTGAGTCTCTCTGATTCCCCTTCTGGTTAGTGCAGAGGATGACTGACTAAGTCTGCTGTGTGCTAGGAAGCAGGCATCCTGAGTGGAGGCTACATCCACAGCCAACATACCAGTAAGGGAGCTCTAATAGCAGCAAGGCAGACCTCTTTCAGGGTCCATTCAGAGTGTGACAATGCCTTCCCCACCTAGAAACTGACCTTCTATTTTATTGCTAGATGAAGGACAATTTCAGAAGTGTTATGATGTTTAGCTTGATCAGCAGAGTCCTCCTTCTCCCAATATTTATGGTACACAAAGTGCACTGTGGATACACTGAATGACTAAGAGTAGATGATCCAAGAAAATAGCCTTATCAGCAAATGAAGGGGCAGGTGAAAAGCTTGAACAGAGAAAACTCAAGAGAATATGCATCAAGGCAAATGTAGCAAACTCTGTTGGAGAAATTCCTCAGCTGGTAACATGAGTCGAGGTGGAAAACTAACAAGATTGTTGAAAGAACCTAGTGCATTCTAGAGCTTAAGTTTCTTGGATTTGGTTGTAACCCTAGCATTTACTAGCTTGGAAACCTTGGGCAAATTAAATTTTCTGAGCTTCATTTTCATCATAAGTAGCATGGGAACTCAACAGCACTGCGTTTGTGTCTGGGTAGCATGGGAATGACTACTTCTTTTAGGAGTAGCATACTGATCATGAAATTACATATGTTAAAAATACCAAAGAACCCAAGGCCCACAATGAAAACACTATTGGTACTCTAGATAAGAAAACTTGATTTTGATCATTGTGATCAAAAAGTTATACCAGATCTTTCATGTTATCATTATTTCTATTTCTTTCTTTTTTTTTTTACTTATTGAATCAAATCCCATTGAGGCATATATTTGGAAAAATGGAAATATGTTGTTACAAACAAACTTCGTAATTATAATATTAATATTCATGAATATGATGTGGAGTATCAAACAGAAGCTCATAGGCTGATGAAATTAGTAAAATTTTTTATTTTCTGCAGTAGTTTCCTAGTTTGTAAAATGAGAGGATTTGAGCTAGGTAATTTAGTTGAAACATTGTAAGACATAACATTTAACAAGCTCAAGGCACTTCAGAGTTTAATTCAAATTTTGGAATAAGACAAGATAAATTTGCTTGAAAATTTTAATGTATAACTTAATATTATCCATTTTCTGTCATGCCAATATAAGATTAGTAACTTCTGTTAACAAATTTCACCATAAATTTAAAAAGTAAGCTCGTGCTACTAATTTGGTCTTCACATATTCTCTATTCTACAGTATATCCTGTAGCATTTAAAGGATCTCTTTATTAGAAGTATTGATCCTACTATGGCAAGTATAATAACACTCACTACCACAGCTAAGAAAGACAGACTAAGCAATTCCTTCATTATCATTCTCATCACTTTAAAAAAGTTGATTATCTGAAAATATCATATACATTTTGAAGCCCTTGATTTTCCCTATTCATCAACTCAGTAGATATTCTTTCTTTCTTAGCTTCAAATGAATTCTTATGCTTGTAATTTACCATTTTGCTCATTCATTTCAAGCTGTGATGTTTTTAAAAATAGGCTTCTACTTTTTAAGTATAGGATATTTCCTGTTTTCTATATGCCTTTTATGTTTTTTCCTATGTTCCAAAGCTCGTTATTTCCTGATCTTTTTCTGTTGATTTCTTCATGGTAACTGTGTGGATTTTCATGGTCATATTTCCTCTTGAAAATTTTTATAATTACTTCTGATGCTATATATAAATAAAGAAGTCTTGTCTCTTTTAAAATTAAAGGCAATAACTATAACCCGAAAGTTTAATCTTAGCTGACTATACACTGAAAAGAATAGCAGGCATATATATTTGAGAACAATGTCATAACGATATTGGAATAAAATAATTATGCTGTTTAAAATGTTTTATTTAAGCAAAAAAAAAAAAAAATTATATGGAACAGTGTTATCCATAGTTTGACTAAAACCTCCATCCTAATGTGATATTAGTAGGAAAATGTTCAGGAATTTTAGTATTATTTGGAATGTAGAAGGAGGTATAAGCATATTTTGAATAATGAAATGGTTGATTCTTAAAATTAATTTTCTATGCATGTCATAAAAATGCAATCATAAGGCATATTTATAAAAATTTTTAATATATTCTTGAACCAACTTGCACATTTTTCATTTGTAAGGGATATGGTCTGTGATCTACATGCTCTAATGTTTAGAAAATAACATTTTAAAATTTGTATATTCTCTGTCTTTTCAAAACATTCTATTATATTTTGAAGTAAATATATATATATATAAAACCCACCAAACCCATGGCGGTCGAGTCGATTCCAACTCATAGCTACCCTACAGGACCGAGTTGAACTGCCAGATAGAGCTTCCTAGGAGCACCTGGCAGATTCAAACTGCTGAGTGCTTGGTTAGCAGCTGTAGCACTTAACCACTATGCCACCAGGGTTTCCATATACATATATATATTTCCAGAATTTGACATTTAATGTAATGGAGAGAGAGAGACAGAAAGAGTTTTATACTGTTTTCATACAAGTTGCTAATATGCACTTAGCATGATTTTGAAGAAATTTCTACCTCACTTGTAGTTTTACATAGATGATAGGTAGATAGATGTCCTCAGAGCGACTTCCAACTCATGGTGACTTTATTATGTACAACAAAACAAAATGTTGCACAGTTCTGTTTTATCCTCCTGATCACTGACATGTTCAATTATTGCAGCTACAGTGCCAATCCATCTCACCAAGTAGCTCCCGTGCCCTTGATGGCCCTCTACTTCACCAAACATGATGTCCTCCTCCAGAGATTGATTATGTGTCCAATGCAACTTAGTCAGATAATGTTTTGTTGTGATCTATAAGGTTTTCATTGGCTAATTTTTCAGAAGCAGGTCCTCAGACCTTTCTTTCTAGTGTGTCTTAGTCTGAAAGCTCCACTAAAACCTGTCCAACAAGTATCACCCTTCTAATAGTTGAAATAAAAGTGACATAGCTTCCAGTAACACAGCAAAGCTCAAGCCAAAACAATATTACAAACTTATAGATGAATGGTGGCATATAAATTACCAGTCCAGGTGCCACCTCATAGATTCCGACTCATGGTGACCCCATGTGTGTCAACTTAGAGTCCTACACTGAGTTATTTATTTATTTTTCATTTATTTAATTTTTTAAAAATAACTTTTATTGTGCTTTAAGTGAAAGTTTACAAATCAAGTCAGTCTGTCACATATAAGCTTATGTACACCTTACTACATACTCCCATTTACTCTCCCCCAATGAGTCATCCCGCTCCCTTCTTTCAATCTCTCCTTTCGTGACCGTTTTGCTAGTTTCTAACCCTCTGTACCCTCCCATCTTCCCTCCAGACAGGGGATACCAATACAGTCCCAAGTGTCCACCTGATACAAGTAGCTCACTCTTCATCAGCATCTCTCTCCAGCCCATTGTCCAGTTCCTTCCATGTCTGACGGGTAGTCTTTGGGAATGGTTCCTGTCCTAGGCCAACAGAAGGTTTGGGGACCATGACCCCTGGGATTGTTCTAGTCTCAGTCAGACCATTAAGTCTGGTCTTTTTATGAGAATTTGGGGTCTGCATCCCACTGTTCTACTGCTCCCTCAGGAATTCTCTGCTGTGTTGCCTGTCAGGGCAGTCATCGGTTGTGGCCGGGCACCATCTAGTTCTTCTGGTCTCAGGATGATGTAAGTCTCTAATTCATGTGGCCCTTTCTGTCTCTTGGGCTCATAGTTATCGTGTGACCTTGGTGTTCTTCATTCTCCTTTGATCCAGGTGGGTTGAGACCAATTGATGCATCTCAGATGGCCGCTTGTTAGCATTTAAGACCCCAGAAGCCACACTTCAAAGTGGGATGCAGAATGTTTTCATAATAGAGTTTATTATGCCAATTGACTTAGAAGTCCCCTTAAGCCATAGTCCCCAAACCCCTGCCCTTGCTCCATTGACCTTTGAAGCATTCAGTTTATCCCGGAAACTTCTTTGCTTTTGGTCCAGTCCAATTGAGCTGACCTTCCCTGTATTGAGTATTGTCCTTCCCTTCACCTAAAGTAGTTCTTATCTACTAACTAATCAGTAAATAACCCTCTCCCACCCTCCCTCCCTTACCCCCTCGTAACCACGAAAGAATGTTTTCTTCTCAGTTTATACTATTTCTCAAGAACTTATAATAGTGGTCTTATAAGTATTTGTCCTTTTGCCTCTGACTAATTACACTCAGCATAATGCCTTCCAGGTTCCTCTATGTTATGAAATGTTTCACAGATTCGTCACTGTTCTTTATCGATGCGTAGTATTCCATTGTGTGAATGTACCATAATTTATTTAACTATTCATCTGTTGATGGACACCTTGGTTGCTTCCAGCTTTTTGCTATTGTAAACAGTGTTGCAATAAACATGGGTGTGCATATATCTGTTTGTGTGAAGGCTCTTATTTCTCTAGGGTATATTCTGAAGAGTGGGATTTCTGGGTTGTATGGTAGTTCTATTTCTAACTGTTTAAGAAAACACCAGACAGATTTCCAAAGTGGTTGTACCATTTTACATTCCCGTCAGCAGTATATAAGAGTTCCAATCTCTCCACAGCCCCTCCAACATTTATTATTTTGTGTTTTTTGGATTAATGCCAGCCTCGTTGGAGTGAGATGGAATCTCATTGTAGTTTTAATTTGCATTTCTCTAACGGATAATGATCGAGAGCATTTTCTCATGTGTTTGTTAGCCATCTGAATATCTTCTTTAGTGAAGTGCGTGTTCATATCCTTTGCTCACTTTTTGATTGGGTTGTTTGTCTTTTTGTGGTTGAGTTTCAACAGAATCATACAGATTTTAGAGATCAGGCGCTGGTCAGATATTTCATAGCTGAAAATTTTTTCCCAATCTGTAGGTGGTCTTTTTACTCTTTTGGTGAAGTCTTTAGATGAGCATAGGTGTTTGATTTTTAGGAGCTCCCGGTTAATCTGGTTTCTCTTCATCATTTTTAGCAATGTTTTGTGTTCTGTTTATGCCTCGCATTAAGGCTCCTAATGTTGTCCCTATTTTTTTCTTCTATGATCCTTATCATTTCAGTCTTTATATTTAGGTCTTTGATCCACTTGGAGTTAGGTTTTGCTCCACTGAGTTTTTAATGGCTGATTTTTCAGAAGTAGATCTCTGGGCCTTTCTTCCGAGGTGCTTCTGGGTAGACTTGAACCTCCAAGCTTTTGGTTGGCGGTCAATTGTGTAAACCATTGCACCATCCTGGGACTCTAAGCACACAAATAGGTACCTAGGTGGGGCAAATAGTTTGCACTTGACTGAAGTTTAGCAGTTTCTCCCAGCAGCACCACGCGAGAAAAGTAAGGCAATCTGCTTCTTTAAAGATTATTGCCAAGAAAACTCAATAGTACAGTTCTACTCTGTACCACATGGGTCACCATGAGTCAGAATCAACTCACTAGCAAAGGATTTGGGTTTATTCATTTTTATGTAGTAAATATTTTTCTCAGTGATATTGAGAATAAGGTCTATTACTATAACCCATACCTTAGGAGTTGATGGAGCAGATCAAGACTACCTTGTGCTCTTAAGATTTAGAGTAGTGTCTGGGCCATATTGTTACTTGATGTCACATCAATTTCAATTCATGGCAACCCCATGTGTGGAGAGTAGAATTGCTCCATATAGTTTATAGGGCTGTGACCTTTCAGAAGCAGATTACCAGGTCTGTCTTCCCAGGCACCTCTGGATGGGTTTGATCCACCAACCTTTCAGAGAGAGTAGTGGAGGACTTAGCCATTTGCATCACCCAGGGACCCCCCCTCTGGCCCATAGAGAGTTCAATAAATATTACTTTAATGAAAGGATGAATGAATAACAAATAAAAGCCTGAGTATGATGGGTTCTTAATAAATGAAATTTTAGAAAGACTTATTTTTAACACTTTATTCATTACTTATAAGTTATTTATAAAAGTTAATTATAAATATACTCTTTTCCAAATTGATGTTGGTGAAGAATATTGAATATACCATGCACTGCCAGAAGAAGGAACAAATCTGTCTTGGAAGAAGTTCAGCCAGAGTGCTCCTTGGAAGTGAGGATGGTGAGATTTTTGTCTCACATAGTGTGATGGTTAAGACTGTGGGTCAACTTGGCTGGGCCATGATTCTCGGTGTTTATATGTGATCACTCCCATGATGGGATCTGCTGTGAGTAGCCAATCAGTTAAAAGGGCATTTCTTTGGGGGTGTGGCCTGCACCCTAATATAAGCGAACGTTCTGTCTTTTTGCTTTCTCTGGATCCTGCAGCTGCCTCCTGTTCATCTGACCTCTGATTCTTGAGACCTGAGCTATTAGCTTATCTGCCAGTGTTGGCATTCATAGATCTTCACAGCCTGCGAGCAGAGCCCTGCTCTCCGACCTGCTGATCTTGGGTTTGCCAGCCCCTGAGGCTACATGAATCAGGAGAGGCCTTGCAGTCTTGCCTGCTCGTCTTGGAATTCATCAATATTCACAGCCTGTGAGCAAGAGTCCTGCTTTCTCACCTGCTTGTCTTAGGTTTGCCAGCTCCTACGGCTATGTGAGTTGGGAGAAGACGCTATCTTAATCCACAGACTTGGGACAGTCCAGCCTCTACAATCTTGTGAGCTGTTTCTTTAATATAAATTTCTCTCTATATATACTTATATGTTTTACTGGTTTTGCATCTCTGGAGAACACAGCCTAAGACACATAGTTTGAACATGTTATCAGGAGGGACCAGTCTCTGGAGAAGGACATCATGCTTGGTAAGATAAAGGGCCAGCAAAGAGGAAGACTCTCAAGGAGACAGATTGACATAGTGACTGCAACAATGGGCTCAAACACAGCAATGATTATGAGGATGGTGCAGGACCAAATGGTGTTTCATTCTGTTGTAAATACGGTCGCTGTGAGTCAGAATTGACTGTACAGCACCTAATAACAACAAAACAATTTCTTATTTTATAGTTTTCTGCTGATGTGTAATTTTTCTTTAGATGCCAAAAATGTAATGAAAAAAAAAAAAAAGCTAAAGAAGTAAACACAAATTGTCCCAGTTTGAGAAACTATTATCATGACATCAAAGCAGGTACCTTCCAAGTTCACACTGAGATCAAGTTGTTAAAAAACCTATGTGGATTTCATTTAGCTCAATGGCACATGAAAACAGAAGGAAAATCTAGAAATGTTTCTTTTTCCTTTTTAAATACTGAAGCCCTTTATCTTTTCATTAGGAAATCGATAAATATTCAGCAAGCAATCACAGAGGATAAAATCTAACAGAATTTAAATACATGAGCATATATCTAATAGTAGATTGTTCCTCAATTCTTGCTAGGAAGAATATCAGAATTTACACAATGACTCTAATTTCTCTGTGATACTGTTTATATAATAAAATGTATCTTTGCTGAATTAATATTTAGGCAAGAAATACACAAAATTTTATTTCTCATAAGCATTGTAAAGGAATTAGTTGAAATCTACTAAGAATTGATATCTCAGGGTCTTTTTGTCAACCTACCATAAACATGATTACATTAATTGAACATCATTGTATGTTTGGTTGTGCATTGGGCCATGAGATAATTCTTAATGATTTATTTATAACTGAAATTTGCCCTAAATTAAATTCTCATTAAGAAAGTGATGTCTTCATAAACTTAGATGGTGTTGATTAGCTAAGCACTAAAAGTAGAATAAACAAATGCTAATTTTTCTTAAGATATTTACATTAATAGAAATATTTTACATTTTCTAAATGATGGAAAAATGAATCTGATATATGTATACTACTTATAAATCTGTATATTTGAGTTTAAACAATTAGACCATCTCAATATTTTAAAGTAATGAATATATAGATTTGTATAAACACCACCACCACCCATCTGTCAGTTTGTCATACTGTAGTGGCTTGTGTATTGCTCTGATGTTGAAAGCTATGCCACCAGTATTTCAAATACCAGCATGGTCACCCATGGTGGACAGGTTTCAATGGAGTTTCCAGACTAAGACAGACTAGGAAGAAAGACCTGGCAATCTATATCTAAAATAATTGGCCAGTGAAAACTTTATGAATAGTAGTGGAACATTGTCTGATATAGTGCTAGAAAATGAGCCCCTAAGGTTGGAAGACACTCACTATACAACTGGGGAAGAGTTGCCTCCTCAAAGTAGAGTCAACTTTAATGCCATGGAGAGAGTGAAGCTTCTGAGACCTTAATTTGCTGGTATGGTACAACTCTAAATGAGAAGAAACAGCTGGAAATATCTGTTAATAACCAGAACATGGAATATACAAAGTATGAATTTAGGAAAATTGGACGTCAGTGAAAAAGAGGAAGACTCTCGGTGAGATGGATCGACACAGTGGCTGCAGCAATGGGCTCAAGCATAACAATTGTGAGGATGTTGTAGGACTGGGCTGTGTCTCATTTTGTTTTATATAACACTATGAGTCAAACTGACTCGAAGGCACCTAACAACAACAAGACACTACTTTCATTAATGTTTTTAGTTTAGTTTTAGTAGGAACAGAAAATAAATTATCATAACCAGATTCTGAGGTAAATTTTGAATCAGAAAATTCCTCTCAAAATAACTTAAAAAATAAATTAATTCCTTATCTCGAGTCACTGGAAATCTAGGCTCCACGTTAGTACAATCAGTGAATGATGTCTTTCATCTCTCTGCTATTCTATTTTCACTGTTCTGCTAAGGCTGATAAACTTAATGGTGGCAAGATGACTGCCTGTGAAAGTTTTGTTTTGTTTAGTTTTCCTGGTTACATCTAATAGGAATGAAGGAGAGAAAAGTGAGAAACTCTACCCTCTAAGAAGTTCTCTTCAAGATTATTGAGTCAATTTAGGTCACAGGGCCATTGTAGAGCAATAACAATTGCTAGGGGAATGCCACAAACTGATTGACTTAAATTTACAGAAGTCCTCTCCTGCCTGACCCCATAGGGTTAGAGACAGGGGAAAACGTTTTTAAAAAAAAAAAAAAAAAAAGTTTGAGTTTCTTATTGGTTATATCTTACCTACATACTCATTTCCTAATTCATCTGAATTCTACTCTATTTGTAACAGATACTTGCAGAGGCAATTAGGAAAAATTACACAAAATCACATATTAGAAAGTATTTCATATAAATATGTCTATAGCTGATCAAATTACTTGATGTTTCTCTTTGTAACCAAATCGTGTAATTTCCAACGTACATCATGTTCCTGGTCTTTTATTAACTTATCAGTGTTCAATCTTAAGGTCTTCTGTATTTATTTATCTGATTACTATTATCTGCCTCTAAGTTTGTTCTAGTTCAAAGTTTTGGATTCTGGCTCTCACCCTTTGATACCTACTTTACACTGTCTCTTATTCATGGTTGCACTACTCCAGAGTCCTGATAACATTAAATTAAATATTAAAGATGGAAATTAAAATAGAGCTACAATTTAAGCTGTTTGCACTAGTCAAAATTGTGAAGAGTCATTTTTTAGTAATGATTAAATCTGTATGTTGATTCTGTTTTGTCAAATACAAATGATAAGGGTCACATTTTGAACAATTAGCAATGAGCATCCTACTTGGCATCAACAGAGAAAAAATAAAGCATAAAGAGTACAAAGAAAACTCTAAGTTATTTTTATGTAATTTATTTTTGTGTATGACATGTATAGAATTTTTTCATGAGTATTTTAGTGTTCTTGCAAAAGAAACATTAGAAGACAAAAACATCCATATTATACTAACTCAGTATCAAAGTAACACTAAGAGCTGTCAAAACCAGCTCTATTAGTCAAAACTTATAATTCCTCTTCAATAGTCATACATTTTCATAACTAAAGTTTAAAATAAAAACATTGCCACCGAATTTTAATCTTTTTTAAACTTTATTGAAATATAATTTACGCACAATGTGCTGCTCTTATTCTTATAGTTAGGTGATTTTTTTTTACACACGTGTGCACCTGTGAAACCATTACCACAATCAAGATAATGAATCCCTTTAAGTTTCCTTTCTCCCTGCTTTTAGTTCCTTCCTCCCACTCTTTTACAGCTCCCCATCTCCAAGCAACCTCTGATCTGCCTCTGTCACTATACATTAGTTTGCATTTTTTAGAGTTCTATAAAAAATAAATCATGCTTACATACACACGGTGGAATACTATGCAACGATAAAGAACAATGATGAATCTGCAAAACATCTCACAACATGGCTGAATCTGAAGACATTATGTTCAGTGAAATAAATCAATCATAAAGGACAAATACAGTATGAGACCACTATTATAAAAACTCATGAAAAAGGTACACAGAAAGAAATAATTTTTGGTAGTTACTAGGGAGAGGAGAGGTGTGAAGGAAAAAAACACTAACTAGACAATAGATAAGTGGTAACTTAGATGAAGGGTAAGACAGTACACAATACTGGGGAAGTCAGCACAACTTGATCAAGACAAGGTCATGGAAGTTTCAGAGACACATCCAAACTCCCTGATGGACCACATCATTGATCTGAGGGATTGGAACCATGGTCTCGTGTGACATCTAGCTCAATTGGAAAAACACAGTTTATTAAAAAAATTCTACATTCTACTTTAGGGAGTAGCATCTGGGGTCTTAAAAGCTTGTGAGCAGCCATCTGAAATGATCCACTGGTCTCACCCCACCTGAAACAAGGGAGAATGAAAAAAACAAAAGACACAAAGGAAAGATTAGTCCAAATGGACCACAACTACCACAGCCTCCACCAGACTGAGTTCAGCACAACCAGATGGTGCCCGGCTACCACCACTGACTGATCTGACCGGGATCACAATAGAGGGTCCCAGACAGAGATGGAGAAAAATGTAGAGCAAAATTTTAACTCACAGAAAAAGACCAGTCTTACTTGTCTGACAAAGACTGAAGAAACCCCAAGAGTATGGCCCCCAGACACCGTTTTAACTCAGTACTGAAGTCATTCCTGAGGTTCACCCTTCAACCAAATATTAGTCAGGCTCATAAAACAAAACTAGACTAAGTGCGCCCACCAGCCCAGGGCCAAGGATGAGAAGGCAGGAGGGAACAGGAAAACTGGTAACAGTAAACCCAAGTTTGAAAAGGGGAGACAGTTGACACGTCTTGGGGTTGGCAACTAATGTCACAAAACAATACACGTTTAATGAGAAACTAATTTGCTCTGTAAACCTTCATCTAAAGTACAATTAAAAAAATAAAAGTAATCATTCAGAATGTAAATTTTCTTTTATGAGACTTATTAAATTTAACATAATTATTTTGAGATTCATCCACATTGACATATGTTTCAGTAGGTTATTCCCCTGTATGGATGAGTTCTCCGTCATTATATAGACAATCACAATTGGTTAATTTAATCATACGTTGATAAACTTTTGGTTTATTGGAAGATTTGGGCTCTTATGAACAAAGTGTTACATTTGTGAACAACTTTTTGCATGAATATGTACTTTTATTTATCTTAGGTAAATATCTAGAAGTCAAATGTGTGGGTTACAGGACAGATAGCATATTTAAAAATTGCAAAACTATTTTCCAAAGTGATATATAATTTTATATTCCCACCAGAAGTGCATGAAAAATGGAGTTGCTTCACTTTAGCTCTAAAATTTTTTTATGTTAGCCACTATAGTGGGAGTGTGGTAGTACCTCATTAAGGATTTAATTACATTTTCCTAATGATGATGACCATCTTTCCATGTGCTTATTTATTATTTGTATATCTTCTCCAGTAGATTATTCAAAATAATTTGTCATTTTTAATAGGATACCTTTTCTTCTTATAACTGAGTTGTAAGACCTAATTTTCTAGATGTAAACCTTTAGATATATGTTTACAAATGTTTTCTCCAAAACAGTGGTTTATATTTTCATTTTCATAACAGCAGCTTTTGACAATCAAACCTTTTTCTGAGATGTTTTTACCATTACCTAACTTGCAATAATATCACTGTATATTTTGTTTTGTTTTATAACCTGGATTTTTACTTAATAATAAAAATTGTGATTGTTTCCCCTGAGTTCAACTAATTTGCACTCCCACCAACTGTTTCTGAAAGTGGTTCATTTCCTTTAATAGCATCAACTCTGTGCCTTAGAAGTAAAATTATTTTTCAATTTGATATGCAAATAATAGTATTCATTATCTTTATTATCTTTGAAATGTATTTTGATATGTGTACCCAAAAGGAACCTCATCTTATTTGTAAAGTTTTCTGGATTATTATTGCAGAAAATTATAAGAAATCTACCAAAATGCTATTATATATACTAACTGTGATAGGTTTGCAAGATATAAAATCACCATAAAAATCAATTTCATTTCCATACACAAGCAGTATAAAATCAAAATTAGAAATAAAACTATTTAAAATAGCATAAAAATATGAGATACTTTGGGACAAATCCAGCAATTTTGTGAAAGGCCAATAAATTAAAATCTATAAATCAATGCTGAGATAAAGAAAACAAATACTTGGTGATATAGGCAACATTCATACATCAGAAGACAGTATTGTTACAAGGTCATTTTTCACCAAATTGATCTACAGATTCAGTTCATAGGATTTTAATCAAAATCCAAGTATGGCTTGTGTAGATACTGATAAGCTGACTTATTACAAAGCCACAGTAATCAAGATAATGTGCACTGTGGCAGAGGTAGCCAAATTGATCAATGGAATATAATAGTGAGTGAATGGGGAAATAAAACCACACATAGGTGATCAATAAATTCTTAACAAAGTAAAAAGACAGTTATTTGGAGATATTATGGGTTGAATTATGCCTCCCCAGAAAGATATATTCAAGTTCTAACCTCTGGTACCTGTGAATACGATCTAATTTAAAAACAGGGGTTGTTATAGATGTAATTAGTTAAGTTATGATGATGTCATTAGGTGAGCCCTAATCTCATTATGATTGGTGTCCTTATAAGAAATGGAGAAGAAACACAGAGGCACAAAAGGAAGAATGCCATGTGGTGATGGTGGCAGAGATTGCGGTTATGCTGCCACAAGCCAAGAAATAATAGGGCTATCAGAAACCCAGAGAGAAGAAACAAGAAAGGATCTTCTATTAAAGCCTTCAGAGATAGCATGATCCTGTTGACATCCTGAATTCCAACTTCTAGCCTCCAGAATAGTAAGAGAATAGATTGTTGTTTTTAGCCAACCACTATGTGGTAATTTGTTACAAAACCTTAGAAAACAATAAAGGAGAAAAATAAGCTTTTCATCAAAAGATGCTATAACAATGGGAATGCCACATGCAATACATACATACATGTTGATCCATACCTCTCACCTTATACAAAAATTAACTTAGAATGGGTCATCAATCTATGTATAAAACCTGAAATATAAACTTCTAAAAAAACAGAGAGAAAATCTTTGTGATCTTGAGTTATTTAATTATTTTAGATATCAAAATATGATTCATAAAATTAAAAAAAAAGACAAATACAACTTCATCAAACTTTAAAAATTTAGTTCTTGAAAAGGCACTGATAAGGGAATGAAAAGACAAATCACACACTGGACAACTCTTCAAACGTGCAAAATATTTCAACAGATTTTCATATAAGAAGATATATGGATTGCAAATAACCACATAAGGATGTTCAATGTCATCAGTCATTAGAAAAACACCATTTAAAACCCCAATGAGATGCTTCTACATATTTTTAGAAAGGCTAAAATTAAAAGATAGCCTATACCAAGACTTTCTCACTGCTAGTGGGAAAGTAAAATAATAAAATCATTTTTGCAAATAGTTTGGCTGTTTCCAAAAACTTTAAATATAAGTTCCATTCATTTCACTAAAACTAAACCAAACCAAGCATGTTGCTGTCAAGTCAATTCCAACACATAGCAACCATGTAGGACAGAGTAGAACAGACCCACAGGGTTTCCAAGGCTATAATCTGTACTTGGAGCCCTGGTGGTGCAGTGGTTAAGAGCTTGACTGGTAACTAAAAGGTTGGCAGTTTGCATCCAGTAGCTGTTCCTTGAGAACTCCACTGGGCAGTTCAACTTGCTCTACAGGGTCACTATGAGTCACAGTTGACTTTATGGCAATGGGTTTGGTTTTGGTTTTCTTCATCTTTATGAAAGCAGACTACCACATCTCTCTTCCTTGGAGGAGCTAGTGGATTCGAACCACTCACTTCTATATTAGCAGCCTAGTCTTAACCACTATATCACCATGACTTCTCATTGTCATCCATTACAAGGTGTTTAATCAAGGTAAATAAAAGCATATGCCCATACAGATTGTGTATACCTATTCATTGCATCTTTGTTTGTCAGAGTTCAAACTGCTCAAATACCCATCAGTATGTCAACAGACAAGCAAATGATAGTATATCCATACTCAGCAACAAAAAGGAATGAACTACTGATACACTCAATGACATGGATGAATCTCCAAATAATTATTCTGAGTGATAGTATAAATTTTATGATTCTATTTAAATAAAATTTTAGAATATTCGAACTAATTTATTGTCACAAAAATACAGGTCTCAGTTGTCTGGCAATGGCTGTGGTTTATGGGAGTGTGGTAGGAAAGGATTACAAAACAGCACTTTTAGGTATATTCATCAATTCAGTTGTGGTGATATTTTCAGAAACATATATCAAAACATCAAATTGCATAATTTAACTATTTACAGTGTTTAAGATATCAATTATACCTCACATTTTACTCTAAATTTACATAATATAATTCATGAATGTTACTTACTTGAATAGCATAGTTAAAAAAAAAAAGGTTCTACATTTAATTGGAACGCTGAAGGCTAGCGGTTAAGAGCTCAGCTACTAGCCAACAGGTGAAGAGTTCAAACTAGCCAGCTGCTTCTTGGAAATCCTATGGGGTAGTTCTAGTCTGTCCTATAGGGTCGCTACAAGTTGGAATTGAATAGAAGGCACCTAACAACAATATATTTAATTACTGGATTAAAAAAGTTAATGTGTAGAAATAAAGCATGAGCTGTTAATTATTTCTGTTGCATAGGGTAATAAAATAGTAGGAAAAAAACCAGGCAATTTTGATTGGAAGAATTTAAAGGAATTGAGTAGTAGAATGTCATTTTTCAGAGAAACACATAGATCAAGTATTTCTATACCTATTAGTAGAAATTTATTGTAAGTAGAAATATAGATAGATAGATGTTGTTGTTAGGTGCCATTGAGTCGGTTCCCACTCATAGTGACCCTATAGGACAGAAGTAGAAGTGCCCCATAGGGTTTCCAAGGAGCGGCTGATGGATCTGAACTGCCAACATTTTGGTTAGCAACAGAGCTCTTAACCACTGTGACACCAGGGATTTAACATATTTTAACTATGTGTGTTGTTTGACGTCACCAACTGAGGTTATTAGTAAACTTTATTAGAAACCAATATCCCATGCAATCATATGATGTTCATATTTTAGCATATATTAAATCAACCTACAAGAGTGCCTAACACGGGGTAGGAACTCAGTAAATATTTGTTGAATAAATACTAATTATAACCTTTAAACATCCACAGTGAAATGTATAATTGCTTCTTTAAAATGTGATACTTTAATCTCAATTGGAATTAATAATTTGCATGGACTACTTAAAAGTTGCCTCTTGGGTTACCTATAGTTGATTTTTCTTCTTTGTGTGAAAATACATGATTTCTCATTCTCCCATTCGAGCTTGTCTCTTTAATTTTCCCTTGAGTCTGAATAGTGTTTAGTGATCGTATCTTGACTACCTCCCTGGGTACCCTATTAGATTGCCTCATTGACCTCATGACTAAGAATTTCTTCATCTTATCCAGCTTAAGCATTCCCTCTTCATGTTTCGGGCCATTACTCCTTGTCTTGCCATCTTTAACTATCTTGAGTAATTCATTCCCTCAGGAATTTCAGCTACCCATAAATATAAAAAGAGAAAAGCATATCTCATTGCCTGACAGTTTTTGAAAATTGAGATAACTATATTCTTGCGAAAGGAGTACTCTAAGGCACACAAAGAAAGCTGTGGTGAATGAAAAATTCTCTGCTGGCCTGAGGCAAGGTCACTAAATTTTTATGTGCATAGTTCCCTGGAGCTATTGTTCACTTACCAAACAATAATGTTTTAATTTGTGATCTTGGTTCTTACTACATTTATCTTCCCCCTTGAACTACGGCTATACATATTACTGCTTCTCTTTAGATGATGATAAGAAAACAAAGAAGAGAGAGCGAGGGTGTCAGAAAGAATTTTCTATGAATTGTCATCATTTTGTGACCACTACTTTCTCTTCCCTAAATTCATTTTTCAAAGGTTTGCTTCCTGTTTGTTTTGTGGCTCTTATTAAATTCAGGGGTCCTTACCGTTTGAAATTAATTATCCGCTGGAAAAAATTTTGGACTGGGAAATTTTTTGAGTCCCTTAAGGGTTTCAGTGGACTCCAAACACTTTCAGGAAGTATCCAAGTATAAAAACTAGTGAATATTAAGAATATGAGAACTGAAGCTGATAAAATTTTATTTTCAAGTATAAAATATTTGTTCCTAGTAAGTAAGACATTTAACCTTCTAAAATAGCTTGCTCATCAAGTTTCACCCTGAGGCCTTCACTACATGGTGCACATCAGTTCAAGCTATGGTGTCAGAAACTGTGTCCAATTTCAAGAAGTTTCTTTACCAGAAAGACCCATTTGCAAGTCATCCAGCACAGGCCCTGAAACTCTATAAATATCTTTCCCTATCTTTTTCTTTTTGAGACCATACTATGATTGTCAAAGCAGTATTTGTCCTTACTGCAAGAAGTCTAATAACCTTAGTGTTGCTTGATAAGCAGATTCTTCTGGTAGTCTTAGGGTGTTGACTGGTGATATTTACATACCACAAAACTCATCTACTCATCACTTTGATTTTTAGAAATCAAATCAATGTAAAACAGTTTGATATCAGTTATCACTAGGATAGACAGAAGTCCCTGAGTGGCACAAATGGTTAAAAGTTTAACTACTAACTGAAAGTTTGGCAGTTGAAACTCACTCAGAAGTGCCTCAAGGGACAGGCCTGGTAACATGCTTCAGAAAAGTCACAGCCTTGAAAACCCTGTGGAGCAGCTCTACTCTGCACGCATGAAGTCCCCTGAGTAGGAATTGACTTGGTGGCAAGTAACAACAGCAGAAGCAGCAGCAAAAACAACATTTCGTCACAGTTGATGATATTCTGTGTCCCATATGGTAATTTGTACAGAGGAAACCACTGGAAATCATGAATCTTAAAGAAAGAGTTAAAGGGAAAAGTATAGACAGAGTAAGGCATACAACCACATTATTTTTTTTCAAATTCCTTGTGGAGGACAAACATTGCAAAACTCACTTTAGTGCCAATTCTCATGGGTTGCTACTCCCCTTAATCAATCTTCTATTTAATATCATGAAAGAAATTTCCTGGGGACAGAAAAATAGTGGGATATATATATATATATATATATATATATATATATATATATATATATATATATATATATATATATATTGTGCTCATGAGAAACCTTTACATAGATCAAGAGGCAGTTGTTCAGACAGAACAAGGGGATACTGATTGGTTTAAAGTCAGGAAAGGTGTGCATCAGGGTTGTATTCTTTCACCATACCTATTCAATCTGTATGCTGAGCAAATAATCCGAGAAGCTGGACATCCTTATTCATTGTCCAGTTTTCTCATGCATATGGTTTGACTGAAAATACCATGGCTTTGATCAGGTGCACCTTATTCTTCAAGGTGACATCCTTGCTTTTCAACAGTTTAAAGTGGTCCTTTGCAGCAGATTTGCCCAATGCAATGCATCTTTTGATTTCTTGACTGCTGCTTCCATAGGTGTTGATTGTGGATCCAAGTAAAATGAAATCCTTGACAACTTCAACCTTTTCTCCATTTATCATGATGTTGCTTATTGGTCCATTTGTGAGAATTTTTGTTTTCTTTATGTTGGAGTATAATCCATACTGAAGGCTGGGGTCTTTGATGTTCATCAGTAAGTGTTTCAAGTCCTCTTCACTTTCAGCAAGCAAGGTTGTGTCAGCTGCATAACACAAGCTGTTAGTGTCTTCCTGCAATCCTAATGCCCCCTTCTTCTTCATATAGTCCAAGTTCTCAGATTATTTGCTCAGCATACAGATAGAATAGGTATGGTGAAAGGATAAAACCCTCACTCACACTTTTCCTGAGCTTAATCCACGCAGTACCCCCTTGCTCTGTTTGAACCACTAATTCTTGATCCACGTACAGGTTCCTCATGAGCACAATTAAGTGTTCTGGAATTCCCATTCTTTGCAATGTTATCCATAGTTTGTCATGATCCACACAGTCGAATGCCTTTGCATAGTCAATAAAACACAGGTAAACATCCTTCTGGTATTCTCTGTTTTCAGCCAGGATCCATCTCACATCAGCAGTGCTATACCTAGTTCCACGTCCTCTTCTGAATCAGGCCTGAATTTCTGGCAGTTCCCTGTGGATATACTGCTGCAACCGCTTTTGAATGATGTTCAGCAAAATTTTGCTCGCATGTGGTATTAATGATATTGTTCCATAATTTCCACATTTGGTTGGATCACCTTTCTTGGAAATAGGCATAAATATGGATGTCTTCCATTCAGTCGAACAGGTAGCTGTCTTCCAAATTTCTTGGCGTAGATAGGCGAGCTCTTTCAGCACTGCACCTGTTTGTTGAAACATCTCAATTAATATTTCATCAATTCCTGGAGACTGTTTTTTCACCAATGCCTTCAATGAAGCTCAGACTTCTTCCTTCAGTACCATAGGCTCCTGATCATATGCTACCTCTTGAAATGGTTGAATGTCTACCAATTCTTTTTGGTATGATGTTTCTGTGTATTTCTTCCATCTTCTTTTCATGCTTCCTGCATCATTTAATATTTTCCCCATAGAATCATTCCTATTCCAACTCGAGGCTTGAATTTTTTCTTCAGTTGTTTCAGCTTGAGAAATGCTGAGCTTATTCTTCCATTTTGGTTTTCTTTCTCCAGCTCTTTGCACATGTCATTATAATACTTTGCCTTCTCAAGCCACCCTTTGAAATCTTCTATTCAGTTCTTTTACTTCATCATTTTTTCCTTTTGCTTTAGCTGCTTGACATTCAAGAGCAAGTTTCAGAGTCTCTTCTGGCATCCATTTTTGTCTTTTCTTTCTTAACGGTCTTTTTAATGACCCCTTGCTTTCTTCATGTATGATGTCCTTGATGTCATTCCACAACTCATCTGGTCTTCAGTCATTAGTGTTCAATGCGTCAAATCTATTGTTCAGATGGTTTCCAAATTCAGGTGGGGTATACGCAAGGTCATACTTTGGCTCTTGTGGACTTGTTCTAATTTTCTTCAGTTTCACCTTGAACTTGCATATGAGCAATTGATGGTCTGTTCCACAATTAGCCCCAGCCTTGTTCTGACTGATGATATGGAGCTTTTCCATCCTTGTAGGCCTATGTATATTATCCTATCACTGACAGCATTGCTTTTAAGGACAAATCTTGAAATTTTTTTTTGACAATGAATGCAACACCATTCCACTTCAAGTTATCATTCCCAGCATAGTAGACCATATGATTGTTTAATTCAAAATGGCTGATACTAGTCCATTTCAGCTCACTAATGCCTAGGATGTAGATGTTTATGCATTCCATTTCATTTTTGACAGTTTCCAATTTTCCTAGATTCATACTTCGTACATTCCACATTCTGACTATAAGTGGCTGTTTGCAGCTGTTTCTTTTCATTTTGAGTTGGTCACATCTGCAAATGAGGGTCCCGAAAGCTTGATTGCACTACGTCATTAAGGTTAACTCTACTTTGAGGAGGCAGCTCTTCTCTGCTTTTCTTTTGAGTGCCTTCCAACCTAGGGGGTTCATCTTCTGGCACTATATCAGACAATGTTCCACTACTATTCATAAGGTTTTCACTGACTAATTCTTTTCAAAGTAGACTTCCGGGTCCTTCTTCCTAGTCTGTCTTAGTCTGGAAGCTCAGCTGAAATCTGTCCACCGTGGGTGACCCTGCTGGTATCTAAATGTCAGTGGCATAGCATCCAGCATCACAGCAACATGCAAGCCCCCAAGGTATGACAAACTGACTGACACGTGGGGGAAAATCTCCTTAGAAGCACAGATGTCAAGACTACATCTCACACACCTTGGACATGTTATCAGAAGGGTTCAGCCTCTAGAGAAAGTCATCATCCTTGGTAAAGCAGAGGGTCAGCGAAAAGGAGGAAGACCCTCAAGGAGATGGATTGACACAGTGTTTGCAACAATGGGCACAAGCATAACAATGATTGTGAAGATGGTACAGGACCAGGTAGGGTTTCGTTCTGTTGTACATAAGGTCGCCATGAGTAGGAACTGACTCAATGGCATGTAACAACAAGAAGAATATCAATAATATTTATGTTGTATTCATTTATTTAGTATAAAAACTAACCTTTGAAAATTATTAATAAATTTCAATTTTAAAGGTATAATTTGTACTGACAAAATAGACACATTATACTTCACAACGTGAATTCTCTTTCACTGTTTTAAATATTCACACAAAAGTTCCAAGCAGAGTCATCACATGTCATTAAAATGGATAATAAATGAAAGTTATGAAGAACACTATGCCCACAAATGTGATAACTTAGATGGAATAGACTAGTTTCTTGAAAGACAAAAACCTACCAAAACTTAAAAGGATAAGCAAATAATTGTAATACACCAATATCTATTAAAGAATTAAATCAATGATTTAATAATGTCCTTAAAAGGCATACCTTCCCAGGTGTTTTTACTGGTGAATTCTGCCAAATATTTAGGGAGAAGATGATACCAACTCTCTATAATCTCTTCTAGAAAATAGAAACAGAGAAAACACTCAATCTATTACTTGTTCTTTTTGGTATGACCCAAATACTGAAATCAGATAAAAGCATCACAAGAAAGGAAAATTTTAGACCAAGAATTCTCATGGACGTAGATGCAAAAATCCTCAGCAAAATATTAGCAAGTTGAATACAACAATGTATAAAAATAATTATATGCCACAACCAAGTAGGATTTTAGGATTTTTTTATGCAAGGCTAGTTCATATTTGAAAATCGATTAATTTATTATATAGGTAGTCTGAAGAAGAAAAATCAATGACCATATCATTAGATGTAGAAAAAGAATTTGACAAAACTTACCACCCATTCTTGATAACAGCTCTCAGCAAACTAGGAATAGAGCAGAATTTCCTCAACTTGATAAAGAACATTTACAAAAAACCTACAGCTAAAACCATAGTTCATGGTTAGAAACTAGATGTTTCTCCTATGATCGAAAAGACAAGAATGTACTCTCTCGCTACTCCTAATCAGCATCATATTGGAAGTCCTTGCTAACACAATAAAACAAGAAAAGGAAATTAAAGGTATAAAGCTTGGGAATGAAGAAATAAAACTCTTTTTTTTCACATATGAGATCACTGTCTAGGTAAAGAATCCCAAAGAATCAACAAAAACTTAATTGGAACTAATAAATAATTATAGCAAGTTTGCAGAATACAAAGTTAATATACAAAAGATTGGTGATTTCTTACATACCTGTCACGTGCAACTGGAATTTAAAACAAAAAAACACAACACCATTTACATAAAAAAAAATAATAATAATAAAGTAAAATACTTAGGTATACATATAACAAATTAATGTAACAAGATCTATATGAGAAAAATTACAAAATTCTAAGGAAAGAAGCTATAGAAGGTGCCTTGGAACAAATGCCTAATCTACATCTGAAAAATCAGTCATTGAAAACCCTATGAAACACAATTCTACTCTGACTCACATGGGATCGCCATGAATTGGAATCAGTTTGATCCCAACTGGTTTATAGTTAACGGAGAGGTACTCCATGTTTATAGATAGGAAGACTCAATATCATTAAGATGTCAATTCTTTTCAATGCGATCTATAGATTGAATACCATCTCTAACAAAATCTAAGGAAGTTATTTTACAAATATTGACAAGCTGATTCTGAAGTTTTTGTGGAATTACAAAAGATATAGACTAGGCAAAACAATAATAAAGAAGATGAACAAAGTAGGAATACTGATTGATACTACCGAACATCAAACTTACAATAAAGCTACAGTGATTAACACATCCTTGTGTCAGTAAAAGAATAGACAGAGACCCATGGAATAGACCAGAGAGCCCAGCAATAGACCGACACAAATATAGTTAACTAATCTTTGGGGAAGATGCAAATACCGTTCAAAGGAGAATAGTAGTCATTTCACCAAATGGTGCTGAAAAAATGGGTAGCCAAATGCCAAAATATAAATAAATAAATCTAGACATTGACCTTAAACCTTTTTCAAAAATTAACTCAAAATGGATCAAAGACCTAAATGTAAAATGCAAACTACAAAAACTTCTGGAATATATCATGGAGAAAATTTATATGACCTTGGATTTGGAGATGACTTTTTAGATACAACACCAAAAGCATGATCTATGGAACATCAACAAAAAAAATTGATAATTTAAACTTTATTAAAATTAAAAATTCTGCCCTGTGAAAGACACTGTTAAGCGAATGAATAGACAAGCCTTAGATTGAGAGAAATATTTGAAAAACACACATCTGATAAAGACTTGTGTCTAAAATATACAAAGAAAACAAATAACCCGATAAAAAAAATGGACAAAAGAGCTGAACAAACACCTCATCAAACAAATCTACAAATGGCAATAAAGCATATATCATATGTCATTAATAATTTCAAATTAAAACAGCAATGAGATACCACTTCATACCTATTAGAATGGCTAAAATCCAAAACACTGACAACATAAAATGCTGGTGAAGATATGGAACAAAGAGGAACTCTTATTCACTCTGATATCACTGCTGGTGAGAATATAAAATTGTACAGCTGTATTGGAAGACAGTTTGACAGTTCCTTACAAAGCTAAACATAGTTTGATCATATGACCCAGCAATCATATTCCTAGGTATTTGCCCAACTGAACTGAAAACTTATATCCACTCAAAAACCTGCACACTAATGTTCATAGCAGCTTTACACATGATTGCCCCAAACTGGAATCAACCAAGATGTATTTCAATAGATGAATGGCAAAGTGTGATACTTCTATACAATTGAATATTATTCTGTGATAAAAAGAATGAGCTATCAGATTATGAGAAGACAGAGGAAACTTAAATGCATAGCACGTAAAGGAAGTCTGACAAAGTTACGTACTGTATGATTCCAATGATATGACATTCTGAAAAAGATAAAACCATACAGACGGTAAAAATTCAGTGGATACCAGGGCTTGGGGAGAGGAAAAGCATGAAAAGATGGAGCACAGGGTATATTTAGGGCAGTGAAACTATTCTGTATAACTGCAGTGTTGGATACATGATATGCATTTGTCAAAACCCATGGAATTCCACAACTCAAAGAGTGAAGTTTTATGTGAATTATCTATCAATGTTGGTTCGTTCGTTAATTACAATAAATGTGCCACAGAGATGCAAGATGTTGATCACAGGGGTATCTCTATGTGTGTGTATGCGTGTGTGTGTGGAGGGGGTGATATATGAGATCTATCTGTACTATCTGCTCAAGCTTTCTGTAAATTTAAAACTGTTCTAGAAACTTAAAGTCCATTAAAACAAAAAAACCCTCCAAGTGTTCATATAGAAAGACAGAATTAAAGTAATTCAATTTCTGTTCTTAGTCTTTTTAATCATTGTTTATTTTGAATTTGCTACTTAAACATAGAACTATATAGTATGACAGTGGAGATACAAAATTGCACCTGAAGTGACTCCACTGATTTTTAACCTATACAAACTTTAAAAAAAAAAAAAGGACAGTAGGAAGAAAAAAGAAATCTCAGGCCCAAATCTAGTTCCGTGAATGGGGTTTGGGGTGTATTATATAACTGAGAGTCTCATGAATTATATTTTATGTAGAATACAATATTTATTTAAAAATAAGCAATAAAACTGTGCTAATTTTAAAAATAACGTGTACACATATATATAATATACACATTTTTAAATATGTATGTATACATATCCATACACATGTAACCCTTTGCCTTCGAGTGGATTCTGACTCATAATGACACTATGAGGACAGAGTAGAACTGCCTCACAGAGTTTCCAAGGCTGTGATCTTTACCCAAGTACACTCCTACATCCTTCTCCCCCAAAGCAGCTGGTAGGTCCTAGTGCCGACCTTTGGGTTAGCAGCCAAGCGCTTAACTATTGCACCACCAGGTTTCCGCATATTCACAAACAAACAAAACCCATCCCCCTAGAGTAGATTTCGACTCATAGCGACCCTATAGATGACAGAGTAGAACTTCCCCGTATAGTTTCCAGGGACTGCCTGGCAAATTTGAACTGCAGACCTTTTGGTTAGCAGCCAAAGATTAGCAGTTAGTGGCACTTCACCACTACGCCACCAGGGTTTCCATACACATGCAAGGATGCATAAATAGATAAACCAAAACAGTAAGTACAGCAATTGTTTTCAGTAGAACTAAACTGCAAATGATTTTTTTTGAGGGGGTGGGGGGAAGAGTATTTTATCACTGAAATTGTTTAGAATCGCTGGTGGTGATAAAATGTTGGCCCACTCTTAGTAGAGTTTCTACTGATTTAAAATTTTCTACAGATATTACACCTCCTTCTCCTTGCTGGAAACCCTGGTGGCATAGTGGTTAAGAGGTATGTCTGCTAACCAAAACACTGGCAGTTTTAATCCACAAGGCATTCCTTGGAAACTCTATGGGCAGTTCTACTCTGTCCTATAGGGTCGCTAAGAGTTGGAATGGACTGGAGGGCAATGGGTTTCCTCATCGAAGGAAGCCCTGGTGGTCTTATTGGTTAAGTACTACAGCTGCTAATGAAAAGGTTGGCAGCTTGAATTCACCAGCCACTCCTTGGAAACCCTATAGGGCAGCTCTACTCTGTCCTATAGGGTCGCTGTGAGTCGGAATCAACTTGATGGCAATGGGCTTCAGTGGATTTCCTTTGGTATGCCACTGTTTTAGCTTCAACTCTGTAATAGCTGCAAATTGTAAGAGCGACCAAAAACAACAAATGAAGGAATTAGTGAATTTCGGCATTTTTAAAGTGTGTGTGCCTTAAGACACTCAAAGGAATTTTAATTAAGATTTTCCTCTTGGGCCTAACTTTCCAGTTTTATTAACTGATTGGCTAGTAGCTAGAAACGATTGATAGATTTAGCAATGTTACCTTCACCACTGGAGGCAGCTCTCAGGGAATACATGACTGTGTAAATAGAGTACTTGATTAAGTGTAGAGCCCCAGGGAGCTGCCTGGACTCTGGTTATGTAAATATAACAGATGGCTAAGCAAATGCTGTGTTGTACTAAGACTGGATAATCTATTTATTGTAGTAATCTATATTTATATAAAAGATTTAAGAGACAGAACTAGCCAACTTTTTGAAGCAAAACTAGATATTGACAATATTGCTGTGTCATGAGAATTATTTTAGAATTGGCTGGGATTTTTTTAAGTTAACATCTTCTGGAGAAAACTGTATTGTTTAACTGTTCTGTTATGTTCTGTATGTTTTAAAACGTAAAGTTCCTGGACAAATGATGTGAAATAATGGCATAGGCCTAGTCAATCTGATAAGGATTATGTTACTTAATAGATGACAGAATTGGTAAACAATTCCCATTGACAAATTCATTTACAAATGAATACTCTTTGAAGTTCAGACACTAATTGTATGCTTTCATATAATCATATTTAATGTTCATTTCAATGTTTAAGATACATGCAGATATTTCCTAATTATACTGAAGAAATTGAGATTCAGATAGAAAAGATAAGAAACAAAAAAACAAACCACAACAACCAACCAACCTTAAGGCAAAACTGTACACCAAAGGTACACCAAAGGTACACTGGAAGAGCCACGATATAGACAAGGAGGGCTAGAGACTGGTAGCCACTTAACTGTCCCAGTGTGATATTTGGATAATGATTGATACCTGTTCTTTTCTCTCTCATGTCGGAATGAGAAAAGAAAAAACAATTAGGAAAAATGTGTAAGACATTTATTTTTGTTACAGCTTGTTTGGTTTTATTTTGAATTTCAGGGGTAGAGGATGACATGGGAAGAAATACCTTCAAACCAAAAAAATCTGTTGCCATCAAGTTGGTTCCAACTCATAGCAACCATATATGACAGAGTAGAACTGCCCCATATGGTTTCCAAGGAGCGCCTGGTGGATTCGAACTGCTGACCTTTTGGTTAGCAGCCATAGCTCTTAACCACTAAGCCAAAAGAGTTTCCAAGATTAAAAAGTGTATCCTTAATTATATGTAGACAAATAGAGTTTAAATATGACACAATAGATAAATTAAAAGTTTTTAAAACTGTCATAAGACTCAAGTTCGTAACTACTGTACGGAGGTAGATGCCAATCACAGCCTAAGCAGGTAATCTTTATCAGAAGCAGTGCTGGCTAGCCTGGAAAAAGAAACTGTGTCATAATGTCATTCATTCTAACACGTATTTATTGAGCATTTACTGTGGCCAGACAAGGACCTCTGGCCCCTTGAAGCTTATATTGTAATGCAATGCTTGGCAAATCTACCTGAGGACAAAAGGCATTTCAAGTGTCCTTGTTTGAAACAGGGATTGTTAAATTGTTTCCCGGAAATATAATTCAAATTCTCTATAAAAAAGGCTCAGGAAACCACATTTTTAAGGAGCACCTCAAGTGATTCTCATCAGGTACATGTGGAAACCCTGGCCTAGTAGACTTCTAAATAATTCACGGTTAAAACCAAAAGCATAAGTACTTTAACAAGACTAATTTAATTTTAGAGAAATTGTTTGAAAGCAAGTTAAAAGCACATAGTTTTTTTTTTTTTTTTTTATGCTTCCTCTTATTTTAGTGCTATGGGTTTTTTTTTTATATATATATAAGCAATTACCTTGTTCATTTTTTTTCATTTTTTAAAAACTTATTTTGTTGTTGAGACTATGCACAGCAAAACATACACCAATTCAATCTTTTATATATGTACAATTCAGTGACATTGACTACATTCTTCAGATTATGCCACCATTCTCATCTTCCTTTTCTGTTCATTTTTAATTTAAAAAATGTTATCATTCTCCTACTGAAACAATTTCTGCTGAAACTACTCAGGAAAAAGATTGTCATCTGGTGGTAATATTTAAGTAAAACATAACCAAAGTTCTAAAATACACCCAAGACTATGGAGGGTAAAAAACATAGGGCCTAGGAATAAAAATTTCTATTCTAACCAAACCATATCATTTACCTTCTTCTGTACAGATTAAATCAGTGTCCACCTAAAAGAAATTGACAAAGCCTATGTGCTGTAGTGGAAAACCTGGTGGCATAGTGGTTAAGAGCTATGGCTGTTAACCAAAAGTTCAGCAGTTCAAATCTACCAGGCTTTCCTTGGAAACCCTATGGGGCAGTTCTACTCTGTTCTTTAGGGTCACTATGAGTTGGAATCGACTTGACGGCAAGGGGTTTGGTTTTTTTGGTTTTTGTATATGCTGTGGAAATATAAAAGGCTGCAACCAACAGCTTTGTTTTTGTAATGATGATAGAGGCAGAAAGAAGTACATGAGCACATGTGTATAAGTGTGTATATGAGTAGACATATACACTCACACACATATGCACATACACATTTGGGACAATTTGTTTTCAACTCTAGCTGCCTGGTCATGCAAGATATGATCATTTTTCACTGAAAAACTGAAAAATAAGCAATGTTTTATTATTATTATTACATCTTGCAAAAAATTTGAGTTTGCTGAGATTCTTCTCTTTCATTTAAGAAAAAAAAGAACCAGTGGTATATTAGACAGTTTCTTCAGAGACATTCAGTATCTTATGTGAAGGAAATGGCCTAAAGCAAGAAAGCCAAGATGTGAACTGCGTGTTCAGCAACTAATATAGTTGTCCAGAAATAATTCTTTTAATAGGTGAGAGATGTTGCGTCATAAATAGTCTTGTAACTCAGAGTTATAGAAATTGGGACTCTACTCCTCTAGTATAAAATTTAGCATTATAGTTTAAAAACTTATTTTTTTCAGGTAAGATGTGTTGAACAAGATATTTAATCTACTAGATGTTCTAACATTTCTAGTTAATTTAAAACAAACTTTTTTTCTTCTAGATAAAATAATGCATCAGTAAATGTTTACGTCTTTATCTGTTAGTAGAGGAGCCCCCAATTCTTGGAAACTATGCTGACGTAGTGGTCTACGGCTGCTAACCAAGAGGTCAGCCATTCAAATCCACCAGATGCTCCTTGGAAACTCTATGGGGCAGTTCTACTCTGTCCTATAGGGTCACTATGAGTCAGAATCGACTGGACGGCAGTAAGTTTGGTTTTCGGTTCCTCCGATTTTTTATCCACATAGTTACATGGAAGGACAAAATGTATTTTGAATCAAAACAATGTCAAAAGTTGCTGCTGTGCTGCTATGCAGTGTAACAGAGTACAGGCAGTCCCCAGGTTATGAACGTTGGGCTCATGTACAACCCATAGTTACGACGCAACCCTCATAAAGCCTATCAGGAAACAACTGACTTGGAGAAAGCCAAAAAGGGATGAAGGACATGCCTTCAAGTTGCTCTAGTCTTGCAGTGCTCCATCGCCCCTGCTTGTTGACAGGTCCAGAGTTGCAAGGCTCCTCACTATTGGTTGAGCAGCAGCCTCCTATAGCTGGGCCACTCAGTTTGCGAGTATTGATTGGCCAGAGCTGCCATGAGGAACACAGCAGTGGTGCTTGAGTTACCGGAGAGTGGGGCTGGCCCTTTTGAAGCTCTGAGGGAGGCTCATGCGTGCAGGCTGTCCGCTGGCTGCTGCAGGCCGCACCTGGGTGCACCATGTCACAAGGGCCCACTCACCGCCAGAGGCTGTCCAAGGTCCTGCTGTGGTGCCCGCACACGCAGGAGCACAGCAGTCAGTCACGGGGGCCCTGGAGCTCAGGAGGCCCAAACACCATGTACTTGCACATTTTGGTGGCCAGCATGGAGGCCCCTCACAGAGCACCAGGTGTTCTCGGAGTACAACCATCAGTTTGCCCCTTACCTGGCTCTGGCCCACCCTATTCCGCCAGGCTTTCCGTGCTGTGCAGCCTGGGGCCATCGCAGCACCTCTCTGGGCTTCTGTTTCCCCTACGTCATACCTGTGCCATTTCACTACTATAGTGGTTCTTTGCCTTTTGGTGCCTGGGGGTGTGGGGGGTAGGGTGGCAGGCTTAGATTCCTGACATTTGTATATCCATGTTTTCTGGGGTCCATGGAGAACTTCGGGCTTGGGTTTTCTGAAGCATCCTCTTCCCAACCCTTGGGCCCCTTGGCTAGCTCTTAGCACATCCTGAAAGGCACTTTTTCCCTTTTACCCTGAGGCTGGGGCCTCATAGTGCATGGGGTTGATGGGTCTGGTGAGGAGATGATGGCCCTGCACCCATCCTAGCCACATCCCCAACCATTCATGTCTCTGCTGAGGTTTCAAAACCCAGCAGAAATGTGGTCCAGTGGTGCAATGCAGATTTTTTAGTTCAGAGTCTACAATAAAGTGTCTAATTGGTCTCAAAGATTTTACAGAACAGAATCTTCTGAGTATTTTGGGTAATGTTTGCCCTGTAAGTATCTCTTCAACTATGGAGAAGGTATATCAAATGTTTCCTAGTAACAGACAGAAATATTATTATTATTATAACTTATTATGTTAAGGTGTTTTAGTGTATTTGAAAGTTTTAATTTTTTTATGCATAGAAATGTACACTACTATATACTAGGGACATCTGACTAACTGACTTTAGATACAAAATTCGATTTAAGACAGATTTAAGAATGGAACTCCTTTATAATCCAGGGACTGCCTGTACAAAGAAAGTAAATTTCCTACTCATAATATGAATAGTTAAAATTTACCAAATGGAACACCTATGACCTAAATAAAACACAGTTTAAATTCAAAATTTTGTTCCTAAAAATGAACAGACACTTCACCAAAGAAGACATTCAAGTGACTAATAGACACATGAGGAAATGCTCACATTCACTAGCCATTAAAAAAAAAAAAAAAAGCCATTAGAGAACTGCAAATCAAAACCACAATGAGATACCATCTCACCCAGCATTACTGACAAAAAAACAAACAGAAAATAACAAATGTTGGGGAGACTGTGGGGAGACTGGAACTCTTATGCACTGCTGGTGGGAATGCAAAATGGTACAAGCATTTTGGAAAACAATATGGTGCTTCCTTAGAAAACTAGAAATAGAAATACCATATGATCTAGTAATCCCACTCCTAGGAATGTATCCTAGAGAAATAAGAGTCGTCACAAAAATAGACATGTGCACACCCATGCTCATTCCAGCATTGTTCAGAAGTAGCAAAAAGATGGAAACAACCTAGAAGCCCATCAAAAAATGAATGGATAAACCAACTACGGTACATATACACAGTGGAGTACTACATAACAGTAAAGAATAATGATGAATCTGGGAAGCATCTCAACATGGATAAATCTGGAGGATATTATGCTGAGTGGAATAAGTCCATCACAAAAGGACAAACATTGTATGAGACCACTGCTATAAAAACTCTTGAAAAGGTTTACACACAAAAAGAAACAATCTTTGATGGTTACAAGGGAGGGGAGGGATGGGGATGGAAAAACACTAAATAGACAGTAAATAAATGATAACTTTGGTGAAAGGTAAGACAGTATGCAATACTGGGGAAGCCAGCAAATCTTGTCCAAGCCAAGGTCATGGAAGCTCCACAGACACATCCAAACTCCCTGAAGGACCAAATCACTGGGCTGTGGGCTGTGGGAACCATGGTTTCGAGGAACATCTAACTCAATTGGCATAACACGTTTATGAAGAAAATGTTCTACATTCTACTGTGGTGAGTAGCGTCTGGGTTCTTAAAAGCTTCTGAGTGACCATCTAAGATACTCCACTGGTCTCACCCCATCTGGAGCAAGAAACAATGAAGAAAATGAAAGACACAAGGGAAAGATTGACCACAACTGCCAGAGCCTCCACCAGACCGAGTCCAGCACAAATAGATGGTGCCTGGCTACCACCACTGACTGCTCTGACAGGTATCACAATAGAGGATCCTGGACAGAGCTGGAGAAAAATGAAGAACAAAATTCTAACTCACACAAGAAGACCAGACTTACTGGCCTGACAGAGACTGGAGAAATCCCAGGAGTGTAGCCCTCCCGGATACCCTTGTAGCTTAGTAATGAAATAACTCCTGAGGTTTACCCTTCAAGCCAAAGATTAGGTGGGCCCAAAAATAAAACGAGACTAAAGAGGCACACCAGCCTGGGAGCAAGGACTAGAAGACAGGGGACAGGAAACCTGGTGATAGGGAACCCAAAGTCTAGAAGGGAGTCTTGACATGTCGTGGGTTCGGTAACCAATGTCACAAAACAATATGTGTACTAATATGTTTGTTCTGTAAGACTTCATGTAAAGTACAATAAGAAAAAAAAAAATTGTTCCTAAAAGGAGTTACAATTCATAAATTGCAATGCCCTTAGGTTTTAAGAGAGGGATGATAAAACACAATAAATATTTTAAAAGCTGAACAATCTTTTTACTGATTGTTGGCTTGGTTAATAACAACATTGTCTTTCATTCTCTTACAAATGTCTAAGGATCTATATTTCTCTTTTAACAAATTACTTCTCTTGAGATAAAATGTTGACTCCTTTACCTTGAAATTTATATTACAACAGAAGTAGGGCATAGTGAGAATGTTATTTAACTCTAATATGTTTACTTTGTTTTATATTTTAATTAATGGATATTAGAAGTCAAAAATTTAATAATTGAACATTTAATATTTTGCTGTGCGATTGTATTTTTTACTAAGGAATGTACTGAGGTATGGAAGAAGTAGGTATAAGCTATACCAGCACAAGCTCAGGGCTACTGATACTAGTACTGATTCTGACCTAAACAAAAATATTTGCATCTATTGTAATGGTGAAGTCACAAAGAAACTAAAAACATTTCTTTTACGAGAAAAATAAATACCAGAGAGATAACTGGCGAAGTAGAATAAAAACTGGAGCTAGAAGAAGGGGGATTAACATGTAGTATCATTGACTGGAAATTTTTACAAGTCTCTGAGTCACACTGACTGGCTTTTTTTCCTCTCTTGGTAACGCTTCCATGAAAAATGATAATTTGAATTTCAACCTGATCTTCCTTACAATTTGGAAAAAATGCTGTCTTGATTACAAATGAAATTGCAATTAAGAGAATATTCGCCTTTCTGGAAAGCCATCGTGGGTACGTGGGGAGTAAAAAAAAAAAATTTCTTGACTGCTTTTCTGCGACTTTAAATAGATTCTTAGTTGAGGGCCATTGAAGAAAGTTTAGAAGCACCAGAACTCCTAGAACACTGAGAGAATTGCAGCACTGATTATGCAAGGATCTGGGAAAGTAGAATTTACTTGGATTGCAGTTATTTTTTAAAGTACAGCCTTAAATCCATTTGAGCTGGCCAAATATACCAAGAAAGAATAGCTCATAAGGATGTTTGATGTGGCTATTAAAATTTTTTTAAAAGCCTAAATAAAACCCATAAAACTTCAGAAAAATGGAAATTGCAGAGCAGATATTAATTCATTTTGAATTAACCCTGGCATATGCATTGCAGAAGGAACAGACTTTTGAAATGAATACTAATGTACTTTCCAGAAGGCTAGAAGAAGCTTGTCTTGTATACAGCTCTGATCCTTAATCATATTCTTAAGGGTCATCAGAATGTTGTCACAAAATGTCTAAACGCTCTTCTTCAGACTGTATTTATTTTGGACTTCAATTACTTTGTATTGTAAATCCATAGTAAATCACACAATGCCATCTTGAATCCACATGTAGCAATTACTCTGTGCATCCCACCCACATCCCTTAGCAATCAATAATACAGTTCTTTTTAATGACTTCCCAATGCAAGCACCTATTCTTCTCTGTGTGATGATTTTTACTACCTGCTGGACACAATTAAGACAGTTTGTACTGGAAGCAGGGTCCTAGGAAGGAGACACGTAGAATCAAATTCTAGAATTGTATCACTTACCAGCCAGATTCCATGAGGACACCAGTGGTGGGGATAAGTGGCATGATCATAATCCCTGATATGTTAGAGCTTCCCATTTACTAAGATTCTTACCACTGCTGTACTGGGACACGGTATTGGTAGAAGGAAATGCACTGGCTTATGCAGATAGCTCTAGCACTTGAAAAAGTATGGAGGTAATTTGGACATATTGAATGTAATTTGGCTATTGTTAATGGCTATAGTAGCTCTGAAGGAAGATTGTAGGCTTAAGTCCACCAAATATTAATTCAGAGCATAGGGTGGTTTTCAGAAGGAGTCCATAACAACATGTAAAAAGACTATATTCTGCAATGAAAGGACAAACTGCTGGAAATCAGCCCCAAGATTTTATTGTAAGAGTAGTGGGGTTACAAAAAGAAAAAAAAGAAACAAACAAAAAAAAAACCCATAAATTCATAGCCTCAGCAAGACTACTAAAGTCCAGGCCTGAATATGGAATGTATAGATCCTGATTCCAATGGAAACAAATTGATAATCTTGAACTCTTTGGGTGTGAAGTTCCCTCTCTCATGCAAGAGAAGGGTAGATTCTCGTTGCCTGGAAAATATTAAATGGTCTAATCGGAGATGGTTCCTTACATGATGAAGCTTGTTATCCTCAAGTCCTACCACTTCCACCACTCATAGCTTCTAGACTAATAACTAGGGTCAAGTATCAGCATGGTCCTGCTACGAGAAGAAATAAATTATTCACCAAGGAAATCTAGAACCTGATTAATACCTACAGGGGAACAGAGAGACCCTGGGTGGTGTAAATGGTTAAGCTCTCAAATACTAGCTGAAGGGCTGGTGGTTTGAATCCACCCAGAGGTACCTCAAAAGAAAGATTTGGCTCTGCCTCAAAATCTTGAAAAATCTATGGAGCAATTCTACTCTGCACACATGGGGTCACCATGAGTTGGAATTGACTTGATCGCAACTAACAAGAACAACACAAGGAAATACATGTGGGATTGGCTATTGAGGGGGTTTGGGAAGCATATATGGCTGAACAAGGAAAATGATACAGGGGTGTTATTTTGTGACTCAGTGTACAATGCATGGTTGCCTGGAGCTGTTCTAATAAACTGCTCGAATGATCCATGGAAACTGGAAACAGTGGTTTACACTAAATTAAGTGGTGATGTAGGAACTGTCTAGGTAGCATGTTGAGGAAGAGGTCAAATAGTTCAGAGGTTGAGTATGCTAAAATGGACCTATTATGTAAGAACAAAAATTGCACAGTGGACCGTTACCCCTGAGAGAACCTAAAGGACACTCATTTCACTAAAATGATAAGGAATGTGCTAGTGTGGGATCCAAGCATCATTCTGAAACTCAAGGATGACCGTCTTTTAGAGGCCAAGGTTTGTGTTGAGGTGCATTGTTATATGGAGCTCTCTAGTTACAATTGCTGATGAAGGGATTCTGAAATAGCAAAGGCCAGGTGGTAGCATTCAACTATCAGAAGCAGGGTGCATGTAACTACTGCAACTGTGGCAGAATGGCAAGCAAGTGACTGATCTCCAGAGATTTGAGGTAGTGGTTAATACACCATGTTGTTCCTAGAATCAGCATATATAGGCAGCCAATGAGTGTACTGCTTGACTACTAATTAAAAACAATCAAAAGCAGGTAAGCTGAAAGCTGAGAGCAGTCAACACTGAGGGAAAGTCACTGTCCCTCAGAGATTTTTCAGACCTCACTGTGGTCTCAGACTCAGAGTATATTAATAGGAAATGAGATAAAAATCAATGCCAAGTATATACAACAGACTGGGGAAAGGAGAATATTTTCAAGAGCCATTGGATGTATACTTTGTGTGCTTACATTGAAACTGGGAGACACACACCATTCATTGTCTCCTGTTACAGTGTGGTCATATAAAGGACAGTTTATAGCAGAGATCTGGCCCAAGTCCTTCTCATTCTCAACAGATTCATGAAACTACCTGCAGTCTTTTTCCAGTTTCAGATAATAATTTGAATGTCCATATATAATATCTGGCATAAGTATTACATTGGTTCCTTGATCTGTGGACTAAGAGCATTGTGGTAGGAAAGAACAAGTGGATATTCATGAAGCTTTCCCCTCCCTCACACCCTTACTCCTCCTCAATCTCCAGCCAAGACAGTAAATAATAAGCAATAAAATATCCTGTGTTGAATGACAGATTACTATCATTCTCAAAGACTTAAATAATACAGAGTTAGTTTTCTTCATCATATTCCCAATTAATTAACTAGCCTAAGCAAAAACCAGTGGAGCCTATTGAATGTGATTGGTTGTTGGTATGACTTTTTATATTTAGTGAATGCTTTTTATTTTCAGTATATATCTGGCAAAGTATAAAAAGAAGTTTGAATCATTCCGGGAAGAACAGCAGAACACATTAATTGTGTTGCCCCAGAGCTATGTTAACTCTGTTGGTTTCTGTTTAATGTAGCACAAAGGAATCTTGATTGTTTTGACAATCTGCAAAAAAAACTTGATATCAGCTACATTGATAACACTCCAGTAATTGGATCTGGTAAATAGATGGTGGCAAACACTCTGGATGTACTGGTTCCATCATGTCCTGCATTACCAGAAGCTACTGGCTTGGTTGAATCTTGAAATGCCCTTTAAAAGGCACAGCTAATATGCCAGCTTGAGAGTGACATCCTGCAACTTAAGCTTTAAATCACTAACCATTTTTATGCCACGGTGTTTGTTAGGTCTGTGGAAGTAGAAGTGATTTCTCTTACTTTCATTACCAGTGAAACATTTGGGAAATTTGTGTTTTCAATCTTTGCACCTTCAGGCATATCTGAATTTAAGTTCTTGGTTCCCAGTAAGGGAAGTACTTATAACAGAGGACACAATTGGCTTATGCTTGGTCACTTTGAGCTCCTCATGCTGGTAGATTGGCACACAAAGAAAGGATTTATTATGCTGATATGATTAATTCACCTATTTATCATGAAGGGTTAAGGTTTTGCTATGTAATAGAATCATGAAAAACTTGGAATTTATTGATACTATGTTAACTTCCATCCCTGTTGATGGACTCACAAATGGTCAATTGTAACAATCACAGCCTGAGAAGAGCAAAGTATCAGGGGGGTTAACCTACACTAGCACAAATGCTGACCAAAGATGAGGGTAGGCTAGAATGCATGACCAGAGACAGAGTATATATCAATTACAGCCTCAGAAACAACAGTGATAAGTGTAGCTTGTACCCCTAACTATACTATCATGAATATTTTTGATTTAGAATCTTTAACTGATCACAACCTTGAAAAATCAGTTAGAGGGAAGAGGAAATTTAATTTAGTGTACAGGTGTATTTGAGGGGCACAAAAAGAGGACTGTAGCTGATGCTACTGGTGTCTGACTCATAATAGCTTCCGTGTTCATAGCTCATTGTTCTTGGAAGTTGATGGCTGCCAGAGGGCTTCCTCTGGCCCCATGAGGAGGATTTGCTGCTTGCAATGCAGGCCAGAGTTAGGAGCACTAAATGCTTTCAAATGCAACGTGATACTAATGACAAATAAGTGTTATGGTTATATTCCCTACCTTGGGACAATTCTGAGGTGTGTTCTACTCTGTTTCCATGAAGTAGCATGTAGGCCTAAGAGACAAGCTGCTCATACCAAAAAATAAAAAAATAATTGCTGTTAATTCCAACTCATAGTGACCCTATAGGACAGAGTAAAACTGTCCTATGGAGTTTCCAAGGAACACCTGGTGGATTCAAACTGCCAGCCTTTTGGTTAATAGCCATGGCACTTAACCACTACACCACCAGCAGATTTCCAACCTGCTCATAATACACCAATATTTGCTTATTTTCTTTTCCTGACATATCCTCCTATTCCCAGG
This sequence comes from Loxodonta africana, assembly GCF_030014295.1. Lineage (NCBI taxonomy): Eukaryota > Metazoa > Chordata > Mammalia > Proboscidea > Elephantidae > Loxodonta > Loxodonta africana. The sequence continues at coordinate 60,539,317 of NC_087346.1, read as the reverse complement.
CTAATGCTTCTTGGGATCACCTCCCATATGAACTATTTTTTAGATCTTAGACTTGAGGTCTGTTTCCAGGGGAGCTCAACTTAATAATTCATGCATACACTATCTTATATTATTCATTGTATTTGTTTTAATAATATAATTAACATCCATAAACATACCACCCAGAAGCTACTTGCCTGATAAAACCTTGGAATGACCTCTCAAAAGCATAGCTAATAAGCCATTTCAGAAGGAAATCCTGCTTGAAAAATAGAACAGTGATAATAACTGACAGTAATTTCCTCTGCCAACCCCAACCTCTGCTTCCCCACTTCATAGGTAATATAAGGTTAGTATTATCATTTATCTGCTTTTAAAAAAGTTTTATTGGATGTGTATCTGCCGCTCTTTGTGTTCAACTTCATAGAAAATTTATCACGTTTTATGTAATCTTCATGCACTATTCTTTTTAACTAAATATTATTAAAATTCAGTTCTGTTATCCTGTACAGTTCTTATTAACTTAGTTACACTGCTTTATAATATTCTACTGTGTGAATATGCTACAGTAGATTTGTCTATTCTTCTGTTAGGCAGTTTTGAGGACTTAGATTATCTCCAGGTTTAAATACTGTTGTTTTGATTATTGTTGCTTGTGCTTCCTAATATAAACCAAAAAAATCCAAACCCATTGCCAACTAGTTGATTCTGACTCAGAGGAAACCTGTAGAAAAGAGTAGAACGGCTCCCATAGGGTTTACAAGGCAGTAAATCTTTACAGAAGCATACTGCTACATCTTTCTCCCACTGAGTGGCTGGTAGGTTCAAACCTCTGATCCCTTGGCTAGCAGGCAAGTGCCTTAACCACTGTGCCACCACAGCTCCCTCTTTACAGGTATACAATTTTTATTAAATATATGAATTGAACTGGAATTAGATTGTTTAAACTTATAAGTAAATGTTATATTGTTTTCCAAGGAATTTGGATCAATTTATATTTGCAAACATTAATTTATAAGTGATCTTTTTAATGTGCATATAGATCTTGAAATGTTCTTTTCAACAATGTAGACAACGCCATTCCTCTTCAATTTGTTGTTCCTGGCATAGTAGATCATATGATTGCCTGATTCAAAATGGCCAATACTAATTCATTTCAGCTCACTAATGCCTAGGATATTGATGTTTATGCGTTCCATTTCATTTTTGATAATTTCCAATTTTCCTAGATTCATACTTCCTATGTTCTACATTCTGATTATTAATGGATATTTTCAACTGTTTCTTCTCATTTTGAGTCATTCCACATTGGCAAATGAAGGCCCGGAAAACTTGACTCCACCCACCTCATTAAGGTCGACTCTATTTCAAAGAGGCAGCTCTTCCCCAGTTGTATTCCAACTTGAGGGGCTCATCTTCTGCCAGTATGTCAGACAATGTTCCATTACTATTCATCAGGTTTTCACTGGCCAATTTTTTTCAGAATTAGACCACCAGTCGTTCTTAGCCTGTCTTAGTCTGGAAGCTCAGCTGAAATATGTCCACCATGGGTGACCCTGCTGGTATTTGAAATACTGGTGGCACAGTTTCCAGAATCACAGCAACATGCAAACCATTGCAGTACGACAAACTGACAGGCCCATGGGATATTGTTGTACTACTGTTATAATAACAAAGTATTTAGAATATAAGCAAACATATAATTGCTAGCTATAAGTAGGGTGCGTCCACTGTAAGTAGTATCAGCAAAACCTTACCAATAGTTAACAAAATCTAGTTCACCTATGCACATAAAGATAATTTAAAAGAAATTGTATTACTGTATATTTAGAATCATAGAACTTTTGAACAATTTCAATCATGATGGAAAACATGCTAATAAAATTCAGAGTATTTGAGAGAAAATTATATTTATAGACTTTTACTTGAAATAAAATACATACTTTTTGCATTTTTGTTAGAATTTACTGAATAAAATCTTGGTTTTGTTTTAGTAACAGGTATATTTTTATGTTATAATAAATGTGAATTTAACAGTCTTCCAAAATGTAAATATATAACAACAATGAAAATGTCTTTAGTAGAGAAAGACTTAAGTGAGTGGATCACTTCTCTTTTATTGAAACTTAATAACAATAAAATTCCAACTTATATTTTAGTCATATAAAAATTGGGGGTTTAGTAAATAAGCACTCAAAGGTAACAGCAATGAGTGTAACAAGTAATATTTCTATCTTTCATTCTCTCTCAACTGAGTGGAGCAAATATGTGTCTTGCCTTCTCTTCAGGATGGTTTTTCTTGTAATAAGCAAATAATTGTTTCTAGAAATCTAAGATCCACTATAGTATTCATCTTATCTGATTTTAAATCTTATATGAGCCACAAACATAAATAATTGAAATGATTTTGAATGGATTAAGAAATAGTTTATAATCCTTTAAGAGTACCCCATATCTTAAATTAGGAGATGCGTTTTTCAGAGATTTTACTTTACTGGCATTCACCACAACAAGTTTGAAGTTTTTCAATACTCTTAATAAATACAAGGTATTTTAGAAGTGATTTAACAGAACCCCACTCTGATAGCCAGTTTACAGCTCTATGAAACCTGGTTTGATTTTCTTGCACAAAAGATATATAAGTTTAAGCTGGGCCAAGTTGGAAAATGGAACACAATAAATTGCCTAGTCTAGAGACTAGCTGAGAGTTGTTCTTTCTTCTAACTATTCTAATTACCTCAGATTTAAAAGGATCCACACAGTTCGGAATATATTTGTAAACAAACATGTAGAAAAGACAAGAAGTATAAAACAATAACCTTGTAGCGAACCCGCTCCTCACTTATCAACATGGTTAGGTTCCAAGAACAGGTTGTTATGTGAAAATAGACACTATGCAACAATAGAGGATGACCATATCAGATCACAAAATGGAGGATGACTACATCATTATATATTGCTAAATTACATCATTACATAACTGTCAGATTATATTGTTGCATGACTGCCAAGCCACTGAGAATCATGGCCAAGCCAAAATGATGCATAACCTTTACCACCACAGCCAGTGTTACTCTTGCCCCGCACCTTGGCATTCCTTACTGCCAGGTGTACATCATTAATGCACAAAATGGTTGGATAGTACATTTTTTACTATTGTCATAAATGTGAAATGTTAGATAATGAGACAGTCGATAAGTGAAGAGCAAGTGTATAAATATTTAATTTCACAACTTAAGTATACACAGTATCAAATAATATTATAGGTATTATTACCCTAATAATTCATTCCTCTTTCCTCTACCAAGGCTAGCTCATTCTCATCAGTTTAATAGCACTGGTTTTCAAAGGCTTTTTCTCATGGTCAAATAAATATATTAATTTCAGAGGGACACTCATAGGTGAGACATGCATGTATGTGTGTGCATATGTGTGTGTGCAACCAGAATGCTCTTAGAAGCAAGGGTGGCGAGACTTTGGCTTGCTTACTTTGGACATGTCAATTTTTTTCTTAAAGAGTGAGACAGAGACAGAAAGAGAGACAGACAGAAAGAGAATTACTATAGTTTTTAAGCATGTAAGCATCAACTGATCTATATTTCAGACCAGTTCATCAAACTAATATAGCTTATATAGGTGAAAATATGAAATTATAATACTGTTTTAACTCACCATTAAAACTATTCTTAAATGTCAGCATATCTGTTCTTTTAATGTTACTTGATTATTCCATACACACGTAATTCTAAGTAAAAAAATTCAAAATTAAGGAAAAAAGAAATGTGTCAAATAATTGAATGACTCATTCTATGATGTGATAATTATCAACAACTGATAACTTTTATTTAATCAAAGTACTTAACCACAGTATCAACTTTATTACTGGTAAAATAGGATTTGAAATACAGCATGGGACTTACATGGGGGCTGGACTTTGTTCTAGTTCTGCCAGAGCTGCACTCACACACCTAGTCACAGACAGAGATGAGCATGCCTGTGCTATGTATAGTAGCTGCTGCTAGTGCTGACTCTTAATCTGGAAAGGGAGGAGCAAATATGAGATGGAGGGAATAAAACCTTTCTGTAATCCTTCAAGGAAAAGTTGGACAAAGACAGGAAATTGGAACGATCCCACTGCACCAAGTAGCCTACACCAAGGTCGCAGTAACAGGCCTAGACTGTCTATATTACTTCAAACATTTATGCCTCATTCTAACAGTGAAACCATCAACATAAGTTTAAGATGTTCTGAACTGGACTAAAGTCCTACTCCCTAACTGAATGCACTCTGCTAATCACCACACAGGCACTACTGACTACAGCCAGGGAAAAAGCAACAGGAGATAGTAGATGAATAGGTGTAGGCTCTAGAATAAGAATGTCAGATTTCGTAACTAGGTTCTGCCATTTACTAACTTTGTGGTCATGGATTAACTATTATGTGGCATCTTTATGTCTCAGTTTTCTCATTTGTATAAAAAGGATATTAATAGTATTTATTAAAATTTTTTTTTTTTTATTATTAAATAAGCTGCACCACTTGTATTTCAAATACCAGCAGAATACCCCCTGGTGGACAGGATTCAACAGAGCCTCCAGACTAGAAAGAAGGACTGGCTGCCTAATTCTGAAAAAAATTAGCCAGTGAAAACCTTATAAATAGCAGTGGAATGTTGTCTGATATAGTGCCTGAGTGAGCCCCGCAGGATGGAAGGTACTTAAAGTACAACTGGGGAAGAGCTGCCTCCTCAAAGTACCATCTATGCTAATGGCCCAGATGGAATCGGGTTTTGGGGGCCTTCATTAGCTGATGTGGCATGACTCAAAATGAGAAGAAACAGCTGCAAACATGCATTAATAGTCAGAAGACAGAATGTATAAAGTATGAATCTAGAAAAATTATAAGTTGCCAAAAATGAAAAGGAAGACATGAACTCCGATATCCTAGGCATTAATGAGCTGAAACGGACTGGTATTGGCGTATTGAATCAGATAATCATATGATCTACTATGCTGGGAATGATGTCTCGAAAAGGAATGGCATTGCATTTAACATCAAAAAGAACATTGCAAGATCTGTCCTGAAGTACAATCCTATCAGTGATAGGATAATATTCATATGCCTGCAAGGAAGACTAGTTAATATGATGATTATTCAAATTTGTGCACCAACTACTAAGGCCGAAGATAAAGAAATTGAAGCTTTTTTAACAACATCTGCAGTCTGAAGTTGATCAAACATGCAATCAGAATGCATTGATAATTAAAGGTGAGTGGAACGTGAGGAAACCCTGGTGTAGTAGTGGTTAAGAGCTACGGCTGCTAACCACAATGTCAACAGTTCAAATCCACCAGGTGCTCCTTGGAAACTGTATGGGGCAGTTCTATTCTGTCCTATAGGGTCACTATGAGTTGAAATCCACATGACGGCAATGGGTTTGGTTTTTTTGGTTTGGTTGGAATGTGAAAGCTGGAAACAAAGAAGAAGGATTGGTCATTGGAGGATACGGCCTTGGTGATGGAAACCACACTGGAGATCACACAATAGAAATTTTTTTGTAAGACCAATGACTTTTTCATTGTAAATACCTTTTTTAAGCAACATAAATGGCAATTATACATGTGGATCTCGCCAGGTGAAATACGCAGGATTCAAATGGACTACATCTGTAGAAAGAGACTATGGAGAAGCTCAATATCATGAGTCAGAACAAGGCCAGGGGCTGACTTCAGAATAAACCATCAATTGCTCATAGGCAAGTTCAAGTTGAGGCTGAAGAAAATTAGATCAAGTCCATGAGAGTCAAAATAAAACCTTTAGTATAACCCACCTGAATTTAGAGAACATCTCAAGAACAGATTTGATGCACTGAACGCTAAGGACTAAAGACTAGACAAGTTTTGGAATGACATCAAGGACATCATACATGAAGAAGGCAAAAGCTCATTAAAAAGAAAGGAAAGAAAGAAAAAAACACAATGAATATCAGAAGAGACTCTGAAACTTGCTCTTCAATGTACAGTAGCCAAAGTGAACAGAAGAAATGATGAAGTAAAGAGCTGAATGGATTTCTAAGGATGGCTCGCGAAGACAAGGTAAAGTATTATAATGCCATGTGTAAAGACCTGGAGTTAGAAAACCAAAAGGGAAAAACATGCTCAGCATTTCTCAAGCTGAAAGAACTGAAGAAAAAATTCAAGCCAAGTTGCAATATTGAAGGATTCTACAGGGAAAATATTGAAGGACTCAGAAAGAATCAAAAGAAGATGGAAGTAATACACTGAGTCACTGTATCAAAAACAATTGGTTGACATTCAACCACTTCAGGAGGTAACTTATGATCAAAGGCTGATGGTAAAGAAGGAAGAAGTCCATGCTGCACTGAAGGGAATGGTGAAAAACAAGGCTCGAGGAATTGATGGAACGCCACTTGAGATGTTTCAACAAACAGATGCAGTTTTGGAGGTGCTTACTTGTCTATGCCAAGAAATTTGGAAGACAGCTACATGACCAGCCATCTAGAAGAGATCCATATTTGTACCCATTTCAGACAAAGGTGATCCAACAGACTGCAGAAATTATTGAACACTTTTTTTTTTTATCATTGGCATCATACACACAGTAAAATTTTACTGAAGATCATTCAAAAATGGCTGCAGCAGCACATTGACAACGAACTGCCATAAATCCAAGCAGAAAGAGACTTGCTACAAGGGATGTCATTGCTGATATCAGATAGATCCTGGCTGAAAACAGAGGATACCAGAAAGATGTTTACCTGTGCTATTGACTAGACAAAGGCATTTGACTACACCAATCATAATGAATTATGAAAAACATTGCAAAGAATAGGAATTCCAGACACTAAATTGTGCTCATGAGGAACCTGTATTTAGACCAAAAGGCAGTCAATCAAACAGAACAAGGAGATACTACATGGTTTAAAGTTAAAAAAGGTGTGTGTCAGGGTTGTATCCTTTCACCATACTTATTAAATGTGTATGCTAAACAAATAATCTGAGAAGTTGGACTATATGAAGAACAGGTCATCAAGACTGGAGGAAGACTCATTAACAACTTGTGATATACAGATGACACAACCTTGCTTGCTCAAAGCGAAGAGGACTTGAAGTACTTACTGATGAAGAAAGATCCAAGACTGCAGCCTTCAGTATGAATTGCACCTAAACTTAAAGAAAACAAAAATCTTCCCAAATAGGCCAATAAGTAACATCATGGTAAACACAGAAAACATTGAAGTTGTCAAGGATTTCATTTTACTTGGATCCACAATCAATGCCCTTGGAAACAGCAGTCAAAAAATCAAATGAGGCATTGCATTGGGCAAATCTGCGGTAGAAGACCTCTTTCAGGTGTTAAAATGCAAAGATGACACTTTAAGGACTAAGATGCACCTGACCCAAGTCATGACATTTTCAATCATGTCACATACATGCAAAAGCTGGACAATGAATAAGGAAGAACAAAGAAGAATTGATGCCTATGAATTATGATGTTGGTGAAGATATTGAATGTGCCATGGGTTGCCAGAAGAATGAACACATCTGTCTTAGAAGATGGGTAGCCAGAATTCTCCTTAGCAGCAAGGGTGGCGAGACTTCCTGTCATGTACTTTGGACATGTTATTAGAAGGTTCTAGACCCTGGAGAAGGGTATCATGCTTGGTAAAGAAGAGGGTCAGTGAAAAAGAGGGAGACCGTCAATGAGATGGATTGACACAGTGGCTGCAACAATGGGCTCAAGCATAACAATATTTATTAAGATGGAGCAGGATTGAGCACTGCTTCATTCTGTCGTGAATAGCTTTGTTATGAGTTGGTACCAACTTGAAGGCATCTAATGTCAACAACATTACATAAATTCGTTTTTAATATTAAATGAATTAATCAATATAAAGCACTTAGAAGACTTCCTGATACATAGTAATGTTAGTTGTTGGAAGTTCTGTAATTGTTACTATTTTCTTATAAATTAAATACACTTGTTAATTTACACATATGACCTTCATGGAAATCTACATGTATATGTCAGTTACCATTGAGTCAATTCTGATTCATAGCAATTCTGTATGGGACGAAGTAGAATTGCTGCCTAGGGGTTCCAAAGAGTGGCTCTTAATAACTGCTGGACAAGGGCTCTCTATGAATATAGATATCATATATATCTACGTATGTATTTTTTTATATATAGATACATACAGACTTTGAACATATTTTCCCATAAACTTTAAAATTTTTGTAAATTAACTTTTTATGTGCTACAGAGTAATTTTGTACCGTAATTTATACCAACACATGCAGTTAAAGTACAATTAAATTGCATTTAATGAATGAATACAATTACATGGCTTAAAAAAGAAAATTCCTAATGATTTTTGTGTATGTGTGTTCATACTTTCTGAAGATTTAGCTCTTTCAAAATTCACCATTAAGAATAATAAACTTTTTGTTAATCGTGCAATTCTCAGAATTTACAGGTTTTCTTGTTATTGTAGTGCTTTCTACTTCTCACATAAATGTATATTACTAGTAAAATGAGAAATAATTTAAAATTCACTCATCTACTGCTGTATTTTATGTCCTGGACATTCCTGTTTGTTTGCTTTTGACTGCAGATTTTTTAATACCTTCCAAAGAAAAAAGGGAGGTTATGTAAAAGCAGAGGGAAAAAAAAAAAAGCATTGGCTAGGATAATTTATATTATTTCTGTTATTCTTTATAACATTATTTCTATTCTCTTTCAGTTCACTTGAAATGTTGCAAACTAGGACTTGACAGTGAAGAATATTCACTTCCTTCCAAAATGTGAGTCACTGAATCAGTTTGTCCTGGGAGCATATTTTGTGAGACTTCTGTTTGTGGTTATTAAGAGAAAATTTCCTTATGACTAGTTTACTCATGTGCTGAATACTATCATGAAAATTTAAGTGTTGCTACGGATTTTATTATTTCCTGGACATTGTTAACAATGTTTTTAGGAATATCATTCACAATTATAACACTTTTTAAAGCATGTATTATCTTTTGCAAGATTATTTTGACGTTACATTTTTCTTTGTGACCACATGCAGTGAAACCTGTGAGAACTGGAGCATGACAGGTCTGCTTTGTTTTTCTGGGTCTCGCAAGTTCACTGCTTTTCTATTACTCATTTTAGTGGAAAATATATGAGTTTTCTTTCTCTGACAGGTTTCTGCTTTATACAAATATCATGGATTTAATTGAGTCCCCCCGTCAACTTGTCTAGGTCATGATTCCCATTACTGTATGATTGCCTACCATTTTGTCATCTGATGTGATTTCCCTATGTGTTGTAAATCCTATCACTGTGATGTAATGAGATGGATTACTGTCAGTTATATTGATGAGATCTACAAGATTAGATAGTGTCTTAAGCCAATCTCTTTTGAGATACAAATGAGAGAACCAGGCTGAGAGACATGGGGATGGGGACTGCATACCACCAAGAAAGCAGTGCTGGGAGCAGAGCACGTCCTTTGGACCTGAGTTTCTTGCCCTGAGGTGCTCCCAGACCAAGAGAAGACTGGTGACAAAGGACCTTCTCAGAGTCTACAGAAAGAGAAAGCCTTCCCCTGGAGCCAGCACCATGAATATGGACTTCCAGCTTACTAGACTGTGAGAGAATAAACTTCTCTTTGTTCATGCCATCCACCTGTAGTATTTCTGTTGTAGCAGTACTAGGTGACTCAGACACGGTTTCCAGCTTTCTCAGGTCTTACTGTACACAACCAGTTGCAGTCGAGTTGACTCTGGCTCAGGGCAGTCCCATGTCTGTCAGAGTAAAACTGTGCTCCATAGGGTTTTCAGGGGCTGATTTTTTGGGGTTAGATTGCCAGGGCTTTCCTTAGAGGCACCTCTGGATTTGCTCAAACTGCCAACCTTTTGGCTAGCAGCCAAGGGCATTTGCCATTTGCACCATCTGGGAATCCTGACCATATGTATACAAAAAAAAACAAACCTGTTGCCATTGAGTCAATTCTGACTCATAATGACCCCATAGGACAGAATAGAACTGCCCCATAGAGTTTCCAAGGAGTGGCTAGTGGATTCGAACTGCCCAGCTTTTGATTGCCTCCCAAGCTCTTAACCACTGGGCCACCAGGGTTCTGACCATGGTTGTGATGGTTAAGATTGTGTGTCAAGTTGGCTGGGCCATGATTTTCAGTGTTTTTATGTGATCACTCCCACGGTTGAATCTGCTGTGAGTGGCCAATCAGTTGAAAGGGAGTTTCCTTGGGGGTGTGGCCTGCATCTGAATATAAGTAGATGCTCTGGGTTTATTGTTTACTCTAGATCTGGTGGCTGCCTCATGTTCATCTGATCTCTGACTCTTCGGACTTGAGCTTTCAGCTTATCTGCAGATCTTGGGATTCATGGATCTTCACAGCCTGAGAGCAGGAGCCCTGCTCTCCGATCTGCTGATCTTGGGTTTGGCAGCCCCTGTGGCTACTTGAATTGAGAGAAGCTTTCTATCCAGATCCATACACCTCTACAATGGTGTAAGCCATCTCCTTGATATAAATCTCTCTCTATATATATTTATACAGTTTACTGGTTTTTCTTCTCTAGAGAACCCAGCCTAAGACAATAGTTTAGGAGACATCTTGGCTCTTACACTTACTTTCACCTTGAATAATTTATTTAATGCCTCTAAGCTTTATTGTCATCATTTATAAAATGGGGATATTAACACAACTCATGTACAGTTTTTGAGATTAATAAGATAATGCTTAGCACAAATCTTGCCATGTAGTATTCACTCCAGAAATATTAATTATAATCAGAAGCCTCCTCCCCCTTTTCCTCCTCATCATTATCGGTTGTCCATTTATAATGTAAAAGTCATATTCTTGGGTCCTTGACTTTGACTAACACCTTGTAAGCTGATATTAACTTTCTAAAGAAGTTTACATGAGTGGTGTCCTCTGAAAGTGTTTTGCCAATTTAACAGAGACCCATAAAAAGAAGCTCCTTCTTATTGAAATCATTTCTTTTACAATTAACAAAAAGGGAAATGTCCTCTCTGAAATTCATATTTGTGCCCCTGCTAGGCAAAGGATCCCCATAGTGAAAAATAAACTATGCTTATCCAGTAAAAGCAATCTAAACAAAGTCAATCTCTCCATTCCTTAAAATTGTTCTCTTTTCATTTTCACTTAAGGCCAATGGAAATCAGATTGTCAGAGGTATTTGAGGACAATGGAGAAAATTCAGATTCTTTGTGTTGTGTGCTTCATTTCCAACCTGCAATTTTGGGGTTGACATCATAAAAACATAAGACCTAAAGAGGAGCAAAGGTTGGTTAGAAATACCTTAGGAGGGCATCATATTATATTCTGAGTACTATTTTCCAACATTGGTATTGTTATATTTTTCTTCTATAACTACAGATAGACTAGATAATACGTTCTGAGAAAATAATGATTGTGAAAATATTAATATAGTCATACTTTGTTCTTCCCAAAGTGTGCTAATGATCAGATTCTAGTCCACAATCTTTTAGCTCCACAGAGGTATGACAGTCATAATCATGAATTTAGTATGAGTTATAAAGGTATACTATATAAACTTCTCGCTCAAAAATTGTTCCTTGACAATGTATGATTTTTGGTGCAAGCACTTAAATAACATTTTCCCATGCTGGTTGTAACCGTCTCTTCAGGGTTCTGGGTCACGTACTGAAAGCTTTGGTCATAAAAGCTTAATTGCTATTGCTCATTGAAAGGCTGCTGTTATGTTTTTAATTTTCTTTTAACCCTGAATAAACTGAATTGTGTACCTCCCCTAAAAAAAAATGGTTTAATGTTAAAGTTGTCAGTTTAACCAACTCAAACTCACAAGAAAATCTTCAGCTTTGGCTTTATAGATCCAGATAAAGAAACACACTATTAATAATAGGTCACAAAATTATTTTAGTTCTGTTCAACCGGACCATAACACTTTATAGAAATCATATTTGGGAATAAAACAATTCACACTGACTAAATTTTAGTGCTTTGAAATTGTAACACTTTTCTTATAAAATTTTTAATTATTTATTTTGTTTTTATTTGGCTTGGTGTTCTGTGTGGTCCCACCTCTAACACAAATTTTTACATTTCCTAGGGTCCAGTGGTTACACAGACAGCATATGCTGTTGAAAGCACTGACAACTTAGAAGTCCTCTCACCCCTGGGAGTCTCACCCAAGAGACTAGGTACTGCACCACTAAGAGAAAAATCTACGTTTGCACTTTTAGATCTGACATGATCCAAGTATTTGACAATTTTAAATAGATTTTATTGAACAAATTGGGATCAGATTTTAAGGACAATTATCTGATAGCATTTACGACAACAAATATAATTACTTTATTACATTATTTCTTTTAATTTGCTCTTGTTCTTGTGTCACTGTTACCCATAACCTCTGTTTCTTAACTTTCTCCAACCCTACTCCTCAAGTTAGTACTTTGTGATGTTTCACTGTGTTTTGTCTGTTCATCAATACTAATCACAGCTCTCTTGCAAAATGGAAGAAAGGAGCATATTGCTTTTAACACATATATATTTAAAATAATGTTTTATCACATTTATTTCATTAATGTTAATTAGACATTAGGTCATAAATTAACGGGTAAAAAAATTAACAAATTTTACACCACGTTATATCTCATTAAACCTGTGAAAACAAAGGGTATTTGTCTTAGTTAGGGTTCTCTAGGGATACAAATCAAGTGAGGTATATGCATATAGAGAGAAAGATTTACTTCATGGAATTGACACATATGATTGTGAGGGCCGGCAAGTCCAAAATAGGTCAGGTGACAGGCTAGAAATTCCTGCTGGCTTTAGTCCCAACGTTCTTAGGTCAAGTGATCGGAAAAGTGCCAAGTAGAGAGAGAGAGCTAGTTCTGCCAAATTATTTGTTTATAGTCCAGAGGCAGACCATACCCTAAGGATACTCCCCCTTTCAAGCAATTGATTGATTGCAGAAGATTACATTATGGAAAGTAATTACATTATGTTACATATGGAACAGCAGCTAGTCTAGTGTTGGGTCAAACTACTGAAAATCATAACCTAGCCAAGTTGACACATAAAATTAATCATCACAGTATTCAAAAGACGTTTGTATTTTAGCTTACTTCAAAAAGATTTCATCTTATAAAGAACTGTCAAAGACAAATGCATTTTCTTTTGCTACCCAATTTGTTAATGTGACTGTCTGTATTTTGGTGGTTAGCCAAATTCATAAAAACACTTTTAACTAATCTCTCAAAATTTTACTAGTACAGGAAGTCCCTGAGTTTTGATAAGATCCATTCCTAAGTATGTCTTTAAGAATTTGTAGGCAAGTGAGAACAGGTGCATACAGTTCTTATTTAACTTTACTTTAGTGCAAGAAAAGGCTTGAAGCATTTTCAATTATGTAAAAGCTGCCCAGGCAGGAAGTGAAGGTTATTGTGACAAAGAATTTGTTGTGAGTAGGGGATTGGTTCAATCATTTTAAGTCAGGGCAAATTTACATAACATTAAAGGGCAAGTACCAGATGTCCATAAGTGGAACATTCATAACCTGGGGACTTACCATACCTGAAATTTAAAATTTATTGTTCATAGCTTGACATATTTCTTCTATTTGGAAATGAGCCTATAGGACCACTCCTTGGAAGAAGAAAGATAATGAATGGATAAGTAGAGATTTTTTGATTCTGTATTTTGTGGCATATCACTTGAGGGATTATTTCTACAAAGATTTCACAATACCAAGGTATTATAGGAAACTTAGTAAAGCATAGCTGAGAAACCCTATCATAGGCATTAGTTCTCAATCAGTGTGCCATCCAGTTATTATTATTAGCTACAGTGAATCTGATACTGTTAAATTGATTTCTATCAGCTGGAACAATGAATGAGGTAAGTGGCATACTATTTTTGACTCTAGGTGAGAAATTTGGCTCAGTATCAAGCTAGCACTCGAAAATGACCTTATGTTTACAGGAACATATGATCATCCAGGGCAATGAAGTTTTATTCTGATGGTAAGAAGATGCTTAGGCAAGACTAAAATAAGAAGATTAAAACTGATCCTTTCATAAATAGCTCTTAACATTAAATCATTGCAATATTCTAATTACTGATGATATTATTTATTTCTAATATAAATATAAAAGGATAAAAAAGGAAAATTTTACAGGGCATTTTCTATCATCTGATAATTTCACAGTTCTTTTCTTAAGTTTCATAAATTGTAAATGAATTAAAAAATAAACAGTTTCACCCAGCCGGAAAAATTCCATATGGCTTTGAAAAGCAGCACCTCTGTCTCCACATTTTGTCCAAGTATTTTCTTATTGTAAAGAATTTAGTATATATTGACATGAAATTTGGTACTTCGTAAATTCTATTGGCGTCGATTTTTACGATCACAGGAACATTTACTGGTATGGATACCGTCTTATATGCACATCAACTCTTATAAAATCAAAGCTGATTAATATTTTGCAGTGATTTAAAGTTGTTCAGTTAATTGCTGGCTGTTGGAAATCACCAGTTATTTTGAACTGATCGTACAAAGAAAGCAATGTCAAACTCTAATCATGGACCAGGTAGAGTTTGTCTTTTAATGTTTTTCTTCTGTTACAAATGTCTTTATATATGTAATTAACACTTTAAAACAGATGGTAGTTTTCTACTACTCAAATTTATTATCTTCTCTATTAAATCTAAGGATGAAGTATTTGTTTTGCAAAACTGTATTTGAGGAGTGATATAAAAATCTGTATGTCAAATCTTTGTTTTATGACACATTTGTATTTTCTCATTTGATATTTTCAATAACCTTTAAAAGCAGAACTTAAATTTATTTCATTGTTCAGAGGAGAAAATGGAAATGGTAGAAGAGAGAAGTAAAAGAGAAGGTCATTGGTAAAATTATTGGTTGTGGCAATCAGGAGAATAAATTACATGAACATCCCTTCAGGGGAGAACCTGTTTCTGTCAAGTGTAGCGAACTGACAACTTCCAGCTAACGCACCTTAGGGATTCACTTCAGTGCTCACTCCAAGGCCAGGCTTTCCCTTCACTCTGCTCAGCGAATGACTGGGCATGGTGGGCCTGGAGCTGGACCATTCCTGAATAATATGCTGTTAGCTGCTGAATGGGACCCCATGCACAAGGGAACTATATGCTGCCTGGTCCTGTGCCCTGAACGGATGGGGAATCAGACCATACGGTTTTTATTGACTGATTTTCAGAAGTAGAAGGCCAGGTCTTTCTTTCTGGCCCATCTTAGTCTGGAATACCTGCTGAAACCTGTTCAGCACAGCATCATAGCAGCACACAAACCTCCACTGACAGATGGTTGGTGACAGCACGTGAGGTGCATTGGCCGGGAATCATACCCGGCTCTCCCACCTGAGAGGCCAATTCTGCCACTGAACCAGAACTACTCTAACAGGTAATCTTTGTCCTCGAACTCCCATTAACCTAGCTGAAACTTCCGTATGGCTGCACTGCAGTTGGAGGCTCTACCTAGTCAACATTCCTTCCTTCCTTCTATTCTTTAGCAAGCATCAGACCTTCATTGCAGTCTAAGGGATCTCCCTGCCTAGTCCTTCTCCTTCTCACCTCTATCCTACACAGGAATTTCCCCCAAATAATTAGCATATAAATCCAATCCTCTGCTTTTTTCTACATACAAAAAAAAAAAAAAGATACCCATTGCCATCGAGTCGATTCCAACTCATAGTAACCCTACAAGACAGAGTAGAGCTGCTCCATAGGGGTCCCAAGGAGGAGCTGGTGGCTTCAGGCTGCCATCTTTTTGGTTAGCAGCCACACTCTTAACCACTACTTCACCAGGGTTCCAATGTTCTCCATGGAGAACCGGAAATGACACAGTGGTTTCACTACCTTCGTGGATATGCGGTACAGGCTTCCATCAGTGAGATTAGCAGTAATTGAGAAATGTGATATGGCTGAAATATTATGAAATATTAAATGCTTTTTCTTTTGCATGAATAGATCATAACAATTTCTTTTTTTTAGTAATGGTAAAGTAGCATACTACAGACAAACTTAATTGCAAAGAACAATTAGAAAATTGAACAAAATTTGAAGGAAAATATCTTTTTTCAGGACATCATAAAGTTATAAAAATATTGAGTACTTGTAAAACCAGTTCCAGAGAGAAACGAAGAGCACAAAAATAATCCCAGAATCCTGTTTTCTAATAGAAACAGTTCAGTTTTGTACACAGTGATGGACAATCAACCAAAAGGTTAAGGTATAATCTCACAAATAAGTGATTTTATTTTCAAGCTAAATGGTGCTTCCTGTAGAAAGCTCAAAAATCACCTTTTGATAATTGTGTTAGTATGGTCAGGTTACTTAGACTATCTCAATTTTCTCACTATAAAATGGGTGCAATACTAGTATACTACCTTATAGGCATGTCATTAGCATTGACTTAATACCTGTAGTGTTCTAAGAAGACTGTTAAATGCATATTTATCACTAAAAGATTTTTAATTTTGTAAATTAAGAAATGAAATTCATACACATGCATCCATGCAACATTTCCTAGAATACACTATTTTATTTAAAATCTGTTTCTTTTTTTTTCAGAAACTGTTTTCTCTCAACTGATTTTTCTGGATTTACCCACAAACCTTCATCAATATAGTCTTACGTAGAAAGCATAAAATTTAGACACTTTCATAGTATTTAGTTGTATGTATTTGGAAAAACAATTATTTGAAATTTATGACTACACATATTCTCTGAAGTACTGCATCAAAAATTTTAATTACAGGAATGTCATAAAAACTAACATTTCAAGTGGTGGCTTATTAATTTGTATATTTGAATACACAGTTTTTATAATGCAAATTTAGCTATAAAGTGATCAATTAATTAAAGAATATGACTTCAGGATACTAACTACTGGTATTCTTACTCAATCTGGAGATAGAAATTCCTGGAAATCTTTTGGAAAAAATACTGTGCCTTGCCACATAGGCACATTATGTTGAAGCAGCTTTGTACATTCTTTACTAAAAAAATGGGTGAAAAGACTCTATAACCCCTAAATGTACTTTCTCTATTGAAGCATTAGATATGCAACATTTTCAGTTATAAAATCCCTTGAAATCTTATGTGTTTCTTGCAACTATCCTATGAAATCAATATTAATATCTCCAATATGCAAAAGGTACATAAAGAAATTGAATAATTTAAATTAAAAAAAAACTCTGAATCATTAAACAAAATGAGTGATTGTAGTGTTTATTCTATGGTCTACCATACTGACCTTCACTGTTTACCAAGCAGTGATGTTGGGCTGAGGTAAACCTTTTTCTCACACAAAAAGTAATGATTTATGACATTATTAATTATCTAAGTGCCATCTGGACAGGTGGTCCACTTCATTCTGAAACTAGTTTTCAAAAGATTTAAAGGAATTTTGGAAAATATAGTGTAGTTCTATCTACATACTCTATCTGGTCAGCTGGCCATTACTTCCTAGCCTGTCACCACTGATAATTTGGATCAGTTTGTATTTCAAACCACTCAGGCACTTGATAGCTTATAAATGTTTACACTGGGACCAAAATGGAAGAAAACAATTCTAGAGTGAAAACATGAGTTTGTGGATGGACAAACTGTTGGACAATACTCAGAAATTTTTTATTCATTTTTTATTTTTAGTTTCACTGCCTCTGTAGTTGAAACTCAGTCCTCGCACAGCCTCACTTTCTAATCTTTTGCAAAACATCTTTGATATCACTTATCTTTCTGGGAGAGGTTGAAACTGTTTAAAGGGATAAAATTTGTCATAGATTGTTACTTTTTTTTTTTTTAAACCTCTCCCTCTATGTGCTATCGGATAGTGTCTCCCATACTGACTCTGAACATAATCATGTGACTTCCTCTAGCCAATAGGAAAGTAGAAAATGTGACACAAGCAGACACTTAAAAAGTATTTGAGCACTGGGGATTGTCCCCTCTTGGTGTTATTGAATTATTTCTTCCCATTTGTAAAAATGCCCAGGATAACCTGTTCCCTGAAAAAGAAACAATAGTTATATCACCCCTGTTATCCCAGCTAGTATGTATTGACAATTGCCAGTCATAAGAGGGAGATCATTGTAGACCTACCAGCCCCAGATGACCTTTCAGTTGACTACAAATGCATAGAGAAGCCCAGCTGAAATCAGCAGAGCCTGTTGTAGATCAGTAGAACTATGCAGTCGACACAGATTCTTGAACTAATGAATGGTTTTTGGTTTAAGGAATTGGATTTTGGGACGCTTTGTTATACAGCAAAAGCTAATTGATACAGTATAGCTTGTATGGTGAATTATAAAAATATTTCACTCATTGGTCCTGTCTTCAAAAACCCAAAACAAATGTTTACTAATAAATGTTTGAATAGTGATATCTAGGGACTTTTTCTTTGTTTGTTTGTATGTAAGAAAATACATTGAAATGCTATGTAGAATCTCTTGCTCAGAATTTTAGAAGCCAGCAGGGAATTTTGAAACCTTACTTTAATGTACATTAATGGACAGTGTAATAATCGGTGGAATCCTGGTGGCACAGTGGTTAAGCATTTGGCTGCTAATCAAAATGTCAGCAGTTTGAATCCACCAGCTACTCCCTGAAAATGCTGTGGGGCAATTCTACCCTTTTCTATAGGATTACTATGAATTGGAATTGACTGGATGACAACAGGTCTGATTTTTGATTTTTTAGAACAAAATGCATGTGATATACTGATGTGTTAGTCACCCAGTGCTGCTAGAACAGAAATACCACAAGTGTATGGCTTTAAAAGAAGAGAAGTTTATTCTCTCACAGTCCAGTAGGCTAAAAGTCTGAATTCAGGGCACCAGCTCCAGGGGAAGGCTTTCTCTCACTGTTGGCTCTGGAGGAATGTTCTTGTCATCATTCTTTCCTTGGTCTGGGAGCATCTCAGTGCAGGAATCTCAGGTCTAAAAGGCGCGCTGTGCTCCTGACACTGCTTTCTTGGTGATATGAGGTCCCCTGTCTCTCTGCTCATTTCTCTCTTTTATATCTCAAAAGAGATTGGCTTAGGACATTATCTAATCTTGTAGATCTCATCAAAATAACTGCTGCTAACACACTTTATTACATTACAGTGATAGGATTTACAACACATAGGGAAATCACAACAGATGATAAAATGGTAGACAATCATACAAGGAAATCAGGATCTAGCCAAGTTGGCAGATATTTTTTGGGACACAATTCAATCCATGACAACCGATGATACTTAATATTCAAATCAAATATGCTTATTGTCTTAGGCTGGGTTCTCCAGAGAAGCAAAATCAGTAAAGTTTATAAATATACATAGAGTTTATATCAAGGCAATGGCTCAGGCAGTTGTAGAGGCTAGAATGTCCCAAGTCCCTAGGTCAGGATAGAGACTTCTCCTGATTCATGTAGCTGCAGGGGCTGGTGAACCCAAGATCAGCAGGTCAGAGAGCAGGGCTCTTGCTTACAGGCTGTGAAGGTTGATGAATTCCAAGATAGGCAGGCAAGATCACAGGTAAGCTGCTGGCTCAAGTCCCAAGAACTGGAGGTCAGATGAACAGGAGCCAGCTGCAGGATCCAGCATGAAAAAAAGCCCACAAACCTTGCCAGAATGTCCAGTTATATTTAATGCAGGCCACACACTGAAGAAAACTCCCTTTCAAGTGATCGGCTACTCACAGCAGATCCCATCACGGAAGTGATCACAACATCATATGACTGCCAAACCATTGGGAATCATGGTCCAGCCAAGTTGACATACAATCTTAACCATCACAGTCCACCACTTGTCAACTTGGCACCTGTACACATCTCCTTAAACTATACATAATCTCTGACTAAAGACAATTATAAACACATACTTGTGCCTAATATTATATAACGAACACACATACAACCGAAAATGCAGTAGCACTGTTTACATCTTATACTTTATAAGTGAAGAAAACAAAAATATTTGATGCACACATACAAAGCAGAAATACTCGTAACACTTGCAGTCCTCATTTTGGCAACTGGTCACATGGTCATAACTGGTATTTAGAATGACCTTTTTCCACCACCCATTCCATTTTCCTTTTGCCCTCAGGAAACCCCTCAGCTGGTCGTGGTTATTTGCCTGGCAGGGTAACCCAAACCTTCATTCCTGAAGGGTTTGGGCCATTAGTAATCATGTTGGAATTGGGTTGCTGTAGGTTTCCACTGACTTTAATCACAGGGCATGGAGGTACTAAGAGATGCCCTAGGGGATCTCCTGTATTCTAGACATACTCTTCTTTACCTCCATTATGTAATATCAATCTGATTTCTTCTTGGTAATCAGGATCCATCAGACCAGCCAGTATGGTAACTCCCTTCTTTGTCTGTTGATCCAGAGGCATAAAGAGCCCAAAGTGACCAGGTGGCATTTTTAGCTTCCAGTACAGCAGAATCAGTGATGTGTCTCCAGGTGGGAGCATTCCTCCCTTTGGAATTAAGACCTCTAGGCCTGCAGAACATAGCTTCAGGGGACAGAAAGCAAGAACCCTGTGAGTGAGTCACTATGAGTAATTGTGAGTGGTGTCACTCCCATTTCCACCCCTTGATTCCTGGATGCATAATCTACTTGCCACCAGGTTGCTGGCTGATCACCTTAAGGGATGGTGCAGTATCGGGGACTCAGTGTTGGTCTCTGCTGCTGGCAGATTGGGCACTCGGCAGTGGCTGTAGCCAAGTTGGTTTTGGTGAGTAGAAGTCTATGTTGCTGAGCCCATGCATAACCTCCACCCCTGCTGCCATGGCCACTTTGTTCATGAGCTCATTGGGCAATGATGGGAGTAGCTGGAGAAAGAGGATGACTGGTTTCCACAGAACACGTCATCCTATCCACTTGATTGTTAGAATCCTCCTCTCCTGAGGTCATCTTTTGGTGAGGATTCACATGAGACACAAATATCTTCACTTCTTTGGCCCATTCAGGGAGGTCTATAGACGTACCTCTTCCGCATACCTCTTTGTCTCCAATTTTCCAATCATGTTCCTTCCAAGTCCCTGACCATCCAGCCAAACCAGTGACCACAGCCCATGAATCAGTATAGAATTGCACATCTGGCCATTTCTCTTCCAAGCAAAGTGAAACAAGAAGTGCACTACTGGAAGTTCTAACCATTGAGAGAATTTCCCTTCACCACTGTCCTTCAGGGAGGTCCCAGAAAAGGGCTATAGTGCTGCTGCTGTCCACTTTCAAGTTGCACAGAACCGTCTGTAAACGGGGCATGAGCTTTCTCTTTCACAGTCAAGTGATCATAAGAAACTCTTGACGAGGCCATAGATGTAGACTGGGTGATGGAAGGTAACATGACAGGAGTGCAGACCGGGGGCATTTGGGCTACTTCCTCATGCAACTTACTAGTGCGTTCAGGTTCTACTCAGGCCCGATCTCATATATACCACTTCCGTTTAACAAAGGAGTACTACCATGCACGTCCAACTTTATGATTCTGTGGTTCAGACAACAGTCATTTCATGATGGGCGGTTCAGGCTGCATGGTGACTTAGTGTCCCATGGTTAAGCATTCAGTCTCTACTAAGGTCCAGTAACAAGCCAAAAGCTGTTTCTCAAAAAGACAGTAGTTATCTGCAAAGGTTGAAATGGCTTTGCTCCAAAATCCCAAGGATCTGTGCTGTGATTCACCAATAGGGGCCTACAAAAGACTCCAAATAGCATCTCTATCTTCCCCTGACACTTCAAACACCATTGAATCAGCCAGATCATACGGCCCAAGAGACAGAGTTGCTTGCATGTCAGCCTGAATCTGTTGCAGACCCTTCTCTTGTTCTGGGCCTCACTCAAAACTAGCAGCTTTTTAAGCAACTTGATAAATAGATCAGAGTAGCACAATCAAATGAGGAATTGTTGCCTTCAAAATCCAAAAAGGCCCTCTAGGCATTATGGTTCCTTTTTAGATGTGGGAGGAGCCAGATGGATTAACTTAGCCTTCACTTTAGAAGGAATATCTTAACATGCCCCACACCACTGGACCCCTAGAAATTTCACAGATGTGGAAGGTGCTTGAATTTTTGTGTGATTAATTTCCCACCCTCTAGCACGCAAATGTTTTAGCATGCAAATGTTTTACCAATAAGTCCAGAGTTGTAACACACTTATTCTGTACCAGGTCCAAGCAGCATAATGTCATCAGTGTAATGGACCAGTGTGATGTCTTGTGGAAGGGAAAGGCAATCAAGGTCCCTGAGGACTAAATTATAACATAGGGCTGGAGAGCTGATGTAGCTCTGGGGTAGGCAACTGTAGGTGTATTGCTGACCTTGCCAGCTGTAGGCAAATTGCTTCTGTTGTTCCTTCAAAACATGTATGGGGAAAAAAGGCATTAGCCAGATCAATAGCTGCATACCAGGAGATGTGTTAATTTGCTCAATGAAACTACATCTGGAACAGCAGCTGCAATTGGAGTCACCACCTGGTTAAGATTTTGATAATCCACTGCCATTCTCCAAGATCCGTCTGTTTTTTGCACAGACCAAATAGGTGAGTTGAATGGGGATGTGGTGGGAATCACCACCCCTGCATCCTTCAAGCCTTTGATGGTCACAGTAATCTCTGCAATTCCTCCAGGAATGCAGTATTGCTTTTAGTTTACTGTTATCCTAGCTAGCAGCAGTTCTAATGGCTTCCACTTGGCTTTTCCTACCATAATAGCCCTTACTTCATTTGTCACAGATCCAAAGTGAGGATCTGCTAATTGCTAAGTATGTCTACATCAATTATGCATTCTGGAACTGGGAAAATCACTACACAGTGGGTTCAGGGACCCACTGGACCTACTGTGAGACTGACATGAGCCATTAATAACCTGACTTACATATGCACCCACTCTGGTGGGCCACATTGACATTTTGGGTCCCCTGGAATTAAAGTCAGTTCAGAACCAGTATCCAGTAATCCCTGAAAAGTCTGATTATTTCCTTTTTCCCAATGAACAGTCACTGTTGTAAAAGGCCATAGATTCCTTTGGGGAAGGCTGCCAGAAAGAGTAATATACAAGTTTTTTGCAGTGTATTGGAGTCCTTCCTCAAGAGGAACCAGCCACCCCTTCATTCAAGGGGTAATGGGTCTTTAAACTTGCTCATCTCTTGGAATTCACGACAGGTCATAACTCTCTATTCTGGCAATTCAAGTTAGACAGCTGTTCACCTGACCTAGAATTGATCTGCTTGTACAGATTAAGTAAATATTTAGTAGATTTCCTACCTATTTCACTCTTAGGGACATCATGAATAACTGGCCAATGCCATAAGTCCAAATGAGTCAAACTATTCTGATTATTGCTTTGACTCTGTTGTCCATTACTATAACCATGCATGCCTTGTCTTTGTTGATTGAGTGCCACCACTTGCCCTCTTATACCACAGGGTTCAATCAGCTGCATTGTAGTTAGGTGTCTTAATTCCATTAGGGCAGTTTCCAGTGTCAATCTGATTCATGTAAAATAGCAATCACAGCTGTCTTCAAGGATGCTGGGGCTCCCTTCGAAACTTTGTTCCTTGCAGTTGTGGTAAAAAGTGTGTCCTCTGGGTACTCCATGTGTGGGTCTGTGGGTCTAATTTACCTTCTTCTACAGTATACCAAAGCAAGTCTGGTACCTCAACTTGAGTTAGTGTAGGCCACCACATAATCCAAGCTTTAGCGATCCAACCAAATAATTAGATCCTTTCCTAATTTCTTGAGCTGAAGCATCGAATGAAGAATCTATGCTAAGTAGGCCCATATAATAAACTAAGACTGATCCATCTTTACGTTCCTTGCACCATTATTACACGCCCTTAAAAATCATTCCCACACAAATTCCCCAGGTCTCTATTTGTATGTATTAGAAGAGCCAAGCAGTACTTTTGGAGTATAGTGTACCTCTTACTTGATCACACTTTGTACTTCTCCTTTTGGGGCTCTCTGTCAGTTTGTCATTTTGTGGGGGCTTTCATGTTGCTGTGATGCTGGAAGCTATGCCACCGGTATTCAGATACCAGCAGGGTCACCCATGGAGGACAGGTTTCAGCTGAGCTTCCAGACTAAGACAGACTAGGAAGAAGGACCCAGCAGTCTACTTCTGAAAAGCATTAGCCAGTGAAAGCCTTATGAATAGCAGTGGAACATTGTCTGATATAGTGCTGGAAGATGAGCACTCCAGGTTGGAAGGCACTCAAAAGATGACTGGGGAAGAGCTGCCTCCTCAAAGTAGATTTGACCTTAATGACGTGGATGGAGTAAAGGTTTCGGGACCTTCATTTGCTGATGTGCCACGACTCAAAATGAGAAGAGAAAGCTGGAAATATCCATTAATAATCAGAACCTAGAATGTACGAAGTATGAATCTAGGAAAATTGGAAATCATCAAAAATGAAATGGGCTAGAGGGGGGCCAAGATGGCGGACTAGGTGGACGCTCCCGCGGATCCCTCTTGCAACAAAGACTCGGAAAAACAAGGGAATCGATCACATACATAACAATCTATGAACTCTGAACAACAAGCACAGACTTAGAGACGGAGGACGAACAAATACGGGCAGACAGCGACTGTTTTCAGAACTAGGAGCCAGCGCACCAGGCAGGTGACCTTCGGAGCTCGATCTGGGGCAGAGCCCAGGGGGGCAGACGGCACAGAAAGGGGGCCCACCCCTTCCCCCCCGAACCCATCCCGGGAGGAAGCCTAGCAGGTTGGCGCGGGCGGCGTAGGGGCGCAGCCAGAGGGAGAAACACCCGGGAGGCAGTGACTGATCTGAGAGGGGGGAGAACAGCGTCCCAGCTGGGGTGCCGTGCCGTCCGCCGGGAGTTAGGCGAGAAGCCGACGGGGCGCGCGCGGGGGGGTGTCAGCTGTGTTTCCCTGGAGTGACCCCAGGGCGGGGCCCACGCGTTCGTGCGGGAGGACGCGCACCCAGTCCACGCGTGTGGCACGGCACACCAGAGGGAGAAATCCCCGGAGGTGTCTGGTCTCAAAACAGGGAAAGCAGCATCCCAGACGGGGAGCCATTCCGCTGCGATCTGGGCACGCGCGCGTGCGCGCGGGCGGGGCATGAGCGCGGGGTCCATTTTTATTACCCTGAATTGACCCAGAGGGCGGGACCACCTGGTCGTGCGAGTGACGCCCTCCCAGTTTGCGCGAAAGGTGTGACACACTGGAAGGAGAAGTCCCCGGGAGGAACTGATTGGTCCCAAAGCGCAGAAAGTAGCGTCCCAGAGTGCCGCCCTGCTGGGGCTTGGGCGCGCGCACGAGCGGGCCGTGAGCGCGGAGTCCATTTTTATTGCCCTGAATTGACCCAGGGGGCGGGCCCACCTGGCCGTGCGGAGGAACTGATTGGTCCCAAAACGCAGAAAGTAGCGTCCCAGACAGAGTGCCGCCCTGCTGGGGCTTGGGCGCGCGCACGAGCGGGGCGTGAGCGCGGAGTCCATTTTTATCGCCCTGAATTGACCCATGGGGCGGGCCCACCTGGCCGTGCGGAGGAACTGATTGGTCCCGAAGCGCAGAAAGTAGCGTCCCAGACGGGGTTCCGTCCTGCCGGGGCTTGGGCGCGCGCACGAGCGGGGCGTGAGCACGGAGTCCATTTTTATTGCCCTGAATTGACCCAGGGGGCGGGCCCACCTGGCCGTGCAGGTGACGCCAACCCAGTTCGCGCGAGAGGTGTGGCGCTCCGGAAGGAGAAGTCCCGGGGAGGAAGTGACTGGTTCCCGAACAGGGAAAGCAGCGTCTCAACCCGGAAGTCATCCCGCTGGGATTTGGGCACGCGCACAGGCGGGGTGTGACCGCGGGATCTAATTATAATCGCCTGAATAGACTCTGGGGGCGGGCCCACCCGTTCGTGCGGGAAACGCCCACCCAGTGCCCACGAGCGGTGCCGCGCACCGGAGGAAGTCCCCAGGAGGAAGGGACTGGTTTCCGAGCAAGGAAAGCAGTGTCCTAGCCAGGGACCCGTCCAGCCCGGATTTTGGCGAACGGGGGCGGAGCGTGAACGTGGTGTTCAGCTCTATATTCTGTGGTGCTACACTCCTAGCTCTCAGATCCCTTCCCCACCCTCCCCAGGCGACCCCATTAACATCCGAATACCCAGAGCCAGAGAGAGAATTCAGATAGGGATCTGACTGCATTTTTTTTTAGCTGACTACTTGGAAAATCTAGTTTCCCAGTGATGGCTCGGAGACAGCAGTCCATATCAAACCACATAAAGAAACAGACCATGACAGCTTCTCCAACCCGCCAAACAAAACAATCAAAATCTTTCCCAAATGAAGATACAATCCTGGAATTATCAGATACAGAATATAAAAAACTAATTTACAGAATGCTTAAAGATATCACAAATGAAATTAGGATAACTGCAGAAAAAGCCAAGGAACACACTGATAAAACTGTTGAAGAACTCAAAAAGATTATTCAAGAACATAGTGGAAAAATTAACAAGTTGCAAGAATCCATAGAGAGACAGCATGTAGAAATCCAAAAGATTAACAATAAAATTACAGAATTTGACAATGAAATAGAAAGTCAGAGGAGCAGACTCGAGCAATTAGAATGTAGACTGGGACTTCTGGAGGACCAGGGAAACAACACCAACATAGCTGGAAAAAAATCAGATAAAAGAATTAAAAAAAATGAAGAAACCCTAAGAATCATGTGGGACTCTATCAAGAAGGATAACTTGCGAGTGATTGGAGTCCCAGAACAGGGAGGGGGGACAGAAAACACAGAGAAAATAGTCGAAGAACTCCTGACACAAAACTTCCCTGACATCATGAAAGAAGAAAGGATATCTATCCAAGATGCTCATCGAACCCCATTTAAGATTGATCCAAAAAGAAAAACACCAAGACATATCATCATCAAACTTGCCAAAACCAAAGACAAACAGAAAATTTTAAAAGCAGCCAGGGAGAAAAGAAAGGTTTCCTTCAAGGGAGAATCAATAAGAATAAGTTCAGACTACTCAGCAGAAACCATGCAGGCAAGAAGGGAATGGGACGACATATACAGAGCACTGAAGGAGAAAAACTGCCAACCAAGGATCATATATCCAGCAAAACTCTCTCTGAAATATGAAGGAGAAATTAAGATATTTACAGATAAACACAAGTTTAGAGAATTTGCAAAAACTAAACCAAGACTGCAAGAAATGCTAAAGGAGATTGTTTGGCCTGATGACCAATAATATCAGGTACCAGCACAATACAAGGTCACAAAACAGAACGTCCTGATATCAACGCAACTCAAACAGGGAAAGCACAAAAACAAACAAATTAAGACTAATTCTAAAAAATAAATAAATAAACAAAATAATACACACAACAGGAAATCATGGAAATCAATAGCTAAACGATCAAAATAATCAAAAAGAGGGACTAAATATAGGAGGCATTGAACTGCCAGATGGAGAGTGATACAAGGCGAAATAGAAGGATACAAGTTAGGTTTTTACTTAGAAAAATAGGGGTAAATAAAAAGGTAACCACAAAAAGGAATATCAATTCCATAACTCAAGAAAAAAGCCAAGAAAAACGTAACGACTCAATAAACACAAAGTTAAACATTATGAAAATGAGGATCTCACAAGCTACTAAGAAAAACGTCTCAGCACAAAAAAGCATGTGGAAAAATGAAATGGCCAACAACACACATAAAAAGGCATCAAAATGACAGCACTAAAAACTTACTTATCTATAATTACGCTGAATGTAAATGGACTAAATGCACCAATAAAGAGACAGAGAGTCACGGACTGGATAAAAAAACACGATCCATCTATATGCTGCCTACAAGAGACACACCTTAGACTTAGAGACACAAACAAACTAAAACTCAAAGGATGGAAAAAAATATATCAAGCAAACAATAAGCAAAAAAGAAGAGGAGTAGCAATATTAATTTCTGACAAAATAGACTTTAGACTTAAATCCGCCACAAAGGATAAAGAAGGACACTATATAATGATAAAAGGGACAATGGATCAGGAAGACATAACCATATTAAATATTTACGCACCTAATGACAGGGCTGCAAGATACATAAATCAAATTTTAACAGAATTGAAAAGTGAGATAGACACCTCCACATATATAGTAGGAGACTTCAACACACCACTTTCGGAGAAGGACAGGACATCCAGTAAGAAGCTCAATAGAGACACGGAAGACCTACTTACAACAATCAACCAACTTGACCTCATTGACTTATACAGAACTCTCCACCCAACTGCTGCAAAATATACTTTTTTTTCTAGCGCACATGGAACATTCTCTAGAATAGACCACATATTAGGGCATAAAACAAATCTTTGCAGAATCCAAAACATCGAAATATTACAAAGCATCTTCTCAGACCACAAGGCAATGAAGCTAGAAATCAATAACAGAAAAACTAGGGAAAAGAAATCAAATACTTGGAAAATGAACAATACCCTCCTGAAAAAAGACTGGGTTATAGAAGACATCAAGGAGGGAATAAGGAAATTCTTAGAAAGCAACGAGAATGAAAATACTTCCTATCAAAACCTCTGGGACACAGCAAAAGCAGTGCTCAGAGGCCAATTTATATCGATAAATGCACACATACAAAAAGAAGAAAGAGCCAAAATCAGAGAACTGTCCCGACAACTTGAGCAAATAGAAAGTGAGCAACAAAAGAATCCATCAGGCACCCGAAGAAAACAAATAATAAAAATTAGAGCTGAACTAAATGAATTAGAGAACAGAAAAACAATTGAAAGAATTAACAAAGCCAAAAGCTGGTTCTTTGAAAAAATTAACAAAATTGATAAACCATTGGCTAGACTGACTAAAGAAAAACAGGAAAGGAAACAAATAACCCGAATAAGAAACGAGAAGGACCACATCACAACAGAACCAAATGAAATCAAAAGAATCATATCAGATTACTACATAAAATTGTACTCTAACAAATTTGACAACCTAGAAGAAATGGATAAATTCTTGGAACAACACTACTTACCTAAACTAACACATACAGAAGTAGAACAACTAAATAGACCCATAACAAAAAAAGAGATTGAAATGGTAATCAAAAAACTCCCAACAAAAAAAAGTCCTGGCCCAGACGGCTTCACTGCAGAGTTCTACCAAACCTTCAGAGAAGACTTAACACCATTACTATTGAAGGTATTTCAAAGTATAGAAAAAGACGGAATACTACCCAACTCATTCTATGAAGCTACCATCTCCCTGATACCAAAACCAGGTAAAGACATTACAAAAAAAGAAAATTTTAGACCTATATCCCTCATGAACATAGATGCAAAAATCCTTAATAAAATTCTAGCCAATAGAATCCAACAACACATCAAAAAAATAATTCACCCTGATCAAGTGGGATTTATACCAGGTATGCAAGGCTGGTTTAATATCAGAAAAACCATTAATGTAATCCATCACATAAATAAAACAAAAGACAAAAACCACATGATCTTATCAATTGATGCAGAAAAGGCATTTGACAAAGTCCAACACCCATTTATGATAAAAACTCTCACCAAAATAGGAATTGAAGGAAAATTCCTCAACATAATAAAGGGCATATATGCAAAGCCAACGGCCAATATCACTCTAAATGGAGAGAACCTGAAAGCATTTCCCTTGAGAACGGGAACCAGACAAGGATGCCCTTTATCACCGCTCTTATTCAACATCGTACTTGAAGTCCTAGCCAGGGCAATTAGGCTAGACAAAGAAATAAAGGGTATTCAGATTGGTAAGGAGGAAGTAAAGCTATCACTATTTGCAGATGACATGATCGTATACATGGAAAACCCTAAGAAATCCTCCAGAAAACTACTGAAACTAATAGAAGAGTTTGGAAGAGTCTCAGGATATAAAATAAACATACAAAAATCACTTGGATTCCTCTACATCAACAAAAAGAACACCGAAGAGGAAATAACCAAATCAATACCATTCACAGTAGCCCCCAAGAAGATAAAATACTTAGGAATAAATCTTACCAAGGATGTAAAAGACCTATACAAAGAAAACTATAAAACTCTGCTACAAGAAATTCAAAAGGACACGCTTAAATGGAAAAACATACCCTGCTCATGGATAGGAAGACTCAACATAGTAAAAATGTCTATTCTACCAAAAGCCATTTATACATACAACGCACTTCCAATCCAAATACCAATGTCATACTTTAAGGGAATAGAGAAACAAATCACTAATTTCATATGGAAAGGAAAGAATCCCCGGATAAGCAAAACATTACTGAAAAAGAAGAAGAAAGTGGGAGGCCTCACCCTACCTGATTTCAGAACCTATTATATAGCTACAGTAGTCAAAACAGCCTGGTACTGGTACAACAACAGGCACATAGACCAATGGAACAGAATTGAGAATCCAGATATAAATCCATCCACGTATGAGCAGCTGATATTTGACAAAGGACCAGTGTCAGTCAATTGGGGAAATAATAGTCTTTTTAACAAATGGTGCTGGCATACCTGGATATCCATTTGCAAAAGAATGAAACAGGACCCATACCTCACACCATGCACAAAAACTAACTCCAAGTGGATCAAAGACCTAAACATAAAGACTAAAACGATAAAAATCTTGGAAGAAAAAATAGGATCTACCCTAGGAGCACTAATACAGGGCATAAACAGAATACAAAACATTACCAAAAATGATGAAGAGAAACCCGATAACTGGGAGCTCCTAAAAATCAAACACCTATGCTCATCTAAAGACTTCACCAAAAGAGTAAAAAGACCACCTACAGACTGGGAAAGAATATTCAGCTATGACATCTCAGACCAGCGCCTGATCTCTAAAATCTACATGATTCTGTCAAAACTCAACCACAAAAAGACAAACAACCCAATCAAGAAGTGGGCAAAGGATATGAACACACATTTCACTAAAGAAGATATTCAGGCAGCCAACAGATACATGAGAAAATGCTCTCGATCATTAGTCATTAGAGAAATGCAAATTAAAACTACGATGAGATTCCATCTCACACCAACTAGACTGGCATTAATTCAAAAATCACAAAATAATAAATGTTGGAGAGGCTGCGGAGAGACTGGAACTCTCATACACTGCTGGTGGGATTGTAAAATGGTACAACCACTGTGGAAATCCATCTGGCGTTATCTTAAACAGTTAGAAATAGAACTACCATACAACCCAGAAATCCCACTCCTCGGAATATACCCTAAAAATACAAGACCCTTCACACAAACAGATATATGCACACCCATGTTTATTGCAGCTCTGTTTACAATAGCAAAAAGCTGGAAGCAACCAAGATGTCCATCAACGGACGAATGGGTAAATAAATTGTGGTATATTCACACAATGGAATACTACGCATCGATAAAGAACAGTGACGAATCTCTGAAACATTTCATAACATGGAGGAATCTGGAAGGCATTATGCTGAGCGAAATGAGTCAGTTGCAAAAGGACAAATATTGTATAAGACCACTATTATAAGATCTTGAGAAATAGAAAAAACGGAAAAGAACACATACTTTTGTGGTTACAAAGGGGGGAGGGAGGGAGGGAGGGAGGGAGAGGGTTTTTTATTGATCAATCTGTAGATGGGAACTGCTTTGGGTGAAGGGAAAGACAACACTCAAAACAAGGAAGGTCAGCCTAATTGGACAGGATTAAAAGTAAAGAGGTTTCCGAGATAAAATGAAAGCTTCAAAGGATAGCGAAGCAGGGGCTGGGGTCTGGGGAACTTGGTTTGAGAGGACTTCTAAATCAATGGGCAAAACAATTCTATTATGAAAACACTCTGCATCCAACTTTGAATTGTGGCACCTGGGGTCCTAAATGCCAACAAGCAGCCATCTAAAATACATTAATTGGTCTCAACCCACCGGGAGCAAAGGCAAAGGAAGAACACCAAGGTCACACGACAACTAAGAACCCAAGAGACAGAAAGGGCCACTTGAACCAGAGACCTACAATATCCTGAGACCAGAAGAACAAGTTGGTGCCCGGCCACAATCGATGTCTGCCCTGTCAGGGAGCACAAGAGACAACTCCTGAGGGAGCAGGAGACCAATGGGATACAGACCCCAAATTCTTATTAAAAGACCACAGCTAATGGTATGATTGCGACTAGAGGAATCCCAGAGACAATGCTCCCCAGAACTTCTGATGGCACAGGACAGGAACCAACCCCGAAGACAAATCATCAGGCATGAAAAGGACTGGTCAGTGGGGGGGAAGAGAGATACTGATGAAGAGTGAGCTAATTAAATCAGGTGGACACGGGAGAGTGTGTTGGCAACTCTTGACTGGAGGGGGGATGGGAAGATAGAGAGAGAGGGAAGAAGGTAAAATTGGCACGAAACGAGAGACTGTAAGGGCTGACTCAATAGGGGGAGAGCAAGTGGGAGAAGGGAGTAAGATGTATGTAAACCTACATGTGACAGACTGATTGGAATGGTAAATGTTCACTTGAAGCTTAATAAAAATTAAAAAAAAAAAAAAATGAAATGGAATGCATAAACATTGGTATCCTAGGCATTAGTGAGCTGAAATGGACTGGTATTGGCCATTGTGAATTGGACAATCGTATAGTCTACTATGCTGAGAATGACAACTCCAAGAAGAATGGTGTTGCATTCACTGTCAAAAAGAACGTTTCAGTACAACGCTGTTCAGTGATAGGATAATATCCATATGCCTACAAGGAAGACCAGTTAATACGACTATTCAAATTTACGCACCAACCACTAGGGCCAAAGATGAAGAAATAGAAAATTTTTGTCAGCTTCTGCAGTCAGAAATTGATCAATCATGCAATCAAGATGCATTGATAATTACTGGTGATTGGAATGCAAAAGTTGGAAACAAAGAAGAAAGATCAGTAGTTGGAAAATATGGCCTTGGTGATAGAAACAATGCCAGAGATTGAATGATAGAATTTTGCAAGACTAACGACTTCTTCATTGCAAACACCTTCTTTCACCAACATAAACGGCTACTATACACGTGGACCTTACCAGACGGAACACACAAAAATCAAATTGACTACATCTGTGGAAAGAGAGGATGGAAAAGCTTAATATCATCAATCAGAACAAGGCCAGGGGCCAACTGTGGAACAGACCATTAATTGCTCATATACAAGTTCAAGCCGAAACTGAAGAAAATCAGAGCAAGTCCATGAGAGCCAAAATATGACCTTAAGTATATCCCACCTGAATTTAGAGACCATTTCAAGAATAGATTTGACGCATTGAACACTAGTGAACAAAGACCAGACGAGTTGTGGAATGACATCAAGGACATCATCCATGAAGAAAGCAAGAGGTCACTGAAAAGACAGGAAAGAAAGAAAAGAGCAAGATGGATGTCAGAGGAGACTCTGAAACTTGCTCTTGAATGTTAAGCAGCTAAAGCAAAAGGAAGAATTGATGAAGTAAAAGAACTGAACAGAAGATTTCAAAGGGCCTCTCGAGAAGAAAAAGTAAAATATTGTAATGACATGTGCAAAGAGCTGGAGAAAGAAAACCAAAGGGGAAGAACTCACTTGGCATTTCTCAAGCTAAAAGAACTGAAGAAAAATTTCAAGACTCGAGTTGCAATAGTGAAGGATTCCATGGGGATAATATTAAACAATGCAGGAAGCATCAAAAGATGATGGAAGGAATATACAGAGTCATTATACCAAAAAGAGTTAGCTGATGTTCAACCATTTCAGGAGGGGGCATATGATCAGGAACTGATGGTGCTGAAGGAAGAAGTCCAAGCTGCTCTGAAGGCATTGGTGAAAAACAAGACTCCAGGAATTGATAGAATATCAATTGAGATGTTTCAACAAACGGATGCAGCGCTGGAGGTGCTCACTCATCTATGCCAAGAAATATGGAAGATGGCTTCCTGGCCAACTGGAAGAGATCCATATTTATGCCTATTCCCAAGAAAGGTGATCCAACTGAATGTGGAAATTATAGAACAATATCATTAATATGACACACAAGCAAAATTTTGCTGAAGATCGTTCAAAATCGGCTGCAACAGTATATCTACAGGGAACTGCCAGAAATTCAGGCTGGTTTCAGAACAGGACGTGGAATCAGGGATAGCATTGGTGATGTCAGATGGATCCTGGCTGAAAGCAGAAACTACCAGAAGGATGTTTACCTGTGTTTTATTGACTATGCAAAGGCATTCCACTGTGTGGATCATAACAAACTATGAATAACATTGTGAAGAATGGGAATTCCAGAACACTTAATTGTGCTCATGAGGAACCTTTGTAGAGATCAAGAAGCAGTTCTTCAGACAGAAGAAAGTGATACTGATTGGTTTAAAGTCAGGAAAGGTGTGTGTTAGGGTTGTATTCTTTCACCATACCTATTTAACCTGTATGCTGAGCAAATAATCCGAGAAGCTGGACTATATGAAGAAGAACGGGGCATCAGGATTGGAGGAAGACTCATTAACAACCTGCGTTATGCAAATGACACAACCTTGCTTGCTGAAAGTGAAGAGGACTTGAAGCACTTACTAATGAAGAACAAAGACCACAGCCTTCAGTATGGATTACACCTCAACATAAAGAAAACAAAAATCCTCACAAATGGACCAATGAGCAACATCATGATAAATGGAGAAAAGATTGAAGTTGTCAAGGTTTTCATTTTACTTGGATCCACAATCAACAGCCATGGAAGCAGCAGTCAAGAAATCAAAAGACGCATTGCATTAGGTAAATCTGTTGCAAAGGACCTCTTTAAAGTGTTGAAGAGCAAAGATTTCACCTTGAGGACTAAGGTGCGCCTGACGCACGCCATGGTGTTTTCAATCACATCATATGCATGTGAAAGCTGGACAAAGAATAGGGAAGACTGAAGAAGAATTGACGCCTTTGGATTGTGGTGTTGGCGAAAAATATTGAATATACCATGGACTCCCAAAAGAACGAACAAATGTGTCTTAGAAGAAGTACAGCCAGAATGCTCCTTAGAGGCAAGAATGGCGAGACTGTGTCTTGCATATTTTGGACATGTTGTCAGGAGGGATCAGTCCCTGGAGAAGGACACTGTGCTTGGCAGAGTACAGGGTGAGTGGAAAAGAGGAAGACCCTCAATGAGGTGGATTGACACAGTGGCTGCAACAATGACCTCAAGCATAACAACGATTGTAAGGATGGCTCAGTACCTGGCAGTTTTTCATTCTGTTGTGCACAGGGTCGCTATGAGTCTGAACCACCGCAATGGCACTTAACAACAACTGGGACTTCAGTCTATTTATAGGCCTAAAAGCCAAAATCATTAGTGGGGAAGTGTTTTGAGAACATTCAGCATTGTCTTGTAAAGTATCTGCCTCAGGCAATGCCCCAGGCAATGCCTCAGACAAGGGCTCTTTAGATGCAGCTGGGTTAATTTTATTACATGGTGGTGGAGGGACTAATGGTTTTACTGGGGAGGGTGGTTTAGCCAACAAACATGGAGTAATCTTTTCAGATAAGGTGAGGTGGTTGGTTCTGTTGGCAGAAGTGAATCAATGGAATTTAGGGGCTCTGTTTAGTGTCTCTAGCTTCCTGATTATCTGCCTAGTTGGAATCAACTGGATGACAACGGGTTACAGAGTTATGCCCCCATCCCAAGTTTCAGGATCCCATTTCTTCCAATTCAACTCCCTCACTTTAACTTCAGACACCTCCGGAGGTTAGCAATTGAGTTGACACTGTAGTTCAGCCACTTTTATGATACTACAAGAAATGAGGTTTTCTTTCAAAGCGCAAGTGGAAATTTTGAAGTCATTTATGTGGTACTTGAACTTTGACTCTAAATCCCTGAGCGCATCTCTTTCTTTTACCAGTTTGTCTAATGAAAGTAGGACCAACCAACCAGCTTCCTAGTACTTCTCATTCTGACAAAATTGCAGAAAGGTATCACACATGTAATCACCCAGAACTTTGCCATTCACCAATACCTGATCTACTGGTGGTGATATTTTTCATATTTGTATTGCCACCTCACCCCATGGATTAGTAGTACTCTCTTTTCTACCAGAAGCAGAGTCATTAGCATCTTTAAGACAAACCAAATTTGAGAACCAATTTAGGAAATTCATCCTTACAATTTTGATTCTCTATTACCATTTCTGGTACCAAATTTCTTAGGCTGGGTTCTCCAGAGAAGAAAAACCAGTAAAGCATATGAATATATAAAAATATAGAGACATTTAGATAAAGGAAATGGCTCACGCAGTTGTAGAGGCTGGAATGTCCCAAAGCTGTGGGTCAGGATAGAGGTTTCTCCTGATTCACGTAACCACAGAGGCTGGTAAACCCAAGATCAGCAGGCCAAAGAGCAGAGCTCTTGCTCACAGGTTGTGAAGATGGATGAATTCTAAGATTGGCAAGCAAGACTACAGGTAAGCTGCCAGCTCAAGAACAGGAGGTCGGACAAATGAACAGGAGCCAGCTGCAGGATCCAGTGCAGAAAAAAAAAAAAAAAAAATGCCCAGGAGCCTTAGCAGAATGTCCACTTATATTTGATGCAGGCCACACACCAAAGAAACTCCCTTTCAGGTGATTGGCTACTCACAGCAGATTCCATCACAGAGGTCATCATGACATCATAAAACTGCCAAGCCACTGAGAATCATAGTCCAGACAAGTTGACAAACAATGTTAACCATCACACTTCTATGTGTGTGTGTATGTATATATATGCATTTTTATATTTCTTTGCATAATAAATTTTATTTTTCCTAAAATTTTTAAGTAATTTAATTTTTTTCTTCCACTTCTATGTCTGACCATTTCATTTACTATTCAACACCGCTGGAAAATAAAAGTTGTTACAGGGAAAAACAGCAGATTTCACTTTTATTTGGTAGATAATATATAACTATTAGTAAATCTCGTATCATGATTTTTTCATAATTCTTCCTGGGTCTCAGGGGACAGAGTTATTTGCAGAAAAAGTCTAATACCAGTTTATTGACAGGAGTCCCTTCTCTGTTTTATTTACTTCATATGAATAACTTATCAGTTCTTTTCTAACTAGAAAATGGGCAATCATCATGAGGATGCAATCAAGTTTGACTAGTTTATCGAGCATTTGTATGTTTTAACTGTATTTTATGAAAAAATATATTGTTTTTATGCGCTGTCAAGTCAACTCGAACTCAAAGCAACTGTATATGACAGGATAGAACTGCCCCATAGAGTTTCCTAGGCTGTAATTTTTACTGGTGCAGATTGCCATGTCTTTTCTCCTTCTGAGCAGCTGGTGGCTTCTAACCGCCAACCTTTTGGTTAGCAGCCTAGTGCTTAACCACTGCACCACCAGGGCTTCTTTAAAAAAATATGGATATTATCAGTATATTAAAGAACTTAAGAATGTAACTCATTCGTAGTGAGCAGCAATAATATTACTGATTAATAGTTAAAATCCGCCAACTTTAACAAAATGAAGAGTACTGGTAGAATTTAAGAAGTCAAATAATATCTGCCTATGGTGAGGGGGGAAAGCCTGGTGGCATAGTGGTTAAGTGCTACGGCTGCGAACCAAAGGGTCGGCAGTTCAAATCCACCAGGTGCTACTTGGAAACTATGGGGCAGTTCTACTCTGTCCTATAGGTTCGCTATGAGTCGGAATCTACTCGATGGAACTGGGTTTGGTTTTGGTGGTATGGTGAGGGGTGCCCTGGTGGTGCAGTGGTTAAGAGCTCAGGGAGCTAACCAAAAAGGTCAGCAGTTTGAATCTACAAGCTGCTCTTTGGAAACCATATGGGGAAGTTCCATTCTGTCTTATAGAGTTGCTGTGAGTCAGAATCGACTCGACAGCAATGGGTTTGGTTTTGGTTTTTACGGTGAGGTAGGGGATGAAAGCTGTAATATAAATAGGTTATTGGGCCAAGTGTCCATCCTAAGAATATTTATGAAATCTACACATGTGATTGCAAAGTTCCTTTTCTAAGGGCTCTACTGGGTAAAGATATATTGGTATAATTTTTACAATATAATATTGTTTTCATTTGCAATGTTTTACTCGTCTTTCAGTTTCTATAACTAAATTAAAAAAAGTCAGAAAAGCCACTGACATCAAGTCGATTCCAAATCATAGTGACCTATAGGACAGAGTAGAACTGCCCCATAGTGTTTCCAAGGCTGTAAATCTTTATGGAAGCACAATGCCACATCTTTCTCCCACGGAGCCAATAAGTCTAAGAACTTACACCAGGAGAAAAGGGAAAGTGATAAACTGAGTTAAAATACTTTTAAATCCGTGAATTATTTAAAACGCAAAACTGAAATCTTAGAATATTTTGGCTACCATCAGTTAACATCTTTATTTTTCTCCATTTTCCATATATTTGTAAGACTATCATTTACATATAAATTATTCCAGAGAAAACTCCTAAAAGCAAAATTGCACATTTTCTCAATTCTCCTTTCTGATATCCTT
Organism: Loxodonta africana; assembly: GCF_030014295.1. Lineage (NCBI taxonomy): Eukaryota > Metazoa > Chordata > Mammalia > Proboscidea > Elephantidae > Loxodonta > Loxodonta africana. The sequence continues at coordinate 60,500,804 of NC_087346.1, read as the reverse complement.
GAGATTTAGTTCTTGAAACACAGTTACTCACATATAAGCACGAAAGTGACTATAGATGAAAAACAGACTATAGAATTTAGAAACCAAATGTTCTCCAAAATCATGTGCGATCCAAAAACATTTATGTTTGCCTTTGGATATCAAATAATATCTTTTTATTTTTCTCCGTAGCCTAAGATTAGTAATAAATAGTTAGGACGATGCATCTGAAGACAGAAACATGTATCATCTACAAATGTATTGTGATACAAGAAGATATCAAACTGATATTTAAATTTGTCACTGATGATATTGATACAAATACATATGGGCAAAGTTATAATGTACAAAAAATAATTTTTAGAAACTGCTATAGTCCAAGTAATTGATACATTACTGCTTTGTCTTAAAATTTCATATGGCACGTTCCCTCCTTTGGTCTCTCACAATATTACAGCTGTATTCTCAATACATTCTAGCATTAAATACAATAATTTAGCTACATGTCTATGTCTTCCCTCTAACTATGACCTCTTTAAGGGTCAGATCTGTTTCTTGTTTGCCTTTTTTTTACTAGTACCTGTCACAGAGTCTTAAAATCAATTGATGTTTAAAAATGGCTGCTAAATGAATTAATGTTCCCTGTCAGTTTTCTGGGCTTTTAAAAAATATTCTGCTACATTTTCACCTTAATGCCGTAAAGGATTTCCCAGAGGCTTCAATCTCTATCTGAGAAGCTCCATTTATTCAAAACTGCTCTGTTTTGGGAAAGTAGAGATTTAATTATAGGGAACAGATAAACGGAAAACAGATCCATTGCTGTCGAGTCAATTCCAACTCATAGCAACTCCATAGGGAATAGAAAGAGGTTAAAAAATACAGAGGTAGATGCCAATACAGCAAATTAAAAGGCAGTCTGAATCATAGAACTGAATAATAATTGAGAATATTGCCATATAAATATGTAGGGGGAGAAAAAGCCTAAAAAATTTTGAATTTTATGGACCGGTGGTATTATGGCATATATAGTAAATTAAGTAGGCATTCGTGCCAAGTGATTTTACCCCGTTACTTTAATTACTAAAAAAAAAAGTTGCCACTATATTTGGAAGAAATTAATATTTTAGACAAACTAATGCAATTAAAATTTAGGCTTTGTCTAAGTAACTGTATCACTACATCTTTTCTAAAATATTTCCATAGTTCTCAAAAAGTTGATACTCCATGAATCATTAGTGACTATTCATGAAATATTTATTGACCTGACTTTATTAGCATTCATTAAAATTCACAAATTAGTGTACTTATGGGCCATCAATCAAATCTGGGGGAAATAAAAGGACACATTTTATGTACATGGTGTGGGCTCTACCCTTTTTAAATGTGAATTTTTATGAACTTGAATGCCTTGGCCATCCAAAGTAGATTCATTCCTACTATGTTATGTTCCTGAATCTTTGTGAATAATTTGGATGGCATTTGTTTGAGCCAAAAAATATGCAGTTTAGTGAAAGAAATTTACATTAAGTCATTGGCATTCTTCAGAATTACTCTGTTCACATGCACTTAGCTAATATACTTAAAGAGGATTTGACAGAATGGGACATTGGTGATATTTAAAAAAATAAGAGGCAATGATTATTTGGGCCAAGGAAAATTTTGTGAGTTAGGTATTTTTTTTGTTTGTTTAGTTTTTATTTTCCTTTGTGTATTTAATGATGGTTTTTAATTGCTAATTACTTTTCCAATTCTGAGAATTATTGCTTCCGTCACCTCATGCTTTATCATCCTGTACAAGGAAGAACATTTAATGCCTTCTGTACTTGTTACTTCGGAAACCCTGGCGTAGTGGTTAAGGGCTACAGCTGCAGTTGGAATCTACCAGGCACTCCTTGGATACTGTATAGAGCAGTTCTACTCTGTCCTGTAATGTTTCCATGAGTCGGAATCCATTCCACGGCAGTGGTATTTTTTTATACTTCTTACTTCAGGAAGCCCTGGTGGCATAGTGATTAAGAGCTACGGCTACTAACCAAAAGGTCAGTGGTTCAAACCTGCCAGGTGATGCTTGGAAACTCTATGGGCGGTTCTACTCTGTCCTACAGGGTCCCTATGAGTCAGAATCGACTCAATGGTGACTTTTTTTTTTAATACTTGTTGCTTCAAGTTTTAAGTATTAGAATAAACACCACGCAACATATCATGACTTTTATCTTTGTAGCTTACATTTAATCAAGTATATTTAGTGCCCTCTTTAAAATTTATAAGAAGAATAATTTATTATTAAATAAAACAGGTAAATGAGTTCAGTTCAAATCAGTGAATATTTATGGAGGACCTAGGCTGGGTAAAGCATTGTATTATATTCTGAGCATAAGAAGATTATCTGATTTTTTTTTTTTTAAGGAACTCTTGTTTAGTTGGAAAGATAGTTTGCATTGAAGGGAAAAATTGAAGGTGAAAATTTAACTGGAATTTTAGATGATTCATCAGGTCTCAACAAATCTTCAGGAGAGTGCTTCTTGCTTCAGAAAAGATTTTTACTGACACAAGTCTCTCCACAAGAGTAAAGACAGAGAGCAATGTACTATGGATGTTGACTCCAGTCAAAACGCCCTGAACCATCAGTGCCTGGCTACTTAGGTTAGAGGCAAAAGCCACCACCCTTCCTGAATTTCGACATGTGCGCTGTAATATACACATCCTATACTCATGTCCTTTCAGCTGGAAACAATTGTTTTCCTGTCAAAATGCTTCAAAAAGATTCATTGTTTATTTTCCAGAGAAGACTGTAGCTTGACCTTGGGCGATCAGATCCTAGACAGTTTTGCAACAAGACTCACAAAATAAATATCTCTGCATAGCCCAGTTACAGCTAACAATTTCTTCCTTTTAAGTCTCTATTTTAAAAAGGAAAACACCTTTAATTCAACAACCTTGAAACCAGGTAACCAAATTCCTAACTTATAAAGTGTCTTTGCTTATCGTAAAATCACAAGGAGAAAATGCGCATTTCATTAAAAAGGGTGAGTGGAAATGTGGAAAAGAGATAAGTAGCCATTAAACAGATTTTATGTTAGGGACGTATTTTTCCTTCTCCTCAAAGAAGTTAAAATCAGGGATTAATTCATCAGTCTGGTAACCTAGTTCAGAGATTCCTATGTATGCAACTTTGTGAAACTTGAAGAGACCACTTTATATGATAAAATCTGTTCTTTAAAACTTTCAATATTCAATTATATTTTCAAAATGCTTCTCATGTCATTTGCATCAGAATGTATACTTTAATTTCATATTGATTTTTTTCTTTAAAATCAAACGTGTTCTTACAAAAAGAATAAATAAAAGGAGAACATTGAGATCAACACAGGAAAACACAAACGTCAGTCTTTTAGTTATTATTTATTTTTACGTAGTTTATGCTTCTAATAGGAATAATATATTATTAAATAATAATATTAATATAGTAATAAACTGATTTATTTATTTATTATTCTCTCTAAATATTTTCTTTGTGGCTCCCCAAGAATTTGGTAATCCCATAGTGAGATTATTGAAAACCACTTTTTTTTTTTTAAAGAAAGTATGCAAATTCTACCAGTTGCCAAATGCATGTCTAGGATGAAAATTTTGAAATTACCCTTAGAATAATTCATCATACAAGAAAGAATTATGAATATGAGTAAGGGATATCCCTAGCCCATAAAAAGAAGTTTGGTGTAATTCATCCAATGGCAATATCTCAGAATGAGAAAAGAAGAAAAGCAAGAAATGAGATTTAAGCATCCCGAATTTCCCCACAGCTGGAATCAAACTCAGGGAACAGGAGTTGTTCAGTGACACTGTTGTAATTAGTGGAATCCTGCTGCCTACAGCATAGAAGAAGAAATGGAGTATGCACAGTGCCAGGTTCCACAGGATGTTTGCGAAGTGCATTAGCAATGGCTGGTGGGGGTGTAGGAATGATTGCCCAGTGGTAAAAACTGGTCTAAAGAGGCCTGTGCTGAAAAATTAGGCTAAAAATTCTAGAGGTCAAGGTGGGTCTCATGGATATCAGCAACAGGTGAAAAATTGTGCTAAAAGAAGAGGTAGATCCGTCAACCTCATTGTTCTGTCATATTTAGGGTTGCTATGAGTTGGAACAGACTTAACGGCCCCTAATAACAATATTTAAAAGAAGAAAAATATTTAAGATACTTGTGAAAATCTTAACACTCTAATATTAGATTTTTTTTTAACTACATATAATTTTTATTTAATTAAATAATATTTAAAATATTCTTAAATGTTGTTGCTGTTAGGTGCTATCACGTCATTTTCAACACATAGAGACCCTATGGACAACAGAATGAATCACTGCCCAGTATTGCACCATCCTCACAATCATTGCTATGTTTGAGTCCATTGTTGCAGCCACTGTGTCAAAATATCTCCTTGAGGGTCTTCCTTTTTTTCACTGACCCTCTACATTACCAAGCATGATGTCCTTCTCCAGGGGCTGGTTCCTCCCGATACCATGTCCAAAGTATGTGAGATGAAGTCTCATCATGATATAAGGTTGATCACTTCCATGATGAGATCTGCTATGAGAACAAATAAGCTGAAAGGGAACTTCCTTGAGGGTGTGCCCTACATCTAATATATATGGACTTTCTGGCAAACCTCACTGGCTTTGCTCACTCTGGATCCTGCATCTGGCTCCTCATCATCTGACCTCCAATTCTTGAGACTTGAGCAAGTGGATTGCCATACTGACTGCAGATATTGGGATTCCTTGACCTCTGCAATATGTGAGCCAGCAGCCTACCATCTTACCTGCCCATCAAGAATTCATCAGCCTCCGCAGCCCATGAGCCAGCATCTTGCCATCAGATCTGCTGATCTTGGGTTCATCAGGCCCTGCAACTATGTGAGTCAGGAGAAACCTCCTGCCTGATGCCTGACCAATGGACTTGAGACTTTCCAGCTTCTACACCTCTGTGAGCCATTCGTTTGATATACATACATACATACATATATAAACCTAAACCAAACCCATTGCTATCAAGTTGATTTCAACCCATAGGACAGAGTACAACTGCAACATAGTGTTTCCAAGAAGTGGCTGGTGGACTTTAACTGCCAACCTTTTGTTCAGCATCTGAGCTCTAAACCTCTGTGCCACCAGAGCTGCTCTCTCTCTCTTTTATATACATATAAAAAAGGTCAGCAGTTCGAATCTGCCAGGCGCTCCTTGGAAACTCTATGGAGCAGTTCTACTCTGTCCAAAAGGGTTGCTATGAGTCAGAATCGACTCAACGGCGCTGGGTTTTTTTGGGGTATATATATATGTATATATATCTGATTTTGCTTCTCTGGAGAACCCAGCTTAAGACATGATCCACACAGTCAAATGCCTTTGCAATAGCAATAAAACAGAGGTAAATATCATTTTTGTATTATCTGGTTTCAGCCAAGATCCATCTGACATCAGCAGTGATATCCTTAGTTACACATCCTCTTCAAAATCCAGGTTGAATTTCTGGCAGCTCAGTGTAAATGTACTGCTTCAATCATTTTTTAATTATCTTCAGCAAAATTTTACTTGCATGAGATGTTAATGACATTGTTTGATGATTTCTGCATTGTGTTGGGTCACCTTTCTTTTGGAATAGGCACAAATATGGATCTCGTCCTGCTGATTTGTCAGATAGCTGCCTTTTGAATTTCTTTGCACAGACCTGTGAGTGCTTCCAGCTTTGCATCCATTTGTTGAAACATCTCAATTGTTACTCTGTCAATTCCTGGAGCCTTGTTTTTCACCAATGCCTTCAGTGGAGCTTGGACTTCTTCCTTAAATACCACTGGTTCTTAATCATATGCTACCTCTTGAAGTGATTGAATGTAGTCAAATTCTTTTTGGTATAGTGACACTGCATATTTCTTTCATATTCTTTTGATGCTTCCTGTGTCATTCAATATTTTGCTTCTAGAATTCTTCAATTGCAACTTGAGGCTTGAATTTTTTCTTCAGTTCTTTCACCTTGAGAAATGGTGAGCGTGTTCATCCATTTTGGTTTTCTAACTCCAGGTCTTTGCACATTTCAGTATAATACTTCACTTTGTCTTCTTGAACTACCTTTGTAGTTCTGTTCAACTCTTTCACTTCATCATTTCTTTCTTTTGCTTTAGCTACTTGACGTTCAAGAGCAAGTTTCAGAGTGTCTTCTGACATTCATTTGGTCTTTTCTTTCTTTTTAATGACCTTTTGCTTTCTTCCTTTATGATGTCCTTGATGTCACCCCATAGTTTGTCTTGTCTTCATTCGGTGGTGTTCAATGAGTCAAATCTATTCTTGAGATGATCTCTAAATTCAGGTGCAATGTACTTTGGCTCTCATGGACTTGTTTTTATTTTCTTCAGCTTCAACTTGAACTCGCCTATGACCAATTGATAGCCTGTTTGGCAGTCACCCCTGGCCTTTTTACAACTGATTATATAGAGCTTCTTCATCAACTCTTCCCACAGATGTAGTCGATTTGATTCCTGTGTATTCCATCTGGCGAGGTCCACATTGTATAGTCACCATTTAAGTTGATGAAAAAGGTATCTGAAATGAATAACTCCTTGGTCTGCAAAATTCTATCAGGTGATCTTTGGAGTCTTTTCTATCACCAAGAATGTATTTTCTAACTACCGATCCTTCTTCTTTGTTTCCAGCTTTCACATTCCAATCACCAGTAATTATCAATTAATCCTGAGTCCATGTTTGATCAATTTTAAACTACTGAAGGTGATAAATACCTTCAATTTCTTCATCTCTGACCTTAGTGGTTGGTGTGTAACATGGAATGATAGTCATATTAACTGGTCTTCCTTGTAAGTGTATGTGTATTATCCCATCACTGACCACATTGTACTTCAGGATAGGTTATGAAATGTTCTTTCTGATGATGAATGCAATGCCATTTCTCTTCAATTTGCCATTATCAGCATAGTAGACCAAAGTGCCAATCTATCTCATTGAGACTCTTCCTTTTTTCAATGACCATCTACTCTACCAAGCATGATGTCCTTCTCCAGGGGCTGATCCCTCCTAACAACTTGTCCAAAGTATATGGGACATAGTCTTGACTTCCTTGCTTCTAAGGTGCATTCTAGCTGTGCTTCTTCCAAGACAGGTTTGTTCATTCTTTTGGCAGTCCGTGATATACGCAATATTCTTCACTGACACCACAATTCAAAGGTGTTAATTCTCCTTCGGTCTTCCTTGTTCATCATCCAGCATTCACATGCATATGAGGCAGTGGAAAACACCATGGGTTGGATCAGGCGCACCTTAGTCTTCAAGGTGACATCTTTGCTTTTTGACACTTTAAAGAGGTCTTTTGCACCAGATTTGCCCAACACAATGCATCTTTTGATTTCTTGACTGCTGCTTCCATGACTGTTGATTGTGGATCTGAGTAAAATAAAATCCTTGACAACTTCAGTATTTTCTCCATTTATCATGATGTTGCTCATTGGTCCAGTTGTGAGGATTTTTGTTTTCTTTATGTTGAGATGAAATCCATACTGAAGGCTGTGGTCTCTGATCTTCGTCAGTAAGTGCTTTGAGTCCTCTTCACTTTCATTGAGCAAGGTTGTGTCATCTGCATAATGCAGGTTGTTAATGAGTCTTCCTCCAAACCTGATGCCCCGTTCTCCTTCATGTAGTCCAGCTTCTCAGATTATTTGCTCAGCATACAGATTGAATAAGTATGATGAAAGGACATAACCCTGACACACACATTTCCTGACTTTAAACCACCAGTATCCCCTTGTTCTGTTTGAATGACTGCCTCTTGATCTATGTACAGATTCCTCATGAGCACCGTTAAGAGTTCTGGAACTCCCATTCTTTGAAATCTTGTTCAATAATTTGTTATGATCCACACAGTCGAATGTCTTTGCATGCTCAATAAAACACAGAGAAACATCTTTTTTGTATTCTCTGTTTTCAGCCAGCATCCATCTGACATCAGCAATGATATCCTTGGTTCCACATCCTCTTCTGAATCCCACTTGAATTTCTGTCACTTCCCTGTGGATATACTGCTGCAGCCGCTTTTGAATGATCTTCAGCAAAATTTTGCTTGTGTGTAATATTAATGATATTGTTCAATAATTTCTGCTTTCGGTTGGATCACCTTCTTGGGAGTAGGTATAAATATTGGTCTCTTTCAATCAGTTGGCCAGGTAGCTGCCTTCCAAAATTCTTGGCATAGAGCAGTGAGCACTTGTAGAGGTGTATTCTTTTGTTGAAATATCTCAGTTGGTATTCCATTAATTCCTAGAGCCTTCTTTTTTGCTAATGCCTTTAGTGCAGCTTGAACTTCTTCATTCAGTACCATCAGCTCCTGATCATATGCTACCTCCTGAAGTGGTTGAACATCCACCAATTCCTTTTGGTATAGTGACTCTGTGTATTCCTTCCATCTCCTTTTGATGCTTCCTGCATCGTTTAGTATTTTCCTTATAGAATCCTTCAATATTGCAACTTGAGGCTTGAATTTTTTCTTCAGTTCTTTCAGCTTGAGAAATGCTGAACATGTTCTTCCCTTTTGGTTTCTTATCTCCAGCACTTTCCACATTTCACTATAATCCTTTACTTTGTCTTCTTGAGCTGTCTTTTGAAATTTTTTTGTTTTTTTACTTCGTCGTTTCATCCTTCCGCTTTAGCTATTTGACATTCAGAGCAAATTTTAGAACCTCTTCTGACATTCATTTTGGTCTTTTCTTTCTTTCTTGCCTTTTTATTGACCTCTTATTTTCTTCTTATATGATGTCCTTGATGTCATTTCACAACTTGTCTGGTCTTCGGTCATTAACGTTCAACATGTCAGATCTGTTCTTGAGATGGTCTCTAAATTCAGTTGGAATATGCTCAAGGTCTTACTTTGGCTTTTGTGGACTTGTTCTTATTTTCTTCAGTTTCAACTTGGACTTGCATGTGTGCAATTTATGGTCTGTTTCACAGCCGGCCTCTGGCCTTTTTTATGACTGATTATATAAAGCTTCTCCGTTGGTTCTTCCTGCAGATGTAGCCAATTTTTTTCCTACGTATTCCATCTGTCAAGATCCACATGTATAGTTTCTGTTTATTTTTGTGAAGAAAGGTATTTGCAATGAAGAAGTGATTCCTCTTAGCAGATCAGATTGTCTGATTTAAAATGGCCAATACCAGTCCACTTCGATAGTGATATTTATGCATTCAATTTCATTTTTGATGACTTCCAGTTTTCCTAGATTAATACTTTATACATTCCGTATTCTGATTATTAATGAATGTTTTCAACTGTTTCTTCTCATTTTGAGTATGTCACATCAGCCAATGAAGGTCCTGAAAGCTTGGCTCCATCCATGTCATTAAGGTCAACTCTACTTTGAGGAAGCAGCTCTTCCCCAGTAGTATTTTCAATACCTTCCAACCTGAGGGGCTCGTCTTCTGGCACTATATCAGACAACGTTCCACTGCTATTCATAAGGTTTTCACTGGTTAATTTTTTTTCCAGAAATAGACCACCGATTCCTTCTTCCTAGTCTGTACTAGTCTGGAAGCTCAGCTGAAACCTATCCACCATGAATGACCCTGCTGGTATTTGAATATAGATGGCTTAGCTTCCAGCATCACAGCCAACACCTAAGCCCCCAGTACTACAAACTGACAGTCGCATGGGGGAATAATTGACATAGTATCTTGAAATGTTGCTGTGAGGATTTCATATGATTTTCTGGCTTGGTGACATACTTTCTTGATCTCTGTTTTCATCATCTAGTGCTGCTAAAACCCTGCTATAACAGAAATACCACCAGTGGATAGCTTTAACAAAGAGATGTTTATTCTTTCACTGTCTAGTAGCCTACAAGTCCAAATTCAGGGTGCTGGCTCCATTGGAAGGATTTCTTTCTCTGTGGGCCTTGGAGGAAGGTCCTGGCCCTCAGTCTTCCCTTGGTCTGGGAGCATCTTAGCATAGGAACCTCAGGTCCAAAGGACGCAGGGCGCCCTCTGCTCCCAGCACTGCTTTCTTGGTGATATGAGGTCTCCAACTCTCTGCTTGCTTCCCTTTCTTTTTCATCCCTTGAGAGATAAACGGTGGTGCAGGCCACACCCCAGGGGAACTCCCTTTACATTGGATTAAGAATGTGACCTGGGTAAGCATGTTACAGTCCCTCCCTAATCCTCTTTAACATAAAATTACAATCATAAAATGGAGGACAACCGCAAAATACTGGAAATCACTGCCCAGCCAAATTGATACACATAATTTTGGGAGGACATAATTCAATTCATGATAATTTCTTAGTCCTATCAGCATATCATATTGTCTTCAGATTCCTTATTTATCCATTCATCTCCCATAACTTCAGGAAAAGAATGATGTGTTTTTATTTTTATTGCCAGCAACTACCTCTGTGACTAATAAATGGATAAATGTAATAAATGCTATGGATTTCAAATAATTTTTCATTCTTACCCTGGATTGGTAAAGTCATACGGCCTTTTAAAATATTTTTGAAAAATTTTAAGAAGAATGCTCCACACTCTCTTTAATAATATCATGAATTTTTCAGGTGAATATTTATGATACTCACATATAAAAGCTATATCCACATAGAAAAATATCCTTTATATTCATAATATTTTCTTTTTTCTCTATTTTGCCAACAGATACAAATAACCAACATTAGGCAAGAATTGCTTTCTTCAAAAAATGGCAAAAATAACCAAATAAGATGTTTTATAATCTCATTTACTCCCCATGTTGAAAAATAGCTTTTATTATGTTTCTCCAAGAATGATCAAATAGAAGTTTTGCAATTTCTAGCTGTGTTCTGCACCCATACTATCTGCATCATATGTAGGTATGACTCAAATATCCTCTAGATATTTTACCTAAAAAAACTGTATATTTTTGGCTGTTGTTGAAAAAATAATTTGGTAAATCAAAAGTTTGCCAATTGATAGAATATAAGTAGAATTTTCAATCATATGTATAATCATCTTGTAACCCATTGTTGTTGGGTTGATTCCGACTCATCGTGATCCTATTGGATAGGGTGGAATTTATGTAGCCCATTATACTTTTTTCTTAAAAAACCTTTTTAATGTCTATTTTATTGTTTCAAAGTAAACCTCAATAAGGACACTCTAATTTTTAACTTAATGTACCTGGTTAATCTGTTAGCAACATGAATCTAGAAGCTTATCGAATTTCTTTTAAGGTGGACATTATACCGCTATTATTCTGTTTTTTTTTCTCATAAACTGCTTCTAAGCTTACATTTTGAGCATTTATCAGTTTTGTAATCTTCTGTTGATAATCATGTGGACTCTTCAATTTATAATTACAAATTATATTGAAAAGGTAAGTGGATTGAGTAAGAAAGTCTATATTTTAGTGTTAGCTGTTTTTTTTTTAGTGCACATAAGCTAGTTTCTGACCTTGAACCAGACCTTGTAGTCATCCTCCATTAAGATCTTTTGTTCATTAAATATTTAATAAGCGAAGATTTTCAAGATGTCTTGGAACTCTAAATTATACTTTTCTATGAAGAACCTAATCACTCCCTTGTGTATTATTCAAAATAAATATGTTCTAAATCACTGTAACCAATATAATTTCTGCAAGCATTTATTTACAGTAATTTCTCTCTCAAGAACACATTCCCAACATTCAAAGATGTTAATGACATAGGGCCATGGAAGACAGGTAGATTATAAATATTTTGTTCTAAGAAAGAAATTAATGTGATAGAGATTGATATTTACAAATAGTTACTGAGCATATTGAGAAAAGTGTAAATGGAAGTGCGAAGTAATTAAGTCATATCTCTAGCACATTCTGTTCATGTGGTGACATTAGTTACTGACTGTATTATCAGAATGTAACACATTTACAGTAATACTAATACATCATTTATAGTGAAATCCACACTGTGACTGATAGTGCCCAAGAATATTAGAAATTGAAATTTTTTTTAAATGTACATTTATTTGGTGTCACAAAATATTTGTTTTATTTAACAGAATTGCCATTGCCAAGGTACGTTTTCTTCTTTCCTTTCTGTTTTTTTTTTTTTTTCTGTTAGTGTGTCTTACTTTGGTGATTATCTTAAGTACTTTGCTATGTGCTACCTTGTTAAACATCTTAAATTAACTGTCTAAAAATCTCGTGGAATGAATATATTACTAACTCAAGTCATAAGAAATGAATATATTCAGTGCCTCTGTAATACCTATCAGACCTTAACAAGTGCTCCTTGGTAATTTATTGAAAATTAATTGTCTTACCAAAAGAATGCAAAAAAGAAAAAAGCCAACTAGAAAACTATTTGAAATTATGGTACCCTTTTTGTGTAAATATAGACTGTGATTGGATAAGGAGAAATCTTGTAAGTTTGGCTGATTATCAGATTAACAATTCTTGACATTTGTATATGAGATATAAAATTAGACACACTGCTGATAAATACGTATTTAATCTAGTTTTCTGAATAGACATTTTGAAAAAGATTATGAAAAATAACATTTTCATAATATATTTCTTAACATTGTTTAGAGATTCTAAAATTCTATTAAAATCATTGTGATTGTTTAAAGGTTTGAGTTAGGAGGAATTTTTCTTCAGTGGCTTATCATTTCCCTTTTCTGAAATCTTCCCTCTATTGGAGGTCCAGAGTTAGCATAAAATGGTCTCTCCTTCCTTTCCCTCATTCAGTGTATATATGTCTACACCATATGTGTAGTCAAGGTCCCTGGGTGGTGCAAACAGTCAGAGGTTGTGCTTCAAACCCACCCAGCAGCATCATGGAAGAAAGACCTTGTGATTTCTTCTGTAAAGATTACAGCTGAGAAAACTCTACAGGGTTCCACTCTGTAACATATGGGGACGCCATGAGTCAAAATTGACTCAACAGCAACAGATTTGACTATACAGTCATGGTTTTCTGCAAGGTGAATATTGCATCCTTTGACACAAGAATTTAGATAAAACCTTGTCAACAGTTTAGTTAACTAATTTTTTATAACTTTATGTCTAAGTGAAATTTAAATGTACCTCTTCTTAAGATAGTCTTTATAGACCTATGTTAAAATTGTCAATTGGAAACACTTGTAGGCCTACTATATGGGGTGTTTTAAATGAGAAGGCCCAGAAGTCTTCCTTAATAATTTTTGAAAACTAAGCTTTGTTGAACCCATCCTTATCGACAAGCACTGGGCTAAGTGCATTATGAGAAAATAAATTTAATCTTCAAGTCTTAGATTTTTAGTGCTGCCATGAGAAAATAATTGAGCAGCTTTAAAGAACAGAAAGGTATTGTTTCATAGTTTTGGAGGCTATAAATCTAAATCAGAGCTTTGGTCCAGCCAGGGGTGAGGATTGCTGGGGGACCCTTCTCTTTCGGTAGCCCTGAGTGTTCTTGACATGCATTGACTTACAGATGAATCCTCACATGATTTCTTTTCTCTGTGTGTGTCTCTTTCCTTTTTTATAAAACACCATTCAGAAAGTATTAATTAGGTTTAGAACCTACCTTAATCCAACCATTATAATTCAATATGACTCCATTAACATAACAAAGAAAAACACCCTATTTCCCCAAACAAGTTCACTTTCACAGATAGAAGCGTTAGGATTTCAACATTTCTTTTTGAAGGACGCAATTCAATCCACAACAATGAGGTTTGTTTACGAGTTTTACCCTATGAGAATTACCCTATTATTACATCAATAGATACAGAAGATGTGGGAACAAAGAGCTTGATTTGATCTATCTCTAGTTCCCTAAAAATAACGTTTGAAGTTTGCCAGCACTTGAAGCATCTTTAAGTGCATATGTAGTCAGAGCCTTAAGCCACACCTGGCAAGTAACTTCAGGAAGGACGTGTGCATGATGCAATCAATCATGCATATGCATTGATCCCACTAATCATGCATCTGCAATGAGGCTCTAATCACTGACTGTACATAAGGCAATGAAGATTTGGGATAAAGAAATTCTTTGTTGCTTCTGGACTGATGATTCATGTGGAAGGATTACACATCCCTGGTTACATGAAGCTCTGAGTGGAAACTCCTCCTTATTTTGCCTGTGCATGTTGTTGTTAGGTACTGGTGCATATCTTCGTGTATATCCCTTTTGCGATGGTAAAGGTAGCCCTTTTCCAAGAGGTGGTTAGTCTTTGCAGCAAATTATCAAACCTAAGAGAGTAATGGGGCTAACTGGTCTGAAGTGGAGGGAGTCAAATGAACTCCTTAATTTATGACTGGTTTGAAGACAAGTGGGTCATATGAACTCTTTAACTTGTGGCTAGCATTCTCTGACCAGCCCTGGGTAATATAAAGGACTGTTTGGAGCAGCTGGGGTCTGAACTCATGGGGGAAAAGAAGCTAAGATTTTCCTGGACTAGTTTTATACCACAAATTGGTGTTAATAGAAGTGGAATCCAGTGTGATCACTCCCGACTCAGGGAAGCATGGAGATTTGGAGAAGAAAAGAGGAATTCTGAATGCTTATTTTGATCTTCGATTTTGGTTTCAGGGTGGTTATTTTGGTCAATGTTATCTAAAAATAAAACTAAGTTGCCTTCTGTAAATAATAAAAAGCTTTCATTTGCCAACACTTTGCAAGGGTCTCATGTGTGAGGCTCAGTCAGACTAGATGGATGTAGCACTCGTGGAGTAGCCGACAACACTGGGTTGAATCCCCATCCTAGCAGCGTAGCAGCTTAGAAAATTAATCAGTGCAGAAGTTCATCCTCCCAGCAGTTAAGTAAATTACTTATGATTACTTACTTAATAAATGGCAGAGTTCAGATTTGAACTATTAGGGCAACTCTTTCAGGTAAAACTAGTTTGAAAGCTCTGCTTAAGTATAAGGGGAACCCATCTCTCCTAATGGTTAATAGAGTGATAACTGTTAAAGAAAAGTGAAATAATGGTCAAGCTATGACTGCCTGTGGATAGCATTTTAAATTTTTGTCTTCATAGATTCTCCTTTTCTTTCCAATGTTTATCTACACTGAGCTGAAGAATAGCTTTTAAACTGAACCAGTGATGGTCAATAGGAAAGATTAGGGCTAGAAACTCTTCGGGAGTTGGTAGGAAAATATATTTAGAAACAGTAGATAAACACAAAGTGAGATCAGCTAGAACAATCATGCGTATATTCACTGCCAGAAGATTATTTCGACATCATGTACACCCTTCATGAAACAAGGCATATACTATGTAGTTTTTGCCTTCTTCAAAGGAATATGTGTATAAATTTTACACTTTAAATGCCAGGAGTTCATCTTTCATATTTCTTCATAAAACTTTTTCACATTTAATGTCTAGCATACTTTTTTGTTGCTATTTTTATACTAGAGTATAAAGGAATATTTTGAAATAGGAAATATTTACATGACTCTGATATTAGGTTGTTTATAGATCTATTTTTATTTATATATCTATATAATATTAAGAATTTTCATGTACCTAGAACTTTATTAGACACTAGAAAAATGACACAGTTATATAAGGCATACAAGTACTATGTGAATGTGTATGATAACCCACTGCCGTCAAGTCAATTCCAACTCATAGCAACCCCACTGCACAAAGTAGAACTGCACCAAAGAGTTTCCAAGGAGTGTCTGGTGGATTTGAAATGCCAAACTTTTTGGTTAGCACCCGTAGCTTTTAACCAGTATGCCACCAGGGTTTCCATGTGTATGATAGCTGGTATATTAACCATGTTTTTGATATTGATCATGCTTTAGCTGTGGAAAATAGAATTCCACTGTTGCTAATCAAAGCAAGAGGGAGCTGATTTAAGGATATTTAAGGAAGAAATAATACCAATTCTACACAAACTCTTCCAGAATATTGAAGAAGAAAAAGTTCCTAATTAATCTTATGAAGCCAACATTACATCAATACTAACATGATAAAAATATATTACAAGTAAAGAAAACTACAGACCAATATCTCTCATGAACATAGATCTAAAAATTCTAAGCAAAATTTTAGCAATTAGAATCCAGCAATATATAAAAGAGATAATACATCACGATGAATGGGGTTTACCCCAGTAATGCAGGAATTACTTAACATTTCAGTACATTATTAATGTAATTCACCATAATAAAACAAAATGATCATCTCAATAGGCACAAGAAAAGCATTCGACAAAATATAGCATTAGACTGATAAAAAAACATTTTCGAAACACCCTGAACTAACTCCATACGTAATGGTGGAATACTGAAAAATTTTCCCTAAAATCAGTTCTAATTGGGGATATCTGCTCTCACAACTTTGCTTAGCGTTATAGTGGAAAACCTAGGCAATGCAATAAAGCAAGAAAAAGATTTAAAAGGCATTCAGATTGAAAAAATAGGAATAAAATTTTTCTACATTCACAAATACCAAAATTATTTACACAGAAAATTAGCTGCAATCTCCAAAAAATTTACTAGAAATAGTAAGTGAGTTTAGCAGGTTTGTGTATATAAAATGAAGTTTAGGAACATTGTGTGGGTATATGTATGTGTGTGGTGTATGTATATATATATATATATATATATATGTATTTTTTATATATATATATATATACATACACACACATAGAGTTAGAAAACCAAAAGGGAAGAACATGCTTGTCATTTCTCAAGCTGAAAGAATTGGAGAAAAATTCAAGTCTCAAGTAGCAATATTGAAGGATTTTATGGGTAAGGTATTGAAAGGCATAGAAAGCATTAAAGGAAGATGGAAGGAAGACACAGAGGCATTGTAGCAAAAAAAATTGGCTGATGTTTGACCATTTCAGGAAGTAGCATTGATCAAGAACCGATGATATTAAAGGAAGAAAGCCAAGTTGCACTGAAGGCATTGGTGAAAAATGAGGCTTCAGGAATTGACAGAATACCAATTGAGATTTTTCATTAAATAGATGCAACGCAGGAAGGGATCACTTGGCTATGCCAAGAAATTTGGAAGACAGCTACCTGGACAATCAACAGAAAGAGATCCATATTTGTGCCCATTCCAAAGGAAGATAATCCAATGGAATGCAAAAATTAACGAACAATATCATTAATATTACATGCAAGTTAAATTTTGCTGAAGGTACCTCAAAAATGGTTGCAGCAGTACATCAACAGGGAACTGCCAGAAATTCAAGCCAGATTCAGAAGACGATGTGGACTGAGGAATGTCCTTAGTGATGTCAGATGGATCTTGGCTGAAATCAGAGAATAGCAGAAAGAAGTTTACCTGTGTTTTATTGACTATGCAAAGGCATTTGATTGTGTTGATCATAGCAAATTATGGATAATATTGAAAAGAATGGGAATTCCATAACACTTGTTCTCATTCAAAACCTGTACATAGACCAAGTGACAGTCATCCAAACAGAATAAGAGGCTACAGCATAGTTTTAAAATCAGGAAAGTGTGATTTAGGATTGCATCTTTTCGCCATACTTATTCAATCTGTATGCTGAGCAAATAATCTGAGAAGCTGGAATATATGTAGAAGAACACAGCATCAGGATTGTAAGACTTATTAACAACTTGTGATACGTGGATGATACAACCTTCCTTGTTAGAAATGAAGAGGGCTTGAAGCACTTGCTGATGATGAACAAAGACTACAGCCTTCAGTATGGATTACATCTCAACATAAAGAAAACAAAAATCCTTACAGCTGGACCAGTAAGCAACATCATGATAAATGGAGAAAAGATGGAAGTTGTCAAAGATTTCCATGCCCATGGAAGCAACATTCAAGAAATCATACAAGGTATTGCATTGGACAAATCATCTGCCAAAGACCTCTTTAAAGTGTTAAGAGTGATAAAAAGCAAAGATGTCACTTTGAAGATTAAGGTGTGCCTGACCCAAGCCATAGTATTTTCAATTGCTTCATATGCATGTGAAAGCCGGACAACGAATAAGGAAGACTGAAGAAGAATTGACACCTTTGAATTATAGTGCTGACGAAGAATATTGAATATACCTTGGACTACCAAAAAACTAACAAATCTGTCTTGGAAGTACAGCTAGAATGTTCCTTAGATGTGAACATGGCGAAACCTCATCTCATGTATTTTGGACATGTCATTAGGAGGAACCAGTCCTTGGAGAAGGACATCATGCTTTGTGTCATGGATTGAATTTTGTCCCCCCAAAATATCTGTCAACTTGACTAGGCCATGATCCCAGTATTGTGTGATTATCCACCATTTTTCATCTGAAGTGACTTTCCTATGTGTTGTAAATCCTATCTCTATGATGTTAATGATGCAGAATTATAGAGTTATGTCAATAAGGCAGAAAATCTACAAGATTAGGTTGTGTCTTAAGTCAATTTCTTTTGAGATATAAAAAAGAAAAGAGAGCAGAGATACGGGGGACTTCATACCACCAAGAAGCAAGAGCCAGCAGAATAGCACGTCCTTTGGACCGAGGATCACTGCTCTGAGAAGCTCCTTGACCAGGGGAAGGTTGATGACAAGGACCTTGCCCTGAGCCGACAGAGGGAGAAAGACTTCTTCTGGAGCTAGCACCCTGAATTTGGATTTCTAGCCTCTTAGACTGTGAGAAAATAAATTTCTCTTTGTTTAAAGCCATCCACTTGTGGTATTCTTGTTATAGCAGCACCAGACAACTAAGACAGACACTTGCCAAAGTAGAGGGTTAGTGAAAAAGAATAAGACCCTCAAGGAGATGGATTGACACAGTGGCTGCCAACAATGGGCTCAAACATAGCAATGATTGTGGGGATGGCACAGGTCAGGCAGTGTTTCGTTTTGTTGTACGTAGCATTGCTATGAGTTGGAACTGACTTGATGGCACCTAACAACGACATACTTCTGTAAATATACATGTATTATATGTTTATGCATATGTATATATGTATATACATACACTAGAAAAGAGCAGTAAAATTACATTATATATGTACTGTATACACATGTATGTATATATGCATACATTAGCATGTATTGATACATACATGTATGTGCATGTATATGATGCATATATGCATACATAAATATATATATTAAAGAGAAAGAGAAAATTTAATTATAAATGTAATAGTATTTGCAATAGTATTAATATAATGAAACAAGTTGTGAAAGGCATGGATACTGAAAACTACAAAATATTATTGAGAAATAATTACAATGATCTAAAATAAATACTTATGTATGTGTGTGAAGACCCAGTATTTTTAAGATACTGATTTTCCCCAAATTGGTTTATTATAGACTCAATGCAATCTCACTCAAAGTCCAAGCAGGGCTTTTTGTTGTTGTTGTTTTTAAATCAGTAATTTAATTCTAAAACTTATGTGGAATATCAAAGTGCCTAGAAGAGTCAAAACATCTTTGAATAAGAAGAACGCATTTGGAAGACTAATGCTACCTTATTTTAAGCTACAATAAACAAGACAGTGTGTATAGTTTAAAGGTGGACAAATAGATCAATGGAACAGAGTAAGAACCCCTTAATAGACTCACAGTATGGATTACTATGGGATTTTGGAAAAGGCATTCAAGTGGAGAAAGAGTAATCTTTTCAACAAGTGGAAAAAAAATGGGTATCTATATGAAAAATAAAACTGAATTTCAATGTACAACTTGTACCATATAGAAAAATTAACTCAAAATGACTCATAGACTTAAAAGTGAAACCCGAAACTTTAAAACTTCTAGAAGAAAACAGAAAATTATTGTGACCTGAGGTTAGTAAAGATTTTACAGATACGACATCCGGAGCACTATCCATAAAAGAAAATAATTTGAACTTCATCAAAATTGAGAACTTTTGCTATTGAAAGACAAGATATGCCTAAACTTGGAGAAAACATTTGCAAATCCCAGATCTGATAAAGAGCTTGTAGCCAGACAACAGGCAGTCCCAGGTTTATGAATGAGATCTGTCCCTAAGCCTCCCTTTAAGTTGATTTTGTAGGTAAGTTGAAACAGGTACTTACAGTCCTTATTTAGCCTCAGTTAGTCAAACGTTTGTCTTAGTATACAGTACAGGCAGTCCCAGGTTATGACCATCCAACTTATGGAAAACTCATATTTAAGAACAGCCTTCCATAAAGCCTATTATATTAAAAAATAGAGTTAAATACATAAAATAGTTCATAATAATGCACACATGCACTGCTTTGTGTTGCTCATCAAAACATTGCTCAGTTTGGAAATGTTTCCTAAATGTTTTACTTGCACAGAAAGGTAAAATATATACCATATAGCAAGGCAAACATTTGACTAACTGATGCTAAAGAAGAACCGTATGTACCTGTTGTTGACTTAAAGACAGATTTAGTAACTAATCTCATTAATAATCTGGGGACTGTCTTATGTATTTTACCTTTCTGTGCATGTAAAACACTTAAGAAATTCTTTCAAACTGGAGAGTCCAAGAGTATCACAAATTAGTGCGTGCGTTCATTATTATGAACAATTGTATTTAACACAAATTTTAAATATAATATGCTTTATGGAAGTCTGTTTTTAAGCACAAGTTATCCATAAGTTGGATGTTTGTAACTCGACGACTGTATATAGCAAACTCTCAAAATGTAGTAGGAAAATAAACAACTCAATGAAAAATGATTAAAATACTTGAACAAGCACTTCACCAGAGAAAATTCATGGCTGACAAGTAAGCATATGAGAAAACATTCAATATTCAATATAAAAATTCAAAGTAAAACCACAATATGGCACTACATTAGCTTTTTACAATGGATAAAATTCAAGACACTGACCATGCCAGTGACGGCATGGATTTGGAGGAACTTAATCTCTAATACACTTTTTTTTTTTTAATTTATTTTTATTAAGCTTCAAGTGAACATTTACCATTCCAATCAGTCTGTCACATGTAAGTTTACATACATCTTACTCCCTTCTCCCACTTGCTCTCCCCCATTGAGTCAGCCCTTTCAGTCTCTCGTTTCGTGCCAATTTTGCCGTCTTCCCTCTCTCTCTATCTTCCCATCCCCCCTCCAGTCAAGAGTTGCCAACACACTCTCCAGTCTCCACCTGATTTAATTAGCTCACTCTTCATCAGCATCTCTCTCCCCTCTGCTGACCAGTCCCTTTCATGTCTGATGAGTTGTCTTCGGGGATGGTTCCTGTCCTGTGCCATCAGAAGGTCTGGGGAGCATTGCCTCTGGGATTCCTCTAGTCGCAGTCATACCATTAAGTATGGTCTTTTTATGAGAATTTGGGGTCTGTATCCCATTGGTCTCCTGCTCCCTCAGGAGTTGTCTGTTGTGCTCCCTGACAGGGCAGACATCGATTGTGGCCGGGCACCAACTAGTTCTTCTGGACTCAGGATAATGCAGGTCTCTGGTTCATGCGGCCCTTTCTGTCTCTTGGGTTCTTAGCTGTCTTGTGACCTTGGTGTTCTTCCTTTGCCTTTGCTCCAGGTGGGTTGAGATCAATTGATATATCTTAGATGGACGCTTGTTGGCATTTAGGACCCCAGCCGCCACATTTCAAAGTGGGATGCAGAATGTTTTCATAATAGAATTATTTTGCCCATTGACTTAGAAGTCCCCTCAAACCATGTTCCCCAGACCCGAGCCCCTGCTCCGCTGACCTTTGAAGCTTTAATTTTATCCCGGAAACCTCTTTGCTTTTAGTCCAGTCCAATTAGGCTGACCTTCCTTGTATTGAGTGTTGTCTTTCCCTTCACCCAAAGCAGTTCTGATTGATCAATAAAAAACCCTCTCCCTCCCTCCCTCCCCGCTTTGTAACCACAAAAGTATGTGTTCTTCTCCGTTTTTTCTATTTCTCAAGATCTTATAATAGTGGTCTTATACAATATTTGTCCTTTTGCCTCTGACTCATTTCGCTCAGCATAATGCCTTCCAGATTCCTCCATGTTATGAAATGTTTCAGAGATTCGTCACTGTTCTTTATCGATGCATAGTATTCCATTGTGTGAATATACCACAATTTATTTACCCATTCATCCGTTGACGGACATCTTGGTTGCTTCCAGCTTTTTGCTATTGTAAACAGAGCTGCAATAAACATGGGTGTGCATATATCTGTTTGTGTGAAGGCTCTTGTATCTCTAGGGTATATTCCGAGGAGTGGGATTTCTGGGTTGTATGGTAGTTCTATTTCGAACTGTTTAAGATAACGCCAGATGGATTTCCAAAGTGGTTGTACCATTTTACAATCCCACCAGCAGTGTATGAGAGTTCCAATCTCTCCGCAGCCTCTCCAACATTTATTATTTTGTGTTTTTTGGATTAATGCCAGTCTAGTTGGTGTGAGATGGAATCTCATCGTAGTTTTAATTTGCATTTCTCTAATGGCTAATGATCGAGAGCATTTTCTCATGTATCTGTTGGCTGCCTGAATATCTTCTTTAGTGAAATGTGTGTTCATATCCTTTGCCCACTTCTTGATTGGGTTGTCTGTCTTTTTGTGGTTGAGTTTTGACAGAATCATGTAGATTTTAGAGATCAGGTGCTGGTCTGTCATAGCTGAATATTCTTTCCCAGTCTGTAAGTGGTCTTTTTACCCTTGTGGTGATGTCTTTAGATGAGCATAGGTGTTTGATTTTTAGGAGCTCCCAGTTATCTGGTTTCTCTTCATCATTTTTGGTAATGTTTTGTATTCTGTTTATGCCTTGTATTAGGGCTCCTAGGGTTGTCCCTATTTTTTCTTCCATGATCTTTATCGTTTTAGTCTTTATGTTTAGGTCTTTGATCCACTTGGAGTTAGTTTTTGTGCATGGTGTGAGGTATGGGTCCTGTTTCATTTTTTTGCAAATGGATATCCAGTTATGCCAGCACCATTTGTTAAAAAGATTATCATTTCCCCAATTGACTGACACTGGTCCTTTGTCAAATATCAGCTGCTCATACGTGGATGGATTTATATCTGGGTTCTCAATTCTGTTCCATTGGTCTATGTGCCTGTTGTACCAGTACCAGGCTGTTTTGACTACTGTAGCTGTATAATAGGTTCTGAAATCAGGTAGAGTGAGGCCTCCCACTTTCTTCTTTTTCAGTAATGCTTTGCTTATCCGGGGGTTCTTTCCCTTCCATATGAAATTGGTGATTTGTTTCTCTATCCCCTTAAAATATGACATTGGAATTTGGATTGGAAGTGAGTTATATGTATAGATGGCTTTTGGTAGAATAGACATTTTTACTATGTTAAGTCTTCCTATCCATGAGCAGGGTATGTTTTTCCACTTAAGTATGTCCTTTTGAATTTCTTGTAGTAGAGCTTTGTAGTTTTCTTTGTATAGGTCTTTTACATCCTTGGTAAGATTTATTCCTAAGTATTTTATCTTCTTGGTGGCTACTGTGAATGGTATTGATTTGGTTATTTCCTCTTCGGTGTTCTTTTTGTTGATGTAGAGGAATCCAAGTGATTTTTGTATGTTTATTTTATAACCTGAGACTCTTCCAAACTCTTCTATTAGTTTCAGTAGTTTTCTGGAGGATTCCTTAGGGTTTTCCGTGTATACGATCATGTCATCTGCAAATAGTGATAGCTTTACTTCTTCCTTGCCAATCTGGATGCCCTTTATTTCTTTGTCTAGCCTAATTGCCCTGGCTAGGACTTCAAGTACGATGTTGAATAAGAGCGGTGATAAAGGGCATCCTTGTCTGGTTCCCGTTCTCAAGGGAAATGCTTTCAGGTTCTCTCCATTTAGAGTGATATTGGCCGTTGGCTTTGCATAGATGCCCTTTATTATGTTGAGGAATTTTCCTTCAATTCCTATTTTGGTAAGAGTTTTTATCATAAATGGGTGTTGAACTTTGTCAAATGCCTTTTCTGCATCAGTTGATAAGATCATGTGGTTTTTGTCTTTTGTTTTATTTATGTGATGGATTACATTAATGGTTTTTCTGATATTAAACCAGCCTTGCATACCTGGTATAAATCCCACTTGATCAGGGCGAATTATTTTTTTGATGTGTTGTTGGATTCTATTGGCTAGAATTTTGTTGAGGATTTTTGCATCTATGTTCATGAGGGATATAGGTCTAAAATTTTCTTTTTTTGTAATGTCTTTACCTGGTTTTGGTATCAGGGAGATGGTAGCTTCATAGAATGAGTTGGGTAGTATTCTGTCTTTTTCTATGCTTTGAAATACCTTCAGTAGTAGTGGTGTTAAGTCTTCTCTGAAGGTTTGGTAGAACTCTGCAGTGAAGCCGTCCGGGCCAGGACTTTTTTTTCTTGGAAGTTTTTTGATTACCGTTTTAATCTCTTTTTTTATTATGGGTCTATTTAGTTGTTCTACTTCTGAATGTGTTAGTTTAGGTAGGTAGTATTTTTCCAAGAATTTATCCATTTCTTCTAGGTTTTCAAATTTGTTAGAGTACAATTTTATGTAGTAATCTGAAATGATTCTTTTAATTTCATTTGGCTCTGTTGTGATGTGGTCCTTCTCGTTTCTTATTCGGGTTATTTGTTTCCTTTCCTGTATTTCTTTAGTCAGTCTAGCCAATGGTTTATCAATTTTGTTAATTTTTTCAAAGAACCAGCTTTTGGCTTTGTTAATTCTTTCAATTGTTTTTCTGTTCTCTAATTCATTTAGTTCAGCTCTAATTTTTATGATTTGTTTTCTTCTGGTGCCTGATGGGTTCTTTTCTTGCTCACTTTCTATTTGTTCAAGTTGTCGGGACAGTTCTCTGATTTTGGCTCTTTCTTCTTTTTGTATGTGTGCATTTATTGATATAAATTGGCCTCTGAGCTCTGCTTTTGCTGTGTCCCAGAGGTTTTAATAGGAAGTATTTTCATTCTCGTTGCTTTCTGTGAATTTCCTTATTCCCTCCTTGATGTCTTTTATAACCCAGTCTTTTTTCAGGAGGGTATTGTTCATTTTCCAAGTATTTGATTTCTTTTCCCTAGTTTTTCTGTTATTGATTTCTAGTTTCCTTGCCTTGTGGTCTGAGAAGATGCTTTGTAATATTTCGATGTTTTGGATTCTGCAAAGATTTGTTTTATGACCTAATACGTGGTCTATTCTAGAGAATGTTCCACGTGCACTAGAAAAGAAAGTATATTTTGCAGCAGTTGGGTGGAGAGTTCTGTATAAGTCAATGAGGTCAAGTTGGTTGATTGTTGTAATTAGGTCTTCCGTGTCTCTATTGAGCTTACTGGATGTCCTGTCCTTCTCCGAAAGTGGTGTGTTGAAGTCTCCTACTATAAATGTGGAGGTGTCTATCTCACTTTTCAATTCTGTTAAAATTTGATTTATATATCTTGCAGCCCTGTCATTGGGTGCATAAATATTTAATATGGCTATGTCTTCCTGATCAATTGTCCCTTTTATCATAATATAGTGTCCTTCTTTATCCTTTGTGGTGGATTTAAGTCTAAAGTCTATTTTGTCAGAAATTAATATTGCTACTCCTCTTCTTTTTTGCTTATTGTTTGCTTGATATATTTGTTTCCATCCTTTGAGTTTTAGTTTGTTTGTGTCTCTAAGTCTAAGGTGTGTCTCTTGTAGGCAGCATATAGATGGATCGTGTTTCTTTATCCAGTGCATGACTCTCTGTCTCTTTATTGGTGCATTTAGTCCATTTACATTCAGTGTAATTATAGATAAATAAGTTTTTAGTGCTGTCATTTTGATGCCTTTTCATGTGTGTTGTTGGCCATTTCATTTTTCCACATACTTTTTTGTGCTGAGACGTTTTTCTTAGTAGATTGTGAGATCCTCATTTTCATAATGTTTAACTTTATGTTAGTTGAGTCATTACGTTTTTCTTGGCTTTTTTCTTGAGTTATGGAATTGATATTCCTCTTTGTGGTTACCTTATTATTTACCCCTATTTTTCTAAGCAAAAACCGGACTTGTATCGTTCTATATCGCCTTGTATCACTCTCCATCTGGCAGTTCAATGCCTCCTATATTTAGTCCCTCTTTTTGATTATTGTGATCATTTATCTATTGATTTCCATGATTCCCTGTTGTGTGTATTATTTTGTTTATTTATTTATTTTTTAGAATTAATCTTAATTTGTTTGTTTTTGTGCTTTCCCTATTTGAGTTGCGTTGATATCAGGACGTTCTGTTTTGTGACCTTGTATTGTGCTGGTACCTGATATTATTGGTCATCAGTCCAAACAATCTCCTTTAGCATTTCTTGCAGTCTTGGTTTAGTTTTTGCAAATTCTCTAAACTTGTGTTTATCTGTAAATATCTTAATTTCTCCCTCATATTTCAGAGAGAGTTTTGCTGGATATATGATCCTTGGTTGGCAGTTTTTCTCCTTCAGTGCTCTGTATACGTCGTCCCATTCCCTTCTTGCCTGCATGGTTTCTGCTGAGTAGTCTGAACTTATTCTTATTGATTCTCCCTTGAAGGAAACCTTTCTTTTCTCCCTGGCTGCTTTTAAAATTTTCTGTTTGTCTTTGGTTTTGGCAGGTTTGATGATAATATGTCTTGGTGTTTTTCTTTTTGGATCAATCTTAAATGGGGTTCGATGAGCATCTTGGATAGATATCCTTTCGTCTTTCATGATGTCAGGGAAGTTTTGTGTCAGGAGTTCTTCAACTATTTTCTCTGTGTTTTCTGTCCCCCCTCCCTGTTCTGGGACTCCAATCACTCGCAAGTTATCCTTCTTGATAGAGTCCCACATGATTCTTAGGGTTTCTTCATTTTTTTTAATTCTTTTATCTGATATTTTTTCAGCTATGTTGGTGTTGATTCCCTGGTCCTCCAGATGTCCCAGTCTGCATTCTAATTGCTTGAGTCTGCTCCTCTGACTTTCTGTTGCGTTGTCTAATTCTGTAATTTTATTGTTAATCTTTTGGATTTCTACATGCTGTCTCTCTATGGATTCTTGCAACTTATTATTTCTTCCACTATGTTCTTGAATAATCTTTTTGAGTTCTTCAACAGTTTTATCCGTGTGTTCCTTGGCTTTTTCTGCAGTTAGCCTAATTTCATTTGTGATGTCTTTAAGCATTCTGTAAATTAGTTTTTTATATTCTGTATCTGATAATTCCAGGATTGTATCTTCATTTGGGAAAGATTTTGATTCTTTTGTTTGGGGGGTTGGAGAAGCTGTCATGGTCTGTTTCTTTACGTGGTTTGATATGGACTGCTGTCTCTGTGCCATCACTGGGAAACTAGTTTTTCCAGGTAATCAGCTGGTACGCTGGCTCCTCGTTCTGAAAACGATCGCTGTCTGCCCGTATTTGTTCGTTCTCTGTCTCTAAGTCTGTGTTTGTTGTTTAGAGTTCGTAGATTGCTATGTATGTGATCGATTCACTTGTTTTTCCGAGTCCTTGTTGCAAGAGGGATCTGCAGTAGCGTCCACCTAGTCCGCCATCTTGGCCCCGCCTCCTCTAATACACTTTTTGGTGATCATATAAAAATATTATAATCACATTGGAAAACATTTTTCTGTTTGTTTAAAAGTTAAAAATAAGCATATAAAATTATCCAGGCATTCTACTCCTATGCATTTTTCCATAGGAAACCTGTGTAAATGGTCATAGCAGCTTTCTATGTAATAGTCAAAAAGCAGAAACAGCAAAAACCCCCATTAAAAGGTATTTGCATAAACATATTCATTCAATGGAATATTGTTCAGCAATAAAAAGAAATGCACTATTGCTACATGCCACATCGTGGCTAAATACCAAAATAATTATACTGAGTGAAAGAAGTCAACACTTTCCTTCCTTGAATATATGCTGTAAGGTTCCATTTAAATAAAATTCTGGGAAATGCCAACAGATATTTTGTGGCAGAATGTATGTTGGTGGTTACCTTAGCTATCTAGAGTGGGAGCTGGATGAAGGTAAAAAGGAAAAGGGAAAAGGAAGGCAGGCATCTTAGTTGTCTAGTGCTGCTATAACAGAAATACCACAAGTATTCAACAAACAGAAATTTATTTTCTCACAATTTAGGAGGTTCAAAATCCAAATTCAGCGTGCTGCCTCTAGGGGAAGGCTTCCCTTTCCTGTGGGTCTGGAGGAAGATCCTTTCTCTTCAGCTTCTGCTTCCTAATTCTTTGAAGATCTCCATGTGTTCTTGGCATCTATATTAACCCACCTCTTCTCTGATAGCTTGTTTACATTCCTTTAGATCTCAAAAGAGATTGATTCACCACACACCTACACTAATCATGTCTCTTTAACATAACAAAGATGATCCATTCCCAAATGAGATTAAAGCCACAGGCATAAAAAAAAATTTTTTTTTTTTCAGGCATAGAGGCATATAAAAAACCCATTGCTGTCAAGTCAATTCCCACTCATAGCAACCTATAGGACAGAGTAGAACTGCCCATAGAGTTTCCAAGGAGTGTCTGGTAGATTCAAACTGCTGACCTTTTGGTTAGCAGCCTTAGCACTTAACTGCTACGCCATCAGGGTTTCCATAGAGGCATATGGGGAGCATAATTCAATCCATAACAGAAGGATTACAAAGGCACATGAGCAAACTTTTGGGATGATAGGTATGCTCATTGTCTTGACTGGTGATAGATCCATGGATGGACAACTATGTGAAGTTCAGCAATCAATAGAGTTAAAAATGTTCAGTTTAGTTTATATCAATTATACACCTATTAAGGTGTTAAAATAAAATATGATAAAATAAAAATCTTAAAAACCACAAGTTTAAAAAAAATTAAAAAACATATACAGTTGATGAGACATTACCACTTTCATATTCACCTAATCTTTGAAGGCTCCATAGATATAATGGGAAATTCAGTCATTTTGATAACTATGACAAAATTTGTCTATATTCACTAAAAAAATTAGATATGACCCTTAAAAAAGAGGTATTTAAGACCTCAAAAAAACTGTATTTTTAGTCCTCTCTGACCTTGAATCCATACTTACAAATTACTGACAAGTTGTCTAAATTTAAAAAGCCGTAGCTCTTGTTTTGGTTCCTCTCATATCTTTATTTAAGAAATTTGCATGTAAATATAAAGCATCAGTGATAGCTTGTCATGTGCCTCCTGTTTTCCTCCCGAGGACTTACGTCCCTAGGGAATTAGAGGAGGGTCGGTACATCTTGTGATGTTGCCATGAGTCATGGTCAAGTTGGCAGCAATATATATGTATATTTTTTGTAAGATTCAGTTCTTTGATAAATGTTAACAAAAATAGATTCACATTGTATTGACAATAGATTTCAATGATTCTTTTTATTTTTTTTCCTGCTCTTCTTCCTTTTCGGTAGCTGTAACTATGGTTATCTCTCACACATAGGCCTGGTCCCCTATTATTCTAACTTCACACTCATTGAATTGAGAAATGTACCTTCTCATATGGCTTCAGCTGTTATTTTTTACTATTAACTCTCAAATCTGTAATCCTGAATATTCAGTTCACGAAGACACTTGAAGGAGTCATCTTCACTGCACTAGTTCATTCTAAGCTCTATCATTAAGGGGTTGCCCCCATTTTGCCCATTCTATCTGAACTTAATTTCATGAATTATCCTACTTTTTATACCTCATTTCTTGCACCATCCTCTCAACTGTTCTGCTTACTGACCTCACTCTTCATTCCACCATTAACTTCTACTTTTGTTGACAAAATTGCAAGCCTAGAAAATTGAAGTAATTGTCTCCAGCTTTCCTTCTGCTCTGTGTTAATCCACAAACTAATATGTGTCCATTTTTTCTTCAAAAAATCTCTAGATGTATTCCCTATAATGAGCTCTTCTTACTTAACACTTCTTGCTGTTATAATCTCTAGATGTATTCCCTATAATGAGCTCTTCTTACTTAACACTTCTTGCTGTTAACAAGTTTTTCTGTCTACAGTGGTCTCATCCAATCCTTATTACAAACAATTACTTTATTTATACTGCTAAAACATCACAGCTGTCATGGTAAATCTCTGCTGGAGAACATACATATTGCTCTCAGTCTTTGATTACATCAAAAATTAAATTCTTCAGTTTGTTATCATTTTCTTTCATGATCTAGTGTCAAGCTACTTACAGAATTTGATCCACTTCGAATGCCAGCTACCCCCATTTCAATCTCCCCGTTGTGTGTTATCAATAGTCAAACACACACAGTCTTGACATGTATGTTTCTGCTTCCATGCCTTTACTCTTTAAGTAACTGAATTATAGGTATCCTTCAAAGCCAATATCATATAAAAAAATATAAAACCTCATATTTCAAGCCTTCCTGTAAATGAAACAATTTCCTGATTTTGCCTGGCCTTACAGCCATTCAATTAACAATGAATTGTTCTGTAGAAATTGACTTTACTTCTAATTTTTCACATTTTCCTTTTTACATGCATTATTCAAACATATGCTATTCTGTTCTCTAATTTTACACGTACAATATTTAAGTATTTTGTTATTACACTAAATGAAATGACACATAAACTTGTGTTAGTTATTAACTGAAATATTTTATATGTCCTAGGTCTATAATCTTTGATTAAATCATTTAAAAACATGAGTATTATAACTTTTAAGACCTTTATAGATAAATATATTCACTCACATATATTTGTTGCCTCTGAAAAGGAAAGGATTAACTTCAGCCTGTAGCTCATCCCCTTTCTACATGAGAGAGTCCTGGTGGATTTTGAGCAGATCTTCCTGTAGGCATGGTAATAAGATTTGGTAGCAGAAAGATATGGAGGTTTCTACGTAAAAAATAGCTTTTAGGAGGATACATCTAGTCTGCCTAGATTGCTTTATGTACCTGGATTTATGTTCCATGGCTAGCTGTAAAATGGAAGCAAAATGCATTCTTCTATATGTGTAGCTAAGGGAGTAAAGACAGGCAAGTACCTCTGCCCCCACTCCCACACACAGACCAAAAAAATGACTTCCTTTGTGAACAATATTTCTCCATACATTGCTTAGAATTTATCTGTTAATCTGAATCCAAAGAAAATCCTAATACAAGATAAAGGGATGCTTTTTTGGAAGCTGTGTTTGATGAATTTGAGCTTCTTCAGAGAAAATAATACGAATGTATTAGTAGTTCTATCTTATATCCTTGAAATCATTAGTAAAGTTTTGTGTCAAGTAAAATGTGTAATTTACATACTTTGGCTTTGACAATGCAACCCTTTGTATTAATATAAGATCTGTGTTATGGGCTGAGTATAGTTTTGGCATATTGAATATACTCAGAATTTCTTCAGTATTGATCTAAGATAAAAGAATAACACCCACATTATATTGTCAATATTATAGATAAAATATATACAGATATGATACAATTTTATCTGTAGTATAAAAGTATATAACACCTTTAACAATTTTTACATTTAATTGGCAGTACTATTTCAAACTTGGTGATGTCTTATACTCTAATGTGTCATATATGACACAGACATACTTACTTTGATTAACATTTGATAAATATAATAGTTTTTAACCCTAAAAATATCTCTAAAATAAATAATTTAATTATTAAGGGCAACACTGGTCTAAGCTCACCATTATTTTGCAGTACTGGCTTTAGTGTGCAAGGAATTAGTTGCCCTAATCTGTTTCCATAGATGCCTTTTTAATAGAGGTTTTCAATTCCTGGCATTCTAGGAATTTAGAGTAATTTCAGCTCAGTTCTGTTCTGAATTCTGATATAACAGTATGAACTGTGATGCTGTTTGAAGAATCTAGGGTTCGTCCTCTGTGGTGCTTTGAAAATGAGAAGAAAGGCCTTTCCTATATCTGGAAGTGTCCTGGCAATGAGCAAAGGGTAAAGAAAATCACAGCAGAATGCTGTTTGTTCAGTTCAAAAGGCAGTCTGCTATTTTACGGCCCATTTTTATTCTTTGACTGGCTTCCCTGGAGAGTTTCAAATAAAGAGATTTGAAATACACCAGGTTGGAAGGCTGAATATGTCAAGAGTATGGATCACTGAAGCAAGATCTTCATCTTGCAGCTTAATTTTCTGGCTAGAGCATTTTACAAACGAACAGAGACATTCACGGTTACTGCTGATGCCTCAGACTCCAGGAACATCAATGAGTCTCCTAGGGGTTCCAAATATTTCACCACATTGAATGTCGTCAATGAGGAAACCTCTCTTTCACAGAACAGATGCCACGAGTCTTACCAAATTTCCAAATTCCCCCCTTCAATAATGTATTTTTTTTACACTTGATGGCCTGAGTTGTGGAAATCAAATTGTAAACAGATTTAGTTGATCATTTTATGCAACAGGGAAACCAGCAGTTTTATTGCACTATGTAGACTTTAAAATTGGCAAAATCGAGCTGTGTTTCTTTTGAATGTCTCTATTTTGTATCTTTTTTTCATTTTGTTAGTTCTCTTGTGTTCTCTCAAGTGGAAAGCACAAGTGCTGAACTCTGTGCTACTTATACTCGAGGTGATTCAGTAAGTATGAGACAGTTATTTATAAAAATACAAGTACTTTTCATACAAAATCTATCGATTATCAGTTAATGTTCTTTCCAACTCTACAAAGTAGATTCTGAGATAGCATTCTAGTAA
Source organism: Loxodonta africana (assembly GCF_030014295.1). Taxonomy (NCBI): domain Eukaryota; kingdom Metazoa; phylum Chordata; class Mammalia; order Proboscidea; family Elephantidae; genus Loxodonta; species Loxodonta africana. Next base: position 60,468,340 of record NC_087346.1, on the reverse strand, counting down.
ATTTGAATTGAATGTAGAAATTTAAAAGCTTTAAGTTTATAAGACTGTTTTCTTCTTTCTTTTCAGTAAAAAAAAATAATTATTCTAGAAAAGATGTGGGGCATGCTTAGTTTGTTGCAATGGTGGGGTTAAAGACTAGCATCCTTCAACCTACATATCAAAATAATAGAATTCTCTCAAAGAAATAAATATGTAGGTATAGTTAGGTAAATTCTTTTTAAATTTTAGAAATTAGGGATAAGTAAATCAATAGCCAAAACATAATTCTGTGAGCAGAGACATTAAAGTGGCAGGTGACCCACAGGACATGGTAAACCCCATACAAATGAAATTTTTAGTATTTTTGCAAAATATCCTTATGAGAGAAAAATAAGTGAGTCATCTAAAGAAATAAATGTGATTATACATTTGCAAAGCTCAGATATAAAAATGACATGGACAAAATGAAGAATGAGGGACACAAAATCAAAAGTGAATTTTTAAACATCAAGCAACTTCTAATAATGTCAGGAATTCTAAAGGTGAAATAAGAGGTGAAAGCAGACAGAAGAAATTTGATAGTCAATGTTCAGAAGCCAAAGTCAATAAATAAATAAAATAAGTCTTCTCATTTGGGATCAATAGTAAAATGTGTGTCTGGGGTCTTAGAAACTTGCAAGCAGCCACCTAAGATACATCAATTTGTCCCATCTCACCTGGAGCAAAGGAGAATGAAGAAAACCAAAGACACAAGGAAAATACTAGCCCAAAGGACTGGAGGATCAAATGAACCAGAGACTCCATCAGCCTGAGACCAGAAGAGCTAGATGATGCCTGGCTATCACAAATGACCACCCTGAAAAGGAACACAACAGAGAATCCCTGACAGAGCAGGAGAAAAATGTAGAACAGAACTCAAATTTATGTAAAAAGACCATACTTAATGATCTGACAGATACTGGAGGAACCCCCAAAACTATGACCCCAGACACACTGTTAACTCAAAACTGAAACTCTTCCCAAAGCCCACTCTTCAGACAAAGATTAGACAGGACTGCAAACAAAAAATGATACATGTGAGGAATATGCTTCTTCGTTCAATCAAATACACAAGACCAAATGGGCAGCTCCTGTCTAAAAGCAGGATGAGAAGCCAGGAAGGGACAGGAATTGGTTGAATGGACACAGGGAGCCTGGGGTGGAAATGCAGAGTGTGCTGTCACATTGTGAGGATTACAGTTAATGTCACAAAACAATATGTGTATAAATTTTTGAATGAGAAATTAACTTTAGCTGTAAATCTTCACCTAAAACAAACAAAAAAAAAGAAATTAAAACAGTAAAAAAAAAAAATTGCAAAGAAACAAGCAGAGTAGAGTTCTATTCATAATTCTCTTCCATTTTATGGATTGTCACTTGTTTTATTCATTCATTTATTTTAGTTTTTATTATGTACCAACTATATCCTAGAAAGGCAGTTCTACTCTGTCCTATAGGATCTCTGTGTGTTGGAATCGACTCAATGGTAACAGGTTTAGTTTTGGTTTTATAGCTTAGAAATATGCAGGATTGCATCCGGAAAGGATAATATTCATCCAAACAGGAAAAATAATCAGCATGAATAAAATAATTAAAATCAAACTTTGGAGACTTTAGTAACAGAGCACATAACAACTTCTCAAGATCATCATGGCACTATTATGACACAATTATTTACAGCCAATACTGATTTCTCTGGAACTCTACGAAGAGTACAAATATGTTATCTCATTTAAGCTTTAATTGGTCCAATTATTATCTTCTTTAATTTTTTTTTAATACCATGTGTTTTCATTAATGCAATCATGCTCAGTCATTGAGTATGCTTGAATTTTTGGTAGATAATATGGATTTTGAGAAATATTACGTGGGAATATATGGTTATCACAAAATGTTTGGAGTTCTTGGGTGCCATGATTGGTGGACACACATTTTTCCCAACAGACCGTGTTTGCTGGGTATATTGTGGGGCACCTGCCATTAGGCTACATGGGGAAGCTCTGTTTTTCCAAATATGACGCAGTACAACCAAAACCAAGCCCACCAGGGCTCCCTAACTATCACACAGGAGACCATGAATATGTTTACAAGGCTTATCTAGGGATACAAAAAAAAAAAAAAAAAAGACAAAATTTTTACGCAATCACATTTCCTGGATGCACTGTCTTATATTTAAGGCTCATACCCTAGCTATTTTGCTTCAATGAGCGTTTCTTTTGCCTTTCACGGTTACACAAGTCCCCGCTGGAGGGCAGCAAATACTTTTAGAGGGAAAAGTAGATTTCCAAAAGTGGGTGGCCAACAGTATATCCCACAGACCAAGAAATCTTGTTTGTTTGTAATCTTCACTACAAACTCTTAGCCAGAGTTTACAAATTAAGAATGTTGAGCTATGACAGAGGTACATTAAATTTCTAGAACTGATATTTTTCTGTAGCACAAGGGTCTTACTCATTTTTAATTTTCTGAAACTCCTTCAATCTGTTGTCTTTATGTGAGGCCTACCTCCCACCATGGAAACTTCAGGCTGTCCTGGAGCCAGAATGCAGGCAGATCAGTTCAACCAAGTCAATTCTCCCACATGGAATGCTGAATATTCAGAAGAGAAACAAAGTTGCAGATTTCAAAATAAATACCATATTCTCAAAAAGGCTTTTCCTATCACCAATCCTACACCCCCAATCGCAGCACATCATTTTATTTTTAATCACCCTACTGATAATTATTTGAATTTTTTTCTTTGTGTGTGTATGTGTGTCTATTATCACCTACTCTCCCTAGGATGCAAGCTCTAAGAGAAGAGGGGCTTTGGTTGTCTTTTTCAAGGCTGCTCATTCAATACCAAGAACAATGCCTGTCATCCACTGGGCACTCAATATATACTTATTCAATTTTTGCACGAATTATAAGATAAAAGCATCATGAAGGCATTTAAAACTCTGTTTAAAAATAGAAATCCAAAAGCAACAAAACAATCATGGGGAAAGTTAAGATTAGTGTCACGATAAAAGTATTGGAAGATACAGAAATAGTCATTTCTATTGCAAAATGTATTTTTCTCTAGATTGACTGAAGAAGTTTTAAAAAGGATAGTTCTAGGAGTTTGATGTTTGAGAAAAAATTTGACTTATTCCAGGACTTCATTAGAAAATGCATTCCTTATAGTGGGAAACCAGATAACTGGTTGACCTGAGTTACCTTGCTTGAATAAGATGTATCTTGTTATGCCTAGCCATAAAGTTGAGCTTGCCCAACAGGCTTCCCTCATCATGTAGGACTGGGTCCAAGCAGATACTAAAAACACAAATGAAGTTAATTTATTTCACACTGTGTGAAATAAATTTATGACACATTGCAGTCCTCTCCTTGTCATAAATATGACCTGCTGGAAATAAGTGAAGCTATGGGTTTTTTTGTTGTTGTTGTTTTTAGTTTACTAATAGATCTGCATGATATGCTGTCACCAACTATATAGACTGTATCAGAATGCCATTTCCATTCAGGCTGGCTCTTAAGGACAGTGGAGAGATTTAATCTTCTGTGTGGGCATCTTGTCTACTTTTCCTAGAAGGAAAGATTGTTTAATGTAAGAATATATTATGGCTTATGGTTGGTATCTAAGGTTTGACAATATGATACAAATTGTTAGGGACTTGCAAAGAGCAAGACTGGAAAGCTTGTGACAAAGAGGCTTTATAAATAGGTATGAGACTGAATTTACTGAACTGGCCTTGCCTGGACTTCATAACTGTCCTAGCACCATCATTCTTGAACATGTTGAATGACTGATATGCCACTTGTTCTTCAACAAAACATTTATCATTTTCTAAAACAAGAAATAAAGTGATAGACTGATGGTTTACTAGTTCTGAGTCATTGAATATATTGTGTATCATCTAGAAATAGCTAGTATTACAATATGGTAGAATGACCTATTGATCAGGTAAGAATACATCCTAGATTGCCCAAGACAATCTCTGTATACAGCTGTTGTTTGAGTATAATTATCAAGAGTGACCTATGTCATTTGCAAAAAGACAGTAGTTTGGATGACAAATTATGTCGTATTCTACCTATTAAACACATGTTCAAGTGCCAACATGCTACATTTTGTATGTATATATAGAGTGGATCCTGGGTGGCACAAATGGTTTGTGCTGGACTATTAACCTAAAGGTTGATGGTTCAAACTCACACAGAGGTTCCACAGAAGAAAATCATGGCTATCTGCTTGCAATATGATTACAGCCAAGAAAACCCTTTAGAGTAGCAGTTCTACTCTGAATTCCAAATCAACTCAATAGCAATAGGTATACAGAGCGGTAAGTTTTACTGAAAGTCTACTGTAAATTTATATAGGCAACAGTGGCTGATGTAATGGTTCTCATTCCTCAGAATTAAGATTTGGTTTGTTTTATCAGGGAAAGAACTCTGACCAATGATATACTACTAACAGATAAAGGGTACATGTACTGGGTAGTAAAGAAGGAATTATAAATCAGAGCTATTGTCTTGTTATCAGTAGCAGGAACATAGACTCTATCCTTCATGAATATTCCATTCTCAATGTGTCATGAGTATATCTTTGTTTTAATTAATTTGTCTTTTTGACGATGCTGTATAAGACTGTTGATGGTAGATCTCCTTATAAAATAGTCCAAAACTTACACTATATTTAGAAGTATTTGAAGAAGAGCTAGAGAAGAAATTGACATCCCAGACTTTTAGTTGGACACATAAATTGATATCTTTAGTTCTCTTTGGGGGGGATTTTGTATTATGTTTTGTGGGAGTTTTAATCATTGTTATTATGCGTTATTAAGGAATAATTATGAAAGAACAAGGTATATAAACAAATTTTGAGCCTCCAGAAAGGTAGATATTTATTTTCTTTTTTAATCTGAAATGCATTCATTCCCACTTTTTATAGAGGAGAAATAATCTGTTGACACTTCTGCCTCCCACTATGGAAGGTGAAATGAGTTCTATAATAAACCTTGGCACTAATGGAGCAGGCACCTGATCAAGTTTGACAGCAGTTGTCCAACTTAGTGTTGTGAATCTTGAGCAAGTTATACAATCTTATAAAAACAAGTTAATAATATTTACAATCTCAATATATTTCCCAACAGCAATATCCAGCACCGGAATATTCATTGGTAGCCACAATAGCAACCAGAGTATTCTAACCAGAATATTCCTGTGGCCTAATCTTGACTGTTGCTCATTCTCCCATCTTTCCATGGAATCTCTGACATTCCTACATAAATCTCTTCTCCTGAATTAGTCAATTACTTCTGGCTTGTAATCAAGAACTAACTGATATAAGTGTGTTTAAAAAAAAAATGTTTCATATATGAACTCAACCAGTATTAATAAAAAGTTCACATAGCTTAGTAGCTTATTTACAAGAAGGCCTAGTGCTCTTAGCTGATCCAAAAATTAAAACAAAGAAAAATTATAATGTGTCTTCCAAAAAAATCTAATGAAAATGTGGGCTATGCTAATAAAACATGATATTTCTAATAAAAAGTGAAACACCAGAGATATGTAGTAGTATTACCAAGTATTCAATGGAATACAAAATATTTTATTTCTGAGATGGGCACTACAATTTAAAAGTACATTCTGATGTATAATTTGTTGAACTATGTGTGATTGTAAGCCACAAAAGCAGTATCTTATATTAGAAGTTATAAGCCCAAAGATTTCAGCTAAATACCATATAGAATATTTAATAAGTTTTTCAAAAATGGAATTATCTCACTTGGGAGAGTGTGTAGTGAAGTGAGACTTTATCCTGGATCTTGTTCCCATTCTAACACTTATTGCCCATGTGGTTTTCAGCAAATAACTTCTCTAAGATACAGTGTCTTCATTTATATAATGAAAAGAAACAGACCAGAATCAGATTTACCGTGTTATTGGTTCCCTCATTTATGAATTAAATAAATCTTTGACAAATTCTTACTATTTATTTGTGTAAAAGTAACTTTTTTAAAAATTATCCTTTGACAGTAAGATGTCCAAGTGGACTCCTCTTCTGGAGTCCATTAAACCCATGTTACGTAAAAACCACATCTCATGGACCGTGCAAGTCTAGGCGTGTCTTTTTTTTTTTTTTTTGGCTCCTAATCCTGAGCAGCAATAGAATTTTACTTTTACTGCCTCTCTGTTTCTCTTTTTTTCTTCTGATTTTTTTTTGTGTGTGTGTTGCTGTTTTTTTTGGTGAAGTTTACCTTCAAAAACCCATGAAACAGCTCTACGCTGCACACGTGGGGCCGCCGTGAGTCGGAATTGAATAGATGGCAACTAACAACAACAAAGTTGTGATTCTAGCCTATACATGGCTTCCCCATTGGTTGCAGTGGTATTTGGAAACTCAATTTTACCTTTTTCCCATTTGGTGATTTCTGTTGTGTGTAAAAAAAATATATATATATATATATATATATATATTCTCCAACACTATTACCTGTCAGTTTATGAACTGTGGTGGCTTGTGTATTGCTATGATGCTGGATGTTATGCCACCAGTATTTTAAATATAAACAGCGTACCATGGTGGACAGGTTCCAGTGGAGCTTCCAGACTAACACTGACTGGGAAGGCCTGGCAATGTACTTCTGAAAACTAGCCAGTGGAAACTCTATGGATCACAACCGAATATTGTCCATGATAGTGCAGGAAAATGAGCCCCCTAAGTTGGAAGGAACTCCAAATACACAGTGGCCACAACAATGGACTGAACTCCAAATACACAGTAGCCACAACAATAGCATCAAGCATACCAGTGATTGAGAACATGGCACAGGGCTGGGGAATGTTTTATTCCGTTGTATATAAGGTCACCATGAGTTGGAGCTAACTTAACGGCACCTGAAAACAACAATTCTCAAATCAGGTGAAAGATGACTGAGAATTTGGTTTGTTAGTCTGTTGTCTGTTTATCTATGTAGTGTTGGTCACTAATAACTCCCTCTATCCTTATGACAAGTCAGCTTTAAGAGATGGGGTCCTTTCACCATCCTCTTAAATCTGGGCTGGCCTTGTGACTTCTTTTTGCCAAAATCAGGAAACAAAAGTGATAGTACATCAATTCCAGGTCAAGCCCATATGAAGTCAGACAGCTTCTGCTTTTGCCATCTTGAAGCCATGAGGCAACATTTAAAAAGTTAGAAAGAGAAGTCCCAAGCCACATTTATTCCAGCCATCCCAACCTGGGCACCAGACATGAGGGAAGCCATCTTATACATTCAAGCCTCAGGCAGGTTGCTGGCTAAACACAGCCTTATGAGTGACTTAAGGTGATCTCACATGGAGCAGAAGAACCAGTGAACTAAACCCAACCAAACCACAGAATTGTGAAAAATAATAAATTATTGTTATTCTCAGCCATTTAGCTTTCAGGTGGTTTGTAACACAGAAACTGTAACTTAGCCAGAAATTCATACCTTTAACCCTGGTTAAGACTGCTGAAAGATTTGACATTCTCAGCTAGACCTTCTCAGTGAGAGGGCTTTTATGAATTATAATGGAATTATGCCACAGTAGCCTGACAGAACTAAAATAGAGCAAAGTCTGTTCAGAAAGAATTAAGAGTGTGGCTTTAAGGACACGGAGTGAAAGCTAATAATAATCATAGGAGTATACAAAGTTTTTTGATTTTTAATGCCTAACCGTTATATGTTGTGTTGGGGCATATATTTTTTACTTCACAAGTCTCTACAATACTGAAACATGGTTATCAAGTATAATTTTAACATATATGTCTTCGCTTGCTTGGCAGTTCGAATCTGCCAGGTGCTCCTCAGAAACTCTATGAGGCAGTTCTACTCTGTCCTATAGGGTCGCTAGGAGTCGAAATCAACTCGGCGGCACTGGGTTTTTTTTAATGTCTTTGCTTCTTCTATTTAATAGAGTATTATACATTTGTATTGTGTTTAACTTATGTTTATTCTTGCCTATATCAGAAAGTGTGAAAGAAAGTGTGTGGCTATAATGGGTAGTATTATATGGGCATGTGAATATTGAGCTAAAATGCTTGTGGATGACGGATATTCTCAGGTAACTATCTTCCAGTTCTCTTTCTAAAAGAGAAGTTTATTACTTTGCTTAAAATATATATTAGTCGAAACTATGCTAGAAATGAGAATGGCAAAGAAATACAACTGTGTGAATAGTAACAGAATTTTGTTTTAATCAATGGGAAATGTAGTAGTTTTGCAATAAAATGTTTGATTGTTCATATCTGCTCTGTGTTTCCCTATACCTCTTCTCTAAAAAAATAAAAATAATGTAGTTAGTCTGTCCCTGCTCTGGCACTGTGTATTGGATGTGTGTGTGGGTGGGAAGAAGATGAGGGATAGATAATCTGTCTTTATGTTTACAAATTGTCAAACCATGAGAAGTCACATCTGGATACGATAGAGAAGACGATGTAGCAACCAGAGACCGTGGGCTTTGAGATGGACCAGTAATTAAAAGAGATATTAGATTTTATTGCCTAGGGGGAGGATTGAGCACTTGATATGTTTGAAATGTCGACTGTGTGTTGATACCTGGGGACAATAGCGGTGATTGTGGCAGAGGTAGCTACATTCCTGCTCTTCTTTCACTAACTACACCAAAGTCTAGTTCTCATCCACAGAACATAGATGGATGTAACGTATATTTTCTATGCTCTGGTTGTTAAGAATTAGTTGCACATTCGATGTGCTTTCTTTCCCAATCAACCAGTGAGATGCCTCAGCATTGGGTGCCTAGGTAACAGCAAGAGGGAGGAACATGTATCCCTGAATCTCCTCAGGAGAAGAGCACCTGCTGCATATAAACATTTGCCTCACACTATTATGTGAGAAAAAACTAAGCTTCAATGGTGTTTGAGTCATTATAGTTGATTTTTTTTTAAAGTGTTACCTATGCTAGATAAATCCTAAGCCCTCTAATGATAAGTTGTCATTATTGTGTTATAATAAAAATTTTAAAAGACAGAATACCATGATGTATACATATATAGAAACCCTGGTGGCATAGTGGTTAAGTGCTACGGCTGTTAACCAAAGGGTCAGCAGTTCGAATCACCAGGTGCTCCCTGGAAACTCTATAGGGCTGTTCTACTCTGTCCTATAGGGTCGCTATGAGTCAGAATTGACTCGACTGCACTGGGTTTTGTCTATATATAGTCTCAATAGTCTTAATATTTATCATTATTAAAATTGATTATATTTAATTTAAGAATCGCTGGTGGCACAGTGGTTAAAGTGCTCAGCTGCCAACAAAAAGTTTGGTGTTTTGAACTCACCAGCCACTCCACAGGACAAAGATGTGGCACTCTGCTTCCATAAAGATTTACAGTTTTGGAAACCATATGGTGGCAGTTCTGTACGGTCCTATAGGGTCATAATGAATCAGAATCTACTCGACAGTAGTGGGTTTGGTTTGGGTTTTATATTTAATTTTATACAATTGAATTATATTAAAATGTCTGGAAGTAGAGAAGACTTTTTTCTTTTGTTTTTCTTATTTCTATTTCACTTTTACAAATTTTCTTTGATGGACATGTATTATTTTAACAATCAGACCAAAATATCACAATGCAGAAATTTGAGGATCATACAGTTTTTTTTGTTATATATACACTTGTAAACGTGCAAGACTGGGTATTCAAGATCAAAACTAAATTAAGGCAAGTATACAATACTATATTCTTTCATAAGTATTAAGTCAAGCATCTTTACTGACAGGGATAAAAGGGTCACATGTGGGGTGAGTAAATGTAAAAAAAGGATAATGAGAACTGCCACTACTGACATGACTATTATAATGTGAATACGGAGATTTTGTTATTAACATATTATTTCCTTCTGTTTCTTTCTCATAATTGTTTATTTCATATTATTAATTACTTTCAGGAATTATTTTCCATTTATATTCAAACAGCTATGTTGTTGTTGTTAGGTGCCTTCGAGTTGATTCTGACTCATACTGACCCTATGTACAACAGAACGAAACACTGCCTGGTCCTGCGCCATCCTCACAATCTTTATTATGCTTGAGCCCATTGTTGCAGCCACTGCGTCAATCCATCTCTTGAGGGTCTTCCTTTTTTCGCTGACCTTCTACTTTGCTGTGCATGGTGTACTTCTCCAGGTATTTGTTCCTCCTGATAACATGTCCAAACCATGTGAGGTGAAATCTCGCCATCCTCGCTTCTAATGAGCATTCTGGCTATATTTCTTCCAAGACAGATTTGTTCATTCTTTTGGCAGTTCATCATATATTCAATATTCTTTGCCAACACCACAATTTAAAGGCTTCAATTCTTCTTCGGGCTTGCTTATTCATTGTCCAGCTTTCACATGCATATGAGGCAATTGAAAGCATCATGGCATGGGTCAGGCACACTTTAGTCCTTAAAGTGACATCTTTGCTTTTTAACACTTTAAAGAGGTCTTTAGCAGCATGATTTGATTTGACTGCTGCTTCCAAGGCCATTGATTTCTGAGGGCAAAGGAAAATGAAATTCATTAGAACACCAATATTTTCTGTTTATCATGATGCTGCTTATTGGTCCAGTTGTGAGGATTTGTGTTTTCTTTGTGTTGAGGTGTAATCCATACTAAAGGCTGTGGTCTTTTATCCTCATCAATAAGTGCTTCAAGTCTTCTTCACTTTCAGCAAGCAAGGTTGTGTCGTCTGCATATTGTAGGTTGTTAATGAGTCTTCCTCCAATCCTGATGCCATGTTCTCCTTCATATAGTCCAGGTTCTCAGATTATTTGCTCAGCATACAGACTGAATAAGTATGGTGAAAGAATACAACCCTGACACATATCTTTCCTGACTTTAAATCACACAGTATCCCCTTGTTCTGATCGAACAACTGACTCTTGGTCTAACTACATGTTCCTCATAAGCCAAATTAAGTGTCCTGGAACTCCCATTTTTCAAATATCATCCATAATTTGTTATGATCCACACAGTCAAATGCCTTTGCATAGTCCATAAAACACAGGTAGACAGCTTTCTGGTATTCTCTGCTTTTAGCCAGGATTCATCTGACAACAGCAATGATATCCCCAGCTCCATGTTCTCTACTGAATCCACCTTGAATTTCTGATCGTTCCCTGTCAACATACTGGTGCAACAACTTTTGAATGATCTTCAACAGAATTTTACTTGTGAATGATATTAATGAAATCCTTCAATTTCTGCATTCAGTTTGCCTTTCTTTGGAATGAGTAAAAATATGGATCTTTTCCAGTTGGTTGGCCAGGTAGTTGTCTTCCAAATTTCTTGGCATAGACAAATGAGTATTACCAGCCACCCATCCATCTGTTGAAACATCTCAATTGGAATTCTGTCAATTACTGGAGCTTTCTTTTTAGTCAATGCTTTCAATGCACTGTGGACCTCTTTCTTCAGTTACCGTAAGTTCTTGATCATATGCTACCCCCTGAAATAGTTGGATGTCAACCAATTCTTTTTGGTACAGTGACTCTTTGTATTCCTTCCATCTTGGTGTGATGCTTCCTGCATGGTTTAGTATTTTCCCTGTAGAATCCTTCAATATGTAATCTTGAGGCTTGAATTTTTTCTTCAGTTCTTTCAGCTTCAGAAATGCCAAGCATATTCTTTGCTTTTTCTATCTCCAGGTCTTTCCACGGGCCATTATAATACTTTGTCTTCTCAAGCTGCTTTTTGAAGTCTTCTGGTTACCTCTTTTGCTTTATCATTTCTTCCTTTCACTTTAGCTACTCTATCTTCAAGACAAGTTGCGGAGTCTCTTCTGGCATCAATTTTGGCCTTCTCTCTTTCCTGTATTTTTAATGACCTCTTGCTTTCTTCATGTATAACATCCTTAATGTCATTCTACAACTCCTCTAATCTTTGGTCTTTAGTGTTCAACGTGTCCAAATCTATTTTTGAGATGGTCTCTAAATTCAGGTGAGATATACTCGAGGTCATATTTTGGCACTTGTGGACTTGTTCTAATTTTCTTCAACTTCAACTTGCATATAACTAATTGATGGTCTATTCCACAGGTGGCCCTTGGCCTTGTTCTGACTGATGATATTGAGCTTTTCCATCGTCTCTTTCCACAGATGTAGTCAGTTTGATTCCTGTGCATTCCTCCTGGTGAGGTCCATGTGCACAGTTGCTGTTTATGTTGTTGAAAAAACAATTTGCAATGAATAAATCATTGGTTTTGCAAAATTCCATCATGGTTTCTCCAGTATCATTTCTATCATCAAGGCCATCTTTTCTAACTACCAATCCTTCTTCTTTGTTTCCAATTTTCACATTTCAATTGCCAATAATTTTCAATGCATCTTGAGCACATGTTTGAGCAGTTTCAGACTGTAGAAGTTAGTAAAAATCTTTACTTTCATCTTGGCCTTGGCAGTTGTACGTAAATTTGAATAATAATCATATTGCTGGGTTTTTTTTCATAGGCATATGAATATTATCTTATCACTGACAGCCTTGTACTTCAGAATAGATCCTGAAATGTTCTTTTTGATGAAGAATGTCACGCCATTCCTCTTCAATTTATCATTCCAGCATAGTACAGCATCTGATTTTCTGATTCAAAATGGCCAATACCAGTCCGTTTCAGCTCACTAATGTCTAGCATATCGATGTTCATGTGTTCCATTTCATTTTTGACAATTTTCCAATTTTTCTAAATTCATATTTTGAATATTCCATGTTCCAATTATTAATGGATGTGTGCAGTTGTTTCATTTCATTTTGGGTCATACCACATCAGCAAATGAAGGTGCCAGACGCTTGACTTCATCCACTTCATTAATGTTAACTCTACTTTGAGGAGGCAGCTCTTCCCCAGTCATCTTTTGAATCCTGCAACCTGAGGTGCTCATCTTCTGGTGTATCAGACAGTATTTCACTGCTATTCATAAGATTTTAGCTGGCTAATTTTTTTCAGAAGTAGGCCACCAGGTTTTTCTCCCTAGTCTGTCTTAGTTGGGAAGCTCACCTAAAACTTGCCCACCGCGGATGACCCTGCTGGTATTTGAATTCTGACGGCACAGCTTCCAACAACACAGCAACATGCAAGCCCCCACAGTGTGACAAACCGACAGACATCTGGGGTTGAACAGCTATACCCATTGCAAAGACCAGCTATAGTTAAATGCAATGCATGTATATAGTATAAGAATAGATACCATGCCTCTTTTGAATTTCTCAAAAATACTTTTTTCAATATTAATAAGAATTTCACTTTCTTTTCTTTTAAAAAAAAGGAAGATTACATTTTTATGTCTTTGTGTTTAAGTAGTAAAACTGAAGTTCTGGAAAATTTAGGCCCCGTGAATGCCAAAACAATTGTGTGAATTTATAGATTTTCCAGTTGAAAACTTAAGCAGCACTATTTTGGTAAAAAAAAAAAAAAAAATGCACCGTGGTGGCTTAGTGGTTAAAGCTTTTGACTGCTAACCAAAAGATTGGTGGCTGAAAACCACTAGCCACTCCAAGGGACAAAGAGGTAGCAGTTTTATTCCGTAAAAATTTACAGCCTTGGAAACCCTATGGGATCACTATGAGTCAGAAGCGACTCAATGGAAGCGGGTTTTTTGGGTACGTATTAAAGATGTCAAATGTCTGATGGACGCAGGTTCCGCACAGCAAGGTCATCAATTCTGCATGAACTCTGGCGTACTAAGAGTACTTGCTTTTATGACTGTGAGTTTTTAATACAACCTGGCTTTTCTCCTGGGCTGTGATAAGCACAGTAATAGTATAGTAGAGAAAGGAACTTGTTTCACATTCATCATGGATTTTTCTTTATAAATAACGTATCAAAATTTCTTTACAATGCTTAGTTCTCATTACAGTTCTTGGAATATATATTTTCCTCTTTAATCAAATATCAATCATGAGCCCTGACTTTGATGATAGAAACAGACAAGGCATTTTTCTATGTGGGATACAATGGCATTTCCACAGGGAGGCATCAGTCGTCTGAACTGTTTATTTGATCGCTTTAGCCTTTAACCAGAAAACATCTGACAAAGTAAACCATTGTTGCAGCACTATACCTGAAAGTTTTTGTTTTTTAGCTTTCATTTCTGATTTTAAAAAATCGTTACTTTTTTCTGGAGAGGAAAGAAAAGTTATCACCATTAGAAAGTCATGATTATACGCTGTAAATTTTTAAAATATTGACCACAAATCTCAACATGAATGTAAGTGCTTACACTATTAGAATGTTATATTTGTTTTTTCTTTTCCAGCTCTTTCTAAAAGACCTTCACACTCACCATTTTATTTTAGGTTATGCCAGCCAGATATACTAATTTGGCTACATTTTACTCATCTTGAAGACAAACAGAATATTGCTGCTATTCTGCTAAAATAGCAAATGTGTATTCATACATCAAATAAGTAATGTTTGATACGTTTATTTAAATTTATGTGAGGTTTTTGATGTTGTTAGTTGTCATCAAGTTGGTACTGACTCATGGTGACCCTGTGTACAACAGAAGAAAACACTGTCTGATCTTGCGCCATTCTCACAATCATTGCTATTCTTGAACACATTGTTGCAGCCACTGTATCTATCCATCTTGTTGTGGGTATTCCTCTTTTTTGCTGACACTCTACCAAGCATGATGACCTTCTCCACGGACTGGTCCCTGCTGAAAACATGTCTGTCATGGATTGAATTGTGTACCCTCAAAATATGTGTATCAATTGGGCTAGGATATGATTCCCAGCATTTTGTGATTGTCCACCATTTTGTCATCTGATGTGATTTTCCCATGTGTTGTAAATCCCATCACTATGATGTTAACGAGATGGATTAGTGACAGTTATGTTGATAAGATCTACAAGATTAGATTGTGTTTTGAGATGCAAAAGAAAGAAGTGAGCAGAGAGACATGGGGGAACTTATATGACTAAGAAGGCAGCGCCAGGAGCAGAACGTGTCCTTTGGACCAGAGGTTCCTGCCCTAAGAAGCCCCTCAACAGGGGAAGGATGATGATGAGGACCTTCCTCCAGAGCTAACAGAGAAAGAAAGCCTTCCGCTGGATCTGACACCCTGTATTTGGACTTGTAGCCTACTAGACTATGAGAGAATAAATTTCTCTTTGTTAAAGCCATCCACTTGCGGTAAAAAACCCAACCCAGTGCCCTCAAACTTGTGGTATTTCTGTTATAACAGCACTGGATAACTAAGACAATGTCCAAAGTATGTGAGATGAAGTCTCACCATCTTCGCTTCTAACGAGCATTCTAGCTGTACTCCTTCCAAGACAGATTTGTTTGTTCTTTCGGCAGTCCATGGTATATTAAGTATTCTTCACCAACACCGTAATTCAAAGGTATCAATTCTCTGGTCTTCCTTATTCATTGTCCAGCTTGCCTTAAATAGATTTATTTTTTCTATATATCTTTATCTATCTATACCTATATTTACATGTACACATACATAAACAAACACACACAAACACATTCAGGATTCCTTTCTATGTGTGTGTAGAAATTACTAAATATAAGTAAGAAGGCATTCAATTATGCTGTAAAACAACGCCCTAGACATCATTATTAATCACTCTTTAACACTCATTCATTTAAATATTTGTGTATTGTATACATGTATGTGTGTGCGCGTGTATTAATAAGTAAGCATGCTAGACACAAACAAATCACTTAGAATCATGGCTATGGCCAAAGAATGACTTCTGTATTTTGGTAGCACATTCCCCAAAGACTCTATTATTAGTTCCACTGGGATCAATTTAAAACTCTACACCCTTGTTTTCATGGATTGAATAAAGCAATGTATCATCGTTTAAGTGTAATACTCAAAAATTGGAACCCAGAGGGGAAATATAGGAAGATGGGGTAAACAAAAAACAGCCACCTCCCCAACCAATACTCTTCTTACAAAATTTTAGAAACAATTCCTAACTTCTAATTTATTTATGATGGTTAAGATATTAAAAAACTGCAGTCATGAATTCAATTTATATTCTTTACATTTTTTCTCTTAGGAGAACACTCAATATTTGTATCAGGAGAGACATTCTACTATAGTAAACCTAAAGAAAAGAAATGAGATAATATTCATTAAGCACTTATTATATATAAGTTACTCTTTTAACTGCTTTATATACATCACAACAATACTATGAATTTAGTTATTATTCATATTTTACAGAGGGAGAAACTGAGGTTCCAATGTTATTTGTATAGCTTTCTACCCGGCCCCAAATATTGCAATATTTTCTTGAGCATAACTGGCCTATCCATTTCTTTACACAGTCATTGTCACATGCAATGTATATCCATCCACCCTTTAACATACTTTAAAATCATTTAATGACTGTTTAATATATGTTAGAATGCACTTTACTTTAAACTTCACGTGGCTGCTTCCTTTGCATCTTCTTCACAGAAATATTACCCCTTCATCATTCTCTGTCCCACTTAATTTTGTTCAAAGAACTTACAATTTTCTGGAGTTATCGTGTATATAATATTATACATTCTTTCATTTATGTGTTTATTGTGTATCTCTCACAATAGATGGAAATACCCTGACAACAGGGACTGTGTGTAATTTACTGCTGCGTGTCCAGTGACTAAAACTATGCTTGGAACAAAGTACATATAATTAAATACTTGGTGACTGACATATGAATAAAATAATGTGTGAATGAGTCTTAGGAACAGTGATAAACGAAGTTAGACTGTCTTTAACTATGTAATGGTGCTTTGCTACCAGCTGGTAGACAGCAATTCTCAGGAGCTCAAATTGCATAAACCCAGAAAGTTGGAAATTAAAGGTCACCATCTGGAATGAGATCCACACATACTTAGTTCCAAAACACTGGTTTATAGGGAATTATTACATTCCGAAGCTTTCCACTAATTCTCAAAATTGTTTTTCTTGTTTACCAAAAATTAAAATTCATCATTGGAGACTAATAAAAGGTCAATAGCTCTATCTTAATTCAAGATTATTTCAAATCCATTATCTTCCTTTGGCTATAAGCAAAAAATTATGTACAAATGTAATGTGAAACCAACTTATTAAATGATATGAAAATGAAATAAAGCAAAGAGTCTCTCTAGATTAATTGTTCAGCACTTAATATGAGCATACAAATAAGCACAGTTAAATTATTAGATGAAACAGAAGATGCAAGGCTTATATTACCTAATAATATGGCAAGTGCAACAAAATTCACAGCTACTTCATTTAATTATGCAAATATCTTACGTTATATTTATATAGTGCTATAAAAAATACTCATCACAATAAATGAATAATGGTATGATAAAAATGGTGAGTCGGGAGTCAACTCAACAGCAACAGGTTTGGTTTGTTTTTTATACTATTATTAAAGTGTCATAATGTCTATTATTTCAAATAATAACACGTGTCTTTTACATTTGTTTGCCAACCGTGCCTCCCTCCATGATGTATTTTCATAAGCATGCTATGTTAATTTTTTTTTACGTGTAAAAAAATTGGCCTAGAAGCACTTAGTAAAATACCTCAAGGTGGGGAGGGCATGGTTAGCAAACAAATGTAGAAGGTGCACTTTATTTGCAGAAAAATACGGTAATTCTCATACAAACATTGCAGGGTTGACATGGCTGATGTAATCAGATTATACCATTTTATTATAAAAAATCTGTTTCAGATATATAAAATTATTTTAGTAACTCATTCTATGACAAGTGTTAGTTGAATTCTTATCAGGTGCCAAGCAGTGGGCAAAACAGACATGTTTTTTCTTACCATAGAACTTAAGGCTACAAGGGAAATACACTAATCAATGACACAAACATACGAAACTGTTTTTAAAAACATGACTGAAAAATAGACCAGGACTAAAGAACACGTAACTGGGGGAAACTGATCTTGTCTCAGATTTGAGAAAAGCCTTTCTCGAGGAAGTGATTTAAATATGAAGAATGAGTAGAAATTAACAGGGAAGGACAGGGTGAAATGAACATGAATTACAGGAAGAGGAACCAGCAGGTACAAATACCCTAATATGGGAGAGACCTGGCACTAGAAATTAACCTCTTCACTAATCCATTTTTTTCATTGTACCATGCAAAAATTATCCAAAGTCCCGAATTAATCTGAAAACTGCTGCAAGATATTTTGTGGAATATTGGATGGAGAACAGGCTTTAGAATCATATAGCTATGGACTGGAGTCAAGCTTTACTATTTATTTTTACACCTTAGGAAAGTTAATCAAATTCTCTCAGTCCTATTATTGAGTCATTGCAGGGATTGAATATAAAGTGTAAAACATAGAAAACATAATAAGTGCTCAATATATGTAAGATCTCCCACGTACTATGTTTGTACATAGTTACAGTAAGAGCTAATGTTTACCGAGCAGTGGTCTGGCACCTCGTGTACCATTCAATCCTAAATGCATCCCCGTGTTAAGGACATAATTATTCTCATTTTACTAATATCGAAACCAAGTTAAACAGCTTGCCTAAAATCACAGAGCTAGCAAATGCCTGAAATAAAATCTGGTTGTCTCCAAAACAAGTCAGGTTTTGCTTCAAAATAACACTGTCTCCAAGGTTCAGCAAAGATGGAAATCAACTAACTTTAGGGATATTGGGTCAATATAAAATGTCTTTAGGTCTATTTTATAGTCCTAGACTTAGCTATGAAAATATTTGAAGTGATAGGTGTTGTTAACCTCAAATATTGAAAATTATATATAAATGTGTGTATGTATATATATACACATATACATATGTATATGCAACATAAACAACCACTTTTTTGTCAGTTTGTTTTACTTGTTGGCTTGCTTATTGCTCTGGTGCCAAAAGCTATGCCACCAGTATTTCAAATAACAGCAAGTTTCAGTGGCGTTTCCTGGTTTAGACAAACCAGGAAGGAGGACCTGGCTATGTACTTCTAAAAAAAATCAGCCAATGAAATGAATAGCAGCAAAACACTGTCGGAATATAGTGCCAGAAGATGATCTCCTCAGTTTGAAAGGCACTCAAAACATGGCTAGCAAAGAACTGCCTCCTCAAAGTAGAGTCTATCTGAATGACATGGTTGGAGTCAAGCTTTTAGGACCATCATTTGCTGATGTTGCATGACTCAAAATGGGAAGGAACAGCTGCAAACATCCATTAATAATCACAAGGTAGAAAGTACAAAGTATGAATCTAGGAAAATTGGAAGTTTTCAAAAATGAAATGGAACACATAAAGTCCAATATTCTAGGCATTAGTAAGCTGAAATGGACTGGTATTGGCCATATTGAATCAGACAACTATATGTTCTATTATGCCTTTGAACAATTTATAGTACAGATATTGTCATGAATCATCCTGGGCCATTCAAATGGAGCAACGGCCAGAGATGTCAGTGTCCCAGATTTCTGATGCAGTGGAGGTGCAAAATGAGCCCTGGACTTATCATGCTTAGCTTATTATTTTACCAACTTCTGCAGTTTGAAATTGATCAAATATGCAATGAAGATGCATTAACAATTACTGGTGTGTAGAATGTGAAAATTGCAAACAAAGAAGAAGGATCAGTAGTTAGAAAATGTGACCTTGGTGACAGAAATGATGCCTAAGATGGCATGATAGAATTTTACAAGACCAACAACTTCTTCATTACAAATACATTTTTTCAACAACATAGATGGCAACTACACATGTGGACCTCACCAGATGGAGTACACAGGAATCAAATTGACTACATCTGTGGGAAGAGACGAGGAGAAGCTCGATATCATCAGTCAGAACAAGGCCAGAGGCCGACTGCAGAACAGATCATTGCATGTTCATTTGCAAGTTCAAGTTGCAGCTGAAGAAAATTAAAACATGCCCATGAAAGCCAAAGTATATCCCATGTGAATTTATAGACCATCCCAAGAATAGATTTGATACACTGAAGAGTAATGACCAAAGAGCAGACGAGTTATGGAATGACATCAGGACATGATACATTAAAAAGACGGGAAAGAAAGAAAAGATCAAAATAGATGTCAGAAGAGACTCTGAGACTTGCTCTTGAACATACAGTAACTAAAGCTAACAAAAAAAAAAAAATGCTGATGTAAAAGACCTGAACAGAAGATTTCAAAGGGCAGCTGGAGAAGACTAAGTCTTACAATGAAATGTGCAAAGACCTGGAGTTAGAAAATCAAAAGGGAAGAGTATGCTCTGAGTTTCTCAAGCTGAAAGAACAGAAGAAAAATTCAAGCCTCAAGTTATATTATTGAAGGATTCTGTGGGTCATATATTGAATGATGCAGGAAGCATTGAGGGACGAGAAAGGTCATCCAACAGAATGAGAAATAAACAATGTCATTGATTCCACACATAAGTAAAGTTATGCTGAAATTTGTTGCAGCAGTACATAAACGGTGAACTGTCAGAAATTCAAGTCATATTCAGAAGAGGACTTGGAACAAGGGATATCATTGTTGATGTCTAATGGATTCTGGCTGAAAGCAGAGAATACCAGAAAGATATTTAATGTGTTTTATTCACTATGCAAAGCCATTCCACAGTGTGGATCGAAACATATTATGGATAACATTTCAAAGAATGGGAATTCCAGACCACTTAATTGTACTCATGAGGAACCTGTACATAGACCAGGAGGCAGTGGTTCCAATAAATCAAAGGGATACTGCAGGGCTAAAAATCAGGAAAGGTGTACATCACAGTTGTATCCGTTCACTATACTTGTTCATTTTGTATGCGGAGCAAATAATCCAAGATGCTAGATTATATAAAGAAGAACACAGCATCAGGATAGGAGGGAGATTCGTTAACAACCTGCAATATGCAGATGACACACCCTTGCTCTCTGAAAGTGAAGAGGACTTGAGGCACTTTTTGATGAAGATCGAGGACTAAAACCTTCAGTATGGATTATACCTCAACATAAAGGAAACAAAAATTCTCACAGCCTGACCAATAAGCAACATCATGATAAAGGGAAAATATTGAAGTTGTCAAGAATTTCATTTTACTTGGATCCACAATCAATGCCCATGGAAGCAGCAGCCAAGAAATCAAATGACATGTTGCATTGAGCAAATCTGCTGCAAAAGACCTCCTCAAAGTGTTAAAAAGGAAAGATGTCACTTTGAGGACTAAGGTATGCTTGACCCAAGCCATGGTATTTTCAAATCACCTAATATGTGTGTGAAAGCTGGACAATGAATAAGGAAGACCGAAGAATTGTCGCCTTCGAATTATGGTGTTGGTGAAAAATACTGTGTGCAACATGAACTGCCAGAGAATGAATAAATCTTCTTCCCACATACTTTGGACATGTTATCAGGAGGGTCCAGTCCCTGGAGGAGGACATCATGTTTGAAAAAGTAGAGGGTCAGTGAAAAAGAGGAAGACTCTCAACAAGATAGATTGACACAGTGGTTTGCAACAATGGGTTCAAACGTAACAAATATTGGGAGACTGGGTGCAGGAACGGACAGTTTTCGTTCTGTTGTACATAAGATAGCCATGAGTCAGAACCAACTTGATGGTACCTAACAACAACAACATTCAACATAAAAAGAATTCCTCTACTTTTATTCAGTATTAAAAATAAATCCCGATATTATATTTCCTTCACTTAAGATATTAGGTTCATTAATTTTAATAATATGTTTGTCAGATTAAAATTGGTAAATGATCATTAAAAATATTAGACTTTATTACTTTTTTCCAATTGCTTACTCAGTTGTGGAAACCCTGGTGCTGTAGTGGTTAAGTGCAGTTTGGCAGTTAGAATCTACCAGGAGTTCCTTGGAAACCCTTTGGGGCAGTTCTACTGTGCCCTGTAGGGTTGCTATGAGTCAGAATTGGCTTGATGGCATAGAGTTTGGGTTTTTTTTTTTTTTTTTATACAGTCTTACCCTGTACGTGTTCAAATGAAAGTCCTAAAAACCACACTTAAAAAGGAACATATGTATTTCATCTCCTAAATACGAACTACTATAAGTAATAATCAAAAAGTATCTCATCCAGGTATAGCTAATTCACCTGAAAGCAGAAAAATATGAGCTAAACTTACTTATTATCTACAAAAAACTTTCAGGCATCATAGTGAGTGGCAAAGCAAACATAAATCATTGAAATAATATTGTTAAAAACGCAACCACAACAATTTGATCTTTCTGGTTGTCATAGAATAAAAAACATACATACCAGTTTGAATAGACTATAAAATAAAATATACCTAAATATCCTATTATGGGTTGATAAACATATAGTTTATCACAGTACTTCTGTAACAATATATTAATCATTCAGCAGAATGTTCAGAAGATAGAAAGGGTCCTCGTGATATTTTTTCTGTCTTAAGATAAGCATCCAGTTCTACTCCTTGAGCTTGGGATTCAATTCTTTCCCATTCCAGTCTGCAAGAGATACCATTTTTTATGTCTTCCCTTCCATCCACAGACTTTGATTATAATTTTGTATCACCCTCTCAATTCCATGCATAATCTGCATTACAATATTTTTTATATCATTTTGAGTGTTTCACTGGGCATGTCTCTTATGGGCAACATTGTTAGTTTGCAGAATGTATACCAGTATCCTACACATTGAGGGTATCCAAAGTTATCTACTTATAATCATTTCAATAGGCACTAAAAACAATTCTAATGCTTCAAGTTTCGTTACCAACACAATTATCATTTTGCACCATACTTCTCACACACTTCTGAATTTTCTGTAGAATAGGGAGTTATTATGATTTATTCTCAACAAAGAAACAAATTAATCAACAAAGTGGATGCTGTTCTATATTAAGATACAGGCATGGCTACTGTAACAAAGACCAAATAACATTGGCTGAAAGAGCATTGCAGTATTTGTTTCATGGGACACTTGTATGCCACCAGTACTGGGAGCCAGTTGGCCTAATTCTATTTATCCAGTTTTCCATACAAATAGCATTTTCTTAGTATTCTCTCAAGTGGAAAATGGTATGAAGAACTGACTTAAACAAGATAGAGTTTTATTTATCTCTTAAATATGCTAAGCATGATCAGTCCAGGGCTCATACTGCAGCTTCACTGCATCAGGGATCTGGGACACTGACATCTCTAGGTGTTGCCCCATTTGAATGGTCCTAGATGGTTCATGACTATAATGTACTAAATATTGTTCCAAGGCTCATCTCTTTCCTTTAAAAGCTGAACTAATTACTTCCAGCTACGTCCTATTAGACAGAACGTGGTCAATGACCATAACTAACTTCAAAGGAGTCTGGGAAATGTGGTCGTTTTTTGGTTGTACTTCTCAGCTTCAATGAAAGGGTTTATATTTTAATGGTTCACTCATTCAACAAATGTTATTGAGTGACCTCTAGGTGTCAGAACTTTTCTAAATACATACACATCATAGAGATATGACAGTAAACAAAATAAAAATCCTTGCCCATGTGGTCACATTTGAATAGGGGAAAACAGACAGTAACTAACAAACACAAATATTCATAAATTATTGTGTATTTTGAAACATCATAAATATTATGAAAAAATAGAGGAAGTAAAGTGATTGGTGGTGGTAAATGTTTAAAACCCAGCTCTGAAGAAAAAAATTCTCTAATTTGTAGTGTTTTCCAATTTCCATGGAGTACTTCCACAGGAGCCCTGGTTGCACAATGGTTAAGCATTCAGCAGCTAACCAAAAGGTCCACAGTTCAAACCCAGCTCAAACTCATCAGCCCCTCTGTGGAAAAAAAGACCTGGTGATCTGCACCCATAAAGATTACAGCTTAGGAAACCCTATGGGGGCAGTTCTATTCTGTCCTATAAGGTCACTATGAGCTGAAATAAACTCAATGGCATACAACAAGAACCAACACTTCCACCATGGTCAATTTTAAGCTACCAAAGCTATGTCAACCAACCCCCCAAATTTCTTTCTTTCTTTCTTTTTATTTTCCTTTTCATTTTTTAATTGAACTTTAGATGAAGATTTGTAGAACAAACTAGTTTCTCATCAGACAGTACACACATGGCTGTATGCCTTTGGTTAACAAGCCCATGACATGTCAACACTCTCCCTTCTCAACCCTGGGTTCCCTATTACCAGCCATCCTATTCCCTCCTACCTTCCAGTCCCTGCCGCAGGGCTGGTGCACCCCTTTAGTCTTTTTCTGTTGCATGGGCCTGTTTAATCTTTGGCTGAAGGGTGAACCTGAGGAGTGACATCATTACTGAGCTGAAAGGTATTCGAGGGCCATAGTCTCAGGGTTTCTCCAGTCTCTGTTAGGCCAGCAAGTCTAGTCTTTCTTTTTGAGTTAGAATTTTGTTCTACATTTTTCTCCAGCTGTGTCTGGGACCCTCTGTTATGATCCTTGTCAGAGCAGTCAGTGGTGGTAGCTGGGCACCCTCTACTTGTACTGGACTCAGTCTGGTGGAGGCCGTGGTACATGTGATCCACTAGTCTTTCGGACTAATCTTTCCCTTATGTCTTTAGTTTTCTTCATTCTTCCTTGCTCCCAAAGGGATGAGACCAGTGCAGTATCCTAGATGGCCGCTCACAGGCTTTTAAGACCCCAGACACTACTCACCGAAGTAGAATGTAGAACATATTCTTTATAAGCTCCGTATGCCAATTGAGCTAGACGTTCCCTGAGACCGTGGTCCCCACAGCCCTCAGCACAGCAATTTGGTCCCTCAGAGAGTTTGGATGTGTTTATGGATGTGTCTTGCCTTGTACAGCTTGTGCTAGTTTTCCCAGTATTGTGTACTGTCTTACCATTCACCAAAGTTACGGCTTATCTATTGTCTATCAAGTGTTTTTCCATCCCCACCCCTCCCCTCCCTCATAACCATCAAAAATTGTTTCTTTTCGTGTGTAAACCTTTTTGTGATTTTTTAAAAGTAGTCGTCTTATACAGTATTTGTCCTTTTGTGACTGACTTATTTCACTCAACATAATGTCCTCCAGATGAATCCATGCTATGAGATGCTTCACAGATTCATCGTTGTTCTTTAGCATTGCATAATACTCCATTGTGCGTATGTACTACAGTGTATTTATCCATTCATCTGTTGATGGGCATCTAGGTTATTTCCATCTTTTTGCTATTGTGAACAATGCTGCAATGAACTTGGTTGTATCTATTTGTGTGACAACTCTTATTTCTCTAGGATATATGCCAGGAGTGAGATTCCTGGATCAAATAGTACTTCTGTTTCTAGCTTTCTAAGGAAGTGCCATATCATTTTCCAAAAAGGTTGTATCATTTTGAATTTCCACCAGCAGTGCGTAAGCGTTCTGATCTCCCTGCATCCTCTCCAACATTTGTTATTTTCTGTTTTATTGTTTCATGCCAGTAACGCTGGGGTGAGATGGTATCTCATTGTGGTTTTGATTTGCATTTCTCTCATGGCTAGAGATTGTGAGCATTTCCTCTTGTGTCTGTTGGCCACTTGAATGTCTTCTTTGGTGAAGTGTCTGTTCATTTTCTTTGCCCATTTTTTAATTGGATTATTTGTCTTTTTGTTGTAGAGGTGTTGGATTTTCTTATAGATTTTAGAGGTTAGAACTTTGTCTGATTTGTAATAGCCAAATTTTTTTTTCCTAGTCTGTAAATTCTCTTTTTACTCTTTTGGTGGAGTTTTTTGATGAGCATAAGTGTTTAATTTTTAGAAGATCCCAGTTATCTAGCTTATCCTCTGGAGCTTGTGTGTTGTTGGTTGTGTCAAAATTTCTAAGACATTAACAATCAGTTATCAAAAGTCTGTACAAATTGGCTCCAGCATACTCTTGAAATCCCGGGAAGATATAGTTTGGAATTTTAATAAGGCGATTAGAAAAACATACATTACAAAATGACATTTAATCTCCCTGGATCTGTGAGAGAAGAATGTCCTAGAAAAGGAAATAGCCATTAGAAAGAATAAAGGATGTGGCATTTTTGAGAAATGGCAAACAGTCCAGCAGGGCTAGAACCAAGTAAGTAACGGGCAATGAAATAGGAAATGAAGTTAAAGAGGAAATTGAGTCCAGATCATATGTTGTCGTTGTTAGGTGCCATCAAGTCAGTGCCTACTCATAATGATGTTATGTATAACAGAACAAAAAATTGTCCAGTCCTGCGTCCTCCTCATGATCGTTGTTATCCTTGAGCCCATTGTTGTAGCCACTGTGTCAATCCATCTCATTGAAGGTCTTCCTCTTTTTCACTGACCCTCTACTTTACCAAGCATGATGTCTTTCTCCAAGGACTGTTTCCTTCTGATAACACTTCCAGCATATGTGAAACAAAATCTCACCATCATTGCTTATAAGGCCCATTTTAGCCGTACTGCTTCCAAGACAGATTTGTTTGCTCTTTTAGCAGTCCATGGTATACTCAAAGGCATCAATTCTTTGGTCTTCCTTATTCATTGCCCAACCTTCCCGTGCATTGAGGCAATTGAAAACACCATGGTTGGGTCAGGTGTACCTTAGTCCTTAAAGTGAGGTCTTTGCTTTTTAACACTTTAAAGAGATTTCTTGCAGCAGGTGGGCTCAGTGCAATGTGTCATTTGATTTCTCGACTGCTACTTCCATGAGTGTTGATTGTGGATCTATGTAAAACGAAACCCTTGACAACTTCAATCTTTTCTCCATTTATCGTGATATTGCTTATTGGTCCAGTTGTGAGGGTTTTTGTTTTCTTTAAGTTGAGGTGTAATCCACACAAATGTTGTGGTCTTTGATCTTCATCAGGTAAGTGCTTCAAGTCCTCTTCACTTTCAGCAAGCAAAGTTGTGTCATCTGCATAACACGTTGTTAATGAGCCTTGCTCCTATCCTGATACCCCGTTCTTCATACAGTCCAATTTCTCTGGTTATTTGCTCAGCATATGATTAAATAGGTATGGTGAAAAGATACAACCTTGATGCACAGTTTTTCTGACTTCGGATCACACGATATGCCCCTGTTCTTTTGGAACAACTACCTTTTGATCTATGTACACGTTCCACAGGACCACAATTAAGTGTTCTGGAATTCCCATTCTTTCAATGTTATCCATAATTTGTTATGATCCACACAGCTGAATGCCTTTGTTTAGTCAATAAAACACAGGTAGACATCTTTCTGGCATTCTTTGCTTTCAGCCAGAATCCATCTGAACTCAGCAACGATATCTTTCCTTCCATGTCCTCTTCTGAATCCGGCTTGAATTTCTGGCAATTCCTTGTAAATATACTGCAGCAACCACTTTTGAATGATCTTGAGCAAAATTAACGCTGTTGCCACTAAGTTAATTCCAACTCATAGCGACCCTATAGGAAAGAGTAGAACTGCTCCAAAGCATTTCCAAGGAATAGCCGGTGGATTCAAACTGCCAACCTTTTGTTTATCGGACAAGCTCTTAACCACTGCACTACCAGGGCTCCTCAGCAAAATTAGAGCCTTGTTTTCCCTTGAAAGGGCTTTTTAATGTTAGTGAAATGAGTAGCCAGCCACCAAGCAGCTTCGGGAAGAGAGTGTCATGGTCTTATTATATTTAAAATAATCACTCTGGCAGATACATTTAAAATAGACCATTGAGAGCATATGGAAACAGAAAGCTCAGTTAGTCAGCTATTGTGATTATTCATTCAATAGAAAGAAGTGGCCCAGGACAGTGATGGATCAGTTTCTATGGAGAAGAGTGATTAGACTCTGCATTTTAAGGTACAGTCAATAGAATTTCTTAACACAGAGTATAAAAAAAAAGGCAAAATCACTGATGACTCTAAGGTTTTTTTATCCAAGCAACTGGAAGGAAGGATATAGCTCTTTATGGTTTAGGGATCTAGAAACAAAAAAGTACTTTTTTTTCCTCTCTACCTACCCCTCCCACAATATATTATGGTAAAATATAGACAGGATCACCACAAGAAAAACCTCCATGTAAAGAAAGGAAGAATGAAAAACATACAGTGGTTACTTTCATCCATATCAATTATTTTCTGCTGGAAGAGTTGCAAAACTCTCTGCATAGGAGTGGAAACCATTCTTGGGTTAACACATCTAACAGCCTCTGGTTTTACTTTCTGTCCATCACCCCTCTTACCCTGG
The DNA here is from genome assembly GCF_030014295.1 of Loxodonta africana. NCBI lineage: Eukaryota > Metazoa > Chordata > Mammalia > Proboscidea > Elephantidae > Loxodonta > Loxodonta africana. The sequence goes on along the minus strand of NC_087346.1, from coordinate 60,440,243 downwards.
CATTGCCCTCTGGGAGTTTCTTCCTCATTTATAATTCTCTATGTGCATATATGAATTGAAAAATATGTCCTCCTTGAGGGTTTAAAATATTTCACAACCGAATTCATTTTGGTCTCTGGGACCTGCAGAGAGATTTTATGTTTCAAAGAAGGATAGGTTTTTGCAGGGTAGGCTTGTGATTTCCTTAGCACTATAATTTCTTGAAAACTAGCAGACTGTCTATTTACTTCCGTATGGTAGCAGAAATGAGGAGGCACAGACAAGGATGTATTCTAGACTTCATTTTTAATTCTGGAAAGTTCTATCCTACTTTGTGCTCTGTCCAATCCTTACTCCTCCATTCCTTCAGGTAGGCTACTTTGCAGTTAAAGTTGCTTTCCATTTCCTGTCAAAGAACTCTTTATGTTATTTGTTTACATTCTTGGGGCCACAATCTTAATCTGCTTCCAAGGTTGCCTCTTCAGAGACACCTCTTATAATCACTTCATTTTTGTGTGCAAAGGAGGTTGGGTTTTTCTACCCTGCCAGGGTTCAAATTCCCAAAATTTTAGTCAAAATTCATTGCTGTATTCTCTGTTGCTTCAACTTTGGAACTGTCTATCTCTCCCCTCATGTTCTTTCTAATAGGACCTTGCTACATTATGTTAAGAAAGAACAACACTTACTGATATTCTTGATTTTTTCTCATTGGATCCCTCAAGCAACATGTTCTTTTGGCCGGTGTTCTGACTTTTGATATTTTCACCATCACAGAAATTTCTAAGGGAAGAGTTGTAACAAATGTTATGTTTTTGCACAAAAAGTATAAGTGACTTTCTGGACTGCAATATATGTGTTCTTTGAGACCACTAAACTTATGATGCACATTTGAGACTTGTATCAGCAGCCCTCGTCTGTAAGGAAATTCTATATAACTTGGACTCTGCGTAAGAGTGGCTTTCAAAATTTATGTGTTTATTTATTTCCCATATACTAACACTAGTGATAGCATTCCAGAGACAGGGAACCAGGCTTCTATCTAATTATTCTTTCATTCCATAGGTATTGTCTTTGTTTATACATCTAGCTAGATTATTTAGTGGTTCTGTGCTTCAATCAGCTAGAAAGGGAAATATAAAAGTAAAGTGCGCACCCATTTCCTTCAGAAGTACAACCGAAAAGTTGCAAACATCATTTCACTTCAAATTCCACTGGCCAGAACTTAATCATATGGCTGCTCAAAGCAATCAAATGCAGGCTAGAAATTATAGTCTTTATTTTTGACAGACATGTCCAGCTAAAATTCTAAGGCTGTATTGCCAAAAAAAAAAAAATTTAAAAAGCAAATAAAAAGAACAGATATTGAGTCATACCTAAGAATCTATCCTCAAGACTCTGTGCCATTTTTTTTCTGGGTACTAGGGAGGTGAATCTAAATTTCAAATATAGTGTATGTTAAAAAAAGAAGAATCCGTTGTAATTTTGGATTTAAGATTTAGGCCAAACGGTCCCATTGGTTGTTTTCAAAGTTTCATTTCCCTTACATACATACTATGTAGCATTTTCAATGTTATGTAATTATTCTAAGTTTCATTTTCTTTATCTGGAAAATGAAAGTAATATTTATTCTGCCCTCATTGGCTTGTAGGAAGATTAAATAAGATAAACATCTTATTTAATCTTCCTAAATCTTATTTAACCTGTATACTTTGAGCATGAGCAAGGTTTGAGTCATTTACACGCATTAGTCATTTAATTCCGTCAACAATCCTGTGAATGAGACTCTGCTGTTATTCTTTTCTCACAAACAAATTAAGTGAATCACAAATCCCAGCTTCACCTAAGGTTCCAGAGCTTGAACTTCCATACATTCTGGCTTTAGAAACTTCCACTCTAATCCCGGGCAATATGTAAAGGATTTAGTGCAAATCCTGCATGTAATGCGTGCTCAATTGTTATTGCTCTTTGTGGGAAGCAGAATAATCACTCTCATGCCCCCTCCACCCAAGATGCCCACATTGTAATTCTTGGAGCCTGTAAATACATTAGGGTACATAGCAACAAGGAATTAAGATTGCAGATGGAATTAATGTTGCTAATCAACTGACCAGGGAGCCCTGGTGTGCAGTGGTTAGGCACTAGGCTGCTAACTTAAAGGTTGGTGGTTCAAACCCCCCAGCCACTCCACAGAAGAAAAGACCTGGTGATCTGCTCCTGTAAAGATTTCAGCCTAGGAAACCCTATGGGGCAGTTCTGCTCTGTCCTGTAAGATCACTATGGGTTGGATCAACTTGACAGCACACAACAATAATCAACTGACCTTAAAATAAGATTAACCTGGAATATTACGGTAGTCCTGGTGTAATTACAAAGATTCTTTAAACATGGAAGAAGGAGGCAGAAAACACACAGTCAAAGTAATGACATGTGAGAAAACACTCAGCCTGCCATTGCTGGCATTGAAGACCGAACGAGCAATGAGCTAAGGTATGCAGGAAGCCCCTTAAAAAAAAAAAAAAAAACTATTGCCGCCGAGTCGATTCCGACTCATAGTGACCCTATAGGACAGGGTAGAACTGACCCATAGAGTTTCAGGGAGTGCCTGGTGGATTTGAACTGCCAACCTTTTGGTTAGCAGACATAGCTCTTAACCACTATGCCACCAGGGTTTTCAGGAAGCCTCTAGAAGATGAAAAAGACAAGTAAACAGATTCTTCCCTAAAGATTCTGAAAAGGAAAGCATCTTGCAATATTTGCTCCTTCATGACTTCAATAGTAACTAATTTTACCAAGCATGACCCCCAGTCCTTTAATTCTCTATACAATGAAACAATACTCTGATACTTTTTATAAAATTAATTTTTATTATTTTTCTGTGCAAGTCGTAGATTTTCTGGGTAGATAATCAAATTATCTTCAAGTAATGATAATTTTTCCAATGTCTACTTTTGTTTTACTGCATTGGTTACAGTCTTAGTCATCTAGTGCTGCCATAACAGAAATACCACAAACAGATGACTTTAACAAAGAGAAATTTATTTTCTCACAGTCTAGCAGGCTAAAAGTCCACATTCAGGGAGTCAGCTCCAGGAGAAGGCTTTCTCTCTCTGTGGCTCTAGAGGAAGGTCCTTCTCATTAATATTTCCCTGGACTAGGAGCTTCTCTGTGCAGGAACCCTGGGTCCAAAGCACACACCCTGTACCTGGCACTGCTTTCTTGGTGGTATGAGGCCCCCCACTCCCTGCTTGCTTCCCTTCCCTTTATCTCTTGTAAGATAAAAGGCGGTGCAGCCTATACCCGTTTACACTGGATCAGGGATGTGACCTGAGCAAGGGTGTCATATCCTACCCTAAACCTCTTTAACATAATCTAATCTTGCCTCATTAACCACAGGCAGAGATTAGAATTTACAATACATAGGAAACTTATATCAATCACAAAATGGAGGACAACCACACAATACTGGGAATCATGGCCTAACCAAGCTGACACATACTTTGGGGGGACACAATTCAATCCATGACAGTTTATGTTCCACAGATTTTTTTCTCTTTTTTTTACTGTGCTTTAGATAAAAGTTTACAGAGCAAATTATTTTCCTTTCAATAATTTATATACAAAGTGTTCCATGACATTGATTGCAAGCCCAGCAGTGTGTCAGCACTTTTCCCATTTCCACCTTGAATTCACTATTCCCATTCATCAGGTTTTCCTGACCCTTCCTGGCTTCTCATCTTTGCTTTTGGGAAAATCTTGCCTGTTTGGTCTTGCATAGTTGATTGTTCTAAGGATTTTCCTCATGGGTATTATTGTTTATTTTAATGGCCTGCCTATTATTTGGCTAAGAAGTGACCTCCAGGAGGGGCTTCAGATTCAAATTAGAAGGGTGACTAACAGTCATAGGCTTCGGGATTCCTGCAGTCTGTATCAGACCAGTAAGTCTGGCCTTTTTTATGAATTTGGATTTTTTTCTACATTTTTTTCCCACTCTGTACGGGACCCTCTAGTGTGACCCTGGTCAGAGCTGTCAGTAGTGGTACTGGGCACCATCTAGTTCTTCTGGTCTTAGGCTACCGGAGGCTGTGGTTCTGGTGGGCCAATAGTTCTTTGGACTAATTTCTTCCTTAAGTCTTTGGTTTTCTTCACTCTCCTTTGCTCCAGAGGGGAAGAGACCAACAGTTGTATCAGACGGTTGCTCGCAAGCGTTTAAGACCCCAAACACTACTCACAAAATTAGAACGTTAACTTTCTGATCTGTGTTATGCCAGTTGACTCCTATATGCCCTCACATACCTATTCAACATACATATCTGCCTATGTATCCACTTGTAAATTACTGTTTATTATTACTGTTGTTGCAGAGTTGTATATGTTGTAGTATTTAGCATAAAATAGTTGCCTTTTATTCTTGCACAACTCTCAGTGTCTTTCTTTGCTTTGATCATGTTGTGCTGACTTTCCCCATATTGTGTATTGCCGTTCCCTACACCAAAGTTAACATTCGTCTACAATCTAGTTGTTGGTTTTCCCTTCCTGCCCCTTCTATTTCTGGTAACCATCAAAGAATGTTACTTTCTCTGAATAGATTTTTTTTTTTATTTTTTATACTAGTAGTCTCATACAATGTTTGTCCTTTTGTAATTGACTTATTTCACTCAGCATAATGTTCTCCAGATTCATCTGTGTTGTGAGATGTTTCGTGGATTCATCATTATTCTTTACCGTTGTGTAGTATTCCATTGTATGTATGTACTACAGTTTTTTTAAATAATTTTTATTGTGCTTTAAGTGAAAGTTTACAAATCAAGCCAGTCTTTCACACAAAAACCCATTTACACCTTGCTACACACTCCCAATTACTCTACCCCTAAAAAAAAAAAAAAAAAAAAATTTTTTTTTTTTTTTAATGAGACAGCCCGCTCTCTCCTTCCACTCTCTCTTTTTGTGTCCATTTCGCCAGCTTCTAACCCCCTCCACCCTCTCATCTCCCCTCCAGGCAGGAGATGCCAACATAGTCTCACGTGTCCACCTGGTCCAAGAAGCTCACTCCTCACCAGCATCCCTCTCCAACTCATTGTCCAGTCCAACCCATGTCTGAAGAGTTGGCTTCGGGAATGGTTCCTCTCCTGGGCCAACAGAAGGTCTGGGGGCCATGACCACCGCGGTCCTTCTAGACTCAGTCAGACCATTAAGTCTGGTCTTATGAGAATTTGAGGCCTGCATCCCACTGCTTTCCTGGTCCCTCAGGGGTTCTCTGTTGTGTTCCCTGTCAGGGCAGTCATCGGTTACTACAATTTTTTTTTTTTTTTATCCATTCTTCTATTGATGGGCATTTAGGATTTTTCCTTCGTTTTGCTATTGTGAATAATTACGCAATGAACATAGGTGTGCTTATGTCTCTTCTTGTCATGACTCATTTCTCTAGGGTACATACCTAGAAGTGGGATTGCTGGAACATATTTATTTCTGTTTCTAACTTTTTAAGGAAGTGCCATACCATTTTCCGTAGTGGTTGTACCATTTTATATTCCAATCAGTAATATATAAGAGTTTCAAACTTCAGTGTTTGTTGTTTTCTGATTTTTGGATCAGTATCTTTTTTTGCTGGGTGAGATGGTATCTCATTGTAGCTTTGATTTGCATCTCTCTAATGGCTAATGATCACGAGCCTCTCTTCATGTGTGTATTAGATGCCTGAATGTCTTCTTTAGTGAAGTGTCTGTTTATGCTATTTGCCCATTTTTTAAATGGATCGTTTGTCTTTTTTTTGTTGAGTTTTTGAAATTTTCTATAAATTTTAGACATTAAACCTTTGTCAGATATGTCATAGCCAAAATTGTTTTCCCAATCTGTAGATTCTCTTTGCTTTTTTGGACAAGTCTCTCGATGAGTATAAGTATTTAATATTAGGAGGTCCCAGTTATCTAGTTTATCTTCTGGTATTTGTGCATTTTTAGTTTGGTATACTCTTTACGCCGTTTATTAGGGCCCCTAGTGTTGTTTCTCTTTCCTTAATGATATTTATAATTTCAGGTAATATATTTAGGTGTTTGATCCATTTTGAGTTAGTATTTGTGTATCATGTTTGATATGGATCCTGTTAGATTTTTCTGATTTATATCCAGTTTTGCCAGCACCATTTGTTAACGAGACTTTCTCTTCCCCATTAAATGGACTTGGACCTTTTGTGGAAGATCATCTGCCATACGTGGACAAATTTACTTCTGCATTCTCAATTCTGCTCCTTTGGTCAATGTGTCTGTCATTGTACCAGTACCAGGATGTTTTGACTACCATGGCTGTATAGTAGTTTATGAGATTGGGGAGTACAATGGTTAAGGTTGTGTGTCAACTGGGCTGGGCCATGGTTCTCAGTGGCTTGGCAGTTATGATGTAGTTTGGCAGTTGTATGATGATGTGATCACTTCTATGATGAGATTTGATATTATGTGATCACCTCCATGATGGCATTTGCTATGAGTAGTCAAGAAATTGAAAAGGACTTTCCTTGAGGGCATAGCCATCATCAAATATAAGCAGACTTTCTGGCAAGGCTTCTGGGCTTTTGCTTGCTTTGGATCCTGCAGCTGGGTCCTGTCTGTCTGACATCCAGTTCTTGGGACTTGAGCTAGCAGCTTATCTGCCATCTTGACCACCATTTTGGGATTTGTCAATCTTCACAGCCTATGAGCAAGAGTGCTGCGGTCTGACCCACTGATCCTGGGTTTGCCAGCCCCTGTGGCTATGTGAATCATGAGAAGCCTCCAGCCTGACCCACAGACTGGGGAGGTTCCAGCCTCTAGAGCTTCGTGAGCCATTTCCTTGCTATAAATCTGTCTATGTATTTCCCTCACGTGTCTGTCACTTTATTGTACTATAGGGGCTTATGTGTTGCTGTGATGCTGGAAGCTATGCCACTGGTACTCAAATAACAGCAGGGTCATCCATGGCAGACAGGTGTCAGATGAGCTTTCAAACCAAGATTAGGAAGGAGCTAGTAGTCTACTTCTGAAAAAAAAAAAATTGCCATGAAAACCTTATGAATAACAGCAGAGTATTGTCTGATATAGTGCTGGAAGATAAGGCCCCCAGGTTGGAAGGTACTCAGAAGATGACTGGGGAAGAGCTGCCTCCTCAAAGTGGAGTCGACCTTAATGACATGGATGGAGTCAAGCTTTCAGGACTTTCACGTGCTGATGTGGCACGACTCAAAATGAGAACAAACAGCTGCGAATATCCATTAATAATAGGAGTGTGGAATGTAAGAAGTATGACTCTAGGAACATTGGAAGTTGTCAAAAATGAAATAGAACACACGAACATCGATATCCTAGGCATTAGTGAGCTGAAATGGACTAGTATTGGCCATTTTGAATCAAACAATCATGTAGTCTACTATGCCTGAGATGACAAATTGAAGAGGGATACCAATGCATTCATAATCAAAAAGAACCTTTCAAGAGGAAACTGTCCGTAGGCCAAGAGGCAGTCGTTCAAACAGAATAAGTGGAAAGTCAGGTAAGGTGTGTGTCAGAGTTGTATCTTTTAACCATACTTGTTCAATCTCTATGCTGAGCAAATAATCTGAGAAGCTGGACTATATGAAGAAGAACGGGGCATCAGGTTTGGAGGAAGACTCATTAACAACTTGTGTTATGCAGATGACAAAATCTTGCTTGCTGAAAGTGAAGAGGACTCAAAGCACTTACTGATGAACATCAAAGACCACAACCTTCAGTATGGATTATACCTAAAGACCACGACTTTCAGTATGGATTACACCTCAATACAAAGAAAACAAAAATCCTCACAGCTGGACCAATAAGCAACATCATGATAAATGGAGAAAAGATGGAAGTTGTCAAGGATTTCATTTACTTGGGTCCACAATCAACAACCACAGAAGCAACAGTCAAGAAATCAAACATCTCATTACATTGGGCAAATCTGCTGCAAAAGACCTCTTTAAAGTGTTGAAAAACAAAGATGTCACATTGAAGACTAAGGTGTGCCTGACTCAACCATGGTGTTTTCAATTGCCTCATGTGCATGGGAAAGCTGGACAATGAATAAGGAAGACCAAAGAAGAATTGATGCCTTTGAATTATGGTGTTGGTTAAGAATATTGACTATACCGTGGACTGCCAAAAGAAGGAACAAATTTATTTTCGAAGAAATACAGTCAGAATACTCCTTAGAAGCAAAGATGGAGAGACTATGTCTCACAAACTTTGGATGTTATCAGGAGGGACGAGTCACTGGAGAAGGACATGATGCTTGGGAAAGTAGAGGATCAGTGAAAAAGAGAAAGACCCTCAAAGAGGTGGATTGACACAGTGGCTGCAACAATGGGTTGAAGCATAACAAGGATCATGATAACGGTGCTGGACCAGGCAGTTTTTCGTTCTGTTGTACATAGCGTTTCTATGAGTCAAAACTGATTTGATGGCACCTAACAACACAAACAACACCAATATGTATTTTATACACTTTCCTGACTTTGCTTCTCTAGAGAACCCAGCCTAAGACAGCCTCCTACTTTGTTCTTCAATAATGCTTTACTTATCTGGAGCCTCTTTCAATATAAATTTGGTGATTACTTTTTCCATCTTATTAAAGACTGTTGAGATTTGGATCAGGATTGCATTGTATTTGTAGATCGCTTTGGGTGGTATTGGCATTTTCACAATGTTAAGTCTTCTTATCCAGGAGTAAGGTGTGTTTATCCACTTATATAGGTTCCTTTTTGTTTTCTTGAAGCAGTGTTTTGTAGTTTTTTGTATAACCGTTTTATGTCCTGATTAGATTTATTCCTCAATATTTTATCTTTTGGGGGTCTATTGTAAATGATATTTGTTTTCTTGATTTTCCTCTTGGAGTTTTCTTTGTTAGGGTAGAGGAATCTGATTTTTTTGTCTTGACCTTTTACCCTGCCACTTTGCTAAATGCTTCTGTTAGTTCTAGTATTTTTCTTGTGGAATCTCTGGGATTTTATATGTATAGGACCACAAAATCCACAATTAGGCATAATTTTATTTCTTCCTTATCAATTTGAATGCACTGTATTTTCCTTTCTTTCCTTATTGCTCTAGCTGGGACTTTCAGCAAAATATAGAGTAAGTGTGGTGATAAAGGGTGTCCTTGTCTGGTTCCCATTCTCACGGGGAGTGCTTTCAGTCTCTCTTCATTCAGAGTAATGGTGGCTATTGGTTTTGTACATATGCCATTAATTATGTTGAGGCATTTCCCTCTATACCTATTTTGCTGAGAATTTATATCAGCAATGGATGTTGGGATGCTTCTTCTACATGCATTGATAAGATCATGTGGTTCTTTTGTTTTATTTATGTGGTGGATTACTTTGATTGGTTTCTAATATTGAACCATCCCTGCACATCTAGTATGAACCCAACTTGGTCATGGTATATTATTTTTTTGATATGCTGTTGAATTCTATTGGCTAGAATTATGTTCATATGTTTTGCATTTATATTTATGAGGAATATTGGTCTATAATTTTCTAGTGATGTCTTTGCCTGGCTTTGGTATCAGGATTATGCTGGCTTCATAGAATGAATTCAGAAATATTTCTCACTTTTCTATGTTCTGGAATAGCTTGAGTAGTATTGGTGTCAACTCTTCTCTGAATGTTGTGTAGAATTCTCCAGTGAAGCTGCCTGGGTCAGCGCTTTTTTGGGGGGCGGGGGGAGGGACGGGAATGGTAGTTTTTTTTTTTTAATTATTACCTCTTCAGTTTCTTCTTTTGTTATGGGTCTGCAAAGATTTTCTACCTCAGTTTGTGCTAGTTTAGGCAAGTAGTGTGTTTCTAGAAATTTGTCTGTTTCTTCTAAGCTTACAAATTTCTTGAAGTGTAATTTTTCATTATATTCCATTATGATCCTTTTTATGTAGTTTGGTTCAGTCATAACGTTACCTATCTCATTTCTTATTTGGGTTATTTGTATCTTCTACTTTTGTCATTTAGGCCAATGGTTTGTTGGTTCTACTAATCCTTCTGAAGAAAAACTTCTAATCTTGTTCTTTTTATTATTTTTCTGTTTTCTATTTCATTTATTTCTACTCTAATTCTTATTATCTCCTTTCTTCTGGCAGCTGTGGGCTTCTTTTGATGCTTTTTTTCTATTTGTTCAAGTTGTAGGGTTGGGATATTGATTTTGGCCCTACTTTTTTGGTGTGTTTATTTATTGCTATAAGTTGACCTCTGAGTACTGCTTTTGCTGTATCCCAAAGATGTTGGTAAGTTATGTTTTCATTTTCATTTAATTCTAGGATTTTTTTTTTTTCATTTTTAATTTCTTCTATTGCCCAGTTGTTTTTAAGCAAGGTATTCAGTTTCCATGTATTTGATTTTTTTCCTTTTTCCTCCTTTTATTGATTTCTAATTTTATAGAGTTGTGATCAGAGAATATGCTTTGTGTTGTTTGGTATTTTTTAATTTATTGAGGTTTACCTTGTAGCTTAAAATATGATCTGTTCTGGAAAATGATTCATACGCATTAAAGAAGAATGTGTACTGTGCTATTGCTGGGTGTAGTGTTCTGTACATATCTATGAGGTCAAGTTGTTGATTGTGTTGTTTAGGCCTTCTGTACTTCTGTTGAGTTTTTTCTATTGTTATGTCCTTCATCAAAAGTGGTGTGTTAAAGTGTCCTATTATTATTATTATGGAATTGTCTATTTCTCTTTTCAGTAGTGTTAGAGTTTGTTTTATGTATTTTAGAGCTCTGTTGTTGGATGTGTAAACACTTATTATGGTTAAGTTCACTTGGTGGATTGACCCTTTAATCATTATGTGGTGCTGTTTCTTTTCTCTAATGCTGGATTTTGCCTTAAAGTGTTTTATCAGAGATTAATATTGCCAATCCTGCTATTTTTTGTTACCATTTTTTTAATGTACTTTTTTCCATCCTTTGATTTTTACCTTATTTTTTTCTTAGTGTCAAAGGTGTATTTCTTATAGGCAATATACTGGTAAGTCATTTTTTTTTAAATCCATTCTGCCACTCTCTTTCCCTTGACTGGTGCATTTAAACGTATTTCATTTAGTGTGATTATTGATAGGTATGAATTTATGAATTTACTGCTGTCATTTTGTCATTGTTTTGTGTGTTTGTGTTGTTGACAGTTTCTTTGTTCTGCTTAATTTTCTGTACTGAGTTTTCTTTGTTTATGGATTTCTTTTCATTTTTTATTTTTCATTGTTGTTGGTTTTGTTTTTACTGAGTCTTTATGATTTTCTTCCTTTTTATTTTGGTGAGTAGGTTTTGCTAGTTTTCTTTGTGGTTATCCTGAAATTTATCTTTACCTTCCTAAGTCAAAAATAGTTTGTCATATGATGTTGCCTTGACTTCCTTTCCATATGGAATTTTTGTAACTACACCATTTATTCCCCCTTTTTATTTTGAAGTTGTCATTGTTTACAGATTGATATCTCTTTTTTCCTGTTTTCAGTCTTGTAGATTTATTTTGTTTTTTGGAATTTTTTATCTGAGTTGGTATCTAGGTGATGCTGTCATGTGTCTTAATCTCAGGTTGTTATCTGACGTTGTTGGTTCTTTATTCGAAGAACTCCGTTTGGTATTTCTTGTAAAGTTGGTCTTGTTTTTACAAATTCCCTTAATTTTGGTTTACCTGGGAATGTCCTAGTTTTGCCATTGTATTTGAGAGACAATTTTGCTGAATTTACATATTCAGTAATTCTTGTTTGGTGATTTTTTTTTTTCTTTCAGGGCTTTATATATGTCATCCCTTTGCCTTCTTTTCAGCATGGTTTCTGCCAAGAAATCAGAGTTTAGTCTTATTTGTTCCCTTTTGTAGGTGACGGTTCATATTTCCTGAGCTGCTTTCAGGATTCTTTCTTTGTATTTAGTTTTGGAAAGTGTGATTATGATATGTCTTGGTGGCTTTCCTTTGAGATCTGTCTTGTATGGGGTTGGTTGAGCTTCTTGGATGAATATCTTCCATCTTTCATGATGTTAGGGAAGGTTTCTGCCAGCAAATCTTCAAAAATTCTCCTTTTTTTTCTGTCTCCTCCTGTTCTAGAATTTTGATCACTTTTAAATTATTCCTGTTTATAGTGTCCCATATAACTCTTAGACTTTATTTTTCTTCATTCTTTATTCTGAGTGTTCCTAAAACAAATTAGAGTCAAGGGATTTGTCTTTTATTTCACTGATTCTGTCTTGCATTGATTCAATTGTACTCTCATGGCATTTTATTGAGTTATGTATTTATAAAATTTTATAGATAATCTTCTGAATTTCCAGTTGCTATTTTTGTGTTTTCTAATTGTCTATTTATTTTTGCATTTTGTTCTTGTATTGTTTTTCTGAATTATTCTAGAATTTTGTCTGTTTTTGTTGATTTTGTCTATGTTTTCCTTGAACACCTTTCGGATCTCTTGGAGGACCCTACATCCAAGTCTTTTGAATTCTTTGTCAGGCAGTTCCACTACCATTTCTTCCCCAAGAAAGTCTTCTGGTCCTTTATTTTAGTCACTTGTTCGATGCATCTTGTTCTTCTTTATGTGATGCGATTTGATATTATTTGTTGTCTCTGAGGCATTAAGGTGTTACTATATTTGTTGATTGATTGTATGTTTGTTGAGTCCTGACTTTTTTGTTGTTTTTTATATATCTGTGGTAGGGGTGGGCATGCTACGCTGGATGTTAGTCTGACAGCACTGAAGCCCTCACGTTGTGGTTCTGGGCAGGAGCTGACAGTGTGGATGTGGATGTCTGTTCAGTGGTTATGTGGTGCAGTTGAAGACAGGCTGTGTGGGCGTTGGCTGCCATCTGTCCTAACTCCAGTAGTGTGGGAGGGGGCGATGGCACTTGAAGAGTGGGTGGAGCAGCTGGTTTAGTGGAGGAATGGGAGCATGGGAGTGCACGCTTCTCTTGCGTTGGGTTGGTGGGGTCTCAGGAGCAGTACTTCTCAAAGGGGTGGATCAATGGGCTGGGAGCAGGATAGGGAAGGCAGAGCCACAGAGCTTTCCCAGGCTGTTTAGAGGGGCAATAGCACCATGGGTGTTGCTGCTGAGCAGGTGGTCAAGGAGGGGATGGCAGGTGGGGCTGGGTGGGAAAGCAAAAGGAGATTTGGACTATGTCCCAGGTGGTGAGGGCTGTAGGGATAGGAGATTTGAGTCCCTAATAACCAGAAGGGTGGGAGCAGGGGGAGCACACTCCTGAGGTCACTGAGAGTGCCCAGGTACTTCCCATTGGCTGCAGTCAGTAATCAAGATCTGGCCCCATCAAGTGTGTGTTGGGGGGGAGGGCTTTCCGTGGTCCAGTTGGACAGAAGATCTCCTGTTAACACTCTGCAGATCTATCACTCAGCATGTGCCACCCACCTCAATAGTCAGGGACCACTGTTGGTGAGCCATCCTGTCTCTGGGTCCCAGCTCCCTTCCCACACAGGAACCCCCAGAGTTCTCACCCTCCCTCTTGCACCCTCACTCCTTAGGTCTGGTTCATGTCCTATTCACCTTGTTTCATGCCGGGTATGTAAACTCAGTTTCTCTGTCTCCTGTTGGGGATTCTGTGAAGTTGCCTTTCTGTATTCCTCACCCAGGATTGCTGTTGGTTTTGTCTCAAGGTGGCCACGCTGTGCCAGGTCAGCTGGCAGGGCCCCTCCTCTCTGTATCTCCTTGTTAGCATTTTTTGATCAGTTTCTTCTGAACTGAGGTTTGATCTACTTCTTTATCGTTTCCTTTGATGCTCAGGGTTCCAGGACTGCCACCTGTATCTGTTTCACTTGGTTTCTTGGGTCTTTGTTGTAGAGGGATGACAAGGTATGTCTGAATAAGCTGCCATCTTGGCTCCTCTCCAAAGAGAAATTTTTTAAAAGTAGCAATGATAGTGGGCATTTTTGACTATTTCTGATAATAACGAGAATGCCTCTAATTCTTTTCTAATTGGTGTAATATTTGTTACATGTTTCTGGAAGTTACTGTTTATCAGTGTACTGAAATGTATTACTTTTCTCTGACATTCTATGAAATATTAAACAGGAAATGGCATGGACTTTTGTCAAATATTTTCTATCCCTGGTGGTGCAGTGGTTAAGCATTAAGGTTGCTAACCAAAAGATTGGCAGTTGGAATTCACCAGCCACTCCTTGGAAACCCTATGGGGCAGTTCTACTTTGACCTATAGGGTCACTATGAGTCAGAATCAACTCAATGGCAATAGGCATTATATCAATGAATATTCTTGTCTTATTTCTGACTTTAGTGGAATTGCTTCTAATATTTACCCATGAAGCAAAATAATTGTTGAATATTTTTAGAAAATTGTGCTTATCTAAGTCAAAGAATTTTCATAACTTTTTAAGTAATTTCATCAGAAATGGATAGTTTATCAAATGTGTTTTTAGCAACAATCGAGAAAAGAAAACTTTCCCATTTATTAAATTAACATAATTAAATATATAATTATGTATATGTTTAATTAATATATTTAAATGCAGTAATACAATGTATTATAATACATTTAAATTAATAAATTTTCTACTGTGGAACTCTTACTGCATTCCTGTCAAAGTTTAATTTTCATAATCATATTATATTAAAGAACCACTTTTTTTTTTTAGATTTAGTTTGTTAACATTTTATTTATGATTGGTAGATTTAAGGTATTATAGGGCGAAATGGACCCTCAAAATACACCCATGTTCTAATCCCTGGGATCTGTGAATGTTACTTTATATAGCAAAAAAGGGCTTTGCAGATGTGAGTACATTAAGGATTTTAAGACAGAGAGATTAACCTGAATTATTCAGGCAGTTCCTGAATGCAGTCACAGGTATTATATAGGAAGGAAACCAAGGGAGATTTGACTACATTGAGAGGAGAAGGTGATATGAAGATGGAAGAGAATGAGACTTGGTGACGCTAAGCTTGAAGATTGCAGTTGTGTAGCCACAAGACATGGAACGCTGTAGCAACTGAAGCTGGAAGAAGCCAAAGAGGAATTATCCCTTAGAAACTCCAGAGGCAGTGGGTGCCTGTGACACCTCGACTTATGCTCAATGATCCTGATTTGAAACTTCTAACTCCCACAACTGTGAGAGAATAAATTTCTGTTGCTTTAAATAATCAAGTTTTTGGTAATGGTTACAAAAGTCACAGGAAATTAATGCAGCATCTGTATTCATGTATAAAGTTGGTTAATATTCTTCTTGTGCTGCTATTGTTTGATTTTGGGCAGAATCACACGGTATTTCATTTTATTGATTGCACCATAATACTTAAATAGAATATTATGAGTTATTGAAAAGTTTTTGGAACTAGTTTTGTGGAACTAATACATAAAAAAAATGTATTTGCTATTTTGGGGGAAGGTAATCTTGCTCTAACTTTACATTTTTATGGCTTTGTTCTAGATCTATACAAATTTTCTGGATCTTCCTAGTATATTCTTAAAACTTTCAAGAAAATTTTGTATATGTTGTTGCATTCTTATTTCCATCTATAATAATTTTTATCTTAATTTTTCCCTTGAGAAGAATTGCCAAAATTTTCTTATTTTTATTTCATTAGTCATTTCAGAGAAACAGCCCTTGAATTTATTGACTAAATCTGTTTTTCTTCGTTTGGTTGTCATTAATTTTTAGCTTTTGTCTTTATTAATTCATTTCTTCTACTGTCCTCATTTTATTTTGTTTTTGTTATACTAACTTCTCCAATTAATGCTTAGGTAAAATATATCTAGTATTGCTATTATTTCCTCATAAATATATTTATGATTATAGATTTTTTCTTTTTGCTTGTTTTGCCTATTCCCACAGGTATTTGGAAGAGGTGCTTTCATTTTAGGACAGTTTTAGATTTACAGAAAATTTTCATGATAGTATAGAGCGCTCTCGTATACTCACATATGGTTTTCATTATTGCAAACATATTACATTAGTATGAAACTTTTGCTACAATTAACAAACCAATTGTGATTCATTATTAATTGTGATGCGTTATTAACTAACATCCACATTTTATTTGTATTTCCTTAGTTTTTACCTAATGTTTTTGATTTTGATGACCTTGGCAATTTTGAAGAACATTGTTCAGGTAATTTACAAAGGGTCAAGAAATTGGAATTGTCTGATGTTTTTCTTGTGGTTAGACTGGTGTTATGTGTTCTTAGAAGGAGTCATGGTGATGAAATCGTTACGTGCTCAGCTGCTAACTGAAAGGTTGATGGCTCTGGCCTACCCACCAGCTCTTCAAGAAAGACCTGGAGATCTGCTTCCATAATGATTAAAACCCATTGTCATCAAGTTGATTTAAACTCCTAGCAACCCTATAGAGTAGAACTGCCCCATAGGGCTTCCAAGGCTGTCATCTTTTATAGAAGTAGAGTGGCTGGTGGGTTCAAACCATGGACTTTTCAGTCAGCAGCTGGGCATTTGAACCGCTGCTCTTCCAAGGCTCCTTCCTATAAAGATTACAAACTAGAAAATTTTTTGACCAGTTCTACTCTGACACAAGGAGTCTTTATCCACCACCATTGACTCAGTGGCACCTAATAACAATAACAATGTGATCTTGGAAGACCACAGTGTTAAAATGCCTGTTTCATTATAAGATATCAAGGGTATATTCTACAATATGATTCATTACTGTTAATGTTCACCTTGATTGCCTAACTTAGGTAGTGTTTGTTAAGTTTCTCCACTGTAAAGTTACTCTTCTCTTCCCCCTTTTCATACTGTAGTCCTTGAAAGGAAGCAGTATGTGCAACCCTAACCCAAGAACTGGAAAGTTATGTTCCACTTCTTTGAGGGAAGAGTATTTGCAAAAATCATTCACAGTTTTTTTGTATGAGTGATTTTTTTTTCTCCCTCATTTATTTAATCAATAATTTACTTATATCATCATGGACTCATGAATTTTTATTTTATTCTTTAGGTTATAATTCAATACTACTTTATTTTCTTGTCCTAATTGTTTCAGTTTTGGAAATTGAGAGCTCTTTCATTTGGCTCTTAGGTCCCTTTGACATACCACTATCTTTTATTTTATTATTCTTAGCACTTACTTTTTGGCACTGTAAGATACTGCGGGCTCATCTTTTTAATTTCTGTCCTTGAACGAGAGTTAGCCCTTTACCCAAGGAGCCTTGATTTCTTTTTTTGGAGAATGATATTAGAAACCAAGGTCTGGATGCTAAGTGTGCTTATTGCTACTGGTATACTATTGCTCTAGGCTCTCTCAGCTGACATCAGTATCTTTATGAAATCCCACCAGCAATTAGTGAGTATTCCTGTGATTGTGTATCTTCACTCACAATCGGTATTATCAGTTTTCAGATTTTAACCATTCTAATAGGGGTGAAGTGGCATCTCTTTTTTGTTTTGATTTGTTGTTGTTGTTAGGTGCTGGTGAGTTGGTTCCAACTCACAGCAATCCTATGTATAACAGAATGAAATATTGCCTGGTCCTGTGCCATTCTCACAATCGTTGCTGTTTGAGCTCATTGTTGCAGCCTCTGTGTCAACCCATCTCATTGTTTAAATATAAATCATATTAACATCTTTTCATATACATACTTGACTTATTTCTATCTTCTTTGGTGAGATATGTATTCAGATATTTTGCCTACTTGTTTATTGAGTTGTTTGTTTTCTTATTGTTGAGTTTTAAGAGCTCTTTCTATATTTGGAATCAAGTCTTTTATGAGGTGATATATTTTGCAAATACTTTTCCCAGTCATTGGCTTGTCATTATTTTCTTAGCAGTATCTTTTTGACAGCTGAAGTTTTATATTTTAATATTGTCTAACTAAACAATTTTTTTTCTTTCATGGATTGTGTTTTTAATATTGTATCCAAAAACTCATTAGGAATGCAAGGCTGCATAGAATTTCTGCCATGTGTTCTTCTAGATGTCCTGTAGTTTCCTGTTTTACACTTATATCTACCATCCAATTTGAGTTACTTTTTGCAGAAGGTATGACATCTGTGTTTAGGTTCATTTTCTCTTGTTATTTTTGCTTTTTTTCTGCATGTAGACACTCAATAATTCCAACATTATTTTCTGAAAACATCTTACCTCCTTTATATTCCCTCTAATTCTTTGTCAAATTAGTTGACTGTATTTGTGTGGGTGTATTTTTGGGTTCTCTATACTTTTTAATTTATCTATGTGTTTATTCTTTTATTAAAGCTGCACTATCTTGATTCTTGTAGTACTATAAGAAGTATTGAAATTAAATAGAATAAGCACCCCCACCTTGCCATGTTTCAATATTGTATTGGCTATGGTAGATCTTTTGCTATTTGATATAGCCTTTACAATCATTTTTCTGATATCTACAAATTAACTTGTGAGTTTGGGATTTTGTTGAATCTATGGGTCAAATTGGGAGAATCTTTATCTTAGTATTGAGTTTTCCAAACCATGACTACAGAATATCCCTGCATATATTTAGAACCATTTTATTTAATTCATCAGAATTTTCTGATTTTCTGTATATTGATCCTATAAAAATTTTGTTAGATTTATATCTAAGTATTTTCTTTTTGGTGTTTTTATAAACTTTTTTTTGTTAAATTTCAAATTCCAGTTGTTTATTGATGATATATAGGAAAGCAATTGCCTTTTGCCCATTAACTTTGTATCCTGTAACTTGCTACGCTCATTAGTTCTAGGAAAAAAAATTTTTTTTTTGTTTTATTCCTTGGGATTTGATACAAAACAATGTCAACTATAAATAAAGGAAGTTTTATTTCCTTTTCAACCTGTACATCTTTAGTTCCATTTCTCACTTTATTGCACAGACTAGAACTTAGAATACAATGTAGAATAGGAGTGGTGAGGGAGAATATCCTAGCCATGTTCCTGATCTTAGAGGGAAAGCATCCAGTTTCTTACCATTAATTTGATGTTAACTGTAAGCTTTTGTAAAAACTGAGGAAATGTCTCTCTATTTCCAGTTTGCTGAGTTTTTATCATGATTGTTGATTTTTGTTAAGTACTTTTTCTCCATCAAATGAAACGATCATCTTTTATCATATCAGTTTTCACTTGTATCCTATAAACCTTCATCCTTAGCTTTTTCTTGGGGTGGATTACATTAAATTGATTTGCTAACTTTGATTTGCTTAGCTAGGTAAATCCTACTTGGTCATACTACATAATTTTTTTTATGCATTGTTGGATTCAATTTGCTAATATTTTCTAGAGAATTTTTGCACCTATGTTCATGAAAGATATTGGTAGGTAATTTTCATTTCTCATAGTTTTTATCTAATTTTAGATTAAGGGTAATGCTGGCCTCATAGAATGATCTGGGAAGTGTCTATGCTGCTTCCATGTTCTGAAAGAGATTAAATAGAATTGGTATCATTTCTTCCTTAAATGTTTGGTAAAATTCACTGATGAAAAGAATCAGGAAAATGCTTTCTTTTTCGAGAATTAATAATTATTGATTTAATTATTTTAATAGATATAGATCTATTAAGAACATCTATTTCTCCTTGTGTGAATTTTGGTAGTTGTATCTTTCAATGAATTGGCCTATCTCATCTAAGTCATCAAATTTGTGAGCATAAAGTTATACAAAATATCCCTTTATTATCCTTTTAATGTCCCTGGGACAAGTAGGATGACCCTTCTTTCATGTCTGATATTGGTAATTTGTGTTTTTTTTTTTTTTTTCCTTTGTTAGCCTAGCTAGAGGTTTATCAATTTTATTGATGTTTTCCAAGAGCTAGCTTTTGGTTTCACTGATTTCCTCCATTGTTTTTCTGCATTCTATTACATTCACTTCAATTCTAATTTTGATTATTTCTTTTATTCTGCCTTTTTTAAGCTTAAATTGCTCTTCTCTCTGTAGTTTCCTAAAATGTATGCTTAGATTATTCATTTTAGATCTTTCTTCTTGTTTTATATATGCATCAACGCTATAAAAGCACTTCTAACCACTGGCTTCACTGCATCCGACAATTTTGCTAAGTTGGAATTCTTTTGCATTTAGTTCAATGTGTTTTTTAATTACTCTTGAGACAGCGTCTTTGATCTGACTGTTACTTAAAATTATAATATTTAATCTTCAAATGCCTATCTGTTACCAATTTCTAGTTCAATTCCATTTTGGTCAGAGAGTCATACTTTGCATGGTTTCTATACTTTTAAATTTGATAAGGTATATTTTGTGGCCCATATAGAGGTCTATCTTGGTGAACATTCCATACAAGCGTGAAAAGAATGCACATTCTGATGTTGTTATATGGAGTATTCTGTAAATGTCAATTAGATGAACTTGACTGACAGTGCTGTTCAGGTCAACTATATCATTACTTATTTTCTGCCTGCTTTATCTATAAATTACTTACAAAAGGATGTTGAAGTTTCCAAATACAATAGTCAATTTGTCTATTTTCTCTTTCAGTTCTTGCCTCACATATTTTGACAGCAAGTTTTGTTGACATTATCTAGAATTTAAATTACCAGATTTAATCAATTTTGTTATTTTATTACTTTTAGATGTAATTGCTTAATGGTTTCATTAAGCCTCAAAGCCATCTCTTTAATATTTCAGCACTGACTATATGCTTTACGGATGTCTTTTTTAAAACATTGGTTGTGTGTGTGTGTTGTTTATATGTTGTTACTTTTATGTCAAGTAATTCTCTTAAAATAAGTTCTTGAGTGCTAATCTTTCTGAAAAAAAAAGAGCCCTTGAATATCCCAAATAGTCTTTATTCTGCCTTTGCCCTTTTATGATAATTGTGCTAAGCACAGACCTCCAAGTGCAAAAACAACCTTTATTTAGAACTTTTAAAACATGACTTACCCAATGTTTGAGGATAATCTAATCCTGTTTCTTTAGGTAGCCCTCTGTTTTCCTCGGAAAAATTTTATTGTTATTTTTCCCATTTGACCTGGAAGTTCTGATATTTTATCTGCTCTTACTATATTTAAAAAAACTATTATTCTTGGATAAATATTTTAATCTGAAAGTATGAATAAATCTGTTTTCTGTTATTGCTTTGATCAATTCCTCCCTTCTGTGATCTCTGTTGTTGACTTTTAAAAAGTCTGTGCTGGAACTCTGCATTCTACCATCGATGTACTGGCTTTTTACACATAAGTTAGCTTTTTTGTTTATTTTTCACGCAAACTTGTGGTAAAGAGCTTTGCTCTTCCAGCTCAGTAACTTATTCTTTAATAATTCTGATACTTTGCTCATCTATTCGGTTAATTCTTACTTCTAAGGAAACTCTAAGTATTTATTTTGCATAGCAAAAACCTGCAATCTTATTGATACAATATATTTTTGAATTTTGTTTCTTTGTTTCCCCGTCTTTTGCTTTTTTTTTCTCTTCTATTACCTGAATTTCCTTCAAGTTTGTTATTTTCCTGTTTTATGAGATTGGTGAATTTTTTTTCCCTTAAATTGTAATTATTTTTATTAAATCTCCATATTTTTATTAAAGAATAAATCGATAACTATCAGCTATAATCCTCCACAAATATTATTTTTCTTGGTATCTAGTGTGATATTCAAAATATTTAACAATCAGTACAGTAATGTTAATATTGTATTGTTAATAATGCATCTATATACATTATTTTTATAAACATGTATTACAAACAAAAAAATTACATTAAATATATAAATCAAAATTTATAAAAAAACCTTTTATTTTCTAAATAAACTACATAATATATAAGTATATATTATATATAATCAATCTCTCTTAAACTAGTAAAATTTCAGATGTTTTCCAAGTGACAAAATTGTAGAGCAAATTATTACTAAAATAAGTTTAAAAGTTCAACTTATTGATTATGTGCTGTAAATTATTGTTATAAGCTTTTTTTATATGTGGCAAGGTTAACAATAGATAATTAATAACTTTGTGCTATAATTTGACATAGGGAATGAAATAACTCTTTTCCAGTAAAGCCGTTAGGTAACTTGTGGTCTCAAAGGTAGAGAATTTTTCAGAATGTTCATGGTGTTGAATCATCTTTCAGCTTCTGCTTAATTTAACAGCAATTACATTTAAAATGTTCAACCCAGCCTGTGATTTTTTTAATGTGCAATATCTCTATTATTGAAAAAGCAATGAAAATAGTGTATTACAAAGTCATATTTAATTGAATGAACACTAATCCTCCAGAGGCAGTGTAGCATGGCCTTCATGAGCTTGAGCTCTGTGTTCAGGCTGCCTACATTGAATACCAACTCTGCTTTTTTCCTTTAAGTAATACCTTTGTGCCTCAATTACTTCACCTGTAAGTGGGAGGAGATAAAAAAAATTATGTTATTCTTACAATTTAACATAAACGTACAGCATTGTCTTGCATAAAACAAGTGTTATGTAAAAATTAAATCTTCAATTTTATTGATAAAGTAATATTTGGCAATGCTCATGAAGTATGGGAATTTTGAGGGTTTTACCAAATGGTCATACTAGAGGCAAAATTCAAAAGGAACAATGAAAAGGAGGGAAAAAAATCTGAAAATCCTTTGGAACTTGAACACACTTGTGGGAGTAGTCTTTTCCCTTAAGTTCTCCCTTCTGTTGTGGAGGTACTGTTGGATTGGCATAATTCATAGGATCCCAGGACTGCAATGATCATTGTGCCTTCCCAAATTTTCCCTCTAACCCACTATAGGTCTCTCAATTTCCTCACGTGGTTATATGGGAGCGATTTCAGAGAAGCATTAGCAGGTAATAGCAGCCATCGTCTATGAGGTCTAGAGAGATACAAGTCAATTGTCTAGATGCCAGAACTTCTACCACAGCGCAGTGTACTCCATTAAGGTCTGAATTCATTCTAGCTACAGTGGTATCTACTGGAATATGGAGCTATCGTGAACTGGCTAGGAGGCCATTGTGCTGAAAGTCACGATGGCAAACTCTGACAGTAGCTTCCTGGGACTTTCCAGGGACAGAGTATCATCTAGTTGTGGTCTAACCCTCTGAGGTCTCTGGAGAGAAGTAATCACAGTGTCTTGAGAATATGACATTTGGAGAGACTATAGAATTGAACCATAGAAGTTGATCATAACCAGGCAAGTACTGGCACTCCACAATAAGTCAAATAATAACTATTTAGTTATTTAATTCTGGGAATGTCTAAGGTAATGCTGGCAGAAGGTTTTGGCCACTGAAGCAATAGGAGGACAATATGGGTCTCAGGATAGCATCTATTTTACAAATCAATAAGAAGTATTTCAAAATTTTAGCAAGCTATATCACCACAATGCTATGTATCAGTTAATTACCAACATCGACTAAGAGTAAATAAAAATTCGGCTTATTGAATTTTGTTGTTCCTTGTGAAAAGAGAAGAGAATCAGAAGAAGAGCAGAAAGAGGGTGATGGAGAGTGTGGGGTAAAAAGGCTATGGTAGATTAAAATGACTGCACTCACTGCTTCCCTCACTGTGTTGTGAAATCTGACTTACCTCCCTAAATCTTGACTAGTTTTTGTAACTTTCTTCACCAATAGAATGGGAAGAAGTGATTTCTGAGACTTCTGAGTCTAAGTCATAAGAAGCTTTGCTGCTTCTGCTTGGGTCTCCTGAAATGCTTGCTCTGACTAGTCTGAGAACCCCATACCATGAGAAAGCCCATGCCAGTCAGGTTTAGAAAGACAACAGAGATTCTTGAGTAGCCTCCAGCTGTTCTAGATATCCCAGTTTAGGTAACAGATATGTGACTGCAAAAACTTTTAAATGAATCCACTTGCAACGGCCATCTAATTGCAACTACATATGAAACCCAGAGTGAGAACTTGGTTTAGTCACTTATTTTGGTGGAACTAGGAAAGGGTATATTAACGATATTGTTAGATATTTTCTGTATTCAGTTGGATCACCTTGCTTTGGAATGGACATAAATATGGATCTTTTCCAGTCAGTTGGCCAGATAGCTGCCTTCCAAATTTCTTGGCATAGAGAAGTGAGCATTTCCAGTGCTGCTTCTCTTTGTTGAAACATCTCAATTGGTATTCTGTCAATTCCTGGAGCCTTGTTTTTCCCCAATGTCTTCAGTGCAACTTGGACCTCTTCTTTCAGTACCATCCGTTCCTGATCATGTGTTACCTCCCGAAATGGTTGTAAAATTTTGCTGAAGATTATTCAAAAGTGGCTGCAGCAGTATATTGATAGAGAACTGTCAGAAATTTAAGCTAGATTCAGAAGAGGACGTGGAACCAGGGATATCATGCTTATATCAGATGGAAAGCAGAGAATACCAGAAAGGTGTTTACTTGTGTTTTATTGACTATGCAAAGGCATTTGACTGTGTGGATCATAACAAATTATGGATAACATTGTGAAAAATGAGAATTCTAGAACACTGAATTGTGTTCATAGGAATCTGGACATAGGTCAAGAGGCAGTTGTTCAAATAGAATAAGAAGATACTGATTGGTTTAAAGTCAGGAAAGGTGTGCATCAGGGTTGTATGCTTTCACCATACTATATGCTGAGCAAAAACCCAAGAAGCTGGACTATATGAAGAAGAATGGGGCAACAGGATTAGAGGATGACTCATTGATAACCTGTGTATGCAGATGACACAACCTTGCTTGCTGAAAGTGAAGAGGACTTGAAGTACTTACTGATGAAGATCAAAGACCACAGCCTTCAGTGTGGATTATACCTCAACATAAGCAAAACAAAAATTGTCACAACTGGACCAATAAACAACAGCATGATAAACGGAGAAAAGATTGAAGTTCTCAAGGACTTCATTTTACTTGCATCCACAATCTACACCCATGGAAGAAGCAGTCAAGAAATCAAAGGACGAATTGCATTGGTCAAACCTGCTGCAAAAACTGTTAAAAAACAAAGATGTCACCTTGAAGACTAAGGTATGCCTGACGCAAGCCATGGTGTTTTCAGTTGCCTCATATGCATGTGAAAGCTGGACAATGAATAAGGAAGACCAAAGAAGAATTGACACCTTTTAATTATGGTGTTGGTGAAGAATATTGAATATACCATGGACTGCCAAAAGAAGGAATAAATCTGTCTTGGAAGAAGCACAGCCAGAATGCTCCTTAGGAGCAAGGATGGCAAAACTACATTTCGCATACTTTGTACATGTTATCAGGAGAGATCAGTCCCTGGAAAAGGAAATCATGCTTGCTAAAGCAGAAGGTCAGTGAAGAAGAGGAAGACCTTCAATAAGATAGATTGACACAGTGGTTGCAACAATAGGCTCAAGCATAACAATGATTGTGAGAATGGTGCAAGACCAGGTAGTATTTCTTTCTGTTGTACATAGGCTCACTGGGAGTTGGAACTTACTCAAGAGCACCTAACAACAACAACAACAGGAAAGGGTATAGAGTTTTAAAAAGGAATCAGTATTATTTCTCTGAATCTTAAAAGGATTTGTCCATTGACGTCTGTCATCCAGTTTGGTGATGGAGTTAGATGCCAGTCAGTACCTTAGCTCTTCAAAGATGACTTCATTAAATAATCTTTTGGAAGCCTTCAGGATAATTTCTATTTTTTTTTAGTAATTTTTATTGTGCTTTAAGTGAAAGTTTACAAATCAAGTCAGTCTCTCACATATAAACTTATATACACCTGACTACATACTTCCACTTACTCTCCCCCTAATGAGTCAGCCCGCTCCCTCCTTCCAGTCTCTC
Source organism: Loxodonta africana (assembly GCF_030014295.1). Lineage (NCBI taxonomy): Eukaryota > Metazoa > Chordata > Mammalia > Proboscidea > Elephantidae > Loxodonta > Loxodonta africana. The sequence goes on along the minus strand of NC_087346.1, from coordinate 60,414,620 downwards.
CTTTTGTGACCATTTTGCCAGTTTCTAACCCTCTCTACCCTCCCATCTCCCCTCCAGACAGGAGATGCCAACATAGTCTCAAGTGTCCACCTGATGCAAGTAGCTCACGCCTCATCAGCATCTCTCTCCAATCCATTGTCCAGTCCGATCCATGTCTGATGAGTTGGCTTCGGGAATGGTTCCTGTCCTGGGCCAACAGAAGGTTTGGGGACCATGACCACCAGAATTCTTCTAGTCTTAGTCAGACCATTAGGCCTGGTCTTTTTGTGAGAATGTGGGGTCTACATCCCACTGTTCTCCTGCTCCCTCAGGAGTTCTCTGTTGTGCTCCCTGTCAGGCAGTCATTGATTGTGGTCGGGCACCATCTAGTTCTTCTGGTCTCAGGATGATGTAGTCTGTAGTTCATGTAGCCCTTTCAATTTCTATATTTTTACTATCGTAAATTTTCACAATTTTGTGAACTTGTATGGCTTATTTTTTATTAATTGAGTTATTTACCTGATGTCTATTTTGTCCTAAATATTTATGTAATACTTTCCTGTTAAATAATCTTATATAACTTTTGGTAATCTCCTCTTCCTTGTTCTATTTTCTTTATCTAAAACTTTTATCATTAGGAAGTTTTATCACGTAGATTGATTTTCTCCATCTCATATTTTAATTTCTTTAAAGCTTTGTTTTTTTTCTACTTTTTAAAAGAGATTCTTAAAAATATACCTAGGTAGATATTAATAATTACATTTTTATTGTGTACAAGCATTTGTTCTCTGGAGAACCCATTTGGACAGTATATTCACTTGGTCTAGCCAAAGATAGTAACTAGAATAGTTCTTAAGTAATTTTTCCTTCTCTAAGTTTTATACATTTTATTTGTGGTCATGGTTTCTGTTTTTTTTTTTTAACTTTAGTTCATGTGGCTAGCCTACTTCAAGTATCTGGCAATCCTTAAATTTCCCTTTGTATTTAAAATTATGTTTAAAAAAATGCTTATTGGTGGAGTGAGTAAGTCATCATTATGTTGGTAAACCTCCAATGGAAGAATGTGGTGATATCTGCTCTGAGGTATCAATAGCTATACTAACTGACATACTTCTCCAAGTTAGTTAATTCAATTTCCTTAGAAATTTTTCTGGCTACGTGATTAAATGCTTGGCTGCCAGGCATTCTGCTCACAGGTTGTGAAGGTAGGATTGGGGGAATCAATTCTCTCATACAGATTTTTAATAAACCCTCTGGCTCATTCTTACTTTCCATCACCTTTGGTGTTTCCAAGAGCCTTACCTCTTCAAGTGTCTGCAAGGCAAATTGTAACTTCCTCAGTTATAGCTTCTTCTATGCATAACCCAAGTTCTAGCCTCCTCTAACTCACTTTAAGGAAGGAAGTTGCTCATCTGACTGCAGATCCTAAACAAGACCAGAGAATTTTATTTATTATTAATTTTGCTTTAAGTGAATGTTTACAAATCAAGTCAGTATTTCATACAAAAACTTATACACACCTTGGTATGTACCCCTAGCTGCTCTCCCCTTAAGGTGACAGTGCATTCCTCCTCTGCACCCTATATTCCCCTTGTCTGTTCAACCTACTCCTGTTTCTCTCTGTCTTCTCATCTCCCCTCCAGACAGGAGCTGCCCATGTAGTCTCATGTGTTTACTTGATCCAAGAAACTCACTCCTCACCAGTATCATTTTCTGTCTTATAGTCCAGTCCAAGCCCTGTCTGAAGAGTTGGCTTTTGGAATGATTTCAGTCTTGGGCTAACGGAGGGTCCAGGGACCATGACTTCTGGGGTCCCTTTAGTCTCAGTCAGACCATTAAGTCTGGTCTTTTTACGAGAATTTGGGGTCTGCATCCCACTGTTCTCCTGCTCCATCAAGGATTCTCTGTTGTGTTCCCTGTCAGGGCAGTCATTGGTGGTAGCCAGGCACAATCTAGTTCTTTCAGTCTCAGGCTGATGGAGCCGCTGGTTTACGTGGCCCTTCCTGTCTCTTGAGCTCATATTTACCTTGTGTCTTTGGTGTTCTTCATTCTTGTTTGCTCCAGGTGGGTTAAAACCAATTGATGCATCTTAGATGGTCACTTGCTAGCATTTAAGACCCGAGATGCCACTCACCAAAATGCGATACAGAATGTTTTATTAATACGTGTTGTTATGCCAACTGACCTAGATGTCCCCTGAAACCATAGTCCCCAGACCTCCATCCCTGCTACTCTAAGACCAGAGAGTGCTTGTTTTCCTGTCTGTTTTCTACATATTTGTTATGTCTCCACTTTGCTGATGGTCCCCATGTTCTCCTTTCTTTTAGCTTTAAGCTGCTTTCTTGGTTATTTTTATTTTTTATAAGAGCTTGAAATACAGAAGATATGAAAATATGTAATAAGCCTGTCATTTTAGGATAGGAATATTATGTGTTTTTAAAGTTGGAAACTATGTTCAAATTTTATTAACCTCATTTTCCCTGAATGAAACCTAACAGAAACTTTAAAATTAGGTGTTTGCAAATATTGAGGAAACTGTAGTGTGCTATGGCTTTGTGAAGAATGGATTCTGTCAAGCCAAAAATCTTTCCCTTTTATGGGACAAGGATAACTCTTTGGGTTCATAGACACATGTGCCACCTTTTAGTAAGTTTTTCAAACTCATCTTGCATATATGATCACACTCCTAAGGAAATTGGGAAAAACATTGTAAATTTATCTTCTAACAGATAGCCATATAATAGGAGTTACATGACGTTTTTTAAAAAAGAACACATAAATTACTGCAAACTTGGTGGATATCATAGGGTAAGGCTCTTAGAAGACTAATTCTGTTCTTTTACTATTAGCATTCTCAGTAATGATGCAATAGATAGAATAGTTGTTGTTGTTGCCATTGTTGTGTGCTATCAAGTAGTTTTCAACTCATAGTGGCCCCTTGTGACAGAGTAGAACTGCTCCATAAGGTTTTCCAGGGCTGTAATCGTTATGGGAGCAAAGTGGCTGGGTGAGTTTGAACCATCCACCTTTTGTTTAGAAGCCAAGTGCTGAACTGTTGTACCACCAGAGCTTCTTATATGAAATAGAGAACACAGTAATTTTTTCCTAAAATTATCAAGATGTATGGAATGCTTAAATTATGGATTAAAATAAAAAATGCCCTTGCCTGAATGCAAGATGATACAACCATTTTGGAAGACAATATGGTGTTTCCGTAGAAAGCTGGAAAGAGAAATACCATATGATCTAGGAATCCCACTCCTAGGAATATAACCTAGAGAAATAAGAGTCATCACACACATAGACATATGCACACCCATGTTCATTGCAGCACTGTTCACCACAACAAAAAGATGGAAACAACCAAAGTGCCCATAGACAGACGGATAGATAAGCAAACTGTGGTACATATACACAATGGAGTATTACACAATGTTAAAGAACAACTATGAATCTGGGAAGCATGTGGAGGTCATTATTCTGAGTGAAATAAGTCAATCACAAAAGGACAAATATTGTATGAGACTGCTACTGTAAAAACTGATGAAAAGGTTTACACACAGAAAGAAACAGTCTTTGATGGTTAAGAGGGAAGGGAGGGGTGGGGATGGAAAAACACTAAATAGACAATAGATAAGCAGTGACTTTGGTAAAGGGTAAGACAGTGTACTGGGGAAGCCAGCACAACTTGTAAAAGACGAGGTCATGGAAGCTCCAGAAATACATCCAAACTCCCTGAGGAACTGAATTGCTGGGCTAAGGGCTGTGGGGACAGTAATCTTGGGGAACATCTAGCTCAATTAGCATAACATAGTTTATAAAGACAATGTTCTACATTCTACTGTGGTGAGTAGCATCTGGGGTCTTAAAAGCCTGTGAGTGACCATCTAGTATACTCCACTGGTCTCACCCATTTGGGAGCAAGGAAGAATGAAGAAAACTAAAGATACAAAGGAAAGATTAGTCCAAAGGACTAATTGGACCACATCTACCACGGCCTCCACAGGACTGTGCCCAGTACAACTAGATGGTGTCTGGCTACCACCACTGACTGCTCTGACAGGGATCACAATAGAGGGTCCTAGACAGAGCTGGAGAAAAATGTAGAACAAAAATTCAAACTCAAAAAGAAAGATCAGAGTTGCTGGCCTGACAGAGACTGAAGAAACCCTGAGAGTATGGCCCCCAGATGCACTATCAGCTCAGGAATGAAGTCACTCCTGAGGTTCACCCTTCAACCAAAGATTGGACAGACCCATAAAACAAAACAAGACTAAAGAGACACACCAGCCCTGGGGCAAGGACTAGAAGGCAGGAGGGGGCAGGAAAGCTGGTAATAGGGAACCCAAATTTGAGAAAGGGGAGTTTTGACATGTCGTGGGGTGGTTAACCAGTGTCATAAAACAATATATGTACTAACTGTTTAATGAAAAACTGTTCTGTAAACCTTCATCTAAAGTACAATAAAATTCATAAAAATAAAATGTCCTTGGCTTGTGATAAGAATGGGCAGAAATGAATCAATTAAATTTCCAAAATGTCATTTGCAGGGTGGTTCATTTAGATCAGTAAAAGAACTGAGTTGTGTATTGACAATCTCAAGACAGCTTTCATTGTCAGGATAACCTAACCCAGAGTCTCAGGGCTGATGGCAGATGTCACACTGCATTTCTTATATGGATGCATAACCACATTCTGTATCAACTGGGTAGCATCATGCCATAGATATCATTTTGGCCGACTTGTGGTTGAAGGTAGAAGTTTCAGGAGAGGGAGATTGAAGACCTCAATTTTATTTTAAGGAACATCTAAAAAAATAATTTCTTTATCAAGTATCTTTTAAAACTCCTGCTTTCCTCTTATAATTCCCTGTTAGATACTCAAAATGCATATTAGAATATTAACAGTTGTGAGTGATCATATTGCAAAACCAGCTGTTTAATTTTCTTTAACCCAGCATTGTCCAAATTTATTTGACCATAGAGGCCTTCTATGGTGTGTTTCAGTTATTAACTCAGTGGAATGTACCTTGGGAACTACTGTAAAAAAATTATTATTATTTAATTATTCATTCAATTACATGGAATAGTATAACTTTCATCACAAGGCTAAACTTAGAAAATTATTTTGTTTTCTAGTACCCTCTATTTGGATAAATGAACCAATACAATTAAATTGCATGATTTTTATTGATATAACTATCTTGAATTTAGAATCTTAATTTGTCTTTTGAGTATTATGTTTTCTAAGACATTCCTATGGGAAAGTGATCAAAATTCCTTATACAACAATTGTATAAATTTTGCATTCCACAGCAATTTGAAGAAACTGAATTCTCTACAAATAGAAGGAGGTAAGCTCGTTTTTGTTTGTTTAACATATGACACAAAAAAATTCCAGATACAGCAATAGATATAACAAGTAATTTGAGGTCACAAATTATGTACCAAAATTGGTTAGTACATTCTTCCATACCTCCAATTAAAAGAAATTATTGTGACACAAAACTGGCCTACACCATTGTTCTAAGGAGCAAGTCACAGCACATAATTGAATCTGACTTCCCGGTTTATTGGGCTTACTCAGAAAGAAGTGTGTGTTTCTTTCATTTCATTTTACTTTTGAGATGCCCTTTATATCTGTGGCTTTTCCCATCTTTTCTAGGAAAATGAATTCTTTAAATTATGTTCCCTTACATAGCTTTTGTGCTTAGGAACATGGCTGCTAACCAAAAGGTTGGCAGTTTGAATCCGTGAGCCACTTCTTGGAAACCTCACAGGGCAGCTTTACTCTGTCCTGTAAGTTCTCTATTAGTGGGAATCAACTTGATAGCAATGGGTTTGTTTTGCCTAGCTTTTAAAGTCACTAGTGGGAAACCCTCAGTAGGTTTAAATGATTGATTGTTTTGAGGCATTTACACACCAGCATCCATGTTCCACATCTCATTTTTAAAAACAATTTAAAATGAAAGTTTATGGATATGCAACTGGTTCCACTAAAATGTTATTGATAAAAATTTCCTTCATAAAACTGAACCCCAGAGTAGAACATAAAGAGATACATTTAAAATTCTTCAATCATACTTAAAGATACAGACCTCAGTAATATAAGAATTAAGTACTGAACCTTGGACACTCAAACATTTCAAGCTTCACATCAAGAGGAGAAACCACAGGGAGGCATGGCCAAGATGGCAGAGTATCAGATGCTTCTGGTGACCACTCTTACAACAAAGACCCGAAAAAACAAGTGAAATGATTATATTTATGACAAGCTAAGAGCCCTGAATATCAAAGTCAAAGTTAGAAAATGGACTGAGTGGCAGGGAGAGGAAGAGAAGGTTCAGAAGCAGAGAAGAGTTGCCTCAATCACTGGGAACCCTCAGGCACCATTCCCAGGAGCAACAACTATGGGCTGGTGGTAGTGGCTGCAGTTTCTTCAGGGAGAAATAGCCAGCCACATAGCCCACTCACACCTCTGGAACCAGAGGAGAATGGCACTGTTGGGAAAAGCTAAGTACTTGTGTATATTTTGCCATGCCCCCAGCACCCAAGCCAGGTTCAGTGGCTGTTTATTTCCCTGGGCCTGAGATAGGTCCTGCTGAGTAACCTGAGCCATTCTCCCAGCCTTGGGGGAGGAATAAATTCACAACTGGGGGAAACGATAATCTGCCAGCTTCACTAAATTGGGTACCTCAAGAGAGAAGCAGCTCCTGTCCAGGCATAAACTGTCCATGGACCTTGAATTCCTTTCCCCCTGCATGGATCTGTGTGGGCCTATTTAGAGAGAATAGGACCTTGTTTGTAGGCTGCAACTGTTCCAGCTGCGTGATGGAGAGGTGGGTGTTTGATGTTTGACACCACTTTGGCTATTAAACAGGGTCCTCACCTACCCACATCAGGGGCCTAAGAACTGGTAGCTCCACTCAGGTCACCCAGCCACCTGTGACAGGCAACCAACGATAACTGGCACCTCCCAGTCCTTACAACCAAAAACATTCTGTGCCCATGGTCTACGTGCAGAGCCCACATGCCAATGTGCTCTAGGGAAAAGGGAAGCACTTTCCTCACAGAAACTTCGGGGACTGTTGTCAGCCCCTGCCTTGTTCAGAGCAAGACCCCCAGCTACAACCAGATACTGGTATCTATACCAATCACCCCTGCCCCTCTAAGACGGTAGGACAGAGCCTGTACCACACACTGATGACCAAATACTTGGACACCTGAGCTTAATCCATATAAGAAAAGTAAATGGACTCCTAGATGGATATACTTGATAATAGCTCTAGTCATCTGGTGTCAGGACGTTAGAGCTTCAACAGTGAAAAAGATCAAGATACCTCACTTAAGCAACCTATTTGGGCATATCAAAACAAAGCTAAGCAAGAAGCTAGGATACAGTAAGCAAACATAAAATAAACTAATACAGTAACTTATAGATGGCTTGGAGACAACAGTCAATCTCAAATCACATAAAGAAGCAGATGAGGATCACTTCAACAAGTTCTCAAAACAAAGAATCAAGGGATCTTCTGGATGAAGGTGCATCCCTGGAATTACCGGATTCAGAATACAAAAGATTAATATACAGAATTCTTCAGGACATCAGGAATGAGATCAGGAAGGAGATCGGGCAATAGGCAGAACAAGCTGAGGAACACATAGATAAAGCAGTTGAAGAAATTAAAAAGGTTATTCAAGAAAATAATGAAAAATTTAATAAGCTGCAAGAATCCACAGAGAAACAGCAATCAGAAATTCAGAAGATTAACAATAAAATTACAGAATTAGAAAACTTAATAGAGTCAGAGAAGCAGAATTGAGCAAGTGGAGACAAATTGGTGAGACTGAAAATAAAGCACTTGGCAACAATATATATGAAGAAAAATCAGATAAAAGAATTTTAAAAATATAGAGAAACCCTAAGAATCATGTGGGACTCTATCAAGAGAAATAACCTATGAATGACTGGAGTACCAGAACAGGGAGGGATAATAGAAAATACAGAGAAAATTGTTGAAGATTAGCTGGCAGAAAATTTCCCTGGTATCTTGAAAGAGGAGAAGATATCTATCCAAGATGCTCATTGAACTCCACATAAGGGAGATTTTAAAAGAAAGTCGCCAAGACATATTATAATCAAACTTGCCAAAGCCAAAGATAAAGAGAACTTTAAGAGCAGCTAGGGATAAAAGAAAAATCACCTACAGAAGCAGTCAATAAGAATAAGCTTGGACTACTTGGCAGAAACCATGCAGGCAAGAAGGCAATGGGATGGCTTATATAAAGCATTGAAGGAAAAATATTGCCAGCCAAGAATCGTATATCCAACAAAACTGTCTCTCAAATATGAAGGTGAAATTTGGACATTTCCAGATAAACAGAAGTTTAGGGAATTCATAAAAACCACACCCAAACTACAAGAAATGCTAAACGGAGTTCTGTGATTAGAAAATCAATAATATCAGATATCCACCTAAGACTAGAACACTGGACAGAGCAATCAGATGTCAGTGCAGATAGTGAATCACAAAAAAAATCAAGATAAAAAAGTGCTCAAAACAGGGAAACAGTGATGTCATTATGTATAAGAAGACAACATTAAAACAATAAAGAGGGAGTAAGAAATGTAGTCATAGATCCTTCATATGGACAGGAAGACAAGGCAATATAAAGAAATGAAAGATAGGTTTAAACTTAGAAAAATAGGGGTAAATATTAAGGAGACAACAATCCTACTCATCAAAATAAAATACAAGAAAAAAATAAAGATTCAGCACAAACAAAATCAACAACAATGAATAAGAGGAAAACACAATATATAAAGATAAACTACACAACACAAAAAATTAAGTGGAAAAAAGAAAGTGTCAACAACACACAAAAAAGACATCAAAATGACAGCACTAAACTCATACCTATCCATAAATGTAAATGGACTAAATGCACCAATAAAGAGACAGACAGTGGCAGAACGGATTGAAAAACACAATCCGTTTATGCTGTCTACAAGAGAGACACCCTAGACTTAGAGATACAAACAAACTAAACCTCAAAAGGTGGAAAAAATGTATCAAGCAAACAACAATCAAAAAAGGGCAGGCGTGGCAATACTAATTCCTGACAAAATAGACTTTAAAGTTAAATCCACTAAAAAGGATAAGGAAGGACACTATATAATGATTAAAGGGACAATATACAAGGAGGATATAGCCATATTAAATATTTATGCACCCAATAACAGGGCTGCAAGATACATAAAGTGAACTCTAACAGCACTGAAAAATGAGATGGATAGCACCATAATTATAGTAGGAGGCTTCAACACACCTCTTTCGGTTACGGACAGAACATTCAGAAAGAATCTCAATAAAGACACAGAAAATCTAAAAGCCACAACCAGCCAACCTGACCTCACAAACATAAACACAATACTCCACCCAACAGCAGCCAAGTGTACTTTCTTTTCTAGTGCACATGGAACATGACCTAGAATAGACCATGTATTAGGTCATAAAGCAAGCCTTAGCAGAATCCAAAACATCTAAATATTACAAAGCATCTTCTCTGACCATAAGGCCATAAAAGTAGAAGTCAATCACAGAAAAAAGCAGGGAAAAGAAATCAAACACTTGGAAACTGAACAATACCCTGCTCAAAAAAAGACTGGGTTATAGAAGACATTAAGGATGGAATAAAGAAATTCATAGAATCCCAATGAGAATGAAAACACTTCCTATGAGAACCTTTGGGACAGAATGGGACACAGCTAAAGTAATATGAGAGGTCAATTTATTTCAATAAATGCACACATCCAAAAAGAAGAATGGCCAAAACCAAAGAATTATCCATACAACTTGAAAAAATAGAAAGGGAGCAACAAATGAATGCTTAGGCATCAGAAAATAATAAAAATTAGAGCAGAATTCAATGAAATAGAGAACAGGAAAACAATGGAAAGAGTTAACAAGACCAAAACCTGGCTCTTTGAAAAAATTAACAAAATTGATAAACCACTGGCCAAAATGACAAAAGAAAAACAGGAGAGGAAGCAAATATCCCAAACAAGAAGTGAGATGGGCACTATTACAACAGAATCAACTGAAACTAAATAATCATATCAGATTACTACGAAAATAGTACTTTAACAAATTTGAAAACCTAGAAGAAATGGATGAATTTCTAGAAACACACGACCTACCTAAACTAACACGAACAGTGGTAGAACAAATAAATAAACCGATAACAAAAGAAGAGATTGAAAAGGTAATCAAAAAACTCCCAACAACAACAAAAAAGCCTTGGCCTGGACAGCTTCACTGCAGAATTCTTTCAAACTTTCAGAGAAGAGTTAATACCACTAATACTAAAGGTATTTCAGAGCATAGCAAAGGGTGGAATACTCCCAAACTCATTCTATGAAGCCAGCATACCCCTGATATCAAAACCAGGTAAAGACACCACAAAAAAAGAAAATTACAGGCCTATATCCCCTCATGAACTTAGAGGCAAAAATCCTCAACAAAATTCTAGCCAACAGAATTCAACAACAAATCAAAAAAAATAATTCACCATGACCAAGTGGGAGTCATACCAGGTATGCAGGGATGGATCAACATTAGGAAAATAATTAATGCAATCCATCATATCAATAAAACTAAAGACAGGAACCATATGGTCTTTTTAATTGATACAGAAAAGGCATTTGACAAAGTCCAAGACCCATTCATGGCAAAAACTCTCAGCAAAATAGAAATAGAAGGAAAATTCCTCAACATAGTAAAGGGCATTTATACAAAGCCAACAGCCAACATTATCCTTAATGGAGACATTCTGAAAGCATTCCCCTTGAGAACAGAAACTAGACAAGGATGCCCCTTATCACCACTCTTATTGAACATTCTGCTGGAGGTCTGAGCCAGAGCAACTAGGCTAGATAAAGAAATAAAGGGCAACCACATTGGTAAGAAAGAAGTAAAAGCATCTCCATTTGCAGATGACATGATCTCATACACAGAAAACCCTAAGGAATCCTCAAGAAAACTACTGAAACTAATAGAAGATTTCAGCAGAGCATCAGGGTACAAGATAAACATACAAAAATCAGTTGGATTCCTCTACACCAATAAAAAGGTCATCGAAGAGGAAATCACCAAATCAATACCATTTACAGTAGCCTCCAAGAAGATAAAATACTTAGGAATAAATCTAACTGGAGATGTAAAAGACCTATACAAAGAAAACTACAAGGCACTACTGCAAGAAACCAAAAGAGACCGACATAAGTGGAAAAACACACCTTGCTCGTGGATAGGAAGACTTAACATTGTAAAAATGTCTGTTCTACCAAAAGCCATCTATATATACAATGCAAATCTGATCCAAATTCCAGCAACATTTTTTAACGAGATGGAGAAACAAATCACCAACTTCATATGGAAGGCCAAGACGTCCCGGATAAGTAAAGCATTACTGAAAAAGAAGAACAAAGTGGGAGGCTTCACTCTGCCTGATTTTAGAACCTATTATACCACCACAGTAGTCAAAACAGCCTGGTACTGGTACAACAGACACATAGACCAATGGAGCAGAATTGAGAATCCAGATATAAATCCATCCACATATAAAATATGTGGATGGATTTATATAGGTAGCTGATATTTGACAAAGGCCAAGTGTCAGTTAATTGGGGGAAAGGTAGTCTTTTTAACAAATGGTGCTGGCCTAACTGGATATCCATCTGCAAAAAAATGAAGCAAGATCCGTACCTCACACCCTGCACAAAAACTAACTCGAAATGGATCAAAGACCTAAACGTAAAGTCTAAAATGATAAAGATCATGGAAGAAAAAATAGGAACAACGTTAGGAGCCCTAATACATGGCATAAACAGAATAGAAAATATTACTAAAAATGCTGATGAGAAACCGGATAACTGGGAGCTCCTAAAAATCGAACACCTATGCTCATCCAAAGACTTCACCAAAAGAGTAAAAAGATTACCTACAGATTGGGAAAAAGCTTTTATGTAAGACATTTCCGATTAGCAGCTGATCTCTAAAATCTACATCGTACTGCAAAAACTCAACAACAAAAAGACAGATAACCCAATTAAAAAATGGGCAAAGGATATGAACAGGTACTTCGCTAAAGAAGATATTCAAGTAGCTAAACAGATACATGAGGAAATGCTCACGATCATTAGCCATTAGGGAAATGCAAATGAAAACTACAATGAAATTTCATCTCATACCAACAAGGCTGGCATTAATCCAAAAAACACAATAATAAATGTCAGAGAGGGTGTGGAGAGACTGGAACATTTTTACACTCCTGGTGGGAATGTAAAATGGTACAAAGACTTTTGAAATCAATTTGGCACTTCCTTAAAAAACTAGAAATAGAACTGCCATAGGATCCAGCAATCCCACTCCTTGGAATGTATCCTAGAGAAATAAGAGCCTTTACACAAACAGATATATGCACACCCATATTCATTGCAGCATTGTTTACAATAGCAAAAAAGATGGAAGCAACCAAGGTGCCCATCAACGGATGAATGGATAAATAAATTAAGATATATTCACACAATGGAATACTGTGCATTTATAAAGAACAATGATGAATCCATAAAACATTTCATAACGTGGAGGAATCTGGAAGGCATTATGCTGAGCGAAATTAGTCAGTTGCAAAAGGACAAATATTGTATGAGACCACTATTATAAGACCTCGAAAAATAGTTTAAACAGAGAAGAAAATATTCTTTGATGGTTATGAGAGTGGAGAGGGAGGGAGGAGAGGGGTTTAAGTCATAGACAAGAGCTATTTTAGGTGAAGGGAAAGACAGCACAGAATACAGGAGAGGTCAACACAAATGGACTAAACCAGAGGTAAAGAAGTTTCTTGATTAAACTGAACTCTTCGAAGTCCAGTGTAGCGGGGAGAAGGGGGGGTTGGGACCATGATTTCAGGGAACTTCTAAGTAAATTGGCATAATAAAATCTATTAAGAAAACATTCTGCATCCTACTTTGGAGAGTGGTGTCTGGGGTCTTAAATGCTAGTAAGCAGCCATCTAAGATGCATCAATTGGTCTTGACCCACCTGGACCAAAGGAGAATGAACACCAAAGACACAAGGTAATTATGAGCCCAAGAGACAGAAAAGGCCACATAAACCAGAGACTACAGTAGCCTAAAACCAGAAGAAATAGATGGTCCTCAGCTAAAATGGATGACTGCCCTGACAGGGAACATAACAGGGAATCCCTGTGGGATCAGAAGAGTAGTGGGATGCAGGCCTCAAATTCTTGTAAAAAGACCAGACTTAATGGCCTGACTGAGACTGGAAGGACCCCAGGGGTCATGGTCCCCAGACCTTCTGTTAGCCCAAGACAGGGACCATTCCCAAAGCCAACTCTTCAGACAGGGATTGGACTGAACTACGGGGTACAAAATGATACTGGTGAAGAGTGAGCTTCTTGGATCAAGTAGACACATGAGAGTATGTGGGCAGCTACTGTCTGGAGGGGAGAGGGGAGGGTGGAGGGGGTCAGAAGCTGTCCAAATGGACATGAAAAAAGAGAGTGGAGGGAAGGAGTGTGCTGTCTCATTAGGGGGAGAGCAACTAGGAGTATATAAAAAAAACCTAGTGCCATTGAGTCGATTCCAACTCATAGCGACCCTGTAGGACAGAGTAGAATTGCCCCATAGAGTTTCCAAGGAGTGCCTAGCAGATTCAAACTGCTGACCCTTTGGTTAGCAGCCATAGCACTTAACCACTACATCACCAGGGTTTCCAGGAGTATATAGCAAGTTGTACATAAATTTTTGTATGAGAGACTGACTTCATTTTTAAACTTTCAGTTAAAGCACAATGAAAATTTAAAAAAAAAAAAAAGGGAGAGAGAGAGAGAGGCCATCCATTATCCTATTTACTAGTGAATGGGGTTACTGAGCCACAGAAGTGAAAAACAACTTCCGTCCTGCCCGTTCTGTGCTGCCTGATTTGTGGCTGGATGAGCAGCACAGGGGTTCTTCTTTTGACTTCCCGTAGGCATGTGGTAATCTCACCTGGGGCAGGGCTCAAGAACTGCCTTCTAGAGGCAGCCTGGAGGTGGCCATTTTCTTTCCTACCCTGTGTTCTGCCAGGGACAGAGTTTGCAGGGCGCAGGGCAGGCCTCTGGCTTTCCATTGTTGCGGGCAAGTGGGCTCAGAATCCTCCTACCAAGACAAGTTCCGAGGTCAGATTTAGTGTATAAAACTGGTCACAATTTGGTCTGTTTCTAATTTCTCGGCTATGTCTTCACCATCAGTCTACTTTTTCCTGTTCCTTTACCTCCAACTGTGTCCCGCTAGAATACATCTTAAAGTCAAATTTTAAGGGATGTGGGATCTTTCTGAGTCCTTGCATAGACGGACAACTTCCTGTTTCCCTCAGCACACAAGTGGCAAATAGGTTGCATGTGGAATGTTGAAGTCATAATATTTTTCATTTAAAACTCCCAAGACCAGTATTTCCTAGTCCTTCAAGATGGTAATGGGTGTTAGGTAAAATTGGGCTTTGTGATCAAATAGGTTTTGGAAACCCTGGGTTATGGATAAGAATTTTTTTTTTTTTTTAACCTCCATGACATCTCAGAGCCCCAGTTATACTGTGAAGAAGCTCCAAGAAGGGGCCAGAAAGTACAGTGTTTCTCAGATTTAATAGGCCACAGGATCATTTTCAGCTAAGCATTTCAAGGAAACAGTATTCAGTAAACCAATGTCCTCAAATTTTCATTTCATTGTGATACAAAAACTCAAAGCAAGGCCTGTCTCAGTAACTTCAGGGGTCTTAAGGCATCTCTTCCTGACTGGTCAACCTAGTTTCCTAGATGCAGTATTCCCAAACCTTGTTGGGAGTACAAATTGGAAATTTTCTAAATTTATTTTTTCTCTTTCCAAAACCACATTTCTTTCAGAGGACAATTCCTCTATGATTCCTCAGTGGGTCGCCTTCTTTTTCAATCTCTTACCTATAAAACCAAAAAACCCATTACTATCGGGTTTCTGACTCATAGAGATCCTATACCCTATACCTTTACCCATAAAAGAAATTACCCATAGGTCTCAAAAAATACTGCACTTATTATGAATTTAAGCTAATAGTTCAGAAATTCAACAAAATTATGTTTGGGATATAACATATTTTCTGCCCTCGAGGAGTGAGAAGGGCCACGGAAGACAAAGGCAGTTGTAGAAGGGAGCTTTGTTTCTTCTGGTACATGAGCTTCTTCTCTGAGTTTATAACCTCAGACCCCCAGCCAGGAACAAGCCCTGGCAGTGCCTCTTCTCTGCCTGGAGAGGGGGAAAAGACCAAGGCCCAGCTGAGGCAGTGCCCTGGTCTTTGCATGTGGTAGCCACCCACACCAACAGCAAAGCTCACATACCAGCCTTCTCTGCAGTCATGGCCATCCACTGCAAAAGGCATTGCCCTGTGCCAGAGCTCTGCTTGTTGTGACTGCCCACTTTGGGAGGAAGCCAGAATATTTGTTTGACAATGTTCATTTTATTTGAGATCACCACACCATAGGACTGAATCCTTGCCTATGACAGTTTTCCCAAGACTAACACCCAAGCCAAGAAATAGTTAGAATAAAAGAATTCTGAGTACCATTTTTCCTTCTTTCTTCTAAGAAAGATTCAAACCAGTTTTAATACTTTCAAATGATGGATCTTCATTAAGAGGGTAATAGACAAGTATGAAAGGCAACAGTTTGAAGCTAATTTGTGGCCAGTAGAATGCAGGCTGCAAAAGGAAAGATGGAATCACAGCCCTCTTCCAAGGTTTCCTAAATATATTAATAGATTTAATATAAAATCATCCTGTTTTTATATTTTGTTACTAGCTTATGACCCCTTGGTTCCTCAAAAGAGATTTTAGCTGACAAACTTGCTGCTTCATGAATGGACTAGCTTAAGAACTTTCTATGCATTGGCAGATGTTGGGTCCTTGAACCCCAATTAGGTGCTTAGGAGGAGACCATAGAGATATCTCACGGTCAGCCAATCAAACTCATACTTTCTGATGAACAACTTTAGCTATCTATTAATTGGGTTTCTGCTTCTCCTCCCCTTCCGAGCTGATCTGCTTTGCTGTTGCTCTCATAAATTGACCCTGTGTAGGGTTGATTGTAGCCTGTGATATCGTTATGGGTTGAACTGTTTCCACAAAAAAATATATGTTGTAAATCCTACCCCCTATTTTTTTTTATACCTGTGGATGTAATCCCTTTAGGGGAATAAGGTTTTCTTTGTTATGTTAATTAGGTCATCAGTGTAGGGTGTATTTTAAGCTAATCACTTTTGAGATATAAAAAGAGCAGATTAGGCACAGATGCAAGCAAGCACAAATGGGGGGCAGATATCATGTGGACATCTCCAAGGAACAAGGAGAACCCTAGAGAAGCTGAGGCAAGGATTTTCCCCCAGAGCAGACAGAAAAAAAAAAAAAAAATTCTCCAAGGGCTAGCTCCCTGAATTTAGACTTCTAACCTCATAAACCGTGAGAAAATAAATTTTTGTTCTTTAAAGTGAAAAAAAAAATAAAAAAACAACAAGAGAAACCAGAAAAAGGAGACTCCAAGTAAACTATCCATAATGTTGAAGACAAACAATTAAGAGTTTTGCCTTTGGAATTCAAGTTCAAAAAGGGTTTCAAGATAGGGAGAGAATCAGTGTGCAAAAGTTGTGGACATAGAATGAGATGTGAGCAATAATGACTATTTTTCAAACTGGGAACCTTGACAGGTATGAACCTTACACAATAGAGTTTGCATCAAACATGATGTTTGATAGACGTGGATTCAAGAGAAATGGGAAGACAGAAACTAGCGATAGAGAGCATAGACCACTCCTTTAACTACAATTATACTTGGAATAAAAACACACTAAGAATAAGATTTGAGCCCTGGTGGCACAGTGGTTAAGAGCTTAGATGCTAACTAAAAGGTCAGCAGTTCAAATCCACAAACCACTCCTTAATTTATTTTCTCATCCAGTTTTTAAATATTATGTTTTCAGCCTTTCATATTGACCAGCCAAGCTCACTGTGGTTGAGTCCATTCTGACTCATATCGACTCTATGGGACAGAGTAGAACTGCCCCCTGTGGTTTCCAAGGCTGTAATCTTTAACCAAAGCAGGTTGCCACACTTTTCTCCTTCACAGTGGCTCTTGGGTTCAAACTGCCAACATTTTGGTTAGCAGCTGAGTGCCCGACCACTATACCACCAGGGCTCCTCACATTGCCCATCAGTAGCACTTAATATTTACTTTTACTTTTTGCTTTACATAAATGTCTGAAATACAGCCAGAATGTTTCTTACTAGCCAGGACGGTGAGACTTCAAGTTGCTTTCTTTGGACACATCATCAGGAAAGCACAATTGCTAGGAAAGGATATCATGCTTGGTAAATTGGAGAGCTAACAAAAACTAGAGAAACCCTCAATGAGATGAACACAGTAATTGCCTCAATGGACTCAAACAATCCAATAAACATAAAGGTAACAAGGAGCGAAAAAGCTTTCTTCTGCATGTAACATCGCCAACAATGGGAACCTATCCAGCGGCAACACACAATAGCCCTTAACAGCAATTTCAGTTTTGATCCCATGTACGTTGTTTTGCAGTTTGCATAAATAAAATCCCTGGCTGTAAATTATTTTTCCTGTTAGGTCTCCCTTTTCTAACTTTCATATTAGCCTGAAGATGTTCATCAACTCTGTTCCCTACTCTTTTTAATATGGGTGTCTCCTCAACTCAGGATTTCCGTTAATATTTTTAACTGCTTCTCTTCCCCTATCCCTTTTAACTTTCCCTCTTACCCTTCAGATTCTGGTAGTTCTATTACTGATTTTTTTTTAACACTCCTTTTTTTTTTTGGTAAGTTCTATAAGTTCCAACAAGGAGCCCTGGTGGCTCAGTGGTTAAAGAACTCGACTGCTAACTAAAACTTTGGCTGTTCAAACTCACCAGCCTTTTGGAGACAAAGATGTGACAATTTATAGTTTTGGAATCCCTATGGGGTAAGTTATACTCTGTCGTACAGGATCGATATAAGTCAGCATCACTTCACAGCAGTGGATTTTTGTTTATAATTCTTACAACATTGCTTTAGTAGAGATGGAAAAGGGGGTAGCGTGTACTGAATTATTCCAAAACGTCTGCGTAAATTTCACTGTATAGTTATGTTCCTCTGTACTGTAGTAGTAGCCTATGTTGATTTTTTCTTAAAGTTATTTATCATTTTCTTCTTTCCTGGGACCCAATCCAAATTCTTATATATGTATATTTTTTGTTTTAAGAGCTTGTTGCTTATACAAACTAGATCCCAAGTTTTTCCTTCATCACCTCAACCAAGATTAATAAAAACAGCTTCATAGTAGGGCCCCCTCCTTCCACTCTAAATTTCCTCATATCTATTATTCTGTATATCAAATGAAAATTTCTAATTGTGCCTTAAAGATGATGCTCTAAAATAATTTTCTGTAAAAATTACTCGGTGGCTTTAAGCAAAATAAAATAAAAATTTTTTGCCTCGCTTCATCTTATCGTCATATTTGAATCAACTTAAACTGGCATACGTTAAAAAGTCAAACCATGTTAGAAAACTTATAATGAAAAACAGCAATTCCTTGCTAACCAAGAGTCACCTTAACTACAATCTATTTCCTATGATATTTAGTCCATCTTTCAAAGTAACATATTTACATTACTCTTCCTTCATTTGGAAACCCTTATAGTGTAGTGGTTAAGAGCTACAGCTGCTAACCAAAAGGTTGGCAGCTCGAATCCAGCAGGGGCTCCTTGGAAACCATATGGGGTAGTTCTGCTCTGTCCTGTAGCATCGCTATGAGTCAAATCAACTAGATGGCAATTTCCTTCATTCATCAATTTTAGAGACTACCTATTTCCCGTCAATATGGATGAGGACATAACACTTTCACTCAACTTCTATTTGCCTCTTCTTCACCCTCTACCCAATGGAGTTACAGTAAAATTTGATTAGTTATTGCTTATATTATTATGATTATTTAAATATTTACTCATGAGCCAGCTTCTTACACAAATCTTTGTTTTTCGCAGAATTGTAATCTTTTTATTTTCCTACTTTTCAATGTGCTGTTAATTTTGTCTCAGGTGTTCTAGTGTCTCTGTCTTTTACTTAACAACATAAGTTTTTACACTTCATCACATTTTTTCCGTTTATTTATTGCCCAGGAACCCCACTTTAGAAACATTTTTTCTTCTGCTAAAATCACTCTCTGTCGGTTGCTCCTCTGTCATTCTGATATTTTTCTTCACTTCTTTCCTGAGGTGGATCTCTGTCTTAACTTTCATACATTGTTTTTCTTGGTTTATTCTTTTCTTTTGCAACTCACTCAAGAAAGTTTGCATAAGAAATCAATATTTTGAGAAACCAAATTTCTGGAAATTATTTCTTTCACCCATAAACAAATTGGTAACTTGTTTCAGTGTAGAAAACATATAGATTAAAACAATTTCCACATAGGATTTTGCCTTATAGTGTTTTACATTACTGTATTGATATAATGCTGTTCTAAATGTTGACACTTTGTATATGACTTTTTTTCTTTCTGGAAAATTTTGGGATTTTACTTTTATAACGTCATCTTCTGAAATTTTATAACATTGCGACTTCATGATCCTTCTATCAATACTTGTACTAGAGGCTCAAAGAAACCTTTTGGTCTGGAGACATATGCTCCCCCCAATTTTTTTTTCCTACCATTATTTCTTTGACCATTTCCTCCTCTCAGTTTTCTCTACTCCATTTCTTGTATCCATAGTATTAGGTATTGGTCTCCCCACATGGATACTCTTGTTATTTTAACATTTACCTTCTATTTTTTTGTAACATTTTATTTTGTTAGACTGCAGTGATATTTTCTAAACTTTATCATTAAAATTTTCCATTGATTTTTCTCTGATATTATATGCTCAATTCCCAAGAATTTTTTCTTAATAATGTATTGATCTTATAACAGCATGTCATTTTAAAAAATATGTTTATTAGAGTATTTCATGCATAAAGAAAAGTACACAAATCAAGAGTGGACAGTTAAATATTCAAATTTGAGACAGATCAAACTAACCACCATTCAATTCAAAAAACAGAGCATCAGTAGCACTGTCATTGGGCAAATCTGCTGCAAAAGACAATGAATAAGGTAAGCCTAAGAAGAACTGATGCCTTGGAATCATGATGTTGGTGAAGAATATTGCATATGCCATGGACTGGCAGAAGAAGGAACGAATCTATCTTGGAAGAAGTACAGTTAGAATGCTCCTTAGAGGTGAAGATGGCAAGACCTCATCTCACATAATTTGGACATTTTATCGGGAGGAACCAATCCTGGAGAAGCACATCATGGTTGGCAAAGTAAAAAAAAAAAAGTAAAGGGTTAGAGAAAAAGATGAAGATCCTCATCGTAATGGATTGACACAGTGGCTGCAACAATGGATTCAAACATAACAATGATTCTGAGGATGGTGCTAGACTGGGCAGTGTTTTGTTCTGTTGTACATAGGGTCGCTATAAGCAGGAGTTGACTTGACAACACCTAATAACAACACAACAGGATAGAATAGAACTGCCCATAGAGTTTCAAAGGTTGTAAATCTTTATGGAAGCAGACTGTCACACTTTCCTCTTGCAGAGCAGTTGATGGGTTTGAGCCACTGACCTTTCAGTTAGAAGCTGAGCGATTAACCACTGTGCAACCAAGGCTCCTTACACATATATTAGACTACTTGAATTTGTCTGATAGTTTGTTAAGGGTCCATTCATTATTTCCAAGTCTTGTTTTCCTTTCTATTTCATCTTGGTTAGTTTCTACTGTTATGTCTTCCAGTCCACCTATGTTTTCCTCTTGAATATTTGCCATTAATCCAATCTAGTGTACACTGTATCTTAGGCATGATAGATTTTTTTTATCTATAAGTTCAATTTAGATTATTTTAAATATTTCTTATCTCTCTTTAACATGCTAAATCTCTCCTTTGCCCCCCCTTTTTTTTAACACATGAAATAGAATATTAGTAACTACTTCCGTGTCTTTGTCACTAATTCTAACATCTTTGTCAGTTTTGGGATTGGTTTTAAATTATTTTTTATTTTTCCCCATGAATATGGTTTCATATTTTTCTGCTTCTGTTCATGATTGCCTATTTCTGATTTGTCAGACATTGTGAATTTTGTCTTGTTAGTTGTCAGATATTTTTATAAATATTTTTTAGCTCTGTTCTGATACCCAGTTATATTACCTGGAAACATATGTAACTTAAAATATTCATTCTGCTCCTTTATTTAACTTTTATCATGAAAGATTCCAGTTGCACACATAGCAGACTTCTTCACAGTGCTCCACATATATCTTGGCTTTTTTTTCGCCAAGTATTTTTTTTTTTCACATTTTATTTTTCCCGAGCTACAATCTGGATATTTTTATGAATCTATGTTCTAGCTTATTAGAATGTTCTTTGACTGCATCTAAAATTCTGTTAACTTTATCTTTTGAGCTCCTGAGAGCAATTAATGTATTTTTTTCTAAAAATCTCCCCTTTGTAGATTACGATTCTCTTCTGAAATGTCCAACTTCAGCTCTATCTTCTTAAGAATACTAAGAACACTTATTTTAAAGTGCAAGAAAACTAAACAGCAAGGATTTTTTTCTATTGATTTTTTTTGGAGAGTGGATAGGGCTTGGCTTTTGTTCTTGTCTCTTGATATGTCTTGTCATTGTTTGCAAAATACCAGGTATTTTATATGAAAGATTATAGGTATAATTTATGGAACTGAATAATGTTATCTTCCTGGAGAAAAGATTCCCTTGGGTAAAGACAAGTAATTAGTCTAATAGAACATCATTTTAATACAAGCAGGGATAAGCTAGATTTTGGGTTTTATATGAACTGTTCTATTTTCAATTTTCTTCAGTCTTATGGCTTCCTTAAATCCTAACTCCAGCTATTCAGAAATCCCAACTGAAAGTCTTTATTATTGGATCTCCTTGACAGGTAGCAACTTCATTTTCTTTCCCTCCCTCCTCACACCCGTATATATACCCCCGAGAATGCCTAAAACTGTGGTGAACTTCTGAGTCTCTGCGTTGTCACTTATGGATCAGCAAACTCCTACAAATGAAAAAGTAGCATTAAATAACGTTCCCATATGCTGTGCATCTCTTGTTTCTGACTCTTGGCCTTTGCTATCTTCTCAAATTTCCAACTACTTCTCTGCAGATATTCCATAATTTATAAAGTTTTCTAGTGGTTCAGCAGGCAATATGGAATAATATGAACTAATTTGCAATAGTTGAAACCAGAAGTCCTATAGTATTCTGAGTTCGGTTAATGCATTCCACACATCATCATATCTCTATGAAGACAACAATTATAAGGTTTGCTTTATATATTTTCTTCTGCCCTTTTCTTTTATGCCATTTCTTATAATTCTCTTTTTCTGGTTTTGTCTTCCTTTTTTTCTTTTGCATTCATATTGAAGTTTTTTGCAGAGGTTTGGTGATCTTTGATTTTGAGTTCATGCTTAAGACTGAAGAAACAAAAACTTACTGGAAAGTTTTTCTGTGCAAGATCTGGGTTAACAATTGGTAGGTCTTACTTAGAAGAAATGAGAAGTAGTTGATCCCACAAATTGAAGTGTCTTGAAATTGTGTCTCTTGAGTTATTAAGTTTCTTCAGAAAGAGCCTTCATCTGAAACACAGAATTTGTACAACTACTCGATTTTTCTGAGAGAAAAAATGTCAAAGGAGGTGCTTGGAGATTCAACATTTGATATGAATATTTTTACTTAAACTTTTTTTGTGTGTGTGCATACCTCATTCCAGCCCTCTCCACCTACCATCCATTGTACCTGCACCAGGTGTATCTGGTTTTAGAGCCACTTAGGTGCAAATTCTGCATACAAAAACAAAACAAAGAAAAGAAACTACTCTCTTTATAAGTTGGGAAAAGAGACTGAAATGATGCCTAAAAATTCCTGTACAGACTTTCCACCGATATTCTTGTGTTCTGCACTTTGTTTCACATTGAATTCCACAACACTTTGAGGTTCCAAGTTCTTTCTGAGGGTCTTTGGGATAACTTGGATCTCACTTATTTTTAGTTTCCCATTATGTGGATATCCATGTTGTAGCTTTCTTGCATTTTTTATATAAGTGACAACCTTCAAATGATTTGATACCTTTCAAAAATAAGTTAAAATATCTCACATACTGTTGTTTCTCCTTTGTGCTAGTGAACATATATATATATATGTATTTGTGTCTATGTATGTGTTTCTATATGTATTTATGGTATTTGTTGTCATTTTAAAGGTCTTTGCATGGCACAAATGGTCAGGGCTCGAATAATAACTGACAACCACATGTCTATCAGCTTGTCGTGCTGTGATGCTGGAATCTACGCCATAGGGATTTCAAATACTAGCAGCGTCACCCATGATAAACAGGTTTCAGCAGAGCTTCTAGTCTAAGACATACTAGGAAGAAGGACCTGTCAATCTACTACTGAAAAAAAAAAAAAAAAGGCAGTGAAAACCTATGGATACCAGCAGAGCACAGCCTGATATAGTGCTTGAAGATGAACCCCGGAGGTTGGATGGAACTCAAAATATGAATGGGGAAGAGCCGCCTCCGCAAATTAGAGTTGACCTTAATGATGTGAGTGGAGTAAATCATTTGAGTTCTTTGTATGCTCATGTGGCAAGACTCAAAATGAGAAGAAATAGCTGCAAACATCCATTAGTAATTGGAACGTGAAATGTATAAAGTATGAATTGAGGAAAATTGGAAGTCATCAAAAATGGAAGATGGATATCCAAGACATTAGTAAGCTGAAATGAATTAGTATTGGCCATTTTGAATTGGAGAATCCTATGGTCTACTTTGCTGAGAATGAAATATTGAAGAGGAATGGTGTTGTGTTAATAGTCAAAAGGAAAATTTCAGGATCTATCTTGGAGTACAACACTGTCAGTGATAGGAAATACCCATATACCTACAAGGAAGACCAGTCATGACTTCCGTTATTCAAATTTACCCACCAACTATTGATGCCAAAGATGAAGAAACTGAAGATGCTTACCAATTTCTGCAGTCTGAAATTGATCAAACATGCAATCAAGGTGCATTAATAATTATTGGCAATTGGAATATGAAAGGTGGAAACAAAGAAGAAGGATCAGTAGTTGGAAATATGGTCTTGGTGACAAACAAGACACTGGAAATCACATTATAAAATTCTGCAAGATCAGTAACTTATTCATCAGAAATACTTTTTTTCAACAACATAAACAATGACTATACACATGGATCTTACCAGATAAAATACATAGGAATCAAATTGACTACATCTGTTCAATATCATCAATCAGAACAAGGCCAGGAATGACTGTGGAACAGATCATCAATTTCTCATAAGCAAGTTCAAGTTGAAATTGAAGAAAATTAGAACAAATCCACAAGGGTCAAAGTATGACATTGAAAATATCCTGCCTAATTTAAAGACCATCTCAAGAATAGATTTGATGCATTGAACACTAATGACTGAAGACAAGAAGAGTTAGAGGACATCAAAATGAAGAACACAAAAGGTCATTAAAAAGACAGAAAAGAAAGAAAAGACCAAAACGGGTGTCAGAAGAGACTCCGATATTTGCTCTTGTACATAAAGTGGCTAAAAAAAAATGGTGAAATAAAACAGTTGAGTAGAAGTCTTCAAATGGCAGTCCAGAAGACAAAGTAAACTATTGCATTGAAATGTGCCCTGGTATTAGAAAACCAAAAGGGAAGAACAAACTCATCTTTTCTAGAGCTGAAAGAACTGAATAAAAAAATTCGAGCCTAGAGTTTCAATGTTGGATTCTATGGGCAAAAAAATTGAATAACTCACAAAGTATCAAAAGAAGATGAAAAGGATACACAGAATCACTGTACCAAAAAGAACTGATCAACATTCAGCCATTTTTGGAGGTAACATATGATCAAGAACTGATGGCACTGAAGGAAGGAATCCAATCTGCACTGGAGGCATTGGCAAAAAACAAGGTTTCTGGAATTGAAGAGCTACCAACTGAGATACTTCAACAAATGGACTTAGTACTGGAGACACTCACTCATCTATGCCAAGAAATTTGGAAGATAGCTACCTGGCTTACCAACTGGAAGAGAACCATATTTATGCCCATTCCAAAGAATGGTAATCCAATGAAATGCAAAAAATGTCAAATAATATTACCAATACCACGTGATAATGTTGTTTTTAAGTGCCACAAGTCAGTTTCAACTCATAGCGATTCTATGTACAACAGAACGAAACACTGCTGGTCCTGTGTCATCTTCACAATCGTTGTTATGCTTGAGCTCGTTGTTGCAACCACTGTGTCAATCCATCTCATTTGGGGTCTTCCTCTTTTTCTCTGACCCTCTACTTTACCAAGTATGATGTCCTTCTCCAGGGACTCATCTGTCCTTATAACATATCCAAAGTATGTGAGACGTAGTCTCACCATCCTTGCTTCTAAGGACCATTCTGGTTTTACTTCTTCCAAGACAGATTTGTTCATTCTTTTAGCAGCCCACCACATATACAATATTCTTCGCCAACCGGACAATTCAAAGGCATCAATTCTTCTTTGGTCTTCCTTATTCATTGTCTAGCTTTCGCATGCATATGAGGTGATCGAAAACACCATGTCTTGGGTCAGGTACACCTTAGTCTTCAAGGTGATATCTTTTCTTTTTAACACTTGAAAATAGTCTTTTGCAGGAGATTGATAATATCATAGCATTAATAATATGAAAATTTTGCTAAAGATGATTTAAAACAGCTGCAACCATACAAAGACAGGGAACTATCAGGAATTCAAGGCAGTTTCAGAAGAGGATGTGGGACAGAGATATTATCGCTGGTGTAAGATGGATCTTAGCCAAAAGCAGAGAATACCAGAAAGATGTTTACATGTGTTTTATTGACTATGAAAAGGTATCTGACTGTGTAGCTCGTAACATATTGTGGATAACATTGCAAACAATGGGAACTCCAAAAACTTAATTGTGCTCATTCAGAACCTATGCATAGATTAAGAGGCAGTCATTCAAACAGAAAGAACATGGGGATATTGCACGATTTAAATCAGAAAAAGTGTGCATGAGGGATCTATCTTTTCATCAGAATAGTTTAGTCTGTATGCTGAGCAAACAATCCAAGAATCTGGACTATACGAAGAAGAATGCAGCATCATGATTGGTGGAAGACTCATTAACAATCTACCATATGTGGATTGCACTAACTTGCTTGCTGAAAGTGAAGAGGACTTGCAGTACTTACTGATGAAGATCAGTATGGATTACACCTCAAAATAAAGAAAACAAAAGTCCTCACGAGTGGATCAATAAGCAACATCATGATAAATGGAGAAAATATTGAAGTTATCAATGCTTTCATTTTACCAGATCAGCAATCATCACACATGGAAGCAGCAGTCAAAAAATCAAAAGACACATTTCATCGGGCTAGTCAGCTGTAAAAATTCTCTTTAAAATGTTACAAAGCAAAGATATAACTTTGAATACTAAGGTGAACCTGACCCAAGCCATGGTATTTTCAATTGCCTCATATGTATGCAAAAGCTGGGTATTGATAAAACGGAGACCAATGAAGAACTGACATATTTGAGTTATGATATTTGCAAAGAATATTGAATAAACTGTAGACTGCCCAAAGAATGAACAAATCTGTCTTAGAAGAAGTACAGCCAGAATTCTCCCTAGAAGCAAGGATGGTGAGACTTTGTCTTCCTTACTTTGGACATGTTATCAGGAGGGATCAATCCTTGGAGAAGGACATCATGCTTGGTAAATTAAAGGGTTAGCAAAAAACAGGAAGACCTCAGTGATTACAGCAATAGGCTCAAATATAGCAAATATTGTGAGGATGGCTCAGGATAGGGTATTGTTCCTTTCTGTTACACATAAGGTCCCTATGAGTCGGAATTGACTAGAGGGCACCTAAAAAAACAAAAATACTAACTGAAAGGTTCCAAGTTGCAATTAACCCAGTGGTGCTGCAGAATTAAAAACCACTCACAGCCATCTAATACTCTGTGGAAACTGGTTCTACTCTGAAACGCATGGGTTCACCATGAGTTGGAATACTGTAATGGATTTACCTTTTTTTTTTTTTTGTCATTTTAATATAGACACATTTAGATAATCTTCTGTTTAGGACCAGAAATCCTTTGTCCAACTATCAAGTAAAGACCATGGATAATCAGGCCCTAACCTATCTGCAACTTATTTTTACTTAATATTTAACAGAATTTTGTAGGGCTCTCTTTGATTGGGTTATATTGATATTCACTTCTATGCTGTTTGGCCACATTTTTACCACACATGTAATAATTTCTTTTGACAATATAAAGTTCATGTATTCTCTAAATTCAAGGAAGAAGTCCTCCTAGTCTTATATATATATATATATATAGTTAATCTACATTAAATCTACCCCACTAACCCACTGCCGTCGAATCTACATCCTTTATATATTTCTCTTGTAACATTAGTGGTTCTTGTAGGCAGGGGCAACAGGAAAAGGTTGGGGCAAATAGCAATTGTAGTCCGAGAGCTGTGGTTCTCACTGGGCCATTACTATGTCACAAGGGGCATTTTTTAGAGAATTTCAGACTTTTTAAATTGTACAGTAATGAAGGTAACCACTGTCATTTACTGAATGGGAGATGGAGGTAAAACAATGTGTAGAACAGACCTTACTCACAAAGTATTGAGTCTTGGTCTGCACAAAATTCTAATGTCCTAGAAATTAGAAATTCCATTCACGCAGTTTCTACATTCCTACTGTTGCTGTAGGAGACCTGGAGGTGCAGAGGTTAAGAGCTTGGCTGTTAACCAAAATGCTGGCAGGTTGAATCCACCAGGTGCTCCTTAGAAACCCTATGGGGCAATTCTACTCTATCATGCAGAGTTGCTATGAGTCAGAATCAACTCGAAGGCAATGGGTTTATTGCTGTGGCTGTTAGCTGATATCAGATTGACTCCCAACTCATGAAGACTCCATTCATAATGGAATGAAATGCATGATGTATTGTGGATCAGACCAACATCATTCATAGGGTTTTCAATGCCTGATTTTTAGAAGTACATCACCAGGCCTTTCTTAACCAGACTGTTGTAGCCTAGAAGCTTTGCTGAAATCTGTTTAGCATCATAGCAATGCATAAGCCTCCACTAACGGGTGGTGGCTGCTATGTTTGTGAGCTTAGTTTTAAACTTGCTTCACAAAATTTTTGTACAATTTTATAGAAACATAAATTGTATTTTTCAGGAATGTAAATATTATGTAAACTGAGGAAATGTTGTTAGGTGCTGTCAAGTCAGTTCCAACTCATAGCGACCCCATGTAGCAGAAGGAAACACTGCCCAGTCCTGTGCCATGCTCACAATTGTTGCAGTCACTGTGCCAGTCATCTCGTTGAGGGTCTTCCTCTTTTTTCACTGACCCTCTGCTTTACCAAGCATGATGTCCTTCTCCAGGGACTGATCTCTCCTGACAACATGCCCAAATATGTAAGACACAGCCTTGCCATCCTTGCTTCCAAGGAGCATTCTTGTTGTACTTCATCCAAGACAGATTTGTTCGTCCTTTTGGCAGTCCGTGGTATATTCAGTATTCTTCACCAACACCACAATTCAAAGGCATCAATTCTTCTTTGGTCTTCCCTATTCACTGTCTAGCTTTCTCATGCATACAAGACGAATGAAAATACCATGGCTTGGGTTCTGTGCACCTTAGTCTTCAAGGTGACATCTTCACTCTTAAACACTTTAAAGAGATCTTTTGTAGCAGATTAGCCCAATGCAATGTGTCTTTTGATTTCTTGACTGCTGCTTCCATGGCTGTTGATTGTGGATCCAAGTAAAATGAAAACTTCGACATCAGTCTTTTCTCTGTTTATCATGATGTTGCTTATTGGTCCAGTTGTGAAAGTTTTTGTTTTCTTTATGTTGAGGTGTAATGCATACTGAAGGATGTGGTCTTTGAACTTCATCAGTAAGTGCTTCAAGTTCTCTTCACTTCCAGCAAGCAAGGTTGTGTCACCTGCTTAATGCAGGTTGCTAATGAGTCTTTATCCAATCCTGATGGCCAATTCTTCTTCATATAGTCCAGCTTCTCGTATTGTTTGGTCAGCACACAGATTGAATAGGTATGGTGAAAGGATACAATCCTGATGCACACCTTTCCTGACTTTAGACTACGAAGTATCTACTTGTTTTGTCTGACCAACTGCCTCTTGATCTATGTACAGGTTCCTCACGAGCAAAATTAAGGGTTCTAGAATTCCCATTCTTCACAATATTATCCATAATTTGTTATGATCCACACAGTTGAATGCCTTTGCATACTCAATAAAACACAGGTAAACATCCTCTGGCATTCTCTTCTTTCAACCAGGGTCCGTATGACATCAGCAATGACATACCTGGTTCCACATCTTCTTCTGAATCAGGCCTGAATTTCTGGCAGTTCCCTGTCGATATACTGCTGTAGCCACTTTTGAATGATCTTCAGCAAAATTTTACTTGCATGTGATATTGATGATATTGTTCAATAATTTCCACATTCAGTTGGATTGCCTTTCTCGGGGAGTAAGCATAAATATGGATCTCTTCCAGTCAGTTGGCCAGGTAGCTGTCTTCCAAATTTCTTGGTATAGATAAGTGAGCACTTCCAGCCCTGCATCCATTTGTTGAAACAACTCAATTGATATTCCGTCAATTCCTGGAGACTTGTTTTTCACGAATGCCTTCAGTGCACCTTGAAATGTTTGAATGTCAACAAATTCTTTTTATTGTAAGGACTCTGTGTATTCCTTACATGTTCAAATTGAGGAAATGGTGTGTTTCATTTAGATATTATCCAGATTTTTCAGTATTTTAGAAAATTATATCATCAATGGCAACACAGATTATGGATGTCAAGTGGCCAACACAACACAACTGTACCAGTTTTCATTTGTATCTGTTGAATGTAATCACGTAATGGGGGAGATCTAACAATTCTTTTCAACTTTTTTGGAACCAAATATTAAAGTGGAAAAACACATAAAATTCAGAGATCACGTTACTTTTTGTTTGCAAAAGATTTTTTAAAATATTTTATATTACTTTCCTAAATTTGTATATTTGTTAGGAAATTGATAAGAAATTTATGCTGTGAATATTACATATTGAAAATACAGTTTTAAAACCTTACAATATAATCTCTAGGGTTGTAACATAATTTTTCTATTGAAAGAATTTGTTTTTTCAAATTATTCTGTTTTGTTTATTGTCTGTAAAGAATATGGTGTTTTAAGCACTAAAGACAAATGCATGTGTTGACATATGGTAGCGTTTCAAAATAGGAGATGTTTTCCATGATGCTTCATTTCTATTCCACTTCACGTTATATAAAGGAATATTATTTTGTTATTGCATTTACCCATAAATCCTAACTGATGGATAAAAAAAAAAAAAAATCCTATATTTATTTCTCCACTCCGAATGTCTATAATTTGTTTTAACATGTTAACCATTTTTCTGGTTATTTTCCTCTTTCTCTTAACATATACAAACAAGTCTGATTTGTTAGTAATTTTTAACTGTTAAATTTTATTCTAGTTTTGTTCGGTACCTCTGTACCTTCATTTAGTTGCACTCATGTGCAGATTTCTTTCCTCTTCTTTATATCCCAACTCATTCATCCTAAGTAGATACAAGAATCTAATTCTTTACATCTTCAACTTCATTCCTCCAGAAATACTTAAACATTAATGTAGATGTTCTATTAAAAATTATATTCTTCCATTTTTATACTATTTTTAAGTCTTGTTGATTATTTTAGATTATGTGTATAGTCTGGATATGTTATCTTTGAAGTTGATCTCAGAATGGTAAAGTGGACGTTACAAAATATTTGTTACAATAAGGGGCAATGTATCTGATATATCAGAGACAAAAATCTCAGTGAAGAAATCCAATTTTAATCCAAACTGTGTTTTCCCAAATCACAGAGAAATTATAGTGCAATTTCCAAAAGACAAGTAAAGAGGGGAAAACTTCCAATACCAGTTCAAGATGTAAATATGTAACTCCCCCTTGGGTTTTTCAAAAACAAGCACAGCTACTATCACGTTTAAAATTTCTCATGACCTGGGTTCTTCAAGCCCATATTATATTACAACATGAAGAAAACCAATAGAACAATCCAGTCTAAGCTTCATCAAGTATTCTTTGCTTCCTGTTTATTGCCCTTCTTCCAGTATGAGGGGAGGGTCTTCCCTGAGCACCCTCTCAATGTTCTTCTGAGTTTTAGCTTCTGATTATCTGAGCAAATAAGCAAACAAGAATGTAAACATCTCTAAAAGAACATGCAGTGTTATACAAAGTAAAGTTTAAGTGCAAACCTAGAACGCAAATATATCTCTAAAGCAGTGTTAAGTAACCTGTCGGCACAACTCATTAACAAATCTTAAAATAAATTCCAAACAGTATAGGCTAAAAAAGGAAAGAAAACATTAGTGTTCAATGCATGTAATTAGACATAACATTGTGCAAATTTTTAGTTTTGCATTCACAGAGACATGTACACATGAAAATATGTGTTAGTGTATTAGTATACCGGGTCATGACGCCATATGTATCTTGCTCTAGGTCTCAGTGTGTATAAATGTATGTATGTATGCATGTATGTATATAACCCATTTTCATTGCGTTAATTCCAAATTATAGTGACCCTATAGGACAGAAGAGAACTGCCCCATAGGGTTTCCAAGGCTGTGATCTTTACGAAAGCAGACTACCACATCTTTATCCCTAGAAGTGGCTGGTGGGTTCAAACCACTGACCTTTTTGTTAGTAGCCTAGCACATAACCACTGCACTGCCAGGGCTCCTTATGTATGTATATACAAACATATAAGTGCAGCTTTCAAGATCTTGTGTGTATTTATACATATGCATACGCATATGTTGTATATAAAAAATCTTGAAAGCTGCACTTGTAAAGAAAGATTCTTCAGGAATAAAATGCTGTTTACAATACAGGCAATATTTCATATTATTACACAAAGAAAATTAAATCCCATAGAATGGTATTTTCTGCATAGCTCTATTACTTGTTTTCGGTTACAGGTTCAACTTTATATTGTCAATACTCGCTGTTCTTAATTTTGGTGGGGGCTGGAACGAAGGACCAGTGTGTTTTTAAATACATATTCTAGTTTTGTACCCTTTTACACAGAAAACCTGCTTGAACCTTTGAAATGGTGGTATTTTTGTTTCATTATTTTGCATAAACATCTCTGTATCTTGCTGTTGTTGTTGTTAGGTGCTGTTAAGTCAGTTCCAACTCATGTTGTTGTTGTTAGGTGCTGTTGAGTCGGCTCCGACTCACGGCGACCCTATACACAACAGAAAGAAACACTGTCCAGTCCTGTGCCACCCTTACAATTATTGTTATGCTTGAGCCCATTGTTGTAGCCACTGTGTCAATCCACCTCGTTGAGGGTCTTCCTCTTTCCCACTGACCCTGTACTCTGCCAAGCATAATGTCCTTCTCCAGGGACTGATCCCTCCTGGCAACATGTCCAAAGTATGTAAGACGCAGTCTTACCACCCTTGCCTCTAGGGAGAATTCTGGCCACACTTCTTCCAAAACAGATTTGTTAGTTCTTTTGACAGTCCATGGTATATTTAATATTCTTAGCCAACACCACAATTCAAAGGCGTTAACTCTTCTTCGGTCTTCCTCATTCATTGTCCAGCTTTCACATGCATATGATGTGATTGAAAATACCATGGCTTGGGTCAGGTGCACCTTAGTCTTCAGGGTGACAACTTTGCTCTTCAACACTTTGAAGAGGTCCTTTGCAGCAGGTTTAGCCAATGCAATGCGTCTTTTGCTTTCTTGACGGCTGCTTCCATGGCTGTCGATTGTGGAACCAAGTAAAATGAAATCCTTGACAACTTCAATCTTATCTCCATTTATCACGATGCTGCTCATTGGTCCAGTTGTGAGGACTTTTGTTTTCTTTATGTTGAGGTGTAATCCATACTGTAATCCAACTCTTAGTGACCCTATATGTACAACAGAACAAAACACTGCCCAGTCCCACCCAATCCTCACAGTCATTGTTATGCTTGAGCCCATTGTTGCAGCCATGGGATCAATCCATCTCTTTGAGGGTCTTCCACTTTTTTGCTCACACTCTACTTTGCCAATCCTTCTCCAGGGATTGATCCCACCTGACAACATGTCCAAAGTATGTGAAATATGCTCTCGCCATCCTTGCCTCTAAGGAGCATTCTGGTTGTACTTCTTCCAAGACAGATTTGTTCATTCTCTATATCTTAGGACCATTTTTTTTTGTTTGCCTATTTGTTTCATTTATCAAGATCAAGATACTAGTCACAGTCTCCTCCAATAGGTGGGTGCCATTCCCAAGGATATTGCCTAGAAATGGTTTAAGATATACTAAAAACAAACAAACTGGGAGCTCTACTTATCTCTTCCACATTATTTTCCAGGAATACATGATTTTCATTGAATATTCTTTTTTATCCATATTTAATGACTCTTTGGGTTCAGATGTTACACAAGGCACTAATTGTAAAGACAAAAATAAATATGTCCATAGCCTGTGCCCTCGTGATGCTCATGGGTTTTAGTAAGACAAGGTTCTTACATGATATTTGGAAGGGGATCAAAATGCTAAATTAACATGTCTTCTAACAATAAATGAAATCGTAATTCAGAGAAAGGAGGGAGAAGGCAGAAGCTCTGGAAAGAAATTAGAGAACAAGGCAATCAGTCTGATTATGGAGAAAGACCATATTCTTCAACCATGGGAAAAAAGATTAGAGAGCAGGGGAAAGAAACAACCATATTACAGAGTGCCTAGTACATAATTAGTCTCATAAAAAGTACAACATGAATCTGTGGCCAGAATAGATAGTGCTTAAATGGCTAAGTGAAAATAGCTTTTTTGGTTTTAAAAAATGCTTACATAATTTTCTGACATCATTTTTAATGAACTAAAGATATTTCCCTTATCTCTTTTGTATGAAATTCCCAAATAGAAGAATCTCTGTTATTGAAACAGAAAACTCAAATAACCCTCTAATATTTATTCTTTTATAACTCAATTATAAGTATGTTTTTGCCTTTGGTGTGTGTTTTTCCTATTGTAGGAAAATATTAATGTGTATTTTCTTTTTGTCAGTTATTCAATTTTTGTTCTTTCTCTAATTTCCTTTTTCCCTAAAGATTCAGTAATAAGAATGTACTCCTAACATTCATGACACACACACAAAAGACTTCTATCTAAACAGCCCTAGATTCAGCGAAAAATATAGCAACAATATAACATTATTGTATTCATAAAAAGCTAATACATCACTCACTCTCATTCCCTGCTACTTTAAATAGCTGTTTTTGACAACCATATGTTGTTTTTGATGTTTTACGTGCTGAGTGTTCCTGGACGCTGAACAAGGCCTTTGCAATTTCAAGCCTGTAAACTGGTTGTGTGTACCAGAGCAGTAATCTTTAAAATATGTCTCCTGTGTGTACTTGTTCGTTGATCCAGTACCTTGCCTTATGGCCATGCCTGCGTTCAATAATCATCATTATGGAAATAGCAATGTTGGCCTGTTTCAACCAGTAGTATCAGCAGATGCTACGAGTACTAGAAATCACACAGGCTTTCACACATACTTCTTAAATTGACTGACTCCTTTTGACTGGGGAATATAAAGTATTTTCATTCTTTCTCCAAACTGTTTTAAATCTGCAAAGAGCCCAAACTCTTGCTCCATAATTTTAGTGCTTTAATATGGGGTCCTTTATGTTATTTTTTTCTTTTTAATCTACTGCTCAGAGGAACTTGCCAACAACTTTAGGAGAGGTGTCAAGAGTTATAAAAGCCCTGAAACACTTTAGGAAGGAATCACCCACAAACTATAAAGATTTTTTTAAAAAATTACATAATCAAAATTTGCCAGGTGAATGACTGCACCTTTAGGAATTTGACAAAATTGGTTAAATAATTAAGCATTTTTAAATCTTAATGCTATCTGTAGTCATTCAGATACATTTGGTTGTATACAAAATAGTTTTAGGGGCAAGAATTCCTCGATGGTTGCTAATGTTTGAGCAAGTATTACATGTCAATTTCTTTCGTTCTCTAAATATTCGTTTTCAGTTTATAAAATTTTATATAAATGGAATGACAAAGATACATTATTTTTGACTAGCTTCTGTCACTCAGCATAATTATTTTGAGATTCACTGCTTTTATTTGTGCAGCTGTAATTTATTCCTTTTTATTGCGGATTACAAATCAATTGCAAGAATATATCACAATATGTATCCATTCATCTGTTGATGGGCTTTTGGGGTCCTTTCCAATTTTGGCTGTTACAATTAAAACTGTTATGAACATGCATACACATTTTTTTTTAATGGACCTATGCTTTCATGCCTCTTGAATAAATGCCTTGGATGAGAATGGTTAGGTAATGTGGCAAGAATAAGTTTAACTTTTGAAGAAACTGCCAAACTATTTTCCAAATGATTGTACAATTTTACAATTCTATAAGTGTGTATAAGATTTCCAGATGCTTCTCATTCTCTTCAACAACTGACACATTCTTTTTAAAATTATATCCACTCTAATAGGTTTATAGGGGTATCTCCTTGTGATTTTAATTTAATTTCCCTAAAGAAGAATAGAAAAGAACAAAAAAGATGTCAGAGGAGACTCTGAAACTTGCTCTTGAATGTAGAGTAGCTAAAGTGAATGCAAGAAATGATGAAGTAAAAGCATTGAAGAGAAGATTTCAAAGAGAAGCTCAAGAAGACCAAGTAAAACATTATAATGAAATGTACAAAAGCCTGGAGTTAGGAAGAACTTGGTCAGCATTTCTCAAGCTGAAAAAACTAAAGAAAAAATTCAAGCCTCAAGTTACAATTTTGAGAGATTCTATGGGTAAAATATTGAATGACACAGGAAGCATCAAAAGCAGATGGAAGGAATAAACAGTCACTCTACTAACAAGAACTGGTCAATGTTCAACCATTTCAGGAGACAGCATATGATAAACAACCAGTGGTACTGAAGAAGGAAGTTCAAGCTGCACTGAAGGCACTGGTGAAGAACAAGGCTCCAGGAATTGATGGAATACCGATTGAGATGTTTCAACAAACACATGCAGCACTGGAGGTGCTCACTTATCTATGCCAGGAGATGTGGAAGAGAGCTACCTGACCAACCTACTGGGAGAAATCCATACTTTTGCCCATTCAAAGAAAGGTGATAAAACAGAATGCAGAAATTATCAAACAATATCATTAATATCACACACAAGTAAAATTTTGCTGAAAATCGTTCAAAAGTGGTTATAGCCATATATCAACAGGGAACTGCCAGAAATTCAAACCGAACTCAGAAGAGGACATGAAATGAGGCACATCAATGCTGATGTTAGATGAATCTTGGCCGAAAGCAGAGAACACCAGAAAGGTGTTTACCTGTATGTTATTGACTATGCAAACTGCATCGAGTTGTGTGGATCATAACAAATTATGGATAACATTGAGACGAATGAGAATTCCAGAACACTTCATTGTGGTCACATGGAACCTGTACATAGACAAAGAGGCAGTCTTTGGAACAATACGAGGTGTTACTCCATGGTTTAAAATCAAGAAATGGGTGCATTAAGGTGGTATCCTTTTACCATGCTTATTTAATCTCCATGCTGAGCAAATAATCCAAGAAGCTGGACTATTTGAAGAAGAACAAAGCATCAAGATTGGTGGAAGTCTCATTAACAACCTGCAATATTCGGATGACAATCTTGCTTGCTGAAAGTAAAGATAACTTGAAGCACTTACTGATGAATATCAAAGACCACAGCTTGGATTACACCTCAACGTAAAGAAAACAAAAATCCTCACAACTGGACCAGTAAGCACCATCATGACAAATGGAGAGATTGATGTTGTCAAGGATTTCATTTTACTTGGATCCACAATCAACGTCCGTGGAAGCAGTAGTCAAGAAATCAAAGGATGTATTACATTGGGCAAATCTGCTGCAAAAGACTTCTTCAAGGTGTTAAAAAACAAAGATGCCACTTTGAGGGTGCACCTGACCCAAACCATGATATTTTAAATCTCCTCATATGCATGCAAAAGCTGGGCAATGAATAAGGAAGGCTGAAGAAGAATCGATGCCTTTGAATTATGGTGTTGGCAAAGAATATTGAATATACCATGGACTACGAGAAGTACGAGTAAGTCTGTCTTGGAAGAAATACAACCAGAGTACCTCTTGGAAGTGAGGATGGCAAGACTTCATCTCATGTATTTTGGACATACTATCAGGATGGTCCAGTCCCTGGAGAAGGACGTCAGGCTTAGTAAAGTAGAGGGTCATCCCAAAAGAGGAAGAACTCAATGAGATCATCGATACAATGGCTGCAACAATGGGCTCAAACATAACAATTGTGAGAATGGAACAGGACCGGGCAGTGTTTTGTTCTGTTGTACACAGGGTCTCTATGAGTCGGAACTGACTGAATGGCACCTAACAACGACAACAACAACAACTACAATGACTGATAATGGAGCCCTGGTGGCACAGTAGTTAACTGTTCTGCTGCGAACCAAAAGTTTGGCAGTTCAAATCCACCAACCACTTCTTGGAAACCCTGTGTCCTATAGGGTCACTATGAGCCAGAATTGACTGGATGGCTAATATTGAGTATTTTTTTATAGGCTTCTTTAGTAAAGTATCTGTTCAAATAATTTGCCCATGTATATAAGTTCTTTGTTTTCTTACTATCTTTTGCAATTTTATTACAAACTCGTACATGATACAACTCCTTTATCAGTTATATGATTTGGAAATATTTTTCCCCATTTATGGCTTGTCTTTCATTATTCTAATAGGGTCTTTCAAAGAACAGAAGTTTTTAATTTTGATGAAATGAAATACATCATTTTTTTTTCTTTATTCATCATGTTTTTGGTATTACATGGGTAAAAATTTACCTAATCTCAGGTCACAAATATTTGGCCCTATGTGTTTTATTTTTTTATGTGTTTTACAATTTTACTTTCTCCTTTTAGATTTATGATATATCTTAAGTTAATTTTTGCATTTGTTACAAAAAAAAGATTAAAGTACTTTTTTTGTTGTTTGTTTTTGGCCTATGGATTTCCAATTGCTCCAGCACTATTGTTGAAATGTCTATATTTTCCTTATTGAATGTCTTTCAATTTTGTCAAAATTCAGTTTTCCATATATGTGTATGACTAGTTCTGTATACTCTATTCCATTTCATTGATCTATTTGTCTATATTTCTGCCAATACCATAGTTTCTTAATAATTGAAGCATTTGATAAGTAGTCTTCAAATCAGGTAGTGTTAGTCTTCCAAATTTTTTCTTCTTTTTCCAAGTTGCTTCGATTATTTTAAGTCCTTTGCATTTACACATGTATTTTAGAGCCAGCTTGTAGATTTACACAAAAAAGTCTGGAAAGATTTTGTTTGGGATTGTCTTAAATCTATAAACTAGTGTTGAGGCCCCTATCTGGTCTGAAGTGATAAATTTAAAATGAAACAGTAAAGTGGGATTTCATTCTTTTTTTGTGTAGACAGACTATTATTAAAGTGAGCACTCTCTGAATAGACATTTCTAAAAAAGGATACACAAATGGCTAATAAGCACATGAAAACATGCTCACTATTGTTAGCCTCCAGAGCAATGTAAATCAAAACATCATTGAGAAACCACTTTACAACCTTCACATCCACACACTAGGATGACTATAATCAAAAAGTCAGATTATAGCAAATGTTGGCGAGGATGTAGAGAAACTGGTGGGAACGTAAAACGGTACTATTATTTTGGAAATTAGTCTGGCAGTTCCTCAAAAAAGTAAACACAGAGTTACTGTTTGACCCAACAATTCTACTCCTAGGTATATAACCAAGAGAAATGAAAACATATGTCCACACAGCAGCTTGAACACAATTGTCCACAACAGCACTATCCCTAATAGCCAAAAGGTAGAAACAATCCAAATGTCTATCAACTGATGAGTGGATAAACAAAATGTGATATATCAATACAGTGGAGTATTTTCAGCCATAAAAAATAAATAAAGTACTGATATATGCTACCATATGGATGAAATTTGAAAGCATTATGCTAAGGGAAAGATAATAAATAAGAAGCCAGTCACAAAAGACCATATAATATAAGATTCCATGTGTATGGAATGTTCAGAATAGGCAAATCTATAAAAATAATAAGTATATGATTGGTGTCCTGGGGCTGAGGAAGAAGATGGTTGAGGGTAATAGCCAAAAGGCCTGGAGCTTCTTTTTGTGGTGATGAAAATGTTCTAAAATTGGTTGTGGTAATGGTTGCACAACTATGTGAATATACAAAAAACCAATGAGCTTCACACTTTAAATGAATTAATTGTATGATGTATGAATTATTTCTCTATAAAGTTGTTACTATATATACGTATATACATATATACACATATGCACATAAATACACATATATACACATATATACACATATTTACATATACACATATACACACACACGTATATATATATATATATATATATATATATATATATATAAAGTAGTGAGAGCCATAGAGTGAGAGAAGTTGTTTATGTAGGAAGTAAGTGGTACTATATAGACACTTGGTAATCAGTAGGCTGCCGAAAGAAAGCGACAACTAAGTAGTAACATGAAAATTAGGTTGGGAAGGTAGTTGAGGGAAAGGCATGGGTAGGTTTTTGTAAGATAGCCAAGATAAAATAGCAGAATATTACAGATGGAAAAAAGAGCTGGTGCTGAGATTTGGGGATGATAAGACGACTGGCAGATAAGGAAATTCAAGAAACCCAGTGGGTAGAGTGTTTTTTGGAGGCTAGTGGGTAGAAAATCTTGTGGCATAGTGGTTAAGTGCTACCGTTGTTAACCAAAATGTCAGTAGTTCAAATCCACCAGGTGCTCCCTGGAAATTCTGTGGGGCAGTTCTACTTTGTCCTACAAAGTCTCTGTGAGTTGGAATCAACTCGATGGCAATGGGTTTGGGTTTTTTGGTTTAGTGAGTGAAAGAAAAGAAGTGACAAATAACATTGGAGGATCATAGAGAACCTTACAATAAGTCAGGTTAAGCTGTTTGGACTTTTTTATTAAAGTTATTGAAAAAATTATTAAAGACCCTACTAGGCATGGGGTTTTATGAGTATAAAGTTATCAACTATACCTGGTTGCATGTTTGCTACTTTTAAAATAGTATTTATGTATAGACCTTGAGTGAGAATACTTCATGTAAGGAAACTTTACATTTCACTAGTTATAACCACTTTTGGTACTGATATAATGATATATATTAATTTCTTAAATCCCTGTATATGTGTATATATACATATATGTATACATAAAATGTATATCCCCCACATGTCTGTCAGTTGTCGTACTGTGGGGACTTCTGTGTTGCTGTGATGCTGGAAGCTATGCCACTGGTATTCAGATACCAGCAGGGTCACCCATGGAGGACAGGTTTCAGCTGAGCTTCTAGACTAAGACAGACTAGGAAGAAGGACCCGGCAGTCTACTTCTGAAAAGCATTAGCCAGTGAAAACCTTATGAATAGCAGAGGAACATTGTCTGATATAGTGCTGGAAGATGAGCCCCCCAGGGTGGAAGGCACTCAAAAGATGACTGGGGAAGAGCTGCCTCCTCAAAGTAGAGTCGACCTTAATGATGTGGATGGGCTAAAGCTTTCAGGACCTTCATTTGCTGATGTGGCACGACTCAAAATGGGAAGAAACAGCTGCAAACATCTATTAATAATCAGAACCTGGAATGTACGAAGTATGAATCTAGGAATATTGGAAATCATAAAAAACGAAATGGAACACATAAACATCGATATCCTAGGCATTAGCGAGCCGAAATGGACTGGTATTGACCATTTTGAATCATACAATCATATAGCCTACTATGCTGGGAATGACAACTCAAAGAGGAATGGTGTTGCATTCATCATCAAAAAGAACGTTTCAAGATCTATCCTGAAGTACAATGCTGTCAGTGATAGGATAATATCCATACACCTGCAGGGAAGACCAGTTAATACAACTGTTATTCAAATTTACACACCAACCACTAGGGCCAAAGATGAAGAAATAGAAGATTTTTATCAGCTTCTGCAGTCTGAAATTGATCAAACATGCAATCAAGATGCATTGATAATTACTGGCGATTGGAATGTGAAAGTTGGAAACAAAGAAGAAGGATCGGTAGTTGGAAAATACGGCCTTGGTGACAGAAACAATGCCAGAGATAGAATGATAGAATCTTGCAAGACCAATGACTTCTTCATTGCAAATACCTTCTTTCACCAACATAAACAGTGACTATACACATGGACCTCGCCAGATGGAACACACAGAAATCAAATTGACTACATCTGTGGAAAGAGACAATGGAAAAGCTCAATATCATCAGTCAGAACAAGGCCAGGGACTGTCTGTGGAACAGACCATCAATTGCTCATATGCAAGTTCAAGCTAAAACTGAAGAAAATCAGAGCAAGTCCATGAAAGCCAAAATATGACCTTGAGTATATCCCACCTGAATTTAGAGACCATCTCTAGAATAGATTTGACGCATTGAACACTAGTGACCGAAGACCAGATGAGCTGTGGAATGACATCAAGGACATCATCCATGAAGAAAGCAAGAGGCCACTGAAAAGACAGGAAAGAAAAGGCCAAGATGGATGTCAGAGGAGACTCTGAAATTTGCTCTTCAGTGTCGAGCAGCTAAAGCAAAAGGAAGAATTGGTGAAGTAAAAGAGCTGAACAGAAGATTTCAAAGGGCCTCTTGAGAAGACAAAGTATTATAATGACATGTGCAATGAGCTGGCGAAGGGAAACCAAAAGGGAAGAACACGCTTGGCGTTTCTCAAGCTGGAAGAACTGAAGAAAAATTTCAAGCCTCGAGTTTCAATACTGAAGGATTCCATGGGGGAAAATATTAAACGATGCAGGAAGCATCAAAAGAAGATGGAAGGAGTACACAGAGTCATTATACCAAAAAGAATTGGTTGATATTCAACCATTTCAAGAGGTGGCATATGATCAGGAAATGATGGTACTGAAGGAAGAAGTCCAAGCTGCTCTGGCATTGGCAAAAAACAAAGCTCCAGGAATTTATGGAATATCAGTTGAGATGTTTCAACAAACAGATGCAATGTTGGAGGTGCTCACTTGTCTATGCCAAGAAATATGGAAGACAGCTTCCTGGACAACTGACTGGAAGAGATCCATATTTATGCCTATTCCCAAGAAAGGTGATCCAACCGAATGTGGAAATTATAGAACAATATCATTATTATCACACGCAAGCAAAATTTTGCTGAAGATCATTCAAAAACGGCTGCAGCAGAATATCGACAGGGAACTGCCAGAAATTCAGGCCAGTTTCAGAAGAGGACGTGGAACCAGGGATATCATTGCTGATGTCAGATGGATCCTGGCTGAAGGCAGAGAATACCAAAAGGATGTTTACCTGTGTTTTATTGACTATGCAAAGGCATTCGACTGTGTGGATCATAACAAACTATGGA
This sequence comes from Loxodonta africana, assembly GCF_030014295.1. NCBI lineage: Eukaryota > Metazoa > Chordata > Mammalia > Proboscidea > Elephantidae > Loxodonta > Loxodonta africana. Next base: position 60,371,818 of record NC_087346.1, on the reverse strand, counting down.
TAACACTGCGAAGAATGGGAATTCCAGAACACTTAATTGTGCTCATGAGGAACCTTTACATAGATCAAGAGGCAGTTGTTCGAACAGAACAAGGGGATACTGATTGGTTTAAAGTCAGGAAAGGTATGTATCAGGGTTGTATTCTTTCACCATACCTATTTAATCTGTATGCTGAACAAATAATATGAGAAACTGGGCTATATGAAGAAGAATGGGGCATCAGGATTGGAGGAAGACTCATTAACAACCTGTGTTATGCAGATGACACAACCTTGCTTGCTGAAAGTGAAGAGGACTTGAAGCACTTACTAACAAAGATCAAAGACCACAGCCTTCAGTATGGATTACACCTCAACATAAGGAAAACAAAAATCCTCACAACTGGACCAATGAGCAACATCATGATAATGGAGAAAAGACAGAAGTTGTCAAGGATTTCATTTTACTTGGATCCACAATCAACAGCCATGGAAGTAGCAGTCAAGAAATCAAAAGACGCATTGCATTGGCCAAACCTTCTGCAAAGGACCTCTTCAAAGTGTTGAAGAGCAAAGGTGTCACCCTGAAGACTAAGGTGGGCCTGACCCAAGCCATGGTATTTTCAATCACATCATATGCATGTGAAAGCTGGACAATGACTAAGGAAGACTGAAGAAGACTTGATGCCTTTGAGTTGTGGTGTTGGCGAAGAATATTAAATATACCATGGACTGCCAAAAGAACTAACAAATCTGTCTTGGAAGAAGTGCGGCCAGAATGCTCCCTAGAGGCAAGTGTGGCAAGACTGCATCTTACATACTTTGGACATGTTGTCAGGAGGGATCAGTCCCTAGAGAAGGACATCATGCTTGGCAGAGTACAGGGTCAGTGGGAAAGAGGAAGACCCTCAACGAGGTGGATTGATACAGTGGCTGTAACAATGGGCTGAAGCATAACAATGATTGTAAGGATAGCGCAGAACGGCTCAGTGTTTCTTTCTGTTGTGCATAGGGTCGCTATGAGTCGGAACCGACTCGACGGCGCCTAAGAACAGCACACACACATATATATATATATAGAAAATTTTTAGGATTGGAAATATATATGTACACATATATATACATACATATATATATGTGTATATATATATATATTTGCAATCCTAAAAATTGGCATGATAGATGACTTTCTAATTCACAAGATGGGATGTAACCATTTCAAAATACCCTGGAGGTTTACTCATTAGTTTGAGCAGCTAAAACATAAAGGGGAGGGCAACATTGGAATTTGGAAAGAATTTAATTTGATTTTAATTTTTTCTATAACCTGTATGATACTTAAGTTATTTATTAGCAAAGTTAAAAACAAAAATGTCTACATTTAACTTGGTTTGAATTTGTAAACACTACTTTTTTAAAAAGCTTTGTTCATTAAGAAATGCTCTTCTGCTAACCGAAAAGTTGGTGGTTTGAACCCACCAGGCGGTCTGTGGGAGAAAGATGTGGCAGTCTGCTTCCATAAATGTTTACAGCCTTGGAAACCCTATGGGGCAGTTCTGCTATTTCCTATAGTGTCACTATGAGCCAGAATTGATTCAATGGCGATACCCGTTGCCCCTAGTGGATTCCGACTCAGCAACCCTACAGGACAGAGTACAACTGCCCATAGAGTTTCCAAGGAGCACCTGGTGGATTTGAACTGCTGACCTTTTGGTTAACAGCAGTAGCTTTTAACTATTACTGGAGAATAGCCTCAGTTCTTATCTTCGGTGTAGGAAAGAATTCAAAGACTGAGACAGAGTGTCAAGCAAGCAATGGGTTTTATTAGTTGGCAGAGGGTTAATAGCGAAAGCACACTTCACCAGATACTGTCAAGCAGGCTGCTCAGAGGGAGAGTCTGAGAGCCCTGATAGTCATTTTCTTAGGGTTTTTATACCCTTTATCTCTTATTTCTCTCTGTTAACCTTTAACAGTCAAGTCAGGGACCACTGTAGAGACTATTTCCTTAAGTTAGGGACCCCAATAGGGACCACTTCCTTGGCTTAACATTTAACTACGTAGGCCCCATCTTTTTGAGGGATGTCACCATCCCTGTCTCGTCCTCCTCCCGAGTGTAAGCTCTCCCCCTCCCACTTACATCTTTCCCCCCTCAAGTGTCATTCTCTCAAACCTTTGGGGTTATTGAAGAGGAGTTCTGTCTTCTGTAGCTACTTCTTGCTGTCATTGGGGCGTAGAGCTGGCCCTAGGAGAGGCACTTGTTCCATAATGGGGGTTTCCTTGACTTTGGGAGCTGAGGATGGAAGCATTGGGCAGCTTGATCCAAAGGGTTTTCACGGCTTGTATTATTTGACGAAGTCTGAATTACAGCCATTTGTAATTGAAACTTTTGTAATCTGGAGGATACAAAATGAGTTAGTATTTTAAGGAGGCAGGGTCCAAACAGTAAAAGAAGAATCAAAGACATTAAAGGGCCAAGGAACAGTGTTAGCCAGAGATCCCCATGACCAGACGGATGACCAAGAGTTCTATCCTTGTTCAGCTTGTGTTTGGAGTTGTTTGGCCTTATCTAAAAAGTGGCAGATATGTTCTTTGACTTGGCCAGCTTGGTTCACCCAAAAACAGCATGGTACACCCAGCACAGTGCATATACCCCCACGGCTAGCAGCCAAAATCTTCGATTTTGAAGTACTACAGCTGTCAAAGAATTTATTTGGGTTTGTAGAGTAGCAATAGAGGCTGTCACCTGGGTGTTGAGCTGGGCTAGTTCAAGCGGGAGGTTTGTATAAACTTGAGCAGTTCCTAGTGCCCTGGTGGTTCTGGCTGTGAAGCCGATGTTATGATAAGAATGCTAAGTCCTATTAATATGGGAATTAGGGGCCCTGCTCTTTTTGTCACCTTATGAGTGGCTTTTAAAGGTAAAGGGACAGGAGTTCTTACTTCAGCTAAAGACACAGGAGGGAAGACATATCCTATTGTGTATAATCTTGTCTAATTTGTGGGTAGGCATATATAAACTATAGTTCCACATACATAATATAGGCCTGAATATAATGGAAGACAACCTGAGACATGGTACATACCTAATGAGGTGAAATTGTATGGAGTTGGCTTTTGGAAGATGGAGGTGTATTTCCAAAAGTACATGGCAGCTAGAGGAGCCACTGTTAGTGGACTAAAGTAGGGGGCAATGTTATGGGTGGTTTTTTTTTTTTTGGAAATTTGTTGGGGTCTTTTAACCTTACCATTATTGGGGTGGCATTATGTATCTGTCTTGGTATTTTGGTAGCCTATACCTGGAGGTTTAACTCTTGTTCATCTATATCTATGTAAGTTCTATTTCAGTTAATTTGTAAGGTCATTATTTGGTTAAGAGTTAGATCTTCTCCTGAGATCGCTTGAGTTTTTACCTTACTTAATATGTTCCTCTCTAGAAGAGGCACAGGACATTCTGGGAGGATTAAAAATTGGTGCGAGAAGCTTGTTGTACTCCACAGTGTAATGATGGAGTAAAATATTTTACTGTAAGAGGTCCTCGATAGGAGGTTAGTATGGAAAAGGCAGCTCTCATGTCTAAAAGAAAAGTTACTGACCTTTCTGCTACATCTAGGGTGACCCTCAGCTCCTCTGCACTGACATTGATGTTTTCGGTGTTCTCGCCAGGAGCCTTTGGAGATCAGGGTCCCGTCAGCTTAAGGCCATTTCTATTGAGGGATCAGGCCTGGGAGTCCTTCGACTGTCAGAACAGTCTCACATCCAATGGCCATGTTGTTGGCAATTGGGACAGGGCTTCTGGGGTGGTTTGTTCTGGGGGCAACCCCTTTTCTAGTGGCCAAGTTGACCACATTAGTGGCATGCACGGGGTGGAGTATCTTTAGGTCTTCCTGCCGGCATCAGGTGGTGCCTACCCTGTAAGGCAGCGAGGAGATGGGCCTGTCTATTCTCTTCTTTTTTCTCCCTTTCTTGGAGCATTTCTTCCTCTTCCTGGTCTCTATTATAGAAGACTGAGGAAGAGACCTTTAACAGATCATTTAAGGGAGTTTGGGGTCTTAGCCCTTGTTTTTGAAGTTTATGCCTAATGTCTGGAGCAGTTTGAGTTAGAAATCTACCTTTTAAGACTAGTTCTCCTATTGGTGACCCTGGGTCTAAACTGGTATATTTTAAGAGGGCTTCTTTTAGCCTTTCTAGGAAAGCAGTGGGGTTTTCTTGGGGCCCTTGGTCGATTGTGGTCACTTTATTGAAATTGGTAGATTTTATCCTGCAAGCTTTCATTCCCTCAACCATGCACACTAACATGTGGTCTCTCTCCCATCTATCTCCTTCAGTATTATAATCCCATCCAGGGTCTATGCCTGGGACAGTGGTGGTACCCATGGGGGTAGGCCTATTGGTTTTGTGTATATAGCCCATCTGCAAATAGTCTGGCTGTCTCAGTGAGATTTAATCTTTCTCCCTGGGTGAGTGTTTGGTTACAGATTATCATTATGTCCTTCTAACCTAAATCAAAGGTGAGTGTTAAGTTCTTAAGTTTTTCTGTATAGTTGTTAGGGTCATCAGAGAAAATTCTTAACTCTGTTTTCAGCTTTCCTAAGTCTTGTATTGAAAAGGGAACTTGTACCCTGACTGGTCTGTTAGGGCCAGCCACTTTTTGAAGGGGAAACAGGTAGGGTAGTGAAGATGTTGTGGGTGAGGAATTGGAGTAGGGAAGAGTAGGAGGAACAGACATTTCTTTGGTATCTAAGGGTGGAGTTGTAAGGTTGGTACGGTTTGGGCCTAAGATGCCCATTGTTTGGTTTGTAACGATGGTGAGAACTGTGAGGTCTATCTTATACTTTTACACAGTTCTGGATTTTCCCTTAAGGCCATAAAAACCTGGACATAAGGGACCTCTGTCTATTTGTCTTGTTTCCAGCAAAACAGATCTAGCTGTAAGATGGTATGGTAACTTAGACTTTTCTGTTCTAGCCAGATTTCGCCATCTCCCAATTTATATTGAGGCCACGTGGTGTTACAAAAGAAGACTAATCCTTTTTCTTCAGGATTTGAAGGTCAAACCTGTCTCAATTTTTTGAGGATACAACCAGAGGCGAGACCAGTGGCACAGAGTTTTGGTTTCCCATCTGGAAAGGAACAGAGTGAGTCACTGGGGTAGGACTTCTCCTGTGCCCCCTATGTTAAATCGCTGTCTGGAGAAGGCGTCTCTTCTCAGGCCTGGGCTTCCAGAATTAACTAGTCTTATTGTGTAGCCCATCCTGAAGTTTCTTGCCTAGAAACTTCTTACTGTCCCTGTCTGGGAAGTCTTCATTTCATTGGAAAACTTTACTATCTATTGAAGCTGACACCTTGATTGTCTCGCCCCCTGACACACCACATAATCTTGAAGGTCCCTTGGAATTGGCCTATGAGATGATTTAGCATTTATGGGAGTCCCTCTTCTGTCTATACCCAAGGGAGGGGTAACAGATACAACTTTAATTAGTCTAATGAGCAACCTTAAGATTCTTAATTCAATGAGGTGGACCAGTGTGTCCCTATTCATTCTTTTATAACATGAAAGCAGAAGGAGCTGATCAAGGAAAGGTTGCCTGTTGTTTAGCTTCACAATAGTGATATAAACAGGAAAGGGAAAGAGGTCCTTCGCTGGAACAATTATCCCTTAGCCTATCACAAATACAGCACTGATCCCTTTTGTAAAGCATATACAAAGGGTATAAGTGTAAGTATGTTAGCCAGAAGTTGTATGGGGCAGAGAAGTGCAAAAGATAAATGGGTGACTCGTCTCTTAAAGAGACTCGCTGACTTGGCATGACTATTGCTGAGGTTAGTGGGGGTCAGGTGTTCTGGGCTGAAAATGTGTTGCTTTGTGCATGGGGCACCTAGAAGATGTGACCCCTGTAGTCGGCCAACACTTCTCTTACGAGTCTTGGTTTCTCTCCCAGTTGTCTGAGACAGTCAGGAGGGCTCAGAGCACTGGGCGGCCAACCTTTATGTGTGTGTCCCCAGACAAGCCTGGTTGTTAATTAAGTGAAGTTGGAAGTCCCTGTGAGGCCCCTGCACATCTCAGGTTTGACTCAGACACCTGTGCAAAGCAGAGGGAGGAAGTGTCTCTTTTCTTCAGAATCTGAAAGAGTCAGACACTCATTATTATACGTCTCTGTGAGGCCCCTGCATGTCTCGGGTTTGACCAGGCACCTCTGCAAAGCGGAGGAAGGAAGTACCTCTTTTCTTTGGAGTCTGAAAGAGTCAGACACTCATTATTACTGTACTCTTTTTAATAGTCCAAGTACAAACAAATCTTCCTAGCACCTCTCAGACCTCTCTCTTAGAAGAAACAAAACACACACACACACACAGAGGTAGGGTACCTTGGTGCAGGGCTAGAAAGGAAAAAAAGAAAGCCTGTGCTCTGAGGTGGACTCACCAGTTTCCAGATGAAAGAGGAGGAAGTTTTCAATCCGAATCACGGCACCAGAAGATGTTACTGAATAGCCTTGGTTCTTGTCTTCAGTGTAGGAAAGAATTCAAAGACTGAGACAAAGAGTGTTAAGCAAGCAATGGGTTTTATTAGTTGGCAGAGGGTTAATAGCGAAAGTATACTTGACCAGAGAGCATCAAGCAGGCTGCTCAGAGGGAGAGTCTGAGAGCTCCAATAGTCGTTTTCTTAAGGTTTTAATACCCTTTTTCTCTTATTTCTCTCTATTAACATTTAATAGTCAGGTCAGGGACCCCTGCAGAGAATACTTCCTTAAGTTAGGGACCCTATCAAGTTAGGGACCCCTATAGAGACCACTTCCCTGGCTTAACATTTAACTATGTAGGGACCATCTTATTGAGGAATGTCACCACCCCCTGTCTCTTCCTCCTCCCGAGTGTAAGCTCTCCCCCTTCCCCTTACATAACCACTGCGTCACCAGGGTTTCTTTGATGGCAATAGGCTTTGGTTTATCTCTTTCAAGGCTCAGTTATTTTCTCCTTTGAATTTTTTGTTATACCGTGTGTTTTCACTAATGGAAGGCATGATGATTAAAGGAACAATTCAGAATTTTTATTATGATTTATAGATTTCGATATCCATTATTTGGGATGATGTCTGCCCTAGATGTCATAAATCCTGCTAATATGAATCAATGATAAAATCTTTTTTTTTTCCTTAAAAATTAGCAAAGAATGAAGTAAAACCTGAAGGCACCTTGCAGTGAGTGAATATTTTATTCTAGTCCCCTTTATTATTTTTCATGAAACTTTTCAAAATGTGGTACAATGCATTCTTCCTTACTGCAAAAGCAGTATTTAAAGCCAAAGTAAATAAAGCCAAGGGATTTTTTTTATCTCAGGAAAATTACCACTGCAATGTGCTCTTTGTTACTACAAAAGTACTGACAGGCCAAATAAATAAAACCAAAGGAATTTGAATTTCAGGAAAATTACCACTACTATGTATTCTTCATTATAACAAAAGCAGTACTGACAACCCTGGAATACTACAAAACTGCTCACAGCAGTGCATTTTACCTGTACAGGTGGACACAATGATTGGGCTCTGAGAATTAATGCAGGGTAAGAATAACTTACAGAAGTGTGATATCTTGAAAAGTACCACAACATTGCATTTTTCCTTATTGCAAAGGCATGATTTACTGTTCAGAAGTTAGAAAAGTAGGAAGTCAGTAACACCTGGAAACAATGCATGATGTCAAGGAGAAAATGGCCACTATGACTGAATGAAGACTGGGAATAGCTTATTCTCATGATAAGTATATTCTCATGAGAATGTAGTAACTGGGAAACATAGTGAGGAGGCCTATCTTACAGGAATAAAGGCAACCTGACAAGTTTAGAAAATTCACACATCCAGGTGGCATCACCTAAGACAATGCTCAATCTACACAAAAATGAGGCTCCAACTCAGACAACCTGAGTTTCGTGCATTTCAAAAGGCTCCTACCTTGAGGCTAAATGCATTAAAAGCAGACTACCTCCTTCCTAAAGAACTCCAGAAGTGTAAAAAGTGATTGGGATACAGTATGTCCCACCAGTCACAAAATGGTTATCATTCAGTATATGAGCCCTAGTGGTGCAGTTAAACACTTGGCTGCTAACAAAAAGGTTGGCAGTTTGAACCACCAACCACTCTGAGCCTTGGAAAACCTATGGGGCAGCTCTACTCTGCCCATAGGATTGCTATGAGCTGGAATTGATCCACAGCAATGGGTTTTGGTTTTGGATCATTCAGTATAATATAAATGTTGCAGCATAATATTTTGAGATTTTGATTTAGCTTTTACCTTTTTCCCATTCGCTCTGAGGCTTTATTTATTTATTTAGCCACAGCAAAATGGAAAACTTTAGAGTTGCAGAATCCTAACCTTGAGTATTTCATGAATCAACATTTATGCCATAAGTGATTTAGAAAACTAAAGAATAGGTTTTTTTTTTTCCTACCTGCTACTACCCCCTTCCTACCCCACCCCTGAGACTAGATTACATTGATCAAGGAAAGTAAGAGAGAAAGAAATGAAATACTAATTTAGATCCTGATGATTCTTTGAAACTAACATTGTCTCCTTGGACAAATCCTGGGGAGAGGACGGGAGTTACTGGTAGATTTTAGTTTGGGGAATCCTAGAGCAGATGAAACAAATTGTTTTTCATTTAGAGCTCCAGAAGCATCAAGAACTAGAGTTCTCTTCTTCCCAGCCTTATATGAGACCATAAGAAGTATCTGCATGTGCTCTTTAGTCAGTCAGTTCTGAGACAACTTGATAAAATCCCTGTTAGCATTCATCATGGTTAAGGCAGCTACGAAATGTTTCCCTCTACAGCCATAAATATGGCTTAGCAATCTGGCAGACCTGGAACAGTCTTGTGGCAAGATGAAGCAATGCGTCAAAATGAATCAATGATCTTTGTGAGCCTACAATCAATGAAAAGAAGTGAACGAATAAACCATTGTAAATATATGACCATGACCTTCGTCAGATATATCTTGCCGCCTAAGCAAGCTTTGGTTTAAATAAGTCTCCAGGAGAAACACCACCATAGAATTAAGGCTAAAACTTAAAATCAAGCTTAAACATAGAAAAAAAATCATATTCCTTAAATACATACAAAAATCACACTTTTTACACAGTCCTGTGAATTTTGTGGTCATTGAGCTGAAAAAAATAACTACTATTTATTGAGTGCTTACCAGGTGGCAAGCATTGCATTAGCTGCTTTACATAAGTTATCTCAATTATATCAACAGTAAGGCAAATTCTAAAAACATTCTGCTGTGAGCACATTTTTAAAATGACAGATACGGTTTACTCTAACTCTGAAAGTTGGTGTACTCCCAGACCGTAGATAAGCACTATATTAATTGTTCTTATACTTGGCCCTTCTAAATCTAGCAATATAAGGTGTCTGTTCAAAGCATAATTAACTTAGTATGCATGTCCCCTGTCTTTTAAAGCCACTTCCCATTAGTGAGACCTTTCTGATTTCCCAACACAGTTGGCACCAGTTTTATTTCTATCAAGCAAAAGACAATAATATGCTAGAGGTATTCACTGTAAAATAAATAATAATGTTAAAGGCTTTATCTTGTCTTGGGGCTATCCTCAGCCTTCAAAGAAAATTAATTGGCCCCACAGGCTGAGATGTGTTTTAAATTTTTGAATAGGGCATTGGGCGGAGAGAAAAGATGTCAAAATTATCACTTCCTTCTCTAAGGTATCAGCTAAATGGCAGCTCAAAAGGGGAATTGCGTGTCTGAGGCTCTGCCCAGCAATAACTAACAGGAACCACACCACATTCAGCTGTAACCTTTTGCAGTATATTTTTTAAAAAGTGGATTCAGCCTCTGGTCTTGCCAAAAGGTATAAATAAGCTTTACAGTTTTGACCTTAGCTAACTGGGGAACAACCAGATAATCTGACATCAAAGAAAATTCACTTTTATTTTTAAAACATTCCCATCATGCTTGTAAAATCTAAAGATAGGCTAAGTCGGGTGGGCATGGGGCAATGAAAAGGTAGAATAGGTATTAGGTGGAGAGGGGTTTCTTTTCTCTCAATAAGTTAATAAAACTGCTAAGGAAAACAATTGTTTCTATTGATCTTACCATTCTTACACATTTTTCTCTCTTGAATGTGAGTGCGTGTGTGTGTTTAAATCACTGCATTTAGGCTAAGATTACAAAGATCTTACACCCTTCAGATAAGAAAACTATCCCTAGGTATTTTTCTTGACCCTGCAAAAGTAAAAAAGCGTGAAATAATTTTGCCAAGAGGAACAGATGTTTCTGTTGTATATTTCTTACTCCCTGAGTATGTTTGAGAATTCTAAATATAAACGTTCAAACAGACAGGGTGCAAACACACAGGAAATTTGGGGGAGTGTGAGGATTCGTTTAGGCAATTCAATCTGATTAACGACTTTGCACATGAATCAAAAATCAGGCAAGTTGGAAAAGGGACCATGTAGCCATATTAATACGTGTACAGCATTCTTCCGAAAAAGAAAGTAAATTTAGAGCACTAGTCAATTTCATGACTCTCTTAAACTACATAGAGAACAAACAGGCACAAGTTTCAAAGCCTTACACATTCAATCATTAAACTATTAATTATAGAATATTAATTAAACTTGATCATCTCAATGCACTTATATGACAGATTTAATGGGGTCACATACATAACCACCTAAATTTTAGTCTTATTTAGGATAATTTTTATATTAAATTAACAGTAAAAATCTCTCTCTCAGCAAAAATAGTAGAAGGATCAGAATGAATATTCCCGAACACCCTACTTAAGACATTCTGTTTATTTTCCTGTTGCCTTTGAGTCCATCCTAACTCATATTGACCCTATAAGACAGAGTAGAACTGCCCCATAGGGTTTCCAAGGAGCGCTTGGTGGATTCTAACTGCTGACCTTTTGGTTAACAGCCAAGCTCTTAACCACTACGCCACCAGGGATCCACTAGGACATAGACTATAATATTCACTACAGTCTAATAATCTAAGCTTGCTGATCAAGATGCTATAAGAACCAAATTAGGCTTTGAGTTTCCTATGGGAAATGACTACTGTACAGCTTTCATCTCCATATTTAGGTGACCTCCCTGATATATAGAATGAACAGTAGTCTCCTATACAATGGTGATTCAGTTTATTATCATGAGAAAAGTATGTTTTTAAAAGGTTCAAATAAGAAAAAATACATTGAGATCAACTCTTACAAAAGAAGCCATTTTTCTGGCAAATAACTATGATAAATTTGATAATTTATATTAAATAAAATTCTGCAGCAAAACAAGCCTATTCTCATAAGCTATGATGTTGTATGTCATGCTATATGAATTTTAAGTTCTTAAAAACTAAATTATTGACTATGCAAAGGCATTCATCTGTGTGAATCATAACAAATTACGAATAACACTGATTGTGAAGAATGGGAATTCTGGAACACTTATTTATGTTTTTGTGGAACCTGTACATAGACCAAGTGGCAATCTTTCCAACAGAACAAGAGGATGCTGCATGGTTTAAACTCAGGAAAGATGTGTTTCATGGTTGTATCCTTTCACCATACTTATTCAATCTGTGTGCCGAGCAAATAATCCAAAAAGCTTAACTATATGAAAGAGAAGGCAGTATCATGGTTGGAGGAAGACTAAAACAGCCTGTGATATGCAGATGGCACAACCTTTCTTGCTGAAAATGATGAGGACTTGAAGCACTTACTGATGAAGATCAAAGACTATGGCATTCATTATGGACTACCTGAACATAAAGAAAAAAAAACCCTCAAGACTGGACCAAATAAGTAAAGTCATAATAAAAAGAGAAAATATGTAGAGTCTAAGCTGAAGAACAGTAAATACATTCCTTTTTGTAGATAAATTGTTCACTTTCTTCAGCCTTCATTCAAAAAAAAAAAAAAAATGCAGAAACTCAATACATGATGCAGACAAAAGTAGAATTGGTATCTATGATGGAACCAGGATTGCAGAAAATGGATCTGTACCTGCTTGATCCTTTTCCCTCTCTGGGTGCTAAGGTTGGTCAATAAAATCCCAGTTAGAAAATGATGGTTTTGTACTATAGCTGGTTTGACAGTTGTTGTTTTCTGTTTTTGCCATTGTTTACTCAAAACTTGTTTATCCTTACCCCTTTTTTCCTATTAACTGACTGAAGTTCTGAAAAATGAATCATGATTTGTCTAATGCAGATAAGAAATCTCATTCCCATTGACCAATGATTTTTCAAAGCTGGGCTTGTAAACCAATTTTTACTAATGAGATATGTGAAGAAACTTTCTAGAGATAGCTGTGCTTGACAAATGAAAACACAAAGCTTTAAAAGAAAAAGTACGTTTGTCTCCTTTCCCCAATTTTCCTTCCTGCAATATAGGCACATGGCTGAAAGTGCAGCAGACATCCTATAACTCTGAGGCACCAAACCCAAAATGCTAGGCATGGATGAAGTACAAATCTAGGAAAAAAAAAAAAAAAACTGAGGTCCTGATGACATATATGGGTAGGCTCCCTCAGTATTGTTCTGTATACCTCTGGACTTCTTGCTATTTGAAAAAGGTAAGGCCCTATTTCTTTAAGCTACTATTTTGAGGTTTAGTGTGCTATCTTGATAAAGCATGTATTTCCAAACTGACAAATTTAGGTTACCAACTAAACCACAGCTTTTTGTTTTGTTTTATTTGTGAGCCTCACCTGCTCAAAATACTAAAAATTCAATCTTTCTATTTTGTTATCCTCTTCATGTTTTCTCAAGGATCTCTCACATTCCTTAATTTGTCTCTCTAAATCTCTCCTACTCACTGCTTAACTGCTGCAGGGTGCCAAATGCTTTTAAAAATGTATCAATTAATAAGCAAAGACAGACAGCTTGATAGAAAGAATCGTCAAAACACTTGAACAGGAATTGGGCATAAAGCTAATCCAAACTGCCAAAAGCATAAGAAATGGTACTCAATCTCTTTTTCCTTCCAAGTCTGGTAATTTTGTTTTCTCCAGATCATTATCAGTCTTGCTAAGCATTTATCGATTTTCTTAATCAATTTAAAGAATCAACTTTTGCCTTTGTTAGTTTTCTCTACTTTTCGTTTTCTATTTTATCAACATCTTCTATTATTCTTATTAAGGAGCCCTGGTGGTGCACACGTGAAGAGCTTGGCAACAGCTGGAACCCAACTCACCAGCTGCTCCATGGGAGAAAGATGTGGCAGTCTGCTACTGTAAAGATTTACAGCCTTGGAAACCCGACAGGGTAGTTCTGCTCTGTCCTGAGGGGTTATTATGAGTCAGAATGACCAGACGGCAACAAGATATTCTTACCATATCTTCCTTCTACTTATTTTGGGTTAAATCTGCTTTTCTTTTTAGAGCTTCTAAAGATAGAATTTAGATTATTCCCTCTAAACCTTTCTTCTTTTCTAATATAAACATTTAAAACTATAAATATCCCTTGAAGAACTGCTTTATATGCATCCCACAAAATTTTACATGCTGTATTTTTATCGTTTAGCTCTAAGTATTTTATAATTCCCATATTGATTTATTTTTTCATTACATGTATCATTCAAAAATATTCTGTTTGCTTACCAAATATTTGAGACTTTTAAAAATCTAATTAGTACTAATTTATAATTTAATCCATCATGATCAGATCCTATTCTCTGTATACTTTTAGTATTTTGAATTTTTAAAGTGTATTTGTTTTATGATCAGCATAAGATCTATCTTCATGAATATTCCTTGGGAAATTGGAAAGAATGTAGATAATATAGTTTTTTTCATGTACTGTTCTATATTTCAATTAGGTCAGCATGACTGATAGCATTGTTCTGATATGCTATATCGTCACTGATTTTTTTCTATCCATTATCAGTTATTAAGGGGAAGTGTTAAAATCTCCAAAATGATTATGAATTCATTTATTTCTTCCTTTATTTTGTCTGTTATTGCTTTGTGTATTTTGAAACCTTTTAGCAGGTGCATACATTTGTAACTTTTTAGTGTTTCTGATGAACTGAACTTTTATCTTCAGGAAATCTCCCTGTTTATCTTTAATAATACATTCCTTCCCTTCTAGTCTATTTTCTTTCATATTAATACCACCCTTTAACTGTCTTACAATGGGCTCAAGCATAGCAACAATTGTGAGGATGGCACAGAATGGGACAGTGTTTCGTTCTGTTGTGCATAAGGTGGCTATAAGTCAGAACTGACTCGATGACACCTCACAACTGTCTTATGGTTAAATTTACCTAATAATTAATTTCTGTTCTTTTATTTTAAACCTATGTATGTGTTTTTATTTAAAGTGCACCTTATAGACAAAATATAGTTTAGTCTTGTATTTTTATCCAATCTGATAATTTATGCATTTGATTAGAGGGTCAGTTATTTTCAACATAGTAATTTAAATGACTTGGTTTATGTCTATTGCTATTTTTTTCTTTATACCTCATCTATTTCATCCTTCTGTTACTTATTTCCTATATTCCTTTTTGTTAATAAAATGATTTTAGTATTATATTTTATTTCCTATATTAACTTTTCAGGTATTACTGTGCATCAGTTTAGCTGTTTTCTCTAGTGATTATAATTTATATTTTTTAAAGATATGACAGTTTAATATTAGCATGCTACTGTATTACATAAAATATAAGAAACTTACACGAGTATAATTTTATTTACCAACTCCTACTATGTTGTTTTCGTCAATATATAATACTTCTACATAACATGTAAACTTTAAAATAAGTTTTTAAAACTTTAAAAACTTAAAAAGTTTTTTTCTACATAACATGTAAACTTTAAAATAAGTTTTTAAAACTTTAAAAACTTAAAAAGTGTTGAACATCTTTCTTTAAAATTTAATATCCTTTAAAAAAGTAAGAGAAGAATAAACATATGTATTTTTTAAATGCACTATTTATCTCTGTCCCTGTTCTCCATAACTTCCTATACATCTGAGATTCTATGTAGAGCCGTTTCCTTTCAGTCCAACAATTTTTCTTTAGCTTTTTTTGGAGTCTGCTAATAAAACTTTCTAAGTTTTTGATTCACTAAAAGATGTTTTCATTTCACGTTAATTTTTGAATGATATTTTTACTGGATATTTATTAGTTTATTTGCTTATTGTTTATTTTTCTTTTAACTGTTAACAATCCTATACCATTGTTACCTAGCCTGCATTGTCTCTGGTAGAAATGACTTGTAATTTCATCATTTTCACTTTGTATGTAATATGTCATTGTCTATAGCTGCTTTAAAGTGTTTATTTTTCTTTGGTTCCAACAGTTTGACTATGATATGTCTAAGTATGGTGTTTTTGCTTTTGTCCTACTTAGGACTTTCTTACCTTCTTGAATCCATTAATTCATATTTGTAAAAATAATGTGAATTTTTATTATTATTCACTTAAAATATATAGTAATTTATTCTTTCTCTCTACTTATGAAATTTCAATCACCACTTGATATTGTTCCACTTGTCACTGATGTTGTGTTCTTCTCTCTGGTTTTAAATATTTTTTCTCTCTGATATTCAGATTGAATAATTTCTACTGACATATCTTCAAGTCCACTTGCCAGTTCCTTTCCAGTCTCAAATGTGATTTTACGTCCATCCACTACATTTTTTACTTAAAAATTTTGTACTTTTGAGTTCTAGTATTTACTTTGATATTTTCTTAGTTTCCGTTTCACTGTGAATATTTCACATACTTTAAATAATTATGACCATATTTTCCATGAAGTCTAAGAACATATTTAAAGGTTTTGCCTGATGATTCCAACATCTAGGTTATAACAGAGTTGGTTTCTATTGATTATGTTTCCTCTACACTAAACCAAAAACCAAACCCACTGCCGTCAAGTTGATTCCGACTCATAGCAACCCTATAGGACAGAGTAGAACTGCCCCATAGAATTTCCAGGGAGCACCTGGTCGGTGTGAACTGCCAACATCTTGGTTAGCAGCTGTAGCACTTAACCACTGTGCCACCAGGGTTTCCTTCCTCTTAACTATGGGTCATATATTCCTGTTTCTTCTCAATTTTAGTGTTGTTTTTTGTTTGTTTGTTTTTTCTTTCATAATGACCACTGTGGATAACACATTGTAAGGACTGTGGTTCATTCATCTTTGTTTTAAGAACAAGAATTTTATTATAGCAAGAAGTTAATTGGACTAGAATCAGTCTCTGAAATCTCTCTTGTGTGTGTAGCAGTTGAAATCTCTGCTCAGTTCCCTCTCCTTCCATCTGTCCCTTCTGGGGACATGATAACATTTCCCTTATACAAGCGCAATCCCACTGTAATACAAGATCCTGCCTGAAGTTTACAGACATATTTTGGGCTTCTCCCAAGTGGATCTCTGCTTAAGGGATCAGGCCCCTCACATTGCCTTTACTTTGTTTGACAAAACTCTATCCCCTAACTATTCAAATGAAAAAGACTGCAGCTTTCTGCTTCACCTTCAGGTTGTCTTATCTGTAAGAAATTGTGTATATCCCAGGCAAAAAACTATATAAATGAAAATCTTATCCAGTTTCCTTCTTTTAGTAACTGACTGTCCAATTTATTCCCCAATTTCAATCACCCAGCTGTACTTTAAATACTTTTTTTTTTGTTTGGTTTGATTGTGTTTTCTGTCCAGAATTTAGAATTAACATTTGCGGGGGGGGGGGGGGGTGTATTAGTCTATTACAGCCTAGAAATATATACAATTAACGTAAAAAAAAAAAGACCCACAAGTCTGTCAGTTTGTAGTACTGTGGGGGCTTGGCTGTTGCTGTGATGCTGGAAGCTATGCCACTGGTATTCAAATACAGCAGGGTCAACCACAATGAATAGGTATCAGCTGAGCTTCCAGGCTAGAGAGAAGGTCCTAGTGATCTATTTCTGAAAAGAATTAGCCAGTGAAAACCTATGAATAGCAGTGGAACATTGTTTGATATAGTGCCAGAAGATGAGGCTCTCTGGTTGAAAGGCACTCAAAATACAACTGGAGAAGAGCTGTGTCCTCAGAGTAGAGTCAGCCTTAATGACACGGATGGAGTCAAGCTTTCGGGATCTTCATTTGTAGATGTGGCATGACTCAAAATGAGAAGAATGAGCTGCACGCATCCATTAATAATAGGAATGTGGAATTTACAAAGTATGAATCTAGGAAAATTGGAAATCATCAAAAATGAAATGAAACACATAAACATCAATATCCTAGGCATTAGTGAGCTGAAATGGACTGGCACTGGCCATTTTGAATTGGATGATCATATAGTCTATTATGTCTGGAATGACAAATTGAAGAGGAATGGCATTGCATTCATCATCAAAAAGAGCATTTTAAGATCTATCCTGAAGTACAACACTGTCAGTGATAGGATAATATCCATATGCTTACAAGAAAGACCAGTTAATACAATTATTATTTAAATTTGCGTGCCAGCCACTAATGCCAAAGATAAGGAAATTGAAGATTTTTAGCAATCTTCTGCAGTCTGAAATTGATCAAACATGCAAACAGGGTGCATCGAAAATTACTAAGTATTAGAATGTGAAAGTTAGAAACGAAGAAGGATCAATAGTTGGAAAATATGGCCTCAGTGATAGAAATGATGCTCAAGATTGCATGACTGAATTTTGCAAGACCAAGAACTTCTTCATTGCAAATACCTTTTTTCAATAACACAAATGGCAAATATACAAGACCACGCCAGATGGAATACACAGGAATCAAATCTGTGGAAAGAGACAATGGAATAGCTCAATATCATTAGTCAGAACAAGGCCAGGGGCCAACTGCAGAGCAAATCATCTATTGCTCATAAGCAAGTTCCAGCTGAAGCTGAAGAAAATTAGAACAAGGCCATAAGAGCCAAAGTACATCCTTGAGTATATCCCACCCTAATTTAGAAACCATCTCAAGAATAGATTTGAAGTAGTGAACACTAATGACCAAGACCAGACTAGCTGTGGAATGATATCAAGGACATTATACATGAAGAAAGCATGAGGTCATTAAAAAGGAAAGAAAGAAAAGACCAAAATGGATGTTGGAAGAGACTCTGAAAGTTGCTCTTAAATATAGAGTAGCTAAAGAGAAAGGAAGAAATGATGAAATAAAAGAGTTGAACAGAAGATTTCAAAGGGTAGCTTGAGAAGACAATGTAAAGAATTACAATGACATGTGCGAAGACTTGGAGTTAGAAAACCAAAAGGGAAGAACATGCTTGGCATTTCTCAAGCTGGAAGGACTGAAGAAAAAAATTCAAGCATTGAATTGCAATATTGAAATGTTCTACAGGGAAAATATTAATTGACTCAGAAAGCATCAAAAGGAATACACAGGGTCACTCTATCAAAATGAACTGGTGGACGTTCATTAATTTCAGAAGTTAGCCTATAATCAGGAACTGATGGTACTGAAGGAAGAGGTTCAAGCTGCACTGAAGGCATTGGTAAAAAACAAGGCTCCAGGAATTGACGGAATATCAAGTGAGATGTTTCAACAAAAAAATGCTGTGCTGGAAGTGCTCACTTGTCTATGCCAAGAAATTTGAAAGACAGCTACCTGACCAATCGACTGGAAGAGATCCATATTTAAGCCTATTCCAAAGAAAGGTGATCCAAATGAATGTGGAAATTATCAAACAAGATTATTACTATCACACCCAAGTAAAATTTTGCTGAAGATCACTCAAAAGAGGCTGTAGCAGTACATTGACAGAGAGCTCCTGGAAATTCAAGCCAGATTCAGAAGAGGACATAGAGCCAGGGATCTCATTGCTGATGTCAGATGGATCTTGGCTGAAAGCAGAGAATACCAGAGAGATGTTTACCAGTGTTTTATTGACTATGCAAAGGTATTCAGCTATGTGGATCATAACAAATTATGGGGAACATTGAGAAGAATGGAAATTCCAGAACACTTAATTGTGCTCATGAGGAACCTGTACATAGATCAAGAGGCAGTCATTTGAACAGAACAAGGAGATACCAGGTGGTTTGAAGTCAGGAAAGGTGTGTGTCAGGGTTGTATCCTTTCCCCATACCTATTCAATCTGTATGCTGAGCAAACAAAGAAAAATTCAATCATATGCTGCTTAAAAGGGACCTCATTTCAACTTTAAGAAATGGAAACCTTAAAGTAAAAAAATAGGACAAAAAAAAAAAGTACCCAATACAAACTTCTTTAAGAAAACAGCTAGTTCATCTACACTAATGTCAGGCAAAGTAAACACTAACCAAGAAAAAAAAAAAAAAAAATTTTTTTTTTTTTTAAGAAGAGGAACATTTCAAAAACGATGAAGGGGTCAATCCCTCAGGAAATTATAAGAATTCTGAATATGTATGCTCCCAAATAAAACTGCTTCAGGCTATATAAATCAAACATTGACAGAATATAAAAAAGAAATTAATAGATCCTATATCAGAATGGGAGATTTAACATATTTCTTTCAGTGACTGACAGAATAAGTAAATTAAAAGAAAAAATTCAGTATAATATAGATATTCTGATCAAGATTAATAAGACTGATCTAGTTGATCTATATAGAACAATTCAACTAATAATGATAGAATAAACATTATTTTCTAGCACATATGAAGCATTTATCCAAATAGACCATATTCTCAGCTATAAATCATATCTCAATTAATTTCAAAGGAATGAAATTATACAAGAATGTATAATACGATCACAGTAGAATTAAGTTAGGAATCCATAACAAAAACAAAATGAGTATAAAATTGTCCAACGTTTGAAAATTAAGCTTCATTTTTCCAAATAATAATGGAATTTAGAAAATATTTAATGGCATAATAAAAGGCTAGAACGTTCATAAACCACATCTTCACAACCGTGGGTGAGGTTCACTCCTGGTTCATTAACTCCCTTCTACCTTTGGACTGCATGATTTAAAACCAGGAAAGATGTGTCAGGGTTGTATCCTTTTACCATACTTATTCGGTCTGTAGGATGAGCAAATAATCTGAGACGATGGATGATGTGAAGAAGAACGCGGTATCAGGATTGGAGGAAGACTCATTATCAACCTGTGATATGCAGGTGACACAAACTTACTAGCTGCAAGTGAAGAGGATTTGAAGCACTCACTACAGTCTTCAGTATGGATTATGCTTCAACGTAAAGAAAACAAAAATTCTCACAACTGGATCAATGAGCAACATTATGATAAACGGAGAAAATATTGAGGTTGTCAAGGATTTAATTTTACTTGGAACCACAACCAACACCCATGGAAGCAGCAGTGAAATGATTTGCGTTGGGCAAATCTGCTGCTGCTGCTGCAAAAAAAAGTCAATTTACATTGGCCAAATCTGTAGCAAAAGACCTCTTTAAAGTCTTAAAAAGCACAGATGTCACTTTAAGGACTAAGGTGCACCTGACCCAAGCCATGGTATGCTCATATGTGTGGTAAAGCTGGACAATGAATAAGGAAGACCAAAGACCAAAGAAGAATCGATGCCTTTTAATTATGGTATTGGCAAAGAATATTGAACATGCCATGGACTTTGAGAAGAATGAACAAATCTGTCTTGGAAGAAGTACAGCCAGAATGCTCCTTAGAAGTAAGGATGGCGAGACTTTGTCTCATGTACTTTAGACGTGTAATCTGGAGAGACCAGTCCCTGGAGAAGGACATCATGCTTGGTAAAGTAGAGGGTCAGTGAAAAAGAGGAAGACAATCAATGTGATGGATTGGCTACAACAATGGGCTCAAGCATAGCAATATTGTGAGGATTGCTCAGGACTTGGCAGTGTTTCCTTCTGTTTTACATAGGGTCGCTATGAGTTGGAAGGGACTTGTCAGCACCTAACAACAACCACCACCTTTGGAACTGTGCTTATTTGAGGTCATGAGAGCTGCTACTGCATTATGTTAGGGCCTGAGGTGGAATGAGGAAGGATATACAGTATGTGCTCAAGATGAGATACTGGTAGAACATGTGGCTCAAACAGCAGAGCACTATAGACTACAGCTGGTGTTAATGAAAAGTGCTCTTTTGTTCTAGGCCCCGTTCAAAACTAACAGTTTTCTGAGCCACCCAATAAATGGGTAGCAGCATTATTTTCGAGTATGTTATTTGGGGGCTTGAAAATTGAAGAGAGTCCTGCAGTTCAGTTCACTTTCTAGGCGGTATAGAATGCAAGGTGCAATAAATTTTCATATAGTTTAGTGAGGTATTGGAAAATGCCTAGATCTTTGAGCGGTATTAGTGGAAAGACCTTGAATCTTTATAGGGTTTATCTCCTAATCTCCGCACACAAGTGCAGTGATTCAACATTCAGGGTACTTGTTTCTTCTTGATAACCAGGTCATATTAGGACGACATTAGAAAAATTGTGGACCATCACAAGGCAAGAAAATCAAGGTTCTTATGGATTTTAATCAGCATAAGAAGGAGAATTAACATCATCCTGGGGCAAGAAGTTAATGAGCCATGCTACCCTTCCCAGATAAATGTGAATACTTTTGATCATATTTCCTAAGGGGGTTTAAAATAAATTATTTCCCAAATCATTATATCCAATTATCAATCCAATTAATAGAGGTTGTTTTGATCAGTTCCAAAAGGTACCACATTTAGCACAGTTGCTGAGATCAGGGGTACCATTTAATATTTCACCATCGTTTGCCGTAATTCATCTGCTTTTTTCCCCCAGGGGCTAGAGAGGCAGATTAAACTTCAATGTAATAGAAACTGTCATGCCTCTATCCTTTGATTCTTTGAGGGTGATATTATTCATTGTAACTTCCTCTAGAATCCAGTATAGTTTTTGACTTACCATTTTATCCAGAAGTGGGGACACTTTCAGCAGCTTTTGTTTGGCCCTTCTTTGCAAAAAAGACTTTCACTTAGTAGCCATTCTGTCATGTGTTTAGTATCATTCCAAAATACACATTCTTGGGAACCAGGAAATAATTACATGGAGAGTCTGTTAACTCAGTGAACCCACTTTTAAGAATGATTTGGGCCATACTATCTGGACTTCCATAAGACTTCATTCTCAACAGGGGCCATGCTGGCAGTAATGGTCTTCTGGTATCAGAATCATTTGAGGCTTATTATCAAATGGCACTTGAAAGAATTTTATATATTTATTTTCACAAGTGTTACTCTATTAAGTGACAGCAGATTTCTTTGGAGGAAGGATTAGAATAAGTAGTGATGCATGGTTCTTCCCCAAACAACAACAAAAAAAAACAAACCTGTTGCCACTGAATCGATTTGATTCCGACTCATAGCTATGCTATAGGACAGAGTAGAACTGCCCCACAGTGATTCTAATGAGTGGGTGGTGGATTCGAACTGCCAAACTTTTGGTTATCAGACCAGCACTTAACCACTGCACCACCAAGGCTCTAAAAATTCACTTCGATCCATATGTTCTGGGTTTGAAATTTAGCTCAGGACTAAAAAATTGGTGACTAGTAACAACTTTACATTTTGTTAACTAATATCAGCCTTCTGCTTACCAGTTCTCAATTTTCATTTTTTGTGGGGTTATATAGTCAAGCAAAACTGCAGTCAGCAGCCCAACTATCTAGAAAAAGCATGGTCTATCAGCTATTGCCACAGTGCCACCCAGATATCACTCTGTCAATGCTATCCATTAGGATGGTTACATTTTTTGAAAAAAGTAACTCCAAAGGGAAACTCTGGGAAATGATTTAAAAACATCCCTCTCTTACAAAAAAAAAAAAAGGGTAGGCTAATTGGTTTTCTTATTCAGATTACTTTAGTCAATAGTGTAATTATAATCTCAAGTACTGTTAATTATTCAGATATTCTGACCCACTAGTTGTGCAAAGTAGCCTTCCAAGGCTTCGGGGGAGAAAAAGAAGCCTTCGGGCAAAAAATATGCAAATACTGTCATTTGGAAATGGTCTGGAGCTCATCAAAAAGACATAGATGGGGCACCAATATCTACTACATTGCACCCCTGTTACAACTCAGATCACTTTTGCTTCATGATAAGTTCCTTTATGCTGTTAACTGATTTTTCAAGGTGGTGGCAGGTCACAGTTTCTAAAAAGGAGACATAAAGTGTTAGTGAAGCACACTGTAGTTGACCTCAAAGTCACAACTGACATCTTTCATCTCTCTCTTACACCACCCATTTTTTACTCCTGTTAACCTCAACCAGGATTTCTGCTGGCCTAGGTAGCTCAGTCTTTCCACTGTGAGGAATCTGACCACTCAAGGGGATATTTTTCTTGTAATTATACCTTCATAACGAACACTGAACGTGGAAGCACCAAGATAAGGCCCAATGAATCCCTTAAATTCAGACATACTCTTACATTCTTCCTTTATGTAGCAGTAAACGTATTTCCTGATAATAATCAGTTTAAATTCCACCTGCCAGTACAATAACATTGTGGAGCTGACAGAAAATATTTTTACATTTTTGTGCGGTTAAAGCTCCCTGAGCAAATGTTACTGAAATGGTGAAACTGGGGTAAAATAAGAAGTCTAGAAGTTAAATTTTGACTGATCAGTTAGCTACAGACAATCCAGAGAGGCTGCCTGAGTTATATGCTTGCACTTCAAAACATGATGAGACCCAAGACCATGGAAACATCTTTTGGGTTGTAAAGCCAGACACACTAGTCTTATTGCCCTGTTGGACACACTTATTTAAATTCCGAAGTGTGGGGCTGAAGGATACTTCCTGTTACATTTCCAAGGTGTCTATCCGAAGGGAAGGAGGGACAGCTGCTTCTTTCTTCCATATAATTGTCCACATTCATTTTTTCTGTAATTCCCACCTGCAGTAGAGTTCGATACATGTAGAACGACATTTGATTCTCCTCACATCATGGCAGGAAAAGACTTGGAACAAAGAGAAGCAAGCAGTTATTGCTGTATATAAATTATAATAATCTACTCTGTTATAGAATCCTTATGTTGGCATTCAGATAGAATTAATCAATACAGATATTAAAAGCTTAACAAATTATTTTATTCCTGACTGTGAGTCTACTGTCATGAGGAGTTGAAAATGGCAAAGCAACAGTTAGTATTAGTAGATCCTTACAGATAGAAGCATAATTTCTTCACCCCCACCTCCCATTTCCTGTACCTTATAAATCAGTTTTTTTTTTTTTTTTTTTTTTAGTTTTGGCAGAATGTAAGGTCACGCAGACAGCAGACAGAAACTCAAGTTCCCAAGTGGATCTTAAGGAGTTATTTTCTCCTAAGAGTTTTATGATTTTGGTTCTTATGTTTAGTTCTTTGATACATTTTTTGTTAGTTTTCATATACAGTGCAAGGTATGGATTCAGATTCATTTTTTTACTTGTGAACATCCAGTTGTCCCGGCACCATTTATTAACAAGCCTAATATTTTCCCACTGGATGGACTTAGCACCCTTGTCAAAAATCACCTGACCGTAGATGTACAGGATTATTTTTGGACTAGTATCAGACTGTTTTGATTACTGTAGCTTTATAATATGTTTTGAGATAAGGTTGTGTGAGTCCACCTACTTTGTTCATCTTTTTCAAGATTGGTTTGACTATACAAGGCTCCTTAGAGTTCCATATAAATTTGAGGTTTGGCTTTTGTATTCTGCATAGAAGACTGTTGGAATTTTGATAGGCATTGCATTGAAACTATAGATTGCTTTAGGAAGTATTGACACCTTAAAAATATTAAGTCTGCCATACATGAGCACAGAATGTTTTCCTTTTTTTTTAGGTTCTATTTAATTTCTTTCAATAATGTTTTATAATTTTCAGAGTAAGTCTTCTACTAATTTGTTAAACTTATTTCTAGGTATTTTATTCTTTTAGATGATATTATAAATGGAATTCTTTTTTTAATATCCTTTTCAGACTGCTTATTTTTGTTGATAGTTGGCTGTTACATTGGCTCTGTCTCATGGCGACCATACGCACAACAGAAGAAAACTTTGCCTAGTCCTGTGCCATCTCCAAGATTTTTGATAAGTTTAAGTCCATTGTTGAGGTTGTGTCAATCCATCTCATTGAGGGTTTTCCTCATTTTCCCTGACCCTCTAGTTTATCAAACACAATTCCTTGTCTATCAATTGATCTTTCCTGATGACTTGTCCATGGTAAGCAAGGCAAGTCCTGCTATCCGCTCTTTTAAGGAGCATTTCAGTTGTATTTCTTCTAAGACTGATTTGTTCATTCTTCTGTCTGCCATGGTATATTAAATATTCTTTGCCAACACCACAGTTTAAATGCATCGATTTTTCTTCCTCATTTTTCATTTTCCAGCTTTGTGTGCATGAGGCCTTTGAAAAGATCATGGTTTGGGTAAGTATAATTTAGACATCTAAGTGACATCTTTGCTTTTTAGAACTTTATAGAGGACTTTTGCAGCAGATTAGCTCAAATATAATAACTATTTTATTTAATGACTGCTGTTGGAGCCCTGGTGGTGCATTGTTAAACACTGGGTGGCTAACCAAAAGGTCAGTAGTTTGAATCCACCAGCTCTGCTCCTTGGAAATCCTATGGGGCAGGTCTACTCAGCCCTATAGGGTCGCTGTGAGTCAAATCGACCTGATGGCAATGGTTTTGTTTTTTTGCTTGTTTTGTTTTTGGTTTCTGTGGATATTGGTTGTTGATCCAAGTACAATGAAATCACTGATAACTTCAATTTTTTCTCCACCTATCATGATGTTTATTGGTCCAGTTGTGAGGATTTTTGTTTTCTTTACATTTAGGCATAATCCATACTAAAAGGTATGTTCCTTAACCTTCAACACTAAGTGCTTGAAGTTATTTCATTTTCATCAAGCATAATTGAGTCATCAGCATTATCATAGGTTATTAATGAATCTTCATCCAATTCTGATGCCATGCTATTCTTAATATAGTCCATCTTCATGGATTATTTGTTCAACATACAGATTGAATATGTAAGGTGAAAGGATACCACACTACCACATACCTTTTCCAATTTTGAACCATATGGTATCCTCTTTATGTTGGACTCCATGAGTGGATAAAGCATTAAGCTCTCGACTAGTAGCTGAAAGATTGGTGGTTTGAATGTATCCAGAGGTGCCACAGAAGACAGGCCCGGTGATCTGCTTCAAAGGGTCACAGCCTTGAAAACTCTACAGAGCAGTTTTACTCTGTACACATGGGGTCATCATGAGACAGAATCAACCTGATGGCAACTAACAAAAACATCAGTATCCCCTTTCTCCTTTCAAATAACTGCCTTTTGATCAATTTATAGATTATACATGTTCACAATTAAGCACTCTGGATTTCCCATTCTTCATAATGTTACCCATAATTTATTATGATCTACACAGTCAAATGCCTTTGCGTAGTCAATAAAACACAAGTAAACATCTGGAAACCCTGGTGGCATAGTGGTTAAGCGCTACGGCTGCTAACCAAAGGGTCGGCAGCTTGAATCCTCCAGGCGCTCTTTGGAAACTCTATGGGGCAGTTCTACTCTGTCCTATAGGGTCACTATGAGTTGGAATCGACTCGACGGCACTGGGTTTTTTGGGTAAACATCTTTCTGGTATAATTTGGTTTTAGCCAAGATACGTCAGACATATGCAATGGTATTCTTCAATTCATGTCCTCGTCTGAAATCAGCTTGAACTTCTGGCAGCTTCCTGTTGATGTACAGCTGCAGTGGTTTTTGAATTATCTTCAGCAAAATTTGCTAGCATTTGATGTTAATGATATTGTTTGATAATTTCTGCATTCTGTTTGATCATCTTTCTTGGGGATGGATATAAATTTGGATCTCTTCTAGTTGGCTG
This sequence comes from Loxodonta africana, assembly GCF_030014295.1. Taxonomy (NCBI): domain Eukaryota; kingdom Metazoa; phylum Chordata; class Mammalia; order Proboscidea; family Elephantidae; genus Loxodonta; species Loxodonta africana. Next base: position 60,345,037 of record NC_087346.1, on the reverse strand, counting down.
ACCAGGCATCTATCTTCCAATTTTCTTGACGTGGACAATTGAGTATTTCCAGCATTGCATCTATTTATTGAAACATCTCAGTTGGTATTTCATTAACTGTTGGAGCCTCATTTTCCACCAACGACTTCAGGGTGGCTTGAACTTTTTTCTTCAATACTGTGAGCTCAGGAGTCAGTTTGAGTAAGTTTTTCTATTTCTTGCAGAAGTCATCTTAAATGATGAGTGTGGTACGACTGAATTCTACCTGTCTAGAGATGAAAAAGGGTTATCTATTTTAAGCAAAGTCCAGGAAATAAAGAGAACGAGGATGCATTTAGTTTACACGGTAAGATTATTTATTATTTGAAAGTGATTAACTTCAAATTGACTCTATCCAAAGCAAATCCTGAAGGGAGGTCAAATTCCATTTGTTCAGTTCATTCGTGCCTGACCTTTTACCCACCCCCAGCATAATTACATTAAGTTAAACCACATGAAATTCCATTTTAAGGGTCAAAAATGATCAAATATCAATACTTTCATATGGAACAACCACATTCATAATTTCAGATATTTATAATTTTATAATATCTCATTGTATTATGGTTATTTATTTTCACATGTTTTTCCAGATAGGTGATGAAATCAAACTTAGACACACACACAGATAAATAAGATCTTGTCCCTTCACTTAAACACCTCACAGCTGATACCTGGTAGATATGAAATAAATGAATGGAGGAATGGATCAATAAGTATAAACAGATTGAAAATGGCTTGTATTGGGAGGAGGAGGAGTAAATGACACATCAAAAATGAAAAGAAGGATCATGAGAAATGTGTAAATCATCATTCACTACCTGAGGCTACTAAGTAAATGTTTTGTAAATATCAATAGTGGTGATCATGCATTCGGTATATTATTCCCACCTTATAATTATGATCACAAAATTTCAGAAGAGTAAATATTTTTGCCTTTCTAGATAGATCATATAGGATTTTTCTCTCTTAACTGTATACAAGAAAAGATGAAATGTGATGGCAATGAGATAGATAGCAATAGATTTTGGTGAATTTTATGGTGTGCCTTTCTTTTTTAAAATAGTGATTTTATTAAGATAATCCTTATTTTATCTTAATAAAATCATTATTTTAAAAAAGAAAACATATTTGGGAATAATAAATCTATAAAATAATTTTTATATTTTAAGAGACAAATTTGAGATGAAGGGTAGAGTCACGGTCTTACTTTATGTTCTCTGGAATGTAAAAGATTGAGGCAAGGACTTAGGTGCAGATATTTATTTAGGATGTGATCTTAATAAGCAGGAGTGAGGTGAGATTAAGACAGGGAAGCAGAAAATATGTGTGTGTGTGTGTCTTACAGGGGATATAAAGATGCAGTAGAGGTACAGTAGGGATTTGGTTCTTCCTGAAAAGCATGAAAAAAAAAAAAAAATAGCCTCCCTGAATTGTCTACCTGGCTCCTAACCCATTTGGGTTAAGTGTTGCTCCCAGGGATGTTACTCCCCTGTACTTCCTGGGATCTACATGGCCAAACAGGCAACCACGGAGAAAGTGGAAAGACCAAAAAACCTGCAGGGTCACATTATGGTGTTTATGGACCCCTTCCACCATAAAAAATATTAAAAATTGCATTTTATGACTTAATTGTACACATATCAATATATCACTCTTACATACTGAAACATTTTCATAAATCTAAAAGTGAATCTTTTCTTCTGATTTTAAAAGAAATTAAAACATGTTTGGGGGGCCCCAAAAATATTGCAAGTCCTAGGCACTATGCCTAATGGACAAGTCAGTTCTGAAGACATGAGGTGAGCACATGGGGTGGGAATCTGTCAACACTACGTGAGTCTAAGCTCACACAGAACTGAGGGATGAAGAGATGTGACACGGACATCAGAAGCATCTGCTATAGCCAGCCATATAAATAAATATTTTTAGTTGACTTAAATATTTTATCTTCTTATATATCTTTCAAAGAAGATTATTTATAAAATATTTGGCCTACTACTCTAAATCACCTACTAGATCTTATAAATGGGACAACATGTAATCATACAAGCTTATATTACAAGACAAAATGATGCCTGATATTTTTTGACAACATTGTTTATCTACCAGTCCTTGAAAATTGCATAGAAAGTAATTTTTTTCTATCTAGCAACATGAGTCAATGCAATAAAAGAGACTGCTGTAATAACACTGATGTCAGGCGATAAGATAACACCTACCTTGTAGGCCTTTTCCATGTTATATTGAGAGAGATGCACAATGTACACAGTGGTCATGGTTTGACCAAGGTATAATTGAATCTGTGAAATAGTGAAGTGCTTCATAATAGAGTTTTGCTGTAATTGCTTTGTCAGGTTATCAGTCTTTAGCTCTGCCCTAAATAAAAAAGAATTTTTCCTGCTGCTTGCAGAAATAGTGAAATTTGGAAAACCAAATACGTATCAATGAAGGTGGCACTGACCCAAGGGAGGGTGGAACACTGAACAGATCAAGGAAGAATTCTTCTGATTACAGGCTAGTGCAGGCAGAATAAGAAATAATCACATGGACAATGTTTATGTGGTAGGATAGAGGTTAAGGAAACAAGCAACTCCATGGAAAGATCACCCTGTACTGGAAGTTTGGGCCTAAAGAGAAACTAATGCTTTTGTTAAATATTCCACTAGTTACTATAAAGTCATGAGAAGCAGCCGAGAGTAAGGGAGACAACCCCCAGAAAGTATTTATAGATTCCAAAGAGAATGAGGTTAAGTTTCCTTGGAGACATAGTTCTTACAGTGCAGATCTAACTTGAACTGAAGTAACTTGAATAAAAGGAGAATTTAACTTAATGTTGTCTAATATATAAGTATATTAGAGATTTATAAATTTTAGTTGAAAAGAGCACTTTCTAGAATAATAAGCTTTGTCTCCACATTTTAAACATTATGTCCACAAAGACATATATTTGGTGAAGATAATTATATGAAGGCTATAACTTACATTGCTGGATAAGTAGTTTAAAATGTAATTTAACCTATCTTAGAAATAAAATTTGTTTTTTTAGTTTTGTAGCCCTTCACATTTACAGTCAGTAAATTAGCTGAAGAGAAGATTCTCAATTGCTACTTTAAGATAGGAACATGACATGAATCATAACTTCTTAAGAATAAATTAGAAAAATTACCACTATACAATTTTATACATTTTATAAATTGGCAAATCTGCATTGGGCAAGTCTGTCACTAAGAACTCTTTAAAGTGGTATCACTTTGATACAGCCTAAGGTAGACTGACTTGACTCAAGCTATGGTATTTTCAATTGCCCATATGCATATGAAAGACGGACAACCCATAAGGAAGACCAAAGAATTGATGCCTTTGAATTACAGTATTGGCGAAGAATATTGAATATACCATGGACTGCCAAAAGAACGAACAAATCTGTCTTGAAAGAAATATAGCTAGAATGCTTGTTAGAAGCAAGGATGATGAGACTTCCTCTCATGTACCTTGTATATGTTTTCAGGAGAGAGCTATCCCTGGAGAAGAACACCACCCTTGGTAAAGTAGAGGGTAAACGAAAAAGAGGAAGACCCTAAATGAGATGGATTGACACAGCGGCTGCCACAATGGGCTCAAACATAGCAACAATTATAAGGATGGCACAGGACTGAGCAGTGTTTTATTCTATTGTACATAGGGCAGCTAATAGTTGAAACCAACTTGATGGCACATAACAACAAGCCAAAACCTTTATTTAGATGTCTTTCACATTTTTTCATGTGTTTTTAAATTTTCCGCTACTGAACATATGATAGTTGTAGTAATTTTGTTAAATTTGTTAAATAATATTAATATTTTAAGGTGCTACAAGTGGCCAAAATTATCAGTACCAATTTTCTGTAATTCTTAAAATTTAGAAATTTCTTGAGATCATAAGAGTCCTCTGATATTTACTCCCTCATCCTTCCAAGGGTATTAAATCACCTAGTTAAACTTCCTTCAGCCTAAAAAAATAGCAAAACTTTGACACATATAGCCTATGAATTAAATAAAGGCTGCCTAAGTCCTGCTGACTCTTAACCTCCGCCTCATCCCTACTTCAAGTTTCCTGCCTGTATTTATGGGCTTCCTTGAGAAAGTTAATATACTGTTTCCAAAGATATCTACCCAGCTCCTGCTACTTACGACCTTTACTCTCAGGCACATAAGCTATTCTTGTTACTGTGAATATCAGAGAATTCTCTGATATATTCACTTAGTAATAATTTTATAAATGATGGTAAAATAAAGTTTAACCAGGGGTAATTACTATGGCATTGTACTATAGATAAAACAGATGCTTCTGTATGTTATAGGTGAATGTACGCATTATTTTTATGCAGTGAGCTTGGGAATCCAATAGCTTATAAACTAATGGTTCGCTACTATTTTTACTAGGTAGAAGAATCTCCCAAATTCATATTAGGAAAAAAATTCGTTGGTTGTACCTGCCAAGAATTGTCAAACATTCAGGAATATACATTTTTATAAACATCTTAGTTAATTATGAATATCTTTCAAAAAACACACTTTCAGAAAAAAAAAAAATTCTCAACAATTGATGGAAGAACAAAACTTTTTTAAAAAATGTTTTTATCTCCAATTAAACAAGGATCTTTGGGAAGAACGTCTTGATAGAAAATACTCACTTTGCCCTTCAGATATCCCTAATTTAATCTAGTGAGCAGAAAGAAGGAATATTGTAGACCAAGAACTACCTAGCTCAGTTATCTTATAAAAAGACAAATCAGACTTTCGATTAGTCAACAGGTGGTATATCGTGATCATAATGGCCTCCAGTGAATTATAGTTCCCTTTACAACGTAATGTTGTAACTCTTCCCATCAAGAGGTGGAGTCTATTTCTTCACCTCCTTTAATCTGGTCTGTATTTCCGACTTGCCTTGACAAATAGAATTGATGTTGTATAAGTTTTCAAGCTTAGGTTTTAAGAGGCTTTGCAGTTTTCACTCTGCATCTTTGAATGCTGCCATTAAAATGCCATATAAGCAAGCTGCTGGAGGATGAGAAGTCCTCTGAAAGAGGATCAGACTGTCTCAGACCACCTGCCAGCATCTAAGCCCCAATATGCGAGTGAGGGCATTTTACAGCCCACCACAGCTTCCTGCTGAACACAGCCATAAGTGAGCCCAGGCAAATCCAGAAGAAGAATCACACAGGTAACTTGCAGAATAACAAAAAATAATCCATTGTTATCATTTTGAGCCATTACATTTGCGGTGATTTGCTGCACAATTGATAACTGATATATTGACTTAACATTCAATTTTAAAAACAATGCCTCTTAAGAAACTGTGAACCATCTGTATTCTTGGATCACTTTTTCCCTCCAGCAGTCTTTTGCCTAATATCTATATAGTCAAATTAAATTACAAAGGTTAGCACACATCTGGATGATTTGATAGGGATAGATGGTCATTACATACGGTGGTTAAGAGCTTGGCCACAAGCCATTCCTTGGAAACCCTATGGGGGCGGTTCTACTCTGTCTTGTAGGGTCACTATGAGTCACAATTGATTCGATGGCAACTGTCTTTTTGTTGGTGTTGGTGTTGTTGTTTTTGATATGTAGACAATTCTCTTTTTTTTGGTTCTTCACAGAGTGGTATTAGCTGTTTGAATTTAGTAACATATTAATATGTAAGTCAAATCTAAGTAATTAAAATATTTGTGACTTGTGGGGCAGGACAATTTTCAATTACAAGTTTGGATCTCATAATTAATTATAACTTTAAAACTGGTATAGTAAATGAAATAAGGTATAAATCATCTGCCATTAATAGTTAAGTTTTATTGATTACTTTCATGTTGAATTTTTACAAAAGATGGCCTCTAAAAAGAATGAAAAATGTGCAGCTAGTTGAATTATACTGAGCTTCTAATCTTATAAAAATGAGTATGCTTGTCATAGATATTAAAAAGATACATTTCATCTTTACCCTGTTTAACTTTTTTCCAAATTAGTTGAGTTCAAATTAGCAAGGTCTTTTGACAATTTTACACTAAAATTCCGAAAGTCTCCTGAGGATTCTGTGAGTTTAGTGCAGTATCAATCTGTTTTTAATTCTCTATTCTCATTTCTAACCCTCTATTTTAGATTTTAACATCCCTGGAGATACCTCCAGCTATGCGGAATAATTTACTCAACCTTTTTGCTGAATTCAACAAAGTACGTTATACCTTCCTTGAAATTCTTTCCTCTCTGGACTTCTCTGGCCACTCACCCCTAAGTCAATTATAATTATTTTGCTGGCTCTGCTTCCCTCTCCATTCTTTAAATGCTGGAGTGCTCCAGGGCCGGGTGCTAGGGACTTCTTCACTTCTCTATCACACACCCTCTCACCAATCATGATCCATCTTGATTCCTTAGCTTTAAATAGCAACTATATGCTTGTGACATTTGTCTGTCTAACCCTCACATGGTTTTGCTTTCAGTTTTTGATAATGTCTTCACTGAACACCATAATCAATTATTTAGCTTCATAATGACTCCATCACTTAAATATCTAATAAAAATAACTTAATATGTCTCTCAAATTGGGAACTCTTTGTGTCCCCTCAAAAAAAAAAAAAATCTATATCTCTCTCAACTTATATCAGTACAGGTATCACTATTTCCTCAGACATTTCAACAAAAGCCCTGGAATCATTCTCATATCCTCTTTTTTTTCACCTGTCTATCAACAAAACATTAGAAAGCCCTGCTAGTTTTACCTCTGAAATCCACTGTGATAATCAAGGCACCCCTCTTCAAAGAGAAACTTCCTGCCCAGTTGTGGTTGGTGTGCAGTCAATACTCAAACTCCAGCTGTCCATTCCTTCAAGGTCTGCCTCAGCTGCAGAGAGTTACCTTCTCTACGGTCATACCCATCCTGTGACAGCCAACACCTGATGACTGAAGAGGGCAAGCATATAAAGGCCTGTCAATTCCAGCTCAATACGGGACATTTTGAAGATCAATACTCTTTTCAGTGATCCCTACCAGGTTGGCTGAGACTTTGTCAGGTCTGTATCAGAGTTCAACGTATTTCTCTAACTAATCCTTCTCCCTCCTCCATTCCTTCCATGTATTGATACCTAATACACATTGTACTGTCCTAACATTGTCTTGGTGTTTGCTTCCAGAGAACATCAAATACGATATCCATTAACTTCTCTTCATCTCCACTGTCTCAACACTAATCCAAACCAATACAATTTCTCACCTATGCTGTTGCCGTATCCACCTATCTTGTGTCATTATTTCATTTCTTATCCCCTCAACAATCCATTTTTTCAATACAGCAGAGAAGAGACTTTTAAAAATGCAAATTGGCCTACTCTCCACCATAACTCCCTTTGCCAAACCACCTCCCTCAGTTTAAAGTATACCAAGATTTCCCATTGAGCATAGATAAATCTAAACTATTTACTATGGTGTACAAAGCCTGTTTGATTTCTGTCTAGTTCTGTAACCTTTTATATCATATGCTCCTCTTTTACTATGTTCTATGCTGATTTTTTTTTTCATTTTACAAAATTTAGTAAAAATTGCTATTAATTTTTGTATTGATTTCCTCAATTTTTAGCTGATCACGTAACTTTCTAGAATAAAGACAACCTCCCTTGAAACTAGATGCAGCCACATGACTGAGTTCTGATCAATAGAATGTAAGCAAAGGTGGTATTAGCTATTTCGCAGCAGTGTCTTAAACAGCAAAGATATAACCTTCTCCTCTCTTTCCTCATTCCTGAAGGCTGGAGTACAGATTTGATACCTGTAACTGCAGCTGTCATCTTGGATTATGAGACAATCTTGGTAATTGAAAACATGCACTAAAGAGCAGAACTGGACCAATAAGCAACAGCATGATAAACAAAGAAAATACTGAAATTGTCAAGGATTTTATCTTACTTGGGTCCACAATCAACACCCATGGAAGCAGCTGTCAAGAAATCAAATGACACATTGCATTGGGTAAATCTGCTTCAAATGACCTTTTTAAAGTCTTAAAAAGAAAAGATGTCACTTTAAAGACTAAGGTGCACCTGACCCAAACCATGATATTTTCAATCACCTCATATGCATGTGAAAGCTGGACAATGAATAAGGAAGAACAAAGAAGAATTGATGCTTTTGAATTATGGTGTTGGCAAAGAGTAGTAAATATGCCATGGACTGACAGAAGAACAAACAAATCTGTTTGGAAGAAGGACGGTCAGATTGCTCCTTAGAAGCGAGGATGGCAACACTTCGTCTTACATAGATTGGACATGTTATCAGGAGGGAGCAGTCCCTGCAGAAGGACATCATGCTTGGTAGAGGGTCAGAGAAAAAGAGGAAGACCCTCTAAGAGATGGATTGATACAGTGGATGCTTAACAATGATTGTGCGGATGGTGCAGGACCTGGCAGTGTTTCATTCTGTTGTACATAGGGTTATTATGAGTGGGAACTGGCTCAGTGGCACCTAACAACATGAACACCTAAAGAATAACACAAAAGAAGGATTTTGTTATTTGACACCATGAAACACATTAACTTTGCCTTACCTTACCTAGCTCCTGAATTTTGTGAGGAAAAATATCTTATTCGTGTCACTAACACTTTTGTTTTCTTATTAATTTCAGGTGAACCCATTTCTAACACACATGCCAAAATCATTTCCCCATCAGGACCTTTACCCAATTTCTTGCTTTTTCCCAAGTTTTATTTTCCTAAGTCTTTGTATAAATGGTTCATTTCATCATTTCAGCTCAGCCCAAATTTTACCTTTTTTCAGGCTTTCCTTGAACACCATGTCCTAAGAAGCCACTGTTCTCATTCTATTGTACCTCCCTATAGCAACTCACATTTGCTATAGCATGTTAACTGTTGGTTTCCACTTTTGAATACAAGCACCAAAGGAAACCTTATGTGTCTTGTTCATGGAGTATAACCCAATGCCTAGAACAGTGACTAACATAGCAAGTTGTTAAAAAAATTATCGAATAAGTGAATGAATTTATTCAAAATCTAATAATAAATGCCTAATTGAGTACTAGGGCCGAATCTCCTGTGGGAGTTTGAGGATAGGTGAACCTTCAAGCCCATTTGTGCCTCACTGTGACCAATGTACCAAAAGATTATCAAAATTCATGTTCTACATGACATTCAATATGCAATAAAAATAAACCCATCTTGTCACACTGAATATATTTTACTTACCACCACTTTATTAAACTTTAGCAATTGAACACTTACGATCACCTGAAAATACTAAAATGATCACTTGAACCAAACAGATACTCAACTTTGAAAGCTTGTTTATTCTCCATGTACTGGATTATCAGGTCAAATTCTAGTATACGAAAAATAAGATTATAAATCACTGATCTAACACAGTAGAAATAATAAAAATGAAAAAAGAAAAAAACACAATAAAACACCTTCAGGACTGTGATATTATTTCTAATAATAAGCAAACACCATAATTTATATCCTAAAAATATATTATGAATACTGGGATTTATAGTAACAGTGTGTCATAAAACTAAACCAGATGAGAGCCAGAAATTAGTAATTATAAAAATTTGTTTTCTGTTTGATAAAGTGAAGCATTTCAAATGAACTTCAAATGGAGCTATGCCTTGATTTAAAAAAATATACTTGTTATGAATTGAGTTGTGCCCTCTAAAAACGTGTATGGGAATCCTAACCCCTATACCTATAGGACTGCTATGAGTCAGAATCCATTCTATGGAAATGGGAAAGTAAACCCGTTTGGGAATAGGGTTTTCTTTTTTATGTTAATGAGGTCATATCAGCATAGGGTATGTCCTAAATTTAATCATTTCTGAGTTACAAAAAGAGAAGATTAGACACCAAAAAACCCAAACCCGGTGCCGTTGAGTCGATTCTGACTCTTGGCAACCCTAGAGGACAGGGTAGAACTGCCCAATAGAGTTTCCAAGGAGCACCTAGTGGATTTGAACCACTCACCCTTTGGTTAGCAGCTGTAGCACTTAACCACTACACTACCAGAGTTTCCAGATTAGACACAGGAGCTAACATATACAGGGGAAAGAGAGTCGCTGTCTGATGACAACAGAGGCAAATGCATCTACAAGCTCAGGATAAAGGACCTCCCACTAGAGCCAAATTCTGTATTCCTTCTTCTAGATTCCAAACAATGAAAAAATAAATTTCTGTTCTTTAAAGCCACCCACCTGTATTTCTGTTACAGCCCCACTAGGAAGCTGAGGCAACAATATCCTTTTGTTCTCAGCAAGTTCAAATAAGGAACTCCACACTAATAGACTAGGAAAATTAAGTGAAACATTCCCATCAGAATAGTAAACAAAACTTTACTAAGGCATTGGCCTCAGGTTTTTCAGATAGATTATTATCAAAACGAAACAAACAAACAAAAAAACCCAAATTCACTGCCGCTGAGTCAATTCCGACTCAAAGCAACCCTATAGGACAGAGTAGAACAGCCCCATAGAGTTTTATCTAAGGAGCACCTGGTGGATTCGAACTGGAACCTTTTAGTTAGCAACCGTAACACTTAACCACCATGCCACAATGGTTTCCATCAAAACTAAACCAAAAAACCAAACCCACTGCCATCGAGTCGATTCCGACTCATAGCGACCCTATAGGACAGAGTAGAACTGCCACATATAGTTTCCAAGGAGCACCTGGTGGACTCAAACTGCTTACCTCTTGGTTAGCAGCGGTAGCACTTGACCACTACCCACCAGGGTTTCCTCCATTAAAACTACCCACCACTAACCCACTGCCATCCAGTTGATTCCAACCATCAAAACTAGTACCTTTTAATTATTAGAGGAAAAAAAAACCTAAACAAGAAATCAGAACGATCTAATTGTTAATAATTTTTAAATTTCATTTCATTTTTAAAAAATAAAAATCAAGAGGCGGGGCCAAGATGGCTGACCTGGTAGACGCTACCTCGGATCCCTCTTGCAACAAAGACTCAGAAAAATAAGTGAATCGATCACATACATGACAATCTACGAACCCTGACCACTAAACACAGATCTAAAGAGTTGACCTGAGTGACAGAGACTGAGAACAAACAACCACAGGGAAGCAGCAACTGTTTTCGGAGCCTGGAGCCAGCATCCCAGTCAGGAAACCTTGGCGCCGGGCTTTGGACTGGGTGCAGGGGAGCTGAGCACGGCATCCTGAGATGGCGCAAACACGGGGCTCAGCCCTAGCCCCCACAAGTGACCTCAGGGGAAGCCCAGCCAGTGCACACAGACAGTGCAGCGATGCGGCTAACAGGAGGAGAAGTCACCAGGAGGCAGCGACTGGTTTTGGAGCCAGGAGTGCAGCATCCCAGCCAGGGAACGTTGGCGCTGGGCTTTGGATTGGGAGGGGAGGAACTAACCACAGCTTCTGAAATAGCTCAAGCACGGGACGCAGGCCTGACCCTCGGGGGCAATCTCTACCCAGCCAGTGCACACAGTCGACGCACCCCTCGGGAGTCTCAGATAAAACAGTCATCCCAAGCAAGATAAGTAACTTTGTCTATATTCCGGGGTGCTACTCTCTCCTACTTATCTGAACCCTCCCCTCCCCTTCCCAGGTGGCTTCATTAACATTGGAATTTCCTGAGCCAGAGAGTGAACTGAGCTATGGTTTTTCTTTATTTTTTTTCTTTTGGTTTTTTCCTAACCCATTCTCCTGGCCTGAGAGAAGCAGCTACAAAAACCCAGGGGCCAAAAATCCTTCCCTAATTGGACTAAAAACACAGACAGCTCCAGCCAAGCATATGTGATACACAGTCTTGGGCTTTCATCCCTACAAGGAACAAGGTGGCTATTATAATGCAAAGGCATTTCTGATAGGGGTCTGACTGTAACTGTTTTAGCGGATTACTGGAAAGACAAGTTTCCCAGGTCTGATATCTCTGCATATTCAACAGAGCCCTCACTGACCCACAACAGGGAACTGAGGGCTGAAGCTTCCCCCAGACCACCTAGCCTCCTGCCTTAGGGCTCTAAGGAGGGTGACACCTACCAATCTGTAGAGGTACTTGCACTGGGGACCTAAGGTACAGCTGCAGAGCCCACCCACCAAAGTGCTTTAGGAATAGAGACACACCTACCTCACTGGCACTTGGGGGAAGCCTGTCAGCATCCTGTCCCCCCGCAGTGTGAACCCCTGCTGCTACTAGAATCTGGCACACACAACTATCACCACTACTTCTCTAGGTGGATAGGTGACAGTCTGCCCCACACACTTGATGAACCAAAATCAGATTCTACTCAAGAATAGTGAATGGGCTCTTAGGCTTACATATCTGGTAACAGCCCAAAACAGCTAGTAATAGGACGTAAGTGATTCAAGGGCTAAAACAATTAAGACAGCACAATCTAGCAGCCCTTCTACGTATATTGAAAGAAGACAAAATGAGATAAGACTCAGTGAGCAAATATAGAATAAACCACTACAATATCTTAGTGATGGCTAGGAGACAGCAGTTGATATCAAACCACATAAAGAAGCAGACCATGATTGCTTCTACAACTCCCCAAATTAAGAATCAAAATCTTTCCCAAATGAAGATACAATCCTGGAATTGCCAGATACAGAATATAAAAAACTAATTTACAGAAAGCTTCAAGACATCAGGGATGACCTCAGAAATGAAATAAGGCAATCTACAGAAAAAAGCCAAGAAACACATTGATAAAGCAGTTGAAGAACTCAAAAAGATTATTCAAGAACATAGTGGAAAAATTAATAAGTTGCAAGAATCCATAGAGAGACAGCATTCAGAAATACAAAAGATTAACAATAAAATTACAGAATTAGACAACTCAATAGGAAGTCAGAGGAGCAGACCCAAGCAATTGGAATGCAGAGAGGGAAATCTGGAGGACCAGGGAATAGACACCAATATAGCTGGAAAAAAATCAGATAAAAGAATTTTAAAAAATGAAGAAACCCTAAGAATCATGTGGGACTCTATCAAGAAGAATAACTTACATGTGATTGGAGTCCCAGAACAGGGAGGGATAACAGAAAACACAGAGAGAATAGTTCAAGATCTGTTGGCAGAAAATTTCCCTGACATCATGAAAAACGAAAGGATATCTATCCAAGATGCTCATCGAACCCCATATAAGATTGATCCAAAAAGAAAATCACCGCCACATATTATCATCAAACTTGCCAAAACCAAAGATAAACAGAAAATTTTAAAAGCAGCCAGGGATAAAAGAAAGGTCTCCTACAAAGGAGAATCAAGAAGAATAAGTTCAGACTACTCAGCAGAAACCATGCAGTCAAGAAGGCAATGGGATGACATATATAGAGCACGGAAGGAGAAAAACTGCCAGCCAAGGATCATATATCCAGCAAAACTCTCTCTCAAATATGAAGGTGAAATTAAAACCTTTACAGATAAACACAAACTTAGAGAATTTGCAAACACCAAACCAAAGCTACAAGAAATACTAAAGGAAATTGGTCAGAAAACAAATAATATCAGATACCAGCACAACAGAAGGTCACAGATCAGAACATCCTGATACCAACTCAAATAGGGAAATCAGAAAAACAAATTATGATTAATTTTAAAAAGGAAAAAATGTTCAAAACAGGGAATCATTGAAGTCAATACGTAAGAGATCACAACAATCAAAAAGAGGGACTAAATACAGGTGGAATAGAACTGCCATATGGAGAGGGACACTAGGCGATATAGGACAAGTTAGGTTTTCACTTAGAAAAATAGGGGTATTAAGGTAAGCACAAACAGGTATAACAACTCCGTAACTCAAAATAAAAACCAAGAAAAACATAACGACTCAACAAACATAAAGTCAAATACTATGAAATTGAGGAACACACAATTTACAAAGAAAAATGTCTCAGCACAAAGAAGTAAGTGGAAAAATGAAATTGTCAACAACACACATAAAAAGGCATCAAAATGACAGCACTAAACACATACTTATCTATAATTACGCTGAATGTAAATGGACTAAATGCACCAGTAAAGAGACAGAGAGTCTCAGACTGGATAAAGAAACACGATCCGTCTATATGCTGCCTACAAGAGACACACCTTAGACTTAGAGACACAAACAAACTAAAACTCAAAGGATGGAAAAATATATATCAAGCAAACAATAAGCAAAAAAGAGCAGGAGTAGCAATATTAATTTCTGACAAAATAGACTTTAGACTTAAATCCACCACAAACGATAAAGAAGGACACTACGTAATGATTAAAGGGACAATTGACCAGGAAGATATAACCATATTAAATATTTATGCACCCAGTGACAGGGCTGCAAGATACATAAAACAAACTTTAACAGAACTGAAAAGTGAGATAGACACCTCCACAATTATAGTAGGAGACTTCAACACACCACTTTTGGAGAAGGACAGGACATCCAGCAAGAAGCTCAGTAGAGACACGGAAGACCTAACTGCTACAATCAACCAACTTGACCTCAATGACTTATACAGAACACTCCACCCAACTGCTGCAAAGGATACTTTTTTTTCTAGTGCACATGGAACATTCTCTAGAATAGACCACATATTAGGTCATAAAACAAGCCTTTGCAGAATCCAAAACATCGAAATATTACAAAGCATCTTCTTGGACCATAAGGTCATAAAAGTGGTAATCAATAACAGAAAAATTAGGGAAAAGAAATCAAATACTTGAAAACTGAACAATACCATGCTCAAAAAAGACTGGGTTATAGAAGATATTAAGGAGGGAATAAAGAAATTCATAGAATGCAACGAGAATGAAAACACTTCCTATCAAAACCTCTGGGACACAGCAAAAGCAGTGCTCAGAGGTCAATTTATATCGATAAATGCACACATACAAAAAGAAAAAAGAGCCAAAATCAGAGAACTGTCCCTACAACTTGAACAAATAGAAAGCGAGCAACAAAAGAATCCATCAGGCACCAGAAGAAAACAAATAATAAAAATTAGAGCTGAACTAAATGAATTAGAGAACAGAAAAACCGTTGGCCAGACTGACTAAAGAAATACAGGAAAGGAAACAAATAACCTGAATAAGAAACTAGATGGGCCACATCACAACAGACCCAACTGAAATTTAAAGAATCATATCAGATTATTACGAAAAATTGTACTCTAACAAATTTGCAAACCTAGAAGAAATGGATGAATTTCTAGAAAAACACTACCTACCTAAAAGAACACAATCAGAAGTAGAACAACTAAATAGACCCATAACAAAAAAAGAGATTGAAACGGTAATCAAAAAACTCCCAACAAAAAAAAGCCCTGGCCCAGACGGCTTCACTGCAGAGTTCTACCAAACTTTCAGAGAAGAGTTAACACCACTACTACTAAACGTATTTCAAAGCATAGAAAATGACGGAATATTACCTAACTCATTCTATGAAGCCACCATCTCCCTGATACCAAAACGAGGTAAAGACATCACAAAAAAAGAAAATTACAGACCTATATCCCTCATGAACATAGATGCAAAAATCCTCAACAAAATTCTAGCCAATAGAATTCAACAACATATCAAAAAAATAATTCACCACAACCAAGTGGGATTTATACCAGATATGCAAGGCTGGTTTAATATTAAAAAAACCATTAATGTAATCCACCATATAAATAAAACAAAAGACAAAAAACACATGATTTTATCAATTGATGCAGAAAAGGCATTTGACAAAGTCCAACACCCATTTATGATAAAAACTCTCAGCAAAATAGGAATTGAAGGAAAATTCCTCAACATAATAAAGGGCATCTATACAAAGCCAACAGCCAACATCACTCTAAATGGAGACAGCCTGAAAGCATTTCCCTTGAGAACAGGAACCAGACAAGGATGCCCTTTACCACCGCTCTTATTCCACATTGTGCTAGAGGTCCTAGCCAGAGCAATTAGGCTAGACAAAGAAATAAAGGGCATCTGGATTGGCAAGGAGGAAGTAAAATTATCTCTATTTGCAGATGGCATGATCTTATACACAGAAAAACCTAAGGAATCCTCCAGAAAACTACTGAAACTAATAGAAGAGTTTGGCAGAGTCTCAGGTTATAAGATAAACACACAAAAATCACTTGGATTCCTCTACATCAACAAAAAGAACATCGAAGAGGAAATCACCAAATCAATACCATTCACAGTAGCCCCCAAGAAGATAAAATAAAAAATAGGAATAAATCTTACCAAAGATGTAAAAGACCTATACAAAGAAAACTGCAAAGTACTACTGCAAGAAACTAAAAAGGACCTACTTAAGTGGAAAAACATACCTTGCTCATGGATAGGAAGATTTAACATAGTAAAAATGCCTATTCTACCAAAAGCCATCTATACATACAATGCACTTCTGATCCAAATTCCAATGACATTTTTTAATGTGATGGAGAAACAAATCACCAACTTCATATGGAAGGGAAAGAAGCCTTGGATAAGTAAAGCATTACTGAAAAAGAAGAAGAAAGTGGGAGGCCTCACTCTACCTGATTTTAATTTTTTTTCTTTATACAGCCACAGTAGTCAAAACAGCCTGGTACTGGTACAACAACAGACACATAGACCAATGGAACAGAATTGAGAACCCAGATGTAAATCCATCCACATATGAGCAGCTGATATTGGACAAAGGCCCAGTGTAAGTTAATGGGGGAAAATATGCTCTTTTTAACAAATGGTGCTGCCTTAACTGGATATCCATTTGGAAAAAAAATGAAACAGCACCCATACCTCACACCAAGCACAAAAACTAACTCCAAGTGGATCAAAGACCTAAACATAAAGACTAAAATGATAAAGATCATGGAAGAAAAAAATAGGGACAACATTAGGAGCCCTAATACAAAGCATAAACAGAATACAAAATATTACCAAAAATGACGAAGAGAAACCAGATAACTGGGAGCTCCTAAAAATCAAACACCTAGTATATAAACTTATATGTGACAGTTTGACTTGATTTATAAACGTTCACTTGAAGCTCAATAAAAGTTAATAATAAAAAAGAGATTAAACAAGGAAATTAATGAAGCAGCGATGGGGGAATAAGATGCCACGTAGATCGCCCAGTAGCAGAATGCTCAAAAGAGACAAAGACCTTCCTCTAGAGCCAACAGAGAAAGAAAGCCTTCTCCTAGAGCTGGCACTCTGAATTCGGACTTCTAGCCTCCTAAACTGTGAGACAGTTACCTGGCCAACTGATTGGAAGAGATCCTTATTTGCACACATTCCAAAGAAAGGTAATCCAACAGAATGTGGACATTATTGAATAATGCCATCAATATTACATACAAGTAAAATTTTGCTGAAGATCATTCAAAAGTGGTTGCAGCAGTATATCAACAGGGAACTGCTAGAATTCAAAAGAGGATGTGAAAAGAAGGATATCTTTACTGACATCAGGTGGATCTTGGTTGAAAGCAAAGAATATCAGAAAATCGTTTGCCTGTGTTTTATTGACTATGCAAAGGCATTTGACCCTGTGGATCATAACAAATTATGGCTAACATTGCGAAGAATAGGAATTCCAGAACACTTAATTGTACTCATGAGGAACCTGTACATAGACTAAGAGGCAGTCATTCAAACAGAACAAGAGGATATACCAAGTGTTGTTTAAAATCAGGGAAGATGGGCATCAGTTTTGTATCCTTTCATGATACTTATTCAATGTATATGCTGAGCAAATAATCTGAGAAGCTAGACTATATCAAGAAGAACGTGGCATCAGGATTGGAGGAAGACTCATTAACAACTTGTGATATGCAGATGACACAACCTTGCTTGCTGAAAGTGGAGAGAACTTGAAGCACTTACTGATGAAGATCAAAACTTGAGGATGGATTACACCTCAACATAATGAAAACAAAAATCCTCACAACCGGACCAATAGGCAACATCATGATAAACGGAGAAAAGATTGTAGTTCTCAAGGATTTCATTTTATTTGGATCCACAATCAACGCCTATGGAAACACCAGAAAAGAAATCAAACAATGCTTGCATTGGGCAAGTCTGCCGCAAAAGACCTCTTTAAAAAAGTGTTAAAAAGCCAAGGTGTCACTTTGAGGACTAAGGTGCGCATGACCCAAGGCATGGTATTTTCAATTGCCTCATATGCATGTGGAAGCTGGACAATGAATAAGGAAGACCGAAGAAGAATTGATGCCTTTGAATTACAGTGTTGGCAAAGAATCTTGAATATACCATGGACTGCCAGAAGAATGAACAAATCTGTCTTGGAAGAAGTACAGCCAGAACGTTCCTTAGGAATGAAGATGGCAAGACTTCGTCTCACATACTTTGGGCATGTTATCAGGAGGGACCAGTCCCTGGAGAAGGACATCATGTTTGGTAAAGTAGAGGGTCAGCAAAAGAAAGAAAAACTCTCAATGAGATGGGTTGACAGGTGGCTGCAATGATGGGTTCAAGCACAGCAACTACTATGAGGATGACGCAGAACCAGGCAGTGTTTTATTCCGTTGTACACAGGGTCACTAAGAGCCGGAACTGACTTGACAGCACCTAACAATAACAACAACAAACTGTGAAAATAAATTTCTGTTTGTTGAAGCCAAAAAAAAAAAAAATCAAACACCTATGCTCATCTAAAGACTTCATCAAAAGAGTAAAAAGACCACCTACAGATTGGGAAAACATTTTCAGCTATGACATCTCTGACCAGTGCCTGATCTCTAAAATCTATATGATTCTGTTAAAACTCAACCACAAAAAGACAAACAACCCAATCAAGAAGTGGGCAAAGGATATGAACACTCACTTTACTAAAGCAGATATTCAGGCAGCTAACAGATACATGAGAAAATGCTCTCGATCATTAGCCATTAGAGAAATGCAAATTAAAACTACAATGAGATTCCATCTCACTCCAACAAGGCTGGCATTAATCCAAAAAACACAAAATAATAAATGTTGGAGAGGCTGCGGAGAGATTGGAACTCTTATACACTGCTGGTGGGAATGTAAAATGGTACAACCACTTTGGAAATCTGTCTGGAGTTTTCTTAAAAAGTTAGAAATAGAACTACCATACAGCCTAGAAATCCCACTCCTCGGAATATACCCTAGAGAAATAAGAGCCTTCACACAAACAGACATATGCACACCCGTGTTTATTGCAGCTCTGTTTACAATAGCAAAAAGCTGGAAGCAACCAAGGTGTCCATCAACGGATGAATGGGTAAATAAATTGTGGTATATTCACACAATGGAATACTACGCATCAATAAAGAACAGTGATGATCTGTGAAACATTTCATAACATGGAGGAACCTGGAAGGCATTATGCTGAGCGAAATGAGTCAGAGGCAAAAGGACAAATATTGTATAAGACCACTATTATAAGATCTTGAGAAATAGTATAAACTGAGAAGAACACATACTTTTGTGGTTACGAAGGGGGGGAGGGAAGGAGGGTGGGAGAGGGTTTTTTACTGATTAGTTAGTAGATAAGAACTACTTTAGGTAAAGGGAAGGACAATACTCAATACATGGAAGGTCAGCTCAACTGGACTGGACCAAAAGCAAAGCAGTTTCCAGGATAAACTGAATGCTTCGATATATCAAAGGTCAGCGGAGCAAGGGCGGGGGTTTGGGGACTATGGCTTAAGGGGACTTCTAAGTCAATTGGCATAATAAACTCTATTATGAAAACATTCTGCATCCCACTTTGAAATGTGGCATCTGGGGTCTTAAATGCTAACAAGCTGCCATCTAAGATGCATCAATTGGTCTCAACCCACCTGGATCAAAGGAGAATGAAGAACACCAAGGTCACACGATAACTCTGAGCCCAAGAGACAGAAAGGGCCACATGAATTAGAGACTTACATCATCCTGAGACCAGAAGAACTAGATGGTGCCCGGCCACAACCGATGACTGCCCTGACAGGGAGCACAATAGAGAACCTCTGAGGGAGCAGGAGAACAGTGGGATGTGGACCCCCAATTCTCATAAAAAGACCAGACTTAATGGTCTGATTGAGACTAGAGGAATCCCGGCGGTCATGGTCCCCAAACCTTCTGTTGGCCCAGGACAGGAACCATTCCCGAAGACAACTCATCAGACATGGAAGGGACTGGACAATGGGCTGGAGAGAGACGCCGATGAAGAGTGAGCTACTTGTATCAGGTGGACACTTGAGACTGTGTTGGCATCTCCTGCCAGAAGGGGAGATAGGAGGGTAGAGAGGGTTAGAAACTGGCAAAATTGTCAGGAAAGGAGATACTAGAAGGGCTGACTCATTAGGGGGAGAGAAAGTGGGAGTATGGAGTAAGGTGTATATAAGCTTATATGTGACAGACTGACTTGATTTGTAAAAGTTCACTTAAAGCTCAATAAAAATTATTTAAAAAAATAATAAAAAAATTAAAATCTTTGCTCTGAATTTTTCTCCATTGCACATTAAGATTTTCTAAAATTTTATGATCTTACTCTGATTTTCCAAAAATGTATTATTTTAGTAACGTCAAACTGTATTTAATAATGGAAATGCATTTATCTTTAATATAAATCACATATGCATATTGTAACAGCCAACCATTCTTAGTCTACATTATTTTCAGATTATTTACATACCTTTCAAAAATAGGATCAAGCACTTACACAGCATGTAATTGGTGTGAAGTACTGTTCCCATAATTGTAAGTATCTTAACTCATTTATCCTCACAACTCTCTTTTAGTTAGGTATTGTTATTTTCCCCATTTTAGGGATGAAGAAATAAAAGAATTTATAAAACTGGCCCAAGGTCACACAACAAGTAAGTGGCAGAGCCAGCAGTTAACCCCAGGTAGTCCAGTTCCAAAGTTTATGCTCTTAATAATTACACTATGTTGACTTCCAGAGATCGAATAATCATAGAAATCACTTAAAACTAGGCATACAATTTTCCAACAAAAAAGCTTCATCTAAGGAAAAAGTGTGCCATTTTTCAGGTCTAATTCAACGTTGTTAAAATGTGGTCACTACTACCAGGTAAGGATGAGCTTTTCAAAGCCTTTTATGATGGGTTTGCAGTTATTCTCTATGGTAAGAAATTGTGAGTACTATAAATGGAATTCAATACTGGTAATCAAATAAACAAAATGGAGAGTAAGCACAAGACAACTAAATGGCTTGAACTGGATTAGAAATCATCTAAGTACCACTGAGAAACAGCTAGGGGAAATTTAATATGTGAGATGTGGAGCAAAGGATATCCCAGGAAGGATAATATAACTGTCTTCAAATATTTGAGAGTCAATGAAAGCAATGAAGCAGAATTTTTTTTTTTTAGGGAGGCTATGTTCAGTAGAAAGAGTAAGACTAACAAGAAAAAAATACATATTCAAAGAAATTATTGCCAATGAGATAATTTTATCAGAACTATAATATCATTTCTAAGGATAAGCAAATAACATATTGTTTGTCTCTTAGAATATATTCTGAATAGTGAAATTCATAGTAACAATGTGTCATAAAGCTAAACATGATGAGGGTCAGAGATTAGTAATGGCTAAAATCTGAATCTTTCTTAAGGTGAATTTTTTTAGAGGCATATTTTTATAAAATAATCGTGTCCCATCTTTTTCAATTATAAAATCCTTTTGCGTGATGATGCTAAGCAGAAATACCAAATAAATTCTCTCCGTTCCAGGTTCCTGTAATAAATAGTACGGATATAAACACTGAGGAAAGATACTTCTCTATAGTATGTCATTATTTACTTATTTATTGAAAGGTTTTCCCCAGTATTATTTAAGTACAATTTGTTGACCAATGATGGTGCACTCGACTGTATACTGTATGCAAAGATTACCCAAAATAAATGATATCTGGTCCCTGTTTACAAGTTACAGTGGGAAGAAAGATCAAACTTACAAATATTATCACAAATGTTTCCAAGTGATTCAGAACATCACCGAGATATACTCGGAAAGAATTCCTGAGAGTGGTTACAACTGATAGGGCTGGAAATGATTTTCTAGATTTTTTTCCCAGTAACACTGTGTGACCATACTCAGCAAGAATCTTTGACTGTATTTGATTAAGCACCAAATTCAGGATGAAAGAAAAAAATACTCTCTATTTTATCTCTGGCATTGTTCATCTTTCAACTCCTAGATTATTAAAAATAAAACTTGTAATAAAAAAGGAAATAAACAAAAGCAAGAATTGGAAGCATCAATTTCTCGTTGACTGCCGGAATCGACTTGGCGGCATCGGGGCTTTATGGGGTCATAGTCTGAATAGCTAGGGCTCAGAAAGACCTTGAGTCCCCAATTTCATTCCTCTCTCATGGCCATCATATTATGTTGCTAGATGGCAATAATGATTAATACTACATGACTTAGATGAAAAGGAAAGAATCAAAAGAAAATGGAGCCAAAATCAAGTGCTAGAGGCAATTTCTGACGAACAAACAAGCTCACTTCAATCACCAGTGAAAAATCAATGAAGTAAAAATGGACTGTTAATCACACTCGGACCATTTCAGAATGTCTGCAGAAAATACCCTATACATTATCTCCATCTGTCCAGGGACTCTTTCTGTTCCTCTGTACCAACTTGGTTCTACAATGCATGATTTCAAATTGTCTAAAGATGTATGAAGTTGTATGGTTCACATTTCTGCATTAGACCTGTACATGTTCTAGAACGCCTCTAGAGTGTTTCAGCACTTCTATTAAAAAAAAAAAAAAAAGTCCTCAAAGCCATCCCCAAATAACGTCTGACTCCTGAAACATCCTCAAAATTGCAGGCATAAATTTTGCCCTAAATTCTAACCAGAGGTTCTTTTTTGCCATGGATCACTTTGGTATTCTTGTGCAGGCTACGGAGTTCTTTTCAAAATAATCTTCTTAAATGAATAAAGTACATAGAATTAAATAAAACTAATTATATATACTTTCAAAAGTATTCTTTCTAAAGTACAAAATATACTTTTAAAATTTTTAATGCAAATTTATGGTATTATATGTGTTTATTAATGCATAAAGTAAGTTCTAGTAGTGTATCTAATAACTACCATAGTTTTGAGATGTCAATGAGCATGAAATATACTTAAAAATACCTGGAGTAATTGTTTTGTCGATTGTAAAAATGGAGCAGCAGTGGTATTTGACCCGAAACATCACAAGGGGGAAGGAGAATCAAGATCAACAGCCCAAGACTAATTACTATGAGGCGGGGGTCAGACATGCCTCCACCCTCCAACCTTTTTTTTTTTTTTTTTACCGGTTCAGACACCAACCTTCCCTCCAACCGCACTCTCTTAATTCTCTGCTCTTCTTCTCTTCTGGGTCTGATAACTTTGCTGCAATGGCCACATAGAACTCACAAATACTCATGATTAGGGGATTTATTAGAGAAGTAACAGGTTACAACTCAGGTTCAGGAACATTCAGGATACAGTTTTTTCAGTCAGGACAGTCTCTTCTCAGCTGTGCCTGCGGGCATGCCACTCTGGCTCCTTGGGCTCTGCCCTGCTTGGGCAAGTATTACAAAGCTTTTTTAGCTCTACCAGTAAGTGCCCAGAGGCACCCCACTCCACCAGTAAGACTCAGCCAAAGGTTTTGCTTTTTTACTCCATTGGCCAGAAAACCCACTGCACTGTCTCCTGCTAGTCTCCTGGTTCAGCTGCCTCTGCTGCTGCTGTTTCTCTGCCACTGCTTCTCACCTTCTCTCACCATTTTTAATGTTACAGCTCTCTCTCTGCCGGTCTCATGGGTCTAGGTGAGTCTCTGCTTCTGTCTTTTCTTCTTGCTGAGAGCCAGGCCCCCTCTGCTGTGGAACTGACTCCTTTTCTAAGCCTAGCAGGATGGCAAAACTGACCAATCCCTCATTAGGGTTCCATACACCTTATTTGGGCCACAAGCATCTCATTTGTATAGTCCTCACCCAATCATTTGGTGGAAGTTACAAAGACTATGGCTAAAAAAAAAAAAAAAAATTATGGCTACAAGTGTCATATTAAGTAATTCACTGCACCGCAGTGATATTTAAAACCTGTGATTTCTATTAGTGATAAAGTCATATGTACTATTGATAATTTTATGGTTTATTACTTATATTCATCATTGAAAAGAACGCTAAATTTTATTCTGAGGCTTGTAGAAAAAAATGTGTGCGTGTGTATAAATGTATACGTAGTCCCCAGGGTACAAACTATTTGTGCCCAACTACTAACCTAAAGTTTGGGGATTCAAACCCACTGAGCAACACCACAGAACACCTGATTTCATAAAGATTACAGCTAAGAAAACTCTGTGGAGCAGTTCTACTCTAACACATGGGATCACTACGAGTCGATGGCAACGGGTTTGGTGACTTTTTTGATATATATACGGTAAAACTTGTGAGAGTCGGAACTCGATGGAACTGCCCTGTTTTTTCGGGTCTCGTAAGTTTTCTGCCTTTACAGGTTGTAGTCTTACCATTTTTCTATCTCTAATTTTAGTGGAAAATATTTGAGTTTTCCTTCTCCAACAGGTTTCAGGCTTTTGCGGGTGTGTATTGACAGATTTTTTTTTTTTAATCTGTATGGTAAGGCCATTGGGCAATGGAATGTTTGACAAATATGTACTCACTAACTCATGTGAAGGGATGGCTGAAAAGTTATCTTGAGGTCTTTGGGGAGTGCTGCCATCAAATCCAGATGATGGCTTTATCAACTACCGTGTTCAATAGACCTCAGGGAAATCTAAAACCCTTGACTATGACTGTTTCTTTTTATATATATATATATAGGTAGATAGATAGATGGATGGATGGATGGATGGATGGATGGATGGATGGATGGATGGATGGATGGATGGATGGATGGATGGATGGATGGATGGATGGATAGATGGATAGATAGATAAACTGTTACCTTAAACAGATACTTTACATATTCTTTTTAGGGGAAGCTTACAGCAAGTTGATCATCAGCTCATCTTAGTCTGCAAATTAATATTCAAATACTCCTACAAGCTACCTCATCTCTGTAAACGTTAATATCATACATTATGGTATTTCTGAAAAAGCCTCGGAAGGCAGTCTATCTCTATTGGGTTCTCACTTTGTTGGTAACGTGGCCTGATGTACATCATTTTATGTGCTCAAGGTGTGCATTGACTGGAACGATGTGTTTGTTCGCTCTTATTCTCCCCCTTACAAGCTACTACCCATGCATATAGAAATTGATTGGTATCTGGTTATTAGCAACAAGAGGGAGACTAGTGATTGTTATGACCCAGAGCTTACACCTATTATATAAAGCATTATCATAATTGACACTCTAGTAATTTGGTCCTCTATCTGCATGCTAAAAATATCTTCGTGGAAAAAAAAATCACCTAAAACATGTAAATTTGTATGGTAGAGATGCTACAACATGAAGTTCCAGAATATATAATGATGGAAATATGAGCAGGCATTTCCAGTACATTTCTCTGTAAACCTCTATTATTCATGTAACAATTTATTTTCTGAAGGCCTAAATGGAAACTTATTCATGGAAAAGAAGTGTTTGAAGCAGGTAGCTAGTGCTGAATTAGAGGATTCTGGCTGCCTTAGAAACAGAATGTGGACAGTCTTACTGTGTAAAGGAGCTCTTCAGTGATTCACTAGATAGCCTGTGCGTGATGACTTGATTATTGAAAACAAAACGGAAGAATGCTTTTATGATATTGCGACAGTGAGTGTTCTATAACCAAACTACCCTTAATTTTGGCCTGTTTACTTCTTTCAAGGTTCCTTCTGAAGGAATAAAAAGCAGTGAACAGGAGAGAAGCACTTGCCATTCATTCCTTCTCTGTTCCCCTCACCATTGTCATTTAGGCAACGGACGTGAATGAACTGTATCTGTTGCTATTTTGTTTTTGAATTTACTCCATTTTAAGTTAAATGAATACAAGTCAATTGTCTCAAAATTCAAACAGTTTTATAACCTTAAAATAATAAAAAAAAAACAACAACAGTAGTTGTATGTCTTACTCCTCCTTCATTTTTTTAGTTATCAGTCTATAGAAATGATAATTAACAATTCTTCAACCTGTTTCTTCTTCATACACCTCTACATTTCTAGCTAACAAATATCTGCTGCCATTTTCTGGTAGCTGAGATTTAAATATAGCCCCCCTACATTGGCGGACGAGGATTTAGATCTCTAATACACATATTGTACCCATACTTACCCACCCCCCCACCTTCTTCCTTTCCTTCTAATATAGAAGAATCTGAATTTTAGAAGTTGATATTTAGGGTACATGATATTATAACTTCACAGATGAGCATTAACATTCAATTAATAAATTTCAATAGTACAATTTTTTATTTTTACTGGAAATATTTAATCTTTTGGGGGAAGAGTTTGCTTGATTCTCTATTTTTCCATTTTTTGCCGACAGAAATGTAAAACTCTCCTTCTTTCCATGTTGTGTTTTATCTACATATAACTTTATTTATTTATTTATTGGTTACATTTTTTCCTGAAAAGAAACCCTGCCCTTCACGTTCATTTTTCTCCTGTTCCATGCTGGCAGGTTGTTCTCTTAAATATCTTGGGTATGCTGCTTAGGTGTCATCCTGGGATTCTCTGTGTGTTTATTCAGAGTACCACCTTGACACAAAATGTGCTGTTTATCTTCTGTTTTCTGAACTGCCTATCATCCTATTTCTTTGTTTAATCCTCATTTTGTGGAACTTATCCTCTAGCAGCTTTTGGAGAATGGGCAAATAAAGGTGAATTTTTAAGACATTTCATTTATGAAAATAATCTTTATCTCTCCCTCATACTCTGACTAATATTTTGGCTGAGTATAGAATACTAGATTAGAAATGTGGGGCCAAAATTAAAAAAAAAATTTTTCTCCTTTTTTTTTCTAATTGTACTTTAGATGAAAGTTTACAGAACAAACCAGCTTCTCATCAAACAGTTAGTACACATATTGTTTCATGACATTGGTTAAGGACCCCACAACATGACAACACTCTCCCTTTTCCACCTTGTGTTCCCTGTTTCCAGCTTTCCTGTCCCCTCCTGCATTCCAGTCCCTGCTGTTGGGCAGAAATGGCCCTTTATTCTCGTTTTGTTTTATGGGCCTGTCTAATTTTTGGCTGGAGGGTGAACCTCAGGAGTGACTTCATTACTGAGCAAAAAGTGTGTCTGGGGGCCATACTCTCGAGGTTTCTCCAGTCTCTGTCAGGACAGTAAGTCTGATTTTAAGAATCTCTCTATCTCTACTCCTCTGAAATTTCATGATGAATGTAATTTGATATGAATATTTTTTTCATTAATGTACTTATCATTTCATAAGACTTCTAATTCTGGAAGTTCACCTTTTTTTTGTATTCTTTATTTGATACGTTTTTCACCTTTTTACAGTTTTTTTCTTTGTGAATTGTTTTTGTGTAATTTCCTAGACAGACTTTTCAATTTAGTTTTGTTTTTTGTTCTCCCTTTTGAGCTATTTCCTAAAATATTTTCTCAATCTTTCTTAAAATTTCATAATTTTTTTATATTAGAAGTTTAAAGAAAAAAATTTATTCTCTATAGTACTTAGGTATGCTAGATTTTGGTAATTAAAAAATACCTATGATTCCATGTATTTTTCTTAAAGTTTACCAATTATTCTAGGTATATTTTATATACCATTACTCTAATATATACTCATATGTAATACTTGGACACGTATATTTCCTAAATAAAAGTAGAAAATACTGACTTATGAATATTTTTTTTAATTTTATTGTGTTTTAGTTGAAACTTTACAGTGCAAATTAGTTTCTCATTCAAAAATTTATACACATATTGTTTTGTGACATTGGTTGCAATCTCCACAATATTTCAGCACTCTCCACCTTTCCCTTTCCACCCCCGATTCTCTGTGGCCATTCATACAGTTTTCCTGCCCCTTCCAGCCTTCCAGTGTTTGACTTGGGGTAAAAAAAAAAAAAAAAAAAACCAGTGCCGTCGAGTCAATTCCAACTCATAGCGACCCTATAGGACAGAGTAGAGCTGCCCCATAGAGTTTCCAAGGAGCTCCTGGTATGCCACCAGGGTTTCCTTGATTTGGGGTAGGTGTTGCTTATTTGGTCTCATATAGGTGTCTGAACTAAACAACACGTTCCTCACACATGTTATTGTTTGTTTTATAAGCCTATCTAATCTTTGACTGAAAGGTGGACTATGGGAGTGGCTTCAGATCTGAGTTAGCAGGGTGTTATGAAAAAAAATTTTTTTAAACATCGTGTAGAAGAGTTACTATTATCTACAGAAAGTAGGCATTTATCACTTACCTCTATGGTCGCTATTTTTTAACAAGTTTGGTAAATCTACAGATAGAATCTGGAGACCCTATAACAACTTCAAACCATATCATCACTATTCCTATATGCTGATTTTCCTCTTTCCTGATTTCAGTCAAGTCTTTCAACAGATAGCCCCCACTGTATGCACTCAAATACAATGCAGCATTGTGCAAATGTGTATGCAGCATTATTTTTTTTCTGACTAAATAAAAACACCTTTCAAAAATAATTTTCTTTTTATTTTTAAAATTAAATATGTAGGTTGAATGGAAGGACTTCTGGAATATTTGAATAAAAACCTCTGAAAATTTGCTTGTTCATAAGGTCAATGATTCTGGTAAAAAAAAAAAAAAATGGCCAAAACAAGATTTTCATAACTCTAGAAATTAACCAGAGGCTTGCAACAATCCAAAAAGATTTATTAAAAAAAAATTATGAACCTCAGTAAGAACAGAAAGGCAGAACAGAAAGGCTGTGGTGTTTTAACTTGGCCTCTCTCCTTCCTTCTCCACCCAGGTGTTTGGTAGCCTTAAAATCCAATAGTTTTGCACCTACAGTAGCAGACAACACCAGTGTTTAGCAGCCAGTGGATTAGATATAGTGGATTTTGAGCTCTCCAAAACCCCCATCCCTGAACAATTGTCACTTATTTGAGTTGTTTGGCAGATGGCACTCAGTGAGAAATGTCCTATCTCCAGAACACTTGTCAATGCCAATCAGCAGCAAATATTTAATAATCCAGCTGTCTAGTGCCAATCAAAATAGTTAAATGGACAATCTTTAGAATGAAATACACACATGGGACCCTAAAAAGCTATATGACTTTATATTTCTGTAGAAGGACAATCACATGTACAGGGTTTGGCATATGCCCAGGGTCCTGAGAAGGCCCTAATCTCTCACCCTGCTTAAACTCAGGGCTCTGCGCAGGCAGGAAGTGAAGGTTAAGGCAAAGTTATAACATGCCAAAGCACTCAAAGCATGACACAACACACACACAGAGCACATAGGTAAAGGGTATGGAACATATTGAATCAAGGCATTTAAGGAAATATCTGCCCAAATATTCACTGACCACAAACTAACCTAGAAGAGACTTCAGTGATCACACAGAACAAAGAATAAAGACATTATAGATTTAGCCCAGGACAGCCACTTGGATTAAATCTATAAACAAGAACAATAACAAAAAACCAGGGGTGAGGGGGAAGCTGATTTCTTGTGTTGCCACATTATAGGATCTAAAACGTACAGTTTTTGATAAAAAAATTATCAGACATGCAAAGACAGTGAAAAATGGTCCATACACAGAGGAAAAAAAGGAGTCAATGGAAAGAAATTGTCCCTGAAGAAGCCCAATTGTTCGACTTACAAAACAAGAACTTTAAATTAGCTAGTATAAATATATTCAAAGAAGTAAACAAAACCATGCCTATAGATATAAAGAAAATATGATAACATGTCTACCCAGTCAAAATATGTCAATAAAAAGAGAGAGAGATTGTAAAAGGGAACCAATAGATATTCTTGAGGAGAAGAGCATAATAACAAAAACTATCCTTTAAATATAGAAAAAATATTTGACTAAATTCAACAATCATTTATGATAGAAACCCACAGCTAATTAGGAATAAAGGAAAATCTCCCTAATGTCATAAAGCACATCTACTAAAAACACAAAACTAGCATCATGCTTAATACTGAACTACTTAATGCTTTCCCACTAAATTCAGGAACAAGGAAGTCCCTTCTCACCATTTCTATTCAACACAGTACTGGAGGTTCTAGCCAGGAAAATTAAGCAAGAGAGATAATAAAAGGCATCTACATTAAAAAGAAATAAAATTATCTAATTTGCAGCAGTAGGCATTATTTTGTACATATGAAATAAATAACTATAAAATTCTAAGGACTTTACCAAAAAAATTATAACTAATAACAAATTCCATACACAAGAATGATACAAGAACAATATGCAAAATCCAACTGTATTTCTATATATTAACAAAGAGCATTCTGACAATATTAAGAAAACTAATGCATTAAACAAAAGCATCAAATAATAGCAAAACACTTGAATTTAACAAAAGTAGTGAATATTGTTAAGAATTCAGTGTGTTCCATGTTATACACAGATTCAACAGAATCCTAATCAATATCCCAAATGCCTTTTTTACAGAAATTGACAAGATTGTCCTAAAATTAAAATAGAAAATCAAGGGATGCAGAACAGCCAAAAAAGAGTGGAAGACTCACATTTCTTGATTTAAAAACTTACTACATAAATAACAGTAATCAAGACAGCGTCATACTGGTATAAGTATAGAATGAAAAATGAAATAGAATTGAAAGTCCAGAAATAAACCCATACATTCAAGGTCAATTGGTTTTCAACAAAAGTGCTAAGATAATTCAATGGGTAAAGAATAGTCTTTCAACAAATCATATACAAATATTAACTCATAATGGATCATAGACTTAAATGGAAGTGCTAAAACTAAAAAAGTCTTAAAAGAAAGCATAAGAGTAAATCCTTGTGGCTTAGGTGGGGGAATGGTTTATTTAATATGACAGCAAAAGTACAACAAACAAAAACATGGTTCATTGACTTAATAAAAATTAAAACTTTTTGTACCTCAAAGGACAATATCAAGAAAGTAAAAAGATGACTTATAGAGTGGGAGAAAAATTTTACAAATTGTATGTCTGATAAGGGACTTATACCCAGAATACATGAAAAGTGCTCCCAACACAATAAGAAAAAGAGAAATAGCCCAATTTAAAAAGCAAGCAAGAATCTAAGTGGACATTTCTCCAAAGATACAAATGGCCATAAGAAAATAAAAAGATGCTCAACATCATTAGTTATTGTAAAAAAAAAAAAACAAAAACCCATTGCTGTTGAGTCAATTCTGACTCATAGCGACCCTAAATCAAAACAACAATGACATAGCACTCTACACCAAATAGGATGAAAAAAATAATAATAATAAGTGTTGACAAGGATATGGAGAAATTGGAGGTTTCATAAACTGATGGTGGGAATTTAAAATGGTACAGCTGCTTTAGATGACATGAAAGTTTATTAAAAATAATTGAACATAGAGTTGCCATATGACCCAGCAATTCTACTGCTAGGTATAGATTCAAGGGAAATGAAAAGAAATTTCCACACAAAAACTTGTACATCGACATTCATATCAACATTATTCATCATAGCCAAAAGGTAGAAATGATCATCTACCATCTTGGCTATGATGACTAATGTTGAAAATTAAAATGTAAAATATTTTTTGACCATAAGAAGAAATAAAGTACTGATACATGCAAAAACATGGATGAAACCTGAGAACATTATTCTAAGTAAAAGAAGTCCATGACAAAAAACCACATATTGCATGATTCCATTTATACAAGTGTGCAAAATGGATGAATAGGTGGATAGATGATAGATAAATAGATAGATAGACAATAGATAGATAGAGATAGATACAAATGAGTCGAGTCTTTATTTATAAGATGATACAAATACATGGGTAAGTAAAATATCAAGTTAGCTATGGCTTGTGGATGTCCTCTGTTGCTTGTTTATTTTACCTGGTTCGTGTAAAGACCTCAAGATGCATTGAGACAGTGGCTGCAACAATGGCCTCAAATATATCTACTTTTGTGAGGATGGCACAGAACCAAGCAACATTTCGTTCTGTTATACCTAGGGTTGCTGAGTCCAAACATACTGGACAACACCTAACAATAACCTAACAACACTTTAATACTTTCTCATATTCCAGTTTCCTGTAAGGTTTTTATAAAGGGAGGGTAGCATCCACAAATATATTTTTAGGATTAAAAATTAAGTTAATATTTTGTATTTCACAAGTATGACAATGAACGATGGATCTGTTAACAGATTTTTGAGAACTTTGTAGAAAAACCTTGAGTTTCATGTGTATTGCCATTGTCACTGTATAAGGATTGTATTATCTACTGACTGACTATAGCTTACTCTCTATTGCCGCTTGATTCATTTTACAGGCTGCAGACAGAGCTATTTCAAATGCAAATGTCACTTTTCTTCTTAGACAATTCAATAGCTTTATATTGCCCTAAGGCTAAAGTCAAAATGCATATATATCTTAACGGGACTTCCTGTCTCCCTCTCTACTCTCCCTCTCTGACTCTCTTCAGTGGATTCTGACTGAAGCTATGTATGTTAAACTTCCTTTAATCCTCAAATCTATTATCCATTTTTCCCCTTATATTCCATACTCTTCTTTGTCTAGAATAATATTTTATCTACACCCTTTCTTTTGGCTCTAAGCTGCTTTTTAATTTGTAAGAGAGTACAGGGGTAAAGAAATTAATTTTACCCAAAGAATTCAATCTTTGTCCTTGGTTCCTGAGAGATAACCTCTAAAACCACTGACTTTCTATAGTGTCTTCGATGAGGGCTCCAAATCACATCAAGGTTTATGCCAATGAGGTGAGGTGGGTGCTGACTAGGCCAGAAAGACTACCATGTGATATCAGCCCAGGTAGGGGAAGGGGGCATGAGTCAATCAATCATGCCTATATAGAGAGGCCCCAATAAAGGTCCTGGACACAAGTTCCATAGGTGTCCTGGTTGGTGGTAGACACCAATTTACGCATGCGGGAGGGCAGCATATCTGTCTGTGGTCCATAAAGTTTTCAGTGGTTGATTTTTTGGAAGTATATCACCAGACCTCTCTTCCAAGACACCTGTGTGTGGATTCCATTAGCAGTCAAATGTTTTAACTGTTTGCACCACCCACGGACTCCTTGAACAAAATGATCTTAATTGTCTAGTGCATTTCGTCTTTCACAGTTTTGTGGCATGACTGAGACAGGATTGGGTCTAGGCTTTAATCCCAATTACTCTACTCAGGTAATGAGGCCTCTCAGGGTCCCTTCTAAGGAGCTCTGGTGGTGCAGTGGTTAAGCACTCAGCTGCTAACCGAACGGTCAGAAATTTGAACCCATCAGCTGATCTGTGGGGTAAAGATGTGGCAATTTGCTTCCATAAGGATTACAGCCTTGGAAACCCTATGTGGCAGTTCTACTATGTCCAGTAGGGTTGCTATGAGTTGGAATTGACTCATCAGCAACGGGTGTTAGAGCTCCTTCTGCTCTGTTCCTGACTATGTAATCTGAGGTCCCAAAGGCTGAGTCTGACTCTTGGTTGTGGCCTGCAGAGTTTTGTGCATTGGTAGCATGGAAATTGATTTGATGTTGATTCTTTTTGAATACTCCCTTGACTTCTGATGCCAACTTCTCTTGGTTTCATGGTATGGCCATTTGGTAATCTTTGCAAATGAATTCATGTGTTGTAGAGATCTTATCTCTGTTAACTGAAAGATGACAGAATCTAGTATGTTAGTCTTATTTTATCTATTTTGAACTCAAGTCAATTCAGAATTTTCTGCCCACTTGGAACGGGATATCAGAACTGGTGAGTTTTGTATTTATGTATTCCTGCTTGACCCAGGACTGAAATTTTAATATTGAATCTATAAACTTCCTCTCTCTTTCTGTGTCTGTATGTTTGTATGTCTAAATCTGGAAAGACCTTTATGTCTCATTGTGTGTGTAATTTCTTGCCTTCAGATGGTATTACAGATGAGGTTAGAAAACTCTAAAGGAACTCTATTCTGACTAACTTAGAGACAAATAAGCATTTATATAAATTGAATATTTTTAAAACTCTCAGAAACTAAGGAAATTGAACCTCAAATATTTTCAGTGGGAAAGAAGAGGCATGCTTATGAAACTAAGAAATGTTTTTAAAATTCAAATTCACATAATTTATGCAAATCTTTGGCAAAGAAGACTAGTTTAATGATTGTGCTTTAATAAAACAGCTATGTTTTCTCCAAATTATCAGCATGAAGTATAATACAAGTATGTATTTCTATTCTATCTGCATATATTCTCCCTAAATTTACACAAATTTACTGAGAATAAGCTAGCATTACTCCTACTTGGCATGTTTTAGGTTATGAAAAATGCAAGCTTGCATTTAACCAAGTTGAACCATTATTCTGACAAACTTCATTTTTAACAGTATTTATGTTTTTTTTAGTATGTCAGCTTGAAGATAGTTTCCAATATTTTTAGGTAACTTATTTTTTAAAACTTTGTAATGATACTAAATTGAAGTAATTAGTATTCATTAGAAACCTAGATTACGTCCAAGTAAGAGAATGCTGAAACATTATTAATAAACATAATTTAGAGTTATATACTCTTTCTCCTTATTTTTATATGTTACAGAGAGGAATGTTCCCAAAATTACATGTATTAAATGCATATTAAATTAAATTATTTACTAAGTATATAAAAAAAAAATCTGTTGCCTTCGAGTCAATTCCGACTAATAGTGACCCTATAGGACTGAGCAGAACTGCCCCATAGGGTTTCCAAGAAGCGCCTGGTGAATTCAAACTGCTGACTTTTTGCTTAGCAGCCTAAGCTCTTAACCACTAAAGCACCAGCTTTTCCAAATATATATATATATAGTCTGTTTATGATCTGTTCATTTGTTTCACTTTGAGGACTTATAAAGGATATATTGTATATGGATATAAAACCTTGTAGAAATTTTGCAGAAAGGGAATTTTATTTGTTATGGTCAAAGTTGGCTATGATATAATGATTTTGCTTATAAGACTTTAAAAATGAGCTTTAGAAACAAATATCATACTGATGCAAAACTAGAATTTAGTTTTTTCTCTGTCAAAATAGCAAAATTTTCTTAAATTAGTGATCTGCCCTTACTAAGAGCTTATAAAATATTATTATTTACATTGTCTGTAATCTGCCAAGACAGATTAGGTGTCTTTCCAGAATAAATTTCTATGGTTTATGTTGACTTTATGTCCTTGATTATTTAAAAAAAAAAAAAAAAAAAAGACTCCTCATTTTTAAAAGAGCTATAATCATGTAAGCTCCAGTGTTGACTTTTTAGATCTTTTATTGTCACTTTGGTTAAATAGATAACCAATTATTGTTTCACTATGACAGATAATCCTATTTTAATTAAGTGTTCAGATCTCTTAACAAGTGTTGATATTTTGCTTTTCCAAAACTTGAATAATAAATGATTTAAAACAGTTGGAGATTTCCTATTGGGCCCCTAGAAAATGAAAATGGATTTTTTTCTTTTACTTTCTAAAAAGAGAGGTGGCAGAACTATTTTGGGTTATTGGATATGTTACTGATGATGACTGCTTTGGAATATTTGTCAAAACAGAAGAGATTCTTAGCCTTCTCTAGGTTAAGTTTTCCTTGATAAAATCTTGTTAATATAATTATTTCAGAAATTGTTTACTGTATGGGAAGTTCCTAGATGTTTGTCAGTGTCCTTGCTGTCCATGATATGTTTCTGTATTTTAAAGTCCTGTTGCTATTTCGTTTGATATTACACAACAACTGTAGAGTGCAATCAGTCATAATTTCATTTATTTTAAAATGCTAAGTTGGTTGCAACTTTACTTCATTAATTTGAATATACCATGGTCTAGGTTTTTCAATTGCAAAATCACATCATTTAACCATGGAAATTTATTAATATATTGATACTTAGGACCTACTCAAGACACAGAATCTCTTTACTTGAAGTTGCTTGTATATCCTTGGCATATTTTAACTATAGACTTTGTATATTCTTGTTATTTTATGTTAGGATTTTTATATATTTTACTTGAAGTTTTCTTCTCTATAATGATTGTACATTCATAAACGTTTATGTTTATAAATTAGATGAAATGTTCACTTTTTTTAATATAGGGTTAATTATTATATTTATATACATTTTGTTTAAAATATTTTTGGATTAACTTTTATCTGGTTTTACGTACCAGAGAATCAACCACATTTCCTTTTCATTTGCATTATTCCTGTAATGAACTCTCATGAGATCTTTTACTTTTGAAAATTATCTGTAATAAGTTAACCATAAACTTTTTAAGTCCTCTGTCATCTACAGATAGTTTTTTTTTAATTGAATTCTGGTGTTTTTAAAAAGCATTTGCAATTAGCTCTAGGCCCAAATGTTTCATCTTCAACAGAGGACAGCCTTGAAGCCCCATGCAAAAGGACCACACAACATACTTTTGGATACAGGCTTCTGGTATCACTGAGAACACTATATTGGACTGAGTCAGGGTTTCTAGAATTCTAGGTAAAAAGCAGGTGGGCTCATGAGATACTAACCTAAGAGTGATTGGAAGAATAATTACATAGGACTGAATGAAATGATGGGGGATGACTGTGGAGATTTTTGGGGATTTTTTGATGCTTTAACCTTCTATTTTTCTGGACATACAAGAATCCACTTTATCTTTTCTCTTAAGTTATCTACAACTCATAATAATTTAGTAAACTGTTTTTGTAAACTGTAACAATATATTTATAAATGATATGTTTATCCTTACCTGACTTTATCAGAATTTAGAAATGCTTATTGAGTATTTTTATTTTATTAAAAAAATTATTTAAATAGATACAATAAGAGTCTGTTGTCCTTGTTGCCAGGATAAAATTGAAAAGATGTGCAACCAAGGCTTTACTTAGAATATTTGAGAATGATGCTCATCTAATCAGATATGACCAGAACATTTTAAGGAACTAAAGTTGGCTTGGGAAACCCTGGTGGTGTAGTGGTTAACTGCTACGGCTGCGAACCAAAGGGTGGCAGTTCAAATCTGCCAGGTGCTCCTTGAAAACTCTATGGGGCAGTTCTACTCTGTCCTATAAGGTCGCTATGAGTCAGAATTGACTCGATGACACTGGGTTTGGTTTGGCTTTTGTAAGGTTGACTTGATAGTGCTAATGATCACAAAGTCCTCTTGTGAAAACTGGCTTGGCACCTGGCTTACAGGGACCCTAGCCTTACAGGTAAGTCACTTTCTGGCAGGCCCAGGAAACTTAGGATATCTTGGGGAGATATTTACTCAACAGAGAAATTTACTCAAATTTATAGGTACTGCCAGTGGTGGCTAATTTGTTATATTTTTTTATTGCTTTGTAACAAATTTTCACAAACATGATAGCTGAAAAGAAGACAAAGCTGCTACCTTAGAATTCTGCAATCCGAAAGTTTGAAATGAGTCTCACTGAACAAAAATCAAGGCGCCCATTCTTTTCAGAAGGCTTGAGGGGAGAATTGGTTTCCTTAGTATTTTCACCTTCTAGAAGTTGCCACGTTGCTTGGCTCTTGATCAGCTTCCTCAGCCTTCAAAACCGTCAACAGCACGTTCAGTTCTTATCACATTTCATGATTATAACCTCTTTTTCTGCCTCACTATTTCACATTTGGAGACCCTTAAGGACCCTATGACTTGCTTCAGAGCCTTGGTAGTGCAAAGGTGAAATACTCTACTACTAACCAAAAGGTTGGCTGTTTGAACCCATCCAGCAGCTCCACTGGAGAAAGCAATCTGCTTTCATAAAGATTACAGCCAAGAAATCCCTATAGGGAAGTTCTACTCTGTCATGTGGGGTTGCTATGGCTCAGAGTCAATTCAACAGCACTCACAACACAACAACATGACTTGCTTACTGTGGACACATCATCAGAAAAGAAAATTGCTTTAAAACGTACATCATTGTTTGGTAAAGTTAGTAAAAATGAGGGAAACCTTCAAAAAGAGAGATTGACACAACAGCCATAACAATGGGTTCAAACATAGTAATAATCATGAGGATTGCACAGGGTTGGGCAACATTTTATTCAGTTATATATAAGGTTGCCATGAATAGGAGCTGACTTGATGGCAACTAACAACAATGACTACATTGGGTACACTTAGATAATTCAAGATAATCTTGCTTTTTTAAGGTTACCTGGTTATTTAACCCTCCCAAAAAACCAAATCTACTACCATCAAGTCGATCCCTACTTATAGAGACCATGTAGCACAGAGTAGAACTGCCCCATAGGGTTTCCAAGCTGTAAATTTTTATGGAAGCAGACTGCCACATCTTTCTCCCATGGCCCAGCTGGTGAGTTTGGACCACTGACCTTTCAATTAGCAGCCAAATGCTTTAACCACTGCTGATTAACAAACTTAATTCCGTCTGAAACCTTAACTCCCTTTAGTCATATAAGGTAACAGATTCCAGGGGCGAGAATGTGTATATCTTGAGGAGGGAGAGCATTATTTTGCCTACCATACTAGCTCTTGGCTTGACTTCCAGGCTCAGGAGGCTTTTGAAAGTCCAATCTGAGATTTCTTATGAAAACTTCCAGCAAACCAGGTTTACGAAGATCAATATGGTAAATTACAATTCTCAGTCAACCTATACACATAATCAAGCCAAATGTCCTGAGACCGGTTTTATTTTGTAATCAAGAGTAATCTTTCTTTGAGATCACTGGTTATTCTAGTGTGAGATTTTATATTTCACTAGAACATAGCAACCCTATAACAAACCCTTCTGGGTAACTAGATACTAGTCCTGTTCACTGTCTCTTGAACTATTTTGCCTATCTTTGTTAACTGAGGGTAACTGATACATATGCAAACTCTGTCTTTTCTGGTGGATATTCAATGGATGTCCTACTTTTCTGTGGAAAACCAGCTTTGGTAACTACTTATAAATTAGAATAGATTCTAGTACCTTACTCAGATTGTGATTCTCTAACAATCTTTCAATTTTCCAGCTTTTTTTTTTTAATATCTGTGATCCTCCAAACTAGTTTTTCCAATTTTCCTCCTTCTGTGTGACTCTATATATTGACAACTAAAACTTGACCTGAATACCCAGATCCCTATTTTGACTCTAGATTGCCTTGCAGCTGGTCCTTTCTCCTAGGATCTGTGTGCTGAATCCTGACCACTTGATACAAATCTTAAAGAAACTCTCACTGCAGTAGACCATGCATGGACCATGATTTTCCAAAGACTAGCTGCTATCTAAGGAGCCCTGATGGCACAGTGGTTAAAGCGGTCCACTGCTGACCAAAAGGTTGGTGGTTAAAAACCACCAGCAGCTCCACAGGAGAAAGATGTGGATGTCTGCTTCAATAGTGATTTACACTCTTGGAAACACTATGGGGTTGTTATATGTCGGCATTGACTCAATAGTAATGTTTTCTTTGGTTTTTTAGCTGCTATCTGGATTACTAAGGAAGTCTGATGAAGGAAGTCAAGAGGTAACAAAGACTGTGGTCAGCATCGCCAGAGGTGTCAAATTCCTAGTACAGAAACTTCAAGAACTCAACTAGCAATCCTACATAACCAAAATATGTTCCTTTAACAACTTCTTGGAATCCATTGGACTGGCTATTCTTAAGATTCTACTCTGACTCTTCAATATAATATTTTATACAAATATACCTCTTTTTTTTTTCAGTTTAGGCATCCCTCTTTTAACCTACCTGATTGGTAGGAAAGAAGTCCTAGTGGCACAGTGGTTAAGCACTCAGCTGTTAACCAAAAGGTTGGTAGTTTGAAAACTCCAGCCACTCCACAGGAGAGAGCAGAGGCACTCTGCTTCCATAAAGGTTACAAGCTTGAAAACCCTGTGGGGCAGTTCTACTCTGTCTTCTATAGGGTTGCTATGAGTCAGAATTGACTCAACAAAAATGGGTTTAATCTGCAGGACAACTGGCCCTTGCCACCACCTCAACAGATGTTTCAATTGGTTTTACGGGAAAAACACTGTTATCGTTAAGATTGTGTGTCAACTTGGCTGGGCCATGATTCTCAGTGTTTTGGCAGTTGTATAATGTTTTGATCACTTCCCTATTGAAATTTCATATGTGATCTCCCCCATGATAGAATCTGCTGAATGGTACCAGTGGGGGTAGGGCCTGTGGAGGCTCACTGCCCCCTCAGCCTTCATCTCTCTGCCCCCCACTGCCTACTTCCTTTCTGCTCACCTTGCCAAGGTTTTTGGCTTATTCTGTATCCTGCAGCTGCCTCTCATTCATCTGACTTCCTGTTCTTGGGACTTGAACTAGCAGCTTACCTACCATTCTTGGGTTTACCAACCCCTGAATCTACATGAATCAGGAGAAGCCTTGTGGTCTTGCCTGCTGATCTTGGGATTTGTCAGCCTTCACAGTCTATTAGCAAGAGCATTGCTCACTGAACTGCTGATCTTGGGTTCACCAGCCCCTGCGGCTCTGTGAATCAGGAGAAGCCTATATCCTGAGCCATGGATTTGGAATGTTCCAGTCTCTACAATTGTGTGAGCTGTTTCTTTGACCTAAATCTCTCTCTCCCTCTCTCTCTCTGTATATATATATGCTTTACTGATTTTTTTTTTTTTTTTTTTTTAGAGAACCCAGCCTAAGGTATTTGGTACCAAGAGTAGTTCTAGAGAAACAAAATGGTAAGGATGAATTTTCTAAATTGGTTCTCAAGTCTAGTTAGTCTTAAAGATGTTGATGACTCTGCTTCCAGTAGTAAAGAGGGCACTGCTAATCCATGGTGTGAGGTGGCAAAGCAAATACACAAATTATCACCACCAACAGATCAGGTACTTGTGAAAGGTGAAGCTCTGGGTGACTGCATGTGTGATACTTTTCTACAATTTTGTCATAATGAGAAGTATAAGGAAGCTGGTTGGTTGGTCCTATTTTCAAGAAACAAACTGGTGAAAAAAGAGGTTCATTCAGGGCTTCAGAGTCAAAGCTCAAGTGCCACATAAGCCAAACCACACCCATTGCCATGGAGTTGATTCCGACTCAGCAATGCATCAACGACCTCAAAGTTTCCACTTGTGCTTTGAAAGAAAGCCTTATTTCTTATAGTAACAGAGCTAATATTGCCAAAAACCAAACCCAGACACTTATTGTACAAGTGGCTGAATTATAACAACAGCTTAATTGCCAACCTCGAGAGGTGTCTGAAGTTAAAGTGAGGGCATTGATTGGGAAGAAATAGGACCCTGAAACTTGGGATGGGGACATATGGGCATATAATCAGGAAGCTGGATATTCTGAGCCCCTAAACTCCATTAAATCACTCCTGCCAACAGAACCACTCCCATCTGAAGAGATTACTTCATGTTTGTCTCCTGCACCTGCCCAGAAAAACCATTAGCCCCTCCACTCTTATCTAATGAGATTAGCCCTAGCTCAGCTGCCTCTAAAGAAGCATTGCCTGAGTAATTGTCTGGGGCATCACCTGAGGCACATGCTTTACAAGACATTGCTGAATGTTCTCAAAATAATTACACACTACCAATCCTGACTTCTAGACCTATAACCAGACTTAAGTCCCAGTGAGCCCCAAAAGGTGGAGTATAAAGTGTGACCCAGGAAGAAGTATGCTACACTCCAAAAGAACTGCTTGACTTTTCTAATATGTACAAAAGCCTGGGGAATATGTGTGAGAATGGCTATTAAGGGTGTGTGATAACAGTGCAAGGAGTATAAAATTCAATCAGTCTGAGTTTATTCATACGGGTCCACTAAGCACAGGTTCTTCATTCAGTGTTTCAGCTCAAGAAGTTAGGAAAGGTCCTAATAGCTTATGTGGTTGGGTTGCTGAAGCATGGATTATGTGGTGGCCTACACTAAATCAAGCTGAAGTACCAGACCTGCCTTCATATACTGTAGAAGAAGGTATCCAAAGGCTTAGGGAAATTGGAATGGTAGAGTAGATTTATCAGATTAGACCCACAGACCCACACATGGAATGCCTAGAGGACACACTTTTTACCACAACTGTGAGGAACAAATTTGTGAAGGGAGCTCCAGAACCCTTGAAGGCTGCTGGGATTGCTGTTTTATGTAAATCAGATTCCACAGTGGGAACTGCCCTAACTGAATTAAGATATTTAACTACAATGGCATGATTGGACCCCACGGTATTATGGGCCAAGTAGCAACACTCAATCAACAAAGACAGGGTGGGCATGGTTACAGTAATGGACAGTGGAGTCAAAACAGTAATGCAAATAGTCTGACTCATAGGGACTTATGGCTTTGACTGCTTAGTCATGGTATACCTAGGAGTGAAATAGGAAATACACTAAATATTTGCTTGATCTATCTTAAGGCATGA
Source organism: Loxodonta africana (assembly GCF_030014295.1). NCBI lineage: Eukaryota > Metazoa > Chordata > Mammalia > Proboscidea > Elephantidae > Loxodonta > Loxodonta africana. The sequence continues at coordinate 60,302,635 of NC_087346.1, read as the reverse complement.
ATTGTAGGTCAGGTGGACAGCAGTCTAATTCTAATCACCAGAAGAGAGTCATGGTCCCTCAATCAATCCCCAGCCTTGAGTGAGTTTAAAGACCCACAACCCCTTGAATGAAGGAGAGGCTGTGTCCCTTTGATGGAGGTCTCCAATACACTGCCAAAAATTTATACTGTTAATCTTTCTCCCAGCCTTCCCCATAGGGATCTATGGCCTTTTATGAGAGTGACTGTTCACTGGGAAAAAGGAAATAATCGGACTTTTCTGGAATACTGGATACTGGGTGTGAACTGACACTAATTCGAGGAGACCCAAAACATCACTGTGGCCCGCCAGTCAGAGTGCGGGCATATGAGGGTCAAGTTATTAATGGAGTCTTGGCTCATGTCTGTCTCACAGTAGGTTCAGTAGGTCACTGAACCCATCCTGTAGTGATTTCCTCAGTTTCGGATGCCTAATTGGAGTAGAAATACTCAGCAACTGGCCCACATTGGATCCCTGACAAACAGAATAAGAACTATTATGGTAGGAAAAGCCAAGTAGAAGCCATTAGAACTGCCCCTACCTAGAAAAATAGTAAACCAAAAGCAATAGTGCACTTCTGGAGGAATTACAGAGATTACTGCCACCATTAAGGACTTGAAGGATGCAGGGGTGGTGATTCCCACCACATCCCCATTCAACTTGCATACTCAGCCTGTGGAAAAAACAGATGGATCTTGGATAATGACAGCAGATTGTCAAAAACTTAAGCAGGTGGTAACTTCAATTGCAGCTGCTGTACCAGATGTAGTTACACTGCTTGAGCAAATTAATACATCTCCTCTGGCTAATGCCTTTTTCTCTATACCTGTTTCAAAGGACCACCGGAAGCAGTTTGCCTTCAGCTGGCAAGGCCAGCAATATACCTTCACTTGCTTACTTCAAGTCTACATCACCTCTCCAGCTCTATCTCATAATTTAGTCTGCAAGGAACTTGATCACCTTTCCCTTCCACAAAATGTCACACTGGTACATTACATTGATGGCATTATGCTCATTGGACCTAGTAAGGAAGAAGTGTCAATGACTCTGGACTTATTGGTGACACATCTATGTGCTAGCTGGTGGGAAATTAATCCCACAAAAATTCAGGTACTTTCCACCTCAGTGAAATTTCTAGGGGTCCAGTGGTGTGGGGCATGTCAAGATATTCCTTCTAAAGTGAAGGATAAGTTATTGCATCTGGCCACTGCCACAACTAAAAAGGAGGCACAGCCCCTAATGGGCCTCTTTGGATCTTGGAGGCAACTTATGCCTCATTTGGGTGTGCTACTCCAGACTCAAAGTGACCTGAAAAGCTATTAGTATTAGTTCCATATTTACGTACAAGGAAGTTGACTGGGGCTCAAAAGAAGAGAAGGCTCTGCAACAGGTTCAGGCTGCCGTGCAAGCTGCTCTGCCATTTGGACCATATGATCCAACTGATCCAATTGTGCTTAAAGTGCCCATGGCAGATAGAGATGCTGTTTGGCGTCATTGGCAGGCCCCTATTGGTGAATCACAGTGCAGACTCAGAATTTTGAAGCAAAGCCCTGCCATCCTCAGTAGGTAACTACTCTCCTTTTGAGAAACACCTTTTGACTTGTTACCGGGCTTCAGTAGAGACTGAACGCTTAACCATGGGACACCAAGTCACCATGCAGACTGAGATGCCCATCATGAATTGGGTGTTGTCTGATCCACAGAGTCATAAATTTGGACATGCACAGCAGCGCTTCATCATTAAATGGAAGCGTTATATCAGAGATTGGGCCTGAGCAGGACCTGAAGGTACAAGTTACATGAGAAAGTGGCCCAAATGCCCATGGTCTCCACTCCTGTCACATTACCTTCCACCTCCCAGTCTGCACCTATGGCCTCATCAGGAGTTCCTTATGATCAGTTGACTGAAGAAGAGAAAACTCATGCCCGGTTTATAGATGTTTCTGCATCATATGCAGACACCACTCCAAAATGGACAACAGCAGCAATACAGCCCCTTTCTGGGACCTTTCTGAAGGACGGTGGTGAAGGGAAATCCTCTCAATGGGCAGAACTTCAAGCAGTGCACCTGATTGTTCACTTTGCTTGAAAGGAAAAATGGTCAGATGTGTGACTGTATACTGATACATGGGCTGTGCCCAATAGTTTGGCTAGATGGTCAGGGACTTGAACATGATTGAAAATTATGGAGAGGAGTTATGTGGGTAAACCTTTCTGAATGGGCCAAAGAAGTGAAGATATTTGTGTTTCATGTGAATGCTCAACAAAGGATGACCTCAGCAGAGAATGATTTTAACAATCAAATGGATAGGATGATGCATTCTGTGGAAATCAGTCATCCTCTTTCCCTAGCTACTCCCGTCATTATTCAATGGGCTCATGAACAAAGTGGCCATGTGGCAGAGATGGAGGTTATGCATGGGCCCAGCAACAGGGACTTCCACTCACCAAGGCTGACTTTGCTACAGCCACTGCTGAGTGCCCAATCTGCCAGCAGCAGAGGCCAACACGGAGTCCCCGATATGGCACCATCCCTCGAGGTGATCAGCCAGCAACCTGGTCACAAGTTGGTTACATTTGAGCACCTCCATCATGGAAAGGGGAGTATTTTGTCCTTACTGAGAGAGACACTTACTCTGGATATGGATTTACCTTCCCTGCATGCAATGCTTTTGCCAAAACTACTATCTGTGGATTTACAGAATGTCTTATCCACCGTTATGGTATCCCACACAACATTGCCTCTGATCAAGGGACTCACTTCACAGCAAATGAAGTGTGGCCGTGGAGCCATGCTCATGGAATTCACTGGTCTTACCATGTTTCCCATCATCCTGAAGCAGCTGGTTTGATATAATGATGGAATGGCCTCCTTAAGACACAATACCTTGCAGGGTTGGGGCAATGCTCTCCGGGAGGCTGTATATGCTCTAAACCAGCATCCAGTACATGGTGCTGTTTCTCCCAGGAATCAAGGGATGGAAATGAGAGTTGCATCATTCACTATTATCCCTGGTAGCCCACTGCAAGATTTTTGCTTCCTGTCCCTGTGACCTTATGCTCTGCAAGTCTAAAGGTCTTCGTTCCAAAGGGAGGAATGCTCCCACCTGGAGACACATTACTGATTCCATTGAACTGGAAGCTAAGAATGCCACCATTTTGGGCTCCTTATGACTCTGGATCAACAGGCAAAGAAGGGAGTTATCATATTGGCTGCTGTGATTGATCCTGATTACCAAGAGGAAATCTGGCTGATATTACATAACAGAGATAAAGAAGAGTATGTCTGGAATGCAGGAGATCTCTTAGGGCATCTATTAGCACTACCATGCCTTGTGATTAAAGTCAATAGAAACAGCAACCTAATTCTGACATGACTACTAATGGCCAGACCCTTCAGGAATGAAAGTTTTGGTCACTCTACCAAGCAAATAAGCACAGCCAGCTGAGGTACTTGCTGATGGCAAAGGGAATACAGAATGGATGGTGGAAGAAGGTAGTTCTAAATAACAGTTGCAGCCACGTGACCAGTTGCAGAAATGAGGACTGTAATTATTATGAGTATTTCTGCTTTGTATGTGTGTACAAATATTTTTGTTTTCTTCACTTATAAAATATAAGATGTAAGTGGGGCTAGTGAATTTTCGGTTGTATGTATGTTAGAAGTATCATGTTAGGTGCAAGTATGACTTTGTACTTGTCTTTACTCAGAGATTATGTGTGGTTTGGGGAGATGTATACAGGTGCCAAGTTGACAAGGGGTGGACTGTGATGGTTGAGATTGTGTGTCAACTTGGCTGGGCCTTGTTTCTCAGAGTCTTGGCAGTTGTACAATGTTTTGATCATTCCCCTGTTGAAATTTGGTATGTGATTATACCTATGATGGAATCTGCTGAATGGTATCAGCAGGGGCTGGGCCTGTGGTGGCTCACCACCCCTTCAGTCTTCATCTGTCTGCCCTCCACTGTCTACATCCTTCCTGCTTGCTTTGCAAAAGTTTTTGGATTGTTCTGGTTCCTGCAGCTGCCTCTCGTCCACTTGACTTTCGGTTCTTGAGATTTGAGCTAGCAGCTTACCTGCTGATCTTGGGATTCATCGGTCTTCACAGCCTGTGAGCAAGAGTCCTGCTTTCCGACCTGCTGATCTTGGGTCGACTGGTCCCTGCAGATATGAGAATCAGGAGGAGCCTTGCAGTCTTGCCTGCCAATCTTGGGGTTCTTTAACCTTCACACCTTGTGAGCAAGATCCCTGCTGTCCAACCTGCTGATATTGGGTTCGTCAGCCACTGTGCTATGTGAATCAGGAGAAACTCTTTCCTGATCCATGGGCTTGGGACATTCCAGCCTCTACAATTCCATGAGCTGTTTCCTTGATATGGATCGATCGATCGATCGATCGATCTATCTATCTATCTATCTATCTATCTATCTATCTATCATCTATCTGTCATCTATTTGTCTGTCTATCTATCATCTATCATCTATCATCTGTCTATCTATCATCTATCATCTGTCTATCTATCAATCTATCATCTATCTGTGGTCTATCTGTTGTCTATCCGTCACCTATCATTTATCATCTGTCTATCATCTATCTATCATCTGTCTATCATTTATCTATCATCTGTCTATCATCTATCTATCATCTATCTATCTATCATCTACCTATCCATCTATCATCTATCTGTCTATCTGTCATCTATCATCTATCTATCATCTGTCTATCTGTCTGTCTATCTATCCATCTATCATCTATCTATCTATCATCTATCTACCTGTCTATCTGTCTGTCTATCTATCTACCTATCAAAACAAACACCAAGAAGACTCCTTAGGTACTATTTCTTAGATGGTACTAGGAGGTTTATGATCAATTCTGACTTGTTCAGTAACAAACAACATTAGTCTTGAACAAAAGGGTGGATTGATTTTACTGACTTTGAGTCTTGAGCTCCTGGAAAGCAGGGACAGTTAAAATTTCCAAACTTTTTTGTTTTCCTGTAAAGGGCTAACCTCAAAGGACTACCCTGCCCTCACATACTCTGAGATTAGACCTGTGTCCATCTTTCCTCACGACTCTGTAAGACAGTGGTTGATTCCCTTGTTTATTTGCCTCTGCAAAACACTAGCCCCATTGTTTTTGAGATGTTCCTCATTAACGAGCATTCTACCTATTTCAATACCCTGAGTAAAAGCATTTCCTTAATTGCCTGCAATTCATTTTTCATAATCTAAACACTTTAAAGTACATTTTTCACCAATGGATTGTTTTATAATAATAATACAAATGGCAATGACAATGAAGATGATGACAAGAGTATCTAACACATATAATTGTGCTTATTCTGTTCCAGACACAATTCTAAACATGTTACATGTTTTAGACTTTATTACATGTCCATGAAGTAGATAACATTGTTGTTGTGAGGTGCCATTGAGTCAGTTCCCACTCATAGCAACCCTATGTACAACAAACAAAACACTGCCAGGTCCTGAGCCATCCTCACAATCCTTGTTATGCTTCAGCCAATTGTTGCAGCGCCTGTGTCAATTCATCTCCTTCAGGGGATTCCTCCTTTTTCCTGACCTTCTTCTTTACCAAGCATGATGTCCTTCTCCAGGGACTGGTCTTTCCTGATAACATGTCCAAAGTATGTGAGACAAAGTTTTGCCATCCTTGCTTCTAATGAGCTTTCTGAGTGTACTTCTTCCAAGACAAATTTGTTTGTTCTTTTGGCAGTCCATGATATCTTCAATATTCTTCACCAACACCATAATTAAAAGGCAACAATTCTTCTTCAATATCCTTTATTCATTGTCTAGCTTTCATATGTATGTCAGGCAATTGAAAACACCATGACTTGGTTTAGGCACACCTTAGTCCTCCCAGTGAAATCTTTGATCTTTAACACTTTAAAGAGGTCTTTTGCAGGAGATTTGCCCATGTAATGTGTCCTTTGATTTCTTGACTGCTGCTTGCATGGGTGTTGATTGTGGATCCAAGTAAAACGAAATCCTTGACAACTTCGATCTTTTTTCATTTATCATGATGTTGCTTATTGGTCCAGTTGAGAGGATTTTTGTTTTCTTTATGTCAAGGTGCAATTCATACTGAAGGCTGTGGTCTTTGATCTTATCAGTAAGTGCTTCAAGGCCTCTTCCTTTCGGCAAGCAATGTTTGTCATCTGCATAATGCAGGTTGTTAATGAGTCTTCCTCCAATCTGAAGCCCCATTCTTCTTCATATAGTCCAGCTTCTCAGATTATTTGCTCAGCATACAGATTGAATAGGTACGATGAAAGGACACAACCCTGACACACACCTTTCCTGACTTTAAACCAACCATTATCACCTTCTTCTGTCCAAACAACTGCCTCTTGATCTATGTAAAGGTTCCTCATGAGCATAATTAAGTGTCTTGGAATTCCCATTCTTGGCAATGTTATCCATAATTTGTTATGATCCACAGAGTTGAACGCCTTTGCATAGTCAATAAAACACAGGTAGACATCCTTCTGGTATTCTCTGCTTTCAGCCAGGATCCATCTGACATCAGCAATGTTATCCCTGGTTCCATGCACCCTTCTGGGTCTGGCCTGAATTTCTGGCCATTCCCTGTAGATATGCTGCTGCAGCCTTGCAGAGGACATCTAAGTAGAAAGGAGTGACACTCAGTTGAGACTCACTGGCTTTGGGCCAGAGACATCATCTCTTTCAGAAAATAATTTTGGGCCTTGTTATGGATTGAACTGTGTCCCAAAAAAAATCTGTCAAATTGGCTGGGCTATGATTCCCAGTATTGTGTGATTGTCCACCATTTTGTTACCTGATGTGATTTTCCTATGTGTTGTAATCCCATCTCATCAACATCGGATTAGCGGCAGTTATGTTAATGAGGCAGGACTCAATCTACAAGATTGGATTGTGTATTGAGCCAATCTCTTCTGAGATATAAAAGACAGAAGAGAGAGGAGGGTCATGAGGATCTCATACCACCAGAAAACAGCTTTGGGAGCAGAGTGCATCTTTTGGATCTGGGGTTCCTGCACTGAGAAGCTGCTAGATGACAGGGAGATTGAGGACAAGGGCCTTTCTCCAGAGCCAACATCAAGAGAAAACCTTCCCCTGGAGCTGGCACACTGAATTCAGACTTCTAGCCTACAGACTGTGGGAGAATAAATGTCTCTTTGTTAGAGTCATCCACTTGTGGTATTTCTGTTACAGCAGAGCTAGATAATTAAGACAGACTGTAACCTCTGGAATCTGTGAACATGACCTTGTTTGGAAACAGGGTCTTTGAAAATGTTATCAGTTAAATTAACACAAGGTCATATAGGAGTGCGGTGGATCTCAATTCAATCAGAGTGGTATCCTATAAAAAAGAAAAGAGAGACACAATAGACCAAGAGGGAAAATAGCCATGTGCTGATACAGTTATTCTACGGCTGCATGCCAAGGACCACCTGGGATCACCAGAAGTTGAGAGAGACAAGAAAAGATGTTCCCCTAGAGCCTTCAGAGAGAACATGGCACTGCCTATACCCTGAATTCAGGCTTCTTGCCTCCAGTACTGTGAGACAATAAATTTCTGTTCTTGTAAGCCACCCAGTCATGGTATTTTATTATGGCAAACCTAGGAAATATATGCAGAACTCTTCAAGTGGATTTAATGTTTTCTCTTCTCTTTTCCTACACATATAGCGGTGAAAATATCATGTGATGCAATTACTAGTATACCAAACAAAAACCCATTGCCGTCAAGTCAATTCTGACTCCTAGCCACCCTATAAGACAGAGTAGAACTTCCCTATAGGGTTTCCAAGGAGCGTCTGGTGGATTCAAACTGCCAACCTTTTGGATAGCAGCCATAGCTCTTAACCACTATGTCACGTATATTAGCTTTAGAATTTTTCATGAGAATAAATATTTTCTGTAGTTGTTTCTGTCACTTTTGCATATGTTTCTGAGAAATACATGTTTGAGATGCCTCATGTAATAGTGAATTTAATGAAAGAATTAAAATAAAAACAATCAATTTTTCCATAGGTTGTTTAATATTAATTTATTTGAATAGTGTAAGCAATATTTTCTTGAGAAATTTCTAGGGTCTTTTCCTCTTTCAGTGATTCAGAATTTAATTAAGCATAGTGTAACAACAAGGAGAAAGGAGAATCAAGATCAACAGTGCATGACTGACTCTCATGAGGTGGAGGCCAGACAAGCTTCTTCTCTCCATCTTTATTAATTCTAACACCAACTTTCCCTCCCACAGCACTCTCTACTTTTCTCCTGGGTTTGGTAATTCATTGCAAAGGCCACACAGAATGCACAGACAATACTCATGATTATGCAGTCTATCAGGGAAGTAACAGTTTAAAATTCAGGCTCAGGAACACTCAAGGATACAGTTTTTCTATCAGGACAGCCTCTTACCAGCTGTGGTCATAGGCATGCCTCTCCCTGGCCCTGCCTCTGCCCAAAAGCATCCAGCTTTCTCTCTTCATGGGCCGGAAGCCCACCACGCTGTCTCCTGCTGCCGAGTCTCTGCTGCTGGGCCTCTCTTGCCACTGCTTCTCATCATCTTTAGGGTTACATCTTACCCTCTCTCTCAGTCTCTTGCAGGAGCTTCTCAGTGTAGGTATCCTGGGTCCAAAGAGGTGCTGGCTGTTCTTCCTTGGTGGTGGTGGTATTCTCTCCCTCCTCTGGGCTGGCTTATTTCAAGCCCAGTGGGTTGGCAAAACTGACCAATACCTTTGGTGCGCTACAATTACTCTATCTGCATAGTCCCACTGAATCACCTGGGTGGGAGTAACAAGACCATGGTGAGAAAGGCAACACAAAAACAATCCATTATAAAGCACATAGTTCTACCTTAAAGACTTGACATTTCTACTCTTAGAAAAATATAATAATTATAAAGTTATACCTAACTGTGGGTTAAATTTCTATATCCTATAATAAACAATACTGTTCTTTTACAAAATTCAGGTTTAAATATGAACTATAAGAAACAAGCTTAATGTCATAAACTATATCTGTATTAGTTTCTTATCATTGCTGCAACAAATGAACACAGACTTAGTGGCTTAAAACAAAACATGTTTTTATTATCTTACAGTTCTGGCAGTCAAAAACCTGAAATGAACCTTTCAGGACTAAAATCAAAGTTGTCAGAATGACTGTGTTCCATTTGGAGGCTCAAAGAGAGAATCTTCTTCCTTGCCTTTTCTGACTTCTGGAGTCCATCTGAATTCCTTGACTAGTAGCCCTTCCTCCATCTCAAAAGTATATAACTTCCAGCTTTGCTTCCCTTATCACCTCTTGATTTTCTGCTTTCTCTGACATTCTTGCCTCCCTCTTATGAGAACCCTTACAATTACATTATGCCCACCTGGAAAATCCAGAATAATCTCCCCATCTCAAGATTCTTAATCACATCTGTAAAGTTCCTTTGCCGTGTAGCATAACATATTCACACGTTCTGGGGAGCATTATTCAGCCTACCTCAATTTTTTTTTTTTTAACTACATTCAAGTCAGCTAATTTAGACAAACTTCTATTTAAGCTAAGTTGTTTTTTTTTTTTTTTTTTTTTTGTCTACTCTTCCAACTCCTATCTCTATAAATTTTACAGGCTGATGCTAAGAGTCCAAGACTTGATATGAATTGAAAGCCTAAAGCTTCAATTAAAGATTTCTCCTAATTCTTAGTACTTTGTACCAAGAAACTTGTTCTTTTTATATAAAAAAGTGCAAAAGCAGGAATGTACTGAGTACTTTTTCTTAGTTTGTAATATTACACAATTATTCATTCCTTAAAACTATACTATAAAGTTACTTATGCCAGACGCTTTGCTAGGTGCTAAGGATGTAAATATAACAGACATAGTACTCTATCTATGTCACTCATTGAATGAAGAAGAATGTAGCTCTATAGATTAAATCATATTGATGGGCAGTTAAAATGTAACTATGAATGAGATCCGCTTTTAGCCAATTCTCATGTTTTTCTTTCTTTTTATTTTAAAGCTTTGTTTTCAGTAAGCTACGTATTCTTCTTTGATATTAACATTTGTTTAAATGTTTCCTATATACAATATGTCTCCTTATTATGAAAATAATACAGACATAATAAGAGAAAACATTTATTTTCCTTAGCATAAAACTTATCTCTGTCTTCTGTTTAGATATTCACCAGATCCATGCTTGAGTTATTGCAACCAACTTCAATTGTGTGTCATTTGTGCCACCCTTGAGATAACAGTGGCTCATGGAGTCAAATATCTAGAACATACTAAGAGTGTAGGAGACCTCCTGGGGGGAAAGCTAACAGCTTATGTTCCTAACTCTCACAATCAACTCAGATGATGTACATATGGCTGAACTGCTCAATATCTGTCCCAGTTTTAGTCACCCCTGCCGAGTGTACCCATGCTTGAATCACTTAACAGATTAATTGTTGTAATTCCTTAATAGTAGATCTCCAAAAAGAAGCTTTAGCGATAATGAAAACTTTTACAGGTTCAAATGCTATAATAAGGTAACTAAAGCATATAAACTAAATGTGTTGAAAAAGTAAACTTCCATTTATAACCAAATAAGCCAAAAAGCAGCATCTTCTGTTGTGATCATCTGTTAGGATTGATTGCAAGCAACAGAAACTCATTCCGCCCAAATCAAGCAAAATGGGTTTTATTGGAAGTATATTTGGAACTCACAGAATCCAAGGGATGCCAGAAAACGAGAACTAAAAATATGGAAACTAATTATATATCTAGAGTTCATAAAATGGGAACAACGGGTGCTTAGGAGGATAATTCTGGTCAATGTTATACTCGTGTAGGCTAGAAATCAATCTATTTTCAGTCCCATTATCTTTCTGCTCAAGATTCAACTTTCAGGAAGAAACAACACATTAGTCTAGCCCAGGAAATATGCCATTAGCTAATGGACGCAGGGCAAAGGAAGGAATTTCTCAAAATGAAATTGGGCGTGGTAAGTAAGAATATGTGTATTCTAGATATTAAAACCAAAACAAAACCAAACCCATTGCTCTGGAGCTGACTCTGACTCATAGCAACCCTATAGGACAGAGTAGAACTGCCCCATAGAGTTTCCAAGGAGCACCTGGTGGATTCAAACTCCTGACGCTTTGATTAGCAGCCATAGCACTTAACCACTATGCTACCAGAGTTTCCAAACCCATTGCCATCAAGCCAGTTCTGACTCATAGCGAACCCTATAGGTCAGAGTAGAATTGCCCCATAGAGTTTCAAAGGAGAACCGGGTAGATTTAAACTGCCGACCTTTTGGTCAGCAGCTGTAGCTCTTAACCACTACATCAGCAGAGTTTCCAACACTGGTACAGACATTAAAAAACATATTAAATATTTGCTACATACAATGGGTATTTCTATTTCCAGTATTATATTCCACTCATACAGAAAAATTTTGTCTATGACAATGCTTAATTGTCTAAGACATTGTTTAATTAGTTATAGAATATTTATAAAGTTTTAAAGTATCCTGACTCGACAGCAACAGGTTTTAACATAACTTCTGGAGCCCTGATGGCATAGTAGTCAAGAGTTCAGCTGCTAACCAAAAGGTCAGCAGTTTGAATCCACCAGTCATTCTTTGGAAAGCCTATGGGGCAGTTCTACTCTGTCCTATAGGGTAACTATGAGTCAGAATCAACTCGACGGCAATGGGTTTTTTAACATGATTTCTGGCCTAAGCTCAGACACATAGTAAGCTGAAAAAGCAAAGCCTCCATCCTTGCAACAAGAAAAAAACTGGACACCAGGAAACTTATGGCTTTTTTTAAGCCAACAGAAAACAGATGTCACAGAACAAATGGCCATCCCCAAGAGAGAAAGGCAACTGCACGGAGAAACAGGAGATAACCATTTGTTTACCTGGGGGAGAAGCTGCTAGATGCCATATAATCCGGTAGGAACCCTAAATTAGTAATTTTGACAAGTTTATATTGGACAAGAGTGGTCTGATGTGAACTCTCACTCCAGAATCTCTTGAGAAATGCAGCTATAAAGAACATCCACACTTTCAAAGGCTTTTTCTTCAGGAACTCCACCCGGCTCTCAGGAAGAGGATTAGCAAACATCATAAAAAAGCCTCACTGCTGGTTCACTTACCCAGATCCTTCTGTCTTACCAATCAAAGTCTTAATTTGCAGGCCAAAGAGTGTATACTGAGAGCACATACAAAATTCAGTCTCAGCTGGGGAAAGGAACCACCCAGTCCCAGTCTCCTTGTCTCAACCTGGGGGGGGGCGGGGGAAGCCTTAATCTGCAGAGGAAAGAATTGAAAGGACATAGACTGAGAACAATGTATGATACCCACTCCAGCTGAGGAAAGAAATTGGGGGGCGGGGGGGGTGGTGAAGAAAAATTTACCTCTATGAAGAAAGGACAGAACCCATGAAGAAGGGTATATCCTCAAGACACAGGCTCCCTGTGTACTCCAAAGATTGAGATTTACTCAGAATATTAGCATATACTCCCTTTCCCCACACCCTACCATTACATTAACTAGACTCTAATAATAATAAAAGTTGATTATACCCAAAAAAAAAAAAAAACTAAGAGATCTGCAAAAGACAAACTCTGAGGAGAATCACAAAAGGAAAAACCAAACCCAAGAGATGAGGCAAAAACAAGGTCACTAGAGGAATCTGAGATAATTGTGTTCACTGCAACAATACACTTCCAACACCACATAGCTCCTAACAAGGTTAACATAAATTCCCACACTAAAGACTTATTAGCCTCAATTTTTACTTTTTTATACAACATGTCCAGATTTCAACAAAAAGTTACAAAGAATGCTAAAAGACAAAAATAAAAAAAACTTTCTAAACAGACAAATCATTTATCACAACCATATGCAGATATTACTCAAGTGTTGGAATTATCAGACAGACATTTTAAAATAACTGTGATTAATAGGTCTCTAATTGACAAGGCAGTCAACTAGTAAAATCCGATATGTAATTTAAACACAAAGATGAAATCAATTACAAATGCTAGAAATTAACAACATAGGAACCAAAATGAAGAATTCCTTTGTCAGACTCAGCAGTAGACTCAAAGCAGCCACGGAAACAATAAGTGAATGAAGATAGGGCAACAGAAATTATACAAAGTTAAGAACAAAAAAGTAAAAAAGCCGAACAGAACATCTACTATTTGTGATAAAATATCAAATGGTATAACATATGCATATTTGTAAGAGCAGAAATAAAAAAGAGCAAAAAGCAGAAAAAATATTTGAAGAAATAATGGTTGTATATTTTCCAAAATAGTGTCAGACACCAAAACATCAATCCAAGAAGCTCAGTGAACACCCAGAACTATAAACACAAAAACAAACAAACAAAAAGCCACCTATCCATATTATACGCAGACTACAGTAAACCAGACACAAAGATAAAATCTTGAAGGCAAAGAGGAGGGTCACCATACATTCAGAGGAAAAGAATAAGAATTAAGACAGACTTATCATCAGAAGCCACGAAAGCAAGGAGAAAATGGAATGACATTTTTAAAGACTTTAAAGAAAAATACTTTTAACCTGGAGTTCTATATCCAGAAAAAAATAGTTTTCAAAAGTTCAAGGTGAAGTAAAGATTTTCTCAGGCAAACAAAAACTGATGGCTTTCATTAACAGCAGACCTATCCTACAAGATAGCTTATAGGAAGGTCTTCAGGCAGAAGTAAAAGAATAAGGTCAGAAGCATAGATTACACAAAGAAATAAAGAGCACCAAAAATGGAACTAATGAGAAAAATGAAACTAATGAACGTAAAATATAATCTTTTTTTCTTCTTTTAAATGTCCCAGAAGATAACTCTTTAAAGCAATAACAGTAACAACATATTAGTTGTTTATAGCATATGTAAAAATGTCATGGAGTCCTTGAGTGGCACAAAGGATGAAGTGCTCAACTACTAGACAAAAGGTTGGGGGTTTAAATCCATTCAGAAGTGCCTCAAAAGACAGGCCTAGAGATCTGCTTCTGAAATGTCATAGCCTTGGAAACCCTATGGAGCAGTTGTACTCTGTACATGTGGGCTAGCCATGAGTTGGAATGGACTTGACAGTAACTAACAGCAATAACAAAAATGTCATTAACGAAAAGGCTTTTTAACTATGACCTAAATTCTGACGCTGCACCTACCTATTGATATTCCTAAAATGGCAACCATGGAATCATATTTCGTAAACTTGGCTAGTTAATATAAGTTTATAATTTGGCTTTAATTAATTTTGAAAGCTTTATCCCATTATTTCCTTACCATAACACGTTCTTATTCTAATTAGATTTTCCATAATGTGCTTGTGCAAGTGTGAGTCTTTTGTTAAAACAACACATTCCAACTTGTACACAGTGAACATTCTTTGACACACCATGTTTAACAAAGGGTTTGCAAAGAAACAACTCCTTGAATTTCTAAATCATGCCTACGACACACAGGTTAGCCATCTCTCTCAATCAAATTAATAGAATGTTAGTATTAACGAATAATTGAATATTAACTTCAATTTAATGACGGATATTAAAGACATTTTACTTTGCTTCTATTCCTCAAAATTCATGAAAGCTAATCAAAAATATTAAAAATAGGAAGTGAAAAATCATGTTTTTTGAAACAGGCGAGTAGTCATAACACACAAACCAGAACCTACGATTTTGCTGAAAAATAATTTCAAATATGAACAAAAGCAAGAGGCCTGCTGAGAAAAGGCAAGTCCCCTTCATACAACTGCAGGATATGGATGCGTTTTTACAAGCACATGTCTAGAGTGACAAGGGGAGATACAAGGTGCTTGCACACACACACCACACAAAACACAACATACCTACACTATTTTAACCATAGTGTGTTAAAAGAAAACCTTGTTAAATAAAAGTATAGAAAAGGGCATCATACAACACGGATTTTAAAAATAGTTTGATTGTTACATTGATCATTTTTAAATGGTTGCAGTCATTCTTTTCCACCCAGTTAGCATACATTGATTAATTTGTGCTTTATTGAGAACATTATTATAAGGTAATTATGAAAATTTTAAATGTCATTAACTTTGTACTGCATGGATTTAGCAGGCTAATAAGATTCGTCTAAATTCTTGAATACCCTGTTAAAATCAGTCAGGAGACAAAAATAAAACTTGTACATACAATGACATCCTTTCTTCTCTTGAAATCACTTTCCCAAACAAATCTTGTTTATTAGTTTGTCACTTATGTTTCTCTAATCTCCAGTTTTCTTTTAAAATTTATTAAGATTCTATCATCTGACCTGATTTTTTCTTTATATTTTCATAAATTTGTTATGTATTATCTTAGTTATCCACTGCTCCTATAACAGAAATACCACAAACAGATGGTTTAAACAAACAGAAAATCATTTTCTCATGGTTTAGAAGGCTCTAAGTCCAAATTCAGGGTGTCAGCTCTAGTGGAAGGCTTTCTCTATCCCTGTCGGCTCTGAAGGAAGGTCCTTGTCTCTTCAGCTTCTGCTTCCTGGTTCCTTGGAGAGCTCCATGTGTCTTGGCACCTGTCTTACTGCATCTCTCTCTCTCTCTCAGCTGGCTTGTTTAATCTCCTTTTATATCTCTAAAGAAATTGCTCATGACAAACCCTACACTAACCCTGCCTCATTAACATAACAAAGACAACCTATTCCCAAATGGGATTATAACCACCAGCACAGAGGTTAGGATTTACAGCACAAATTTGGGGGGACATAATTTAATCTATAATGTATAAATAGGTATTCACTGCTATGTACCTATATAACCCACTACCCACTGCCGTCGGGTTGATTCCGGCTCATAGTGACCCTATAGGACAGAGTAGAACTGCCCCATAGAGTTTCCAAGGAAACTATATATATATGCTATATAGACATATACTACAAATGCTATATTGCTGTTGAAGTGCTGAAAGGAAGAAATATGACTGTGGTTAATTACAGAAAAAATACATCATTGATAGAAAAACTTGCAAATTATGATTATTCTTCGTAGATTATATGATTGATCTAATTTCAGGTTTGGACTTTTTCCACTTTTTGTGCCCTTAAAAAAAAAAAATTTTTTTTTCAATTTTTATTTGGCTTTTATAATCCTTTATAGAAAGGAAAGAGACTCCTGAATAAAACTAGTTATGGAAAATTAAAGGAAATAAAATGTTTTTTCTACTGTTTTAGTTAGTGGACATTAATAATGTCAAACTTCAATTTAATGATGGATATTAAAGACATTTTACTTTGCTTCTAAACCTCGAAAATTATGAAAGCTAGACAAAAATATTAAAAATAGGAAGTGAAAAATTATGTATTTTGAAACAGGCATGTAGTCATAACACACAAACCAGAACCTACAATTTTATCTGAAAAATAATTTTAAATGAACAAAAGCCAGAGGCCTACTGAGAAAAGGCAAGTCTTCTTCACATAACTGCAGGAAATGGATGCTTTTTTACAAGTACGTGTCTAGAGTGACAAGGTCTAGAGTGACAAGGGGACACACAAGATACTTGCACACACATGCCACACAAAACACAACACACCTATACCTGTAACATTTATGCATGGTATTTATAAGTTCGTAGCAAATTTTACTGACAGAAAATATTTCCTTTGTCAAAATACAGACATCTCATTTTTTTATACATATACTTTCTGGGAAGGAACTTCCTTTATCAACATTTACAGCTTCATGCTTTCTCTCTGCTTTTCCCCAGTTTCATTAATTTTGTTTACTTAGGTAAATAAATTTAGCCCTCTTCTCTGCCCCATATACTTCTGCTCATATGCAAAGACTCCCTAATGTATTCCATCAAACATGGGCCACTTACTTCAGGTCTTGTTTTCACTCTTTGACGGGTTCTACAAGGGAAAGGGAATAATACTAATATTTTTTATCCTATCACTATCGAAGGGAAACCCTGGTGGTGTAGTGGTTAAGTACAACGGCTGCTAACCAAAAGGTCGGCAGTTTGAATCCGCCACGTGCTCCTTGGAAACTCTACAGGCAGTTCTACTCTGTCCTGTAGGGTCACTATGAGTCAGAATCGACTCGACGGCAGTGGGAGTGGGATCAGTATTGATACCAAAAAACCAAACCCATTGCTGTCAAGTCAATTCTGACTCATAGCAACCCCCATTTTGGGGAGTAAAGCAGCAACAGAGGGTTTGATTTTGACAAAAAAAAAAAATGACTTCAATATTTTGTTTCTACACACACTGTTCAGAGGGTATGCAGTGTGAAACTACTACCAGAAAGAGGTATTTGTTATGAAAGGATTGTAATCCACAGGAAATCAGGAAGGCAGTACAAACATTTCTATTCTTTTCTCATGACATCACTTATCAGTCTGCTCCAGACACCCACTCCTACGTTTCCTCTCAGGTCTCTCATCCTATTTACCTGTTCAGGAGACTGGATAGCACAGAGAGTAAAAAAGATTAAGAAGTTCACGGAGAAAAACAACAGAGAGGCAGGCCACAGAAAGGGTAAAAGAGAGAAAAAATATTAAAGGAAAGTATCATGTCTCAAAATAGTATATTAGTCTGAGACAATTTCCAGTAGAATCAAAGAACACAACATGCCTCAATAAAATGTAAATCATCAGTTGTATATCATATTCACTATCTGCCAGTAATCTACAAACATCTTGATCCATTAATCCCCACAATAACCTTACGAGGTATATATTTGTGTCTCCGTTTTTGGAAATAAAGAAGTGTAGGTCAGGGAATAACTTGGCCAAAGTCAAGAAGATAGTAATTGGAGGGCCTGTTTTTTAAATCAACTTAATCATCAAGTTTGTACTTTTTTTCATTTCGTTTATCTGCCTGACCCTAGATCATCAAAGAACTGTTAGATTATACTCAGTATGTTTTGTTTAGTAAGGTGTGGAAGTGTGTAATTCACTTTAGAATGATATGCATCAAAAATAGTTCAAACAAAAAAATCTTGGCACTTAAAGGGGTAAATGTCAATTATCTGAATAATTCATTTAGGTGGAGGAGCCCCTCCTCTGACAATGCCGGACAAACGAGGTGCCCTGGATTTTATTCTCTCTTTTGCTTCTGATTCTCTACAGGTTTTCAATCTCCAACCAGAATTCCATTATTTTATTCATTTTCACCTACTAATGAAACTTTTAGTCCGTGTTAGAACCTCAAGCATTTAAAAACTCTTGGTAATTTTGCTTCATGCCAATATATCTCCATGTTTTCATTTCAAAGTAGCATCATTACAATGACCGTAGCATCATTACAATGACCGTAGCATTGCACGCGCTTGGACTGGCATGAATCCTGGCACAGGCAGGGAAACAGTTTCATTTCTGATTGATCCTGAAAGATGCTTTGGCTTTATTCAGCCCCTTCTGGCATACCTTTTGTCTTCCTAATAACATTCATCTCAGCCAGGCTTTCAAGCTACTTAAAGCCTTCTGGGCACTTTGTGCATTGACTCTCATTTTAGACTACATTTCATTTTTCAAAACTAATATGAAGATGGTTTGCAATATTGGATAAAAGGTTTCTTTTTTTCTCTGAAGTCATCTTTGTCCGTCGATATTTAACATGGCTAATTTTTGTCACAGGAGTTAAACATATCGTGAATTTTCTCTGTGATTCTTTAGTTTGTTTGTTCTAATTTCTTTTTCTCCAAATTCTTTATACTTTAGTTTTAGGACAGTTGTATACTTTTTTTTTTTTAACCCATACCAAAGATGATGAAAAATTGATAAGAAACTTTGGAAGTTAAGAAAAAGATTGGAAAGTGCCAGTCATTTTGAAAACAGGCTTTTAAGCTAAATAAATACATAGTTTCATTTTTAGCCCTTTTTTCAACATTTTCTGGGTGCATTTCATTGCCACTTAATAGTAGAATCTTAAACAATTTTCAAAGTAAGTGACGACAGCAATAATTGTATAGCAGACAATTTTGAGCAAATTTTATCTACACAAACCCTAATGGTGTAGTGGTTAAGTGCTACGGCTGCTAACCAAAAGGTCAGCAGTTTGAATCCACCAGGCGCTCCTTGGAAACTCCATGGGGCAGTTCTCCCCTGTCCTATAGTGTCACTATGAATTGGAATCAACTCGACAGCAATGGTTTGGGGTTTTTTTTTCCCAATGACACAACTGAGATTCTAATTGTTAATGTTTAGGGGATATATTAATTTAAAAAATTACGTGCTCGTGTTATTAATTTTCCTGGGGGATTGCCCGTATTCTTGAGTAGTGTCTGCATCTAAAAAGTGCCTGTATCCATCTTGGGCCATGAGACGCATCAGATGTTGAAACATTGATGAACGTTGAAGCCATGTACACCTGCATTCAAATCATGGCTAGCCATTCATTCGATCTTGACTTTGTTATATTTTTGGGGTTTTTTGTTGTTGTTGTTATATTAGGAGCCTTGGTGGCACAGTGGTTAAGAGCTTGGCTATTAACCAAGAGGTCAGCAGTTGAAACCCACTAGCCACTCCTTGGAAACCTTATGGGGGCAATTCTACTCTGTCCTGTAGGGTCGCTATCAATAGGAACTGACTGGAAGGCAATGGGTTTGGTTTTTTTGTTGTTGTTCTATTAACTGTATGATCCTCAGTTTCTTCACCTGTAGAATGATGCCTATTTTGAAGTATCTCTATTAAATTTTAATGTGTTTTTTTAAAAGCACTTAGCAGAGTAAGTAGTCAAATGAAGTGCCTGGCCAATGGAAGCTCTCATCCTTTTAAGTTGCTAAGCTAACAATATCTGCATTTCTATTAAAATGAAGAAAAGAAAGGAAATAAAGGGAAGGGAAGGATTTTCAAAATGACCTTTAAATAAATTTTAAGATCATCCTCATTTTCTAAAAACTATTTTATGATATTATTTTGAACAGAGCAGATATATCATTATTTCCTGAAGAGGAAGAAAAGGAAAAGCTAATCAAGTCCAAATCAAAGAACAAAACCTTTATGCACAGAAATAACAAATTCCATAAATACATTCACAAAACAATTGAACATGTGAAGCTCTGAATTATGGTGACAAAGGACCCTCAATGTGTAGCACTCAATTAACAGGGGTGATGACAAATTTTGGTTTTGCTATACATTTTATGTTTACTCTTTCAGAGAGCTGGTAGCACAGTGGTTAAGAGCTTGGTTGCTAACCAGAAGGTCAGCAGTTTGAATCCACCAGCTGCTCCTTGGAAATTCTATGGGGAAGTTTTACTCTGTCCTATAGGGTTGCTATGAGTTGGAATTGATTCAATGGCATCAGATTTGGTTTTGGTTTTTTATAAAGTGTCTGACAGGTACATAGAAAGAGCCCTGGTGGTGCAGTAAGCGTTTGACTACTAACTGAAAGGTCAGTGGTTCAAAATCACCAATGATTCCGCAGAAGAAAGACGTGGCAGTCTGCTTCCATAGACATTTACTGCCTTGGAAACCCTGTGGGGTTGCTATGAGTCGGAATCTACTCCATGGCAGGGGGCTTTGAGTTTATCTGACAGGTAGAATATATAACTATGTCCAGCAAGTATTTCTTGACAGCCTGCCATGTTAAGGCTCTGTCCTATTTAGGGGGACATGACAGTGCCTAAGGCTGACTTGCTCTCACCCTTGTTGTTGAGCAGGTAGTGCTACACTTGGTGGAGTAGAACACCTTTGCTTTCACAGGTAAGATTTGTAGCATAAGGTCAAGCCAGTCCTGAAGATCTTTTTCAGTTGATGACCACTTTGTTCAAAGCAGTATATAAAAGTACATGGTCAACACATTTAGTAGGTTATTCTCAGCAATGCAGTGCTGAGAATAACCTAATAAATCCTTAATAACTGTGAAAATTGTTACAGAATATGGTCATGACTGATTTATGATTTAAGACTCATTTGGAGTTTTGTTTTGAATTTTTAATCCCTTTAAGAATAGTGTTATCAATCTAGTACAGATATTTCTCAATTTATAAATTTAAACTTAAGAGCTTTCACAAATGTGAACAGTACTCCAAAGCAAAAGCTCTTTGCTACTCTGCCAACAGGTGGCAGAAGTGCTAACAAAACAATTGATCACATCTTTATTTATTCTATTGATTATTTTTGTGTTAGTGCTAATATATCTGTTAATATTAAACATAATATTTGTGTTAAGTGCTATGCTAATGAAAATATTCAAAGCATCTGGTAATATGAGGCATAGATTATGATGGAAATAGTTATTAATATTAAGAGTGCTATGTCTACCACTGACTGTTTTCTTAGAGCAATTTTCAGCTGGTTCTGTCTAGCCCAATTTTGATCTAGAGGCAAGGTTATCATTTTATGCCACCAACATCCAAGATATTAAAGTTTCCTGTTTTTTGGCAGAAGGTTTATGAATTTCCATTTAGTGTTAGATGATTAGTTATCTACATGTGACGGGCATTGACACTACAAGTTACACAGGCTCTGAGGGCACTGAAGTACGAGAGTTTAAACATTGATAGTTGGTTCTTGATGGTCTTTTCTCGACTGTAACCTGAGGCAGAGCTTAAAGCTGAAACACTCTCCATACAGTGAGTTCTATGCTACTTTTAACTAAAGGTCTTCCTTTCAAACCTTCTTCATTCTGAGACGTCACTCCTAGTTTTCTTCTTTTGTTCCCAACCGAAATCTGGTCTAGCTGGAAATTGACAATGATATTTTCAGGTATGCACCCCAATCTTCTCACTGCCCTTCACCAAGTAGTTTTTCTTTTGAGTTGCTACTTTCCAAGAGATTGAATCATTCCTAACCAAATACCTAACCTGTTGCTGTAGAGGTGATTCCAACTCATAGCAACCCTATTGGACAGAGTAGAACTCCCCTATAGAGTTTCCAAGGATTGGCTGATGGATTCAAACTGCTGACCTTTCAGTTTGCAGCCAAGCTTTTAACCATCTCTGTTGCTCTTAATTGTCCCTATTGGAGTCAAATTGGAGACGTAATCAAGCCCAAGCCCATTGCCATTGAGTCGATTCTGACTCATAGTGACCCT
This sequence comes from Loxodonta africana, assembly GCF_030014295.1. Taxonomy (NCBI): domain Eukaryota; kingdom Metazoa; phylum Chordata; class Mammalia; order Proboscidea; family Elephantidae; genus Loxodonta; species Loxodonta africana. Next base: position 60,280,572 of record NC_087346.1, on the reverse strand, counting down.
ATAGGACAGAGTACAACTGCTCCATAGAGTTTCTAAGGAGTGCCTGGTGGATTTGAACTGCCAGCCTTTTGGTTAGCGACCGTAGCATTTAACCACTCTGCCACCAGGGTTTCCGGAGATACAATACTACCCTGGAAATTTGAGTGGAAAAAACCATGGACTTGGGAAATAGGGATAATACTTAAAGGTACAATCCTATCACAAAGGAAAAAGAAAAACACAATATGGTAAGAAAAAGATTAGTGTTCAGTTCAGGGAGAATAATTTTAGAAGACAAAAAGCGAATTAGTTGTGTAAAGTGCCTCCCCTAGAAATCAATGATAATTGTCAAGAGATGGGGAAAAAAACTTTCAATTAATATTATTTAGTAGCCTGACTCCAACTTTGACTTCCCCTACCCCCATGGCTGGGAAAAACAATGCCTTGACCTTCCTACTTCACTACCTTTCACAATCACCTTGTCCTTATTTCTTATATCTGTGGTTGTTGTTGGGTGCTGTAGAGTCAATTCCGACCCGTAGCAACCCCGTGGGACAGAGTATAAGTGCCCCATAGGGTTTCCTTGGCTGTAATCTTTGCAGAAGCAAATCGCCAGGTCTTTTCTCCTACAGAGCTGCTGGGTGAGTTGGAACAACCAACATTTTGGTTAGCCCTGGAGACTTTAACTGTCTTTAATCATCATAATCATCACGCTCTTGAAATCACCCTAAATTCTCTTGCTTATTTCTCCTTCCCTCCTCTCCTGACAAAACTCTATCTTGGTTAAAGCAAATCTCTGCCACTTTTTTTACCTGCACCCACACAGATAAATGTTTGCATAAAATTCATAACTATGCTAATTGGTCTCATCTTAAATTCATGATCATTAACCTGAAGTGGGCTGGCCCTTAGTTCTTGCCAGCAATACTACTTCATTTCCCTAATCTTTTCACTCTCCCACTCTTTTTTTCTAGATCAGTGCTTCCCAAACTTCAATCTGCATATGAATCACCCGGAGATCTTGTTAAAAACACAGATTTTGACTTAGTAGATCCAGCCTGGGTCTTGAAATTCTGCATTTTTAACAAGCTTCCATGTGACTGATAAACTGCTGGCTTGGGGCTTACACCCTGAGTGGCATTCTATGACAGTTTCTCTCTTTCAAACCGTCTATACCTCTTCCTTCTCATCACTTTTACCTGATGACTTTGACAATATTTCACTGAGAAAAGAAAAAAAAAATCAATAAAGAATTCCCATAAGCTTCTTTCTCTAAAATTACCAATCTACTTGCATCTGTACTCATGTACTCTGTCTTCTGTCTTCTAGGAATGGACCTCAACATTCCTATTTTTAAGGCCAAACTCTCTACTTAATTCGCTAGATTCAGTTTCCTCTCACCTCCTCAGGGCCACAGATTCAGTAACTTACTTCTTCTTTCCTTTATCATTCATTTTCAGCTATATACACAAGATCATTCTCAAATGAATCATGAACATGAGGTAGTTTCTCCCATTTGAAAAACTCACTTCCTTTACCCTACAACCTGACCAATTATTTCCCATTCCTCTCTTCTTCCCTTTAGAGAAAAAATTCTCAAAAGAGTTGTCAATATTTTCTATTTCTAGTTCTCCTCCCTCCATTCTTTCTTGAATCTAATAGCCTGGCTCTTGTTCTCTTCACTCCTTTGAACCACCTTTTATACATTTACAAAGGATAGCCATATTGCTAAGTCCAGTGACTAACAAATTTAGTGCTTATTTTACTTGCCGTATCTATCAGTAGCACTTGATATGGTCCATCACTCCCTCTTTCTTCTTCTTCACTACCTATTTTTTCTACCATTTTTTCTGATTCCTTCTCTCATCTCTAAAAGGTTTCCAACATTGGCTACACAATAGAATTATCTGAAGATTTTTAAAAAACAGATACCTGAGTCTTACCCCCAAGGATACCAATTTAATTGGTTTGGCATGGGGCCTAGGCAACAGTAGTGTTTTAACCTCCCAGGTGTTTCCCCTACAGCTCTTGTTGAGAACCACTGCCTCGGCCTCAGCTTGGATCTCTTCTTCACTTAGGTTTACTCCTAGGTGATACGATCTTGAAAACAGGAAAAATGTTTCTAGTCAGGAGTGCAAGGGAGTCAGACATCAGGAACACTGACTCAACAAATAAAAAACACAATGTATATTTGAAGAAAAAAAAACACAAAATGATCAAGGTTACTAAATTTACATCAGTCTGCTCATAGTCAAGGGAGTCCTGGTCGTGCAGTAGTTAAGAGCTCAGCTGCTATTTGAAAGATTGGTAGTTCAAATCCACTAGCAGCTCCACAGGAGAAAGATGTGACAGTTTGCTTCAGTAAAGACTTAGAGCTTTGGAAACTCTATGGGGCAGCTCTACTGTGTCTTATAGGGTCAGTATGAGTTGAAATCAACTCAACGGCAGTGGGTTTGCTTACAGTGAGGAGACAGCAACTTTTTAAAATGATTATCATTCACAAAGGTCATGACATATCTTCTGTTATCAGTATAGCAAAATTCAATGATGGTTTCTTTTTGCTATGCAGTCCAAGTTAATTACGTTGTAGCTCAGAATCAATTAAGGCAACCCTGTTAGTTTTGGTTTAATCACTGGAGTGCAAAGGATATTGTTTACTTATTTTAGTTTTCTTTTGTTTGTTTCCCTAACCGTGGTACGTGAAGTGGTTAATCATATTTGAAAATAGGGAAGTCAGTTTTGGCTTCTACAAGTCTCATAGGTTGTATTATAAAATTCCCAATCTGCGCCTGCAACATGGACAATTTCACTTTCCTTCTGACTTTGTTATCCTGTTTACTACTCAATATCTCCAACTGAATGTTTGTCATCTCAGATTCACGTGTCTAGAACTGATCGCCATCCCCAACCAATCTTCCTAATGCCACCAGTAAGTCGATAAGTGCAACTTTATTTTCCCAGGTTCTGAGGCTAAAAACTTTGGGGTTGTCTATAACTTCACTTTTTTTCCTCGTATCTCACATTTAATCCATCTGAAAGTCTTCTTGTCTTAACCTCCCAAACATGAGTAAAATCCCATCACTTCTAACCTGCCATTGCTACCACCCTGTCGAGTGCTGCATCGTCCTCATTTGCCTCCTAACTTTTCTCCCTACTTCGCTCCAGGCTTCACACAGATTATTTTCATTAGGGTAACGGAGCAGCCCTTTTAAAACGTAAGTCAGATCATACCTTTTCTCTGCTCATATTCCTTAAATAACTTCCTATCTCAGAGTAATCTCTGTGGTTATCTTGGACCCATCTTCTTCCCCCTCACCTTTGCTTGTTCAGTGATGTGCCTCTTTCTTGTTTCTCCAAACCCTGAGCAAACTCCTACCTTAAGGCCTTTGCATTCTGTTCCCTCCACCTTGAATATGCAAGATACAGACATAGCTTGCTCTCTCAACTCCTTTAAATACTTGTTCAGTTGTCACCTTTTCAGCAAGGCCTTTCTTGAGAAATACATTTAAAGTTATAGCCCATTTCACCCCACTGCTGCTATCTTAATCCCACTTCCTGATTTTGCTCCACAGCATGCATCAGCATTTGACAAACAATTTTGAAATTTGTTAATTTATTTATATTCTGTCTCTTCCTAGCACTACCCACGGAAATGTAAGCTCCATTGAGGGCTGGGACTCTGATTTGTTCATGGCAGAAACCACCACACCTAGAGTATTGCCTGGCCTATTGTGGGGCCTCAATACTTATTAAACTTAATACTTAAATGAATGGATACATAAGTTTATGAGGAGAAGTTCAGCACTAACCTCAGATGCTGTTAGCCCCATATTCATTCAAAGAAGCCCAAAGGAGACTTTCTATTTGTTTTGATTTGTTATGTTGTAGTGATATGAACTATCCTATGCAAGGAAATGTGAGGAATATTTAAATCATTGATAACACCAAACCTTTTGCCATTGAACCAATTTTGAGTCATGGCAACCCCATGTGTGTCAGAGGAGAACTGCATTGCATAGGGTTTTCAATGGCGCTAAACTTTTTTTTTTTTTTAATTTTAAATTCTGGTAAAAGTATATACCACAGCCAAAGATACACCATTTCAGCAATATCTACATATACGATTCAGTGACACTGACTATACTCTTCAAGTTCTGCTACCATTCTCCCTTTCCTTTGCAAATTATTCCACCACCATTTTTATCTTAAACTCACTGCCTCCTAAGTTTCCCATCCAGCCTTTTGAGTTGCCATTTTCAATGTTATCCCACATAGATTATTCTTTAAAAGTGCACAATGCTAAAGGTAGACATCTTTTACTAATTAAGATAAACTATTTTGGGGTTCAAAGAAGACTTCAAGGGAGAGTTTTGGTCAAAGGTTTAAAGTTTAAAGATTATCTAGGGCATAGTTTCAGGGATTCATTCAGTCTCAATGACTCCGGAATGTCCGGATTTCTCAATAGCTCCAGTTTCATGGAAATAAACTGCCAGGCATTTCTTCTGAAGTGCCTCTGGTTGGACTTGATCCTTTAACCTTTAGCAGCTAAATACGTTAACCATTTATACTACCCAGGGACTCCCAAATCAGTGATTCTACTCCCAAGATTTTAATCTTAATTGATGGTGCAGTGGTTAAGTGTTTGTCTGCTAACCAAAAGGTCAGCAGTTGAAATTCACCAGCTGCTCCTTGGAAACCCTATGGGGCAGTTCTTCTCTGTCCTATATAAGGTCACTATGAGTTGGAATCGACTCGATGCAGTAAGTTTTAATACTATAAGCAAATTATTTATTTGTTTGCAAATAAAATACACAAAAAACCCTCCTTCTTGCCCCCAGCACATACACAAACTCTTGGTATTTTTGGCGGAGATACACAGTGAATAATCAGACCGAGAAGAAAATACTGAAGAACAAACACCAATGTTCGGGGTTTTCTTTCACTTTAGGGTTCTTTCTTTAATAAGCTCCAACACGCTGACTCTGAAGAATATCAAATTCTACCTCCTTTAACATTGTCCTAAAAACTTGTTTTTAAATTATGCATTGGATAATGTTCCTGGAGCAAAGAAGTGTTGAAAATACAGTTGTACACGTTCTCTGTTTCTCGTTAGTATTTTCTGGGACTCCTATTTTAGAGGTATGCTCGTGCATCTGTTGCTGCTGTGCTGGAATTAAATCGCAAAATTCCCCTATTTGAACGGATGTTTGCTTGGCCATATAACTATGAAGGACATGATTCTGTCATTGAAGGAGAAAGACAAAACCGTGGAGATATACAGTATTTGTGCTAAGGCCAAAAGTCCCTATGGTCAGCCTGCCAGATTTAAACTTGTCTCAACAGAGCTGGTAGCAACTCTTATATCATTATACATGCTAGAGGTGTGTGGTGACTCAAGCAAGGAGTTGTCCTGCTTGGCAAAAAACTCTTCCCAAGGAGTGTGGCAGCAGTTGGCTCCATTGGTGGCGCAGTTTCCAACTGTGAAGCCAAGCACCTGCACAGGCAGAGTCAACTCTTGCTCATTTAGTTCATTTAGTTCTCTGGGGTAGGAAGAAAGTGATTCCTTTTGGTGTATAACAGTCTGCTTCACTTCCTTAAGGTGAGGAAAATCAAGCTCATTTTTGTTCCTGCCCACAGAAACTTCTGGTGTGCCCATGTGGCTAGCTGGCATAGGACTGCCTCCTAGAGAAAACGAAAGACTAGAACGGTCATCCTGAAAAGAAGAAAAATACTTCCTTTTCTATTTCATTTCACTTATAAGGCTCTTTATTTTGCCGTTTATTCTCATGCATGCAGACGTATTTCAATTTATCCAAGAGAGATTTCAAGATCATCAAAATTTGTCTTTTGAAGGTCACAAACTTGCACTGTCAAATTTGTAGTTAAGCAGGAGTCTTCCTTTAACCTTCTAATAGATATTCCATAAAATCTATAATGGCATACATGGAGGAAATGCTTTATTCAGCTGTATCTTTGAAAAGGAATAATCACTGCTAGCACTGCTGATATTCCATCATGAGAGATTTTTTCCTAAGGGTGACTAATTCTTTATATCTAGTAATTTAAATAAAGTCACGCTCAGAATGACTGATAATGATTAAGGAAATGCTTTGTAACATTTTGTAAAATATTTATTTTGTGTTCTAAACGTGTATTTTGAATGTACATTCACAAAAGAAAAGCATATCATCATTCTTAAGTGTGAATCCATCTAAATTTTGAAGCACTTTAATGTTGAAATAAAAAAGAGTATACATACAAAAAGCAAATGCAGCTGAATACCTAGTATCATTCTGGCAGCCAGAAAAGCTATACGCATGTAGTATTGAAATCAGAAAATTAGATTTTAACCTCTAATGTATTTTTAAACATAGCTAACGTATAAGAAACCAGCTGGGCTTATTACAAGTCCAGAACCTTCCGAATTAAAGTGTGTACTATAAAAAGAATCTAATCATGCAGAGACAGGTATTTTTTTTCTTTAACCTTATTCAGTAATATTTAATTCCCAGCTAATATAGATTGCCAGCTGTTAACATCCTCTTACTGCAAAATGAGGATAAGAACTTTAATGCCGGTAGTTTTGTGTTTATGACTATTGCCCGTAAATTACATACTGGTTATGGTTGAATATTTGCTAACATTTCTCTTCCACTTGAAATTTATTTCAAATATGACAAACTGTCTAATTCTCCTTATGAAACAGCTTAAGTCGTTACCTTGAGAAACTACTTAGCTTGTTTAAACACGTTCTACAATCTCCATAAGCCACTGAGTAAAACCAGCACAAAAGGTTCTATAGCTCTTCAAACATGACATCTTATTTCATTCTGGTCAAATCTAAACCAGGAAATTTTGGGACAGAAACAGGAAAATATTATTTTACGATAATTACCAGTGTGTTTTACACAAGAAGATAAATAAAAAGGGAATACTGTCCTTAATTAATTTGAGACAACAGTTTAAATCCAGAACTGACAAGGAAAAACAAAGAAATAAATAGCCCCCTTAAACTAAATCGGGGATGTTATGAGTTATTAGGCTGTAAATTGCTTAAATGGCAGAACTTTATTATCTTTTCTGTGGCATTTCCTCAAGAATACTGTTAATTACAATCTCATATTTTACTAGACTTTATCACTCTAATTAAAATTTTAAAAAATTGAACCAAAAATAAACAAGTGCCTACTTCTCTGAATGGGCCTTAAGAAAGGAAAAGGCAGTTTAAGAAAGAAAACAGAATGCAGATCAGAAGCAGGTACTTCCAACATCTCTTTTAGCCTTGGGAGAGGTGGGCCAACAGAGAACTGAGCATAACCTGAAAAGGAGGTAGAGAATGATCTGGGTGATGCTAGAGCAGTGCACATCTTGCTTTTTCTTATAATATTTAGAAACATTGCTAATTCACAAGGTTACTGCTCAGTAAGATACTCTAGTTCTCTCCCAGAGTCCTTTGCAGGCAGGATCCATTTTGTGTTGCTCTAGGCATTCTCAGATGCAATCTTAGTTTATTGTGGAAGCTGGTAAAACAGTATTGGTTAAGCTGTCTCTTTGTCTGGTGCTGAGTATGAAGCCACAGGACAGAAGGTCAGAAAGGAAAGTGGGAAAAAGGAGGACAACTGGAGCCCCAAGGAACAATTTAGGACTTTTACCTATCTCTCATTGGATGACGGTCTCTCCTTATGTTCTTGCCCCACTTTGCCTGGCCCAAGATTTGCAGAAACTCAAGGAAGAAATCCAAAAGAAGGTGCCACTGGGAGCCCAATTGTTGCCCAAACCAACAAGGTGAACCACTGGTTCCGTAAGACATATATAACCTACATCGGCTCACCATGAATGTTGGCCACTGTTTCACTTCTGTCTTCCAAATCTCTCGCATTTTTTTTCTTGTGGCCAATATTAACTAGAATCATTCAGGCAAGAGAATTCTGGGAAATATAGTTTGCCTTAGCCAAGTTGGCACATTACAAAGCCACTGTATTGATGAAAAAGAAATCTCAAGAGAAGTTGCGGCTCTCTCAATTAATTTTCACATTAAGAGTCCTAGTGTCCTATCCTGATTCAGTTCTCACAGAATCTGAGCCTATTCTGAGGTACAGATCAAGATCCTGGGCTTAAATACCCCTTCAGGACACTAGGTGATCATAAATGAATTCAATTGATTTTGGTACTTCAAGGTTGAGAAACACCAGGTGAGAAGGTTTATTATGTCTTTAGCCCTGGTGGCACAGTAGTTAAGAGCTTGGCTGCTAACCAAGAGGTCAGCAGTTCAAATCCACCAGCCTGTCTTTAGAAACCCTACGGGGCAATTCTATTCTGTCTTATAGGGTCACCATGAGTCAGAGTCGACTCGATGGCAACGGGTTTGTTGTTGGTTTTTACTCACCAACTTTTGGAGACTCTGCCATCTCTACTGACAAGTTCCTTAGTTTCTGGCACTTTTTTCAGAGAACTAAGATTGAAATGGATGAGTTTGCTGGTATTTTTATGAGAAAATTTTAAAAGGCAAACATATTACTCTTGGCCTTTTGCTTTTCCTTCAGGTATTTTCCAAGGATCACTTGCTTCTTTTTGCTATTTTCCTGTCAGTTCCTAATATTTTATTTCCTTCTATGAAAAAAAGAAAAAGAAAATACAGTGTATTTCTACCATAAATCTCATTAATTTGGTCATCTGCATGATTATTTTCCTCCCATAAGGATATGAATTTGTCTGCATTCCTGAAGAAACCATCAGTTCTTAGCAAACGCACTGGTATTTCTTCCCAATTTCCAGTAAGGTCTCCATTGCAGGTTATTTTGACAAAACCCCAGTTTGGACTTCTTCACCAATTCAGTGTGTTTCTTTAACCTGCATAGATGTCTAAACAATTGAAATAAAGACAGATTTGTCTCAGAAAGATTCAGCAAAGGGAATGTGTTTTCCTCGCTCTTTCTACCCTTGAGGTAGCCAACATCTGGGGCTGTAAAGGAAAATGATCAGCTGAGCAGCAAGCACCCAAGACAGCAGACCTGTGCCAAATAGGCAGAACGAGCTGACCCACTGCTCTCATTGGGCCAAATGGCTTTCTACCAAGAAAGAGGCTATTATGGGTAAGATGAGATACTTTCCAAGGTCACTTTTACTTTGTGCCATTGACACTTGGAAATGGAATTTGGAATGCTTAAATTCATTCAATCACATTCCCTCATTAAAAAGATAAGACAGCTAAGGTACATTTGTATCAAAGTTACTAACTAAAGTTAACTCATAATGAAATATGAAAATTCTTGTTCCTTTCCCTAGCAAGTAATATGGTTCCAAAGAACTCTGCAATCAGTATTAAGAGAAAAGTGTTTTAGAGCTTAAAAAAATTTTCCAAGAGGCTAGCCTGTATCCCTCTGCCTCAAAAAATGCTTACCAATGTTATCCTAATCCAAAACTCAAATCCATTGCCGTCAAGTCAGTTCTGACTCATAGCAACCCTATAGAACAGAGCAGAACTGCCCCATAGGGGTTCCAAGGAGCAGCTGGTGGGTTCGAACTTCCAACCTTTTTTGGTTAACAGCTGAGCTCTTAACCACTGCTCCACTAGGTCTCCAATGTTATCCGAGACACCCACAAATGCACAGACATGCTGCAGGGGCTGAATCAGATTACAAACGAGGGAAGTTTCATAGACTTTTTATTTTGAATGATTAGAAAAATCTGTTCAGAAATTAATTTCCCCCATGCTAATAACTGATTCAAATCAAATAAGATGTGAAAAAAACAAGACAGTAATGTAGTAACTTTATAAAAATATATTTCTGAAAGTGATGGGTTTTTATGTGCCTTACTACCACAACCATTTTTTAAAAATAATTTTTATTGTGCTTTAAGTGAAAGTTTACAAATCAAGGCAGTCTCTCACACAAAAACCCATATACACCTTGCTACACACTCCCAGTTACTCTCCCCCTAATGAGACAGCCTGCTCTCTCCCTCCACTCTCTCTTTTCATATCCATTTCACCAGCTTCTAACCCCCTCCACCCTCTCATCTCCCCTCCAGGCAGGAGATGCCAACATAGCCTCAAGTGTCCACCTGATCCAAGAAGCTCACTCCTCATCAGCATCCCTCTCCAACCCATTGTCCAGTCCAATCCATGTCTGAAGAGTTGGCTTTGGGAATGGCTCCTGTCCTGGGCCAACAGAAGGTCTGGAGCCATGACCACCGGGCTCCTTCTAGTCTCAGTCAGACCATTAAGTCTGGTCTTATGAGAATTTGGGGTCTGCATCCCACTGCTCTCCTGCTCCCTCAGGGGTTCTCTGTTGTGTTCCCTGTCAGGGCAGTCATGGGTTGTAGCCAGGCACCATCTAGTTCTTCTGGTCTCAGGATGACGTAGTCTCTGGTTCATGTGGCCCTTTCTGTCTCTTGGGCTCGTAATCGCCTTGTGTCCTTGGTGTTTTTCATTCTCCTTTGATCCAGGTGGGTTGAGATAATTGATGCATCTTAGATGGCTGCTTGCTAGCATTTAAGACCCCAGACGCCACTCTTCAAAGTGGGATGCAGAATGTTTTCGTAGTAGATTTTATTTTGCCAGTTGACTTAGATGTCCCCTGAAACCATGGTCCCCAGATCCCTGCCCCTGCTACTCTGGCCTTCGAAGCCTTCAGTTTATTCAGGAAACTTCTTTGCTTTTGGTTTAGTCCAATTGTGCTGACCTCCCCTGTATTGTGTGCTGTCTTTCCCTTCACCTAAAGTAGTTCTTACCTACTATCTAGTTAGTGAATGTCCCTCTCCCACCCTCTCTCCCTGCCCCCTCAAGTAACCACAAAAGAATGTTTTCTTTTAAGTTTAAACTATTTCTCAAGTTCTTATAATAGTGGTCTTATACAGTATTTGTCCTTTTGCAACTGACTAATTTCACTCAGCATAATGCCTTCCAGTTTCCTCCATGTTATAAAGTGTTTCACAGATTCCTCACTATTCTTTATGGCTGCGTAGTATTCCATTGTGTGAATATACCATAATTTATTTGTCCGTTCATCCATTGATGGGCACCTTGGTTGCTTCCATCTTTTTGCTATTGTAAACAGTGCTGCAATAAACATGGGTGTGCATATATCTGTTCATGTAAAGGCTCTTATTTCTCTAGGATATATTCCAAGCAGTGGGATTGCTAGATTGTATGGTAGTTCTGTTTCTAGCTTTTTAAGGAAGCACCAAATCTATTTCCAAAGTGGTTGTACCATTTTACATTCCCACCAGCAGTGTAGAAGTGTTCCAATCTCTCCACAGCCTCTCCAACATTTATTCTTCCGTGTTTTTTGGATTAATGCCAGCCTCGTTGGAGTGAGATGAAATCTCATTGTAGTTTTGATCTGCATTTCTCTAATGGCTAATGATTGTAAACGCTTCCTCATATATCTGTTAGCTACCTGAATGTCTTCTTTAGTGAAGTGTCTATTCATATCTTTTGTCAATTTTTTAATTGGGTTATTTGTCTTTTTGCAGTTGAGTTTTTGCAGTATCATGTAGATTTTAGAGATCAGGCACTGATCAGAAATGTTGTAGCTAAAAACTTTTTCCCAGTCTGTAGGTAGTCTTTTTACTCCTTTGGTGAAGTCTTTGGATGAGCATAGGTGTTTGATTTTTAGGAGCTCCCAGTTAACTAGTTTTTCTTCTGCATTCTTTATAATGTTTTGTATACCATTTATGCCATGTATTGTTGTCCCTATTTTTTCTTGCATGACCTTTATTGTTTTAGGTTTTATATTTAGGTCCTTGATCCATTTTGAGTTCGTTTTTGTGCATGGAGGGAGGTATGGGTCTTGTTTCTTTTTTTTGCAGATGGATATCCAGTTACGCCAGCACCATTTGTTAAAAAAGTCTGTCTTTTCCCCCATTTAACTGTTTTGGGGCCTTCGTGAAATATCAACTGCTAATATGTGGATAGATTTATATCTGGATTCTCAATTCTGTTCCATTGGTCCAGGTATCTGTTGTTGTACCAGTACCAGGCTGTTTTGACTACTGTGGGGGTATAATAGGTTCTAAAATCAGGTAAAGTAAGGCCTCCCACTTTGTTCTTCTTTTTCAGTAATGCCTTATTTATCCAGGGCCTTTTTCCCTCCCATATGAAGTTGGTGATTTGTTTCTCCATCTCATTAAAGAATGTTGTTGGGATTTGGATCAGAATTGCATTAAATGTATAGATTGCTTTTGGTAGAATAGACATTTTCACAATGTTAAGTCTTCCTATCCACAACCAAGGTATATTCTTCCACTTATGTAAGTCTCTTTTGGTTTCTTGCAGAAGCGTACTGTAGTTTTCTTTGTATAAGTCTTTCACATCTCTGGTAAGATTTATTCCAGAGTATTTTATCTTCTTGGGGGCTACTGGAAATGGCATTGATTTGGCGATTTCCTCTTCGATGTTCTTTTTGTTGGTGTAGAGGAATCCAACTGATTTTTGTATGTTTATCTTGTATCCCGATGCTCTGCTGAACTCTTCTATTAGTTTCAGTAGTTTTCTTGAGGATTCCTTAGGGTTTTCTGTGCATAAGATCATGTCATCTGCAAATAGAGATACTTTTACTTCTTCCTTGCCAATCTGGATGCCTTTTAATTCTTTATCTAGCCTACGTGCTCTAGCTAGGACTTCCAGCACAATGTTGAATAAGAGTGGTGATAAAGGGCATCCTTGTCTGGTTCCAGATCTCAGCGGGAATGCTTTCAGGCTCTCTCCGTTTAGGGTGATGTTGGCTGTTGGCTTTGTATAAATGCCCTTTATTATGTTGAGGAATTTTCCTTCTATTCCTATTTTGCTGAGAGTTTTTATCATCACAGCCATTTTTATAGTATCTTTTTTTCTTGCATCTTTGATTGAACATTTTTCTTATTTGCAATATTTTCTTCTTTTCTATATCCTTTTTCTCTGTTTTATGTATCAAGATTTCTTTACTCCATTTTCATAACACTGTTGATGAATTTTACCTTTTAGGATATACTTTCTCTTTTTTGCCAGAACAGAAGGCATCCTCCACCTTAGTGCCATTCATGGTCTGCTGTTATGTGACTATTTCCTTTCCCTCCTGTTCCCTATTTCATATAAGACAGCCATTCTGGCACAAATATAAAATTAGTGTTGCTCAATGGATTTCTTGTCATGCATGTGCACAAAGCTTCATTTACCTTCAATGTAGATTTTTGTTTTCCTCTAGTGACTTATTTAGCTGCATCTGTGTTTATTCTATAACCTGTGGATAAGGTATGTTTCCCTAGCTGAGAGCTGGCTGTGCACTTGGTGTCAGCTGCCGTGTGTTAGCTTTCCCGAATGCACTTCAGTGGTGCTCTAGCCTCTGCACCAGGTGTAAGTACCCTTCACACAATTCCTGGGTAGTAATCAGCTTAGATCCTTTTTTCTCGTATCAGGGATTTTTTTTTTTTTCTATATTGATTTACTTAGTATATAACAAATGCTTTTGTTTTGTTTCCCTGTTGTAAATAGATACAAGCGTTACTGATTCTGGTGATATATGTCAAATATTTAGTTAGGGCTCATGCTTTGCCTCTGCTCAAATGCTGAATTTGGATACTTTCTTTGTTCTCTTTCTAAAATTTACTCCACACTTTTGGGTCTTCCCATATTCACAAACAGTTCACCGGCTGTTTTCAATCATGTTTGTCATTCATGGATTGGTGCTCACACATATTTGAGACTTTTTTTTTTCATTTCTTCCTTTCTGAATGACTGGATTATTTAAGTTTTTTATTAATTAATTTTTAATGAATATGGGCTTTAAGACTTTCAGAGTTTATTTGGCTAAGGTGTGCAATGAGTAGATTGAAGGCAAAGAAGCTTATGCAATGAAAGTTTGCATGGGAAAGAGTGATTGGTCAAATTTGGAGCTTGCTGAAATCTTGTTTCTAGTATTTTTGAGAAAAGTAGAGACTCTCAAGAAATTGGATTTAATTTTTGTATTTAAGTTTACTAAACTTTGAGATACAGAGAGGGAGATTTGCTATACGTGCATTTAGATTTTTTCCTAATTCCCTTTCTTGCCCAGGCTATTTGATTCTGTGAGAAAATCACAAATTATCCACTGCTTGGAAATACTTTAAAATGACTACAGGAAAGTAGAATTGCTTGAATTGTGAAATGTGGGAATTGATCTAGTCCCACTGTGAACCTTATTCCAAATTCAAAGCTAGCCGCCTGTCATATGAATAATTAAAAGACACTACTCTGTCAGAGCCATGTTCTTGTCTTCTATTATAGGCAATGCTACATGCTGTGCCAAATAGACACACACAAACACAAATCCATAATGACTTAAATGCTAAGATGTTTATTTCTTGCTCAGGGAACAAGGCTTTTGGCAGAGCTGTCTTGTGTGCAGTCATTCAAGAGCCCAAACTGAGATAATATGAAAGGTTATGGCCATGTCAACTATCCAGAATGGAGGAGCAAGGGTGGAAGTGGCATCTATATATGACTCCTGCTCACATTCCATTGGCTAGAGATGATAAGGAAGGCAAGGAAATGTGGACAGTCTGTGTGTCCCCCCAAAAAGAAGAACATACACAGAAAAGTCTAGAAAAGAACAGATAAGGGGACGTCTAGGTCAATGGGCATAACAAAGTTTATTAAGAAAATGTTCTGCGTCCCACTTGGTGAGTGACATCTGGGGTTTTAAAAGCTAGTGAGTGGCCATCTAAGATGCTTCAATTGGTCCCAGCACACCTGGAACAAAGGAGAATGAATAACATCTAAGATACAGGAAAATATTATCCCAAGAGACAGAAAGGGCCACATAAACAAGAGACTCTATCCGCCTGAGATCAGAAGACCTAGATGGTGCCCAGCTACCACCAATGACCACCACAACAGGGAACACAAAAGAAAGTCCATGACACAGCAGGAGAAAAGTGGGGTGCAGGGCTCAAATTCACGTGAAAAGACCAGTCTTAGTGGTCAGGCTGAGATTGGAGGAACCCCAGAAGACATGGCCCCCGGGCTTTCTGTTAGCCCAACACTAAAATCACTCTTGAAGCCCATTCTTCAGACAAAGATTAGGCTGGACTGTAAGAAATAAAATGATACTCGTGAGAACTGTGCTTCTTAGGTCAAAAAGATACATGAGACTAAATGAGTAGCTTCTGTCCAGAGGAGAGATGGGAAGGCAGAAAGGGACAGGAGCTGGTTGAATGGACACGGTGGAAAGGAGGAGTGAAAGCAGCTAGGGTCACATAACAATGTGTGTATTAATTTTTACTTGAGAAACTAACATGAGCTGTAAACTTTCACTTAAAGCACAATAGAAAAAGAAAGAAAGAACAGAGAAGAATGTCTGCCACTGTTCTATACCATGGTGCTATAAGGCAGTTTATAAAAGAATGCACATGTTATCCTTCATGATTGGGGTCACTATACATCCTGCTTTCTCTAAGCCTGCTTTAGTTATACCTATTGTCCTAGAATAATTATTTATAGCACCTCCTCACCCTTTCAAAAGTGACCTGGTTTGGATAATAATTTATATGGTCATTCTTACAATGAGATGAAATCTCTAAAGAAAAAAAGGCAGAGGGGAGAATCTCTCCTTTTTTTTAATTCCTCCATATAAAAGAATATATGGAATGTGCCAACTGAAAAGAATTCAACTTGCTGTGTTCCTCAAGGAAAAAAAAAAATTGTTTTTCATTTCTATGAGAATGAGATTTGGCAAGGTTTTGGACCATATGTCTTTTGCATTTTCTAAACCAGAACGATTGAAAAGGTGTTCAAGACATTTTAATAAAGTATAAATGTATACCTGTCTAGAAAATAAGTCCTTTAAAAGTGTAATTTTTAACTGATCTGAGAAAAGTAGATTTTGAGGCCCCTGATGATCTTATCTGCACTGAAAATAACTATATCTTGGGCACTTTGAAAATGAAAGTTTTTAATAGGTGATCTTTGCATTGAATATAAAGGCAGGGAGAGGTTTATGATGGAAATTGAATACTGAGCCCTGAGCTATTGAGATTCTGCTTACCCGAGTTGAATTTGGCTTCACTTTGATTGTAAAAGCACATATTGAAATTTTCTTAAGATTGCCCTTGGGGTTTCTTTACTCCTCATCATAATGAAATACTCATCATAATGAAATTTTTCATCTATTGTGCATACTGAATTTAAGAAACAAAGCACCCCCTCATTTTTAAAATGAGTCGAAATATACAAGAGAGCTTGAAATAACTCTAAAGAACTCATTTATCTTTTGCTACACCTCAGTGGAGTGCTTCCATAGCTCTGCTGCTAATCCCTTGGTATGAAAAGAATTTACAAACTCAGGAATTGGAGCTTTAATTCTCCTTAGATGTGAAGCCTGTTAAAATCCTTATAATGGGTAACAAGATTTAGCTTAGTTTTTATAGAAGAGTTGGTCGGAGTAATCAAGTCTATATGTACATGCTTGCCCTTATATAAGTGATTCACAGAAGAATTCAAGCATATGTATAAAAAAATTGAAAATTTCTTTGTGATTAAACATTTTAATGAAGTCGATCTATTTTTCATGGTGATCTTCTGTCCCAGGGGTTACAAGCAAATGTTTATAGTCATTGCACATTCTTGCCAATCTTCTCTCAACTAACAATGAAACATGGCTGAAAAGATTTGTCCTATTCACGGGCCACAAACAGAACTTTTCTAAATGTCCTCCTGCGTCTTATGTAAGACTCCTCTATTATGCTGGGGGAAAATATTCTTTGATTATTTTACTATGGCTAGAAAATCCAAAAGAGTTTGACTATATTTTATATTTGATAACTACGGAAGAGCATAGAGAAAGTATTTTCCACATTAATAGTAATGCCAGCAACGGCTTCAAATGTAATAGATTCAAAAATAGCTCTCCCATTAAAATCATAGATATATTATCTATATAAATTTGGATCTTAAAAGTATGTTCAATACACATACTGAAATATTTCTTTAAGGAAGCACTTAGGCAAACGCCTAATTAAAAAAAAAAAGAAAACATGATTTAATTGATGGCAACACTGAAATTTATGCTTTTGCCCCTAGCACTGTGGAAAAAAAAAAAAAAAAAAAAAACCCTAGAATATTCCACCAGGAAAAAAAAATTATACTAACAAATTGGCTGACATGAGTTCCACATCTACTGTAATCTACTTAACATTTCTTTCAGTGATATGATTTTTTAGTGTTTCTGAGTCAATGAGATGGATAATTAGCACTTGATATTAATAGAGATATTTGTAATCCAGGTATTAGCAATTGCAACAGTCACTTATTTAATAATCACTTCTTTCTGCACAAGGCTTGAGATTTTCTGAGCACATACTTTAAAAGGGCACTTTAGAAAACAAATTTCTCATTTTTAGTAGCCTAAGTGACTCTCATGAAGGTGCAATTTTTTTTTAAAGGGTGTAAATAGAATCAATTAAGATGTGTTGAATAAGTAACGTGTATGATTTGAGTTCCAAGGAAGCATGAAAATAAAGCAATGTTGGACATTTACTCAATAAATGTTTCAGAAATGGATCTTAGATGCATTATATTTTTAAAAAACATATTATCAAGCAAAGAGGAAAAAAAAGTGATTTTACAATCTTTTGAAGAGGAGAGAGTGTCACCTTCAAATTCTTATTGTCAGATTCTCTTGAGTATGAATCACTGTTGAATTTCGGATGCTAAGATCCCATGCACAATATCTATTATAAATTTCAGCTTGTTTTTGTCACCTTTCAATTCTCTTTATAAAAATATTTTTAAATTCCTCCCCAGCTATCCCTGCCTAAATCCACAATTCCCCTATACCTATTATGCCTAATAAAACCAACTCATGAATATGGATGCCAAAAAATGGCATCAATTTTTAACTTAGCCCTAAAATTGTGTTACCATCCCCTCTTGGGCACCTGGTTATTAATTTTATGGTGACAGCAATACTGCTAACATTTATTAAGCACCACGTTTCATTCTATTATATATAAGGTCACCATGAGTCAGAGCTGGCAACTACTGGTAATAACAACAATGGTCCAGGCACTGTCCTGAGTGTACAGGTATGGGGTAGAAAGAAGCTGGGCTTTTTAGGTAGGTAGACATGGATTCCAAAGTCACCTCCTGTCTCAGTCATCTAGTGCTGCTGTAACAGAAGCACCATGAGTGGATGGCTTTAACAAACAGAAATTTATTTTCTTGCAATTTAGGATGCTAGAAGTCAGAATTCAGAACAATGGCTCTAAGAGAAGGCTTTCTTTCTCCGTTGTCTCTGGAGGAAGGTCCTTTTCTCTTTAGCTTCTGCCTCTTGGTTTCTTAGAGATCTTCATGTGTCTTGGCATCTTTCTTATCCCATCTCTCCTCTGCTTACTTGTTTGTTTAATCTCTTTTATATCTCAAAACACTGAACCAAGACACACCCTATACTAATCCTGCCTCATTAACATAAGAAAGACAACTTAGTCCCAAATGGAATTATAACCACAGGCATAGAAGTTAGGATTTAAAACACATGATTTCAGGGGACACAATTCAATCAATAACACCTCCATTATTTACCAGCTGAGTGTGCTCAAAGTCATTGAGTATTCATGAGATCAGTTTTCTCTGAACCTCTGTTTCCTCATCCATAACACCTTTAATATTCCTAACAGACAGGAGTAGCTGAGGAATAAATGAAATGCAGCGCTTAAATTACTTTGTATGGAGTAAATAAATAGTTTCAGTTCCTTCCTGCCTTTTGCTTTTGTCCATTTTATCCACTTTTTTCCTTATGATTGCACGGTGGAGGTTTATAGATTTTCTCGCTATCTACTCATTACATTTTTATACTAACTCAAGAAAAGCCAGAGGATGTTCATTCTATTTCAACCACTTTACTGTCAAAGAAATTTCTGAATTTTCTCCTGAATTACTGTACCGTGGTTCTGTGGTCTATATTCAATGTTCTTCTCTCAATTTTGTACTATCCATGTTCCTTTTGCTTCTTTGTAGTATACTTTTGCTCATCTGGGAAATGCCAGGACTTCCTTATCAATGAATTAGTGGTCCTTTCATCTAAAAAAAAAAAAAAAATTTTTTTTTTCCGTCTCCTATGTTATTGTCCTCTTGTTCCTCAGATTCCCCTGAATACACAGGAAATACGTTTTGACTTTTTTTTTTTCAGTCCTTCTGTGGAACTAAAATTGTATTTGCTTTTTAGAATATTTATTTTTCGTGGAGCAATAGAGTAAATATTTTAAGGGTTGTATAATATTCTTCACTAACATTCTCAATGGGTACATATGTATGTGTTATATAATTTAGACCATTTTGTTATATATGTTTTCCTCTTATTTGTTATTACAATAAACACTGATATAAACATCTTCAGAGCTAAATTTTTGTGCATATTGAAGAAAGTTGCTTGTCAATTGAGAAAGTCCTTTTGTTTATTGGGGATGTTTACTTCATTTCATTCATTTTTCAAATATTTTCCCATTTGTCCTTTGTTTGGGTTATTTATTTTGCTTCTTTCGCTTTTGTAATTTTTTTTTTAATTTAATGCACTTCATTGCTAAGCTAAAGGTTAATGGTTCAAACCCTCCCAGCAGAGGAAAGGCTTGGCAATCTGATTCTGTTAAGATTACAGCCAAGAAAAACTTATGGAGTAGTTCTACTTTGTAACACATGGGATCACCAAGAGTCAGCATCTACTTGACAACAATGGATTCATGTTGAAAAAGTTTGCATTCAAGTCTATTAATTTTTCCTACTATTTTTTTAAACTTGAAATATCAGAAAATATTGGATTTTTTTGCTTATGATTGTATAAATAAAGATTCATCATATATATAGTTCTAGTCATATCATGGTTCCAGTTTTTCCATTTCAATCTTTCATCTGTACAGCATTTATTTAGGTTTATGGTATGTGTCAGTCCATCTTTTTTTTTTACTGTGCTTTAGGTGAAAGTTTACAGCTCAAGTTAATTTCTCATATAAAAATTTATACACACATTTTTATGTGACACTAGTTGCAATCCCTACAATGTGATAGCACCCTCTCCCTTTCCTCCTGGGTTTCCTGTGTCCATCCAACCAGCTCCTGTCCCTTCCTGCCTTCTGATCCTGCCTCAGGGCAGGAGCAGCCCATTTGGTCTTGTGTATCTGCTTGAGCTAAGGAGCACACTCTTCACGAGTAGTATTTTATTCTTATAGTCAAGTCTAATCTTTTTCTGAAGACTGGGCTTCGGAAAGGTTTTAGCTCTGGGTTAACAGAGCATCCAGGGGCCATGGCTTCGAGGATTCCTCCAGTCTCATTTACACCATTAAGTTTCATCTTTTTTATGTGAATTTGAGTTCTCCTGTTCTATTAGAAACCCTGGTGGAGTAGTGGTTAAGTGCTATGGCTGCTAACCAAAGGGTCGGCAGTTCGAATCCGCCAGGTGCTCCTTGGAAACTCTATGGGGCAGTTCTACTCTGTCCTATAGGGTTGCTATGAGTCGGAATCAACTCGATGGCACTGGGTTTGGGTTTTGGTTGTTTTGTCAGGGACTCTCTGTTATGTTCCCTGTCAGGGCAGTCATTGGTGGTAGCCAGGCACCATCCAGTTCTACTGGTCTCAGGCTGATGGAGTCTCTGGTTTATATGGGTCTTTTGTCTCTTGGGCTAATATTTTCCTTGTGTCTTTGGTGTTCTTCATTCTCCTTCACTCCAAGTAAATTGGGACCAATTGATGCATCATAGATGGCCTCTTTCAAGCTTTTAAGACCCCAGATGCCACTCATGAAGTGGGATGCTGAACATTTTCTTAATAAATTTTGTTGAGCCAATTGACCTAGATGTCCCCCAAAACCATGGTCCCCAGGCCCTGTCAATCCATGTTGTGGAATTGACAGAATGGCTGCAACAATGAGCGCAAACATAGCAATAATTTTGAGTACACAGGACAAGGCAGTGTTTCATTCTATTGCGAACAGGATCCCTATTAGTCAGAACTTACTAAATGGCATCCAACTACAACAACATGATATTAAATAAAGTCTAAATTTAATTTTTTTTTTTTTATGTATCAATCAACAAAAGCATTTACAATTTTAATTTTCACAATGACTTTAAATGCTAGGTTTTAATGTGTGTGTATACTTGCACACACACACACACACACACATATACATGCTTTTGGAATATCTATTATCCATTTGATGCCTGGTGGCACAGTGGTTAAGCACTCAGCTACTAACCAAAAGGTCAGCAGTTCAAACCTACCAGCCACCCGGTGGGAGAAAAGACCTGGAAATAAGCTTCCATAAAGATTACTGTCTTAGAAACCCTATAGGGCAGTTCCACTCTGTCCTATCAGGTCGCTGTGAATCAGTTTTCAACTGTGAGCTGGAATCGACTCAGTGGCAAAGGGCTGCTGGTTATATTATCCATTTTTCCTGCTTTCTTTGTGGCATGAGGTCCCCATGTCTCTCTGCTGGCTTCTCTCTTTTATATCTCAAGAGATTGGCTCAAGACACAACCTAACTCTATAGATTGAGACCTGCCTCATCGACATAACTGCCACAAATCCCATCTCATCAACGTCATAGAGATAGGATTTCCAACACATAGGAAAATCATATCAGATGACAAAATCGTGGACAATCACACAATACTGGGAAACATGGCCTAGCCAAATTGACACACATTTTGGGGGGACACAATTCAATCCATAAAACCGAAGCACAATTGCTAGCTTTGTCACTTTAAGCAAGTTAGTAGGTGTTATCAATGTCTCAGAATTTTCTTTTGGAAAAGAACTTAATAAAAGTGCCTAACTAACTCTTATTTTTTATTGTGAAGATTAAATGGATCATGAGGGGAAGCACACACTCTGGCATATCACTGATATTAGTATTAATATTATTAGAAAAACTATAGCCATTGACCTTTTCTATTGAATTATACATTTGAATTGATTAAAACTTTTTTGATTTCCAGAGACAGAAACCCAACTATTATGATCTCTACTCCCAAAATCCTTTGGGAAAAGATTATTAAAGCTTTTGTAAGATGCTTATCTATTATGTCCAGATGACAGAGCTCATAAAACAACACAGTAGCTTTTATTTAAGGCATATCCTATAGGGTCGCTATGAGTCGGAATCAACTCGACAGCATTGGGTTTTTGGGTATTGGCTTAAAATATTTTTATATAAGATTTTATATGTATATGAATAACATATGTATAATTTTCTGATTTCATATTTTAAAACTTTTTACTCGTTTTCTTTGGGTTTATAGTATGCTTTTGTTCTAGTATATTGAGTTGAATGCTTAGTTTATTTATTTTGATTATTTTTGGAAATGAAAAAAGTTGTTTTTTTCTGACTCCAGTTATTATGGCAACTCATATGTTAACACATGAAAAATCCTCAAAAACATTAAAATTGCAGTTTTAATGTCCTTTCTGAACAAAGAGAAATTTAGAAGCACAACTTTTAAGTCTTTCTTTTTAATAACTATTTGCTATTTCAAAATTTATTACTTTCTTGTCAGAGATTTGTCAGTATCAATTTCTGGAATTTTATTGAGCTATTGTGGCATGGTCAACTATTTTTCAATGTTCCATAAACAAACATACGTTTTTTAATTTTTCTAAAGTACTTTTTTTAAATAAAAAGTTGAAAATTTCAAATTCTAAATTTTTCTGTCACCTTTCTGAGGATCCCTTGAATTTGAGCCTTGCAAGCGTGAACAATTCTAATAAACTTCCTTACCCTTGTGTCTCCTCCTCTAGAAGAGAGTTTCATCATTTTTAACCTGATAATTTCTGTGTTATATGGCCATTCACCAGGATACACAGGAAACTTCCTGGCCACTACAAACTTCACTGCCTTCACTGAGGAACAACTAAACCTATAAGCTTCAGTGTAAAATATACTTATGAAAAAGAGCTATAGGGTTTGTATTCTGAAAATTTGTCACACACTGTGTTAATCTCTATACATATTACTTGTAACAACACTGTGAAATCCATATTATATAATTACCATTATGCAAATGGGGTAATGATGGTTTATGGAGATTAAATAACTGATAAGTGGCTGATCCTTTATTGCAAGCTAGATCTGTCTAACAACAAAGCCTAAAATTCTATACCCCATCCCCACTGCCGTGGAGTCAATTCTGACTCATAGCAACCCTACAGGACAGAGTAGAACTGCCCCATAGGGTTTCCAAGGAGCCCCTGGTGGATTTGAACTGCTGACCTTTTGGTTAGCAGCCATAGCACTTAACCACTACACCACCAGGGTTTCCAATAATCCTATACATAACAGAAATATAATTTAATATCAATAAGCAGAATGTAACAATAATAATATGATAAAAATAAGTATAATGAGTAATAATGTGTGATAGTTCCATAATATTAACCGGCATGTTTGTATTCAACCCAAGCCTGGCCACATAATTTGTGGCTTAGAAACAAAACACAATGTATAGCAGCTGTTGATTCTATAGTCTGTCGCTTACTAAAAGCAAGTAGAACATTTTAAATAGATAAGCTCCCACCCACCAGGAAAAAAAAAAAAAAAGCTGTTGACATTTAAGACTGACTAATTTTAGGATTTATTTTTCATCCTAAGTTTTTTATTACTATAAACACATGTAAGACCTGGTGAAGAATTCAAACTTCGGATTTCTTTTAACAGTTTCTTAAGGTGATATTTCTGGTTTCTTCAAGTAATAGTTCACTCAGTAGTGGTTTTTTGAGAAAATAAGAAATGATTTAATATTTTGAGTAGTTAGAAAGTTATAAATAGTAGGAAATTGACCAATAAACTGTCAAACTGTGGTTAAGCAGATACTAGTACTCTAAAGCTGACTGTCCAGTTATAAATAATATTTATCTCTATATCACCCTCTATATATTATTATATGAGTCAGAATCGACTCAACAGCAACTGGTTTATACATTGCTGTAAATTTATTTAAGGCTCCCTCCTTTCTCTCCCTCACTCTGATACTTCCTCTTCTTTCACTTCTTTTCCTTCTAGGAAATGAAGTATGGTGGTTAAAATTTGATGTATTTACAAGGTAAATTGTTATGTTTTCCATTATTTATTTTTAAAAATATGTTGTGAAAGTTGATATTTTTCTTTATAAAGGGGGTCAGAAAGGGAGATGTTTCATTAGAGGGTGTTTTATGAAAGTCTTTGGTTCTCTACAACACAGCCTTTCTAGCCCTAATCTCTACTAAGGAATAGGTTAGTATCTACCTTCTCATGCCAACTTTTTTTTTCTGCATCTGCCACATCTAATTTCATGAAAATTCATTCAAAACTAAATCTTAGCAAAGCATTTTGTCCTCCTCAGAAGTCTTTCACTCTTCCTCCTGTTGTTATTGATGAAAATCATATTTCTCAACATCATATTCATCAAATTATTCCCCATTACATAAAGATACTTTCCAGCTAGACATAAGTAACTGTTGACAAAAAGCTCAGCATATTTCTTTATATAAGGCTTGAGTGGCTGATAAAATTGATTCCTTGTTTCAACACTTCTGTGATTCTAGGTTTGTGCCTCCTCTTTTCTTATATTATTGAAAGATATCACTTCTTTTGAAAACTGTTTACAGTTAGCCTCAGGAGGTACTCAAACATTTTTTTAATATTAAAGGTTACTGCCTGGAGATATTGTTACAAAGATAACAAAGCACAGGCTAAGTTTCCATCCTTATGCGAAAAATATTCCTTTTTACTCTCCCTCATCTTTTTTACCCTTAGATATAACACTACAAGTTTCTTTATATCGTAATATGATAGAGCAGCTTCTTTGATGCAGTAGATAGAATGAAAATAAAGATCTTTTATGTCTAAAGATAACTTTTACCTAAATTCAGCAAAGATGGTTTTGCTCTATTTAAAAAAAGTGAGAGACTTTTAGTTAAAATATACTTTAATACAGTTTCCATTTTATCGTATAAATGCAAATATATTGATCATTTCAAGAATCATTGTAAAATATTTAAATTATAGAAATTTATAAACCTCTTCTATACATATAAAAATATCATTCTCCCTCTAATGTAACACTATTTTTGCACCCAGAAATAATCTTTGCATTTTAGAGTTGATCTTATATTTATGACCAGATTGATTGAGAAATACTGACTGAAATTTGTATAAATGCTATTTTAGTTTTAATATTGAATGGATAACTTTATTCGATATATCACTAAAATTCCAACTTCAAGATATATAAGGTGATTCTTTTAAACTTAACTTTTTATTTTATTTTTTCAAATTCAATTGTTTAGAAAACTATGTCAAATTTTTCTGTAGGTATGATATAGCAATATGTAACTTAAACTATGGATTTCTTCTTTTTTTTTTAATTAGCCAAGTTAGAGATTTCAAGTTAAAACTTTTGTGTGTATGTATGTGTGTGTCTGTAGGAATAAATTTTATATATATATATATATACACACATACATATAATTTATTCCTTCAGTAAATTATATATACACGTATACATACATGTACACATATACATACATATATGTACACATATATGTACACATACGTATATATACACATACACATATACATACGTATATACACACATACACATATACAAATGTATATATACACATACACATACATATGGAAACTGTGGTGCTACTGCTGCTCACCAAGAGGTGGGCAGTTCAAATCCACCAGGTGCTCCTTGGAAACTCTATGGGGCAGTTCTACTCTGTCCTGTAGGGTCGCTGTAGGGTCTCTATGAGTCAGAATCGACTCAACAACAGTGGTTTTGGTTTTGGTTTATACATACATATATACATATACACATATATATGTATGTATGTATGTGTATATATATATATATATATATAAGTTTTTGTTGTTGTTGTTGTTAGGTGCTGTCAAGTCAGTTCTGACTTACAGTGACCCTACGCACAATAGAAGGAAAAACTGCCTGGTCCTGCACCATCCTCACAGTCATTGTTATGCTTTAGCCCATTGTTGCACCCACTGTGTCAGTCCATCTCGTTGAGGGTCTTCCACTTTCTCCCTGACACTTTACTTCAAATAGAGAGTCAACAAAAAAGAGGAAGGCCCTCAACGAAATGGACTGACACAGTGGCTGCAACAATGGGCTCGGGCATAGCAACAATTCTGAGGATAGCGCAGGAGCCGGCAGTGTCCCCTTCTGTTGTGCGTAGGATCCCTGTGAGTCGGAACGGGCTCAATGGCACCTAACAACAACAACTACTTTACCAAGCATGATGTCCTTGCTCCCTACTGAAAACATGTCCAAAATATGTGAGACGCAGTGTTTCCATCCTTGCTTCCAAGAAGCATTCTGGTTGTACTTATTCCAAAGATTTGTTCGTTCTTTTGGCAGTCCATGGTATATTCCTCTCCAACACCACAATTCAAAGGCGTGAATTCTTCTTTGGTTTTACTTATTCACTGTCCAGCTTTTGCATCCATACAAGGTGATTGAAAACACCATGATTTGAGCCAGGTGCACCTTAGTCCTCAGGGTGACACCTTTGCTTTTTAACACTTTAAAGAGATCTCTTGCAGCCGATTTGCCCAATACAATGCATCTTTTGATTTCTTGACTGCTGTTTGGGTGTTGGTTGTGGATCCAAGTAAAATGAAATCCTTGACAACCTTAATCTTTTCTCCATTTATCATGATGTTGCTTATTGGCCCAGTTGTGAGGATTTTTGTTTTCTTTATGTTGAGGTATAATCCATACTGAAGGCTGTGGTCTTTAATCTTCATCAGTAAGTGCTTCAAGTTCTCTTCGAGCAAGGAAGGTTGTGTCATCTGCATAAGGCAGGTTGTTAATGAGTCTTCCTCCCATCCTGATGCCTGCATATATATATATATATATATACACATATACATATATTCCTTCAAAGATACACACTCTTCCTTATGAGACATCCCCATGGGTTACTACACAGATAATGGTAAATCTCAAATTAAGTATAATCTCTGGCTCAGTACTTGTAACTTTATCCTTTTCTCCTAACTGAGTTACAACACACCAGACTGTGTGGTGATGCATGCTCAGCTAAGTAGTTCTAGGATATTTTCTGAACCCTTAGAGGATATCTTAGGTACCGAATTATTTATTCTAAAGCTTTTTCAGAGCTAAGTCCCTTTCCTATACTCTAATATACAGGTATTTTAGACAGTGCTTGAAAATACTCTATAAAATTGGACAAATTGTACCTATTTGTTGTTTTGTTTGCTGATATTCAAATCGATAGTGGGGAATGTCTCTCAGGAATTCATCGAGGTGGCAGTGTACCATGGCAGAAATAGATTGCTCATTTGCTTGATGGATGGGCATAGAAAAGCAAGAAGTGCATGGAAGATTTCCCCAAAGGTTGCTGCTTCTTATGGCTATGGGGTGTGAATGGAGGAATCACTTTTCCTGGCTGTGAAGTGACTTGGCTGCTGAATTGGAAGCATTAACTGCTAATGCTGGGCGGGAGATTCAGATGCCATGTACCCTCTTCTTCTGCTCTTTTAACCAAGAAAGAAGCCTCTGCACCCAGAAGAAAATACAAACTCACCCTTCTCTATGGCAATGTGGCATAGATTAAGTCATCTGGAAAGTGCAAAGTTTTCTATCAAAAGTCTCATCATAAACAATCATAATGATAGTTTGATGTTTTCACTCTTAGCTTGGCTTTACTCTAAAGGCTTTCAAGCCATTTTTCTATGAAAGTTCTGGCACAAATCTATGATGATTCTGATTCACTGACCTTCAGCAATCAGTGCTGTTCATGAGGGCTGTTTAATGGTCTAGAAATCATAGTAGTGGTATTACTTGGCTCAGGTATGTTTGCTTGGAAGATATAGACTCCATTTTGGATTCAAATGGACTAATTATGATATAGATCTGCTCTATCGTTTCCTAGTTACTTAGAAAATTGCAGCAATATGTGCTTTATACTACACACAAGGAGTTATTCGCCTATCAATCCGTCTCTTTTAAATTTGGAACATTAGAAAAGTAAACTATCTCATTTTCTCATCAAACTCTAGCCAACTTCTATATAACAGTTTTAGATCTCTTGAGATGAAAAGACTAAAGATTTCATCAAATAAACAAAATAATGGGAAGAAATTACTATTTCAAGTGTGTTAATTTTTCCAAAAACAGCTCAAATTCTTTTATTACATTTCTTTCTTGTTTTCTACTGATAAATTATTTAAGCAATCCATTTCTCCTACTAACCACCCAAAAAGAATAGTACTCTCCCTGAAGCAGTTTGTTCACATCTCATAATGTCATACATTTGATTGAATAAGTAGTCTCTAAACTCCTTATTTCACCACCTGTCTATTTGTCCTACAATTTACAACTAACTTATTGCATGTTATTATGATGCTAGAAACTATGCCGCCAGTATTTCAAATAACATTAGAGTCACCCATAGCGCACAGGTTTCAGTAGCTTTTCCAGACTAAGACAGGCTAGGAAGAAAGGACTGATGATCTACTTCCAGAAATTAACCAGTGAAAATGCCGTGGATCACAATAGAATATTGTCCAATATAATGCTGGAAGATGAGCACCCTAGCTTAGAAAGCACTCCAAATACATGGTGGCCAGAAGAATAAACTGGACCATACCAACGACAGGGAAGATAATGCTGGATCAGGCAACCTGTCATTGTTTTTATTTTTGTTGTACACAGGATTGCCATGAGTTGGAGCTGACTTGATGACAAAAACAATAACAGCAACAAAATTTCTTATTATTCAAATGATGTGCATTCATACATTTTAGGCAGTGTTCTGATAAATTGCAAGTGTAATTTTAAGTTTTTTTTTATGTTACACATGACAATATTGTGTTGTGAGAATAGGAAACACGTTGAATAATAAAATTAGTGTTGTTTTTGTCATTATTAGCCGAGATCAAGTCAATCCCCGACTCATGTAGGCCCCATACACAATGAAAAGAAGTGCTGTTCAGTCCTGCGTCATCGCCAAGTTCATATACAGATCAGACCATTGTGATCCATAGTGTTTTCATCCACTGATTTTCAGAAGTAGATTACCAGGCCTTTCTTCACAGTCCTTCTTAGTCTGGAATCTCTGCTGAACTCTCCTTGCTCAGCATCATAGAAACGCCAAGCCTCCACTGACTGATGTGTGCTGTTCGGGCATGACGTACATTAGCTGTGAATTGAATCCAGCTCTCCTGTATGGAAGGTGAGAATTCTACCACTGAACCACAATTTACAGATAACTTATTTCAAGCAGTCTAGTAATACAGGTCAGTAATACTTCATTTCTAAGTATCAACAAGAGATGATAAGGTATTTGTATTAAATAATAGACTTTTAAATATAATAGTATCTTATAAAAAGAGGAAAAAACACTGTTCTTGAAAAATATGCTTTGTAAAGACTTGAGCTAACCTTTTCTTTAGATATCCATATTTTAAGAGAAAATGTTTTTAATAAATCAAAACTAATGCCTTTTACTTTGTTATTGTTATTAGATACCATTGAGTCGATTCTGACTCATAGCAACCCTATGTACAACAGAGAGAAACACTGCCCAGTCCTGCGCCATCCTCACAATCATTGTTACACGTGAGCCCATTGTTGCAGCCACTGTGTCAAGCCATCTTATTGAGGGTCTTCCTCTTTTTACTTTACCAAGCATGATGTCCTTCTCCCAAGACCAAGCCCTCCTAATAACATGTGCAAAATATGTGAGACAGAGTCTCGCCACCCATGCTCCTAAGGAGCATTCTGGCTGTACTTCTTCTAAGACAGGTTTGTTTGTTCTTTTGGCAGTCCATGGTATATTCAATATTCTTTGCCTACACCATAATTCAAAGGTGAGGCCATTGAAAACACATGACTTGAGTCAGGCACACCTTAGTCTTCAAGGTGACATCTTTGCTTTTTAACACTTTAAAGAGGTCTTTTGCAGCAGACTTACCTAATGCAAGTCATCTTTTGATTTCTTGACTGCTGCTTCCATGGATGTTGATTGTGGAACCAAGTAAAGCGAAATCTTTTCAACTTCAGTCTTTCCTCCATTTATCATGATGTTGTTTATTAATACAGTTGTGAGGATTTTTGCTTTCTTTATGTTGAGGTGTAATCCATACTGAAGGCTGTGGTCTTTGATCTTCATCAGTAAGTGCTTTAAGTCCTCTTCACTTTCAGCGAGCAAGGTTGTGTCAACTGCATAACACAGGTTGTTAATGAGTCTTTCTGCAAACCTAATGCCCCGTTCTTCAAATGGTCTATTATTTTGGATTATTTGCTCAGCATGCAGATTGAATAAGTATAGTAAAAGGATACAACCATGATGCACACCTTTCCTGGCTTTAAACCACACAGTATTACCTTGTTCTGTTCAAATGACTGCCTCTTGATCTATGTACAGGCTCCTCATGAGCACAATTAAGTGTTCTGGAATTCCCATTCTTTGCAGTGTCATCCATAATTTGTTATGATCCACACAGTCGAATGCCTTTGCATAGTCAATAAAACACTGGTAAACATCTTTCTGGTACTCACTGCTTTCAGCCAGGATCCATCTGACGTCAGCAATGATATCCCTGGTTCCACGTTCTCTTCTGAATCTGGCTTGAATTTCTGGCAGTTTCTTGTTTATGTACTGCTGCAGCCACTTTAGAATGACCTTCAGCAAAATTTTACTTGCATGTGATATTAGTAAAATTGTTCAATGATTTCTGCATTCTGCTGGACTGCCTTTTTCTGGAACAGGCAAAAATATGAATCTCTTCTAGTTGGTGCCAGGCTCTTAGCGCAGAAGAGTGAGGACTTCCAGTGCTGCATCCATTTGTTGAAACATCTCAATTGGTATTTCATCAATTCTTGGAGCCTTGTTTTTTTGCCAATGCCTCATTACAGCTTGGAACTCTTCCTTCAGTACCATCACTTCCTGATCATATGCTGCTTACTGAAATGGTTGAACTTCAAACTATTCTTTCTGGTCCAGGGATTCAGTGTATTCCTTGATCTTCTTTTTTTTTAGTAAAGCAAAAAGAAAGTTTTATTTGGCATATATCCAAAAAGACAAAAGTTGAAAAGTGGACAAGCATGCTGCCAGAGTTAAATGTCTGCCCAAGCCCAAGGAAATATTACAGAGTAAGCAAGAATGGGAAAACAGACAAGCAAACTACCACAGCCATGTCTGCCTGAGTCCAGAGAATATTACAGAATAGACAGAAGTGGAAAAATGGACAAGCATGCTGCCACAGCCATGTCTGCCTGAGTCCAAGGAAGGTTACAGAGTCATCAGTATATATTAACATTACAAATGGGTAAAACCATTGAAAGCATTACCTTTTCACAGATTGGCTAGAAACTCTTACCCTGCATTTTGAGTTGTCTTTCCCAACAATCATTGGTACAGGCTTCGGTAATGATAGTCAGGAGGGTCTTCATTGGTCCAATAAGTTTCTATTCACCAAATGCTAATAGAAAATAATAAGAGTAGAAAGTCTTTTGTGTTCTGGCTTAAGTGAGCCCATTGCGGTCGAGTTGATTCCGACTCATAGCAACCCTATAGGACAGAGTAGAACTGCCCCATAGAGTTTCCAAGGAGCACCTGGAGGATTTGAACTGCCGGCCTTTAGGTTAGCAGCCATAGCACTTAACCACTACGCCACCAGGGTTTCCAGCTTAAGTGAAAAAAAAAAAAAAAAAAAGTTCCCTAAATGGTATTTTCCAAGGTTATTCTATTGTCTTTACCTCAGGGCCCAGTTGATGTGTCCTTGTGAGTCCTTGTGAACCCAGCTCCAGCTGGGTCATATTCTCTATGCTCAAGGACAGGGAATAATGACTCCAATATTATTTCCTAAATCATTCCCTCCTTTTGATTGGAGATTGGAGATAACACATCAATGATCAATACCTGGAATTAGTTGAGTTCCTAGATGGCAACCATGGCAGGTTCTTTAAACTCATGGTGCTGGTTTTCCACCAAATACAATCTGGTTCTTCACAGGATTTTAAGAGCGATGTTCTCATCAATTGCACTGCCAAAGTGAGCAGACTCTATACACATCAACATTTTAGCCTGAGGCCTTCTTTTGCCTTTTAGCTGCATAGAGAAACAGAGGATAAATTTTATTATGCCTAATATCATCAGGATGTAGACTAAGAATATCACTTGTAGTAGTGCAAATAAATTAGGTGTTTGTAAGAGTGTTATACTGTGTAACCAAGTAGCTTGCTATACAATTCTATATATATCTTGTTCTTCTTTTGTGTTATTTTTCCAAATGCAGCAAAAGGTATTTGCTACAGCACAGACTACACTTTTCTTGGGCCCGTAAATAAAAATCTAAAGCTTTTTTGTTATCTCATGTCACTTTGGCTTAATGAGGTCAGAGATCACTGTTGTGTTTCCATCTCACTAGCAATTATGTCCATTATTCGTCCCGTAGTAATTGATAAATTTCTTAAAGATTTCTCCAATTCAAATATACCGCAAGTAGGAATTAAACTTACCAACCTTACCCCGAATGTTGGACCAATGGGGTTTCTTCTGATTTTCATTTTACAATGCGTAACAAACTAACGTTACTTTTTTTAATATTTACTATGAATATCTAAAGATAATCCTAAACTTACCAAACTGCACTGCCCACACATTCGCTGGGAATCTAAACAAGAGATTTTACATATAAATTCACTATCAGTTGGAAAGGGATCATCTAAACTAGTATAGTTGACTCTACCACACAAAAACATATATCTATAAAGCACACCAAGTTTGTCCAGAGAAAACAGAAAAATTTACACATGACAAACAAGTTTCTATTAAAGGATACATGATTAGTAAGATAATACAGGATGATGGGCTTCTCTTGTTGGAGGTCTCCAGTTAATCTGTCTAAAATATACTAAGTGTTTTCCCTGAGGGCAAGCTGCCCCTCCTTGGTTTACCTATTAAAAGTCATGGATCACTTTCTCAAAAGCGGAAGTGGAATCTAAGACAAAATGGAGCCTGAGCCATGAGGTCAATCTCCTTTGAGAACCTGATTTCTTTAACATACATAATCTTCTGTATAGCAAGAGGGTGAAAGTTTTACTATAAACATTAACCAGGTATTCCATACAACATTGTCTTGAAGACTGTTTAAACTGATTACTGATTTACGCTAAACAAAACTCCATTTACTGACTTACCCTAAATATAATACTCAGTCTAATCTTTGGAGTCAGTTTTTCAAAACAGACTGAATTCTTCAAAAAAAAAGCACAATGCCCAGAGCAAAAGTGTCTTACTAGTTTATCCGGACTCTTGTTTGACTTAGAGTGGCTTCAGGAATCAGTTTTTTCCTCAGAGCTCAAGGTTCAAAAGGACACCCAAAGGCGATGGCTGTGTTGGTTGCCCCAACCTCCATGAAAGCCAGAAATATGGATTCCAGGAGAATTAAATACACTCTGTCATAGTTCCCTCCTTTGGATCATGATCTTGTTATAGAATCTTTGATTAAAAATGCTCAGTAATGGTAATTGGCCATTATCTGGTTTTTAAGGTCTGAGGCACCATACAGCAAAGCAGGAGGTAGAATAGAAACACTAACATTAAGTGAATTGTCTGAAATAACCAATGAAACCATGACTATAAGTTCTATGAACCAGGAAACAAATCTCATGAGGTGTTTTTTTATCCATAAGCAGCAGCAATAACTGCTTTTCATGTGCCTCAGCAGCAACTACATTCTGCAAAACCTAAGATTGTGCATTAATATAAATACAGCAACATTTATCTATTAAGGCACAAATTATTTCTTGAAAGAACTAATAGGAAATCTAATGCTATTCTAATTTGTAAAATCATAGCTCAAATTTCAGACACTTCTCTGGTTATGATGTTTACAATTTTGCTAAGTTTATCAACAGGAACTTCTAATACAAGAGTTAAAATAACTAAACCCATTAGTTAGATAATTGAGGAGAAAACAGGAAAATGCTTTCTTATATCCAGAAAGTAGGACCTTAAAGCATTTCTTATTTCGAGAAAGAAAGACTTTAAAACACCAGCAATATTCTCACATAAAACCCATAGTTTTCTTTAGTTACTCTGTCTTACATAACTAATTTCTGTTCAACGTGATTCTGGACCGATCGCAGTCTGCGAGCCCACCAGCTTCTGCATAAGACTTCCGGAAATTTTGATTGAGTCTAGTCATAGTCCTTTTCGCAAGTTCAATATATTGTCCATATTTTTGGTGAGATATTCTGGTCAAACGTTCTCAGAAAATCAATGAAGTAAAAGCTTATTTGCAGATGATAAAACTTAATATGGCCATGATTAATTTATAAACATAACACTCTTAATAGTGAAAGGCCAGATAGAAATTAATTACAAGCATAATGTAAAGGTCAAATAAAATCAGTTTAAAAAAGTTAGATAAAAATATCTCTAAATATAACCATTAACCGTATTTTTAAAGAGCTTCAGATATAATACGTAATGATCTTGAGACCTAATACCATAGTCAGGATATACCAAGAATGTATATACCAAGATTATCAAGTCTATAAATACCTGAGTAGTAATAAAAATAATTTCATAGGCAAATAATTTGAATTCTCCAAACTACTGACTTTAATGATGTTACATTCAAAAAGATAAAGTTTCAACCAAGTAAGCAATAAAGAAATAATAATAAAATTATGGCATAATACTATCTATTTGCTGTCTAATATTACGCAAAAACACAAGAGGAAATACTAACATGTAAATTTTAACCCAAAGAGAAAGAATCAGGCACGTCTCTTGATTTTAACAACGTGTTCCATGTAATTTATAACATTGATATGAACATAATCTTAAATAAACCTTTTTAGTACTTTGCCTTATAAAAAAATTCTTTTTGTGGCAGGACTTTATCATAAGTTACCGTGAAACAATACTTAAGTTATTTAACCAAAGATCTTAAAATAAAAACCTTAGCTTTTTTTTTTTCCCTAAAACCGTGTGGCTTGTTTTCCAACTCAGGAATCTTATTCTAATGAGAGGCCAAACCTCTGTCTTAGAGGCAGATTACACAAAGAATAGATTAACTCTTCAACTCAGTAATCAAAGAAAATTTTTTTATTTTAACAGTGGGAAACCTAATTCTTTTTTTTATATGCTATTTAACATTAACCCAGTGAAGCTCCTAAAAATCTCATAATTAAACCATTAAACTTCAGACAGATAAAACTTTTGACCATATTCAATAAATTTCTTTTGTCAATAAACTTCTTAAACATTGTCTTTGTAGCATACCTTATAGTACATTCTTTTAAAACAGCAAAAATGAACTCACTCATTAAAAAAAAAAAAAATACCCTTTCTCTTGTGGCATCAAAAGCAAAAGTATATAAGCTTAAATTGTGATGAATATCTATAACTCAATTTAATATCAATAAGCTACCTAAATTTAAGGTCTTAAATTATTTTAAACTTGTATACCATAAAACATAACTAATTGAAATAAAGTTTCTTTAGATATTCTAAGTTTTCATTCAACTTTTACTATTTCTCGCATTCTCCGAATCTAATTTTAGCACTTAAAGATTTTATCAGCTGGGTTTGGAAATCACAGAGTCCCTGTCCAGGTGACCAATTCATTGATACAAACATAATCTTAAGTGTCTGGCTAGGGTTGGAAACATTTTTCTAGGCCATTTCAGGTGTGTCTCATTGTGATTTCTATTTAACCTTGACAGTTGAAGACTGGGGCTGAGGAGGCCTGATTCTGCCCACTTTTACTTACCTTGTAACTCAAGGTAGAAGACAAGATTAGGTCACTCCAATTCATTTACATACGTTTAAGTAGGCCTAGAAATTTTGAAAGGCAAAAGATAACTAATTTCTTTCCCTTTTGCTGTTCTGGAACTGCTACTTTTCTTTTAAGACAAAGCTATCCCTTTTCTTTAAAAAAAAAACACATTTCATATAATATCTAGCTTAAGTTACTTAGGTTTCGCTTCTAAGATTGACACACAGAACATAAAGATATTGGTGTACTTTTCAAATAGACCAATTTATATCAAAGTTTCTCCAAGTAGCTACTAAAGGCCTAAATCATAAGACGGACAAAAGACGCAGTTTTTCTGAATGAAGAGGAACTGAGGTTCTAAGACGGCCTTAAAAAAAAAAAAACAATTCTTAGTCATAGCCTCTAACCTGATACAAGACAGAAACTTAGACACAACGCTGTAGACCAGAAGCGTGCTCTTAGAACAAAAGGAAACAGAAAGATCACTTGAACTCATTGAACAATACCACACAAAATGAGGATATGGGGATCCTAGTTTCTAAAAGTGTACATAGCATTTTTTGGTAAGATTGACTCAATTCAACAGAAAAAAACGGGTTCTAGATAAAACTTATTAACTTGTCAGAGCTTCAGATGGAGGAATATTAGACCTGTTGACAGAACCTGTGCCTCAGGCATAAATTCTCTGAAGAGGAAAGAATGGACAACACAAATCAAACACAGTTTCTCAAAGTGGTCACTGAAGTTTCAAATTCCTTCTAGTATATTCGGTTTATAGTGTTTTTAAATATGAACACCAAACTGGTGTCTCAGTAGTAGGTGGGAAATACAAGCTTATTTATCAAAGATATTAAGCTCTAAGCTTCAAATTTTGGTTTCCTTCCTTTTTTTTTTCTTTTTGAATTTAATTCATTCTGCTGGCTAGAGACCTAGTCTCTTATTTTAGACCTTAAATATACTAGTTCTTCCAATTGAAAAAGTACTTTATAATAGTGACTGATGATTTTAATTTTAACATTGTGATTCTTCATTGAGAAACTCTCATAAAAAGGGGTACAGAACTACCACTTCTCCCTTAAATTTCATAACACAGGTCAGGAACTGCCACCTCCCCCTGAGAATTTGGCAAAACAGAGCACTATTTTCCAATTCACAAGAAGGCCTAAACTTTGTGGCTTATGGTGATCCAGAGCTCTTTGAAAATAAAATTACCTCTTTAATGTTTCAAACACCCGAATCCAGACCTAAACTGAAGTTCAACAAAAGAGTTACTAGATATCGCTCTTAACCGATCAAGTAAAAATCTAAGAAAGATTCTCCTTAATCAACCCACCAGTTTTTCAAACAAATATGCTGAACAAACCTTAAGAAAACATGAGGAAGAGAACAAAAAAGAATAAGCAAAGGCTCGTTTTCTGAAAGCACTCACCCCATAGGTGTCGAAGGGATGTGGAGTGGGAACACGTGGGTCCAGAGAATAGGATCTTCTGGACTGCTCCACAGTCCAGGTCTCCTCCAGTTCGACTGGATCCTTAGCTTCAGATATTCTTGACGAGTATGCCATTAATTATTGTAGGGGAAAAAACATCACAAAGTTTAGTAAAGCAAAAAGAAAGTTTTATTTGGCATATATCCAAAAAGACAAAAGTTGAGAAGTGGACAAGCATGCTGCCAGAGCTAATGTCTGCCCAAGTCCAAGGAAATATTACAGAGTAAGCAAGAATGGGAAAATGGACAAGCATGAAACTATAGGCATGTCTGCCCAAGTCCAGAGAACATTACAGAATAGACAGAAGTGGGAAAACAGACAAGCATGCTGCCACAGCCATGTCTGCCCAAGTTCAACCTTCCATCTTCTTTTGATGCTTTCTGTGATGTGTAATATTTTCCCTGTAGAGTCTTCAATATTGCAACCCGAGGCTTGAATTTTTTCTTCAGTTCTTTCAGCTTGAGAAATGCCAAGCATGTTCTTCCCTTTTGGTTTTCTAACTCCGGGTCTTTGCACATGTCATTATAATACCTTACTTTGTCTTCTGGAGCCATCCTTTGAAATCTTCTGTTCCGTTTTTCACTTCACCCTTTCTTCCCTTTGCTTTAGCTACTTGACTTTCAAGAGCAAGTTTCAGAGTTTCTTCTGACATCTGTTTTGGTCTTTTCTTTCTTTCCTGTCTTTTTAATGACCTTTTGCTCTCTTCATGTATGATATCCTTGATGTCATTCCACAACTCTCTGGTTTTTGGTCAACAGTGTTCAACACCCAAAATAAATTCTTGAGATGGTCTTGAAATTCAGGTGGGATATACTCAAGGTCATACTTTTGTTCTCGTCGACTTGTTCTAATTTTCTTCAGCTTCAACTTGAACTTGCATATGCACAATTTATCATCTGTTACATAGTTGGCCCCTGGCCTTATTCTGAGTGATGATATTGAGCTTTTCCACCATCTCTTTCCACAAATGGAGTCTATTTGTTTCCTGTTCATTCCATCTGGCGAGGTCCACGTGTATGTCACCATTTATATCATTGAAAAAAAGTATTTGCAATGAAGAAGTCATGGGTCTTGCAAAATGCAATAATGCAATCTCCGGCAGTTTCTATCATCAAGGCCATATTTTTCAACTACTAATCCTTCTTTTTTTTTTCCAACTTTTGCATTCCAATTACCAAGAATTATCAATGCATCCTGATTGCATCTTCAATCAATGTCAGACTCCAGAAGTTGGTAAAAATCTTCAATTTCTTTTCTGTGGCCTTATTGGCTGGTGTATAAATTTGAATAATAGTAGTATTAACTGGTCTTCCTTGTAGATGCATGGATATTATCATATCACT
Source organism: Loxodonta africana (assembly GCF_030014295.1). NCBI lineage: Eukaryota > Metazoa > Chordata > Mammalia > Proboscidea > Elephantidae > Loxodonta > Loxodonta africana. Next base: position 60,241,996 of record NC_087346.1, on the reverse strand, counting down.
GACAGCATTGTACTTCAGGATAGATCTTGAAATGTTCTTTTTGACAATGAATGCAATATCAGTCCTCTTCAAATTGTCATTCCCAGCATAATAGACCATATGATTGTCTGATTCAAAATGGCCAATACCAGTCCATTTTAGCTCACTAGTGCCCAGGATATCGATATTCATGCATTCCATTCTATTTGTAACGATTTCAAATTTTCCTAGATTCATACTTCCTACATAATATGTTCCAATTATTAATGGATGTTTGCAGCTATTTCTTCTGATTTTGAATCATGCCACATCAGCAAAGGAGGGTCTTGAAAGCTTGCCTCCATCCACGTTATTGAAGTTGACTCTACTTTGAGGAGGCAGCTCTTCCCCAGTCGTCTTTTGAGTACTTTCCAACCTGAGGGGTTCATCTTCCAGCACTATATCAGCCAATGTCCCACTGCTATTCATAAGGTTTTCACTGGCTAATTCTTTTCAGAAGTAGACTACCAGGTCCTTCGTCCTAGTCCATGTTAGTCTGGAAGCTCAGCTGAAACCTGGCTGCCATGGGTGACCCTACTGGTAGCATAGCTTCCAGCATCACACAACACACGAGCTCCCACAGTACAACAAAATGACAGGCATGTGGGGTCTTTTACTTTAGGGGAATATATCTACACACACATGTATTTGTACCCAAAGCATTGGAATATTTGAACCAAAAAAAAGTTGCCATTGAGCCAATTCCAACTCATGTGACCCCATGTGTTTAGCCAATTGCATACCTACTATCTGGATATTGGAGCCCTGGTGATGCAATAGTTAAGAGTTATGGCTGCTAACCAAAATGTCAGCAGTTCAAATCCACCAGCTACTCTTTAGAAACCCTATGGGACAGTTCTACTCTGTCCTATAGGGTCAGTATGAGTCAGAATCAACTCAACAGCAATACGCTTGGCGTTTTGGTTTTATTTGGGTGTTTATTATTGAATTAAAAATCATATGGTTAAAATATGAAGTTTTTTTTTCTTTTTTTTTAATGTAGATATCAATTTCCTAACCATACCCAAAAGGTCTCTGCACCCTTTGTTATATGCAGCAAAGTAAGTTAAAGAATACTGGTGAACCTATGACCCAGGCTTTATTTCACCCCATGAGCACAAAACAAAAACAAACTATCTTTCAATGTACTGTACCTGCATTGTCTTTGCTTATTGTGGCCTCTTCCCATTCAGTCCAGAAAATCTGTTCAGTCTGGATGATTTCTAATGCTGCTCATTTTCTTCTTCAGCAGTTGTGTAACTCCTGCTTGTGCTTTGATGGTACACAGACCTTCCTTAGTTACTAGAATGAAACAAAAACATATTGTGCTAAGCATTGTCCAGTGGAGACTCTGCTCATTAGCAGAGCATAAAGAGGACCTTTCTAAGCCTCAGACATATTTTTACTTTGAGTTTTACTGCAAAGTATCCTGTAGAACTTCAGATTAGAAAATTTCAATCCAATGCATTAAACCCAATGTAGTCCATATTTATAGAATTACAAAGTACAGATAAACTATAGAGTAAGATAATGTAAAATCCCTCTAATGGCCAGGAAAATGCTTTAATATCTTTATATTCCTCAAAATGTATTACACATAATAAGCACTTAATGAATATTTCAGGAACAGATTTTAATTGGGACAAAATTGTGTGTCTTCTTTTTTAATAGATCATGGGATAGGAAAACTAAAAGGGAAGGTTAAAATAATCAGCTGAATATGCCATAAACCCAGATACATTTGAATAAAAGGTGTTGAGTAGTATGTATAAGATTTATATACACATCTCATCCAGGAAATGGAAGCACAGTGCCCTGTTCTGATCTATTTTCTCAAAAGCAGGAAATGAGTCAATATCCACCTTACCTGAGAAACCAGATCCATCATTTACTAGCTATAGTATCAAATATATATTCTCTACTTCTTCTGTTCTTGGAGAAATATTTCATAGCATGAAGATAAAAAAACACTGCCTTTGAGTCGATTCTGACTCATAGAAAAACTCTAGAATGGAGTAGAACTTCCCCATGGGCTGTACTCTTTTTTTTTTTTTTTTGGACCACACGTGTACTCATTTATTAAACAAACAACACTTAGCAGCATGCATTCAGAAAAAAAGCTTATGAGCTGTACTATAAGTTAGATGAAGTTTCAGCATTCTGTTCTTTTTTTTTTTTTTAAGTAAATTTTATTGTGCTTTAAGTGAAAGTTTACAAATCAGGTCAGTCTCTCATATAAAAATTTACATCCACCTTGCTATACACTCCTAATTGCTCTCCCTCTGATGAGATAGCACAGTACTTCCCTCCACTCTCTCTCCTTGTGTCCATTCAGGTAGCTTCTGGCCCCCTCTGCCCTCTCATCTCCCCTCCAGACAGGAGATGCCACCATAGTGTCATGTGACCACTTGATCCAAGGAGCTCGTTTTTCACCAGTACCATTTTCCATCCCCTATTCCAGTCCAATCCCTGTCTGAAGAGTTGGCTTTGGGAATGGTTCCTGCCCTGGGCTAACAGAAGGTCTGGGGTCCATGGCCTCCAGGGTCCCTCCAGTCCCAGTCTGGCCATTAAGTCTGGTCTTTTTATGAGGATTTGGGGTCTGCATTCCACTGCTCTCCTGCTCTCTCAGGGTTTCTCTGTTGAGATCCCTGTCAGGGCAGTCATCAGTCATGGCCGGTACCATCTAGCTCTTGTGGTCTCAGACTGATGTAGTCTCTGGTTTATGTGGTCCTTTATGTCCCTTAGCCCATAATTATTTTGTATCTTTGGTGTTCTTCATTCTTCCTTGTTCCAGGCGGGTTGAGACCAATTGATGTATCTAAGATGGCTGCTTGCTAGCATTTAAGATCCCAGATGCCACTCTCCAAAGTGGGATGCAGAATATTTTCTTAATAGATTTTATTATATCAATTGACTTAGAAGTCGCCTGAAACCATGGTCCTCAAACCCCTGTCCCTGCTACGCTGGCCTTTGAAGTGTTTAGTTTATTAAGGAAACTTCTTTGTTTTTGGTTTAGTCCTTTTGTGTTGACCTCTCCAGTATTGTGTATTGTCTTTCCCTTCACCTAAAATGAAACTTATCTACTATCTAATTAGTGAATACTGCTCTCCCTCCCTCCTGCCCTCCCCCTGCCATAACCATCAAAGAGTATTTTCTTCTCTGCTTAACTGTTTCTCCAGTTCTTAGAATAGTGGTCTTATACAATATTTGCCCTTTTGCAACTGACTAATTTGGGTAATTTCACTCAGCATAATGCCTTTCAGATTTCTCCATGTTATGAAATGTTTCAGGGATTCAACATTCTTCTTCATTGATGCGTAGTGTTCCATTGTGTGAATATACCATAGTTTATTTACCCATTCATCCATTGATGGGCACCTTGGTTGCTTCCAACTTTTTGCTAATGTAAACAGTACTGCAATGAACATGCGTATGCATATATCTGTTGGTGTAAAGGGTCTTATTTCTCTAAGATATATTCCAAGGAGTGAGATTGATGGATCGTATGGTAGTTCTATTTCTAGCTTTTTAAAGAAGTGAGAAATCAATTTCCAAAGTGGTTGTACCATTTTACATTACCACCAGCAGTGTATAAGTGTTCCAGGCTCTCCACAACCTCTCCAACATTAATTATTTTATGTTTTTTTGGACTAATGCCAGCCTTGTTGGAGTGAGATAGAATCTCATTGCAGTTTCAATTTGCATTTTTTTTAACGGCTAATGATTGAGAACATTTCCTCATGTATCTGTTAGCCATCTGAATGTCTTCTTTAGTGAAGTGTCTGTTCATATCCTTTGCCCATTTTTTAATTGGGTAATTTGTCTTTTTGTGGTTGAGTTTTAGCAGAATCATGTAGATTTTAGAGATCAGGAGCTGGTCAGAAATGTCATAGCTGAAAACTTTTTCCCAGTTTGTAGGTAGCCTTTTTACTCTTTTGGTGAAGTCTTTGGATGAGCACAGGTGTTTTATTTTTAGGAGCTCCCAGTTATCTGGTTTCTTGTCAGCATTTTTAGTAATGTTTTGTATTCTGTTTATGCTTTGTATTAGGGTTTCTAACGTTGTCCCTATTTTTTTTTTCAATGATCTTTATCATTTTAGTCTTTATGTTTAGGTCTTTGATCCACTTGGAGTTAGTTTTTGTGCATGGTGTGAGGTATGGATCTTGTTTCATTTTTTTACAGAGGGATACCCAGTTATGCCAGCACCATTTGTTAAAAAAACTATCTTTGCCCAATTAACTGACACTGGGTCTTTGTCAAATATCAGCTGCCTATATGTGGATGGATATATATCTGGATTCTCGATTCTACTCCATTGGTCTATGTATCTGTTGTTGTACCATTACCAGGCTGTTTTGACTACTGTGGCAGTATAATAGGTTCTAAAATCAGGTAGAGTGAGGCTTCCCACTTTGTTCTTCTTTTTCAGTAATGCTTTACTTATCCAGGGCCTCTTGCCCTTCCATATGAAGTTGATGATTTGTTTCTTCATCTCATTAAAAAATGTCCTTGGAATTTGAATCGAAATTGCATTGTATCTATAGATGGCTTTTGGTAGAATAGACATTTCTACAATGTTAAGTCTTCCTATCCATGAGCAAGGTATGTTTTTTCACTTATGTAGGTTTCTTTTGGTTTCTTGTAGTAGTGCCTTGTAGTTTTCTTTGTATAGGTCTTTTACGTCTCTGGTTAGATTTATTCCTAAGTATTTTATCTTCTTGGGGACTACTGTAAATGGTATTGATTTGGTGATTTCCTCTTCGATGTTCTTTTTGTTGGTGTAGAGGAATCCAACTGATCTTTGTATGTTTATCTTGTATCCTGATGCTCTGCTGAAATCTTCTATTAGTTTCAGTAGTTTTCTGGAGGATTCCTCAGGGTTTCCTGTGTATAAGATCATGTCATCTGCAAATGGAGATGCTTTTACTTCTTCCTTACCAATCTGGATGTCCCTTATTTCTTTATCTAGCCTAATTGCTCTGGCTAGGACCTCCAGCAGAATGTTGAATAAAAGTGGTGATAAGGGGCATCCTTGTCTGGTTCCTGTTCTGAAAGGAAATGCTTTCAGAATCTCTCCATTATGGATGATGTTGGCTGTTGACTTTGTATAAAAGCCGTTAATTATGTTGAGGAATTTTCCTTCTATTCCTATTTTGCTGAGAGTTTTTATCATGAATGGGTGTTGGACTTTGTCAAATCAGGCTGTACTCTTTATGGAGCAGGCTGCCATGTCTTTCTTCCACGGAATGAATGGTGGGTTCAAACTGCCGATCTTTTGGTTAGCAGCCGAATGCGTAACTACTGCCGCACCAGGTCTCCACCAGTGCGTACATAAGTATTGATTAATTTTTTAAAGGAGAATTTCTTAAGGAAGTAGAAATCTTGCCAAATCCACCTCTGTAATCTTCCTGTTACATAAGCGTAAAAACGTGGTACTCAGACCGTACTTACTGGATTAATAGAGGCTAAAGAAACCCCTAAGACTATTGCCCTAAGGTACCTTCTTAACCTGAAACTGAAGCCACTCCTATAGTTTACCTTTCAGCCTATAAAATAAACAATAACACCCTCAAAGAATATGCTCCATAAACAATCAACTATAGGAGACCAAATGGTCAACACTTACCCAAAAGCAAAGATGAGAAGAAAGGAGGGGCAGGGCAACTGGATGAATAGAAACAGGGTAGGCGGGTTGGAAATGGTGAGAGTGCTGACACATTTTGGAAACTATAACAAATGTTGCAGAACAATTTGTGTGTGAGTTGTTGAATGGGAACCTAATTTGCAGTGTAAACTTTCACCTAAAACACAGTCAAATATTTTTTTAAAAGAGTATGTATATACCAATTTTTTTTTTTCCATTTAGATTATCAGTATCAGGTACTTAGTAAGGTTTCTCCTTGTTTGTGAGGTTTTACTTTTAAGAATACACTTTTAGAAAAAAAATTAATAAAAAATAAAGACTCCTTGGGATACATTAAAAAGTTGCCTATAACTCCTATTTTATGAAGTTATTCTGTCTACAGATCTACAGACATATCTGATAAAAGGAGTATAACTATTGTCTGATCCCCAGACTTAAAAAAATTTTTGGAGTCATGTTGAGCTCTACTACATTCCTAGATCAATACCATAACCATGTGCCTGCTCAAGTTTTTGTGTCACATAGAACCAGTGAGAGCTCTCGAGAAATAGAATTAACAGCATGGCATATTTCTGTTTAAGTGTGCCTTATGGATAAAATAAAAGTGAAGTATTCAACTATTTAAGAAACTCCTGGAAGGAAGAGTGTGGCAAAATAAAATTCTCCTTGAATGCAAATAAATAAATAGAAGGTTTCATGCCCAACTGTATTATCTTTCAAATGCTTGCAGAATGACAAGGGATGAATCAGATGAGATGTTGTTGAATCTTTTAGCCACATCAGAACTCAGGTTCATGGGTTAGGCAAGGCTAGCTTCAATGAGTACCTAAAGCAGATTTTTCCAGAATTTTTTCAGCAAACTTACTAGTAAAGCAGAATAGTTAAAGGGAAATAATTGGCCAGATTTTCACCATTGAGAGACAGGGTGTGTGTGCCTTGTGTCTGGGCCAAGGGTTTGTTTTGAGAGTGTTGGTAACTTGCCACCCCATGAGATGGAAAAGTAGTCTCTGCCAAGAAACGGTCACAGCATTATGTTACAAACTTCTCACTGGAAAGTGGCTGGAATCAATGAGGGTTTGGCCCTAGGAATAAGGCTTACTCTCATCCTTCATTACAATACTACTCAGCCATGCAGAACCACTTTTTATTTAGCTTCATGTGACATTAAACATAGATCTTGCAAAATTTTAATCTTTAGGCATGATAGGAAGGGGCAGTCAAATAAACATCCAGGCTGACTAATACGTTTGACAGACTCAGAGACTTCATAGTCAGCAGGGAAGTCGCTCTGCCAAAAATCAAATGAATCAAAGAACTTGCCAAGGAAGCAGCTCTATGTGAGGGCAGCCATGATAAAGCCAAAGTCTGCTTCTTGAAAATCTGTTCAAGAGCTTGGCATATGAGTGTTAGCCTGCCAGCTGCCAAGTGTATGACCACAGCTGTTATTTTGGAGAAAGAAGCTGAAAGTACACAAGGACGAAAGGGAAGATCGGTCAAGAACACAAGAAGACAGCAATGCCAAACAGATCTTCTAAATGCAAAGTTGTTTGTTTTCCTGCTGCCTTAATATTTAACAACGTTTTGAGTGGAGGTGGATAGGATATTCGTGTTGTTACAATGTATCACTGGAAAATGACAAGCCAATGCACAGAACTGAACAAACAAATCTGTCTTGGACGAAGTTCAGCCAGAATGCTCCTTAGAAGCAAGGATGGCGAGACTTCGTCTCACATACTTTCGACATGTTATCAGGAGGGCTAAGTCCCTGGGGAAGGATAGGGTCAGTGACACAGAGAAAGACTCTCAATAAGATGGATTGACACAGAAGCTGTAGTAATGAGCTCAAACATAGCAATGATCGTAGGGATGGCACACAACCAGACAGTATTTTGTACCATTTTACATAGGCTCTCTAAGAGTCAGAACCGACTCGTCAGCACCTACCACAACAGCAACTCTTTAAAAATATCATCCTTTACTTTTGGGGGCAGAAGCCCTGGTGGCACAACTGTTAAGCACTCAGCTGCTAACCATAATTTGGCAGTTCAAACCCACCCAGCGACTCCCCAGGAGAAAGACCTGGCCATCTGCTCTCGTAAAGAGACACAGCCCAGAAAATCCTGTGGGGCAGTTGTAATTTGTCACGTGTGTTCACTCTGAGTAGAAACCCACTCAATGGCATTTAACAACACAGCAAACTTTTTGGCGAATCCAAAACTGCAGCAGAGATAGTTTAGGCATCTTCATTTTACTTCTCTCTCCTCACACAGATCCCAGGGGATTTAATTCTAACCTATTGCAATTCAGAGGCCCATTCAGGTTTGTGTTTGTACTTTTCCTCTTAGGTTAAACCCTAAAAGTTAATCTTTTACTTATCTTATTGGAAACCTCAATACTGGCCTTCCACACGCTTCATTTCTCCACGTCTATTTTCTGCTATAGAAATTGTTACAAAATTGCTAAGTGGTTCACATGAACAAAGACATTTGCCTATTTCTAGGTCTGGTAATAGACTTGAATTTCAGAGGTAGATGTAATAGAATTAAAGTATAGACTTAATAAAAAGCAATAGAGCCATTTCTCTAGTTTAAAAATGTGGAGATCAAAATCAGGCTTTTTGAAAATCCTTAATAATGTGTAGAAGCTAAAAATGCGTAGCAACTTTTTATCAGATTCTTACTGTCTAACTTTCCCACACTGTATACAAAACCAAACCAAACCCATTTCTGTCCAGTTGATTCTGACTTATAGTTACCCTATGGGACAGAGTAGAACTGTCCTATATGGTTTCCAAGGAGCAGCTAGTAGACTCAAACTGCTGACTTTTTGGTTAGCAGCCATTGCTCTTAACCACTGCACTATCAGGGATCTTACTCAGTGTATACATGTAGTCTGAGAATGTATCTAGAAGAATGTAGCACTTTGGATTCTCCTATTAAGATGTGATGAAGAAAACTACCTAAAGACAAAGGTATCAGGGTATCTGAGTTCATACCAAGAAGATGAGAGTCAAAGATCTCAAAGATCAAGATGAAAACCTTGATCTAGCCTGTTGGAAGATTACCCATCTGGGCCATTAACAAGTACCATGTTCAGAAACATTCCCATAACGCCTTGAGAAGAGAGTTACTGTCATCTTGAAAATGTCCTTTGTGAATATTTAAGCTTACAATTAATACCAATGTTTATTTTTAAAAAGAATTACATTTAGCTAATGCCTGTTACATTAGGTCCATAATTTTTTCAACTCACAAAAAACATTATCCAGAGGAATGCCTGCTCTTTTAACTGTTTTAAAAGGCAAACTTAGTTCTAAAAGAAAAGAAAAATTAACTGGATAGAGTATGTGGGGAAGTTTAGATTGTCTAGAGAGTGAGGAAAGGAGACAAATTTACAAATGAAGATTAAAATTATCTTTTTCTTTATCTGTTTAATTCAAGAAACAACCACTTATTATACAACTAGAATGCACCAAGCACTAGAGAAAACACAATGAATAAGACAATTCTTTTCCATGATGTCATAAGTATTACATTGGGTATAATTACAATAAGAAGAGGAACACTGTATAGACACACTATAAAGCATTTCTAAACAGGATCTCATTTGATGCTCACAGGTATCCAGTGATGTGGACACTATTTCCATTTAGTCTGACATCAAAAACAATAAATCTTTTTTATTGATGAAACATTAATCACAATTTTTAATCAAACATAATATGATAGTAGCATACATATCATATATCTTATGCATGTAAAGAATTTTCATGGTGATAATTTGGGTGTCTTATTCTCAATTTGGTTATAATACTGCATCTGACTTTTTTTAATGCCATATTAATAGCCAGATCTCAATTTATTCAACATTTTTAATACAGTAATATTTTGGGGAAAAATCTAGTGTTACTCTCTCTCCTTTTCTTTCTCTCTCCTTCTTAACTAAGCATTTGACCTTTATTTAAGTATTCTGAAATATTCATTTACCAAGGCAGGGAGTACAAGTTGCTAAAAAAATATCCAGAGAAAGATGAGGTAATATTCCACTTCTGGCATACAAAATCAGGATTTTGAAGTAGGAAAATAGTCTTCTAAACCAGAATATTACCTTGAGAATGGAATGCATAACCACCTTCATCTGCTTTTTTACTTTGTCAAGGGCAAGTCTACAAAGATCTGGCTCACAGAGTTCCCCTAAAGCACTAACTCCTTTTGCCTGTAATAGCAAGTCAAAGAAACATACCATTCACTGGCTGAGGCAAAGAAGGAAATATCATAGGTAGGAGTCCCTGGGTGGTGCAGTTAACGCACTCGGCTGCTAGCTAAAGGTTGCAGATTCAAGTTCACCCAGAGGTACATTAAAAGACAGGTCTGGGAATCAGCCATTCAAAACCCTATGGAGTACAGGTCTACCCTGACACACATGGGGTCACTATGAGTCAGAATCAACTGGACTGCAACTAGTGGGTTTGTAGTGATGATTACAAATATCCAGCAGTTGCCATAGCACAGTCTCCAATCATTCAGAGTAGATATTTGGCCGTAGTTTAAAGCAGAGTCCTAGAGCCCCCTCCTGAGTCAGAATTAACTCTTTTGTTTCTAGATGATGGGGAGGTCCAGTGGGTGCCACAGAGAGAACTGGTTGTTTGGGTGGCTTGTTTCCATTGAGGATTTCAGAGCAATGGTTATTTACCAAATGGTAGGGAAATATTTTAACATTTTATCAACTGGTGTGATTGTACTGTTGTATACCATTTAAAGTAAGGAAATACAATGAATAAACACATAATAAGTAAATATGGCACTGGATTACTGGGTTAAGTAAATACATAACATATTACTTTGACAAAAATAAAACATAAAAATGCCGTAAGAGTGACTGACAATGACCCACTTTAGATTTGGGCCACTCTGAGGTGGTATTTGAGTTGAGATCTGAATGACACAAATAAAGAGCTCTGGAGAAATATTGGGAAGATCATCCTAGGGTGGTGAGACTAGCAAGTACTCTATGTGACTTTAAAAGAAAAACAGCGTTATAGCAGGTGTATTCAGAAGTTCCTATACATTTAGCTATTAATATGAAATAGTATATTGCAGATTCTATGGTGTAAAGAACTGGGAAACAGAGACTAAAGCAGAAGTTTAAAAGTATAAAATGCTATGGAAATTTGAAGACATACTCTAATTTCTCAATGAGGGATTATTAATGATAACAAAAAATTGTGTTTGAATCAGATGGCTGGTTTCCAAAGTGCCAAGTATGAACCTGTTGGATTTGACTGTGCTTAAGCATGAGCATATTCAAGTATGACATTGCTGAAATAATTGTAACCACTTGGTTTATAGAATCTTGCATCCACACTCTAATGAATCTATACTTGGCCATTCGACTTTTAGCCAAGTAAAAGACTTGAAAAGTGCCTGCACATTGGGGCTTACCTTCTCTGGTTGCTTTTCAAAACCTACAATCATCATGTGAAGAAATCTGGTTAGCTGGCTGAAGGGTAAGGAACAAATTGTAGTAAGAGGCCCAGCTGAGACCCCCAGCCTTCCAAACACAGGCTCCAGCTGAGCCAGTCCAGACAAGGAGAGCCAACCAGCCAACACACGGAATCATAAAAAATATAATGTTTAAGTTGCTAAGTTTTGGGTAGTTTGTCACACAGCAAAGGGTGACTAGTACTGAGCCAAAGGGAAAAACCAATATTTGAGTAGCAAGTATCTGATATAGAAGTTTAGTATATTGAGGAAAAAAAATATCTAGAAGCCTGGATTCTGAGGTAGAAACTAAATCAATAAAAGCTGCTGAGAAAAAAGAAAAGCTGCTGAGAAATTTAATTCAACCCAATTCCAAATTGAAAAAATAAAATAGGGAGCATGAGCCCTGTGCCAGGCATTATGTAAACAGTACAAATAGTGTATGAAATTAAATGACCCTTCTTCAAAGAGCTCATGGCTTAGGGCTGAAACAAAGACGTAGGGGGTGGGGTGTGATAGTGAGGGCAGTTCTCTTAATGAATTATTTCAGCCTTATGGGGTCTCTATGAGTCGCAATCCATTCGAGGGCAATGGGCGGGGTGTTAACTATACAGGGCTTAAGGACTCTGGAGCAAACCGCGTTTCTCTTTTCTTTTTTGAAAACAGCTATTTATCTCCAAAATTAATTTCAACATTACTAGCATATGGAGCCTTGGTAGCATAGTGGTTAAGAGCTCAGCTGCTAATCAAAAGGTGGGCAGTTCAAATCGACCAGCCACTCCTTGGAAACCCTATGGGGCAGTTCTACCTTGTCCTATATGGTCGCTGTGATTCAGAATCCACTGGAGAGCAATGGGTTTATCAGCATATATACCAGTATTTTAAAATAGTTCAAAAATATTTTTCTTCACAGATTTTAGGGAAAGAAAATTTTCAGGAACGATCATGAGTGCTTTCAGAGGGTAATGACCAAAGAGGTTATACATATTACGTCCAGAGTGTCCTTGCTCACCATTTACCTTCTATATATAATAGGTTAGTGGTCCCCAAAATGAGTACATTGTCCTCACCTACTCAGGCCCCTTAAAGTGGACATCAGAGCACAATAAGAGTGGCTGTAAAAGGAAACCAACTCAATGGCACTGGGCTGGTAAAAGGAAACATATGCTTTCTAAAGATCATAAACTGGCAACCTTCTCTTTTATAATAATTTTTTTTTTTAATAACTGTTCTCATGCACTAACATATAGACTCTGTTCCCTCTTGATCATGATCTTCTCTACACAGAAACCACACAAACTCCTTTTTCCCATTCCTACAAAAACCCGACAGGACCTGGAATCCTTTAGGAGGAGAGAAAGGGAACCGAAGAATAAATTTGATTAGAGATTTTGACTCTTCTCCCTTGTGGTAGCAGCTACTCTGATACATGCACTATTATGATCACATAATATCATATTTTGCCATATTTTGCCAAATGCATATTTTCCTATGCTCTCCAGCCCTTCTTTCCCAGTTATTGTTTCCAGATACTTTACACTACTTATACATATTTTTTTTAATGTCTTCTTTATGCTCTAGAAGTAGGCTTCTATTTTGATGGATTAAACACAGTGCAGAAAGTTGAGCTTACTGTGGAATTCAATAAAAAGAGATTACCCTTGTACTCATCTCTATTTCCCTAGATACGTTTTTCTGTAGAATGCAAGGGTTTGTGTATTCTTGTTATCTTTTTAGGCTAATGTTAATTCATGATCTGTCCTGAAGTTTGTGTAAAAAATCATAAATTAAGTCCAAGGTTTTGGCATGTTTTGAAATACGAATTCCTACAGGATGGAGAAGAAAGGGATTACTAACAAAGACTGGATGCAGGCATAATTACAAATCAGTGAATTTCAAATAAGCTGCCCCTCTGTCCTTTCCTCCTTGATTCATCAGGTACACTCCCCAACCATCACCATTGAATTCCAGAATAAGAATAAGACCCTCTGTTGCTTTGGAATCTTTAGTTCAATGACTGACGTGGATTCTATGTTTTTCTATTTCATTACAAACGTTAAAAATTATTTCCATACAACTTATCACCCGTTCTCATTATTCCAAGGGTCTTTTTTTTTTTTTTAATTCACAAAAAGTAAATTGAAGCAAAGACTATGATAAATATTTATACTATTCATGGCTGTGCATCCAGGGCCAAGGGCCATACCCTTCACATACTAATATTTTTTGAATAATGATCTGATTCTTTTTATATTTGAATCCCTTATTCACAGAAACAAAAAGAAAGCTATTTAAGTTCCAGTGGAAGAGAGAGGCCATTTATGGTGTCAACCCCAGTGCACATCTCCAGAGGGTACTCTTCACACTATGATCTACACAAATAACAGAGATGGTGTGAGTTGCACCATCTATGTAGCCATTCATGGCCACTTTGAAATTGCTGTACCGCATTATACTACCACAGCACTAGTGCTCGTTGTAGGAATTGTACGGAATTGTTTAGTTATAAAGAAGCCAAATCATCTTCACAATCCCAGGGAAAAGCTGAAATTTATGGAAGAACATAAGGATAACTCACAGAGGATAGGAAGAAATGACTCTTCTCACCACATCTGGGCCTAAAAACTGGGGCTCAGAAATCAAGATTATTCTGCTTCTTGGCTGCTCTCTGGTTTTCAAGCTCCCTTTCTTTTTGTTTATGTTCTTCACTATTATCTCTTTCTCTGGCTCTCTCTCTGACTTTTTTCTGGCCCTCTGCAGTTCAAGTTCTCCATACATACTAGATCCAGTGCCAAAACTCACTAGAAATTCTTCACAAATTTAAAATTTCTAGGACAGGGATCGAAAAGCAAAGATGTCACCTTGAAGACTAGAGTGCATCTGCCCCAACCCATGGTATTTTCATTCATGTGATATGTATGTGAAAGCTGGACAATGAATAAGGAAAATCAAAAAAGAATTGATGCCTTTCAATTATGGTGTTGGCGAAGAATATTGAGTATACCATGGACTGCCAAAAGAATGAACAACTCCATCTTGGAAGATGTACAACCAGAATGCTCCTTAGAAGCAAGGATGGTGAGACTGCGTCTTACATACTTTGGACATGTTGTCAGGAGGGATCAGTCCCTAGAGAAGAGGATCATGCTAGGCAAAATAAAGGGTCAGCAGAAAAGAGCAAGACCCTCAATGAGGTGGATTGACACAGTGGCTGCAACAATGAGCTCAAGCATAACAACGATGGTAAGGATGGCACAAGACAGGGCAGTGTTTCATTCTGTTGTGTATAGGGTCGCTATGAGTCAGAACCGACTTGACAGAACCTAACAACAACAATAGGAGAGGAATTTGGATTGAACAGGCCTGGGTCAGGTATTTACCTCATCTATGGCCATGATAAATTGAGAAAAGATTGAGGTTGTCAAGGATTTCATTTTATTTGGATCCACAATCAACACCCATGGAAGCATCAGTCAAGAAATCAAAAGACACATTGCATTGGGCAGATCAGCTGTAGGAGATCTCTTTAAAGTGTTAAAAAGCAAAGATATCTTAAGGACTAAGGTGCACCTGAGCCAAGCCATGGTGTTTTTAACCGCCTCATATGTATGCGAAAACTGGACAATGAATAAGGAAGACTGAAGAAGAATTGACGTCTTTGAATTGCAGTGTTGGTGAAGAATATTAAATATACCACAGACTGCCAAAAGAATGAACAAATGCGTCTTGGAAGAAGCACAACCGGAATGCTCCTTAGAAGCAAGGATGGTGAGACTACAACTCACATATTCTGGACATGTTATCAGGAGGGATCAGTCCCTGGAGAAGGACATTCTGCTTGGTAAAGTAGAGGGTCAGCATATAACAGGAAGACCCTCAATGAGATGGATCGACACAGTGGCTGCAACAATGAATTCAAGTATAGCAACAATTGTGAGGACCTGGCAGTGTTTCATTCTGTTGTGCATGGGGTCCTTATGAATCAGAACTGACTCGATGGCCCCTAATAACAACAACAACATGGCCAAGGGGCAAGATTTAAAAGGCCTTTTTTTCTCAATGAGGAGTTTAGGAGCTGGAAGAGTGACCTCACTAAAAACGAAGCATGGGGCTTAGGAGGAAATTCTGGGTATCTTTAAAAATTTTACTTTTCTTAGGACACTGGATATGGCCAAATCAAAGCTTAATGTCTTCTCCAATTATAAACCAACAACTTTTTACAATGTGTCTGTTTTAGAAAATCGTACTCTTCATGAAAAAAATTTTAAGAAGAAAAAATCTTTGACTTTTTCTTAGAAATTCACAACTAATTAGTCCTATGGATTTTTTTATGCCTCAGAAAGCAATTTCCTCCATTCCATTGCCAGCAGAACTGCTCTCATTATCTTTTACCTGAACTATCACAATGGCTTTCTGAAATATCTCCCAACTTCCAATACTTTGCTCTATTTATTCAACACTTTAGTATTTGAGGAGCATATCTATATTTATATTATTCACCTGCTCAAAATGTTCAATGAACTCCTCTCCTTTCCTTTAAAACAAATGATCCTAAAAACCTCAATCAGTTAAAGTACCCCACAGTGGGAACCCCGGTTACCTTTCTTGGCTTGCCTCACTCTGTGTACCTACAAATGTGCTATACCAATCTTCAAACACATCCTGTATGTCCCTTCCCATCCTTTGGTTTGTACCAGACTTTCTTCTTCAAAGCCTTGATTTTTACCCAAATTCGAATTACCGATGTATAAATATTATTCTTATTTTCTTAAGTACAACCTAAACCCATTTGCTAGAGATAAGCCCAATTAGATGTGATCTTTTTCTACTTTGATCTTCATGGCAAATTGCTTATGTACTACTTATGGCATATGTATTAAAAATTTATGGCATCTATAAAATTTTTTTTTTATATATTAATGATGTGTTAATAACACTTCTAAAAAGCCTACTATGTTTAAAGTGTTATGCAAGCTCTTTTCATATATTCTGCTATTTAATTCCAATATCAACATGTATCTTAGATACTGTCATTTGGGAAATCAAGGATTAGAATGTTTCATTTATTTTCCCAGTGTAACCCAACTAGCAAGTAGCCACATTTTCCAGCTATAATATATTTGTCTTGCCATCATTTCTTCAAACTGATTGAAAATTTGAGGCAACTTCTTTTCCCTTGAAGTACCTACCTCAGTGTTGTGAATAGAACAGTTATGCAAATAGATTAAGTTAACTGAAATGAATATAATAAAGAAGAAAATGGAAACAAGTAGCTTTGGTCTTTGTAAACATAGTGTGGCATAAGATTTACAGGGAAATATTGGAGCTGGGCTTATATTTAGGCTGGCCTGTTGTGACTATGTTAAAACAGCTATACTCAAGAGCTTTGAGATTATCCTGCTTTACAAATAAGCAATTCTTCATAAGAGAGCTCCACTAGATAAACCAATTCATTTCCCTTCTGAACCACTATAAATAATAAAAAAAAAAAATGACAACAAAAATACAGCCCATTCCTATAAGAGAGAACATGCTTTGTTATTCCTTTTACATATGTTGTTTGACCATATTTGGGTGCATTTATAAGGACTAGGTTCAATTCATTGTGAAAAAAAATAATTTGTATTAAATGGGCTTGATTTGAATTACAGAAACTAAGAAATTAAAACTTTGGAAGAATACTTTCAAAACTAATGAGATATTGCAAAGCTATGTCCAATCGTATGATTTAAGAAATAAATATTCTTCTTGTTTGCTTAAATCCTAGTAGAATTTACTAAGGATTTATCATAATATTTGCTGAGATTAGATGAGCAGGTGTGGCATGTAATATTTTATTAATGTTAGTGACCACCTGCGGCTTAAAGAAACGCCTTTTTACTTGAATGTCATTCAGATGTATTTTTCAGACCTTCATTTCATCAAATCCTCTACAACCATTAGGGAAATATGCTTATCCTTAACCAAGAAGGGAACTATTGCAAACATTATCAATACCATGCCAGTACGTATAGGGACCTACCAAGCTAGTATCGTTCTTCTCAGCTTGCTTGACTACATCTAGGTTTGGTATTTCAAGTACCAACTGGGTCACCCATGGTTAAGAGATTTCAGTGGAATTTCCAGACTGAGACAGACAATGACAATGGCCTGAAAGTCTACTTCTGCAAAAATTAGCCAGTGAAAACCTTATGAATAACAGCAGAACATTGTCTGATATAGTGCCTGGAGATGACCCCTCAGGTGGAATGACACTCAAAATACGACTGTGGAAGAGCTGTCTCCCCAAAGTAAAGTTGACCGTAATAATGTAGATGGAGCAAAGTTTTCTGGACCTTCATTTTCTGAGGTGGTACACCTCAAAATGAGAAGAAACAGCTGTGAATATCCATTAATAATAGGAGAATGGAATGTACGAAGTATGAATCTAGGAAAATTGGAAGTCATCAAAAATGAAATGAGACAAAGATCAATATCCTAGGCATTATTGAGCTGAAATGGACTGGTAGTGGCCGTTTTGAATCAGACAATCATGTGGTCTACCACACCAGGAATGACAAATTTAAGAGAAATGACATCATGTTCATTCTCAAGAAGAACATTTCAAGATCTATCCTGAAGTACAATGCTGTCAGTGATAATACCCACATGCCTTCAAGGAAGACCAATTAATATGACTATTATTCAAATTTACAAACCAATTGTTATCGCCAAAGATGAAGAAACTGAAGATTTTTACCAACATCTGCAATCTGAAATTAATCAAACATGCAATCAAGATGCATTGATAGTTTCTGGTGATTGGAATCCAAAAGTTGGAAATGAAGAAGGATCAGTAGTTGGAAAATATGGCTTTGGTGATATAGAAAGACACTAGAGATTACACGATAGAATTTTGGAAAACTAATGACTTTCTCAATCCAAATACCTTTTTACCTTTTTTCAACATAAATGGCGGCTACACACAAGGAACTCACTGGATGGAATAAACTGCAATCAAATCAATTACATTAGTGAAAACAGATATGGAGAAGCTCAGTATCCTCAACCAGAACAAGGACAGGGGCCAACTGTGGAACAGACCATCAGTTGCTCACATGCAAGTTCAAGTTGAAGCTGAAGAAAATTGAAATAAGTCCACATGAGCCAACACACAACTTTGAATATATTTTGCCTGAATTTAGAGGCAAACTCAAGAATACATTTGCTGCATTGAACACTACGACTGAAGATCAGGCAAGCTGTGGGATGACATCCAGGACATCATACATGAAGAATGCAAAAGGTTATCATAAAGATAGGAAAGAAAGATAAGACCAAAATGAATGTCAGAGGACTCTGAAACTTGCTCTTGAACATCAAGTAGCTAAAGCAAACAGAAGAAATGATGAAGTAAAAGACTGAAAGAAGATTTCAAGGGAAATCTTTTTTTAGAACACAAAGTATCATAATGAAAAGGGCAAAGACTCGGGGTTAGAAAACCAAAAGGGGAAGAACACACTCAGCATTTCTCAAGCAGATAGAACTTAAGAAAAACTTCCAGCCTCGAGCCGCAATATTGAAGGGTTCTATGGACAAAATATTAAACCATGTAGGAAGCATCAAAAGAAGATGTAAGGCATATACAGAGTCACTATAACAAGAATTTGTCGACTTTCAACTGTGAGGAGGTAGCGTGTGATCAACAACCAATGGTTCTGATGAAGAAATCCAAGCTGCACTGAAGGCATTGGTGAAAAACAAGGCTCCAGGAATTGACAAAATACCAACTGACGTGTTTCCACAAAGGAATATAGTGCTGGTGGTGCTCACTCTTTATACCAAGAAATTTGGAAGCCAGCTACCTGGCCAACTGACTGGAAGAGATCTATATTTATGCCTATTCCAGAGAAAGGTGATCCACCCAAATGCGGAAGTTATCAAACAACGCCATTAGTATCACACCCAGTTAAAACTTTCCTGAAGATAATTCAAAGTGTTTCTAGCAGTACATCCATAGGGAACGGCTAGAAACTCAAGCTGAATTCAGAAGAAGACACGAATGAGGGATATCATTGCTGATGTCAGACAGATTGTGGGTGAAAGAAGACAATATAAGAACAATGGTTACCTGTGCTTTATTGACTATGCAAAGACATTAAACTGCTTGGATGATAACACTGCAAAGAATGGGAATCCCAGAACAATTGTGCTCCTGCGCAAACTCTACATAGACCAAAAGCCAGGTGTTCGAACAGAACTAGGGGTTACTAAGTGATTTAAAATCAGGAAAGGTAAGTGTCAGATTTGTATCCCTTCACCATACTTATTCAATCTCTATGCTGAACAAATAATCCCCAAACCTGGGCTACATGATGAGGAAGGCAGCATCAGGATTGGAGGAAGACTCATTCACAGCCTGCATAATGCGGATGACACGAATTTGCTTGCTGAAAGCCAAGAAAACTTGAAATACTTACTGAAGAAGATCATACTACAACCTTCAGTATGAATTACACCTCAACATAAAGAAAACAAAAATCCTCACAACTGGACCAAAAAGCAACATCATGGCAAGAGAAAATATTGAAGTTGTCAAGGATTTCATTTTATTTGGATCCACAATCAATGCCCATGAAAGCAGCAGTCAAGAAAGCAAAGGACATATTGCACTGAGGCAAATCTGGGGCAAAATCCTCTTTAAATTGTTAAAAAGCAAAGATGTCTAAGACTAAGTTGAGCCTTGAAGACTAAGGTGCACCTGACTCAAATCACGGTGTTTTCAATTGCCTCATATGTATGTGAAAGCTAGACAATAAATAAGGAAGAGCAAAGAAGAACTGATAATTACCGGTGATTGGAATGCAAAAGACGAAGGACTGGTAGCTAGAAAATATAACCTTGGTGATAGAAATGATGCCGGAGATCGCATGACAGAATTTTACAAGACCAATGACTTCTTAATTGCAAATGCTTTTTTTCACCAACACAAATGGCAACTATACACATGCACCTCACCAGATAGAATACACAGGAATCAAATCTACTACATCTGTGGAAAGTGATGACAGAAATGTTCAATACTATCAGTCAGAACAAGAGCCAGGGACAGATTTCAGATCAGACCATCAATTACTCATTTGCAAGTTCAAACTGAAACTGGAGAAAATTAGAACAAGTCCACAAGAGCCAAAGCATGACCTTGAGTATATCCCACCTGAATTAAGAGTCCAACTCAAGAATAGATTTGATGTGTTGAACACTAATGACTGCAGACCAGACAAGTTGTAGAATGGCCTCAAGTGTATCACACATGAAGAAAGCAAGAGATCATTAAACAAGACAAGACAGAAAGAAAAGACCTAAATGGGTGTCAGAAGACTGAAACTTGCTCTTGAACATCGAATAACTAAAGCACAAGTAAAAAATGATGAAGTAAAAGAGCTGAACAGAAGACTTCAGAGGGTGGTTCAAGAAGACAAAGCAAAGTATTGTGATGACACATGCAGAAACCTGGAGATAGAAAACCAAAAGGGAAGAACATGCTCAGCATTTCTCAGCTGAAAGAACTGAGGAAACAAATTCAAGCCTCGAGTAACAATACTGAAGAATTCTGCAGGAAAAATATTAAATGAGGCAGGAAGCATTGAAAGAAGATGGAAGGAACACAAAATCACTATACCAAAGAGAATTGGTCAAATTTCAACCATTTCAGGAGGTAACATAAGATCAGGAGCTAATGGTACTGAAGGAAGAATTCTAATCTGCACTAAAGGCATTGGCAAAAAACAAGGCTGCAGGAATTGACGGAATATCAATTGAGATGTTTCAACAAATGGATGCAGCACTGAAAGTGCTCACTTGCCTATTCCAAGAAATTTGGAAGACAGCTACCTGGCCAACTGACTGGAAAAGATCCACACTTATGCCTATTCCCAAGCAGGGTGATCCAACCAAATGCAGAAGCTATTGAACAATATTATTATCACATGCAAATAAAATTTGCTGAATGTAATGCAAAATCAGCTGTAGCAGTATACTGACAGGGAACTGCCAGAAATTCAAGCTGGATTTAGAAGAGGACATGGAACGAGGGTTATCATTGCTGATGTCAGATGGATCCTGGCTGAAAATAGAGAATACCAGGAAGATGTTTACCTGTGTTTTATTGACTATGCTAAGGCATTCAACTGTGTGGATCATAACAAATTATGGATAGCATTGCGAAGAATGGGAATTCCAGAACAATTGTGCTCTTGAGAAATCTGTACATGGATCAAGAGGCACTTTTCCAAAAGAACAATAGGATACTGTGTGGTTTAAATTCAGGAAGATGTACATCAGGGTTGTATCCTTTCACCATACCTATTCAATCTGTATGTTGAGCAAATAATCCACGAAGCTGGACTGTACAAAGAAGAACACGGCATCAGAACAGGAGGAAGACTTGTGAACAACCTGCATTATGCAGTTGACACAACCTTGCTCACTGAAAGTGAAGAGGACTTGAAGAACTTACTGATGAAGATCAAAGACCAGAGCATTCAGTATTAATTACACATCAATGTAAAGACAACAAAAATCCTCACAACTGGGCCAATAAGCAACATCCTGTAGATGGAAAAGAGATTGAGGTTGTCAAGGATTTCATTTTACTTGGATCCACAATCAACACCCATGCAAGCAGCAGTCAAGACATAAAAAGACACATTGCATTGGGCAAATCAGCTGCTAAAGATCTCTTTAAAAAGTTGAAAAGCAAGGAGGTCACCTTGAGGACTAAGGTGTGCCTGACTCAAGCCATGGTGTTTTCAATCATCTCATAGGCATGCAAAAGCTGGACAATGAATAAGGAAGACCAAAGAACCGATTCCTGTCATGGATTGAATTCTGTCCCCCCCAAATATCTGCTGTCAACTTTGCTAGGTCATGATTCCCTTGTATGATTGATTGTATGATTTTCTACCATTTTATCATCTGATGTGATTTTTCTATATGTTGTAAATCCTATCACTATAATGTAATAAAATGGATTATCAGCAGTTATATTGATGAGAACTACAAGATTAGATAGTGTGTTAAGCCAATCTCTTTTGAGATATAAAAGAGAGAAGCGAGAACAGAGACATGAGGACCTCATACCCTCAAGAAAGTATTGCCAGGAGCAGAACACATCCTTAGAGCCTGAGGTTCCTGTGCTGAGATGCCCCCAGACCAAGGCAAGACTGATGATAAGGACCTTATCCAGCGCTGACCTAGGCAGAAAGCCTCTCCCCAGAGCCAGTGCCCTGAATTTGGACTTCTAGCCTACTGGACTATGAGAGAATAAACTTCTCTTTATTAAAGCCATCCACTTGTGGCATTTCTGTTATAGCAGCACTAGATGACCAAGACAACACCTTTGAATTGTGGTGTTGGAGAATAATAATGAATATACCATGGACTGCCAAAAGAACAAACAAATGTGCCTTGGAAGAATTACAACCAGAATGTTCCTTAGAATAAAGGATGGTGCAACTACGTCTTACATATTTTGGACATGTAATCAGGAGGGATCAGTCCCTGGAGAAAGACATATTGCTTGGTAAAGTAGAAGGTCAGTATTGTGAGCATGGCGCAAGACCGCGCAGTGTGCATAGGGTCGCTATGAGTTGCAACTGAATCAACAGTACCTGACAACAACAAGAATTGATGTCAGTGAATTATAATGTTTGTGAAGAATATTGAACATACTCTGGACTCCCCAAAAAAGGAATAATTCTATCTTGGAAAAAGTACAGCCAGCATGTTCTTCAGAAGGAAGGATGGCGAGACTATATCTCACATACTTTGGACATGCTATCAGGAGGGTTCTGTCCCTGAAGAAGGACATCATGCTTGGTAAAGTAGAGGGTCAGTAAAAAAGTGGAAGACCCTCAAGGAGATGGATTGACACAGTGGCTGCAACAATGGGCTCGAGAACAGCAAAGATTGTGATGATGGCACAGGACAGGGCAGTGTTTTGTTTTGCTGTACACAGGGTCGCTGTGAGTTGGAACTGACTTGATGGCACCAAACAACAACAACATATCTAGGGCAATACAAGTTAAATTGGATTTCTATTTTTTTTTTTTTTAATCTGATCTACTTGTAAAGAAAACAGGAGAACAAAAGCAGATTGTGAGCTTCAATCTGATTGATGGTCCCTGTTCAACTTCTAAGTTGGTGAGCAAAAGTCAATCTGATCAGTCAAATAAATATCCTGAGAGATATTAATCACACAGTGTTAGGGCTGGAAAGGACTTTAGGGATCACCTGGTGAATGCCCTCACTTAATAATTTAGTAAACCCAGTCTCAGGGAGATTGCATTTTACTCAAGATTTCACTTTGAGTTATTGGAAAAGCCAAGCGGAAACTTCATATATCTTGTTTCCCAAACCCCTGTGCTTTTCAGTTAACAATTTTTTTGAGAACAAGGGTGAGATCATGGGTGGATGGGTTCTGAGGCAGAGATGGAGGAGTGGAGAAAAGTAGAAAATTTTACAGCGAAAATGTTGATGTCTTTCAGTGTTTTAATAGAGAGCTTACTCTAGACTATCTACTCATGATGAGTCTACCTAAATATTTATATACAATAGTACAAGAAATCGCCACAGGATGTTATTAACTAATTGCATTTTTTCAAAGGCCAAGAGCAATTAAATTAATTCCCTCATCAAAAATGGTTACAATTTTTGCTGAAGGTACAAATATATCATCTTTTTCTCATTAATATAAAACATCATTTATTCAGTGATAAGTTGGAGCTGGCTCATAACCACAAGAGCCAATTATTAAATTTTTAGGAATTTTGTGAGCCAGTTGTTAGAGTCATTACTAAAAATTAAATTATATAAACTTACAATAAAATAAATGTTATTATAATCATAGGAAATAAATACTCAAAACTCATCACTTCACATTCATTTTACCATATTGTGCTAGTATCTCTTATTCACTATTTACTATTAATCAATTTTGCTATTATTTTGAGGGTTAGTATGGTAAACATACTATACAATAGTCAGTGCACTACCACAAATTTCTGTCCAGTTTTTTATTCAGTGATGTCAGTTTGGTAATTTTAACCATGAGAATTAGAAATACTACAAAACAGGGCTTGATTTATTGATTTTTTTCTCCTCTCGGAACCTATTGTTAAACACTTAACAGCGCACAACTGCCTATATTCCACTTAAGTCCCACGTCGCACCTTAAGAAGCTCTTGAAACCTCAAATCTGATACCACTTCTAACCAAAAGCCTTAATTTACCTAAAGCATTTTAATTTTTGAGCAGGCTTGGGCTTACCAATACTTTCACTCACAGGGCAGAGCTTGATAAGGTCGCAGGAAACTGAAAGATAAAAGCAGATAAACCGAAGTTCCAATCTTGTTCCTGTCCACTTGTGACCTTAGGGACGGACGTTTCTTTCCAGAGTTTAGTTTCCTTATATGTAGTTTAAGGAGATAAATGGAGAAAAGATTGAAGCTGTCAAGGATTAATTTAACTTAGATCTACAATCAACACTCATGGAAGCAACAGTCAGGAAATCAGTGACATACTGCACTGGGCAAATCTGCTGCAAAAGACCTCTTTAAAGTGTTTTAAAAAAAAAAAAAAAAAAGCCAAGATATCACTTTAAGGACTAAGGTGCACCTGACCCAAGCTGTGGTGTTTTCGATCACCTCATACGCATGTGAAAGCTGGGCAATGAATAAGAAAGACCAAAGAAGAATTGACACCTTTGAATTATGGTGTTGGTGAAGAATATTGAATATACCATGGACTGCCAAAAGAACAAAAAAATCTGTCTTGGAAGTAAAAAAAGTACCAAAATTCTCCTTAGAAGCAAGGATGGTGAGACTTTATCTCACATACTTTGGACATGTTATGAAAAGGGATCAGTCCCTAGAGAAGAACATCATGCTTGATAAAGTAGAGGGTCAGCAAAAAAGAACACCCTCAATGAGATGGATTGACACAGTGGCTGCAACCATGGGCTCAAACATAACAACGATTGTGAATATGGTGCAAGACCGGGCAGTGTTTTGTTCTTTTTTTACATAGGGTCTGTATGAGTTGGAACCAATTCCATGGCATCTAACAACAGCAACAACATAGGTAGTAAATGGGGACAATAATACCTGCCTCATAGTGTTATTTTGAAGATTAAATAAAATAATATGCTTAAAACAGTGGTTGTAATTGGTACGTAATGAACACTAGTTGTTGTTAGGTGCTGTTGAGTTGGCCCCCCATTCAAAGTGACCCCATACACAAGAGAACAAAATACTTCCGGTCCTGCGCCATCCCCCTGATCTTTGGCAGATCAGACAGTTGTGATGCATAGTGTTTTCACTGGTTGAATTTTGGAGATAGATCACCAACCCTTTCATCCTAATCTGTTTTAGTCTGGAAACTGCATTAAAACCTGTTCAGCATCATAACATCATACAAGCCAGGGAGTGACTTCACATAAAATGTATTGGCTGGGAATTGAACTTAGTCTAGTGCATGGAAGGCGAGAAATATAAGTTCATCATTCTTATTCCATAGCAACCAGGGAAATTTCTGTATATCTAAAAGCAACAACAGGAAAAAAGGACCAGTCATAAATACATGAGTTTGGATTTGAGGCCAAGCTAGTGTGAACACAATAGGATTGAATTTGACTAAAATTTGCCACAGACTTCACAGTCATGTGGGTTTTCATGGCTGTGACCTTTCAGCCTCTCTTCCCAGGCACCTCTGGGTTGTTAACCTTGTGGCTAACAACCAAGTGTTTAATCATTTCCACCACCCAGGGACTCCTATGTAAGGAGCAAATGCTTGTAAATATCAGCACCATCCCATGGAGCCTTCATAATGAAGTGGACCAGGCCCACTAAATCTTTGAGTCCATCATGAATATAGAAACAACCTTAGATTAGCTTTGTCAAAGTCTGAACACGCTGCCAGCCTCCCTCCCAAATATCAGTTTTTCTCACAAGTATGTTAGAAGTGTTTGCTCACTCAATCCTAATGATATTCTACCCCCAGAGTCACTCTATTTACAGAAGTCTGAATAGCAAAACAAACGATTTATGAAAATGTCATTGAAGGCTTTTTATATATTTATTTATTTGCCAAAAATAGCTACCCTAGAGGTTTTTGTAATAGCTCTTAAGGCAGCCATTATCCAGAGTAATAATACTATGTGTGTCATAGAGAGTAAAAACCTAGTTGATAAGGATGCAGACATGAGTGTTTCTTCAGCAAAAAGTAGATTGTCACACACTGCAGGGAATATTCTATTTGAGGGGATTTCTGCACTTGCTGCTAGAGAAAGTTTGATTTCACTAACCGTTATGGTCATTGGATTTACACTGACAATGAAAACACTATGCACACGCGGGCATGCCTAGCTCCAGCAGTGAGATACAATTCTTTTTAGAAGTGAATATATTAAGGCCAGGAAGGAAAAAGCCAGGGCTCTTTTAGAAACCAGTCTGGTCCTGAAAAAGAGAAGAAAAAAGAGCAGACTGGGATGGAGGGGGTAAGGAAAAGAGACAAAGGGACAGAGCGAGAGAGAGAGAGAAGAAGCAAGCCATTATAAAATGCGAAGAAAATAGCTTTTCTGTATGTCAAAAGTATTCTAAATTGCTGCAGATTTTCAAGTAACAATCCCTGCATAAAAAGAAATACATATATATGCTAGAGATTTCTCTGAAAATTTTTATTGCTTACCTTTTCTCTTTAAGCCCCCTGTCATTGAGAAAGGGTTCCTCAGTTTGAATTAAGGCTATTGACCTAGTGTTCCCTCCTGCCAGGGTATTCCTGCTGAAGAAACTAATCTGGATCATTCAAACAGCCAGACAAATATGCCTATGTTTGTTCTCACACTCCATTTCAATTCAGACCATGTAGGCAATCAATATAGAGTATAAAATAACAACAGCATGCTTGGACACACTTATCTCTGTAGGCCTGAGTTACCACCTCCCGAACAGCCTCAAATGGTGGTGATGATTCTACAATGATAAAATCACCGCCACTTAATATGCCTACTTGGAAAATCATCTTTAGCTGTCGTGGCTCATGGTCTTGTAGGCACTCACTAATCCCCCCTTTGAGTGCATTGATCCTTATATTCATTCAATGCAGAATTTCTGACATTTCAATCACAAATTTGGAGTATTCACCCAATAAATAAAACAGAAGTGGTTCCAATTTTATTTGCTTGCTTCTTCATTATAGATACAAATCAACTCCCTTGCTAGTCAAAATGCAATGAACTTTTTATTCACTTGATGTAGTTTTTGGGGGTTAAGAGTTATCCAATAGTTCTGTGAAAGATTTTGTCACATAACTAATACTGGTGTCTGATGTCTGCATCTTTGTAGACTGAGTCAAGACACTCCATATAATGCTCTTTGTTTCAGTAGGTAAATTCTGGAAAAACAAAGATCAAAAAATTCAGAAACGTAATCACTAAGTTCTGGAGCTGGTGCACTATTTTTTCTTATCCATAATTTATAAGAAGAAAATGTACCAATTCAGTAATGCTTACAAAATTATTTGAAATGATACTTGCAAAATATGTATTAGTTAACTTCCATTAAAGCAAATCATTTTAACACAAGCCCTAGATAATTTCCTATTCAAAGTTGTACTTACATAGTGACTTTTAAGATATTTGAAAAATGTTCTGTGGAAGAGTTGTACAGATTATGTTTTCTATGTAAACTGCACTTTGGGCAATCATCATTTGATCTTTTGTTTTTATCTGAGATCTGAGGTGTTTGAATTGTAGTGTAAATATGAAATAACATGCCTGCAATAAAACCACTTAAAATACCTTATAGAATGAAAGAATTCTATAAATACCCATAAACTCCAGAAGCACTGATAACATTTTATTGGCAAACAAAATCTGGAGTTATCAGTACAGGGAATAAGACAAAGAACCACCTCTATGTACTTAAAGCTTTTAGGGGTCTCTGTGCAATATTCTGAATAGTGTCAAAAATTATTTGTGTATGTGTGTGTGTGTCTAATATGGACTACATGGTTTTAGGGGAAGATCAGAAAATGTCAGTAGTGCTCAGTTCCAATCTTTATTCTGTATTTTTAGTTCTTACTGTTGGAACCAAACATTTAGCTTCTTGATTTCTTCATCAGTAAAATGACCATACATTATATCTCTCCATATTAATGAACTAAATGATAGATTCAAAACTCTCAGTAATTTAAACTACTAAGCAAATGCCAACTCTTAGTCTTGATATACTGAGACATTTCCATATGTACATTGATTGAGAGTCCCACCATAGCATCTAACTTTTATGAAAGCCTCCACACAGTACTGCACACTGCCTTCAGTTTTCCTGTATCAGACTGGAAAGGAAAAATTTCCTCCTCAGGATTCATATTCTAGTTCAAAATGGTTAAGAACCTCAGATGTGACTTTTTATTTCTTTCAGCTTTAAATTTGTATGAATAAAGCAGAAGCCCGTGTGGGAGTAATGTTTAACTCTATGTTCAGTAGATCATCTTTTAATAGATTTTTTTTCTAAAAAAGCATAGGAATGTAAGTTAAGAAGAGAGGTAGAGAAAGTTAACATATCAACTTTTTGAACACCTGCACTTTATATTAGAAATACAAATTATCATAACAAGAGGTAAATCCAGTTTTCTCATTTAAGAGTTGCACGTAAAAAAGTACTAAGTACTAGTTATAAGAAATGTATAAATGTTTTAACGACTTACCTAAACTAGCCTCATATTTAAAAGTCCTAATTCATTTACTACATTCTGAAGTTGGTAAATTAAAACATCTTAAAATTACTTCATTTCTTAGGATTATTAAATACTTATATTGATCAGTTCTGCTTCTGTTGATGATGGACTGATATTTAGCAGACCAACATCACTACCAAGAACAATTACACTAGTGGATGCAATGTGTATTTTTAAAATTAGTTTGAAGACATTAGAGAGTTTTGAAGGAAGCAAAGACCAGAAGAACAATAGCCTGGAGAGAAAGTAAATAAACAGATGTTAGCCTAAATGTTACAAACATTTTTCACCTTGAGGTATTTGCCAATTTGCAAGCAGCAGTCTAAAAACTGAGAAGCATAGGAAAACTTACACAGTCTCACAGAGCTGACAACACAAAACATGGTGTCCAAATTCCACCAACATGAAAGTTTCATGGTAATCATCTCAGATTTTCAATCAGTGTCCCTGATTAAGAATGTAATATTAAGAGGGAAAAAAAGAAATAAATAAAATAAGCTAGAAACCCTGCACCCAATCAACTCAGTCTGAGATTGGGCTGGACTGATCTCTCCTTAGCATAATGGATTGTCAGAAACAGAAGCAAACACTCACTAGAAAGGAAAACATCATATAGATGCTCAATTTATCTCTAGAAATTTTTTTTTAATATTCAATGACTGGCATTTAATCAATACATCTCAAAGCCAAGAAAAAGAAAAAAGATAATATAAAGGGACCTATAGGCAACCCAGATTTTGTAGCTATCAAATGCAAACTTTAAAATAACAGTAAGGGAGTAAGATTGAACGTTTCAGTAGAGAACTTGAATCTTTAATGAAGAATCACATGGAAATAAAAGAATTGAAAATACATTTAGTATATTCGAAAATATCATATGTAAGCTAAATAGCACTGAGACTAACTGAAAATAGTATCATTGAACTAGAAAACTGATTGATAGTAATGTGCCAGACTGATGTACAAGGAGAAAAATACGTGTAAAAGCCAGAAAAGCATATAAAAGACATATGGGAGACACACTATGTAGCTAACTCACATGTAAGTGAAGCCTTAGAAGAAGAGGTGAGGCAATTGGGCTTAATTGATAACTAAAAGACAGTAACATCCACATTCAACATAAGCCACAAATCCTATGCAGAATAAACACAAATTAAATATACCTTTTTTTTTTTTTTTTAGGTACATGAGAGTAAAATGAATGAAAATTGAAAGAAAGATAAAATCTTGAAAAGAGGGAAAAAATATATAACTTCAATGGGGTAACAATATAACTGACAACTCACTTCTCAACAGAAACAATGGAATCTGGAAAATAAACAAAGGCATTTTAAAGAGTGCTATAAGAATATAAATGCAAAGAAAGGGGGGCTGGTGGAGACTGTAAGAATATAAACACACAAAAAATATTGCTGTGAATATATAAATGTCATTCTGTGTTTATAAACCATGTGAAACAAACAAAAAAAAAAATGCAGGAAAGACTGAAGAGCACCAGAAAATACAAAAGGATGTATAAAATATAAATGCACGTGTACTGCATAAAATAAGAGTAATCATATTTTGTCTACTTCAAAATATATGCATATTTAGAAATGTCATAATATCACAATATGCAAGACTTTGCAAATGATTGAAAGCATTGCAAGGTATCTATACTTTCAAGGCAGTTTTAAATTACGAAGTTTTGGGTGGATTTTTTATGCAGCAAAGGCTAGCTGATACAAACATATTTGACGCATACACAACACTACACTCAACACAGATTTCATATTCTTTTCAAGTGCAAGCAAAGCATTTACCATAATATATTGTATGCTGAGCCATAATGAGAAAATGAAACAAATTATTCAACATATGTTCTTTGACCATTAAGGAATTAAATTAGAAAACAATAACAAAAAGGTCAATATAGAACATCCAATGGTCTGCAAATTAGACAAGATTTCCAAATTATTTGGTGGTCAAGTAGAAATCACAAACCAAACCAAAAAACCAAACCCAGTGCAGTCGAGTCAATTCCGACTCATAACGACCCTATAGGACAGAGTAGAACTGCCCCATAGAGTTTCCAAGAAGCACCTGGTGGATTCGAACTGCCAACCCTTTGGTTAGGAGCCATAGCACTTAACCACTTCGCCACCAGGGTCTCCTCTAGAAATCACAAAAACTAGAAATAATTTGGAATGAATTATAGTTAAAATATGACATAACAACACTTCTGAGACAAAACTAAAGAATGCTCGGAAGAAAATTTATAGCCTTAAAAGCACATTTTAAAAAAGAAAACAAATTCGAATTTGTCTTAAATACACATTTTTGTAAAGAAAACGGGCTAAAATTCTCACTTCCATAATTAAGAAGGTAAGAATCACAAATCAAATCTCTAGAAAGTAAAAGAAAGAATTGGAGCGAGGGAGGGAGGGAGGGAGGGAGGGAGGGAGGGGAAAGACAATACAGAACATAACAGAAAAATGTGCATAAAGAGGCAGGAAATTAAAATGTTCAAAAAACATTTTTTAAAAAGATGTCCAAATTCTGAGACAAGAAATGTGCATACTAAAATTTTAATAGGATCTCATCAATAACCCACCAGAATGGCTACACATAATAGTAATTTTAAAAATTAGAATAGTGAGTATTGCAAAAATGCGTAAAGTAGTCTAATTCTCTGCTATGGCGGTATAAATTGATGCGATTCTCTTGGAAAACATTTTACAAGGATCTAAGTACTACATGACCCCTTTCCTTCAATTATATCCAACAGAAATGTGTTCAGATGTACACTAAAAGATATAAAAATTGTTCGCTGCAACATTCAAACCCCATCTGGAAAAGTTCCACATGTCTATCAACAATAGAATAATAAATATATTAGGAAAATAGAATGTCAAATACAGCAATGAGAAAGAACTATTATTGCAGGCAGCAATTGTATAACACTAAGTACATATAAGCTGTATAGCTCCATTTCTATACAATACAATTTAAACACAAGCAAAGCTAATTTATGGAGTTAGAACGCAGAATAATAGATACTACCGGGGAAGAGAGATGCAGTGAATGTGAGGAGTGACCTTCTGTAGTACTAGTAATGTGGTTGGTGGTTACTTTGTGAAAATTCATCTAGATGTATACTCATTATTTGTGTACTTTTCTTTTTATATGTTATACTTTAATAAAAAGTGTGTTTTAAAATATCTATCTTTTATTTCAAAATGAAAAATATAACAGTGAACAGCCATAAGCTACACTCAGCCATTAACTTACTATATTTGCTTTATCACATACCTATCCATCTGTTAATCCATCTTATTTTTAATGCACATTAAAATAAATTGCAGACACTAACGTACACTCCTAAATACTTTAGCACGCACATCACTACGTTGGAATTAAATGTTTATTTATAGATCTTTTCTTTTGATGACATATTTACATACACTAAATTGCAAAAGCCTGAGTCCAAATATACTGAGTTTTTAACTAATGAATACATTTGTGCAACCCAAAGACATAGCAAGACTAGCATCTCATGCTTTATTCCAGTCAATCCTATTCTCACTCCCAGCCCTAGGCAACCTCTTGATCTCCTCTTTCACTAAATATTGTATTTATCTTTTCTAGAGTTTCATATATAATGAAAACATTCTTTTTTTGTTTGTCCTCTTTTTTCTCAGCATAATGGTTTTTTTGCTTGTTTTTTGGTGACACATATATGTATCAGTAGATTGTTCCTTTTTACTGCAGAGACTTATTCCGTTTTAGAAATATACCCCAGTTAGCTGATCAGTTATTCTATTGACAGTCTGTTTCCAGTTTATGACTATTATAATTAAAACGGCTATGACTAGTCTTGTTCAGTCTTTTTGTGAACATATCTTTTAATTTCTCTTTGGTAAAAACTTACAAGTTGCTTTGCCAGATTATGCAGAAGGTGATTGTTTATTTTTATAAGAAACTGTCAGATTTTTGCCAAAATGGTTGCATTATTTTACATTTCTACCAAAAAAGTATATTTTATACATATATATGAGTTCCAGTTATTTGACATTCTTTCCAACATTTGGTAATGTCAACATTTTTAATTTGGGCCATTCTGATGAGTGGGTAGTGGAAACATATTGTGGTTTTAATTGATACTGCCTTCATGATGAATAAATGGAACATTTTTTTGTGTTAAACAGTTACCTGTCTATCTGTATACATTTCATTGTATTTATCATATGAATGATACACAAGCACACTTTTGACAGTTAAATAAAATCATTTAAATGAAAAATAGTATGAAAAAAAGAAATCCAGTGTTTGTTTTCCTTTTACCTCAGGTATACATAGAAGAAATATACAGTGAATTAATCAGATTAAATGCAGGAAAATAAAATGTTAAAGAGAGAATAAAAATCATAATTTTGTTTTTATTTAACAATGGATAAATAAAGAATGGATTTTAGACATAACTAAATAAAAGCATAGATATCCTAGGTATTAGAGAACTGAAATGGACTGGTATAGGACATTTTGAATTAGACAATCATATAGTCTACTGTGCCTGGAATGACAACTTGAAGAGGAATGGTGTTGCATTCATTGCCAAAAAGAACATCTCAAGGTCTATCTTGAAGTACAACACTGTAAGTAATTAGGATAATATCCATATGCCTACAACGAAGGCCACTTAATATAACTATAATTTGAATTTATGCACAAAACACTAAGGCCAAAGATGAAGAAATCGAAGATTTTTACCCAATTCTGCAGCCTGAAATTGATCGAACATGCAATCAGGATGCATTGATAATTACTGATGATTGGAATTCGAAAGTTGGAAACAAAGATGAAGGAATCATAGTTGAAAAATATGGCCTTGGTGACAGAAAGGATGTCAGAGATCACACAATAGAATATTGCAAGACCAATGGCTTCTTCATTGAAAATACCTTTTTTTCAACTCCATAAACGGTGACTATACACATGGACCTCGCCTGAGGGAATACAAAGGAATCAAATCAAATACATCTGTGGAAAGCAAAGATGGAAAAGCTCAACATCATCAGTCAGAACAATGCTAGTGGCCCAATATGGAGCAGACCACCAATTGCTTTTATGCAAATTCAAGTTGAAGCTGAAGAAAATTAGAACAAGTCCACAAGGGCCAAAGTACAAACTTGAGTATATCCCACCCGAATTGAGAGATCATCATAGGAATAGATTTGACACATTGAACACTAATGACCAAAGACCAGAGGAACTGTGGAATGACATCAAGGATATCATACATGAAGAAAGCAAAAGGTCATTAAAAAGACAGGAAAGAAAGAAAATACCAAAATGGGTGTCACAAGAGACTCTAAAACTTGTTCTTGAATGTAGAGAAGCTAAAGCAAGTGGAAGAAATGATGAAGTAGAAGAGCCGAACAGATGATTTCAAAGGGCAACTCAAAAAGACAAAGTAAAGTATTACAAGGAATTGTGCAAAATCCTAGAGTTAGAAAACCAAAAGGGAAGAACATGCTTGTCATTTCTCAAGCTGAAAGAATTGAAGAAGCCTCAAAAGAAGACGGAAGGAATACAGAGTCACTATACCAAAATGAATTGTTCGACACTACTAAAAAAACTAATGAAAAGGTTTAAACACAAAAAGAAATGATCTTTCATAGTTACAAGGGAGGGGAGGGGTGGGGAATGGAAAAACACTAAATAGACAATAGATAAGCGGTAATTTTGGTGAAGGGTAAGACAGTCCACAATACTGAGGAAGCCAGCACAACTTATACAAGCCAAGGTCATGGAAGCTCCATAGATAAGATCAAACTCCCTGAGATACAGGATTGCTGGGTTGAGGGCTGTGGGGACCATAGTCTCAGAGAACATCTAGCTCAATTGACATAACATAGTTTATAAAGAAAATATTCTACATTCTACTTTGGTGAGTAGTGCCCGGAGTCTTAAAAGCCTCTGAGCGGTCATCTAAGATACTCCACTGGTCTCACCCCTTCAGGAGCAAGGAAGAATGAGGAAAACTAAACATATAAGGGAAAGATTAGTCCAAAGGACTCATGGACCACATCTACCCTGACCTCTACCAGACTGTGTCCAGTACAACTATATGGTGCCCAGCTACCACCACTAACTGCTCTGACAGGGATCACAATAGAGGGTTCCAGACAGAGCTGGAGAAAAATGTAGAACAAACTTCTTACTCACAAAAAAAGACCAGACTTACTGGTCTGATAGAGACTGGAGAAAACCCAAGAGTATGACCCCTGGACACCCTTTTAGCTCAGTAATGAAGCCACTCCCAAGGTTCACCCTTCAGCCAAAGATTAGACAGGCCCATAAAACTAAATGAGACTAAAAGGGCACAACAACCCAGGGGCAAGGACTAGTAGGCAGGAGGGAACAGGAAAGCTGGAAATAAGGAAAATAGGGAACAGAAGATCGAGAAGGGAGAGTGTTGTCATGTCATGGTGTTGTTAATGAATGTCATAAAACAGTTTAATGAGAAACTAGTTTGTTCTGTAAAACTTCACCTAAAGTACAATACAAAAATAAACTAAAAAAAAAAAAAGAATTGGTCAATATTCAACCATTTCAGGAGGTAGCATATGATCAGGAACCAATGGTACTGAGGGAAGAGGTCCAAGTTGCATTGAAGGTATTGGCAAAAAACAAGGCTCCATGAATTCGTGGAATACCAAATGAGATGTTTCAACAAACATATGCAGTACTGGAATTGCCAACTTGTCTCTGGCAAGAAATTTGGGTGACAGCTACCTGGCCAACCAACTGGAAGAGAGGAATGTTGTTGTTAGGTGCCGTCGAGTCGGTTCCAACTCATAGCGACTCTATGCACAACAGAACAAAACACCGTCTGGTCCTGCTCCATCCTTATAATCATTGTTATGCTTCAGCCCATTGTTACAGCCACTGTGTCAATCCACCTCGTTGAGGGTCTTCCTCTTTTCCACTGACCCTATACTTTACGAAGCATAATGTCCTTCTCCAGGGACTGATCTCTTCTGACAACATGTCCAAAGTATGTAAAAGGCAGTCTCACCAACCTTGCTTCTAAGGAGCACTCTGTCTGTACTTCTTCCAAGACAGATTTGTTCATTCTTTTGGCCCAAAAACCCACTCCCGTCGAGTCAATTCCGACTCATAGCAACCCTATAGGACAGTGTAGAACTGCTCTGTAGAGGTTCCAATGAGTGCCTGGTGGACTCGAACTGCCAACCTCTTGGTTAACAGCTATAGCACTTAACCACTATGCCACCAGTGTTTCCATTCTTTTGGTAGTCCATGGTATATTCAATATTCTTCGCCAACACCATAATTCAAAGGCATCAATTCTTCTTCGGTCTTCCTTATTCATTGCCCAGATTTCACATGCATATGAGGCAATTGAAAATGCCATGGCTTGGGTCAGAAGCACCTTAGTCTTCTAGGTGACATCTTTGCTTTTCAACACTTTAAAGAGGTCTTTTGAAGCAGATTTGCCCAGTGCAATATGTCTTTTAATTTCTTGACTGCTGCTTCCATGTGGATCCAAGTAAAAAGAAACCCTTGACAACTTCGATCTTCTCTCCGTTTATCATGATGTTGCTTATTGGTACAGTTGCAAGGATTTTTTTTTCTTTATGTTGAGGTGCAATCCATACTGAAGGCTGTTGTCCTTGATCTTCATTAGTAAGTGCTTCAAGTCCTCTTCACTTTCAGCAAGCAAGGTTGTGTCACCTGCATAACACAGGTTGTTAATGAGTCTTCTTCCAATCCTGATGCACTCGGATTATTTGTTCAGCATACAGATTGAATAAGTATGGTGAAAGGATACAACAGGAAAGGTAACACACACCTTTCCTGACTTTAAACCACAAAGTGACATATCCCCTTGTTCTGGTCAAAAGACTGCCTCTTGACCTATGTACAGGTTCCACATGAGCACTATTTGGTATTTTGGAATTCCCATTCTTTGCAATGTTATCCATAATTTGCTATGATCCACACAGTTGAATGCCTTTGCATAGTCAATAAAACACAGGTGGACATTTTTCTGGTATTCTCTGCTTTCAGCCAGTATCCATCTAACATCAGCAATGATACCCCTGGTTCCACGTCCTCTTTTCAATCCAGTTTGAATTTCTGGAAGTTCCCTGTTGCTGTACTGCTGCAGTCACTTACAAATGATTTCCAGCAAAATTTTACTTGTGTGTGATATAAATGATATTGTTTGATAACATCCACATTTGCTTGGATCACCTTTCTTTCAAATAGGCATAAGTATCCATCACTTTGAAAGCAAGTTTTAGAGTCTCCTCTGACATCCATCTTGTTCTTTTCAGAAGGTACTGAAACTTGCTCTCAAATGTTGAGCAGCTAAAGCAAAAGGAAGAAATGATGAAGTAAAAGAACTGAACAGAAGGTTTCAAAGGGCAGCTTGAGAAGACAAAGTAAAGTATTATAATGACATGTGCAAGGAGTGGAGATAGGAGACCAAAAGGGAAGAACACGCTCAGTGTTTCTTAAGCTGAAAGAACTGAAGAAAAAATTCAAGACTCGAGTTGCAACAGTAGAGAATTCTATGGGGAAAATACTAAATGATGCAGGAAGCATCAAAAGAAGATGGAAGAATATACGTAGTCATAATGTCAAGAAGAATTACCTCAACCATTTCAAGATGTAGCATATGATCAGGAACTGATGGTACTGAAGGAGGAAGTCCAAGCTGCACTGAAACCTTCAGGAATTGAAGAACATCAGTTGAGATGTTTCAACAAATGGATGCAGCACTGGAAGTACTTACTTGTCTATGCCAAGAAATATGGAAGACAGCTTCCTGGCCAGCTGACTAGAAGAGATCCACATTTACGCTAATTCCCAAGGAAGGTGATCCAACCCAATGTAGAAATTATATTAATATCACATGCAAGCAAAACTTTGCTGAAGATCATTCAAAAGTGGCTACAGCAGTATATCAACAGGGAACTGCCAGAAACTCAAACTGGGTTCAAAAGAGGGCGTGGAACCAGGGATATAATTGCTGATGTCAGATGAATCCTGGCTGAAAGCAGAGAATACCAGAAAAATGATTACCTGTGTCTTATTGACTATGCAAAGGCATTCAACTGTGTGGATCATAAAAAATTATGGATAATATTGGGAAGAGTGGCAATTCCAGAACTCTTAACTGTGCTCATGAGGAACCTTTACGTAGATGAAGAGGCAGTTGTCCAGACAGAACAAGGGGATACTGATTGGTTTAGTCAGGAAAGGTGTGTGCCAGGGTTGTATCCTTTCACCATACCTATTCACTCTGTATGCTGAGCAAATAATCCAAGAAGCTGGACTATATGAAGAAGAACAGGGCATCAAGATTGGAAGAAGACTCGTTAACAACCCGTGTTATGCAGATGACACAACCTTGCTTGCTGAAAGTGAAGAGGACTTGAAGCACTTACTGATGAAAATCATAGACCACAGCCTTCGGTATGGATTGCACCTCAACATACAGAAAACAAAAATCCTCACAACTGGACCAATAAGCACCATCATCTTTTAGGAGAGGCGGTAAGAATAAAGAAAATACACAGGAAATTCAGTGCAATTTCTTAAATTCCAGATTATTTCTCACCAGCTGCATTACATTACCTAAGATAGTTTGTGGGAATAAAACTAGACTGCAAACTTTTTCAAGAGGAAAGTTAATATTTTGGGGGGCTTTATATCCTAGTGCCTCATCATAATGCAAATAAATTGAAGATGTTTGGTTAATATGTTTTTGAAAGAGTGAAGACAAAATCATCTAACTTCCTCTCAAACTCTGAAATGTCGGTACTCACAGAGAATTTTAACCAGAAATGTCTCTATCTATTTGTAAGTGAAAAAAATATTTTTTTAATTCATTTGACTCTGTTAGTTCACAAAGAATAGCAGGGAGAATTTATTCAATGTACACCAATTATACTTTTGCCTCATATATACTTGATAATATTTTTACTACTTCCTTCACTCATCTTTCATTCAATAAGCATGATTCTGATAGGTGGCAAAATGCTAAAACTGTTAGAAGTTAGAATTACTGAAATGTAAAAGATTCAGCTGTTTTCTGTGAGAAGCTCATATTTTGGGGCTGTTTTTTGTTTTAACTGAATTTTGTATATGATTTAGTTCTCCCCTTTATATTTATATGTAGAGGATTTCCGAAGAGAATTAACCAACAAAGTAGCTGGAACATATTTTCCATGTAATTGTCTCATGTTCTGAATACTTTTTCATATAATGATTATGGAACATAGTCACTTCATTGAACTTCAGAGCTTGGAAATAGCCTTCAGTATCACCTAATTTAGTACTATTTAAAATGTGATCCACAGATCATCTACTGAAAGATCACCCCAGTACTTTTTAAGAAATGAAAATTCCTGGTCTCAATTCAAGCCTGCAGAATCAGAATCTTATAAAACTTATGTGGTAAAGCGAAGAATAGAATTTATGTCTTCTAACTCCTGATGGCATAGTGGTTAAGGGCATGGCTACTAACCAAAAATGTTGGCAGTTCGAATCCACCAGCCGCTCCTTGGAAACCCTATGGGGCAGTTCTATTCTGTCCTATAGGATCGCTATGAGTTGGAATCAACTTGACGGCACCTAACAACAACAACAACTCCTAGTACTGTTTCATCCTTTATACTGTATTTTACTCCAAACTATCAGTATTTTATGGTGCAATATTTAAAGCGTGTTAATCTCATTTACGTTTATCAACACAATCTAATGATATTGTATAGATATGATTGAAGTATTTCTGAATTTACATATGTTTATTAAACCCTTTTCACTGTCTTGGACTTGAAACAATTCCTCCTAGTGGCAGGGCATGGGTCTAAGGATATGACAGCCACTTAGCTCTCTGGGATTTCTCTAGAATTTAACTGGATGATGGTCACTGACAGTCTAGTTAAATGTCAGACAGCACCTTTTAAGAGCAAAATTCAAGTGCTTGAGAGATTAAAAAGTTTAGACTAAAACACTGAAAACTCTATCATTAACTACTGAGTTAGTCAATTCAAAAATTTATAAAATTGCAGTGGTTTATAAAAATTAGAAACAAAAACCTAAAATGTATTTAAATGGTTTATATCGTTGTTGTTTTTATGTGCTGTAGAGTCTATTCCAACTCATAGCAACGCTACTTACAACAGAACAAAGCACTGCTCAGTCATGTGCCATCCTTACAATCGTTGTCATGCTTCAGCCCATTGTTGGGGCCACAGAGTCAATCCATCTTGTTGAGGGTCTTCCTTTTTTTGCTGACCCTCTACTTTACCAAGCATGTTGTCTTTTTTCAGGGACTGATCCCTCCTGATAACACGTCCAAAGCATGTGAGACATAGTCTTGCCTTTCTTGCTTCTAAGGAGCATTCTGGTTGTGCTTCTTTCAAAACAGATTTGTTCACTCTTTGGGCAATCCATGGTACATTCAATATTCTTCACCAACACTGCAATTCAAAGGTGTCTATTCTTCTTTGGTCTTCCTTATTCATTGCCCAGCTTTTACATGCATATGAGGTGATCAAAAACACCATGGCTTGGGCTTGGTCTTCAAGGTGACATCTTTGCTTTTCAACACTTTAAAAGAGGCCGTTGTGGCAGATTTGCCCAATACAACGTGTCTTTTTATTTCTTGACTGCTTGCATAGGTGTTGATTGTGGATCCAAGTAAAATGAAATCCTTGACAACTTCAGTCTTTCCTCGGCTTATCATGATGTTGCTTATTGGTCTAGTTGTGAGGGTTTTTGTTTTCTTAATGTTGAGGTTTAATCCATACTGAAGGCTGTTGTCCTTGATCTTTGTCAGTAAGGGCTTCAAGTTCTCTTCACTTTCAACAAGCAAGGTTGTGTCATCTGCATAATGTAGGTTGTTAATGAGTCTTCCTTCAATTCCGAAGCCCCGTTCTTCTTCATGTAGTCCAGCTTCTAACATGTTTTCTCCTGGCTTGTAAATTTATTTTAAAATGTAATTATTATTTAATAATTATTATTTTCTTCTCTGAATCCTGTAACTTTCTTTTTATATTAAACTATTTGGCTTCATCTCATTTGTTCATATTCATACGCATTTGAACTTAATGTATAAATATTAGAAGAAACAGAAGTCTTAAATCCTATATATGTCTTTTATACACCCTCAGTGAATCTTTAATAATTCTTTTATAAATCCCTATATCTTTAGTGGAATTCTGGTAGCTTAGTGGTTAAGAGCTCGTCTGCTAACTAAAGGGTTGGCGGTTTGAATCCACCAGCCACTTTTCTTGGAAACCCTAGGGGGAGTTCTACTCTGTCCCATAGGGTCGCTATGAGTCAGAAGAGACTCAATGGCAACAGGTTTATATCCTTAGTGGGTGAGGACTACAGATGTTAAAACTGGATATAACATGAATACGTCAGGCTTAAGAATGCATGGTCAATTCACAATGAATGTTACTAAGGAGGCCTGTGTGCTAGTGGTACAATGGTTAAGAGCTATGGCTGCTAACCGAAATTTGGCAGTTTAAATCCTCCAGCCACTCCCTGAAAACTCTATGGGGTAGTTTGACTCTGTCATATAGGGTCACTATGAGTTGGAATTGACTTAGTGGCAACAGGTTTGGTGCACAAATTAATGCACAGAATTAATGTACCTGAATAAGTATTTATTAATCACCAACTTGTGCCTAAAATGTATCCTAGAATATTGAAAACCACTGCTGTGGAATCAATTCCAACTAACAGTGGTGCTGTATGATAGAGTAGAACTGTCCCATAAAGTTCCCAAGGCTGTAATCTTTAAGGAAGCAGATCGCCACATCTTTCTTCTATGAAGTAGCTGGTGGCTTTGAACCATCGACTTTTCTATTAGCGCCTGAGTGCCTAACCCCTGCACCGCCAGGGCTCCTTGGAATATTGAAAGTGCTCAATAATATCTCTTTAACTGATTTAATCTACTTTATGTAAGAGCTGTGATGCAAATGGTTAATGTGCTTTGCTGCTAACTGAAAGACTGAAAGTTCCATTCTCTCATAGGTACCTCAAGAGAAAGGCTTGGTGATGTACTTCTGAAAAATCAGCCGTTGAAACCCTATGGAGTACAGTTCTACCCTGACACACATGGAGTCACTGCTGGATGCACACGTGTGCTATATTATGATTGCCCCGTTCCCGTCTCCCTAGCTGATATTGGAGAGAATAGCTACTA
This sequence comes from Loxodonta africana, assembly GCF_030014295.1. NCBI lineage: Eukaryota > Metazoa > Chordata > Mammalia > Proboscidea > Elephantidae > Loxodonta > Loxodonta africana. The sequence continues at coordinate 60,199,842 of NC_087346.1, read as the reverse complement.
ATGGACATAAAGTATATGTTCTAGGGGGAGATGATTGCCTTCTAAAGAAACCCAGAACTCTGATAAATTATCTTAGTGGAGTAAAGAAGGAAAGGCTGTTCTCTGGCACCAGTAAATCTAGCCCACTCTGAACAGGGACAATAAATGTTGTCCATTGCCTGCAAGGGGTTTCCACTTTTATAACCACATTTTACCTTTTATTATTCCCCTTTTATTGCTCCGTCCACTATCTATCTGGTATGTAGACATGGCTGTCAAATTTAGTCCTGGGAGATAGGAATTTATATGTTCTCTTAACTAAGACATGAACTGGGACATGCTTGGATGTGATCTAACCCCGTGATGGGAGCCTAACTTCGGGGAACTGAGGCTGATGATGATGTGTGCTGTTCTACTCATCCTTGTCCTATTTATTCCATAAGTAATAAACTGTTGATCATGCCATTAGAAGTGCCTGGTCTGTGCTCTGCCCCAAACTAAGAACTTGTGAATAAAGCGATATGGCAGTCTCCATGAGTCAGAGCTGATATGATGACAACTGTTTCTTGTTTTGTTTTGTTTTTAATATAAGTACTATAGTAATACTAAAATATATTGAAAAAGGAACATCTAGAATAACTCCTTTCCTAAATGTTTCAATTAGTGTGAGTCCAAATACTATAAAACCATGAATATTACACAAATGGGTCAATTTCAATATAGACATGTGTTCAGCTGATCTTTTAACTAGAAGGAATCTTCTCTATTAACTCACAGAAGCAAGCATCAAAATAGTTAATATTTGAATATCAGAGACACTGGTCTTTTAACACTGATCTTGATCTCTTTTTGACTAGATCTTTTCTCCCTGGTTTTAAACTATTGCTTCAATCTCGCTATTAAAAAAAAAAAAACTATGGCCCTCAGTAAATACTATATTTTTTTTTCTGATTTGGTCTCTTTTTCATAGTTTCTGGATCAGCCTTATACCCCAAGTCTGCCATTGTCCTAGATGAGTTTTTCCCAGCCCAATCCTCTACAACAAAATTCCAGCCAATTTTTGTCTTTTAGCCACCCCCATTCCTCTTCATCATTTTTAGAAGACAAAGATGATACTTATAATATACCCTTCATCTACAACTGTAGGTACTTATAGCTACTAGTACCAGAATGTTCCTTAGAAGCAAGAGTGGCAAGACTTCAGCTGGCTTACTTTGGACACATCATCAGGAAAGGTCAATTGCTATAAAAGGGCATCATATTTGGTAAAGTAGAGAGACAACAAAAGGGAGGAAAACCTTAAATGAAATGGATTAACAAAATAGCCACAGCAGAAGACATACCAATGACAATGTAGGTAGCACAGGACTGGGCAATATTTTTTTCTGTCCTCATCATTCAGAGTCCATTTGATAGCAACTAACTAATTCTACCAAACTTTCAGTGAAGAGCTAACACCAGTACTACTCAAACCATTTCAGAACATTAAAAAGGAAGGAATACTTTAGAATTCATTTTATGAAGATAGCATAGCCCTGATATCAAAAACAAGCAAAGATATTACAAAAAAAGAAAATTACAGACTAATATCTGTCATGAATACAGATGCAAAAATTCTCAAAAAATTCTAGCCCATAAAATTCAACAGTGTATCAAAAAAATAATACACCAAGACCAGGTGGTATTCATAGCAGGTATGCAAGTGTGATTCAACATTAGAAAATCAATCAATGCAATCCACCACAGAGATAAAACAAAAGAATCACATGATTATCTCAATTGAAACAGGAATGGCATTCAGAAAAGTTCAACACCTGTTTGTGATAAAAATTCTCAATAAAATAGGTATAGAAGGGAAATTCCTCAACATAATAAAGGGCATCTGTACAAAACCAACAGCCAACATCATTCTTAATGGAGAAAGGCTAAAAACATTCCCCTTGAGAACAAGAACAAGACAAGGATGGCCTTCATCACCATTTCTATTTAACACTGTGCTCAGAGTCCTGGCTAAAGCAATAAGGCAAGAAAAAGAAATAAGGGTGTCCAAATCGGTAGTGAAGAATTAAAACTGTCCCTATTTGCAGATGATATGATACTATAAATACAAAACCCAAAAAGAAAACTACTGGAATTAATAGAGAGATTAAGCAGAGATAAACATACAAATTTCAGTTGGATTCCTATACACCGATAAAGAGAGAGAAGAAAAAGAAAGCAGGAAAGCATTACCATTTATAACAGTCCCTAAAAAAAAAAAAAAAAATACTTAGGAATGTAAAGGACCTATACAAAGAAAACTATAAAATACTACAGCAAGAAACAAAAAGAGATCTACGTAAATGGAAAAAAGTACCATGCTCATGGGTAGGTAGACTCAACACTGTGAAAATGTCCATTCCACCCAAAGCAACCTATAAATACAATGCAATTCTGATCTAAATACTAACAACATTCTTTAAAGAAATGGAAAAACTAACCATTAACTTTATATGGAAAGGGAAAGGGTCCCAGATAAGTAAAGCACTATTGAAAAAAGAAGAATAAAGTAGGATGACTCAAACTACTTGGCCTCAGAACCTACTATACAGCTACAGTAGTCAAAACAGCCTGGTACTTGTACAATGACAGATACATTGACTAATGGAACAGAATTGAGAACCCAAACGTAAAACCATCCACATAGGGTCACCTGATCTTCGACAAGGGCCCAAAGTCCATCAAATGGGGAAAAGACAGTCTTTATAATAAATGGTGCTGGCAAAACTAGATGTCTTTCTACAAAAAAATAAACAGGACCTATACCTCACACCATACACAAAACTAATTCAAAATGGATCAAAGACCTAATTATAAAACCAAGAACTTTAAAGATCATAGGAGAAAAAATAGGGTCAATGCTAGAGGCCCTAATATACAGCATTAACAAGATACAAGCCATAACTAACAACACACAAACTCTAGATAAGTTAGATGACTAGGATCTTCTAAAAATTAAAAACTTATACTCATCAAAAGACATCACCAGAAAAGTAAAAAGAGAACCTACTACAGACTGGGAGAAAATTTTTGGCTGTGACAAATGCCATGAAGGCCTAATCTCTAAAATCTACAGGAAAATCTGACACCTCTATAACAAAAATCAAATAATCCAATTAAAAATTGGGCAAAAGAAATGAACAGACACTTCCCCAAAGAAGATATTCAAGCGGCTAACAGACACATGAGGAAATGCCCATGAACACTAGCCATTAGAGAAATGCAGATCAAAACTACATTGAGGTACCATCTCACCCCAGCACTACTGGCATAAATGAAAAAACAGAAAATAACAAATGTTGGAGAGGCTGCAGTGAGATTGGAGCTCTTATGCACTTCTAGTGTGAATCCAAAATTGTACAACCATTTTGGAAAACCATATGGCACTTCCAAAAAAGCTAGAAATAGAAATACCATATGATCCAGCAATCCCACTCCTAAGAATATATCCTAGAGCAATAAAAGAGCAGTCACACAAATAGGCATATGCACACCCATGTTTGATGAACCATTATTCACAATAGCAAAAAGATGGAAACAACCTAGACGCCCATCAACAGGTGGTACATACACACAATGCAGTACTATGCAACCGTAAAGAAAAATGGTGAATCTGCAAAGCATCTCGCAACATGGATCAATCCAGAGGGCATTGTGCTGAATGAAAAAAGTCAATCACAAAAGGACATATATTGTATGAGGCCACTACTATAAAAACTCATGAAAAAGTTTACTCTCAAAAAGAAACAATTGAGGGCAGAGCCAAGATGGCGGACTAGGCAGACGCTACCTCGGATCCCTCTTACAACAAAGACACGGAAAAACAGGTGAATCGATCACATACATAACAATCTACGAACCCTGAACAACAAACACAGATTTAGAGACGGAGAACGAACTAATACGGGGAAGCAGCGATTATTTCCAGAGCCTGGAGCCAGCGCACCAGTCAGGTACGGCACAAGCACAGAGAGCTGCTCCACCCCCCTGAACTAACCCCGGGAGGGGAACCAGCCGGTTCTGCGGGCAGTGTGGGACGCAGCCGGTAGGAGAAGTCCCCGGGAGGACATGACTGGTCTTGGAGCAGGAAGAGCAGCGTCCCAGCCGGGGAACCGTCCTGCCGGGATTTGGACTGGACGCAGGTACAGCATAAACACGGAGAGCTGCTCCACCCCCCTGAACTAACCCCGGGAAGGGGCCCAGCCGGGTCTCGCGGGCGGCGTGGGACGCAGCCGGTAGGAGAAGTCCCTGGGAGGCAGCGACTGGTATTGAAGCGGGGAGAACAGCTTCCCAGCCGGGACACTCGGTCACGGCACAAGCACGGGGAGCTGCTCCACCCACCTGAACTAACCCCGGGAGGAGGCCCAACTGGTTCGTGGGAGCGGCACGGCCACGCGGCTGAAGGGACGAGAAGTCCCCGGGAGGCAGCGACTGATTTTGGAGTCGAGAGTGCACCATCCCAGTAGGGGAGCCTTGACACTGGGCGTGGGGCTGGAAGCGGAGGATCTGACCGTGACTCCAGCAGGCCAGACCCCCCGGGGGCAACCTCCACACAGCCAGCACACATAGGCGACGCGCCCCGTGGGAATCTCAGATATAATAGTCATTCCAAGCAAGACAAGCAACTCTGGCTATATTCTGAGGTGCTACTCTCCTATCTCTCTGTTCTCTTCCCCAACCTCCCCAGGCGGCTTCATTAAATCTGAATAGCCTGAGCCAGAGGGAGAACTCTGATAGGGATCTGACTGTATTTTTTTTTAGCGGATTTTCTGGAAAAACTAGTTTCCCAGTGATGGCTCAGAGACAACAATCCATATCAAACCACTTAAAGAAGCAGACCATGACAGCTTCTCCAACCCCCCAAACAAAAGAATCAAAATCTTTCCCAAATGAAGATACAATCCTGGAATTATCAGATACAGAATATAAAAAACTAATTTACAGAATGCTTAAAGACATCACAAATGAAATTAGGATAACTGCAGAAAAAGCCAAGGAACACACTGATAAAACTGTTGAAGAACTCAAAAAGATTATTCAAGAACATACTGGAAAAATTAATAAGTTGCAAGAATCCATAGAGAGACAGCATGTAGAAATCCAAAAGATTAACAATAAGATTACAGAATTAGACAACGCAATAGGAAGTCAGAGGAGCAGACTCGAGCAATTAGAATGCAGACTGGGACATCTGGAGGACCAGGGAATCAACACCAACATAGCTGAAAAAAAATCAGATAAAAGAATTTAAAAAAATGAAGAAACCCTAAGAATCATGTGGGACTCTATCAAGAAGGATAACCTGCGGGTGATTGGAGTCCCAGAACAGGGAGGGGGGGCAGAAAACACAGAGAAAATAGTTGAAGAACTCCTGACAGAAAACTTCCCTGACATCATGAAAGACGAAAGGATATCTATCCAAGATGCTCATCGAACCCCATTTAAGATTGATCCAAAAAGAAAAACACCAAGACATATTATCATCAAACTCGCCAAAACCAAAGATAAACAGAAAATTTTAAAAGCAGCCAGGGAGAAAAGAAAGGTTTCCTTCAAGGGAGAATCAATAAGAATAAGTTCAGACTACTCAGCAGAAACCATGCAGGCAAGAAGGGAATGGGATGACATATACAGAACACTGAAGGAGAAAAACTGCCAGCCAAGGATCATATATCCAGCAAAACTCTCTCTGAAATATGAAGGCGAAATTAAGATATTTACAGATAAACACAAGTTTAGAGAATTTGCAAAAACCAAACCAAAGCTACAAGAAATACTAAAGGATATTGTTTAGTCAGAGAACCAATAATATCAGATATCAGCACAACACAAGGTCACAAAACAGAACGTCCTGATATCAACTCAAATAGGGAAATCACAAAAACAAACAAATTAAGATTAATTAAAAAAAAAATACACATAACAGGGAATCATGGAAGTCAATAGGTAAAAGATCACAATAATCAAAAAGAGGGACTAAATACAGGAGGCATTGAACTGCCATATGGAGAGTGATACAAGGCGATATAGAACAATACAAGTTAGGATTTTACTTAGAAAAATAGGGGTAAATAATAAGGTAACCAAAAAAGGTATAACAACTCTATAACTCAAGAGAAAAGCCAAGAAAAACGTAACGACTCAACTAACATGAAGTCAAACACTATGAAAATGAGGATCTCACAATTTACTAAGAAAAACGCCTCAGCACAAAAAAGTATGTGGAAAAATGAAATTGTCAACAACACACATAAAAAGTCATCAAAATGACAGCACTAAAAACTTATTTATCTATAATTACCCTGAATGTAAATGGACTAAATGCACCAATAAAGAGACAGAGAGTCACAGACTGGATAAAGAAACACGATCCATCTATATGCTGCCTACAAGAGACACACCTTGGACTCAGAGACACAAACAAACTAAAACTCAAAGGATGGAAAAAAGTATACCAAGCAAACAATAAGCAAAAAAGAAGAGGAGTAGCAATATTAATTTCTGACAAAATAGACTTTAGACTTAAATCCACCACAAAGGATAAAGAAGGACACTATATAATGATAAAAGGGACAATTGATCAGGAAGACATAACCATATTAAATATTTATGCACCCAATGACAGGGCTGCAAGATACATAAATCAAATTTTAACAGAATTGAAAAGTGAGATAGATACCTCCACAATTATAGTAGGAGACTTCAACACACCACTTTCGGAGAAGGACAGGACATCCAGTAAGAAGCTTAATAGAGACACGGAAGATCTAATTACAACAATCAACCAACTTGACCTCATTGACTTATACAGAACTCTCCACCCAACTGCTGCAAAATATACCTTTTTTTCCAGTGCACATGGAACATTCTCTAGACTAGACCACATATTAGGTCATAAAACAAACCTTTGCAGAGTCCAAAACATCGAAATATTACAAAGCATCTTCTCAGACCACAAGGCAATAAAACTAGAGATCAATAACAGAAAAACTAGGGAAAAGAAATCAAATACTTGGAAAATGAACAATACCCTCCTGAAAAAAGACTGGGTTATAGAAGACATCAAGGAGGGAATAAGGAAATTCTTAGAAAGCAACGAGAATGAAAATACTTCCTATCAAAACCTCTGGGACACAGCAAAAGCAGTGCTCAGAGGCCAATTTATATCGATAAATGCACACATACAAAAAGAAGAAAGAGCCAAAGTCAGAGAACTGTCCCTACAACTTGAACAAATAGAAACTGAGCAACAAAAGAATCCATCAGGCACCAGAAGAAAACAAATCATAAAAATTAGAGCTGAACTAAATGAATTAGAGAACAGAAAAACAATTGAAAGAATTAACAAAGCCAAAAGCTGGTTCTCTGAAAAAACTAACAAAATTGATAAACCATTGGCTAGACTGACTAAAGAAATACAGGAAAGGAAACAAATAACCCGAATAAGAAATGAGAAGGACCACATCACAACAGAACCAAATGAAATTAAAAGAATCATTTCAGATTATTATGAAAAATTGTACTCTAACAAATTTGAAAACCTAGAAGAAATGGATGAATTCCTGGAAAAACACTACCTACCTAAACTAACACATTCAGAAGTAGAACAACTAAATAGACCCATAACAAAAAAAGAGATTGAAACGGTAATCAAAAAACTCCCAATTAAAAAAAGCCCTGGCCCGGATGGCTTCACTGCAGAGTTCTACCAAACTTTCAGAGAAGAGTTAACACCACTACTTCTGAAGGTATTCCAAAGCATAGAAAATGACGGAATACTACCCAACTCATTCTATGAAGCCACCATCTCCCTGATACCAAAACCAGGTAAAGACATTACAAAAAAAGAAAATTATAGACCTATATCCCTCATGAACATAGATGCAAAAATCCTCAACAAAATTCTAGCCAATAGAATCCAACAACACATCAAAAAAATAACTCACCATGATCAAGTGGGATTTATACCAGGTATGCAAGGCTGGTTTAATATCAGAAAAACCATTAATGTAATCCACCACATAAATAAATCAAAAGACAAAAACCACATGATCTTATCAATTGATGCAGAAAAGGCATTTGACAAAGTCCAACACCCATTTATGATAAAAAACTCTTACCAAAATAGGAATTGAAGGAAAATTCCTCAACATAATAAAGGGCATCTATGCAAAGCCAACAGCCAATATCACTCTAAATGGAGAGCACCTGAAAGCATTTTTCTTGAGAACGGGAACCAGACAAGGATGCCCTTTATCACCGCTCTTATTCAACATCGTACTTGAAGTCCTAGCTAGGGCAATTAGGCTAGACAAAGAAATAAAGAGTACCCAGATTGGCAAGGAGGAAGTAAAGTTATCACTATTTGCAGATGACATGATCTTATATGCAGAAAACCCTGAGGAATCCTCCAGAAAACTACTGAAACTAATAGAAGAGTTTGGCAGAGTCTCAGGTTATAAAATAAACATACAAAAATCACTTGGATTCCTCTACATCAACAAAAAGAACACCGAAGAGGAAATAACCAAATCAATACCATTCACAGTAGCCCCCAAGAAGATAAGATACTTAGGAATAAATCTTACCAAGGATGTAAAATACCTATACGAAGAAAACTACAAAGCTCCACTACAAGTAATTCAAAAGGACATACTTAAGTGGAAAAACATACCTTGCTCATGGATAGGAAGACTTAACATAGTAAAAATGTCTATTCTACCAAAAGCCATCTGTACATTTAATGCACTTCCGATCCAAATTCCAATGTCATATTTTAAGGGGATAGAGAAACAAATCACCAATTTCATATGGAAGGGAAAGAAACCCCGGATAAGCAAAGCACTACTGAAAAAGAAGAAGAAAGTGGGAGGCCTCACTTTACCTGACTTCAGAACCTATTATACAGCCACAGTAGTCAAAACAGCCTGGTACTGATACAACAACAGGCACATAGACCAATGGAACAGAATTGAGAACCCAGACATAGATCCATCCACGTATGAGCAGCTGATATTTGACAAAGGACCAGTGTCAATTAATTGGGGAAAAGATAGCCTTTTTAACAAATGGTGCTGGCATAACTGGATATCCCTTTGCAAAAAAATGAAACAGGACCCATACCTCACACCACGCACAAAAACTAACTCCAAGTGGATCAAAACCTAAACATAAAGACTAAAACAATAAAGATCATGGAAGAAAAAATTGGGACAACTCTAGGAGCCCTAATACAAGGTATAAACAGAATACAAAACATTACCAAAAATGATGAAGAGAAACCCGATAACTGGGAGCTCCTAAAAATCAAACACCTATGCTCATCTAAAGACTTCTCCAAAAGAGTAAAAAGACCACCTACGGATTGGGAAAGAATTTTCAGCTATGACATCTCCGACCAGCGCCTGATCTCTAAAATCTACATGGTTCTGTCAAAACTCAACCACAAAAAGACAAACAACCCAATCAAGAAGTGGGCAAAGGATATGAACACACATTTCACTAAAGAAGATATTCGGGCAGCCAACAGATACATGAGAAAATGCTCTCGATCATTAGCCATTAGAGAAATGCAAATTAAAACTACGATGAGATTCCATCTCACACCAGCAAGGCTGGCATTAATCCAAAAAACACAAAATAATAAATGTTGGAGAGGCTGCGGAGAGATTGGAACTCTCATACACTGCTGGTGGGAATGTAAAATGGTACAACCACTTTGGAAATCTATCTGGCGTTATCTTAAACAGTTCGAAATAGAACTACCATACAACCCAGAAATCCCACTCCTCGGAATATACCCTAGAGATACAAGAGCCTTCATACAAACAGATATATGCACACCCATGTTTATTGCAGCTCTGTTTACAATAGCAAAAAGTTGGAAGCAACCAAGGTGCCCATCAATGGATGAATGGGTAAATAAATTGTGGTATATTCACACAATGGAATACTACGCATCTCTAAAGAACAGTGACGAATCTGTGAAACATTTCATAACATGGAGGAACCTGGAAGGCATTATGCTGAGCGAAATTAGTCAGAGGCAAAAGGACAAATATTGTATAAGACCACTATTATAAGATCTTGAGAAATAGTAAACCTGAGAAGAACACATACTTTTGTGGTTACGAGGGGGTGAGGGAGGGAGGGTGGGAGAGGGGTTTTTATTGATTAATCAGTAGATGAGAACTGCTTTAGGTGAAGGGAAAGACAACACTCAATACATGGAAGGTCAGCTCAATTGGACTCGACCAAAAGCAAAGAAGTTTCTGGGATAAAATGAATGCTTCAAAGGTCAGCGGAGCAAGGGCGGGGGTCTGGGGAACATGGTTTGAGGGGACTTCTAAGTCAATTGGCAAAATAATTCTATTATGAAATCATTCTGCATCCCACTTGGAAATGTGGCATCTGGGGTCTTAAATGCTAACAAGCGGCCATCTAAGATGCATCAATTGGTCTCAACCCTCCTGGAGCAAAGGAAAATGAAGAACACCAAGGCCACACGACAACTAAGAGCCCAAGAGACAGAAAGGGCCACATGAACCAGAGACGTACATCATCCTGAGACCAGAAGAACTAGTTGGTGCCCGGCCACAATTGATGACTGCCCTGACAGGGAGCACAGCAGAGGACCCCTGAGGGAGCAGGAGATCAGTGGGATACAGACCCCAAATTCTCATAAAAAGACCAAACTTAATGGTCTGACTGAGACTAGAGGAATCCCGGCGGCCATGGTCCCCAGACCTTCTGTTGACACAGGACAGGAACCATCCCCGAAGACAACTCATCAGACATGAAAGGGACTGGTCAGCGGGTGGGAGAGAGACGCTGATGAAGAGTGAGCTCATTATATCAGGTGGACACTTGAGATTGTGTTGGCAACTCTTGTCTGGAGGGGGGATGGGAGGATAGAGAGAGAGGGAAGCCGGCAAAATTGTCAAGAAAGGAGAGACTGAAAGGGCTGACTCAAGAAGGGGAGAGCAAGTGGGAGTAGGGAGTGAGATGTATGTAAACTTATATGTGACAGACTGATTGGATATGTAAACGTTCACTTGAAGCTTAATAAAAGTTATTAAAAAAAAAGAAACAATCTTTGATGGTTACAAGGGAGGGTAGGGGTGGGGATGGAAAAACTCTAAATCAGACAATAGATAAGTATAACTTTGGTTAAGGGTAAGACAGCACACAATACAGGGGAAGCCAGCAAAACTTGTAAAGGCAAGGTCACGGAAGCTCCATAGACAGATTGAAACTCTGAGGGAAGAAATTACTGAGCTGAGGACTGTGGGGACCATGGTCTTGGGGAACTTCTAGCTCATTGACATAACACAGTTTATAAAGAAAATGTTCTACATTCTACTTTGGTGAGTAGTATCTGGAGTTTTAAAAGCTTGTAAGCAGCCATCTAAGATACTTCACTGGTCTCACTCCATCTGGAGCAAGGGAGAATGAAGAAAACCAAAGACACAATGGAAAGATTAGTCCAAAGCATTAATAGAGACCACAACAACCACAGTCTCCACCAGACTGAGACCAGCACAACTAGATGGTGCCTGGCTACCACCACCAACTGCTCTGACAGGGATCACAATAGAGGGTCCCTGACAGAGCTGGAGAAAAATGTAGAAAAAAATTTTAACTCAGAAAAAAAGACGAGACTTACTGGTCTGACAGAGAGTGGAGAAACCCCAAGAGTATGGCTCCTGGACATGTTGTTAGCTCAGTAATGAAGCCACTCCTGAGGTTCACCCTTCAGCCAAAGATTAGATAGGCCCATAAAACAAAACGAGACTAAAGGGGCACACTATTCCAGGAGCTAGGGCTGAAAGGCAGGTGGGGACAGAAAAGCTAGCAATAGGGAACCCATGGTCCAGAAGGGGAGAGTGTTGATGTTCATGTGGTCCATAACCAATATCACAAAACAATATGTGTGCTAATTGGCTAATGAGAAGCTAGTTTGTTCTGTAAACCTTCATCTAAAGTACAATAATAAAAAAAGAAAAGAAAGAAATTGGTCAACATCCAACCATGTCAGGAGGCAGCATATGATCAAGAACGAATGGTACTGAAGGAAGAAGTCCAAGCTGCAATGAAGGTATTTGGAAAAAACAAGGCTCAGGAATTGTTGGATTCTAACTGAGATGTTTCAACCAATGGATGCAGTGCTAGAGGTGCTCACAAGTTTATGCTAAGAAATTTGGAAGACAGCCATCCAGCCAACCAACTGGAAGAGATCCATATTTGTGCCCATTCCAAAGAAAGGTGATACAACAAAATGTGGAGATTATTAAACACTATCATTAGTATCACAAGCAAGTAAAATTTTGCTAAACATAATTCAAAAATGATTGCAGCAATACATAGACAAAATATGGCCAGAAATCCAAGCCAGTTTCAGAGAAGGGCATGGAACGAGAGATACCATTGCTGATGATAGATGGATCTTGACTGAAAGCACAGAATACCAGAAAGATGTTTACCTATGTTTTATTAACTATGCAAAGGCATTCGACTGTGTGGATCATAACAAATTATGGATAACATTGCAAAGAATGGGAATTCCAGAACACATAATTGTGCTCATAAGGAACCTTTACATAGATCAAGAGGCAGTTGTTCAAACAGAACAAGAGCATACTGTGTGATTTAAAATCAGAAAAGGTGTGCATCAGGGTTGCATCATTTCATCATACTTATTCAATCTGTGTGCTGAGGAAATAATTTGAGAAGCTGGACTATATGAAGAAGAACAGGGCATCAAGATTGGAGGAAGACTTGTTAACAACCTGCGTTATGCAGATGACACAATCTTCCTTGCTGAAAGTGAAAAGGACTTGAAGCATTTACTGACAAAGATCAAAGACTACAGCCTTAGTATGTATTACACCTCAACACGAAGAAAACAAAAATCCTCACAACTGGACCAATAAGCAACATCATGATAAAAGGAAAAAAAGGTCGAATTTGTCAAGGATTTCATTTTACTTGGATCCACAATCAGTGCCCAAGAAAGCAGCAGTCAAGAAATCAAATGATGTATTGGATTGGGCAAATCTGCTACGAAAGACCTCTTTAAAAGTGTTGAAAAACAAAGATGTCACTTTGAGGACTAAGATGTCACTAAGATGCATCTGACCCAAACCATGATATTTTCAATCACCTCTTGTGCATAAGAAAGCTGGACAATGAATAAAGAAGACCAAAGAACAATTGATGCCTTTGAACTACGGTGCTGGTGAAGAATATTGAATATATCACAGACTGCCAGAAAAACAAACAAGTCTGTCTTGGAAGAAGTACGGCCAGAATGCTTCTTGGAAGGAAGGGCAGCAAGACTTCATCTCATGTACTTTGGACATGTTGCCAGGAGGGACCAGTTCCTGGAGAAGGACATCATGCTTGGTAAGGTAGAGGGTCATGGAAAAAGGAAGACCCTCAATAAGATGAATTGACACAGTGGCTGCAACGATAGGGTTAATCCTGGCAAAGATTGTGAGGATGGTGGAGGATGAGGCGGTGTTTCATTCTGCTGTACATAGGATTGTTAAGAGTTGAAACCAACTTGATGGTACCTAACAACAACAACAACAAGATGTATAAGCTATGGTCCATCCAAGATTTTATCTTAACATAACTTGCCAACATACACAAAATGCCAGCAGAATAGAATCTCATTTAAACTTATATAATGTCTTGAAAGTAAAGAAAGAAAATGAAGTACCATGGGAGTCCTATTTTGAATCATCCTAGAGGTAGATTTTATATTTACCCGCAAAAAGGACTATAGTTCCTTTGGTTGCCCAAACTATTTATGCTTGACTATTAACCAAAAAAGTTGGTGTTTCAAACCCACTCAGTAGTACCACAGAAGAAAGGCTTATAGTATACATTGAACTGTGTCCCCCAAATATAAAAAAAAAAAAAAAAAAAAACTCCAAATATATATTTTGTAAATCTTAGAAAAAAAAAAAAGTTTTTTTTTGGTTGAACCCCTATAGTGATAATTCCATTTGAGAATGGGGTTTTGTTGTTGTTGTTGTTATGTGAGTGAGACAGTACTAGCGTAGGATGTGTCTTAAATCAATCTCCTTTGAGTTATAAAAGAGATCAAAGAAGCAAGCAGAGATGGGGGAAGATAGATGCCATGTCACATGAAGATCACCAAAGAACTAAGGAATAGAAGCTGAAGAGACAAGGATCTCCCCCTAGAGCCAACAAAGAGAGAAGCCTTCCCCTAGAGCCGGAGTCCTGATTTTGGACTTCTAGTATCCTAACTGTGAGAAAATAAATTTCTATTTGTTAAAGCCACCCACTTGAGGTATTCCTGTTACAGCAGCACTAGATAACTAAGACAGTTTGGCAATCTGCTGCCATAAAGATTACAGCAAAGAAAATCCTATGGAGCAGTTCTACTCTGTAACACACGGGGTCTCCACAAGTCAGAATTGCCTCAACAGCAGCAGGTATACTGTACTTATTTTCAGTGTTATTAGATCGGAAGTAACTTTCAAAAAGGGACCTTCTTAATTTTGTTCTACATTATACCCTCAGGGCTTGGGATAACGCCTAATCATTCAGAAAGTATTAATTGAATGACTGGTTTAATTTCAGGTGTATATATAGTACCAAAACTTAATAATGGCACTTCCAGAATAACAAAAGTATTAGTATAGTGAAATCACTGTTGTTAAGACAGTTACTAAATCACAATATTCTGGATCAATAAAAGTACTTATCAAATCCATCCAATGTGTATACATTCCCATCAATTAAAAATTAGATCTCCTGAAAATCTCTTCACTGACAATGGCCTTCACACAGTACTTCCCATAAGTGGACTTTAAAGGCTGCTGTCTTAATATTCTCTGGAGAAACAGAACCAGTAAGATGTGATATGTGTGTGTGTGTGTGTGTGTGTGTGTGTACGTATGAGTGTGTGTGTGTGTGTATATATCATCCATCTTCAGCTTCTCTATCGTCTATAAAGTTCAGGTCATGTTGCATAGATTATAGTGAAAATTCTTAGAATGCATTTTTCACAAGAAATTGATTTGAGATCCACTAATACACATAATTAAAGAGCACTGGATTTTTGAATCTGAAAAAAGGGAATAAACATTCAAAAATAAAGTAGTTTTTAAAACAATATTTCCATATTCAGCAGGTATTTTTCATATTTTTATCATAATTAATACTAGCTAAAAAGCTATTCCAGACTCAATTTCATTTTAGTTGATGAGCTGTATTTGGAAACCCTGCTGGTGTAGTGGTTAAGTACTACAGCTGCTAAGCAAAGGGTCGGCAGTTCAAATCCACCAGGCGCTCCTTGGAAACTCTATGGGGCAGTTCTACTCTGTCCTACAGGGTCACTATGAGTCAGAATCGACTCGACGGCACTGGGCTGGGGAGCTGTCTTTACCTAAATACTAAGAATCTAGTGGCTATATATCATGAACTTAATTATCACGTTAGTGCTGTGGTGGTTGTAGTTGTTAGGTCCCATTGAGTCAGTTCTGATTCATAGAGACCCTACGCACAATAGAAAAAAACACTGCCAGGTCCTGCGCCACCATCACAATCATTTCTATATTTGAGCTCATTGCTGCAGCCACTTTGCCAATCCATCTGACTGAGGGTCTTCCTCTTTTTCATTGACCCTGTGGAGTACATACAAAATACAAACTGGAGGGCTTATCATAGCATGAGTTTTTGGTATTGTTTTGATCATTTTCCTTTGGAAAGATTTGAATATTTGTTTGAAAGAACTTCCTCTTCTCATTACTATTTTTGTCAGTTCTTAAGTCTGTGTTACAGAAATATAGAATTATGTCTGGCATGATAGAGAGATAGATGATAGATACAGAGATAAAGGGATTTAATAGCTAAATTCTCACAAATGTTTTTAAGGCATTTCACAATGTTTTCATATAATTGAACACTATGGGAAATTACTATGTACCTTTCTATTTTTAACAAGTATGTGGTCAGAATCCAACCCTGAGTAGACTTGAAACCACTCATTTCTTCATTGAACAAATATTATGTAGATGTTACTATGGAACACGGGTGTCAATTAGAGCTCCTAACATGGAAGGAGATAGACATTAAATTACATATTATACAAAAATGTTTTATTACCATCGTGATACATTCTATAAAGGAAGACTATTGCTAAGAAGTTGTAGGGGACCATAACTTGACCCTGTGAGTCTAGGGGTGAGTGGTCAGAAAATCTTCCCAGCAGCTGAGTCTTAAAGGATTTCAAGGAGTGGGATTGACACACAAAAAAATAAATAAATAAAAATAAACAGGCATAGGAGCGTTCCAGGCAGCGGGCCTAGCAGGTGTTCATCTGCTAAACATGAAGTTGCAAGAAGCTTGGTTTGCAAGAGGAACTGAATTAAGTACAGGGTGTTGGGATTATGATTCATGAATGGAAGAGAGATTCAAGATGAGGCTTTAGATACAGTCAGTTTATCCAGGCTTGTGATCTTTATAAAAGAGTTTTTACAATATCCAAAAAAGCAACGGAAAGCCACAGAATGATTTTAAGCAAAGGAGTGACATGATTATATTTTCATTTAAAAAGCTTCCTCTGGATTCAATATGAAGAGTAGATTGGAGGTGAGAGCTAAAGGGGACTGTTAGGAAGCCATTGCAATAGTCTATGTGAGATTGAACGATGATTAGATTAAGCAGTACAATGGAGATTAGGAAAGTGCATAGAGACAAGAAATATTTCAGAGTTGCCATTTGATAATCAACACATTCTTCTTTGGCCCTGAAGATAAGATTTCACCATAAATTTTTTTCAACTTTTATAAATGCCCCAGTGATTTTTGTTTCTTCTCATTATCTTAACGGACCAATTTCACTCTTCTTCTAATTTTCTGAAATTCACATTTATATTGTATAGAATGATGAGCATATTAAATAGTTTTTTTTGTGCTATTTTAAAATTTACCACATTACTAAGAGCTGCCAGGTGTTGAGTAGTCAATTAAGATATTGAGGCAAACCAGAAATAACAATTAAGCATTTATTCACTTACTGCCATAGTGTAAGCAAAAGGGCACGAAGAAAAGTCTCAAACCCTTCAATGTTTCACTTTTTTCCCCACTACAATGAGGGTCAGGTGAATCAGCACAAATGGGGTGTGGGAGTCTGAGTCCTTGACTGCAACTCCCTCCAGAGATCGCAATGCACTGGCTATACACCAAGGATGATGTGGGGAGAGCAGCTTTCCCCAGTGAGAGAAGCCAAGTAAACCCTTTTGTAATTGTTGATGGCCAGCCACATATAGGGTTCTGGCCTACAGTAAGATTCTTCACATATAACGTTTTGAGGTATACAATGGGGTATATACCTCCGATCCTTTTCATTGTATGTCAGTCACCTTCTTTCACATTCCTACCTTTCTCCTTCCTTTCCACATTAATTTCTTTATGTTTCTTCACCTAGATCATGTTCATCTTTTCATGATCTAGGTGAAGAAACAATGCCAGGGGTACATTACCTTGCCTACTTCCTGATTGCCTCTTATTCTTTGTATCAGTTGGTCTTTGATCAGATAGGCAGAGCTATTGTGAGTGATATAGAATAAGAGTGTGTTTTTATAGGATTTTCACCTTACTCGACTGTCAGAACAGGTTAAACAACCTACTTAAGCCATTTATACTGCTTTTGGTAGTGAACCTGAATTGAGCAGGACTGACAGCATGAAAGGATAGATGGACATGAAATGGAGGGGAGCAAGAACAAACTAGGATTGATGAGGATGAGATGGAACACCCATGACAAATTTAAATCTACATCTGTCTCTCAATCGCTTCAGCCTCTTCTTTAATAAGAAGAGAAACCTGAGGAAGAAATCAGCAAACTTCACCATGGAGCTGCTCAGTTACTGGACCCAAGACTCAGGGAAACTGAAGTAGGAGACTTGGGGGATGTTATAATAGCTATAGACCCAGCTTCTGACACACGCCAACAAAGTAATGCAGCACATCAGGGACAGTGTGCATGAATTCAAGCAGCACTTAACCCAACATTAACCTTCCAAGCCCCCACATGGCTGCTGCTTTATTTCTGGCTTCCAAATATTGCACAGGTTTCTCTAATGGATGATACAAATTTAGAATCACACAGGGAACAGACTTCTGGGAAACACTGTTCCAGTTTAGCTAAATTAACACAGTACAAATTCACCATATTATTCACACATTAAATATGTGAATATTTTTGGTTCTTATACCTGACCATCTTCTGAGTTAAAAAAACATGGCATTCATTTAATCATAAGAAATCGTAAGAGTTATGCAAAATATGAAGATGACTGAATAGGAATAGGGAGATTATACCTTATTATATTTTCTTAATTGCTTTAGGAAAATATTGTATTATAGATACAACTTCTTTATTATAATTAGTAGTATTAGCAAGAACAAAATCTGGGATTCATCACTTACCAATGCAATATTTTTAAAGTATATTATATAATGCCTTCTATATATTCACTATGTTTCTCTGCTATTCATTAGGTTTTCACTGGCTAATTATTTTCAGAAGTAGACTACTGGGTCTTTCTTCCTACAACCTTGAGCATATCCCACCTGAATTTAGAGACCATCTCAAGAACAGATTTGACACATTGAACACTAACGACTGAAGACCAGATGAGTTGTGGAATGACATCAAGGACATCATAAAGAAAGAAAGAAGTCATTAAAAAGACAGGAAAGAAAGAAAAGACCAAAACAGTTGTAAAAAGAGACTCTAAAACTTGCTTTTGAACTTCAAGCAGCTAAAGCAAAAGGAAGAAATGATGAAGTAAAAGAACTGAGCAGAAGATTTCAAAGGGTGCCTTGAGAAGATAAAGTGAAATATTATAATGACATGTGCAAAGAGCTGGAAATAGAAAATCAAAAGAGAAGAACACACTCACCATTTCTCAAGCTGAAAGCACTGAAGAAAAAATTCAAGTCTCGAGTTGCAATAGTGAAGGCTTCTGGTGGGGGGTGGATATTAAACAACACAGGAAGCATCAAAAAGAGATGGAAGGAATACACAGATTCATTATACCAAAAAGAATTGGTCGATGTTCAAACATGTCAAGAGGCAGCGCATTATCAGGGACCAGTGGTGCTGAAGGAAGAAGTCCAAGCTGCACTGAGGGCATTGGCGAAAACAAGGCTCCAGGAACTGACAGAATATCAATTGAGATGTTTCAACAAATGGATGCAGTGCTGGAAGTACTCACTTGTCTATGCCAAGAAATTCAGAAGACAGCTACCTGGCCAACTGAATGAAAGAGATCTTATTCTCAAGAAAAGTGATCCAACCAAATGCAGAAATTATTGAACAATATCATTAATATCACACACAAGCAAAATTTTGCTGAAGATCATCCAAAAGTGACTGCAGGAGTATATCAACAGGGAACTGCCAGAAATTCAGGCCAGATTCAGAAGAGGATGTGGAATCAGAGACATCATTGCTGATATCAGATGGATTTTGACTGAAAGCAGAAAATACCAGAAGGATGTTTACCGGTGTTTTATTGACTATGCAAAGGCGTTCGTCTCTGTGGATCATAACAAATTATGGACAACATTGAGAAGAATGGGAATTCTAGAACACTTAATTATGTTCCTGAGGACAGTTGTTCAAACAAAACAAGGGGATATTGCGTGATTTAAAGTCAGGAAAGGTGTGCATCAGAGTTGTATCCTTTCACCATACCTATTCAATTCGTATGCTGAGCAAATAATCTGAGAAGCTGGACTACATGAAGAAGAATGGGGCATCGGGATTGGAGGAAGACTCAAAAACAACCTGTGTTATTCAATAACCTTGCTTGCTGAAAGTGAAGAGGTCTTGAAGCACTTACTGATGAAGATCAAGACCACAGGCTTCAGTATGGATTACAATTCAACATAAAACAAAACCCCCCAAAACTGGACCAATGAGCAACATCATGATAAACAGAGAAAAGATTGAAGTTGTCAAAGGCTTCATTTTACTTGAATCCACAATCAACACCCTTGGAAGCAGCAGTCAAAAAATCGAGACGCATTGCACTGGGCAAATCTCTTGCAAAGAACCTCTTTATAGTGTTGAAAAACAAAGATGTCACCTTGAAGACAAAGGTGCATCCGACCCAAGCCATGGTATTTTCAATTGCATTATATGCATGAGAAAGCTGGATGATGAATAAAGAAGGCCGAAGAAGAACTGATGCCTTTGCATTGTGGTGTTGGCAAAGAATATTGAATATACCATGGACTGCCAAAAGAATAAACAAATCTGTCTTGGAAGAAGTACACCCAGAATGCTCCTTAGAAATAAGGATGGCAAGACTGGGTCTTACATATTTTGGACACATTGTCAAAAGCAATCAGTCCCTGGAGAAGGACATCATGCTTAGTAAAGTACAGTGTCACCGGAAAAGAGGGAGAGCCTCAACGAGATGGATTGACACAGTGGCTGCAGCAATGGACTCAAGGATAACAATGATTGTGAGCATGGTGCAGGACTGGGCAGTGTTTCGTTCTGTGGTACACAGGGTCACTATGAGTGGGAACCGACTCAACGGCACCTAACAACAACAATATATTCACTATAGAGTTGGTATGAGTTAAAATAGACTCAAAAAGTTTTTTTTTATGTATTTACTTAATAAGATGATGACTGCACTTGTCATTTATAAGACAAAAATAATAAATCACCCTCAGGTATAAGGCATTTCTAAGGTCAAGAGATGTTTTCCATGGAAGGTATTATCCCCATGTTTTAGATTAACAAACTGAGCTCAGAGCACCTTTGTACTTGGCCAAGGTCAAATATTTGATACAGCACTGAATTAAAACTTAAACTCAGGTCTATCTTTTGATTCAGTCCTCTTTGAACATACACAAGCATTTAAACATATATCTATATGTCTCGTGATTCAAGGTCATAAATTAAGTCTGTATGTTTGCCTAGTCCTTTTCCAAAGATGAGGAATCCTGGTGGTGCAGTGGTTAAACATTTGGCTGATAAGCAAAAGGTTGGCAGTTCTAATCCCTCAGCTGCTCCATGGGAGAATGATGTGGCAATCCGCTTCCATAAAGATTTACAGCCTTGGAAACCCTATGCGGAAGTTCTACTCTGTCCTATAGGGTCACTATGAGTCGGAATTGACTCAACAGCAATGAGTTTTTTCCAAAAATCGGTCCCCTGGGTGGTGCAAACTGTTTGCACTTGATTACTAACCTAAAGGTTGGCAGTTTGAACCCCTTCCCCCCTAGCAGTGCCACAGAAGAAAAGCCTGGAAATCTTCTGTGGAGATTACAGCCAAGAAAACCCTATGGGAAAGTTCTACTCTGTAACACATGGTGTTGCCATGAGTGGGAATCAACTTGACAGCAATGTTTGTTTAGTTTTTTCTTTTAAAGGTACTATTAAGATAATAGTAAAAAAAAAAAAAAAAAAGTATAAACGCATAGTAATAAAGAGAAGAGAAGATAGCTCATCAGATGACAAGTTTTATAAGTACTTTCTGGGAGGTGAATATAGATGGAAGTGCGGTGACTAAAGAAGCGAAGTTTTCACAAACTCTAATGTGTGCAAAGAGTTTATCACCAAGGAAAGAATCTTTCTCGTGATGATTTTAGAGCGGTTCTGGGACTCAGGACAGGCTAAGATGCAAGCATAAGATGTAGGACTGAAAACTGGGGCATTAATTTCAATAGTATTCAAGAGCCTCTTCCCTATATAGTTACACTTAGATCCAGAGTCTACGCTCTCTATCATCTGTATAAGAAAACATCCAGCAACTAAGTGTTCATCTCAGACAAGAAAACAAACAAACAACAACAACAAAAAGTGAGGTATTTTAAAATAAATCCTGTGGAAAAACAGAGCAGTTCATGTGAGTATAAGTATCTCAAAGAAAACTTTCCTAATTGTGTCCTTTTGGGAAACACCAACATAATGGTTTGTTTGCTACTCACCCTAATCTTATGTGTGCTGATAAACATTCATCCACACAATGCATATCTAAGTTTTCTCATCGATTCATTTTATGTAGTAATAGAAACCATGATAGAAGTCTGCAGAATAAACAGAATAATAAAAATAAACAAATAGAACATTTTAAAAGTAACCTAGCAGAAAAACAGAAAATACTGGGAACATATGACTGTTTAAAATCATATAATTTACTCTGTAGTAAGATTCAAGAAGATAGTAGACGCATAAAACAAAAACAGGTAGATGTAAAAAGAGAAAGAAACAAGAATTAATTTTTCATCCTAAAAATATTGGTAGTATTTTTGAATGAAACATAACATGCATAAAAAAGTGAACAAATGAAAAGTTGCACAGCTAAATAAATTTTAACAAAGTGAAAACAACCATTTAATGAGAAAATGATCCAGAGAGAATATTTTCCGTGTCCTAGAAGATCCTGTCATCCTCACTTCCAATCTCTATCCCTCTACCTGGCAAAGAAAGTTACTTTGCTGATTAGTTTGTGCTTTGTTTTGTTTTGTTTAATTTCATAAATTCATACAATATGAGCCCTTTTTTGTTATTGCCTTCTTTTGCTCAATTCTTTGCTTGTGTGATTATTCCATGTTATTTTGGCATAGTGATAAAAATTTTTTTTTTTAGGTAGGTGTATATTAAGCCCAAATTCTGATTACATTATTTTATGCAAGTAAAATTGATTCAGCTTAACTGTAGTAAGCAAGGTAAGCCAAAATTTTTTTCATTCTTGATTATTTTTATGGTTTATGCATTTCTTATCTTTCTCCATACAGTAAACCTCATATGGCATTGATAATGCTTTATTGAAAATCTCTTTAAAAGTTCAGACTAATTTCAACCTACTCGTGTTAGAGATTTAATAAATTTGTGAAAATTCCTAAGATTCATTTTGTGCCACGGGGCTTCACTTTTGAATTATGCCCTTGTCAAAGAGTCTGCACTATTTGATTTGGGGTGTGATTACAACTTAGTTTTTCAATTAATGTGTACTAGTTTTCTAACAGCATAACACTCTCTAGCCCGTGTTAACAGTTCAACCTCATTAAGATACAATGTTATATAAATAACTACTGTTAAGCCTAATAGTAATTCTGTGTCCTCAAATAATTGAACATAACAGTAGTGCACAGAATTACTGATTTAATTTAGGTTATTTCTCAGTGAACATTTTAACTGAAGTATTAATGTAAACTACCACCAATTGACCTGGGGTAAGTATAAATAATATAGTATTAAAATACGAAATCATTCATTTGGAAAACATTGCAAATTATAAGAGTGGTGCTAAATGTGCTTTTCACAATTACTATCACTAAGTTCTAGGTTCAGACTGCTTTAAGTACGAAATCTTTTTATGTCAGCACTTGTAATTCATCTTGATAGCTCTTATTCAATGAATGACATTATTGCAGATATTACAGAATGAGTATGAAGAGAGAAAGAGAGATTCTAACGGGTTTATCCAGTTTTTAAGAGATTCTTGATTTGGGATAGAATGTAACTGCATAGTACATTTGACAGTAAGAAGGCAAGCAGTCTGGGAGGTAAGAATGAAAAGAGAACACTAATGTATTTTGAGTATGTTGTTGTTGTTAGGTGCCATCAAGTCGGTTCCGAATCATAGTGACCCTATGCACAACAGAATAAAACACTGCCTGGTCCTGCGTCACCCTTACAATCGTTGTTATGCTTGAACTCATTGTTGCAGCCGCTGTGTCAATCCACCTCGTTGAAGGTCTTCCTCTTTTCCGCTGACCCTGTACTTTGCCAAGCGTGATGTCTTTCTCCAGGGACTGATCCCTTCTGACAACATGTTCAAAATATGTAAGACGCAGTCTCGCCATCCTTGCTTCTAAGGAGCATTCTGGTTGTACTTCTTCTAAGACAGATTTGTTTGTTCTTTTGGCAGTCCATGGTATATTCAATATTCTTCGCCAACACCACAATTCAAAGGCGTCAACTCTTCTTCGGTCTTCCTTATTCATTGTCCAGCTTTCACATGCATATGATGCGATTGAAAATACCATGGCTTGGGTCTGGTGCACTTTAGTCTTCAGGGTGACATCTTTGCTTTTCAACACTTTGAAGAGGTCCTTTGCAGCAGAAGGGCCCAATGCAATGCATCTTTTGATTTCTTGAATGCTGTTTCCATGGCTGTTGATTGTGGATCCAAGTAAAATGAAATCCTTGATAACGTCAATCTTTTTTCCTTTTATCATGATGTTGCTCATTGGTCCAGTGATGAGGATTTTTGTTTTCTTTATGTTGAGGTGTAATCCATACTGAAGGCTGTGGTCTTTGATCTTCATTAGTAAGTGCTTCAAGTCCTCTTCACTTTCAGCAAGCAAGGTTGTGTCATCTGCATAATGCAGGTTGTTAATGAGCCTTTCTCCAATCTCGATGCCCCGTTCTTCTTCATATAATCCAGCTTCTCGTGTTATTTGTTCAGCATACAGGTTAAATAGGTATGGTGAAAGCATACAACCCTGACGCACACCCTTCCTGACTCTAAACCAATCAGTATCCCCTTGTTCTGTCTGAACAACTGCCTCTTGATCTATGTAAAGGTTCCTCATGAGCACAATTAAGTGTTCTGGAACTCTCATTTTTCGCAGTGTTATCCATAGTTTGTTACGATCCACACAGTTGAATGCCTTTGCATAATCAATAAAACATAGGTAAACATCCTTCTGGTATTCTCTGCTTTCAGCCAGGATTTATCTGACATCAGCAATGATATCCCTGGTTCCACGTCCTCTTCCAAAACCAGCCTGAATTCCTGGCAGTTCCCTGTCGATATACTGCTGCAGCCATTTTTGAATGATCTTCAGCAAAATTTTGCTTGTGTGTGATATTAATGATATTGTTTTATAATTTCCACATTCGGTTGGATCACCTTTCTTGGGAATAGGCATAAACATGGATCTCTTCCAGTCAGTTGTCCAGGAAGCTGTCCTCCATATTTCTTGGCATAGACGAGTGAGCACCTCCAGCGTTGCATTTATTTGTTTAAACATCTCAGTTGACATTCCATCAATTCCTGGAGCCTTGTTTTTCACCAATGCCTTGAGAGCAGCTTGGACTTCTTCCTTCAGTACCATCGGTTCCTGATCATATGCCACCTCTTGAAATGGTTGAATATCGACTAATTCTTTTTGGTATAATGACTCTGTGTATTCCTTCCATCTTCTTTTGATGCTTCCTGCGTCATTTAATATTTTCCCCATGGAATCCTTCACTATTGCAACTCGAGGCTTGAATTTTTTCTTCAGTTCTTTCAGCTTGAGAAACACCGAGCGTGTTCTTCCGTTTTGGTTTTCCATCTCCAGCTCTTTGCACATGTCATTATAACACTTTGTCTTCTCGAAAGACCCTTTGAAATCTTTAGTTCTTCTACTTCATCAATTCTTCCTTTTGCTTTAGTTGCTCAACCCTCAAGAGCAAGTTTCAGAGTCTCCTCTGACATCCATCTTGGTCTTTTCTTTCTTTCCCGTCTTTTCAGTGACCTCTTGCTTTCTTCATGGATGATGTCCTTGATGTCATTCCACAACTCGTCTGGTCTTCAGTCACTAGTGTTCAATGTGTCAAATCTATTCTTGAGATGGTCTCTAAATTCAGGTGGGATATACTCAAGGTCATATTTTGGCGCTCATGGACTTGCTCTGATTTTCTTCAGTTTCAGCTTGAACTTGCATATGAGCAGTTAATGGTCTGTTCCACAGTCGGCCCCTGGCCTTGTTCTGACTGATGATATTGAGCTTTTCCATCGTCTCTTTCCACAGATGTAGTCAATTTGATTTCTGTGTGTTCCATCTGGCGAAGTCCATGTGTATAGCTGCCGTTTATGTTGGTGAAAGAAGGTATTTGCAATGAAGAAGTCACTGGTCTTGCAAAATTCTATCATTTGATCTCCGGCATTGTTTCTATCACCAAGGCCATATTTTCCAACTACTGATCCTTCTTCTTTGTTTCCAACTTTCACATTCCAAGCGCCAGTAATTATCAATGCATCTTGATTGCATGTTTGATCAATTTCAGACTGCAGCAGCTGATAAAAATCTTCTATTTCTTCATCTTTGGCCCTAGTGTTTGGTGCATAAATTTGAATAATGTCATATTAACTGGTCTTCCTTGTAGGCATATGGATATAATCCTATCACTGACGGCGTTGTACTTCAGGATAGATCTTGGAATGCTCTTTATGACGACGAATGCAACACCATTCCTCTTCGAGTTGTCATTCCCAGCATAGTAGACTATATGATTGTCTGATTCAAAATGGCCAATACCAGTCCGTTTCAGCTCACTAATGCCTAAGATATCGATGTTTATGCTTTCCATTGCATTTTTGACAATTTCCAATTTTCCTAGATTCATTCTCCATACATTCCAGGTTCTGATTATTAATGGATGTTTGCAGCTCTTACTTCTCATTTTGAGTCGTGCCACATCAACAAATGAAGGTCCCGAAAGCTTTACTCCATCTGTGTCATTAAGGCTGACTCTACTTTGAGGAGGCATCTCTTCCCCAGTCATCTTTTGAGTGCCTTTTCCAACCTAGGGGGCTCATCTTTCAGCACTATATCAAGCAGTGTTCCGCTGCTATTCATAAGGTTTTCGCTGGCTAATGCTTTTCAGAAGTAGACTGCTGGGTCCTTCTTCCTAGCCTGTCTTAGTCTGGAAGCTCAGCTGAAACCTGTCCTCCATGGGTGACCCTGCTGGTATCTGAATACTGGTGGCATAGCTTCCAGCATCACAGCAACACACAAGCCTCCACGGTACAACAAACTGACAGACACGTGGGGGATTTTGAGAATATGTGTTAGTTATTATGCCAAAATTATATATAATTATGAGATATACATTATCTATCTCATTTAATGGTCATAAAAACTGTACAGTATAGATATTATTATTCTTATTCATAGTTAGAGAAACTAAGACTCAGAGATGTTGAGTAACTTGCTGAAGATCACACAGAGAGTAACTGGGCTATAGTATGAATATGCTCTTTTTTGCTGCTCCTGCAGCTTCCCTACTTTCTTTTGGTAAATTGTGAACAAATTTCCTTCTGGTGATCACTCTTACACAGGTTTGGTTCATAGAATTCATGAGCATTGGGCAAGCCTGACTCTCACTGCAATTAGATTTGGGGATGAATATATGAATTGGGCTTGACCAATCAGAGTATTTCAACCTCTTGGCCAAAGTGATTGGTTCAAACATGGGCCCATGACCTAAGCCAAAAGAATTGAGTTTTATTTATTTATTTATGCTACAAAAAAAAAAAAGTTTTCTCTTATCCTGGCACCCTGGAAAATGCACCAGGAGCTGTTAGCAGCTATCTTGCCTAATGAAAAGAAAGTCGGTTCAACAGTAACTAACAACTATCAACAAAGTTTGATCACTAATTTATCTCCCCTCTTTTTTTTATGTTTTTGCTTGAGCCAGTTTGGGTCAGATTTTTAAACAATGGCAACCAAAGAGTCCTCATTAGTCAGTGACAAAGTTGAGGATACAAACCCTATTCTGTCTATTATTTCCTGTACATTTGCTACAATTGTCCACGATAAGTAGCCTTATTTTCACAGACTAAATAAATCTAAGCATTGCTAATTGAATTAAAAACAGGTAAACATTTCCAGTTAAAATGTTTTTGCTCAGTAAATATCACAGATAAAGGTCAGGGAGACACTTCACAATAAGTAAAAATCATAGTACATGTTTTATGTCCCTGAGCTTACCATCTACTTAAAAGGATGTAAAATTAAATGGAGTAAATTACTCATAAGAATAGATCCAAGCTAAATGAAATATATGTTATGTTGAAGATTAACCTTAGTATCTAAGGACACAAAAACCTAAATATAAAGCTCAGGATTATGCTAATAATTTTGTATTTTTTTTTAACGTCTGAAAACATTTGTTGAAATAAATTGAAGTCTCCTTTGTTTACTGCAGTTATTACTGACTAAAAGTAAATGTTACTGAGACTAAATATTGTATTAATTAAGCAGCCTTGCATTTCAATCAGTGAGAAAGCATTTATAAAATATGACACAAGTTCTGTCATTGTTAGATGTTATGGCTTGGAAATACTAGCCTTAATAAATATAGATCTGGCTGAACAGACACACGTGTTTGCATGATTCATCAGAAAATACCTCGGGGTAATTTGTAACACACTCATGTACATGAATGCAGTCTATACATGCAGTGCTGTATATATTTTCCATGCATTCAACACCCTGTACGACTAAATTAGACAGCTCAACAACATGTACATATGCAAATGTCAGATTACACAATACTAAACCATTACAGTAGCCTGAAATTTTTTGGGGTGTTCTGCTTCCCCTGATAGGAGACTCAGCTTTCAAGAAAAGCTTAGTCTCTGGACACCCTTCTAACTCAGTACTGAAGTTACACTTAAGATTCACCCTTCAGCCAAAGATTTTGTTGTCATTGTTAGGTGCCATTGAGTTGGTTCCGACTTATATTAACCGTAGGTGCAATAGAACCAAATACTGCCTGGTCCTGAGCCTTCATCACAAACCTTGTTATGCTTGAGCCCACTGTTGCAGCCACTGTGTCAATCCATCTTGTTAAGGGTCTTCTTTTTCACTGACCCTCTACTTAACCAAGCGTGATGTCCTTCTCCAAGGACTGAACCCTCCTGATAGTATGTCCAAAGTGTGTGAGACATAGTCTCCCATCATCGCTTCTGGGAAGCATTCTGCTTGTACTTCTTCCAGGACAGATTTGTTCGTTCTTTTGGCAGTCCATGTTATATTCAATATTCTTCTCCAACCCCAAAATTCGAAGGCGTCAATTCTTCTTCCATCTTCATTATTCATTGTCCACCTTTTGTATGCAGATAAGGTGGTTGAAAACACCAAGGCTTGGGTCAGGAGTACCTTAGTCTTCAAGGTGAAATCTTTGCATTTCAACACATTTAAGAGGTCTTTTGCAGATTTTCCCAATGCAATGCATCTTTTGATTTCTTTTTTTTAAAAAAAATTTTTATTGTGCTTTAAGTGAAAGTTTACAAATCAAGTCAGTCTGTCACATATAAGCTTATATACACCTTACCCACTCCTTCCTTCCAGTCTCTCCCTTTGTGACAATTTCACCAGTTTCTAACGCTCTACCTTCCCATTTCGCCTCCTGACAGGAGATGCCAACACAGTCTCAAGTGTCCACCTGATACAAGGAGCTCAGTCTTCATCAGCATCTCTCTCCAACCCGTTCTCCAGTCCCTTCCAAGTCTGATGAGTTGTCTTCGGGAATGGTTCCTGTCCCAGGCCAACAGAAGGTTTGGGGACCATGACCGCCGGGATTCTTCTAGTCTCAGTCAGACCATTAAGTCTGGTCTTATTATGAGAATTTGGGGTCTGCATCCCACTGTTCTACTGCTCCCTCAGGGGTTCTCTGTTGTGCTCCCTGTCAGGGCAGTCATCGGTTGTGGTCGGACACCATCTAGTTCTTCTGGTCTCAGGATGATATAAGTCTCTAATTCATGTGGCCCTTTCTGTCTCTTGCGCTCATAGTTATCCTGTGACCTTGGTGTTCTTCATTCTCCTTTGATCCAGGTGGGTTGAGACCAATTGATGCATCTTAGATGGCCGCTTGTTAGCATTTAAGACCCCAGACTTCACACTTCAAAGTGGGATGCAGAATGTTTTCTTAATATTATGCCAATTGACTTAGAAGTCCCCTTCAGCCATAGTCCCCAAAGCCCTGCCCTTGCTCCGCTGACCTTCGAAGCATTCAGTTTATCCGGGAAACTTCTTTGCTTTTGGTCCAGTCCAGTTGAGCTGACCTTCCCTGTATTGAGTATTGTCCTTCCCTTCACCTAAAGTAGTTCTTATCTACTAACTAATCAGTAAATAACCCTCTCCCATCCTCCCTCCCTGCCCCCTCTCTTAAACACAAAATAACGTGTTCTTCTCAGTTTGTTCTATTTCTCAAGATCTTATAATAGTGGTCTTATACAATATTTGTCCTTTTGCCTCTGACTGATTTCGCTCAGCATAATGCCTTCCAGGTTCCTCCATGTTATGAAATGTTTCACAGATTCGTCACTGTTCTTTAGAGATGCGTAGTATTCCATTGTGTGAATAGACCATAATTTATTTAACCATTCATCCGTTGATGGACACCTTGGTTGCTTCCATGTTTTTGCTATTGTATTTTTTTTTTTTAAACAATGCAGCAATAAACATGGGTGTGCATATATCTGTTCATGTAAAGGCTCCTATTTCTTTAAGGTATATTTCGAGGAGTGGGATTTCTGGGTTGCGTGGTAGTTCTATTTCTAACTTTTTAAGATAACGCCAGATGGATTTCCAAAGTGGTTGTACCATTTTACGTTCCCACCAGCAGTGTATCAGAGTTCCAATCTCTCCGCAGCCTCTCCAGCATTTATTATTTTGTGTTTTTTGGATTAATGCCAGCCTTGCTGGAGTGAGATGGAATCTCATCATAGTTCGAATTTGCATTTCTCTAATGGCTAATGATCGAGAGCATTTTCTCATGTATCTGTTAGCTGCCTGAATATCTTCTTTAGTGAAGTGAGTGTTCATATCCTTTGGCCACTTTTTGATTGGGTTGTTTGTCTTTTTGTGGTTGAGTTTTGACAGAATCATATAGATTTTAGAGATCAGGCACTGGTCGGAGATATCATAGCTGAAAATTTTTTCCCAATCTGTAAGTGGTCTTTTTACTCTTTTGGTTAAGTCTTTAGATGAGCATAGGTGTTTGATTTTTAGAAGCTCCCAGTTATCTAGTTTCTCTTCATAATTTTTGGTAATGTTTTGTATTCTGTTTATGCCTTTGTATTAGGGCTCCTAAGGTTGTCCCTATTTTTTCTTCCGTGATCTTTATTGTTTTAGTCTTTATGTTTAGGTCTTTGATCCACTCAGAGTTAGTTTTTGTGCATGGTGTGAGGTATGGGTCCTGTTTCATTTTTTTGCAAATGGATATCCAGTTATGCCAGCACCATTTGTTAAAAAGACTATCTTTTCCCCAATTAACTGACACTGGGCCTTTGTCAAATATCAGCTGCTCATATGTTCATGGATTTATATCTGGGTTCTCAATTCTGTTCCATTGGTCTATGTGCCTGTTGTTGTACCAGTACCAGGCTGTTTCGACTACTGTGGCTGTATAATAGGTTCTAAAATCAGGTAGAGTGAGGCCTCCCACTTTCTTCTTCTTTTTCAGTAATGCTTTACTTATCCAGGGCTTCTTTCCCTTCCATATGAAGGTGGTGATACGTTTCTCCATTACATTAAAAGATGTCATCGGAATTTGGATCGGAAGTGCATTGGATGTATAGATGTCTTTTGGTAGAATAGACATTTTTACTATGTTAAGTCTTCCTATCCATGAGGAAGGTATGTTTTTCCACTTATGTAGGTCCCTTTTAGTTTCTTGCACTAGCACTTTGTAGTTTTCTTTGTATAGGTCTTTTACATCTTTGGTAAGATTTATTCCTAAGTATTTTATCTTCTTGGGGGCTACTGTGAATGGTATTGATTTGGTGATTTCCTCTTCGATGTTCTTTTTGTTGATGTAGAGGAATCCAAGTGATTTTTGTATGTTTATTTTATAACCTGAGACTCTGCCAAACTCTTCTATTAGTTTCAGTAGTTTTCTGGAGGATTCCTTAGGGTTTTCTGTGTATAAGATCATGTCATCTCCAAATAGAGATAATTTTAATTCTTCCTTGCCAACCTGGACGCCCTTTATTTCTTTGTCTTGCCAAATTGCTCTGGCTAGGACTTCTAGCACAATGTGGAATAAGAGCGGTGATAGAGGGCATTCTTGTCTGGTTCCCGTTCTCAAGGGAAATGCTTTCAGGCTCTCTTCATTTAGAACGATGTTGGCTGTTGGCTTTGTATATATGCTCTTTATTATGTTGAGGAATTTTCCTTCAATTCCTATTTTGCTGAGAGTTTTCACCATGAATGGGTGTTGGACTTTGTCAAATGCCTTTTCTGCATCAATTGATAAGATCATGTGGTTTTTGTCTTTTGATTTATTTATGTGGTGGATTACATTCATGGTTTTTCTAATATTAAATCAACCTTGCCTACCTGGTATAAATCCCACTTGGTCGTGGTGGCTTATTTTTTTGATATGTTGTTGAATTCTATTGGCTAGAATTTTGTTGAGGATTTTTGCATCTATGTTCATGAGGGATAAAGGTCTGTAATTTTCTTTTTTTGTGGTGTCTTTACCTAGTTTTGGTATCAGGGGTATGGTGGCTTCATAGAATGAGTTAGGCAGTATTCCATCATTTTCTATGCTTTGAAATAACTTTAGTAGTAGTGATGTTAACTCTTCTCTGAAAGTTTGGTAGAACTCTGCAGTGAAGCCATCCGGGCCAGGGCTTTTTTTTGTTAGGAGTTTTTTGATTACCGTTTCAATCTCTTTTTTTGTTATGGGTCTATTTAGTTGTTCTACTTCTGCTTGTGTTAGTTTAGGTAGGTAGCATTTTTCTAGAAATTCATCCATTTCTTCTAGGTTTGCAAATTTGTTAGAGTACAACTTTTCGTAATAATCTGATATGATTCTTTAAATTTCAGTTGGGTCTGTTGTGATGCGGCCCATCTCGTTTCTTATTCAGGATATTCGTTTCCTTTCCTGTATTTCTTTAGTCAGTCGGGCCAGTGGTTTATCAATTTTGTTCATTTTTTCAAAGAACCAGCTTTTGGCTTTGTTAATTCTTTCAATTGTTTTTCTGTTCTCTAATTCATTTAGTTCAGCTCTAATTTTTATTATTTGTTTTCTTCTGGTGCCTGATGGATTCTTTTGTTGCTCGCTTTCTACTTGTTCAAGTTGTAGGGACAGTTCTCTGATTTTGGCTCTTTCTTCTTTTTGTATGTGTGCATTTATCGATATAAATTGACCTCTGAGCACTGCTTTTGCTGTGTCCCAAGGGTTTTGATAGGAAGTATTTTCATTCTCGTTGCATTCTATGAATTTCTTTATTCCCTCCTTAATGTCTTCTATAACCCAGTCTTTTTTCAGCAGGCTATTGTTCAGTTTCCAAGTATTTGATTTCTTTTTCCTGATTTTTCTGTTATTGATTTCTACTTTTATGGCCTTGTGGTCTAAGAAGATGCTTTGTAATATTTCGAAGTTTTGGATTCTGCATAGGTTTGTTTTATGACCTAATATGTGATCTATTCTAGAGAATGTTCCATGTGCACTAGAAAAAAAAAGCATTTTTTGCAGCTATTGGGTTGAGTGTTCTGTATAGATCTATGAGGTCAAGTTGGTTGATTGTAGCAATTAGGTCTTCCGTGTCTCTATTGAGCTTCTTACTGGAAGTCCTATCCTTCTACAAAAGTGGTATGTTGAAGTCTCCTACTATAATTGTGGAGGTGTCTATCTCACTTTTCAGTTCTGTTAAAGTTTGTTTTATGTGTCTTGCAGCCCTGTCATTGGGTGCATAAATATTTAATATGGTTATATCTTCCTGGTCTATTGTCCGTTTAATCATTATGTAGTGTCCTTCTTCATCCTTTGCGGTGGATTTAACTTTAAAGTCTATTTTGTCAGAAATTAATATTGCTACTCCTGTTCTTTTTTGCTTGTTGTTTGCTTGATATATTTTTTTCCATCCTTTGAGTTTTAGTTTGTTTATGTCTCTAAGTCCAAGGTGTGTCTCTTGTAGGCAGCATATAGACAGATCGTGTTTATTTATCCAGTCTGAGACTCTCTGTCTCTTTTGGTGCATTTAGTCCATTTACATTCAGCATAATTATAGGTAAGTACGTGTTTAGTGCTGTCATTTTGATGCCTTTTTGTGTGTGTTGTTGACAATTTCATTTTTCCACTTACTTTTTTTGTGCTGAGATGTTTTTCTTTGTAAATTGTGTGTTTCTCATTTTCATAGTAGTCGAATTTATGTTTGCTGAGTCATTATGTTTTTCTTAGTTTTTATTTTGAGTTATTGAATTGTTAGACCACTTTGTGGTTACCTTAATATTTACACCTATTTTTCTAAGTAAAAACCTAACTTGTATTGTCCTGTATCGCCTTGTTTTCCTCTCCATATGGCAGTTCTATACCTCCTGTATTTAGTCCCTCTTTTTGATTATTGTGATCTTTTACATATTGACTTCAATGATTCCCTGTTTTGAACATTTTTTTCTTTTTAAAATTAATCTTATTTTGTTTTTGTGATTTCCCTATTTGAGTTGATATCAGGATGTACTGTTCTCTGTCTTTCTGTTGTGCTGTTATCTGATGTTATTGATGTTCTGACCAATTTCCTTTAGTATTTATTGTAGCTTTGGTTTGGTTTTTGCAAATTCTCTAAGTTTGTGTTTATCTGTAAATGTTTTAATTTCGCCTTGATATTTGAGAGAGTTTTGCTGGATATATGATCCTTGGCTGGCAGTTTTTCTCCTTCAGTGCTCTGTATATGTCATCCCATTGCCTTCTTGCCTGCATGGTTTCTGCTAAGTAGTCTGAACTTATTCTTATTGATTCTCCTTTGTAGGAGACCTTTCTTTTATCCCTGGCTGCTTTTAAAATTTTCTTCTTATCTTTGGTTTTGGCAAGTTTGATGATAATATGTCTTGGTGATTTTCTTTTTGGAGCAATCTTATATGGGGTTCGATAAGCATCTTGGATAGATACCCTTTCATCTTTTTTGATGTCAGTGAAGTTTTCTGCCAACAGATCTTCAACTATTCTCTCTGTATTTTCTGTTATCCCTTCCTGTTCTGGAACTCCAATCACACACAAGTTATTCTTCTTGATAGAGTCCCACATGATTCTTAGGGTTTCTTCATTTTTTTTAATTCTTTTATCTGATTTTTCTTCAACTATAATTATAAGCGGTCAATTGCCTTATCCTCCACCTCCCCCACTGTGCATTCCAATTGCTCGATTATGCTCCTCTGACTTCCTATTGAGTTGTCTAATTCTGTAATTTTACTGTTAATCTTTTGCATTTCTGAATACTGTCTCTCTATGGATTCTTGCAGCTTATTAATTTTTCCACTATGTTCTTGAGTAATCTTTTTGATTTCTTTAACTGCTTTATCAGTGTGTTCCTGGGCTTTTTCTGTAGATTGCCTTATTTCATTTCTGAGGTCATCCCTGATGTCTTGAAGCATTCTGTAAATTAGCTTTTTATGTTCTGCATCTGGCATTTCCAGGATTGTATCTTCATTTGGGAAAGATTTTTATTCTTTAATTTGGGGGGTTGTAGAAGCAATCATTGTCTGCTTTTATGTGGTTTGATAGCGACTGCTGTCTCTGAGCCATGTATAAGACATTGTAATAATTTATTTTATATTTGCTCACTGAGTCTTATCTTGCTTTGTTTTCTTTCAATATACATACATGGGCTACTAGATCGTGCTGTCTTTATTGTTGTAGCCTTTGAATCACTTATGTCCTATTACCAGGTGGTTTGGGCTGTTACCAGATACATAAGTCTAAGAGTCCATTCACTATTCTTGAGTAGAATCTGATTTTGGGTCACCAAGTGTGTGGTGTAGACTGTCACCTATTCACTTAGAGGAGTAGTGATGATAGTTGTGTGCACCAGATTCTAATAGCAGCAGGGGTCACACTCCGGGGGGGTGGGGCAGGATGCTGACAGGCTTCCCCCAAGTGTCAGTGAGGTAGGTGTGTCTCTATTCCTAAAGCACTTTGGTGGGTGGGCTCTGCAGCTGTACCTTAGGCACCCAATGCATGTACCTCTACAGATTGGTAGGTGTCACTATCCTCAGACCCCTATGGCAGGAGGCTAGGTGGTTTGGGTGGAGCTTCAGCCCTCAGTTCCCCGTAGTGGGTCAGTGAGGGCTCTGTTTAATAGGTAGAATTATCAGACCTGGGAAACTTGTCTTTCCGGTAATCTGCTAAAACAATTACAATCAGATCCCTATCAGAATTGCCTTTGCATTATAATAGCCACCTTGTTGCCTATAGGGATGAAAGCCCAAGACTGTGGATCTCACATGCTTGGCTGGAGCTGGTTCTGTATTTTTTCCAATTTCAGGAAGTCAGGGAAGGATTTTTGGTCCCTGGGTTTTTTGTAGCTGCTTCTCTCAGGCAAGGAGAATGGGTTAGGAAAAGACAAAACAAAACAAAAAAAAAAAACCCACAGAGCACTTCACTCTCTGGCCCAGGAAAGTCCAATGTTAATGAAGCCGCCTGGGAATGGGAGGGGAGGGATCAGATCGATAGGAGAGAGTAGCGCCCAGGAATATAGACAAAGTTACTTATCTTGCTTGGTGATGACTGTTTTATCTGAGATTCCAGAGAGTGTGTAGCCTGTGTGCATTGGCTGGATCGAGATTATCCCTGAGGGTCAGGCCTGCATCCTGTTCTTGTGCTGTCTCAGAAGCCACGGTCAGTTCCTCTGCTCCCAGTCCAAAGCCCAGTGCCAAGGTTCCCTGGCTGGGACACTGCACTCCAGGCTCCAAAAACAGTCGCTGCTTCCCAGTGACTTCTCCTCCTGTCAACCACGTCGCTGCGCTGCCTGCGTGCACTGTCTGGGCTTCCCTCGGGGTCAATTCTGGGGGCTAGGGCTGCATCCTGTTTTTGCGCCATCTCAGGATGCCATCCTAAGCTCCCCTGCACCCAGTCCAAAGCCCGGCACCAAGGTTTTCTGACTGGGACGCTGGCTCCAGGCTCCAAAAACAGTCGCTGCTTCCCTGTGGTTGCTCGTTCTCTCGTTAGCTGTGTCAGTGTGGAGCCTGCTCGTGCTTGCTGAGTCTCTGTCACTCAGGTCAACTCTTTAGATCTGTGTTTGATGGTCAGGGTTTGTAGATTGTCATGTATGTGATCGATTCACTTGTTTTTCCGAGTCTTTGTTGCAAGAGGAATCCGAGGTAGCTTCTACCTAGTCAGTCATCTTGGCCCCACCCTCATCTTTTGATTTCTTTAGTGCACTTCCATGGATCCAAGTAAAATGAAACCCTTGACAACTTCTGTCTTTTCTCCATTTATCATAATGTTGCTTATAGGTCCAGTTGTGAGGATTTTTGCTTTCTTTATGTTGAGTTGTAATTCGTAATGAAGCCTGTGGTCTTTGATCTTCATCAGTAAGTGCTTCAAGCCCTCTTCACTTTCAGCGAGCATGGTTGTGTCATATGCATAATGCAGGTTGTTAATGAGTCTTTCTCCAATCCTGATGCCCCATTCGTTTTGCAAAGTCCAGCTTCTTAGATTATTTGCTCAGCATACAGATTGAATAGGTATGGTGAAAGGATATAACAATTCTAATACACACCTTTGCTGGCTTTAAACCACACAGTATCCCATTGTTTTGTTTGAACGACTGGCTGTATTTTTTTTTTTTTTTTTTTTTGTGCTTTAGGTAAAAGTTTTCAAATCAAGTCAGTCTCTCATACAAAAAGCCATAAACACCCCATGGTGCACTCCGAGCTGCTCTCCCTTAATGAGACAGCACATTCCTCCTCTCCACCCTGTGTTCCCCATGTCCATTCAGCCAGCTCCTGTCCCCTTCTTCCTTCTCATCTCACCACTAGACAGGAGTCACCCACATAGTCTCCTGTCTCCTTGAGACACAAAGTTCACTCCTCACCAGCATTATTGTCTATCTTATAGTACAGGGCAATTCCTGTCCGTAGAGTTTTTGGGACTGTTTCCAATCTTGGGCTATCGAAGAGTCCAGAGGCCATGCCCCTTCAGGAACCCTCTGGTCTCAGTCAGACCATTATGCCTGTTT
The DNA here is from genome assembly GCF_030014295.1 of Loxodonta africana. Taxonomy (NCBI): domain Eukaryota; kingdom Metazoa; phylum Chordata; class Mammalia; order Proboscidea; family Elephantidae; genus Loxodonta; species Loxodonta africana. The sequence continues at coordinate 60,162,071 of NC_087346.1, read as the reverse complement.
TTTTTTTTTACTGCAATTTATGGTCTGCATCCCACCATTCTTCTGCTCCATCAGGGATTCTCTGTTGTGTTACCTGTCAGGGCAGTGATCAGTGGTAGCCAGGCACCATCTGGTTCTTTGGGTCTGAGGCTGATGGAGTCTCTGGTTTATGTGGCCCTTTCAATCTCTTGGGCTCATATTTACCTTGTGTCTTAGGTATTCTTCATTCTCCTTTGCCCCAGTGGGTTGAGACCAATTTGTGCATCTTAAATGGCTGCTCGCTAGCATTTAAGACCCAGACTCCTCTCACGAAAGTGGAATGCAGACCATTTTCTTAATACATTTTGTTATGCCAGTTGACCTAGATGTCCCCTGAAACCTTGATCCTCAAACCCCCATCTCTGCTTCTCTGGCCTTCAAAGCTTTTGGTTGTATCCAGGAAACTGCCTTTGTTTTAGTCCAGTTGTACCGTCTATCCCTGTGTTATGTGTTGCCCTCCCTTCACCTAAAAACATTTTTGTCTACTATCTAGTTAGTGATTGTCCCTCTCCCTCCCTTCCCATCCACCACCAAAGAATATTTTCTTCTGTGTTTAAACTTTATCTGCAGTTCTTATAATAGTGGTCTCATACAATATTTGTCCTTTTGCAATTGACTAATTTCACTCAGCATGATGCCTTCCAGGTTCCTCCAAGTTATGAAATGTTTCACAGATTCATCACTGTTCTTTATCGATGGGTAATATTCCTTTGTGTGAATATACCATAATTTATTTATCCATTAATCCATTGATGGGCACTTTGGTTGCTTCAAACTTTTTGCTATTGTAAACAGTGCTGCAATGAACATGGGTGTGCATATATCTGTGCGTAGGAAGGCTCTTATTTCTTTAGGGTATATTCCAAGGAGTGGAATTTCTGGGTTGCATGGTGGCTCTATTCTAGCTCTTTAAGGAAGCGCCAAATCAATTTCCAGAGTGGTTGTGCCATTTTACTTTCCCACCAGCAATGTATAAACATTCCAGTCTCTCCACAACCTCTCCAACATTTATTATTTTGTGCTTTTTGGATTAATGCCAGCCTTGTTGAAGTGAGATGGAATCTCAATGCAGTTTTGATTTGCATTTTTCTAATAGGTAATGATCATGAGCATTTCCTCATGTATCTGTTAGCAGCCTGAATGTTTTCTTTGGTAAAGTGTCTGTTCAAATCCTTTAGCCATTTTTTACTTGGGTTATTTGTCTCTTTGTTGTTGAGTTTTTGCAGTGTCATGTAGATTTTAGAGATCAGACACTGATCCAAAATGTCATAGCTAAAAGCTTTTTCCCAATCTGTAGGTAATCTTTTTACGCTTTTGGTTAAGTCTTTGGATGAGCATAGGTGTTTGATTTTTAGGAGCTCTCAGTTACTTAATTTCTCTTCTGGTGTTTGTACAATGTTAGTAATGTTTTGTATACTGCTTATGCCATGTATCAGGGCTCCTAGTATTGTCCCTATTTTTTCTTCCATGTTCCTTATTGTTTTAGATTTTATGTTTAGGTCTTTGATCCGTTTGAGTTGTTTTTTCTGCATGGTGTGAGGTATGAGTCTTGTTTCATTTTTTTGCAGATGGATATCCAGTTATGCCAATACCATTTGTTGAAGAGATTGTCTTTTCCCCATTTAACAGTTTTTGGACCTTTGTCAAATATCATCTACTCATATGTGGATGGATTTATGGCTGGATTCTCAATACTGTTCCATTGGTCTACGTATTTGGAACAACTGCCTCTTTATCTATGTACAAGTTCCTCATGAGCACAATTAAGTGTTCTAGAATTCCCATTCTTCTCAATGTTATCCATAATTTGTTATGGTCCACACAGTCGAAAACCTTTGTCTAGTCAATAAAACATAGGTAAACATCTTTCTGGTATTCTCTGCTTTCAGCTAGGATACACTCTGGCTCTACGTCCTCTTCTGAATTGGGCTTAAATTTCTAGCAGTTACCTGTTAATACACTGGTACAGTTGCTTTTGAATTATCTTCAGCAAAATTTTATTTGTGTCTGATATTAATGATATTGTTTGATAATTTCCACATTTGGTTGGATCACCTTTCTTGGGAATAGGCATAAATATGGATCTCTTCCATCCATTTAGGCAGGCAGCTATCTTTCAAATTTCTTGGCATAGATAAGCGAGCACTTCCAACACTGCATTCATTTGTGGAAACATCTCTGTTGATATTCTGTCAATTCCTAGAGCCTTGTTTTTCCACCAATGCCTTCAGTGTAGCTTGGACTTATTCCTTCAGTACCGTTGGTTCCTAATCACATGCTACCTCCTAAAATGTTTGAACATTGACCAATTCTTTTTGGTTTAGTGGCTCTGTGTACTCCTTCCATCTTCTTTTGATGCTTCCTGCGTCATTTAATATTTCCTCTGTAGAATCCTTCACTACTGCAGCTTGAGGCTTGAATTTTTTCTTCAGTTCTTTCAGCTTGAGGAAAGCCAAGCATGTTCTTTCCTTTTGGTTTTCTATCTCCACCTCCTTGCACATGTCATTATAATACTTTATTTTGTCTTCCCAAGCTGCCCTTTGAAATCTTCTGTTTAGCTCTTTTGCTTGATCAGAATTAGCTTTATGAACCTTATGAATAGCAGTGGAACATTGTTTGATATACTGCTGGAAGATGAACCCCTCAGGTTGGAAGGCACTCAAAATACTACTGCAAATGTGCTGCCTCCTCAAAGTAGAGTTGACCTTAATGATGTAGATGAAGTCAAGCTTTCGGGACTTTCATTTGCTGATGTGGCGAGACTCAAAATGGGAAGAAACAGCTACAAACATACATTAGTGATCAGAACACAGAATGTACAAAGTACAAATCTAGGAAAATTGGCAATTGTCAAAAATGAATTAGAACCTGTAAACATAGATAACCTAGCCATTAGTAAGCTGAAATGAACTGGTATTAGCCATTTTGAATCAGGCAATCATATGGTCTACTATGCCAAGAATGACAAGATGAAGAGGAATGGGGTTGTATTCATCACTAAAAAGAACATTTCAAGATCTTTCCTGAAGTACAACACTGTCAGTGATAGGATAATATCCATACACCTTGAAAGAAGACTAATTAATACAACTATTACTCAAATTTATGCATCAAACATTAAGGCCAAAGATGAAGAAATTGAAGATTTTTACCAAATTCTGCAGTCTGAAATTGATTGAACATGCAATCAGGATGCATTGATAATTACTGGTGATCGGAGTGTGAAAGTTGGAAGCAAAGATGAAGGATTGGTAGTTGGAAAATATGGCCTTGGTGATACAAAGGAGATCACATGATAGAATCTTGCAAGAACAACAACTTCTTCATTGCAAATATCTTTTTTCAACACAATAAAGAGGGACTATAAACATGGACCTCCCCAGAGGGAATACACAGGAATCAAATCAAGCACATCTGTGCAAAGAAATCAGTCAAGACCAGAGGCCGACTGTGGCACAGACTGTCAGTTGCTCATATGCAAGTTCAAGTTGAAACTGAAGGAAATTAGAACAAGTCCATGAGAGCCAAAGTACAACCTTGAGTATATCCCACCAGAATTTAGAGACCGTCTCAAGAATAGATTTGACACATTGAACACTAATGACTCAAGACCAGAGGAATTGTGGAATGATAACAAAGACCTCATACACGAAGAAAGCAAGAGGTCATTAAAAAGACAGGAAAGAAAGAAAAGACCAAAATGGATGCCAGAAGAGACTTTGAAACATGAGAAAACCAAAGATTAGACAGGCCCATAAAACAAAATGAGACTAAATGGGCACACCAGCCCAGGGGCAAGGATGAGAAGGCAGGAGGGGACAGGAAAGCTGGTAAGGGGGAACCCAAGGTCGAGAAGGTGAGAGTGTTGACATGTCGTGGCATTGACAACCAATGTCACAAAACAACATATAAATTAATCGTTTGATGAGAAACTAATTTGCAATAAAAACAATTTTTTTTAAAGAAAAGCTTAGTACACACTCTACTTCTTTGTGTCAGCTCTCAGAAGGGAGGCTAGGCCATCTTGCCAGAGGAACAGAAATTATAGCCCAGGGTTAGAGTAGAAAGGTGACCCTCAAATCAAAAAATGATTTAACAAACCTTTTTCAGTCTCAGGCATGGTCAAATCAAAAACAGTAGGGTGAGAGGAGACACCTTATCGGTACAGACCAGAGATGCATGCAGTGTCAGAAAGAGCAGAACCATTCCAGGCAGTCTGCTGGGCCTAAGCTTTTCAGATCTCAGGGCTGATAGATAAAGACAGAAAAAGATCTCAGTCTGTTTGTCCACTGATGTGCAAGTGTCAGTGTCCTGAAGAAATGCAAGAGACCTAGGAAAAGAGATGCCAACCAAATAAGAGAACTCACCTGTTGACAAAGATATTCAGAGAAGTTGTGGCCCAATGACAACTAAAGCAACAAGGACTTTAGCTTTCATGTTCAAATTGTGGTGCCTTTTCTAGGTTCATGAAGAGGTGTTAGAGGATCTATAATCCTTCTGAAATTATATATCAAAATTGTGTGTGTATACATTTTCCTTGGCTGTAGTCAATAGCTATTACATAAATAAATGATTCTTGAAGGAGTCCAGAACTTACAAAATTTAAGATCATTAAATCAAAACCTATTTCCAAACTCAAATTGGTAATCAGGGCAAGAGCTACTGAATCCTCGACCTGCTGACATCTGTCTAGTTCTAGAGAAAGAATAGAAAAAGGTTGTGCCTATAACTTTTTTGCTGAGATATTATTAATATGCTAACTACCAAGGGCTCAAAACAAAATAAAACAAGAGTAACTGATTTGATTAACAGAAAGCAATATTTTAAAATATTATATCTGGATATTATACATAAATCAAAATAACTCATTGCTGTTGAGTCAATTCTGATTCATAGCAACCGTATAGGACAGAGTAGAGCTGCCCCATATGGTTTCCAAGACCATAATCTTTATGAAAGCAGACTGCCACATTTCTCCCACAGAGCAGCTAGTGGGCTCGAACTGCCAACTTTTGTTTAGCAGAATAAAAAACAAACAAACAAAAACTTTTATTTTTAGAATGATATATGTTCATAAGGAGCCCTGATAGCCCAAACTGATTGGCAGTTCAAATCTACCAAGCAGCTCTTCAGGAGAAAGACCTGGCTCTCTGCTTCATAAAGATTACAGTCACAAAAACCTAATGGGGCAGTTCTAGTCTATCGCATGGGTTCACTGTGAGTCAGAATCAACTCAACGGCACCCAACAGTAAGGACATACCATATGTTCATTTGTGTTGCTCATGGGATCAAGGTACAGACACCTCTCTCTCTGTCTCTCTTTCTCTGACTGCCAAAGACTTGGTCAGCTGCAGTTACATAGAACCAATAATCCAGGCTCTAACCTCTGCCAGGTCCTTAGTCATGTGCATTGTTCTGAGGTCCTCCTGGGGCCCACTACTGTGAATTCTGCAGCTTGCCAATAGCCCATTCTTACTCTTAAAACAGGGGTGGGGAAATCAGTCTCATTTTTATTCCTGGGGCTTTACCAATTAATTCCATTATCTTTCACTATATCTTCAGTAGAAAACAAAATACCTTCTGGTCCTATGTTCTTGTTCCTGGTGGCCAGTCACTCTTTCTTCTATCTTCACTACTGCAGCTACATTAAAAATCTTTTTCTGGAGAATTTTTGGCAAAAAATTTGGCACGTTTACTGGTCCTATTTGGCTTTGTTGACTAGTTAAATTTCTTAATTCATTTAGTTAAAAATAAGCACATTGCATCCCACTTTGAAATGTGGCGTCTGGGGTCTTAAACGCTAACAAGCAGCCATCTAAGATGCATAAATTGGTCTCAACCCACCTGGATCAAAGGAGAATGAAGAACACCAAGGTCACAGGATAACTATGAGCCCAAGAGACAGAAAGGGCCACATGAACCAGAGACTTACATCATCCTGAGACCAGAAGAACTAGATTGTGCCTGGCCACAACTGATGACTGCCCTGACAGGGAGCACAACAGAGAATCCCTGAGGGAGCAGGAGAACAGTGGGATGCAGACCCCAAATTCTCATAAAAAGACCAGACTTAATGGTCTGATTGGGACTAGAGGAATCCTGGCGGTCATGGTCCCCAAACCTTCTGTTGGCCCAGGACAGGAACCATTCCCGAAGACAACTCTTCAGACTTGGAAGGGACTGGACAACGGGTTGGAGAGAGATGCTGATGAAGAGTGAGCTACTTGTATCAGGTGGACACTTGAGACTGTGTTGGCATCTCCTGTCTGGAGGGGAGATGGGAGGGTAGAGAGGGTTAGAAACTGGTGAAATTGTCACGAAGGGAGAGACTGGAAGGAGGGAGCAGGCTGACTCATTAGGGGGAGAGTGAGTGGGAGTGTGGAGTAAGGTGTATATAAGCTTATATGTGACAGACTGACTTGATTTGTAAACGTTCACTTAAAGCTCAATAAAAATTATTTAAAAAAAAAGAAAAAACTAAAAAAAAATGCACATTGAAATTCTACCAAGGAACACTCATCGAATACATATTTATCAGATGAAATGATTATAATAATAGAATTCCATGAAAGTGTTTCAGTTTTCAGTCTCCCATGTGTTTCATTATTCAGGGTTCACAAATATTTATTCACTCAACAAATACATATTACTTGCTTACCATGTGCCAAGCACTGCTTGAGGTATGAGAGAGAACACAACAAGTTAGACAAGGTCGTAACCTTCATACTATTTATATTTTAGGAAATAGAAGGAAGTCAGACATACAAAGTATATACAGTGCAATGTCTGGAATGAACAGGGTAAAGGGGTTTATAGTGAACAGGTGTGGAAAGAAGGAATATTTTTAATGACATGGTCAAGGAAGATCACCTTGACAACAGAGATTCAAGGCAAGACCTGAAAGAAATGAAGGAATGAGCCTTGGGAGGGTCTGAAAATAAAGAATCCCATGTTTCAAGAAAGGCTAAAGCAAAGGACCTGAGTTGAAAATAAACCTGGCCTGCTCAGGAGTTAAGAACTGTTCCAGTAGTTATTCACATTTTTCAGGAAGAAAGAGACTCATATGTATATTGCAGCCTTTTTCAAGACCACACACTTTGTGGGTAAGATACCTAGGACCAGAGCCAAGACTGGTGACTGGTCACTCACAACACATGTGAATGTATCACACATTAATAATTCAGCCGTGAATGCTACACACATTCAGAAAACATTTTTTTTTTTTTTTTATTGAGGAGGCTGCCAAGTGCAGCATTGTGAAGGCAATTATTTTAGTTTGACAGAAATGGATAAATATACACAAGGGGCACTCTGTATCCCCACCATCTCCTTAAGATGAAGTGGTTTATTTTACTCTTTTTTTTTTTTAATCTCCAGCAATTAGTATATGCTTTGTATGAAAAAAAAAAAAATTTTTTTTTTTGTATGAAGCAATTAATATAAATAAAGGTTACACATAATTCAGAGATTTGGAGTTCAGGATCCTGATTTCAAAACTGTATCAGTTAATAAATGAGCCCTGGTGGTGCAATGGCTAAACACTTGGATGCTAACCAGAAGGTCAGAGGTTTGAACCCACCAGCTACTCCACGGGAGAAAAGACTTGGAGATCTGCTCCCATAAATAATACAACCTAGAAAACCCTATGGGGCGGTTCTACTCTGTCATACAGGGTTGCTAGGAGTCAGAATGGACTCAATGACATACAACAACAATCACTTAACTATAAACCCTTGTCAAACCACGTAATTATTCTGAGCCCTTGTTTCCTTAGTTTTCACGAAACCTTATAGTGATGCTATAATAATCAATTTATGTCATGTATGTGAAAATTCTTTATTAAATATCATTTTAAGAATGTCATATAATAACTATTACATTATTATCTTTTTTCAGATGACAGAATCTAAGGACATAGGGGATACTCATGTGTTCAATGCTAAACAGTAGGCTCAAGACCTGAGCAAGGTGAAAGTATACTCTATGTAATAGAGTATACTTTAGCCAAGTCTAAAACTTTTGAAGATATATGCAAGTCATGTCTTTGGGAACATTAAGGAATTCTCTTATCACATTCATGAGGCAAAATCAAGATAAAAAATAACAGAGGAAAATAGAAGCCAAAAGATCAGAATATTGATAAAGGTGAAACAAGCAGAATGTAAGATCTAAGGCTATAAAGACCCATGATAATTATACTAAAAAGAAAAATGGATCATTTTAATAGACCACCTGCTGTATGCTTGAGTTATCCTGGTTTGAAATACCAGAGTGGATTTAGGCACGTAGCAAAGGCAATATGAATCTAATGATCACTGCTTATTTAAAAAATGATTGCGGGGTTATCTGGAAAGAGAAGATTTTTTTTTTTAATTTTTCCAATGCCTTCACCAAAGTTGCCTCTGGTCTACATTCTAGTTACTAGTTTCCCCTCCCAATTCCCTCCTCTCCCTCATAACCATCAAAGATTGTTTTTTTGTGTGTAAATCTTTTCTTGGGTTTTTATAGTGGTGGTCTCATACAATAATTGTCCTTTCACAATTGACTTATTTCACTCAGCATAATGTCCTCCAGATTCATCCATGTTGTGAGATGTTTCACAGATTCATCATTGTTCTTTATCTTTGGGTAGTATTCCATTGTGTGTATATACCATAATTTGTTTATCCATTCGTCTGTTGATGGGCACTTAGTTTGTTTCCATCTTTTTACTATTGTGAATAATGCTGCAGTGAACATGGGTGTGCATATGTCTATTCATGTGATGGCTCTTATTTCTCTAGGATATATTCCTAGTAGTGGGATTTCTGTATTATATGGTACTTCTATTTCTAACTTTTTAAGGAGATGCCATATCATTTGCCATAGTGGTTGCACCATTTTGCACTCCCATCAGCAATGTGTAAGAGTAAGAATCTCCCCACAACCTCTTCAACATTTGCTATTTCCTGTTTTTTTTTTTTTTTGATTAGTGCCAGTAATGTTGGGATGAGATGATATCTCACTGTAACTTGATTTGCATTTCTCTAATGATTAACTATGTGAAGCATTTCCTCATGTGTCTGTTAGCCACCTGAGTGTCTTCTTTGCTGAATTGTCTGTTCATATCCTTTGCCCATTTTTAAATTCAATTATTTTTCTTTTTGTTGTTGAGGTGTTGAAGTATTCTACAGATTTTTAGATACTAGACTCTTGTCAGATATGCTGTAGCCAGATTTTTTTCCCAGTCTGTAGGTTCTCTTTTTACTCTATTGGTGAAGTTTTTTTTTTTTTGCTGAGCATGAGTGTTTAATTTTTAGGAGCTCCTAGTTATCTAATTTAGCTTCTGGTGTTTGTATATTGTTAGTTATGGTTCGTATTCTATTTACACCATGTATTAGGGCCCCTAGTGTTGTCTTCATTTTTTCTTCCATGATCTTTATCGTTTTACATTTTATATTTAGGTCTTTGATCCATTTTGAGTTAGTTTTTGTGTGTGGTGTGAGGTATGGATCCTGTTTCCTTTTTTTTTTTTTACAGATTGACATCTAGTTTTGTCAGCACCATTTGTTAAAAAGACTGTCTTTTCCCCATTTAATTAACTTTTTTCCTTTGTCAAATATCAGCTGATGATAGCTGAATGAATTTACATCTGGGTTCTCAATTCTGTTCCATTGGTTTAAGTGTCTTTTGTTGTACAAATACCAGGCTGTTTTGACTAACACACTGTATAGTAGGTTTCAGATCAGGTAATATGAGCCCTCCTACTCTGTTCTTTTTTTTTCAATAATGCTTTGTTTATTCAGGGCCCCTTTCCTTTCCATGTAAAATTGGTGGTTAGTTTTTCCATCTTGTTAAAGAATGTTGCTGGTAATTTGGACAGGGGTTATATAATATCTGTAGATCGCTTTGGGTAGAGTTGAGAATTTCACAATGTTGAGTCTTCTTATTCAGGAGCATCGTATATTTTTCTACTTATGTACTTCTCTTTTGGTTTTGCAGTAGTGTTTTGAATTTTTTTTCTACAGGTCTTTTACGTCCTTGGTTAGATTTGTTCCTAAGTATTTTTTCTTTTGGGGGGTTATTATAAGAGGTATTGTTTACCTGATTTCCTTTTTGAAGTCCTCTTTGTTGGCATATAGGAATCCAACTGATTTTTTATGTTGATCTTGTATCCTGCTACTCTGCTAAATCTATTAGTCCCAGTATTTTTCTTGTGGAATCTTTGGGGTTCTCTATGTACAGTATCATATCATCTGCAGAATAGAGATAGTTTTACTTCCTCCTTGAGAAGAGATGATGTTTTAAATGTCATTGCAGAAATCCCGTGGTAAATTATGAAACCAATCCACAGATGAGAACAGTATTACTTGAATGGGGTAACCTAAGGGGATCAGCCTGGCTGAAACACTGCAATGAGAATCTACATGTAGCTGAGTAGTACCAAAAATGAGAATGGTCTGAGATTTTATCCTATTTGCAAGCTAACAAATTAGCCTACAGTTTCATAGATGCTGGCAAAAGACAAAAGACTCCTCAGTCAGAAATAAAGTACTTTGTTACTCATAACACAGCAAACAGCTTAGGCTTCAGGTTTGCACTGGTAACTTTGTCCTCAAATCCCATGGATATGATGTGGCCAGTTGGATACAGGGGTTTGTGTCACAGCTAAAGAACACTGAACTTAAAAAAAAAAAAAAAAATCTTTTAAAAGGGTCTCCTAGTAAACTGGCCCAAACTTTGCCACAAAGAGAGACATTACTTTATTATCCTGGACAACAAAAAAATGTATCTTCCTGTGCACAGAAGAAGACAAATATCTACCTTCCAAGGCTGCATGCTATACAAGTGTCCTTGAAAAGATAGTTTGGAACAAAGCTGCAAAGTCTCTGCTCAGAAGACAGGCAGAAACAGGAGAGATCCATGGACAATTGTCTCCAAAGGTAAGCTAAGAAAATTCATGCAAACCCACCAAGGGTTTTGAAGGGTATACCCATTGCCATTGAGTCAATTCCAGCTGACAGTGATCTAATAAGACAGAGTAGAATTGCCCCACAAGATTGAAGGGTATAGGCTTAATTAACAATCCAGAAGTAAGTTAAATTCTTAAGCTGAAGATGGCATAATAAGGGGAGGAATGACTAATATGTTAACATTATGCTAATAGGGAGACCAGTTAGAAAATATGAAATGTGAAATGATGAAAGTCTGGGCTAAAACGATGGCAGTAAAAATTAAAGTACATTGAAAATTCAATGGAAATTACTAATAGGACCTAATGACTTACTGTGGGAAATGAAAGAAAAGGAGTATTTTAAAATGACATCATCCTTATATATAAAATTCAATATATGAGAAAGGGCATCTTAAATCTGTTTAAAAAGGATAGATTTTATTTAATGTATTAGGACAATTACAAGAAAATTAACTTAGATCTGTGCTCTACACAGATCTCTACACAGAAAATAAGTTGGAGGAAATGAAAAGAATCAAACATTATTGAATTTTTAAATAAGAAAACTAAATATACAATATAGATGTATTGGAAGAAAATATCAGTGTATACACACATATATATTTTTTTTTCATAATGACAAATAAATAAAAAATCAAGAAACAAACATTTGTGTCATTGTGAGGAAAAAAAAAAATAAAGCAAAACAAACCCATTACCACTGAGTCAATTCTGACTCATAGCGACCTTCTGGACAGAGTAGAACTGCCTCATAGGGTTTCCAAGGCTGTAAATGTTTATGGAAGCAGATTGCCATATCTTTCTTCACAGAGTGATTAGAGGATTTCGAACTGCCAACCTTTTGGTTAGCAGCTGAACACTTAACCACCCCCCAACTAGAGCTCCTCATTGTGGAGAAAGCCTTCCTAAATACACAAACAAATGCAGAATTCATAAAAGTGAGCAATTTATAAAACTTTATTTCTGTTCACACTTTTGTGATATTTTTTATACTACTCTATTTGGCAAATATTTTCAACCCCACAAAATATTGTCAGTTTTGTGTTAAACAATCAAAAGTAATTAGTATTTTACTCGTATCATTACCATTTCTAGTGTTCTTCATCACTTTCTGAATTTTCTTGCTTCCATCTGTGTATCATTTAGCTTTTGATGTGAACAAAAACAATTTTTAGTGGCTGGCATAAAACAATCATTTTATTAGGCTCAAGTTTCTGTGCATCAGTCTGGTAGTTCATCTAGCCTGGCCTGGCTCAGCTCATAGCTAGGTAGGTTCTCTCTTGTTTCTGTAATTATTTGGCAGGTCAGTGGGTTGCAGAATGATCTCGAATGGCCACACTCATATACAAGACATTTGGCAGGCTCACTTGATCTAGGATGTGACTCAACTGGGGAGAAGCATCTGAGATTTACTGCATGTGGCATCTCACTCTCCACTAGGTTAGCTCCGCATTTTTCACATAGTGGTTTCAGCATTCTAAAGAGTGACATAAGATCAAGTCCTGTCTTAGTTATCTAGTGCTGGTACAACCAAAATACCACAAATGGATGGCTTTAACACAGAGAAATTTATTCTCCCATAGTCTAGTAAACTAGAAGTCCAAATTCAGAGCATCAATTCCAGGGCACGGTTTTCTCTCTCTGTCAGTTCTGGAGGAAGGTCTTTGTCACCAATCTTTCCCTGTACTAGAAGCTTCTCAGTGCAGGAGCTCTGGGTTCAAAGGACATACTATTCTCCTGGCTCTTATTTCTTAGTGGTATGAGTTGCCCCTGTCTCTCTTCTTGCTTCTCCCTTTTATATCTCAAAAGAGATTGACTTAAAACACAGTGTAGTCTTGTAGATTGAGTCCTGTCTCCAGGCTCATTAAAATAACTGTCTCAAATCCTGCCTCATTAACACCATAAGGGTAGGATTTACAACACATATGAAAATCACATCAGATGACAAAATCTTGGACAATCACACAATACTGGGAATCGTGGACTAGCCAAGTTGACATACATTTTGGGGGGACACAGTTCAATCCATAATAAGTCCCAGTGCATAAGTCTTTTTCAGGCCTCTGATTTTCAAGCCAGCTGCTCCTTGGGAACCCAGTGGCGCAGCTCTACTCTGTCCTGTAGGGTCGCTATGAGTCAAAATTGACTCGACGGCAAAGTTTGTTTTGTTTTTTTCCTTTATACTCTCTATGGATCTTACATATATGTTAGAGCTCTCACTCTATCTCCTTAAAGCACTTTTCTATATTTCCTTTTTTTAATCTGGGCTTCAATCTAGATGTTTTTATTAATATCCAGTTCACTATTCTTTTGTATGTATTTTAATATGCTATTTTGCCAATCTTTAAAAGTCTTTATTTTTAGTTATATTTTTCAGATCAATCACTTTTATATCTTTTTCAGGGATTTCAGTTATCTGATAAATTCTACATATTTTTATTTATTTGTTTAAACATGTTTATCATAATCATTTAAAGTTTGTGTCAACTCCAATATGAAGCTCATCTTTCAGTCAATTTCTATTATCTGTTTCTTCTTTTTTTTTTTTTTTTTTTTGTCTCTTTGGCTGTCATTCAGTTCTATTTCCTGGCATGTTGTTGTTGTTAGGTATCATAGAATTGATTCCGACTCATACTGACCCTATCTATAACAGAACAAGATATTACCTGGTCCTCTACTATTCTCATAATTGTTACCATGCTTGAGCCCATTGTTGCAGCCACTGTGACAATCCATCTCGTTGAGGCTCTTCCTCTGTTTTGCTTACCCTCTACTTTACCAAGCATGATGTCCTTCTCCAGGGATTGGTCTTTCCTGATAACATGCCCAAAGTATGACTCTGTAGTCTTGCCATCCTCACTTCTAAGAAGCATTCTGGCTGTTCTTCTTCCAAGACAGATTTGTTCGTTCTTCTGTCAGCCTTGTCATATTCAATATTCTTCACCAACACCATACTTCAAATGTGTCAATTTTTCTTCAGTCTTCCTTATTCATTCTCCAGCTTTCACATGCGTGTGAGGCTATTGAAAATACCATGGTTTGGGTCAAGCACACTTTAGTCATTAAAGTGACAATTTTGCTTCTTAACATTTTAAAGATGTCTTTTACAGTCGATGTGCTCAATTCAGTACATTTGATTTCTTGACTGCTGCTTCCGTGGGAGTTGATTGTATCCAAGTAAGATGAAATCCTGGAAAACATCAATATTTTCTCCTTTTATCGTGATGTTGCTAAGTAGTCCAGTTGTGAGGATTTTTGCTTTCTTTATGTGGAGGTGTAATCCATACTGAAGGGTATAGTCTTTGATCTTCATAAGTGCTTCAAGCATACATTGCAGTATTGTAATGCATGCTGTGATTGTATCTAGGGAATTTTCCAGGCTCTGTATAAGTTGTCATACTTCTGAAAGGATTTATTTATCTTCTGGAAAGTGCACAGAATTGGAGCAGATCAGCATAATTCAGTTCTATCTAGATTTAGTGTTCTGTGGGTACTGCCCAATTTCTGAGTTTCTTTTATTTTTAGGGCATAGTTCATACTTTTAGGGCCTTTTCTCTTGACTCTCAACTAAGTCTCCCTACTATTAAGTGATGATTCCTAAGCTCCAATTTTTGTCTTTCCAGCCAAATCAGTCTGCTGCACTTTTTGCATAGCATTTTTCCCTCCTATTAATTGTGCTTTGCTTGAATTCTCAATAACTTACCCTGAGCTTATGCAGTTTAAGAATCATCAAAGGCCTCAAAAGGAAATTGTCAGAAGAATATCAGGCTCGCTTCTCTGTAGTTTTCTTTTCTCCTCAATCTTAACTTCTTAAATCATGGTTGCTTTGGCATCCTTGAGCTCCAACTTTTATCTATAAATCCACAGGGACTGCCACAGGCTCTCAACTGTTGCTTTCTGTTTGACATATATGACTGTGTAGTGAATGAGCAAATGCTTCAAGAGAAAATGTACATCTCATCTCAATTTGTTTTCTTCTTTTCAGAAATTGTGCCACTCAAGATCTGTCTACTTCAATTGCTCTCTGATGTCTGCAAATACATTTTTTAAGTACTTGTTAAACTATTTTATAGTTGCTTTCAGTGAGCTAGTCTGATATATGTTACTCTGTCATAGTCAGAAGCAGAAGGGCCCATAACAAAATTTTAAGACCAAACAACATTTCAGCAAACACAAACACTTGACTTGGTTATGGACCACATGATTTCAAGGAACAAAGCTCAGAAAAAAATTTCCTCAAGCTTAAGGGTATTTACTAAATGGATACATGGGATTTTTACAGCTAAATATGCAATGTAGAACACAGAATATATCATGTCAAAGTCATCTTATTTGTATTTCTGGGGTTGAATGGTCTATTTTTAAATATTTTTTGTTCTTTTTGTGCATTTGTTTCACTCTTTCGCTGTTTTTTTTTTTTTTTTATACGAGCCATCTATTTTCTGATCACTTACAAATTTACTTGTCCAAAAGTTGGAGGCAAATCTTAAGTTTATTCACCTTACAGCTCCAATGCCTGTTTCCAACTGGATGACTTGGGGTTTGTTCTTATTTTTAAAAATACATAATTCTCAATGTTGCCAAAATGTAGGAAACAAGCAAGCTCGTACATCTGATTTTATCAATGCCCACGTACTCTCCATTTTATCTTTATTACTATGGATTCATTCATTATCTGTTATCCTAGCTCATGACCACTCCATGTTATCAATGCCCATATGCTCTCCATTTTATCTTCGTTACTATGGATTCATTATCTGTTATCCTAGCTCATGACCACTCCATATATACTTGAGGACAATACTTCATCAATTTTTCTCTTTTTCTCCTTCATCATCAATTTTTCCTTTCCATTGGATCCCTTTCATTGACATATAAACTCTATTATTACTCCCCCCTCCTAGAGTAAACAAATTAATATGCAAACAAATGAAAAAAAAACTTAAACCATCTCTTTATTGCACTCATCTCTGCAAGTAAAAAACCAAAAAACCAAATCCATTGCTGTCGAGTCGATTCCGACTCATAGTGACCCTGTAAGGCTTCCATTTTTCTTGTGCTTTTTTTTTTTTCATAGCAATACTTCTTGAAAGTGCCGTCTATACATGTTTTCCCCCGTTTTCTTCTGAATGTAACACATTTAGGTTTTACTTCTTTTGTCAAAGTCACAAATAATAACCAATCAATGTAGTGGTCATTGAATTTGATCTCCTAGCAGCATATGACCTTTGAGATATTTTTTACTTGCTTCCAAAACACTGCAGTCACTGATTTCACTCCTACCATCATTCCAGCCCTTCTCAGTCTTTTTTGCTGGTGTTTCCTCAATTCTTCATTGGAACTGGAGTCCACCAAAAATTAATTACTGATTTTTTCTCCCACTGTCTCTGTAAGTGATCCTTAGTCTTATAGTTTTAGATTTATATTCTGAAGACTTCCAGCTTCTACCTCTTTGTTAATTCTTTGACTCATATATCCAACTACGAGCTGACATTTCTACTTAAATGTCTAATAAAAATTTCAAAGTTAGCGTGTCCAAAACTGTGCTTTTTATTGATCTGCCAAGACCTGCTTCTCTGTATTCTTCCTTACGTGAGTTAAGGGCAATCACATTTTTCCATTTGCACAGACCAAAACCTTGTTAACATTTATACTTCACTATCTCACACCTGGATACCCTGGTGGCGCAGTGGTTAAGAGATATGGCTGGTAACCAACAGCTTGGCAGTTTGAATCCACCAGGCACTCCTTGAAAACACTATGGGGCAGTTCTAATCTGTCCTATAGCATCACTGTGAGTCGGAATCAACTCAATGGCAACGGTTCTTTTTTTTTTTAAACCTCACACCAGAAGAAGTGCTAGTGGTACAGTAGTTAAAGTGCTCATCTGCTACCCAAAAGGTTAGTGGTTTGAATCTACCAGTTGCTCCATAGAAGAAAGCTGTGCTAGTCTGCTTCCATTAAGATTACAGCCTTGGAAATCCTATGGGGCAGTTCTACTCTGTTCTATTGGGTTATACTGAGTCAGAATGGATTTTGATGGCAGTGGGATTGGATTTTGTTATCTCACACCATATACAATCCTAAAGAAAATCTGTTTTTCCTATTTTCAAAAAACATCTGCATTATAAATCATTATCACAATCCACACTACCTGTGGTCCAAACTGCTATTATCTCTTTTCTAATTACTGCAATTGCCCTGTAATTTGTATCCCTACTTTTACCCTTGCACTCAGCCAACTTATTCTTAGCAGAGCAACTGGGGTGGTTTTATTAAAATGTATGTAGGATTTTGTCACTACTCTACTCAAAGCCACCAAATGCTCCCCATATCATCAGATGAAAGCCAAAGTCCTTAGTATGTTCCACATCATCTTAATCACAAATTAGCCTCTTCCACCTCATCGACTACTCCTTCTTTGTTGTTAGTTATGTGCCTTTAAGTCAGATCCAACTCATGATCCTGCCATTCTGAAAATCATTGCCATGTTTGAACCCATTGTTGCAGCCACTGTGTCAATATACCTCGTTAAGGGTCTTCCTCTCTTTCACTGACCCTCTACTTTACCAAGCATACATACTGTCCTTCTCTAGGGGCTGGTCCCTTCTGATAACATGTCCAAAGTAAATGAGACGAAGCCTAGCCATCATCACTTCTAAGGATCATTCCAGCTGTACTTCTTCCAAGACAGATTTGTTCATTCTTTCAGCAGGCCATGATATTTTCAAGGTCCTTGCCAACACCATAATTCAAAGGCATCAATTCTTCTTCAGTCTTCATTATTCATTGTCCAGCTTTTGAATGCATATAAAAAAAAAAAATAAGACTGTTGATAATACCATGGCTTGGGTCATGTGCACCTCACTCCTCAAAGTGACTTCTTTGCTGTTTAACACTTTAGAGAGGTCTTTTGCAGCAGGTATTCCCAATGCAATATGTCATTTGATTTCTTGACTGCTGCTTCCATATGTCTTTTCTTTTTTCAAATCTTTGTAATGATCTTTTGCTTTTTTCACGTATGATATTCTTGATTTCAGACCACAACTTGTCTGGTCTTCAGTCATTAGTGTTCAGTGCATCAAATCTATTCTTGAGATGGTCTCTAAAAAGGTGGGATATACTCAAGGTTTTACCTTGGTTGTTCTGGACTTGTTTTAATTTTCTTCAGCTTCAAGGTGAACTTGCATATGAGCAATTGATGATCTGTTCCACAGTCGTCCCTTCGCCTTGTTCTGACTGGTGATATTGAGCTCCTCCATCATCTCTTTCCACAGATGTAGTCAATTTTGTTCCTGTGTATTCCATCCAGTTATGTGCACTTGTGTAGTCGCCATTTATGTTGTCGAACAAAGGCATTTGCAATGAATAAGTTGTTGGTCTTGCAAAATTCTATCATGAGATCTCCAGCTCCTTTTCCATTACCAAGGCCGCATTTTCCAACTGCCAATCCTTTTTCTTTGTTTCCAACTTTTTCATTCCACTCACCAGTAATTATTAATGCATCATTATTGCATGTATGATCAATTTCAGGCTGCAGAAATTTGTAAAAATCTTCATTTTCGGCGTTAGAATTTGATGCATAAATTGAATAATAGTTGTGTTAACAGGTCATCCTTGTAGGTGTATATATATATTATCCTATTACTGACAGCATTGTACTTCAGGATAGATCTTGAAATGTTCTTTTTTACGATGAATGTGATGTCATTCCTCTTCATTTTGTCATTCTAGGCAGAGCAGACCATATGATTGTCTGATTCGAAATGTTCAATACCAGTCCCTTTCAGCTTGCTAATGGCTAGGATATCAATCTTTATGCATTCCATTGCATTTTTGGCAACTTCCAATTTTTTAAGGTTCATGCTTTGTATATTCTGTGTTCTGATTATTAATGGATGTTTGCAGCTGTTTCTTCCCATTTTGAGTCTTGCCAAATCAGCAAATTAAGGACCCAAAAGCTTTACTCCATCCATGTCATTAAGGTCAACTTTGAAGAAGTAGCTTTTCCCCAGTCGTATTTTGAGTACTTTCCAATCTGAGCGGTTCATCCTTCTGCACTATATCAGAATTGTTCTACTGCAATTCATAAGGTTTTCGCTGGCCAATATTTTTAGGAGTAGATTGCCAGGTCCTTCTTCCTAGTCTGTCTTTGTCTGGAAGCTCCACTGAAGCCTGTCCACTATGGGTGACCCTGCTGGTATTTGAAATACTGGTGGCATAGCTTCCAGTATCACAGAAACATGTAAGCCAGCACACTATGACAAATGGACAAACAAGTGGTGGACTACTTATTTATTATTTATTGCACTGTAGTTTCACTGACCTTTATTTTGTTTCTTGATTATATAGGGAATATCCTGGTCTTAGGAACTTTGCACTTGCTGTTCCTTTTGCCTGGAATGTTACTTCTCTAAATATCTGAACAGCCAGGTTTTTTTTTGTTTGTTTGTTTATTCAAAACCATCTTATAACTGAGGCTGTCCCTGAACACTCTGTTTAAAATTTCAGCCATTCCTGACAATTCATATTGCTCTTCCTTGCTTCACTTTTTCCTCTTTATTACTTATCTCATGTATAT
Organism: Loxodonta africana; assembly: GCF_030014295.1. NCBI lineage: Eukaryota > Metazoa > Chordata > Mammalia > Proboscidea > Elephantidae > Loxodonta > Loxodonta africana. The sequence continues at coordinate 60,142,517 of NC_087346.1, read as the reverse complement.
ATAATGTGTTTATAAATAAGTCTTATTTATCTTATTACATATTTTCTTTTCTAAAATGTTAAGTACCATGATGTCCGATATATTTATCTTTTTTATTCACTGCTGTATTTCCAGCACTAAAACAGAGTGTGGCATCTAATGAGAATTCAAATGTATCTACAAATGTAAGTGATACCAAATTCCCAGAAGGCAGTTTAGCAATAAATATTCAAAGCACAAAATGATCATATTCTCTTTTTTAGAAATTTCAATATTAAGAATTAATCCTAAGGAAATTAAACAGATGCATATATTCAGCTTTGTTTATAAGAACCAAGATTAAGAACAACCTAGTAAGCCACATCTAGAGTGTTAGTTCAATAAATTTTAACACTATATGGAGAATACCATACATCAATTTAAAACATGTTGTTGAAGAGTATTTAATGTCATGGAAAAATGGTTGCAATATAGTTTAGGTTAAAAAATCAATTAAAAAAATGCTTTTTCATACATATAGAAAAATTTAGAGAAATATTCCAATACATAATTAATGGTTTCTCAAAGGCTTCTATATACCCTCTCAAAGACTTTTATATATTTTCCTAATTTTCCACAAAAACATATTAATTGTGTAGTCATAAAATATGTTTTAAATAATTTGATGTAAGAATAAAATACAAATTATTAAAAAAAATTACTGGAGGTAAATAAAAATTATTATTAAACTTTGCATTTGAAAATATTTCTATGTTAAAATTGAAAGGCAAGGGTTTTTATCGGTAAAGTTTAAAAATTGCTTTTACAAATAAGAAAAATATAAGAACATTGTCACAGAAAATAAATCTTGGGCTCAGATGAACTATTATGTTTTTCTGGGTTTATTGAGAACAGTTATGAATGCCATCCATTTGAGAAATGATTTCACAATATTGCTGCATACAAAAATTATTATACAAAATATAGGCACAAACAAAAAAGCAACTGAAGGGCTGAACTGTGAAATGACAAAAGTTTATACAAGCATTCAAAGGTACAGATGTTACATTTTGGACATTTAGACAAGAATAGCTTGCCAACATTCTGGATCATCCTGACATAAACTCTTCCTAGAATCAGTTTATACAGATATTCCGTTCTATTTCTTATCTATGTGTGAGCTGAATACCAAATAAGCTGAAAAATTCCATGACAACATAAAAGAAGACCTGAATAAATGAAATAGATGTCAAGTCCTTGGAGAAAACACTCAATATTGTAAAGATGCCAATTCTTCGCAAATTAATACATAAATTCAATGAAAATACATCCAAAATCTCTTTTTGATTTGTTTGCTTTTCAGTTGTTATAGCTGTTTTACAACTTGACATACTTATTCCAAATTTCATCTCAGAGATTAAATGTGTGAAATCAGCAAGAAAATAACAATAAAAAAAGAAGAAGAATGGAGAGAAACTCACATCATAAATCTTTATAAATGGGAAGCATGATACTGATAGAGGAATACACAAATAGATCAATGGAAAGCATACAGAATATGTGTATATGAGAATTTACTATGTAATAAGGGTGATATTTCAAAACCATGAGGAAAGTTTTGATTATTCCTGTAGTGGCTACTGGTTAGAAAAAAAAGGAAAAGTATGTTTTCTGTCTTACTCTACACACATAGAACTTTCACATAAATTTTATGTGTGTATCTATGTATGTGTATGTATCCAAAGATACATATCAGGTAATATTTTTTCTAATTTTGAGATCAGAACACACATTTTAACATTTCATGGAATTTAAGTAAAAGTAAATATACAGATTTTGTTGTTCTTAGCTGCCATTAAGCATTTCCAAATAACGACCACCTTAGGTATGACAGAACAAAACACTACCCAGTTTTGTGCCATCTTCATGATTGTTGGAATATTTCAGTTCATTGTTTCAGCTACTGTGCTAACCCATATCAAAGAACTTCCCTCACCTTCTCCAATCCTATACTTTACCAACAATAATGTCCTTTTCTAACAATTGTTCTTTCTGGATGACATGTCCAAAGTAAGTGAGCTAAAGTCTCACCGTCCTCACTTCTAAGGAGCATTTTCATGGTTTCTTCTGAGACTCATTTGTTCATTCATCTGTCGGTCCATGGTATATTCAGTCTTCTTAATCAATGCCACAGTTTAAATGAATCAATTCTTCTACTATATTCTTTTTTCATGGTCCTGATTTTCCATGCATATGAGGCAATTGAAAAGACCATAGCTTGGGTCAGGCACATCTTAGTCATCCAAATGGTATAATTGTTTTTTCAAAACTTTAAAGAGCTCTTTTGCAGCAGATTTGCCTAATGCAATACATTGTTTGATTTCTTGACTGCTGGATGTTGATTGTTGATCCAAATAGAATGAACTCACTGACAATTTCAATTTCTTCTTCATTTATCATGATGCAGTTTATTGGTCCAGTTATGAGGGTTTTTGTTTTCTTCACATTTAGATGTAATCCATTCTGAAGGCTATAGTTTTTTACTTTCATCTGTAAGTGCTTCAAGTAGTCTTTGTTTTTTAAAAAGAAGATTGTAATATCTGTATATTGCAGTTAATCAGTTCCTCTCCCAATTTTCATATATACCTACTCCTCATTTATTAACCAGTTACCTGATATTTCAAAATTTGCATTCACAACTGTAGTAAAAAATCTACTATCTGACTATTTTTCCCACTAACGGGATGGTGGAAATGGCAGCAACGGCTACAGGGCATCCCCCCCTCCAGGAGGATGTTGGGCAGCCTCTGAGAAGCTGGGTCATACTGCTCTGTGCTTTCCACTTCCTCCCACCAATAGGGGGTGGAGGAGAATAGAGTGGGGCAGGTCTTTTCCATGACCATGGCCTCCACCTCCAGGCAGATGCACAGGCAGCACTGAGCCAGAGGGTGCCTGTTCTGTGTTCCCAGTTTCTATGTAGCCTGAGGACCTGCAGCTAAATTAGCTGTGGGGTGGAAAGAGAAGAAAGAAAAAGGCATCAGAGAGGGTGTTTCGAAGAAATATATGTGAGTTTAATGAAATCCCAAAATGAGCTGAACTGGGCCTCAAGCCTCCACTTCAGTGGGGCTGGGTGCATAGCCAGGCTCACAGTGCCCTTAAAGGAACCCCCGAAACTCGAAACTCAATGACTCACCAGGCCTGAAGGGCAGAGCAGGCTCTGGGATCATGAAGGGCAGGGCTTACAGGAGTGGGAGTAGAGACATGGAAACAGGTCCACAAGAAAAGCTCTGACCCAGCACAGAAGGAAGGTGAAGTGGTTAAGCCTTGGGCCCTACAGACACACACCAAAACCAAACCAAACCCAGTACTATCGAGTCAATTCTGACTCATAGTGACCCTATAGGACAGAGTAGAACTGCCTCATAGAGTTTCCAAGAAGCTCCTGGTGGATTCAAACTGCTGATCCTTTGGTTAACAACCATAGGACTTAACCAGGGTTCCCTACAGACACATAGCCTGGCTTTATTTGGCTTTGTCTCCTCCAAGCCTCCTTCTCCACAGAGGAATTATCCATAAAGGAACTGTCGTGATGATGAACACTTCAGTAAATCTAGGTTGTTATTATTTCCATGATCACATTTTTTTTAATAAAAAAATTGAACTAATTGATAGTCTGAAAACAGAAAAAAAAAATCCTCCATTTTCCCATGATGACAATTTTCGAATAACAACCTGGTCTTTGGAACCTAGCCATGTTGATAAGTAAGGAGTATGTGTGTATGTATATATATATTCCAACTTCTCATGGGATTTGTTCAGTATACAGATCAAAGAAGTAGAGTGAAAGTAAACAATGCTGCCATAAACCTTTTCAAATTCTGACCCACTCAGTAACACCTTGTTTTTTTTTTTTTTTTTTTGAATGACTACCTCTTGATCCATGAACAGGTTCCACATGAGCACAATTAAGTGTTCTGGAATTCCCATTCTTTGTAATATTATCCATGATTTGTTTTGATCCTCATAGTCGAATGCCTTCATGTAGATGATGAAGCACAGGTAAATACTTTTCTGGTATACTTTGCTTTTGGCCAAGATGCATCTGATATAAGCAATGATATTCCTTGTTCCACATCTTCTTCTGAATTTGGATTGAACTTCTGGCTGTAGTCATTTTCAAATTATCTTCAACAAAATTTTGCTAGCATGTGATATTAGTGGTGTTGTTCAAAAATTTCTGTATTTCATTTGATATTCTTTCTTTGAAAAGGGCGTGAATATGGATCTTTTCCCATCAGGTGGTAAGATAACGGTCTTTCAAATTTCTTCAAGTAGAAGAGTAAGCATTGCATTTGTTTCTTGGAGCATCTCTATTGGGATTCAGTCATATCTGAGAGCCTTGTTTTTTACCAATGCCTTTAGTATTTTTTTATTTTATTTTTTTAGTGCAGTTTGGACTACTTCCTTTAGCACTAGCAGTTTTTGATCATAGGCTACTGCCGGAAAATGGTTGAACATTGATCAATTAGATCCATGTTCTTTTTTTCATAATTTATTATTATGTTTTATTTTTGAAAATATACACAGCAAAATCTGCTCCCATTCAACAGTTTCTAGACATACTGATCAATGACATTGTTTGCATTCTTCACATTGTTTCATCATTCTCATTATTTGTGTTCTAGTTGTTTGACTCCCATTGATTTAAACTTCTGTCCCCAAACTTCAAGTCTTTTTTCCATCTTCTTTTGATGCTTCTTGAGTAGTTCAAATTTTGTCCATAGAATACTTCAGTAATACAACTAGAGACTTGAATTTTCTTTTCAGCTCCTTTAGCTTGAGAAATGCCAATTGTGTTATTCCTTTTTGGTTTTCTAACACCAAGTCCTGGCACTTTTTTTTTTTTAATTGTGCTTTAGGTGAAATAGTGCAAATTAGTTTCCCATTCAAAAATTTACACAAAAGCTGTTTTGTGACATTGGTTGCAATTCCTGCACTATATCAGCAATCTCTCTCTTTTCACCCCAGATTCCCCATGTCCATTCATTTTCACCCCGGATTCCCCATGTCCATTCATCCAGTTTTCCTGTCCCTTCCTGCCTTCTTGTCTTTGCTTTTGGGCAGGTATTGTCAATTTCATCTCCTATACTTGAATGAACCAAGACAAGAAGAGCTTTCCTCATATGTTGTTTGTTTTATAGGTCTGCTAATCTTTGGCTGAAAAGTGGACTACCAGACTGGCTTCAGTTTTGAGTTAGCAAGCTGTCCACTGTCCATAGTCTTAGGGATTCCTCTAGTCTCTGTCAAAACAGTAAGTCTGGTCTTTTTGTGTGAATTTGAATTTTGTTCTACATTTTTCTCTTGTTCTATCTGTGGCACTTTACTGTGATCCCCGTTAGAGTGGTCAGTGGTGGTAGCCAGCATCATCTAGTCCTTCTGGTCTCAGGCTGGTGGACACTGTGGCTCATGTGGTCCATTACTCTTTTGAACTAATATTTTCCTGGTGTTTTTGGTTTTCTTCATTCTCCTTTGCTCCAGACAGGTTGAGACCAAGACATATATCTTAGATGGCCACTCCCGAGCTTTGAAGACCCCAGACTATACTTACCAAAGTATGATGTAGAACATTTTCTTTATGAACTATGTTATGCCAATTGACCTAGATGTCCCTAGAGAACATGGTCCCCCACCCTCAGTCCCAGAAGCTCAGTTCCTCAAAGTGTTCGAATGTGTCTAAAAACTTCTGTGACTTTTCGTTGGTCAAGTTGAGCTGAATTTCCCTATATTGTGTGTTGTCTTTCCCTACACCAAAGTTAACACTTATATGCTATCAAGCTAATGATGCCCCTCCCCACCTCACCCTTCGGGACCATCAAAGATTGTTTCTTTTTGTGTGTAGAATTTTTCTTCAATTTTATAACAGTGGTCTCATACGATATTTGTCCTTTTGTGATTGACTTATTTCATTCAGCATAATGCCCTTCAGATTCATCCATGTTGTCAGATTTTTGCTGATTTGTCACTGTTTTTTACTGCTGCATAGTACTCCATTGTGCATATTTTACTGTAGTTTGTTTATTCATTCATCTGTTGATGGGCACTTAGGTTGTTTCCATCTTTTTGCTACTGTAAATAATGCTCCAATGAACACGGGTCTGCATATGTCTATTTGTGTAATGGCTCATATTTCTCTAGGATATACTCCTAAGAGTGGGATCGCTGGATTATATGGTATTTCTAGTTCTAGCTTTTTAAGGAGACGCCATATCCTTTTCCATGGTGGTTTGTTACCATTTTATGCTCCCATCAGTAATGCCTAAGAGTGCCAATCTCCCCATAACCTCTTCAACATTTTCTATTTTTTTTTTTTTTTTGATTAGTGTTAGTAATGTCAGGAGATGGTATCTCATTGTAGTTTTGATTTGCAATTCTCTAATTGCTAATGATGTTAAACATTTCCTCCCCTGGGAACCAGAGAAACATCCTCTCCCTTCCCTCACCCTTCTGGTGAGTAGAAGGCCGGGCATCTGGATCCACCATATGAGCCCCGAGAACCTCCATACTCCCCACGGCGGCCCTGCCCCACCCACCTCATGTCTTTTCTTCTTTTTCTATTTGTCCCTACCACCTAGCCAGAAACCCTGGTGGCTAGTGGTTAGGTGCTACAACTGCTAACCACCGAGGTCAGCAGTTTGAATCCACCAGGCGCTCCTTGGAAACTCTATTGGGCAGTTCTACTCTGTCCTATAGGGTCGCTGTGAGTCCACTGGAAAGCAGCAGGTTTTTTTTTTTTTTTTTTTAGCACCTAGCCTTCTCTTCCCACCAGGCCCTGGATCTGCCCCTCCTCCAATCGCTGGCCTCCAGTGCGACTGAATTTTTTCTCCCCCTTTTCTTCCTCCCTCCCACCTAGCCTTGTAGGTCACCTATCCCCCTATTCTGTTGCCCACCCCATGCCACTGCAGCTAGAGAGTCACTGGCCCTTCACAGCCCTGTCCTTAACCACCGGTTCCTGCCATGCTGCCTTTTTTTTTTTTCTTTTCCTTCTTTTCTTTCTCTTTCCCACTTAGCCCCATAAAACACCACTCCCTTCTCACCAGCCCCTTGGTTCACCCCACCCTTACTCACCAGTCTCAATTCTGCTCCCATTGTTTTTCTTTCTTCCTTTTCATTCTCCCTCCCACCTAGCCCCATACACAGACTTCTCCCCTTTCTACCAGCCCTGCCACACCTCTGAGGCTAGAGAGCCACTGGTCTGCTGCTGCCCAGGTTCACCCTGCCCCACCCACCAGCTCCCGTTGCACCACAATTTTTTTTTCCTCTCTTTTCTTTCTCCCTCCCACCTACCCCTCTAGGCCACCCCCACCTCCCTCCCTTCCTGCTGGCGGGGTTTGCCCTACCCATACTTGCTGGCTTCTGAGGCACAGCCATTCTTTTTTTTCTTTCTTTCTTCTCTTTCTCCCTCCCACCTAACTCCATATGCCACCTCTCCCCTTTCTGCCAGACCCCACTGTGGTGCTGCAGCTGGAGTGCCTTTAGTTCTCAGGCCAGCCACTACACTG